>NW_027361689.1:33393750-34610000 GCF_039654945.1 Dendrobates tinctorius
CTCATTTGCCATTTTTCAGCCCAATTCTCCAATTTACTCAAATCTGTCTGTAGTTGCAAACTGTCCTCCTTTGTGTTAACTACCTTACATAGTTTTGTATCATCTGCAAATACTGATATTTTACTGTGTAAGCCATCCACTAGATCATTAATAAATATATTAAATAGTAGGGAGCCCAATACAGAACCCTGTGGTACCCCATTAGTAACCCTGGCCCAATCTGAGTATGCACCATTAATAACTAGTGTTGAGCATTCCGATACCGCAAGTATCGGGTATCGGCCGATACTTGCTGTATCGGAATTCCGATACCGGCTTCCGATATTTTTTCAATATCGGAATTCGGCATCGGAATCGGAAGTTCAAAGTTGATTGACGGCCTGACGTCATCATGATGCGCGGTGTGTGCGCATCATGATGCGCCGTCATTTCGGGCCTTCCGGGGGTCTCTGCCGGCCTGCCGGGGGGCTGTGTGGACTGCCCGGGGTCGGTACCGGCCTGCCGGGGGGCTGTGCCGGCCTGCCGGTGGTCTGTGCACCCTGTGGGGGTCTGTACCGGCCTGCCGGGGGGCTGTGCCGGCCTGCCGGTGGTCTGTGCACCCTGTGGGGGTCTGTACCGGCCTGCCGGGGGGCTGTGCCGGCCTGCCGGGGGGCTGTGCTGATGTCCGGGGGTCTGTGCAAGCATCGTCCGATGGGACTACAAGTCCCATCTGGCGATGCCTGCTACCATGACAGTGATTGACACATTAGCCAATGATGGGACAGTAGTAGTCCCATCATCCGGCTAATGTGTTAAATGTTAAAAAAAAAAAAAAAAAAAAAAAATACTACATACATACTACATACATACTACATGCTACATACATACTACATATATACTACATGCATGCTACATACATACTACATGCTACATACATACTACATACATACTACATGCTACATACATACTACATATATACTACATGCATGCTACATACATACTACATGCTACATACATACTACATATATACTACATGCATGCTACATACATACTACATGCTACATACATACTACATATATACTACATGCATGCTACATACATACTACATGCTACATACATACTACATATATACTACATACATACTACATACATGCTACATACATGCTACATACATACTGCATGCTACATACATACTACATACATACTACATACATACTACATACATACTACATGCATGCTACATACATACTACATACATACATACTACATGCATGCTACATACATACTACATGCATGCTACATGCATGCTACATACATACTACATGCTACATACATACCACATACATACTACATACATACTACATACATACTACATGCTACATACATACTACATATATACTACATGCATGCTACATGCATGCTACATGCATGCTACATACATACTACATGCTACATACATACCACATACATACTACATACATACTACATACATACTACATGCTACATACATACTACATATATACTACATGCATGCTACATACATACTACATGCTACATACATACCACATACATACTACATACATGCTACATGCTACATACATACTACATACATACTACATGCATGCTCCATACATACTACATACATACTACATACATACTACATGCATGCTACATACATACTACATGCATGCTACATACATACTACATGCATGCTACATGCATGCTACATACATACTACATGCTACATACATACCACATACATACTACATACATACTACATACATGCTACATACATACTACATATATACTACATGCATGCTACATACATACTACATATATACTACATGCATGCTACATACATACTGCATGCTACATGCATGCTACATACATACTACATACATACTACATGCTACATACATACCACATATATACTACATACATACAATACATTCATACAATACATACATAGACATACAGTACATATAACATAGAGTAACATACTTACCAATACTTGTCACATTGTTCCCCGAAGCCATTGTCTTTTCCGGAATAAATATTAACATAACAAACCACAAAAATACTCACCCACGATCCGAAGCAGTCCACGAGTGTGTCCCACGACGATCTTGGGTAGAGAACTGCAGCATCAGATGATGCTGCCGTTCTCTACGGGCTGCAGGAATCCAATGACGGAAGGTAGGTATCCTTCCGCACTGTATTCCTCCGCCACTTAAAAAAAAAAAAGAGTCCCTAGTCTCACTTTATGCCATTGCTGCGTGGGAAATTCCCACACAGCAATGGCATAAAGTGAGACTAGGGACTTTTTTTTTTTTAAGTGGCGGAGGAATACAGTGCGGAAGGATACCTACCTTCCGTCATTGGATTCCTGCAGCCCGTAGAGAACGGCAGCATCATCTGATGCTGCAGTTCTCTACCCAAGATCGTCGTGGGACACACTCGTGGACTGCTTCGGATCGTGGGTGAGTATTTTTGTGGTTTGTTATGTTAATATTTATTCCGGAAAAGACAATGGCTTCGGGGAACAATGTGACAAGTATTGGTAAGTATGTTACTCTATGTTATATGTAGTGTTGAGCATTCCGATACCGCAAGTATCGGGTATCGGCCGATATCAGCGGTATCGGAATTCCGATACTTAATTCCGATACTTTTTTCATATCGGATTCCGGGATCGGAATCGGAATAGGAAGTTCCCATCATGCTATGAGCCTGCTTGCTTTGATTAAGCCAATGGGAATCCTCCGAAGTGTGGGCACATCCTGTTAGGCATGTAGGCATGTTAACTATTGGCATGGCTGTGATTGGCTGCCGAAATGATGTCATGATGCACTATAAAAGCCACCGCAGCCGCCATTTCTGGTCACTCTGCTGTGAATTCAGTTAGGGACAGGCTGCTGTAGAAGACTGTGAGGGACAGTTAGAAATAGCGATTCTAAAAACAATATTGTGCTTTATCCAGGCTACATAAACCACCACTGTAGCTTGCTTTTCCCTAGCAGCGCTGTTTTCACAGCTGTCTGCAAGGGCTGTGTGAGTGCAGCTCACGCTGTGGAGTGGGTCCTGCAGCCACGTCAGGCTGTAGGCCACCCAGTGTGATCACTGCTGCCTCATACATCTTTTATTTTTTGAGCTGCATTTTTTAAATAATTTCAATCTAGTGTGCTTCCATCCGTATCCATATACGTTGGTTGCAAACACTAGTAGTAGACAGCGGAGCCTTTCTGCAGCCTTTCAGTGCTAGTGTCCACTTTGCTGCACTGTTCACGGCTGTCTGAGAGGTCTCTGACTGTGTGTGAGTGCAGCTCATGCTGAGTAGTGTGTCCTGCAGCTACGTCTGGCTGTAGGACGCTCAGCGTGCGTCACTGCCTCACACATATTTTTATTTGAGTGCAGCTCATTTTTTCTTCTATTAGTGTGCATCCATCCGTCTCCATCTACGGTGGTTGCAAACACTATATAGGAGTACACAGCGGAGCCTTTCTGCAGCCTGTCAGTGCCAGTGCCCACTTAGCTGCACTGTTGACGGCTGTCTGAGAGGTCTCTGACTGTGTGTGAGTGCAGCTCACGCTGAGTAGAGTGTCCTGCAGCTACGTCTGGTTGTAGGACGCTCAACGTGCGTCACTGCCTCACACATATTTGTCTCTGAGTGCAGCTCATTTTTTCTTCTCCTATTAGTGTGCATCCATCCGTATCCATCAACATTGGTTGGTTGCAAACACTATATAGGAGTAGATAGAGGAGCCTTTTTTTCTGGCTTGTGCCCTGCCGGCGCAGCCAGATTAGTATTACCCAATTTTTTTGGAGCCTCATCTTTTGCATTGTAGGTTACCTGCCTGCATTGTAATAGCTCCAAAAAGTTGGTGATACTATCAGTTTCAATTCTTTGTTCTCATACTTTGAGTTTGTTTCAAACAAAGAAACCACATAAAAAGTTCACCAAACACTACATTTTGAACTTGTGTAGGCCACATCAGCTCCTATTAAAGTCTAGTCCACACACACACACTTCATAAAATTAGTGTTTCTTGTACCTGTAACCAGCTGTTCAGGAATAAGCACACTAAGGCCCCCCTTTGTCCTTTTTTGCCTATCTTAAGCAGTCTTGCAAGATGAAGAAGGCAGGGAGTAAGGCGCGGGGGCGTGGGCGTGGGCGTGGAGTTTCAGCAGGGAGAGGACGTGGGGATTCTGCAGGGAGAGGACGTGGGGATTCTACAGGTAGAGGACGTGGGGATTCTGGGCCTGCTGCGGGCACCAGTGGATCAGCATCCCCCAGTTTTAGCAGGCAACAGTCCTTTATGCGCAGCTTTGTAGGACCTCAACGTACCCCACTGCTGCGGGAGGAACAAATTGAAGCCGTTGTCGGATGGATGGCAGCTAACGCATCGACTTCAATTACTTCCGCATCCTCTCAGGGTCAGAGCACCGAAGAGCAACCATCTGTCTCTTCACCACCTGCCAAAGTGCCCAGGCAGTCAGAGAGACATGGACAGGAGCCATCACAATCTCTACTTCTGTTCTCGGAATCTGTTGGCTTGGAAAGAGGGGGCCAGCCAAGCAGCATTCCTGAATGTGAAGAAGAGGGAGTATGCAGTGATGCGCAACTTCTTTGTCCCTCTGAATCTGAAGAGGCGAGTGGGCCAGTGCCTATGGTCAGCACACCTCAGTACGCATCAGATGATGACGAGACTCAGTTGCCACTTTCTGGTGCGTACGGTGCTGGCGAGACAACCCCGGAGAAGCAGCTGTTTGAAGAGGGGAGGGAAGATGATGAGGTCCTTGACCCATCATGGCGTGAGCAACAGGAAGGTGGTGGGAGCAGCTCGGAGGAAGAGATTCCCCTACCGGCCAAAACAGGAGGCAGAGGGAGGGGGAAGACTTGGTTGCCTGTACCCTCCACTTCGGCACCCGTTAGGAGCATTCCTCCTTCCAAAGGCAAACCGGGCGCTCACAAGAGTTGCAGTGCGTGGTCCTTTTTTGACACAGTTGCAGATGACATTTGCTTTGTCAAATGCAAGCTGTGTCATCAGAGAGTCAAAAGAGGGAGAAATGTCAGCAACCTCAATACCACAAATATGTGGAAACATGTGCGCACCAAGCACGAGTTGGAGTTGCATAGACACCCTCAAGACGTAGGCCAACGTACAGCACCACCTACCACCTCTTCAGTTCGTGTTGGGCCCTCTTCCTCCAGCTCACACACTGCTGGTTCGGCTTCCTCACAGGATCGCCAAGGAAGAACCTCTGCCACTGTTGTCCGGAGACCCTGTCAGATTCCACCCATAACAGCACGTTCCCATCCATCACAGCCATCGGTAGCACAGGCATGGGATAAAAGGCGCCCTTACTCGGCAAACCATCCCCGAGCACAGTCTCTGAATGCTGGCATTGCCAAACTTCTGGCAGTTGAAATGCTGTCATTCAGGCTGGTGGACACTGACACCTTCCGGGACTTAATGGCATTGGCAGTCCCCCAATACAACGTGCCCAGCCGCTTTTATTTCAGCAGGCGAGCCGTCCCTGCCCTGCAGAAACATGTTGAGGGCAAAATAAAACATGCGCTACTAAACGCCGTTAGTAGCAAGGTCCACCTGACCACCGATGCGTGGACCAGTAACCATGGACAGGGACGATACCTTTCCCTCACTGCCCACTGGGTCAATGTTGTGGAGCCGGGTACGGATCTGGAGAGTGGCGCTGTACGTGTTCTTCCAACGCCACGGATTGCAGGACTCCAGTCTGTACACATAGACTCCTCCTCCTACTCAAGTTCCTCAGAAACAGCAGAGCAGGAGCCTGTTACGACCGATATGAGCACAGCCGTGGCCAAACGTCAACAGGCTGTACTCAAATTAATTTCTTTGGGGAATCGAAGCCACACAGCGCAGGAGCTCTGGAATGCTATCAAGCTGGAGAGCGATGTGTGGTTTGGGCCAGCGAATCTCCAGCCGGGCTTGGTAGTGTGTGACAATGGCCGAAATCTGGTGGCAGCTCTTGGCCTAGGCAACCTCACACACATCCCATGTCTGGCACATGTTCTTAACTTGGTCGTGCAGAGCTTTCTGAGGGACTATCCGGATCTTGATGCACTGTTGCACAAGGTCCGCATAGAGTGCGCTCACTTGCGACGTTCCAGCACGGCAAGATCGCGCCTCGCTGCTCTGCAGCGACGATTTGGCCTTCCAGAACATCGCATCATATGTGACCTACCCACCCGGTGGAATTCAACGTTACATATGTTGGAGCGGTTGTGTGAGCAGCAGGCAGCAGTCATGGAGTACCAGCTGCATCAGGCGCAAACAAGTCGCACTGTGCGCCGTTCACACTTCAGCACCATTGAGTGGGCCTCTATGAAGGACATCTGCCTCGTTTTGCGTGCCTTCGATGAATCCACGCGGATGGCGAGTGCAGATGATGCACTAGTCAGCATGACTGTCCCCCTTATCTGCCTGCTTCAACAAACACTGCAAGCACTAAGGGATGAGGTTTCAGAAGAGGTGGAGGATGAGGAGTCCCAAATGCCATCTGCTTCTGGACAGTCTGCGCTACGTGTTTCCTCACAAAGGCCTAGGCAGGGGACACTTTGTGAGGAGGATGAGGAGGAGTCGATGGAGGAGGAAGACATCTCTCCAGAGGAGGGAGGTACACAAACCTCTACTCAGTATGTACAGCGAGGGTGGGGTGATGCAGAGCAGGTCGAGGTCACGCCTCAAACAGGGGACAGCGGTTCTTTGGCAGTTGGGAGTCTGCAGCACATGGTTGATTTCATGCTGCAGTGCCTGAGAAACGACCGCCGCATCGCCCACATTCTCGTCTCGGCTGATTATTGGGTGTACACCCTCCTAGATCCTCGCTACCGGGACAGCGTACAAAGGCTCATACCAACGTTGAACCGGGAGCGTAAAATGCGGGAGTACGAAGAGTCACTGGTGCAGTCCATAATGTTTTCCATTCCACCCGACAGCATTGTTGCAAGTGCTTTACAAAGCAGCTCTGTGCGTCGAGGCAGTGGAGGAAACTCTGCACAAAGAGGGAGCAGAGGCAGTGCCGCAGCACAAGGCAAGACCACTATGGCCCAAATGTGGCAAAGTTTTGTGTGTCCACCACAATTGTCTACACCATCAGCGACGCCTCGAGTCAGCAGGAGGCAACGCTTCCGTCAGATGGTGTCAGACTACATGTCTTGCCCTGTCGCTGTACTCCCAGATGGCTCTTCCCCCTTCAAGTTTTGGGTCTCTAAGCTGGATACATGGCCAGAGCTTAGCCAGTATGCATTGGAGGTGCTGGCTTGCCCTGCTGCCAGTGTATTATCGGAACGTGTCTTTAGTGCCGCAGGTGGTGTACTAACAGACCGTCGCACGCGACTATCTTCCGATAATGTTGACCGGCTGACTTTTCTGAAAATGAACAAGGCCTGGATCTCCAAAGACTTTGCCATTCCTCTTACAGACTAAATTAGTGGTTGGCAACTGTATCCAGGTCTGCTGGTGTGTTCATTTTTCTACCACCTGAACTATAATCCCTGTGCTTCAACACAGCCAGTTGTCGCTCAGATGTGTCGTCTGCACAGAGAAACACACTAGCTCCTGTGTTACTGGGGTTCAGTAATGCCAGCTGATCCCCTGCTGTGTGGACGGCAGAGTCACCAGCTCCATCAACATTCAAACCACTACTGATTTTTAACCGTGCCCAACTTAGGTCTCTGGCTCCACTGTCTCTACTATTTCCCCTGACCTCCAACCCCGCCATCTACATCTCTGAAGTGGCGTCAGCACAATCTACACTTGTTCCTGTGTTCCTGTGGCTCAGTCCCATCAGTTTATCCCCTGATGTGTGTCCGGCAAGGTCTCCTGCTCTGTCCACATTCCCATAACCAGTAGTGGGAATGAGGACAGAGCTGGCGAACTTGCCGGACAAACATCAGGGGATCAACTGATGGGACTGAGCACCAGTAACACAGGAACAAGTGTAGATTGTGCTGACGCCACTTCAGAGATGTAGCTGGCGGGGTTGGAGGCCAGGGTAAATAGTAGAGACAGTGGAGCCAGAGGCCTAAGTGGAGCATGGTTAGAATCAGTAGTAGTCCACAACCTCCATAAAAACCGCTGCCCATTGGCCTCTGCATGCGGCATGCGTAATCCTGGGCACCAACAGCGTCAGTTGGTGTTCAGAAGTGTCGTCTCCACAGAGCCAAACACATTCGTTCAAGTGTTAGTGGGGTTCAGCACTGCCAGCTGTTCCCCTGCTGTGGAGATGGCAAGTCTCCTGCTGCCTTCACCTGCCCAAATCCAGTAGGCCCCAGCCTGCTCCTCGCCTAATCCTGGGCTCCAACAGCGTCAGTTGGTGTTCAGAAGTGTCGTCTCCACAGAGCCAAACACATTCGTTCAAGTGTTAGTGGGGTTCAGCACTGCCAGCTGTTCCCCTGCTGTGGAGATGGCAAGTCTCCTGCTGCATTCACCTGCCAAAATCCAGTAGGCCCCAGCCTGCTCCTCGCCTAATCCTGGGCTCCAACAGCGTCAGTTGGTGTTCAGAAGTGTCGTCTCCACAGAGCCAAACACATTCGTTCAAGTGTTAGTGGGGTTCAGCACTGCCAGCTGTTCCCCTGCTGTGGAGATGGCAAGTCTCCTGCTGCCTTCACCTGCCAAAATCCAGTAGGCCCCAGCCTGCTCCTCGCCTAATCCTGGGCTCCAACAGCGTCAGTTGGTGTTCAGAAGTGTCGTCTCCACAGAGCCAAACACATTCGTTCAAGTGTTAGTGGGGTTCAGCACTGCCAGCTGTTCCCCTGCTGTGGAGATGGCAAGTCTTCTGCTGCCTTCACCTGCCAAAATCCAGTAGGCCCCAGCCTGCTCCTCGCCTAATCCTGGGCTCCAACAGCGTCAGTTGGTGTTCAGAAGTGTCGTCTCCACAGAGCCAAACACGTTCGTTCAAGTGTTAGTGGGGTTCAGCACTGCCAGCTGTTCCCCTGCTGTGGAGATGGCAAGTCTCCTGCTGCATTCACCTGCCAAAATCCAGTAGGCCCCAGCCTGCTCCTCGCCTAATCCTGGGCTCCAACAGCGTCAGTTGGTGTTCAGAAGTGTCGTCTCCACAGAACCAAACACATTCGTTCAAGTGTTAGTGGGGTTCAGCACTGCCAGCTGTTCCCCTGCTGTGGAGATGGCAAGTCTCCTGCTGCCTTCACCTGCCAAAATCCAGTAGGCCCCAGCCTGCTCCTCGCCTAATCCTGGGCTCCAACAGCGTCAGTTGGTGTTCAGAAGTGTCGTCTCCACAGAGCCAAACACATTCGTTCAAGTGTTAGTGGGGTTCAGCACTGCCAGCTGTTCCCCTGCTGTGGAGATGGCAGTCTCTCCTGCTGTCTCCGCATTACAAAGACAGTAGGCCTCTGCCTACACCCTCCTATTTCCTGGGCTTCAACACAGCCAGTTGTAGTTCGGAAGTGCCGTCCACACGGAAAGAGATACTTGCTCCCGTGTCTCAGTGGGGTTCAGTAACGTCAGCTGATCCCCTGCTGTGTGGATGGCAGTCTCTCCTGCTGTAAACTCATTCAAAATACAGTAGGCCTCTGCCTACACCCTCCTATTTCCTGGGCTTCAACACAGCCAGTTGTAGTTCGGAAGTGCCGTCCACACGGAAAGAGATACTTGCTCCCGTGTCTCAGTGGGGTTCAGTAACGTCAGCTGATCCCCTGCTGTGTGGATGGCAGTCTCTCCTGCTGTCACCTCATTCAAAATTCAGTAGGCCTCTGCCTACACCCTCCTATTTCCTGGGCTTCAACACAGCCAGTTGTAGTTCGGAAGTGCCGTCCACACGGAAAGAGATACTTGCTCCCGTGTCTCAGTGGGGTTCAGTAACGTCAGCTGATCCCCTGCTGTGTGGATGGCAGTCTCTCCTGCTGTCACCTCATTCAAAATTCAGTAGGCCTCTGCCTACACCCTCCTATTTCCTGGGCTTCAACACAGCCAGTTGTAGTTCGGAAGTGCCGTCCACACGGAAAGAGATACTTGCTCCCGTGTCTCAGTGGGGTTCAGTAACGTCAGCTGATCCCCTGCTGTGTGGATGGCAGTCTCTCCTGCTGTAAACTCATTCAAAATACAGTAGGCCTCTGCCTACACCCTCCTATTTCCTGGGCTTCAACACAGCCAGTTGTAGTTCGGAAGTGCCGTCCACACGGAAAGAGACACTTGCTCCCGTGTCTCAGTGGGGTTCAGTAACGTCAGCTGATCCCCTGCTGTGTGGATGGCAGTCTCTCCTGCTGTAAACTCATTCAAAATACAGTAGGCCTCTGCCTACACCCTCCTATTTCCTGGGCTTCAACACAGCCAGTTGTAGTTCGGAAGTGCCGTCCACACGGAAAGAGATACTTGCTCCCGTGTCTCAGTGGGGTTCAGTAACGTCAGCTGATCCCCTGCTGTGTGGATGGCAGTCTCTCCTGCTGTAAACTCATTCAAAATACAGTAGGCCTCTGCCTACACCCTCCTATTTCCTGGGCTTCAACACAGCCAGTTGTAGTTCGGAAGTGCCGTCCACACGGAAAGAGATACTTGCTCCCGTGTCTCAGTGGGGTTCAGTAACGTCAGCTGATCCCCTGCTGTGTGGATGGCAGTCTCTCCTGCTGTCACCTCATTCAAAATTCAGTAGGCCTCTGCCTACACCCTCCTATTTCCTGGGCTTCAACACAGCCAGTTGTAGTTCGGAAGTGCCGTCCACACGGAAAGAGATACTTGCTCCCGTGTCTCAGTGGGGTTCAGTAACGTCAGCTGATCCCCTGCTGTGTGGATGGCAGTCTCTCCTGCTGTAAACTCATTCAAAATACAGTAGGCCTCTGCCTACACCCTCCTATTTCCTGGGCTTCAACACAGCCAGTTGTAGTTCGGAAGTGCCGTCCACACGGAAAGAGATACTTGCTCCCGTGTCTCAGTGGGGTTCAGTAACGTCAGCTGATCCCCTGCTGTGTGGATGGCAGTCTCTCCTGCTGTAAACTCATTCAAAATACAGTAGGCCTCTGCCTACACCCTCCTATTTCCTGGGCTTCAACACAGCCAGTTGTAGTTCGGAAGTGCCGTCCACACGGAAAGAGATACTTGCTCCCGTGTCTCAGTGGGGTTCAGTAACGTCAGCTGATCCCCTGCTGTGTGGATGGCAGTCTCTCCTGCTGTCACCTCATTCAAAATTCAGTAGGCCTCTGCCTACACCCTCCTATTTCCTGGGCTTCAACACAGCCAGTTGTAGTTCGGAAGTGCCGTCCACACGGAAAGAGATACTTGCTCCCGTGTCTCAGTGGGGTTCAGTAACGTCAGCTGATCCCCTGCTGTGTGGATGGCAGTCTCTCCTGCTGTCACCTCATTCAAAATTCAGTAGGCCTCTGCCTACACCCTCCTATTTCCTGGGCTTCAACACAGCCAGTTGTAGTTCGGAAGTGCCGTCCACACGGAAAGAGATACTTGCTCCCGTGTCTCAGTGGGGTTCAGTAACGTCAGCTGATCCCCTGCTGTGTGGATGGCAGTCTCTCCTGCTGTAAACTCATTCAAAATACAGTAGGCCTCTGCCTACACCCTCCTATTTCCTGGGCTTCAACACAGCCAGTTGTAGTTCGGAAGTGCCGTCCACACGGAAAGAGACACTTGCTCCCGTGTCTCAGTGGGGTTCAGTAACGTCAGCTGATCCCCTGCTGTGTGGATGGCAGTCTCTCCTGCTGTAAACTCATTCAAAATACAGTAGGCCTCTGCCTACACCCTCCTATTTCCTGGGCTTCAACACAGCCAGTTGTAGTTCGGAAGTGCCGTCCACACGGAAAGAGATACTTGCTCCCGTGTCTCAGTGGGGTTCAGTAACGTCAGCTGATCCCCTGCTGTGTGGATGGCAGTCTCTCCTGCTGTAAACTCATTCAAAATACAGTAGGCCTCTGCCTACACCCTCCTATTTCCTGGGCTTCAACACAGCCAGTTGTAGTTCGGAAGTGCCGTCCACACGGAAAGAGATACTTGCTCCCGTGTCTCAGTGGGGTTCAGTAACGTCAGCTGATCCCCTGCTGTGTGGATGGCAGTCTCTCCTGCTGTAAACTCATTCAAAATACAGTAGGCCTCTGCCTACACCCTCCTATTTCCTGGGCTTCAACACAGCCAGTTGTAGTTCGGAAGTGCCGTCCACACGGAAAGAGATACTTGCTCCCGTGTCTCAGTGGGGTTCAGTAACGTCAGCTGATCCCCTGCTGTGTGGATGGCAGTCTCTCCTGCTGTAAACTCATTCAAAATACAGTAGGCCTCTGCCTACACCCTCCTATTTCCTGGGCTTCAACACAGCCAGTTGTAGTTCGGAAGTGCCGTCCACACGGAAAGAGACACTTGCTCCCGTGTCTCAGTGGGGTTCAGTAACGTCAGCTGATCCCCTGCTGTGTGGATGGCAGTCTCTCCTGCTGTAAACTCATTCAAAATACAGTAGGCCTCTGCCTACACCCTCCTATTTCCTGGGCTTCAACACAGCCAGTTGTAGTTCGGAAGTGCCGTCCACACGGAAAGAGATACTTGCTCCCGTGTCTCAGTGGGGTTCAGTAACGTCAGCTGATCCCCTGCTGTGTGGATGGCAGTCTCTCCTGCTGTAAACTCATTCAAAATACAGTAGGCCTCTGCCTACACCCTCCTATTTCCTGGGCTTCAACACAGCCAGTTGTAGTTCGGAAGTGCCGTCCACACGGAAAGAGATACTTGCTCCCGTGTCTCAGTGGGGTTCAGTAACGTCAGCTGATCCCCTGCTGTGTGGATGGCAGTCTCTCCTGCTGTCACCTCATTCAAAATTCAGTAGGCCTCTGCCTACACCCTCCTATTTCCTGGGCTTCAACACAGCCAGTTGTAGTTCGGAAGTGCCGTCCACACGGAAAGAGATACTTGCTCCCGTGTCTCAGTGGGGTTCAGTAACGTCAGCTGATCCCCTGCTGTGTGGATGGCAGTCTCTCCTGCTGTAAACTCATTCAAAATACAGTAGGCCTCTGCCTACACCCTCCTATTTCCTGGGCTTCAACACAGCCAGTTGTAGTTCGGAAGTGCCGTCCACACGGAAAGAGATACTTGCTCCCGTGTCTCAGTGGGGTTCAGTAACGTCAGCTGATCCCCTGCTGTGTGGATGGCAGTCTCTCCTGCTGTAAACTCATTCAAAATACAGTAGGCCTCTGCCTACACCCTCCTATTTCCTGGGCTTCAACACAGCCAGTTGTAGTTCGGAAGTGCCGTCCACACGGAAAGAGATACTTGCTCCCGTGTCTCAGTGGGGTTCAGTAACGTCAGCTGATCCCCTGCTGTGTGGATGGCAGTCTCTCCTGCTGTCACCTCATTCAAAATTCAGTAGGCCTCTGCCTACACCCTCCTATTTCCTGGGCTTCAACACAGCCAGTTGTAGTTCGGAAGTGCCGTCCACACGGAAAGAGATACTTGCTCCCGTGTCTCAGTGGGGTTCAGTAACGTCAGCTGATCCCCTGCTGTGTGGATGGCAGTCTCTCCTGCTGTCACCTCATTCAAAATTCAGTAGGCCTCTGCCTACACCCTCCTATTTCCTGGGCTTCAACACAGCCAGTTGTAGTTCGGAAGTGCCGTCCACACGGAAAGAGATACTTGCTCCCGTGTCTCAGTGGGGTTCAGTAACGTCAGCTGATCCCCTGCTGTGTGGATGGCAGTCTCTCCTGCTGTAAACTCATTCAAAATACAGTAGGCCTCTGCCTACACCCTCCTATTTCCTGGGCTTCAACACAGCCAGTTGTAGTTCGGAAGTGCCGTCCACACGGAAAGAGACACTTGCTCCCGTGTCTCAGTGGGGTTCAGTAACGTCAGCTGATCCCCTGCTGTGTGGATGGCAGTCTCTCCTGCTGTAAACTCATTCAAAATACAGTAGGCCTCTGCCTACACCCTCCTATTTCCTGGGCTTCAACACAGCCAGTTGTAGTTCGGAAGTGCCGTCCACACGGAAAGAGATACTTGCTCCCGTGTCTCAGTGGGGTTCAGTAACGTCAGCTGATCCCCTGCTGTGTGGATGGCAGTCTCTCCTGCTGTAAACTCATTCAAAATACAGTAGGCCTCTGCCTACACCCTCCTATTTCCTGGGCTTCAACACAGCCAGTTGTAGTTCGGAAGTGCCGTCCACACGGAAAGAGATACTTGCTCCCGTGTCTCAGTGGGGTTCAGTAACGTCAGCTGATCCCCTGCTGTGTGGATGGCAGTCTCTCCTGCTGTAAACTCATTCAAAATACAGTAGGCCTCTGCCTACACCCTCCTATTTCCTGGGCTTCAACACAGCCAGTTGTAGTTCGGAAGTGCCGTCCACACGGAAAGAGACACTTGCTCCCGTGTCTCAGTGGGGTTCAGTAACGTCAGCTGATCCCCTGCTGTGTGGATGGCAGTCTCTCCTGCTGTCACCTCATTCAAAATTCAGTAGGCCTCTGCCTACACCCTCCTATTTCCTGGGCTTCAACACAGCCAGTTGTAGTTCGGAAGTGCCGTCCACACGGAAAGAGATACTTGCTCCCGTGTCTCAGTGGGGTTCAGTAACGTCAGCTGATCCCCTGCTGTGTGGATGGCAGTCTCTCCTGCTGTAAACTCATTCAAAATACAGTAGGCCTCTGCCTACACCCTCCTATTTCCTGGGCTTCAACACAGCCAGTTGTAGTTCGGAAGTGCCGTCCACACGGAAAGAGATACTTGCTCCCGTGTCTCAGTGGGGTTCAGTAACGTCAGCTGATCCCCTGCTTTGTGGATGGCAGTCTCTCCTGCTGTAAACTCATTCAAAATACAGTAGGCCTCTGCCTACACCCTCCTATTTCCTGGGCTTCAACACAGCCAGTTGTAGTTCGGAAGTGCCGTCCACACGGAAAGAGATACTTGCTCCCGTGTCTCAGTGGGGTTCAGTAATGTCAGCTGATCCCCTGCTGTGTGGATGGCAAAGTCTCCTGCTGCCTACACAGTCGTACCACTACTGATTTTTAACCGTGCTCCAATTAGGCCTGTGGCTCCACTGTCTCTCGTATTTCCCCTGTCCTCCAACCCTGCCAGTTACAGCTCCGAAGTGGCGTCTGCACAATCCACACTTGTTCCTGTGTTACAGGTGTTCAGTCCGATCAGTTAATCCCCTGATGTGTGTCCGGCAATGTCGCCTGCTCTGTCCACATTCCCATTATCGGAATGTGGACAGAGCAGGCGACATTGCCGGACACACATCAGGGGATTAACTGACCGGACTGAACACCTGTAACACAGGAACAAGTGTGGATTGTGCAGACGCCACTTCGGAGCTGTAACTGGCGGGGTTGGAGGACAGGGGAAATACGAAAATCAGTGAATCCACAGGCCTAAGTGGAGCTTGGTTCAAATTAGTAGTCTACAACCGATCTTAAAATTTCTTCAATGCAGCCTAAGCCTGCTCCGTGCTTGTCCCTGGGCTTCAACACAGCCAGTTGTTGCTCGGAAGTGCCGTCTTCACAGAGTAAAACACTAGCTCCTGTGTTTGTGGGGTTCAGTAACGTCAGCTGTTCCCCTGCTGTTTTGATGGCAATCTGTCCTGCTGCCTCCCAATTGACAGCACATCAGGCCTCAGCCTGCTAAGTGCTTGTCCTGGGCTCCAACATCGCCAGTTGCTGCTCATAACTGACTTTGGCACGGGTACTCCCTCCTGCCCAGCTTGGTTCCAGCCCTGCCTGCTGTTTCCGGGAAGTGTCAATGTCAGTTTGCCACCCCAAGTTGCCATGTCGTGTTGCGGTTGGGTTAGCCGAGGCTAGGGTGCCAGCAGTTTAGGTGCTTCCTATGTGGACTGCGGGTTCTGGTAAGAAAGGTTTGTTCCATAGTGCCAGTAGGACAAGCACCCCCTGTAGGACTGTGTGATTCGGTAACTGCGGCCAGCTTGCGGCATGCCAACTTTGCTTTTCAGGGGTAACTTCTGATACCCCTCCGGGTTCCAGCACCGTCAGCTGGTTCTCATCAGAGCCTTTGGCCTAGGTGCCTCCATCTCGGTATCCGAGTTCCAGCAACGTCTGCTGGTCCTTGGTAGTGCTTTGTAGCACAGGTACCTCCTGCTTAGTAACCGGGTTCCAGCACCGTCAGCTGGTCCTCGGTTGTGCCATTGGCTCTTATTCCTTCTGCTGCCCCTCCGGGTGCCAGCACTGTCAGCTGGTCCTCGCTATTTCCATTTGCTCTTGCAGCTTATGCTACCCCTCCGGGTTCCAGCACCGTCAGCTGGTTCTCGTCAGAGCCTTTGGCCTAGGTGCCTCCATCTCGGTATCCGAGTTCCGGCAACGTCTGCTGGTCCTTGGTAGTGCTTTGTAGCACAGGTACCTCCTGCTTAGTAACCGGGTTCCAGCACCGTCAGCTGGTCCTCGGTTGTGCCATTGGCTCTTATTCCTTCTGCTGCCCCTCCGGGTGCCAGCACTGTCAGCTGGTCCTCGCTATTTCCATTTGCTCTTGCAGCTTATGCTACCCCTCCGGGTTCCAGCACCGTCAGCTGGTTCTCGTCAGAGCGTTTGGCCTAGGTGCCTCCATCTCGGTATCCGAGTTCCGGCAACGTCTGCTGGTCCTTGGTAGTGCTTTGTAGCACAGGTACCTCCTGCTTAGTAACCGGGTTCCAGCACCGTCAGCTGGTCCTCGGTAGTGCCATTGGCTCTTGTTCCTTCTGCTGCCCCTCCGGGTGCCAGTACCGTCAGCTGGTTCAAGAGGACAAAGAACAGGAAGACAACCACCAAGATGCAGAACAACAAGAGAGAGAAGACAAAGAAGCATAAAAAAAACAAAGCAGAAGAACATTAAGCATAAGACTAATACTCTGAGCAAATGATATTATCTTATTTATAAGCAGAAGAAGACTAAGCAGTGTATGGGGGTGAGTCCGTTCCTCCTCGTGGTGCCCCTGGAAAAGGCCTGCTTCTGCAGGCCAAACTGAACGCGGACAAATCCTGTTGTAAATCTTTTGTGACAGGCAGAACGGAAGGTGTAAACTTCTAACTTTTCTAGATAACAACTACAGGAATGCCTGACACAAACAAGAATATGATGAAGAAGAATAGGAAGAAGATGAAGAAGCTGAATATGTAGAATAATAATTGTTGAATAAGAAGAATATGAAGAATGTAAGAAAAGGAAGAAGAAGAAGAAGAAGAAGAAGAAGAAGAAGAAGAAGAAGAAGAAGAAGAAGAAGAAGAATGTAAAAAAAGGAAGTAGAAGAAGAAGAAGAATGTAAAAAAAGGAATAAGAAGAAGAATGTAAAAAAAGGAAGTAGAAGAAGAAGAAGAAGAATGTAAAAAAAGGAAGTAGAAGAAGAAGAAGAAGAATGTAAAAAAAGGAAGTAGAAGAAGAAGACATACATGTCTGGCAAAATATAAATGAGGCTAACATAGTCAATATCTTTGTAACTCCTAACATCTTTAAAAAAAAAAGTTTAATTCCTGCTATTCCATTTGATTGGGCTAAACCTCTATGGCTTTAATGTCTCCTCCACCTCCCACAATACATTCTACATTATTCTTAGTTGTTTTTCTTCATGTAGAATTAACCTACAAGGAAAGAAAGGTTTTTTTTTAATTCCGATATTTTGGCCCCATTGACTTGCATTGGTTCCCGGTATCGGAATCGGCGATACCGATACTTTTTTTTAAGATCGGCCGATCCATTCCGATCCGATATTTTCAAGTATCGGCTGGTATCGCTCAACTCTAGTTATATGTACTGTATGTCTATGTATGTATTGTATGAATGTATTGTATGTATGTAGTATATATGTGGTATGTATGTAGCATGTAGTATGTATGTAGTATGTATGTAGCATGCATGTAGCATGCAGTATGTATGTAGCATGCATGTAGTATATATGTAGTATGTATATAGCATGTAGTATGTATGTAGTATGTATGTGGTATGTATGTAGCATGTAGTATGTATGTAGCATGCATGTAGCATGCATGTAGTATGTATGTAGCATGCATGTAGTATGTATGTAGTATGTATGTAGTATGTATGTAGCATGCATGTAGTATGTATGTAGTATGTATGTAGTATGTACACTCACTGGCCACTTTATTAGGTACACCTGTCCAACTGTGTGTTAAGACTTAATTTCTAATCAGCCAATCACATGGCGGCAACTCAGTGCATTTAGGCATGTAGACATGGTCAAGACAATCTCCTGCAGTTCAAACCGAGCATCAGTATGGGGAAGAAAGGTGATTTGAGTGCCTTTGAACGTGGCATGATTGTTGGTGCCAGAAGGGCTGGTCTGAGAATTTCAGAAACTGCTGATCTACTGGGATTTTCACGCACAACCATCTCTAGGGTTTACAGAGAATGGTCCGAAAAAGAAAAAAAATCCAGTGAGCGGCAGTTCTGTGGCCGGAAATGCCATGTTGATGCCAGAGGTCAGAGGAGAATGGGCAGACTGGTTCGAGCTGATAGAAAGGCAACAGTGACTCAAATTGCCACCCGTTACAACCAAGGTAGGCAGAAGAGCATCTCTGAACGCACAGTGCGTCGAACTTTGAGGCAGATGGGCTACAGCAGCAGAAGACCACACTGAGTACCACTCCTCTCAGCTAAGAACAGGAAACTGAGGCTACAATTTGCACAAGCTCATCGAAATTGGACAGTAGAAGATTGGAAAAACGTTGCCTGGTCTGATGAGTCTCGATTTCTGCTGCGACATTCGGATGGTAGGGTCAGAATTTGGCGTAAACAACATGAAAGCATGGATCCATCCTGCCTTGTATCAACGGTTCAGGCTGGTGGTGGTGGTGTCATGGTGTGGGGAATTTTTTCTGGGCACTCTTTGGGCCCCTTGGTACCAATTGAGCATCGTTGCAACGCCACAGCCTACCTGAGTATTGTTGCTGACCATGTCCATCCCTTTATGACCACAATGTACACAACATCTGATGGCTACTTTCAGCAGGATAATGCGCCATGTCATAAAGCTCGAATCATCTCAGATTGGTTTCTTGAACATGACAATGAGTTTACTGTACTCAAATGGCCTCCTCAGTCACCAGATCTCAATCCAATAGAGCATCTTTGGGATGTGGTGGAACGGGAGATTCGCATCAGGGATGTGCAGCAGACAAATCTGCGCCAACTGTGTGATGCCATCATGTCAATATGGTCCAAAATCTCTGAGGAATGCTTCCAGCACCTTGTTGAATCTCTGCCACGAAGAATTGAGGCAGTTCTGAAGGCAAAAGGGGGTCCAACCCCTTACTAGCATGGTGTACCTAATAAAGTGGCCAGTGAGTGTATGTGGTATGTATGTAGCATGTAGTATGTATGTAGCATGCATGTAGCATGTATGTAGCATGCATATAGCATGCATGTAGTATGTATGTAGTATGTATGTAGTATGTATGTAGCATGCAGTATGTATGTAGCATGCATGTAGCATGCATGTAGTATGTATGTAGTATGTATGTAGCATGCAGTATGTATGTAGTATGTATGTAGCATGCAGTATGTATGTAGCATGTATGTAGCATGTATGTAGTATGTATGTAGTATATATGTAGTATGTATGTAGCATGTAGTATGTATGTAGCATGTAGTATGTATGTAGCATGCATGTAGTATATATGTAGTATGTATGTAGCATGTAGTATGTATGTAGCATGTAGTATGTATGTAGCATGTAGTATGTATGTAACATGCATGTAGTATGTATGTAGTATTTTTTTTTTTTTTTTAACATTTAACACATTAGCCGGATGATGGGACTACTACTGTCCCATCATTGGCTAATGTGTCAATCACTGTCATGGTAGCAGGCATCGCCCGATGGGACTTGTAGTCCCATCGGACGATGCCTGCACAGACCCCCGAAGCCTGCACAGACCACCGGCAGGCCGGCACAGCCCCCCGGCAGGCCGGCACAGCCCCCCGGAGCCTGCACAGACCACCGGCAGGCCGGCACAGCCCCCCGGCAGGCCGGCACAGCCCACCGGAGCCTGCACAGACCACCGGCAGGCCGGCACAGCCCCCGGCAGGCCGGCATAGACCACCGGAGCCTGCACAGACCCCCTGGCAGGCCGGCACAGCCCCCCGAAAGGCCCGTACAGACCCCAGAGAGGCTGTACAAGGCAAAAACAGGGTTTTTCTTATTCCGATACCGGAAGTCCCATAGACTTGAATGGGACTTCCGGTATCGGAATCGGCGATACCGATACTTTTTTTAAAGATCGGCCGATCCATTCCGATCCGATACTTTGAAGTATCGGACGGTATCGCTCAACTCTATTAATAACCACTCTTTGTTTTCTATCTCTAAGCCAGCTACCTACCCATCTACACACATTTTCCCCTAGCCCAAGCTTTCTCATCTTACTTACCAATCTTTTATGTGGGACAGTGTCAAATGCTTTAGAGAAGTCGAGATAAATGACATCCAATGATTCTCCTTGGTCCATTTGAGAGCTTACATCCTCATAGAAGCTGATCAGGTTAGTTTGACAGGAGCGATTCTTCATAAATCCATGTTGATATGGAGTTAAACATTTATTAACATTGAGATATTCCATAATGGTATCCCTTAGAAACCCTTCAAAAATTTTACCCACAACAGATGTTAAGCTTACCGGCCTACAGTTTCCAGGTTTCCTTTTACACCCCTTTTTGAATATTGGTACCACATTTGCTTGCCGCCAAACAAAAGGAACAGACCCTGTTTCTATAGAGTCTTTAAATATAAGGAATAGAGGCCTGTCTATCACATTACTTAACTCCCTTAATACCCGAGGGTGAATGCCATCAGGGCCTGGTGATTTGTCAATTTTAATCTTACTAAGGCGGTTCTGCACTTCTTCCTGGGTTAGGCAGGTAATACATTTCCCCTGGCAAATCATTTTCCTGTGTGAACACTGTTGAGAAAAAAGTATTTAAAACATTTGCTTTTCCCACATCGCTCTCTATGATTTCACCCTCATTGTTCTTTAAAGGGCCAACACCAAACATCAATTTTAATCTTTTTACTGTTTATATAATTAAAGAATAGTTTGGGGTTTGTTTTACTTTCCTTAGCAATGAGTCTCTCAGTTTCCACTTTTGCTAAATGTATTTGTTTTTTACACATATTATTTTTTTCTCTATAACTTTTTAATGCTTCTTCATTGCTTTCTTGTTTTAGCTTCTTAAATGCCTTGTTCTTGTTATTTATTGCCCTTTTTACATCCTTATTTAGCCACATTGGTGTTCTCCTGTTCCTAGCCCTTTTATTTCTGTACGGTATGGCTAGCTCTCAGTGGGGGTGTAAAACTGATTTAAATATTTCCCATTTATTTTCTGTGCTCCTACTTTTGAGGACATTGTCCCAATCAATTCGGCAAAGGTCCTCTCTAAGCTGATCAAACTTTGCTTTCCTGAAATTCAGCGTTTTTGTAACCCCCTTCCAGGGCACCTTACTGAAAGACAAGTGGAATTGTATTATATTGAGGTCACTGTTCCCTAGGTGCCCATCAACTCATACTTCTGTTATTCTATCTGGCCTGTTGCTTAAAATTAAGTCCAGAAGGGCTGTCCCTCTAGTTGGGCCCTGCACAAGTTGTGACAGATAATTATCCTTGGTCACTGACAGAAATTGGTTTCCTTTCTGAGATACGCAGGTTTCAGTTCCCCAGTCTATGTCGGGGTAGTTCAAGTCCCCCATAATAATCACCTCATTGTGATTTGCTACTTTGTCTATTTGTTTCAATAATACATTTTCAGTGGTTTCTGTTATATTTGGTGGCTTATAACAAACCCCTATGAGGATTTTATTACTTTTCTCTCCTTGTATCTCCACCCATAGAGACTCCACCTCTTCATTTCCCTCTTGTATATCTTCTCTTAGTGTGGGCTTTAAAGTGGACTTTATGTATAGACAGACTCCACCCCCTTTCCTTTTTTTACGATCCCTCCTAAACAAATCATATTCTTGCAAGTTAGCCACCCAGTCATAGCTGTCGTCTAAGCATGTCTCAGTTATTCCTACTATGTCGTATTTTTCCTCATACATTACCAACTCCAGATCTTCAATCTTATTGGTCAGGCTTCTTGCGTTAGTCAGCATGCAGGAAAGAAATTTTGCTTCCTTTTTCTTAGCTTCCTTCTGAGTACCCTGTCTTGGGTCCTCTTTACCACACCCAGTATCCTTGATTAGTTTGTCCTTCTGCTGCATGTTCTTGTCTGCTGTTTTTCCTCCCATCCCCTCTTCTTCTAGTTTAAAGCCCTCCTGATGAGTGTGGCAAGTCTTCTGGCGAATGTGTGTTTCCCAGGTTTTGTGAGGTGTATCCCATCTCTTGCGAGAAGTCCATCGTAGAGGTAATTCATGCCATGGTCCAAGAATCCAAATCCTTGCTGCCTGCACCACCGTCGTAGCCAGTTGTTCACCTCTAGTATCCTATTCCATCTTCTGATGCCATGACCATCGACTGGGAGGATTGATGAGAAAACAACCTGTACGTTCCGTTCCTTTATTTTCTTTCCCAGAATTTCAAAGTCTTCGCAGATAGTTGGTAGGTCATTTCTTGCCGTGTCGTTTGTGCCTACATGTATCAGTAAGAAAGGGTAGTCATCCTTGGATTTGAGGATAGTTGGTATCCTGTTGGCCACATCCTTGATTTTTGCTCCTGGGAGGCAGCATACTTCTCGTGCGGTTATGTCCGGCCTGCAGATAGTTGCCTCCGTGCCTCTTAGTAGTGAGTCGCCCATAACTACCACTCTTCTTTTCTTTCCGGACGCACTGCTTGTTGCTCGTATAAAGTCCATCATGCAGTATATCTCTCTTTTAATCCCCTGTATACAGAGCCCCTTCTTGCAGTATAGCACTCGTTTCAGCCCTTGTATATAACCCATCCTGCAGTATATCTCTCCACTCAGACCACTGTATACAGTCGATCCTAAGGGATGTTACTCCTTTTTGGTTTTCAGCACGCAGACATACCTCTACTTTCTTGCATGACCTAGAACTTTAAGGAAATAGGCTCCTCCCCTTTCCATGAAATCAGCTCTCACAGTAGAAGCGCCATTCCAGACATGTCCCAGAGCACAGCTATGCTGACAAGAAGCCAGCTGAGAGATACTACACTACGCATGATAGACCAGGAGCACTGAACTATAGCAGTTCCAATGGCAACTACATGGTAAATAGAGCCCGGAGTGGCATACTAAAGTCGGGGATCTGAGCAAAATGGAAAAATTTTAAAAATAGGTTATATAGGTACAAATGAATAAATATAAATATACATACATTTTGTACAGTATTGTAAGACCACATTGGAATTTCAGGAATAACCATTTAAATACTATGTACATCTTTTTTACAGAATCATTTTTACTCTTTATTGGCTTCCTAAAGGCAAAATTAGGAAACATCATAACCTTTGGTTGAGTGATCTGAAAAAATGTTACAAAGCCATCAAACTCCTGCTCCTGGTGCTGATGGCTCTTTCTTCCAACCATTTCTCTACTGTTTCTCTAATATTAGAGATAGCAGGAGGAAGCGGGTTGTACACAGATATGCAATGAAGATAGGAGAAAGTATTTCAGAGTGTACAGCATTTTTTCATCCAAAAATATTGTAACCAGAAGTCAGCTATAAATTAATAGAAAAACACTATAAAATGCACTTTGGTGATGTTTTTTCACTCCTTGGCCCTGATTTATCAAGACATGTAATAAGCAGAGATAAGCTAATTAACCAATATTCAAATTCACCTGTTTGAGCAGTTTTTTTTGGGAAATTCAATTTGCGGAGGAGCTATTTAGAATAATATATGCACATATACAGTATATTTCATGTCCCTTATTATGCTCTTCATGATTCTTCATGTTGTAATGATATGGAAATGGGCACATTTTTTGAAGTGGAATTAAAATCTCACGTTTAAAAAAAAAAATCCATATTCTTCATCACACAGATTTTTTTTAATACATCCTACACAAATTCATAAAAACGGCAGGCTGCTTATTGCCATTTTGATGAACACTGGAGGGTCAATGAGGGGTTAAAGAAAACAAAAATATGATACTCGCCTCTTCGCTCACCTTTCCGGTTGCCTGCTCACTTACGGCATTTCCACTGCTGTGTGCTGCATCTCTGACCTCTTCACTCTATGATGGGAATTCTGGGTGCGATGAGACCATCCTGGCATGGTGCACAGGTATGTCTGAGGCCCTCAAGTCCTATTCTAGAATGAAGCCATCAGAGATACATCACACATTGAGGGTGGCCGAAAAGGTGCGCAATGAGGTATTAGTTTTTTTTCCTTTTTATGTCTTGTGTTTATTATCCTCTGGGGTCTGGACAGAGTATAATAAAGAATGTGTAGATAACTTAACTGCAGATTGAATTTCCTGGTAAAATTATGGTAATTTGACAAATTCATAAAAGCATAAAAAGCATAGAAACCCTACAGTAAGTAAATAGTAAAAACCCAAGATAAAAACATAAAAAGCAAATACCTTGCTGTAAATGAATAAACAGTAATAGTGCATGAAAATAATATAGAATGCTTAGTTAGCATAACTTTGATAAAAAAAGTAAGATCCATCCCACCACGTCACTGTGACCCTATTCAGGACCATCCTAGTTAAAACGTTACCATTTGTCAAGTGACGTACATGTGGATAAGGGCTGAGAAGGACTGAGCCCAGATAATGGATATCTGTGGCGCCCCTGAGGCTCAGTCGCCACAGAGGTACTGCACCTCCTCCTGAGGTGTGGTGCCCCACCATCCAGTTAAGTTGGAGGCTCCTGACCACGCCCCAACACTTGCACCCCACACAACTGAGTAGTTCAGCAAAGCAACATTGCGGCTCCTTGCTTAGAGAGTAGCAGAGCACCTTTGGTGGCTCCCTGCTTGGAACACGAAACGTGCTGGGAGGCGGGTCGAGTTGAGAATACATAAAAGAGCGGGAAGGTTTAGAATTACAGGTCAGTCTAGGAGAGGAAGCCACTCAGAGAGGAGTGAGGAAAGAAGATCCCTGAGAGAGAGATGGAGGAAGGAGGTGCTGCAGCAGACCTGAGTGACCTGGGTCTGCTGGCACGGGAAAGGAAAGAAGGAGAAAGACATTGAACTGAAACCTGATCTTCCATAAGAGAGAGAGATTAGAACGGAACGAAGGAGTAAAATGGAAAAGAGAGGACGTGGGTTAGAGGAAGAACCCTGCCTAGAAGTTCTAAGCGCAAGGCTGGGGCCCGGTCCCCGAGGTTGTATGGACACTAATGGTTCTGCAGCAGACACCGGTGGAGTAGTGGGCTGTAAATGCACTACTCCCATCTAAGACTTGGGGGCACAACAGCAACTTGGATAGTGAGCTGGGACTCAGGAGTAGGGAGTCCCCAAAGCAGGCTACAGCTGTCTGCCGTACAAGTAGAGTTCTTGGGAACATCTGTCAGGAGGCACTCCAGTGTAACTCAGTACTGGGAGTACTTCACACTTAAAGGCGCTATAGAGGAGACCCTCAGAAAGGCACATGTTGGCCGAGCGTTGGAAGGGAGCATTCCATCTGATTGAGCCTCTGACCCAGAGGACACAGTACAGAGGCAGGCACCTGTGTGTACTACAGACTGTGAGTAAAGCTTTGGAACTGCAAGCCCTGGTGTCCTCCATTCATTCTTGCGCCAACGCATCCAGCCCCGCTACATCTGGGTACCAGCTTCTACACCGCTTGTGCCTCTCCTCTTCCCCCACATCTACACTGCCCTGGAGCTACAGCTCCACCTGTGGGGAGCTTCACCATCTTGGCTGCAACACACCACCAGCCCCAGAGGATCTGCATGCAGCGTCGGCCTAACATCTCACTTGCCGAACACCACAGGTGGCGTCACGAACTATTCATTCAAATCATTACATTCCCCCATTATTTGGGTGCCCAGGGCCACGGACCGGGTCCCCGCTGCTGTGACACATCCCGTTGATACTGACCCGGTACCGAGTACCCCACATCCCTGGGAGGGTGACCCATATACAGCCATGGGGAGTTACATGAATGTAATGTCCAACTCAAAGGAAAGGGAGGGCACTCCTTTATTTGCACTGAGTGCAAAAACAATAAGCACTGAAGGCTATGTCTGTTTAGTGGCCAGTGTGAACCTACATACCTACATACACTCCAACTTATATTCCAGTTCATCTCTTCAGGTATTTTCAGTAAGTAAGGCTAGTTTCACACTTGCTTTTTTTTGCAGCGCGTTTTTCCCGCAAAAAAACGCATTGAAAAAACGCATACATAAGCATACAACTGCTGCGTTTTTTTCAAGCATTTTTATGAGCATGCATGAAAAAAACGCAGCGTTTTTATGCGTTTGTATGCGTTTTTAGTGCGTTTTTACCGCGTTTGCGGTTTTTTCCAACATTTTTAGGTGGCCCCTCACACTACCCAAACCATGACTTTACTAACCCTAACCCTGACCCTAACCCTAACCCTAACCCTGACCCTAACCCTAACCCTGACCCTAACCCTTAACCAAATCATACTTAACCCTAACCCAAACCCTAAACCCTAACTAACCCTAACCCTAACCCTAACCCTGACCCTAACCCTAACCCTAACCCTGACCCTAACCCTAACCCTAACCCTAACCCTGACCCTAACCCTAACCCTAACCCTGACCCTAACCCTTAACAAAACCATACTTAACCCTAACCCTGACCCTAACACTAACCCTAACCCTAACCCTAACCCTGACCCTAACCCTAACCCTAACCCTAACCCTGACCCTAACCCTAACCCTAACCCTGACCCTAACCCTTAACAAAACCATACTTAACCCTAATCCTGACCCTAACCCTGACCCTAATCCTTAACAAAACCATACTTAACCCTAACCCTGACCCTAACCCTAACCCTGACCCTAACCCTAACCCTAACCCTAACCCTGACCCTAACCCTAACCCTAACCCTGACCCTAACCCTTAACAAAACCATACTTAACCCTAATCCTGACCCTAACCCTGACCCTAATCCTTAACAAAACCATACTTAACCCTAACCCTGACCCTAACCCTAACCCTGACCCTAACCCTAACCCTAACCCTGACCCTAACCCTAACCCTAACCCTAACCCTGACCCTAACCCTTAACAAAACCATACTTAACCCTAATCCTGACCCTAACCCTGACCCTAACCCTTAACAAAACCATACTTAACCCTAACCCTGACCCTAACCCTAACCCTGACCCCAACCCTAACCCTAACCCTGACCCTAACCCTAACCCTAACCCTAACCCTGACCCTAACCCTTAACAAAACCATACTTAACCCTAATCCTGACCCTAACCCTGACCCTAACCCTTAACCAAACCATACTTAACCCTAATCCTGACCCAAACCCCAACCCTAACCCTTACCCTGACCCTAACCCTAACCCTAAACCCCCTTAACTAACCCTAACTCTAACCCAAACCCCTAAATTCCATGGTTAAAAACAAAAAACGCATATGCAAAAAAACGCATACATGAGCATGCCAGTGCGCACATATGCGCATCCATAGGCTATAATGGCCATTTTTAGCGCAAAACGTGCGCATATGTGCACATGCGCTTTTTTGCAGGGCCAAAAAATGCAACATGCTGCGTCTGGAAAATACCAACGCACACCCCAAAAAAACGCAGCGCATGAAAATCGCATACATGCGCTTACAAGCGCGCAGGTATGCGCACCCATGTTAAATATAGGGGAAAAAACGCATGCGCAGGTATGCGTTTTTTTCCAGCGCTAAAAAACGCAAATGTGAAACCAGCCTAAATAGTTAAAAAAAACCCCCATAGAATACATGTAAAAAATATAGGGTACTAAAAGGGGTTGTCCATTAACCCCCCAATGTATCCCTCCGGTGCCCCTAATTAATTTTGTAAATACCTTATGTTGCCTATACTGCCTGTGAGCGGCGCTATCGCTTGCCGCTCACAGGCAGCACGTGACCCCCGGCTGCAGCCGGCACTTGCTTCCGCTGACGTCCCGTCAAGTGGTGGCAGCAGCCGGGGGTCCCTCTTTCTCCTTCCACCCTGGCAGTCAGGCTGTGGGCGGGGTTATCCCTCTGCATCACACCCGACATCCACTGGGTGCCCATTCATTGAGAAAGCATGGTGGATACTGGGTGTAGCACTGGGGGTAACCCCACTCACAAGCCAGCAGCCACCACGGGGACCAAGCGCTGAATCATGCCTCACTTGTCGTGATGTCAGTGCTGGGTCACGTGATGCCTGTGAGCGGCCAGCGATAGCGCCACATTAGAGAACAAAATATTGACAGCTTTTTTTGAGATGTAATGGTGGCTAGGTATCCGAGTCCACTGAGGCTGAACATGGTACGGCAGCCAATGTAGCGAACTTGGACATGTAAGAGTGGAGTTTCCACTCTAAATAGGTCTTGATGTATAAAAAAAGACATACTGTCCATGTTCCCCCTTGAAGACACATGTATAGTTGTAAATGTACTGTGAGACAGTGAGGGGGATCATATGTGAGGGTTGATATGTGTCCCCCAGGAGGCAAACAGTCTTATTGGCAGGTGCCTCTCACAGAGTCGGCAAAAGAAAAGATCACCTTCATAACATCTGAGGATCTGCACCACTGTGTTGTCTTGCCCTTTGGGCTACATGGGGCACCAGCCACATTGCAGAGGATGATGGACATAGTACTAGTGGAGCGCCCCGCGGGGCCTGGGGGTACTTGGTAGCGGGCCCGTCGACTTCCATGGGGGATGGTGTCACGGCGGCGGCGACCCGGTCCGTGGCCCAGAGGCATCCAGTAATAACAATAGGGGAAAGTTGTGTGGTATTTATGTGGTAAAAATAAAGATAATGTTTAAAGATTGTGAAATACGTGACGCCACCTGTGGTATTCTGGTCAGAGGTGACCAGCGCTGCGGTGTTGTTCCTCTGGGATGGATGTTGGGCGCAGCTATGATGTTGTAGCCCTCCACAGGTAGGGCTGTAGTCCCAGGGCAAAGATGTTAAATAAATAGTAAAAATGGCTGTAAACGTTGGGGTGCAGATAAATGAGAGAAAGACACAGAGAGGTACAGTTTCTTTTCCTTTTACTGGTAATAGGTTGCAGTCCACATACAGGTGATGGAATGAGTTCGGCTCGCCTGGAGGCATTCAGGGGATCCACCTTGGCAGGTGGGGATTTAGGACCTTCCTTTCTGCGCTATGTGTGTGGGTCTCCTCTGTATATAACTATGCTGCGACCCTCTATTTGTGATGGTTTCACTAACCTGTACGGCTGTCAGCGTGAGCCTATTCCACGGGTACTGTTCTTTTCACCATCGACCCCGGGCTCATTATCCGCTGCAGTGCCCTCAGGTAATTAATATGCACAGAAATTTACAATCCCCTGTACTTTCAGATTCGGCTATCAGGACTTACAGTTCCTGTCAGCCTAGGACTCTGATGTCCCTTTTCTCTTTATTAGCACTTCACTCAGGGGTCTGCTATATGCAGTATTTTAGCTTCCCTAGAGTCTCTTAGTATCTGCTCTTGTCCTTTCCCTCTACACAGATCAGCTGCCTGTCTTTATCTGACAGGATCTTCCAGAAAGATCTCTTTACCTCATGTCCTCATGTTTAAACTGTCCTTTTTCCTCACAGCTCACAGATGCTTCATTTCCATGACAACTCCCTCAGCTGATTTCTAGCTGACTCACCAACCCCCTCTGCTGGCCAGAATTTATAAGGCATCTCCCTTTTCTGACCTGCAGCAGGAAATTGTGATTAAATCTATGCTGCCTGGCATGGGGGTCCCTTTTCTGCCTCCAAGCATGACTTCACCTCTTAGAGGGAGGTGATGTCACTGTGACAACCGGACTCTGGGGTGTCACACTAGAACCCCATCGGATGTATGCGTCAGCATAATTGGATGACATCATCATCTTTAGTACTGTCTACCATACCCATTTATCCCAGGTACAAGTGGTAGTAGATTTGCTCAGAGCCATGGGCTTGACAGCGAATCCCAAGAAATGTGTGCTAGGGCTTGAGGAAGCCCGGTTCTTAGGGTATGTGATTGCCATGGAGTTATCAAACCCCAAATAAATAAAATCGAGGCCATACAAAACTGGCCCCAACCTGTTACCACCAAACAGGTGAGAGCATTTCTTGGCATCATCGGGTCTTACTGAAGGTTTATACCTAATTTCTCTGGGAGAGCAACACCCCTAACCGATCTCATAAAGGGAAAGAAATCGGTCATTGTGCGGTGGAACCCTCAAGTGGTGGAAGCATGCCAATCTATTAAGGTGGTGCTGTGCAGGCAGCCTGTCCTCATCAGCCCCAGCTTTAAGAGAGACTTCATCGTTCATTGTGCAGACAGATTTATCTAACATTGGCCTAGGAGCTGTTGTGTCGCAGGAGGTGAACAGAGAAGAACATCCAGTCACCTCCCTAAATAGGAAACTCACCCCGGCCGAGAAAAATAATAGCGTAGTGGAGAAGTAGTGCCTAGCCATTAAGTAGGCCTTGGAGTCCCTACACTATTATTTGCTCGGTCAACCATTTTGCTTGGTGACAGATCATTCACCCTTGGACTGGATAGAAGTGCCAACGAGAGGAATGCTCTGGTCACCCGATGGTTCCTATCTTTGCAAAATTTCAATTTCACCGATGGAACATCATGCAGGGAAGGTGGAAGGGAATGCGGATGCCCTGTCCCGGGCACCCTGTATGGTGACATGTGTTCAACCACACAAGTTTGAACAGAATGGGGGGGTATGTGAGTCTGTGAGGGGGATCATATGCAAGGGTCGATATGTGTCCCCCAGGATGCTAACAGAGTCTTATTAAACCCACTGGAGTGCATTGCACTCACAGTTATAGCTGTGGCTGCAGTGCAAGCTAAAAGTAAGAGTGGACCTGGTCATGTTATTTGACCAAGACAATGTTTAGGAAAACCCATTAAGGGTTTTTGTTTTTGGAGCGAACTACAGGATGGTATTGGGGTGGTTCACTCCCTCCAGATCGGCTCTTACAAGTGGCCCATGGCTACAGATTCCATTTAAAAACCCTGTAGCAAAGGGTTGGGTGTGTCAGTGTTTGTTTCCAAACTGCAAAGCAGGTGGTTCTGCAACATCCAGCTTAGGTGTGCAGCTAACACAGAGCCAAGGGAAGCGAATGCTGGTGCCCCCACAATGTGACAAGGAGGTGCAGTCGCCCATGGCAACCGGTCTTGGATACGAACGGTCTTGATGCCTGGCTGCGATCTGGAGGATACCATTTGTTTTCCATTTGTGAGTTTCTTTGGACATTAAAGACATTTTCAAGGAACCCTTATGTGGTCTCTGCTTATCTGTTGCACTGCAGCAATCCCGCTGCACTACAGTACCTTGCGTTATTAGCGATCGATTATACTTTGTCCGACAGTAGGTAGAGTTAGGGTTAATATTTGAAATTAGCCTTCAGAAGGAGGGGCTAAGGTGAAAGGACAAAGAAGTTAGTTAGGGCCCACCATGTGCCAGAAGCAGACCTAAGGTCTGACTAGTCAGCAGAGCCACATCACGTGGGTGTCCCTGACATGAGTGTAGACCAAGATAGTGCATAGTGTGATGTGGGTTAAAGAAAGGAGAAGTGACAGAACGACTGAGTGATGCACCAGAGATGGGTCCTGGGACAGGACGCCTAGCAGTACGGTCCTGAGTTTATAGCTCAGAGAGGTAAAGGGCTAGGAAGTAACAGAGAACATGAGATGAAAAGAGTGTCCTGGGCGAGAGTTCAAAAGGAACAGCAAGCTAAGAAACTAGGTACTGACCATTTTGGCAAACTAATTCCCTTAGGAAAAAGAGTACACAGAACCATGGGTTGAAAATCGCACTCTCACTTACTGGACTGTAGCACTGTGCCGGTGTGTGATGAAGATTATGGGTCTAATTGAGGCAGAAAAAAGTAGAAGAGGAAGTAGAGAGACTGTGTGTACAGATGCTCCATATTGTAAAGTAAATATTCGTGAAGTTATGCACCCTCTATCTAATGTATGTAGTTCCCATCAAGTTGCTGTTTAGTAAAAAAAAATACTTATTATTGACTGGTGGACTCCCTCATTGAACTTTACAACAACTGGTCCAGGCCAACCAAAGTCATCAGTAACATGCGGCGAGCAAGGGCGTAGTGTCCCCATTAATGAAGTCCCCATTAATGAAGTCCACACACCCAGCCAGCTTCCCCATGTTCATGTAGCGTGCCACGGTTTGAAAGACAAGTATCTCACCCACTGTTTCCGCCTCTCGCCAAGTTACACAACAACACAAACCATTTGTAGAATGTGTCCACTGTTTTATGGCTTTCACTCCATATCTCTATGGCTAAACTGTAAGCTGCGATGTTATCTCACTGTCCAGATTACCATAAATGTCTGCTGTATTCCCTGCCTCTGCTTTAATACAGGCTATGTCGCCTCTTGATTGGCTGTGATCTGCTCTGTCATGCGATAGGGCATTATAAGGCATAATGGTGAAGTCCATTGGGCTGTGCCCCAAGGTCTCATGGGCCTTCTATGGCTGATGTAATAATTTGCAACGTGTAATGTGACCATTTTAGGTAATTTGCTTACAACTAATTGAACATTGCTTGAATTGAAAACAAATTCAATTTGCATCGAATTGATTCATTTATCTCTATTAATAATGAATCTTTTAGATCTTCATGAGAACATTTTTTGGCTATTGAGTTTTCCAAGCAACAGCCTTGAATATTTTTTGTTTTTCAATAATAAATGTACCAATACATGACAGGAGCACAAATTATACTGCTGCTTCCTCAAGAGACCCATCGTTACAGGGTTTACACATTTTTTGCATTTTCTGTGCTACACAGATAATGAGAATACCTGATGTGTGCAGACTGCAATATCCTCACATTCATATATATCTCTATCCATTTTACGATATTTTGTTATTGTCTAGTAATTCAGATCCCAAATGAAACGTGAGGAGAAGAAAAATGACATGTTTAGAATGACTGATGATTTATGAAATGGAATCTGCGGACTGTTAGTAATGACGGCAGTTCGCTACCTTAGGCAGCTGCAGTTGGAGTCTGTATCTCGGAGGAACATGGAATTCACCTAGTCTAAGCCAAAGGCATTCTTCACTACAAGCTGCAGGTGCTATCCATATTTTCATTTCATTTTTATTCCTGCAGTTCAGCACATTCATAATCCATGCGGTATACTCACTGCACATTACTCCAGCCAGGTGCAATGAATAAAAACAGGACCTTCTATTGTATACCGTCTCCCAACATCTGAACCTAAGGCTGAATTCACACATCAGTTTTTTATTCTTGCATGCAAAAAATATTTGGAGGGTGAGATTGTTCAGCAAATCAGGCAAAACTGAGATGTCTGAGACCCTCGTGGAGATGGGGTCCGGGCCAGGTTTGCCACATCTTTCTTTGGTGCTTTGTGGAGAGAACATGTGAGGAACTCCGTACTATATTGGGAATGTGGAATTAACACCAAAGTCATGGAAAGAGGTGAACTAACTTAGCCCACCGTAACTAGAGGGTCTATATTCACCTTCTTATGGAGCCCTCACTTATGGTTGGGCAAAGCAGAAAATTACCTATGGCAAAATTTGGTTGGCGAGGGGACCTTATATATGGATTTAAAAATAAAAACACTTAATTTCTTTGCACCATCTGGATACTACGTGTGAGTTTTGTAGATACAGGAATATGATGATTTCTTCTGTTTGTTGAATCCTTTTCTGTGTTTGTCAGATTTTGGAATTCTATTCTGAGATTACAGTATCCGATCTGTACCTGTTCATATAGAGAAGTGACTAACTAGAGTGCTGGGTGATCCCCAAAACAGGTAGACTTACTCTGCCCAGGTTTCAATTTTACAAAATCCACCAAGCATGTACAACAGATATATCTCCTCGAAGGGAGCGGGCTCAGGAGCTGAGCACGCTTCATACAACGTGGTTGATGTCTGTATTGTAACTGCTGACCTCGATGGTAGCTCCAATCCCAGCAATTTAACCTGTTAGGCACTACTAACATTAGTGACAATGACATGTAAGAGGTTGAAAATGGGGGAAGTTGTCTCTATCAAACATCCTCACAACATGATTGTGGGTTACCAGAGGCATTGACATAGCATCTGAAGATCCCAACTTAAGGCCTCCATTTCTAGCATGACTGCACACCTATGAAGTCCCCTGATGCCCCCTGACGAAGGTGTTCTGAAACGCGCATCGGAGCGGGCACGTGGACCCTCTGTTTGCCCGCACTTGCTCATATCAGGTGACGTGTCTTTGCCAGCTATTATTTATTTATTGATCTGATTAATGTGTTCTGTCTGATATTATTCATGTATTTCCTGGCCAGCGTTCATTTCTATTTGCCCTGATTTGCTTTATGATATGCTGCATGTTGTATGTACACACCTCTGATTTAATGATGTATGTGTTTACATGATGTTTTTATATATATCAGGCATTCATGGTCCGCTGTGCCCCTGTACATTTTCTGTGGTGGATAATTGGTGTTTTAGCATGTTTTACTGTTCCTTGCCCTTCCACAAATAAAGAAATTTTATACTATAGACCTATGGTTGTCTTTTGGATTCCCCCCCCTTTTGTATTTACTGTACTTTGACAACTGGTCTTATTACATGTCCATGGTATTTATTTTTCTGGCATATTAGTTGTGATTTTGGTATAATATGTGGTATATTCTATTGTTCCAAATAATTTATATACCTATGTTCACCACTTTCCTCCTTTGTTACACCTATGAAGTCTGTAGCTTAAGTTTCGAAAGAGATTGGTAATTTTATAATACACTGAAATTTTACAGTATTGCAGTGCGCTGTACAAGAGATGACGTAATAACAGGTTCAAACCCCTAGCTCGACAAATAAAAAATGCAAATACAGGAAAAAAATATATTTTTAAATAACAAAAATAAAAATTCATTTTACCGGCTATAAGATCTAAAAAAAAATTAAGATTTAAATATTTTCTATCACAATACAGTATGAGCAACTATTTGAACTAATAAAATATCTTAACATTTATAACATGCGGTAACCTGGGAAATAGAAAAAAAATTGAAATGGCAAAAACTGCTTTTTGTTTGGTCACTTAGAATCATACAATCATAGAATCGTAGAGTTGGAAGGGACCTCCTGGGCCATCTGGTCCAACCCCCTGCTCAAAGCAGGATTCGCTAAATCATCCCAGTCAGATGTCTGTCCAGCCTCTGTTTGAAGACTTCCATTAAAGGAGAACTCACCACTTCTCGTGGCAGCCTGTTCCACTCATTGATCACCCTCACTGTCAAAAAGTTTTTTCTAATATCTACCAATAATAATAATCCTTATTTATATAGCCAACATTTTCCACAGCGCTTTACAATTCCAAGGTTCAAATACAATAGTCATAAGTAACAATGTTAAAGATAATGCAATAATTAAAGCGAAAATAATGAGGACCCTGCTCGTAAGCGCTTGCAAACAACAAAGAGGTGGGCGTGACAAAGTCTTGGTAATTATTGACAATGATGGTCCAGCCATCTTAAGGAAATGGGGGTAGATAAAGGCTGCATGAGGTAGTCTCTAGCCAATATTTGTAGTGCTTTTGGGTGCAGTGGAGTTTGATGAAGAATTATGTTCAGAGAAATAGTGCATGGGCTGAATATACAGTATATATATATATATAAAAGGACTTCGATTAGGGAACATGATGGGTTTCCCGAAAACAGATGTGTTTTTAGGGAGCACCTAAAACTGTGTAAATTGTGGTTAGCCCTATTTACTTGGGGTAGTGGATTCCAGAGAATTGATGCAACTCTGGAGAAGTCTTGGAGCCAGGAGTGGGAGGTATGGATTAGTGCGGATGTTAGTAGAAAGTCGATTACAGAACGTAGAGTATGGGCAGGCCGATAGACAGAAATGAGGGAGGAGCTGTAGGAAGGTGCTGTATTGTGGATGAGAACGAAAAATGGAATAAAACGAGATCAAAAATTTAAATGGACCCCAAAATGGTAATGGTAAAATCTAAAGCTCATATCATAAAAACAAGCAATTATACAACTACAGTGACAACAAAATAAAATATGTTATAGCTCTTGGAAGGTAGGAGGTATAATTGAAAGTTAAGATGAGATCTTGCTCTGCAAAAATAGATATATACCTGGACAGCCTGATGATATGCATTGAGAACTGAATGTGTAGAGAGGATGGAGGACACTAAATAGGGAATATGTAAAATTCTAAGGTCTTGGTAGGAAAGAGGTTGGAATTTTAGGGCAATGAAAAAAACGATGGTCTATTTGACATGGACCAAAGTAAAGGCACTTTTACAACCTCTACCTTGGGGACCAACAGAGCTGCTATTGCTACTGGAAGTCAGTTTTACTTTCTTAGGTACGGAAAAAGTTAATAAATATAATTAGAATAGCGGAGGCTGAAGTGTTGGATGTAGGTGAAATGTATCACCATCAGTGTAATATTTATGTAGTTCACAGATGTTCCTGAATTCCTGTATTTATTTATTACATTAATGAGATACACATATTATACTATAAGTTTAAGTAATTAACGTTAAACTGTTATTTCAATTAATTTTAGTACTTAGGGATAAATCCAGTCAAAAAATATAGAAAAAAGCTGAGTCTAAAAATATATTACTGTCATAATTGTATTTAAAGAAAAATTCCATATTTAACAATATGAGAAGAATGAGCTGCTCAAATACTTTTAATATACCAGTACCAATGCTGAAGCCTCCTAACTCTGCAGTTAAAAATTTTCCATTGTAGCACATTCATAGGAGCCATAGGATTGTTAGTCATCTGTCAGAAATCAGTGGTGGAGGCAGGTTTGGACTACCTGGCAGCAGGCCAAATAGTCTTCTAGTAATAATCTACTGCTTACAAAACAATGATTTTATAAAATCAACACTAAGCAGTCCAGTAAGTGACACATCGTTGCAATCAGGGTCTCGGTGTCTACATTATGCTGCTCTCAGACTAGATAGCAAAAAACGGTGACAGATTCCTTTTAACTCCTTCTTCACCTTTATTCTTGCGTTTTTGCTTTTCCCCCCTCTTCTTCCAAAAGCAATAACATTCTTATTTTCCTGTTGAGATGGCCGTTATCAGAGATTGCTGTCTAGAGAGCGCGTTTTAGATTTCAATAGCATAGCTTTACCATACTGTAGGGGGTCAGCCCTTGCTAGGCACTGAATTACACTGTGACTTTAAGAGACCATGCTCCCCTCTGATTTGTTTGCACTTGAACTAGTCATTTCTCCCCTGCAGTTTGCTGTATGTTGGTTTTGGACAAGAAACAGTCAGTGAAAGAAGCGTTGTGTCTAAAGCCCCCGTCACACATAGCGACGCACCAGCCGATATGACCTGGTCCAGATCGCTGGTATGTCGCTACATGATCGCTGGTGAGCTGTCAAACAGGCAGATCTCACCAGCGATCTTAGGTAACTAAGCACACATGGTGCTTAGAAACCCGCTTTTTACCTTGGATACCAGCTCCCAGGGCGAGCACGCTGGTATCCAAGGTACACAGTGGGTAACTAAGCGATGCGCGCGCTTAGTTATCCGCAGTTTACCTTGGATACCAGCTCCCAGCGTCTGCTTTCAGCACTGGGAGCTTGCTGATCGGTGGTCTCCCGCTGCCACACGCAGCTATGCATGCTGGCCAACGATCAAAAAAATGTCCTGGACATTAGAGCACGATCAGCAATACTCGGCGGGAGGGCCGGTCGCTGATACCTGTCACACACAGCGAGATCGCTGGTGAGATCACTGTTGCGTCGCAAAACTTGTGACTCAGCAGCGATCTCACTAGTGATCTCACTGTGTGTGACGGGGGCTTAAAGGAGACAGGCAGGACTGTTTTCTATGTACTAACAAAGAGAGACTGACAAATGAACTAGCGGCTTCAATGGGGAAGATAGTGCCCGGATACAGCAGGAATGATCATCAGGACTGTGTCCAAAAGGAAAGTTGCATTGCACAGCCAAGGTAGTTCACCACAAACACCTATAACCTGAGAGAGAAAATAACACTGTGGTACCAGTCATCCCTCAAAATTGAAAGTGCCAACAAGACTTGCCCAGATCTGGAAAAAGATAGATTAGCTAACTTGAAGGAAGAACTCAATGCAACAAACTTGGCTCAACTACAACAGAACCAAGCAGCAGTTACCAGACTTCCTTCTAATCTGCAAAACTGTGAGTGTGATACCGATGTTGAACTGTGTTAGGGTGTAGAGCAGGGTTCTTTATCTAGGACACTGCAGCAGTGTGGCCTGATTATCAGAAGCAAGGTAGTAAGCTAGAAGAGAGGAGTTTGTGAAACTTGTTTATACTGTTTGCTTTGAACTTTGCATTGCCATAGCTGGAGTGCAGCTTGTGTAACACGCTCCAGCTATCTCTCTTTGTGTCTATTATTGCTGTTATCATTAATTTCCAGCAAATAATCCTTTGTTTTTCAATAAAGCTGGTGTTTTGTTAGTACTGTATTTGAGTCCTGCCCGGTGGTGTCATTCAGGCACCTCTACAATATACTGAAGTAAAAAATGGGAAAAATTAAATTAAATTGGGTAAAAATGAGTTGGTCACATGATTTAGTTTGATTATGAGCACGATAAACATTTACAGTTTTTTATATTTATGTGGCTAAAATAAATCAGTGCTATGTAAAAATGTGATTTACATAATCATTTTATAAGACTTTCAATGTTTTAATTTATGGAGCCATATGAGGGCTTGTGCTTTATATAATAGGCTGTGCTATTTATTGTTACCATTTTTGAGGACATATAACATTTTTTATGGCTCTTTATTCCAATTTTTTGGGGATGCAGGATGGCAAAAAAACACCAATGAAGGTGATTTGCTTAGGCTAGGTCAAATATTTTTATATTGTCAGATTTCACACTTTTATAATGTGATAATAGCAAATGTGTTTATTTTTTCATTTTTGATTTTATAATTAATAAAGGGCAATTCAGCCATATAGACTTTTAAAGTATTTTTTAAAACTTTTTTATTATATTTATTACCTTTCTTTTATTTTTTAGTACCCTGGGGTACCTGGACCTGCAATCATTTGATCACTTGTATTTTTTACAGCAATACTTCTGCATTACAGTGAATAGCAAAGTAACATTGGGATGGACATCATTGCAATACAAAGATGCCGGTGATGGGGACTGTTAGTGGACATTTGTAAGGGGATGGAAAGTGGAAGATGGAAGTTATTCTATGTTTCACAGCATTCACAACCTAATGCCGCCATTTGCTGCTTGAGCTGAGCAGACGGGAACTGAAAGATGGCAGTAAGTATTCCCAGAGGATAGAGCTTGAAGGGGATGCCAGGTCAGGTAACAGCTGTAGTGCAGTTGTAAATATAAAAGGCTGGGATGGTTAAGCGGGAACTCACTTGGCACCAAGACATGAGCATGGAAGAATGCAAGACCTGAGTAAAGAGTTTGTGGTCATTCCTGAAGTGGAGTCACCTGAGAACGACTGGATACCAGAGCAGGCAAGATGTTGTTGGTCAAGACTTTGCCAGTCAAGACCCAAAGTCCATTGAGGGTCGGAGGCTGATCTTTGGATGGGATGGAGAGACTATTGTGCTGGGTAGAAGTCCTGGGTGAATCAGGCTGTAGCCTCATGTAAGGGCATGCGGTATGGGGTGTGGGCCGGTGCCATACTTATGGGAAAAAAGGCTAGGAATACACTGGATACCAACTGACTCACATATTGGGGATTTGTGGCCTAATGGGAAGTACTGGTGGCCCCATTAGGGCCAGTGTAACAAATAGAGGTGCCTACAAAAGCATACTACGGTGACGGGACTAGTAGTGGGAGTAACATCTGTGAAGATGAGATCTACAGGCTCTACTAAAGGTTTAACTGCTAGATATTAAGAATAGTGTATATAAAGCAGAGTGTTGAGTAAGATATCACATTTTATATAGTAACAACACACTGTATAACTCTTATTGTTAGTACCTATCATATCTTGTGTACTTGCATTTACATATATAACTATAACTAGATTTTATTTTGGCGTTAGGCACATAAATAGTGTTGGTTTTATTTCATCCTTAAAACTATGAAACTATGAAAGTTTAAATGAGTCAAATGACAAAGAAAAAGAAGATGACCATCAAAAAGATGGATGGATACAATAAATTAAATCTTCAGCATGTCATATAAAGACAAAATTATCAACTTTGCGAGTCCCAAACATCTATTAGATCTTATTGATGATGTGCCCAAAACAAAAACCACAAACTCAGCGAACAAACACTTTGAAGAAGCAAGATATTTCTTAGAGATTGCAGCTCTGAAGTCTACAGATTGGTGAATGCAGCTTTGTTTCATAATACAAGCTGTAATTTAGGATTTATAATGAGACACCGTAAACATCTGTAAGATATTTTCAAGGTCGATATAAGTTTTAATGTAGTTTTATTCTGCACAATATGTAAAGTGGACACGTGCTTTCATTTTTTAGGTTTCCCTCTAGAAGATGAATTATTTCAATTATAAAATTCTTAACAATTCGAAATATTTAAAAATAAGAGCTAAAAAAAAGACCTCACATGAAGAAGTGATGGATTATATCTCAAATACCATAGCATGTTAGAGATTAAAACCATACATCACGCAAGAAAGGTAAGATGCACGTGGGCACCAGTTTCCTGCGTAGTTGGCAGAATACTTTGGTGTTTTTCATGATCCGTAAAATAGGAAAGTCTTGGCTGGATAACAGTTTTTACAAGTGAACGTTTTGAGGTTTAGACTGACCTGTCAATCCAACACATGTGGAGCTATGCACAGTCACCGACAGCCAATTCATTCACATCATCTGCTGGGGTTTATACATGTTACATGGGATATGGATTACTCAAATTCTACTAGTCATTTTGATATTTCAAGATGAGAGATTCTTAGGACCACCAGAGGAGATGATTTTGGGGTCTTACCCTCCATCTATTTATGGTTTGTACACTTCTACTAATAAAAACATCATACTCTTTGTTGTTATCATTGTATCATTCCTGTGAATCACTAATCTAATATTTATTTGTATACCCACAGTTTTTTAGAAATTCTTCACATCTATGTTGCTTAGAGTCAACCAACTTCTAGCACCTGTCACTTGTTATTCCAGTCCACAATGCTTAGACTACATCCCACAATTTTTGGGCATTTGTTGGCTTTCCCTCAGAAATTACATTTTTGATGTCACCCCACAAGTGTTCTATTGGATTAAGGTTCCGGGATTGGCTGGCCAATCCATAAACTCAATTTTGTGGAACTAGAACCAAGATTAGTCATGTTTACTGGTGTGTTTAGAGTCATTGTACTGTTGAACCACCCAATTCAAGGGCATATCCTCTTCAGCATAAGGCAACATGACCTCTTCAGGTATTTTAATCTATGCAAACTGGTCCATGATTCCTGGTATGCGGTGAATAGGTCCGGCACCACAGTAAGAGAAACATGCCCATATCATGATGCTTGCACCACCATGTTTCACTGTCTTCAGAGTGTACTGTGGCTTGAATGCAGAGTTTGGGGGTCGTCTGATGAACTGTCTACGGCCCTTGAAGCAAAAAACAACAATTTTACTTTCATCAGTCCACAAAATGTTTCTCCATTTCTCTTTAGGACAGCTGATGCATTCTTTGGCAAATTGTATCAGCTTCAGTACATGTCATTTTTTTAAAAAGTGGGACTTTGTGGGGACTTCTTGCTCAGAGATTAGCGTCACACAGGCGTCTTCTAACTGTCACAGTCCTCACAGGTAACTTGAGACTTGTCCTTGTTCATTCTGGAACTCATCATTGGCTGAACCTTTGCCATTCTCACTATTCTTTCATCCATCTATTCTAAAGGTAATCTTCCATGTTCTCCCAAGTCTTTCTGGTTTTAATTTCCATTTTAAAGCATTGGAGATCATTTTAGCTGAACAGCCGGTCATTGTCTGCACTTATTTATAAGGTTTACCCTCTCCCATCAACTTTTTAATCAAAGTACGCTGTTCTTCTGAACAATGTCTTGAACAACCCATATTTCTCAGGCTTTCAAGTAGAAATGCATGTACAACATGTCCTGGTTTCACCCTTAAAAGGAACCTGTCAGCAGGACAGTGCATAGTAATCTACAGACAATGTCAGGTTGGCGCCGTTATACTGATTAAAATGATACTTTCGCTGATGAAATCCATCTTGTGGTTTTTTAATCTTTATTTTCATTTTTGTGTTAATGAGATTCTGTTGCACTAAGGCGGGGTTGGTGTATGTGTGCTCTGATTATATATTCATAATGCAGACTGCTGACAGGTCACTGATCCCTCAGTGACCTGCCCCCCTAGTTTGCATAAAAAATATCTGTATATACTTAAAAAAAAAAACGCTTTTGCAGGCAGGTGCTTTGCAGCAAAATCACATTGTTTTGTGTGCCACAGTACATTTTATTCAGGTTATTCAGCTAGAGGGAAAAAAAATCAATTTGAAAATGACACCTGCCTTGCCTGCATAGTAGCTACTATCGGTGTCTAGCTGTGATCCGATAACTGCTACTGCGCAGACGCCAGCGGCAGCATCTTACTGGAGAAGAAAAAAAAATTCCTCCTCCGAGACGGCGCTGTCGGTGCCTGTACAATAGCAGCTCTTGGCTATTTGTATAAAGCCAGAGTTTCTCCATTATCCAAACAACAAACTTGTTGCCGATTTCAAAATAGATATAATTTTTGGATGGCTTGCAAAAAGCCATTACTTCTTTATTTTTCAAACGACAAGCCTATTGCTGCTCCCACAAAAGAGATTATTATTGAAATGCTTGTTAGAAAGCTAAGGCATCTTCATTTTCTAAACAACAAACCTATTGCTACTCCTGAAACAGGGATCGTTTTTGGACAGCCGTCAAAAGCTTCCATGTACACCAGCAGTGTATAAACATTGGCACTGTAGGCTTCTGCTCCCAAAACCAGATCATTTTATATGTTATGCATAAATAAAGAATTGGTTAGAGGGTCCAGTACAGATGACCAGACAGGGGCCTTTAGCGATGGGACAAGTAAATAGTAAAGTGTTTTGTTATTGTACTTATTTTTTCCTCCCTATTGTTTAGGGCTCAGGGAATAATAAGGCACATTCAAATACTTTTGATGCAAATCAAATTTCCTGAGCAAATTTGAGTGAACTAACAAATTCGAACTTTTGGCAGATTCGCTAGTCGCTATAAGCTTCAATTAAGATCACTGAGCTCCGAAATTGATTGATATATTTTTAATAAACAATTACATATCCAAAAAGTTAGCTAAAATAACTAAAGACAAAATCTGCAAAAAATCAGGCTTGGCATGGAGGCACATAAAATCACAGGTGGCAAGTGGGAGACGTCTACTTTAGTGAAGTTTGTAAAATGGAAAAAAAATGCCTACAAAGCATTACATTTCATTTCAAAGCACAGACATGAGCTGTTCCCGGCTGTAAATTAAGAGAACAACTACTTTATTGTTAAAAAAAAAAATTTTGAACAGCCATCCCGATATGGAACACTTCTGAGATCTTAAAGGTATAGGTGACCAGGCGGCATAAAATTAGCTCTCACATTAGGCAATATGTGCGCTACTTTATGAAGTGAGATATAGATGTGTAACATTTTTTATTTATTTTTTTGCATTGAGTTAACATTCCATCTGTCAGAATGTGGAAATTTGAGAGATGACAGGTAGGTTAATTGAAAAACAGCCAAAACATAACTTGTTTTTCCAAGGGTTTCATTTAGCTGAGAGTCTGGATCAACAATGAAGTCAAAGGAAAAATAGAATAGCTTGATTATATTTGAAGCAACAATAAGAAAATGATGGCTTTCAAGTGTTCAAAGACATAAATCATGTCTCTGTAGATATTAACACTACGCTGCCGGTACGAGCAGTCTGGCTAGGACGCTCGTGTTAGGACGTTTGGTACTATGCAGATGCATGAGACGACAGCTGATGACATACGTTAAGCACTCTGTGTTAATGAATGTTAATTAATTTGCCTGAGAGTAGCACAAGGGCACGTAAATTATATCACTTCAGAGTCTGCTTTCTCCTGTCGTAAAGGACAAGAACATGTTTTTATACAGAAAGTCTTAAACCAAATGGTAAAGGTGGAGAGGTTCTACTCAGACCAAACTGTTCTACATTTTTTGGTTTATGGATATTTATCCCCTATGCACAAGAAAGGTGGACACTGTATGATCAGTTAGAGTCCAACCAATGAGACCCCCAATTATTTCCAAAAATAGAGTGGTAGTGTACATTAAAGGTGAGTTGATCGATATACTGCAGATCGAATTCAAACAATTTGCACTTAATTTCATGAGGATCGGAAACAATATACAGCTCTGGAAAAAATTAAGAGACCACCACATCAAAACTCTGTCATGGGCAGCCCATTCTCCAGACCTGAATCCCATTGAAAACCTCTGGAATGTAATCAAGAGGATAATGTATAGTCACAAGTAGAGATGAGCGACTTTGCCTTTTTTAGGGTCGAGTTGGGTTTCATGAAACCCGACTTTCTCAAAAGTCGGGGCGAACGAAATCGGCCGACTATAGGGAAAAGTCGGAGGCCGACTGAAACACGAAACCCAATGCAAGTCAATGGGGAAGCAAAGTCGGCAGAGAATGGAGGACAGTAAACACACCTACAGTGCCCATTTCAATGCCAAAAACATCAATTCTTATTACTGAAGCTTGTCAACCTTAATTTACTTTATAATAATAGTTACGCGCACTGAAAACTGGGGGTTATTTGGATAAAGTTGTGGGGGGATAGGGCTGACTCCAGGTTTTCATGTGCCCTGGGCCAAAGAGCGCCCCTTTAACACATACCACAACTCATGATGCTCCGATACGGCACAGAAATATAGGTATAGTACAATGACAAATACTTCACTGCTTACTGCTTACTTACTATCTTAAATTCTACAATAGCTCAAAAAAAGGACAGTATATTACTCCATACAGCATTATGGCCACCACATTGTGCGCCATACAGAATAATGAGCCCCATATATTTCTCCATACAGAATAATTGGTCACATATAATGTTCCATAAAGTATATGATGAGCTCCACATAATGCTACAGTATATGATGGTCCCCATGGACAATCCTCCAGTGTGTTATGGGCCCAAATAATGCTCCATATATAGTGGGCCCCATTTCTAATGCTCCAGTGTATAATGTGCCCCATAGTTGCTGCTCCAGTGTCTGATCTGCTCCATTTAGAATGCTCCAGTATATGATGGGCCCCATGGATGATGCTCCAGTGTCTTATGGGTCCAAATAATGCTCCATATATAGTGGGCCCCATTTCTAATGCTCCAGTGTATAATGTGCCCCATAGTTGCTGCTCCAGTGTCTGATCTGCCCCATTTAGAATGCTCCAGTATATGATGGGCCCCATGGATGATGCTCCAGTGTCTTATGGGCCCAAATAATGCTCCATGCATAATGTGCACCATTTCTAATGCTCCAGTGTATAATGGGCCCTGTAAATGCTGCTCCAGTGTCTGATGTCCCCCATTTGGACTGCTCCAGTATATGATGGGCCTCATGGATGAAGCTCCAGTGTCTTATGGGCCCTAATAATGCTCCATATATAATGGGCCCCATTTCTAATGCTCCAGTGTATCATGTGCCCCATAGATGCTGCTCCAGTGTCTGATCTGCCCCATTTGGAATGCTCCAGCATGTGATGGGCCTCATGGATGACGCTCTAGTGTCAGATATCCCCCATTTGGAATGCTCCAGTATATGATGGGCCCCATAGATGCTGCTCCAGTGTCTGATCTGCCCCATTTAGAATGCTCCAGTATATGATGGACCTCATGGATGATACTCCAGTGTCAGATGTCCCCCATTTGGAATGCTCCAGTATATGATGGGCCCCATTTTTATTTAACCCAGGCATGGTATGTGAAAAGAGCTCCATGGAGTAATCTGAAGTGTGTGCTGCCACATCCTTCACTTTTGGTGTGGGTGAAGGACACAAGGAAAGGGGATGCTCCTGACCAGAAGCCTGCACTGACGACTCAGTGCTTGCATTTTTTTTAAACTTAAGAGGAGGCGATAGAGCTGGAGGCTGTTTCAGCAATGTAAGCCAAAAACAGTTTCTGATGCTCCGGCTTTAAAAGCAGTCAACCTACTCCCATAAAATGGGGCCTTCCAGGCCTTCCAGAGCTACAACATGACACAGGCTCAACACCTCCCGCCTTAGCTGCTATTGTGTTTTTGGCACTACCAGCAGATGCACCACCACCACCATCAGTACCAGGTGGCCCCCCACGCCCATATCTGTGTCCTCTTCCACCATACTTCCTCATGTTTTAGAAAATTGACCCAAAATACCAGCAGATATATGGTACTGTATCAGGAGCGTGCAGCTCTATACAGTCTAGGGATAACAGTAAATCTCCATATATATTTCATGCTCACAGGCTCAGTATGGTTTATCGAATAAAATAAAAAGGTGAAAAAGGTACAGTATCACCAGATACAAGGTATATATAGTATAGTGTAAATATTCTGAATCTCCGTATACATTTCAGGAGGCAGACACAAACGCTCTCAGGCCCAGTATGGAGTACACAAGAATATGAAAAGCTGTAAATGGGTAATGTAACACAAGTGTACACCTGTATACAGTGTTGGGCAAATTTGAAATCTCAGTATATATTTCCAGAGTCACCCTCAGACGCTCACTCAGTCTGGGTTTGACCATAATAAAAAATGTTGCAAAAAAGGTACTGGATAACAAGATAGCAAGTATATATATTATAGGGTACAATTGAAATCTCCGTAAACATTGTCCCGTAGTCAGCCTCAGATGCTTACTCAGGATGGATTTGACCGTAATACTAAATGTCGAACAAAGGTACTGTATAACAAGATACAAGCTGTATTGAGTATAGGGTAAAAATTGCTATCTCCGATACACCGTATATATAGAAGGCGTAAACCACACACGCTCACACACGCTCACTCACTATGGATGATACCGTAATACAAAATTTGGAACAAAGGTACTGTATCAGCACATGCCAGGTGTATCCAGTCTAGGGGTAATTGTAAATTTTCGTCTATACTTCCGTAGTCAGACACAGACACTCACAGGCTCAGTATGTATTACACCAGAATTTAACAAGTAGAAAAAGGGAAATTTAGTCGAAGCGTACAACAGTATACAGTGTTGTGGTACTTTTAAATTTTCATATATATTTCAATCTCAGTAAGCCAGTCCAAACTCTCCGCTACTGGAAACTACATGGATACAAGTACAGACGGAAATTCGAGTGTTATCAGAAATTTGGGAATTACTCATCGCGGGAAAACCTCCAAGTAGATGTTGCAGAGGCGATGCAGACCCTCAATTAATGTGTCTGTGGAGACAGCGAAAACAGTTCTTTGTGAAGAAAGGATTGCTTTATCGCAGTAGCGTGAATCACATCACCGTTACTCGTCTACATCAAACTGTGATCACAGGGAGAGATGTACACATGGTCCTCACTGCCTATCATGATGTGTCTGGTCATTTTGGAGTGCCAAAGACAGAAGCCACAGGCCGTAGGCGATTCTATTGGATTGGCATGAGAGGAGACATTTAAAAATGGTGGCAGGAATGTCACACGTCTGTGACTATCACAACTGTGAAAGGTGATCATAGAGCACCACTGCATCCGCTTGTAAGTTGACGTCCATTACAAATGGTAGCCATTGATCATCTGAAGGTAGGGGCCAGCAGGACTGGGCATAGCTATATCTTAACCATCATCGATCAATACCCCAAATTTCTAGTGGCTGTCCCTGTGAAGAATTTAACTGCCCAGATTACACAGCAGTGGAGCAGGGAGAGGTAAGTATTGCAACTTGCAAGTGCTGTGGCCATGACCAAGCAAGGGGGCACACTCGTGGTCGGCGGTACTGGCACAGGGCCCCTCATAGTACGCTGGTGTGTCTGACGGTGAGTGGGCCCCCCCACCATCAAAGACACTGTATTGTACTATGAGGGGCCCTGTGCCAGTGCCGTTGGCCATCTGTGGGCCCATCCACCTGTTCAGAGCAACGGCACTTGCCCGAGTGCGCCAGGTGTTGACCCTACCTATTGGGGGGGCAGCCCACTTAGGGAGGTTTAAGAAATAGCATATGTTAATGTGTTGGCTGGACATTTAGCTGCTGCAAAGGGCGGAATTGGGCAAGTCTGAGGAAGAGGAGGACAAAAGCGAGGCAGATCCCTTATTAGGATCTACAAGGCATAATCGCACATGTGGGCCAATGTTCCAGGTGTCAATGATGCACTGCCAGTGGTGGGTGGAGGAGCACTTTCTGGCAAATCCACATCCCTACAGTCACGCACAAACACTGTACCTGACCTTGGAACGCCAACATTTTCTCTTGCCCCCTGAGAAGCATCCTCCTGCCCAAAATAATCATCCCCATCATCCTCCTCCTCTTCCTCTTCTTCCTCCACCTCGTCCACGACAGTTCCCTGACCAGACAATGGCTGACTGTCATCAAGGCTTCCCTCCTCCTCCTCTGCAGACGCCTGATCCTTAATGTGCGTCAAACTTTGCATGAGCAGACGCATAAGTGGGATGCTCATGCTTATGATGGCGTCATCTGCGCTTACCAGCCATGTGCATTCCTCAAAATACTGAAGGACTTTACAGAGGTCTTTCAGCTTTGACCACTGCACATCCGACAATTCCATGTATTCCCTCAAACTGCCTGCCCGTGTATCCTTCCACAAATGCATTACAGCCTGCCTCTGTTCACACAGCCTCTCAACCACATGCAGGGTGAAGTTCCACATTGTTGCAACGTCTATGATTAGGCGGTGCTTGGGGAGTTGGAGCAATCGCTGCAGCTTCTGCATACAACTGGAGCATATGGCCGAGCGATGGATGTGCGAGCAGAGTCTTCACACCTTATGGAGCAAGGATGTTAACTCCGGATAATTATTAAGAAAGCACTGCACCACCAGGTTCAAAGTGTGAGCCAGGCAAGGTATGTGTGTGAGTTTTGCACGGGCTAGGGCTGCCACAAAATTACGGCCGTTATCACTTACTACCTTGCCTGCCTCAAGATGTAGACTGCCCAGCCATGACTCTGTTTGTCGCTGCAAGTAGTCGGCCAGAACCTCCACGGTGTTTCTGTTGTCGCTCAAAGACATCTTCTTTAACACAGCCTGCTGACTCTTACCACTAGCTGCTCGATAGTGGGACACCTCATGTGCAACACTGCCAGCTGCGGATGGAGTGCTCATGCGACTGCACTCTGTGGACGAGCTTTCGCTGATAGAGGAGGAGGAGCGAAAGCCTACAGCCAACTGTTTCCTATACCGTGGGCTAGGCAGCACTGTTCCACCGCCGCTGTCCCCTGTGGAGCCTGCATCCACCACATTAACCCAGTGCGCAGTGATGGACACGTAACGGCCCTGGTCATGCCTACTGGTCCATGCATCTGTTGTGAGGGGCACCTTTCCACTCACTGTTTTAGTGCATGGACAATGCGGTCTTTCACATGCCGGTGGGGGGCAGGGATGGCCTTTTCGAGAAAAGAAGTGCAGACTGGGTAGGTAATAACGTGGGACAGCATAGGCCATGAGGTCGTGGAAAGCTTCGCTTTCAACCAAAGTGTAGGGCATCATCTTTAATGAGATTAGTTTGGCAATGTTGGTGTTCAAACAATGTGTACGTGGATGAGACAATGAGTACTTTCTTCTACTCTGAGTGTCTGGTAGGGTGAGCTGGACTGGAGAGCTGCATATGGGTGAAGTAGCGGTGGACCGGATTGAGTGAGAGGGGGTTGGTGATGGTATTAGTGGTGATGGCCTAGATTCAGTGTTGTGTTGCAAAACCATTGTGATTCCCTGAGTGCTTTGGCCTTGCGACGACTCCTCCACATTTAGTGCTGGTGGTGTGCTTAACGGTGGCGGTGGTCTTACAGTAGGGGAAGCAATGGAGCGTTGCTGGCTACCTTGAGTCGGGGCAGGTGCACATGCGCTACCTGAGGTTTTGTAGTCCGTCCACGCTTGCAAGTGCATGTTGGTTAAATGTCTAAGCATGCAACTGGTATTCAAATTTCTGAGTTGTTTACCTCGGCTAAAGGTCCTTCTGCACTTCTTACAGGTAACCTTTGCCTCATCAGTAGGATTTTGGACAAAGAAGTGCCACATTGCACTCTTCCTACTATGGTATACATTTTCTGGCCTTGCACGCTGGGCTAAGTTGACTGTCTGGCCAAGCTATCCTGCAACTATTTTAGTTTTTGGTCCACGTTTTTGAACAGTTGCGGGCCTGCCAGATAACCGATGCTGCAATGTCAATGCCAGCTGCGGATGCTTCTCCTTATCTGAACTATTGCCAGCGCCACTCTCCTCCCCCAATGGATGCCCATCGGGGTCAAGAACTGGGTCATCCATCACCTCCTCTTCAAAATCATCTGCACCTTCCTTTTTACCTTCCTCTGTGTCACCGTGTAAGGTGGTATAGTATGCAGGAAGGGGCACCTGAATTTCATCAGGGTCAGATTCTGACTCAATAGACTGCGAGGGCAATGTAGTGCTCTGGGTCAATGTACCAGCAGAATCATCTAGCAGTGGCTGTGCATCAGTGCACTTCATGTCAGATTCATCTTGGACTGGGGAATTCTGGATTTGACTGGATAACCCAGGCATGGTATGTGAAAAGAGCTCCATAGAGTAATCTGAAGTGTGGGCTTCTGCATCCTTAACTTTTGGTGGGGGTGAAGGACACAAGGAAAGGTGTTTTTCCTGACCAGAACCCTGCACTGACGACTCTGTGATTGCAGGTTTCGAACGTTCAGAAGAGGAGGCAATAAAGCTCGTGGCTGTTTCGGCAATGTACGTCAAAACCTGTTCCTGATCCTCCGGCTTCAAAAGCGGTTTTCCTATGCCAAGAAAAGGCAACCTTACAGGCTTTCTTGGGCCAGACGATGACGCAGACTCAACACTTCCTGCCATAGCTGCTATTATGCTTTTGCCAGAACCAGCCGATGCACCACCACCATCAGTACCAGCTGTGCCCCCCTGCCCACGTCCGCGGACTCTTCCACCATACTTCCTTATGTTTGGGAAAATGTACCAAAAACACCAGCAGAGAGATGGTACTGTATGAGAAGCGTCCAGCTGTATAAGGTGTATGAAAAAAATGAAATCTACGTATATATTTTGTTAGTCACAGACGCTCTCACAGTATGTATTGGACCGTAATCCAACAAGCAGATATACAGAACTGTATCAGAAGTGTACAGCTGTATACGTTTTTTGTGTAACTAACAATCTCCGTATATGTATTTACGGAGTGTCACACACAGGCTGACTCTGCATAGATGTTACTGTAATGCGAATGGCAGATATACAATACTGTTTGAGAATTAGACAGCTCTATACGGTGTCTGTATGGAAAATTGTCAATCTCTGTCTATTTCTATAAGGACTGACACACGCTGTCTCTGTCTAGTTTTCACCGTAATCAAACAGCAGATATAAGAAACTGTTTGAAAAGCGGACAGCACTCTAAGGTGTAGGTCTGGAAAAATGAAAAACTCCTCGGCTTTTTTTTCCAGAGTAACACACAGATAGCTTCTATTTGTCCGTGATACCAGCCGGTACACGGTAGTGTGTGAGGATCGTACACCGCTATACGGTGTCTGTATGGAAAATTGTCATCTCCGACTATTTCTATAGGGACTGACACATGCTGTCTCTGTCTAGTTTTCACCGTAATCAAACAGCAGATATAAGAAACTGTTTGAAAAGCGGACAGCACTCTAAGGTGTAGGTCTGGAAAAACGGAAAAACTCCTCGGCTTTTTTTTCCAGAGTAACACACAGATAGCTTCTATTTGTCCATGATACCAGCCGGTACATGGTAGTGTGTGAGGATCGTACACCGCTATACGGTGTCTGTATGGAAAATTGTCATCTCCGACTATTTCTATAGGGACTGACACATGCTGTCTCTGTCTAGTTTTCACCGTAATCAAACAGCAGCAATACAAAACTGTTTGAAAAGCGGACAGCACTCTAAGGTGTAGGTCTGGAAAAACGGAAAAACTCATCAGCTTTTTTCCAGAGTAACACACAGATAGCTTCTATTTGTCCGTGATACCAGCTGGAACACGGTAGTGTGTGAGGATCGTACACCGCTATATGGTGTCTGTATGGAAAATTGTCAATCTCCGTCTATTTCTATATGGACTGACACACGCTGTCTCTGTCTAGTTTTAACCGTAGTCAAACAGCAGATACTGTTTGAAAAGCGGACAGCACTCTAAGGTGTAGGTCTGGAAAAACGGACAAGCTCCTCAGCTTTTTCTTCCAGAGTCACTCCCAGATAGCTTCTATTTGTCCGTGATACCAGCCAGTACACGGTAGTGTGTGTGGATCGTACACCGCTATACGGTGTCTGTATGGAAAATTGTCAATCTCTGTTTATTTCTATAGGGACTGACACATGCCGTCTCTGTCTAGTTTTCACCGTAATCAAACAGCAGATATACGAAACTGTTTGAAAAGCGGACTGCACTCTAAGGTGTAGGTCTGGAAAAACGGACAAACTCCTCGGCTTTTTTTCCAAAGTAACACACAGATAGCTTCTACTTGTCCGTGATACCAGCCGGTACACGATAGTGTGTGAGGAGCGTACACCACTATACGGTCTGTGAAAAATTGAACGCTCAGTATCTCACCAGGACAAAATAATAAAAGTTGGAGTGCTTTGAAAAAAGCAGTTTGAATACCAGTGTGCACACAGCAATGCAGCTAGCAGGTAGCCTTACGATGCAGCCTAATCACCACCAGCGCTGCTGCACAAAAGCAAATATCCTCCCCTTTCACTGCACACTAACTGTACAGTGAAAAACGCTATCAGTATTTCTCCTTTCCAGAAAAAAAACCAAAATTTATTGCTTGGAAATGCGGACACATGTTGTCAGAAGTTTATAGACTAAAAGAACAATTTACATTTCACTCAAAAATATACCTATAAAGAGAAAAATCAGATAAACTGAATATTTCGAAGTGGTCTCTTAATTTTTGCCAAAGATGTAATACATCAGATTCAACGTGACGACCCTATTAAAACAAACCCATGCAACAATTTTCACGAAAACTCAATTTTATTAACTTGAAATACAGGCAATTAAACAAGCCTGTTTCATTTTTTTAACCCCAAAACCTAACTTAATAATGTCATCATTATCCCATAATAGAATCCCTATAAATTTCCATTTCTTTCTAAAAGAAACATTTTATATCGTACGTGCATGCCGAACAATAAATGATCACTTTTAATTTTCTAATTTTTGCAAAAAAATAAGGTAATGGCTAAAATTTGACTGGTTGCTAGTGACACTAATTTCCTCAGCACTGGATATCCTTAAATATTTGGCAGAAGCCAATAGGAAATAATGGTTGATGTTTTATTAATCATTATAGTCCCAGGTGGAGCACATGTTCCCTGATAATAAGAGAAAGTAAAGGGAAGAACAGGAAAAGAATCTCATTACGCTTTAAATTACAAACAGCAATTTTTGTCACATTCAGACCAAGAATAAGAAGCATCATTGTAACTCCTGAATTATTTCCAATGTGCAATCACTGCACTCGCCAAGGAGCAGCAGCAGATGTCCACCAAAAGGCAAACCAGGTGCTTGGCATATTTGATTCTGATGGGTAATTTTTGAAATTATTGCAATCAATGACCTAATAATACTGGTCCTAATAGCACCGTGTTATTACTTAGTACCTTTAATCATTGACAGATATCCAATTGACTACAATTAGTGAAATCATTCTAGCTAAGTTCCAGCAGATGCTGGCTGCTCAGTGCCACTGCTGCCTCATGGACGGTGATATGCCCACACTACATGTATCACCTTATTTTTTTTACTATAACTATGTGTACTAAAATATAATATTTGTATGAATCCATTCCCATTTTTTGATGCCATATTATTGTTTAGGTAGAGATTTACAGTAAGAACCAGCATTGAGTTCCATTGAATAATGAGCATGCTTGGTGACAAGCGCAGAGGATACTGCGCAGAGACAGAGGAGTAGCTGTGACCATCAAATATTGTCAGTGGCCTTCTTGAGCTTTCTAATAGAGGTGTTGTCTTTTATTGTAATCATGTTCTGCCATAAAGAAGCATTGACTGATGACCCTGCCCCAATTCACACAAGACAAGCCAAAAAGAGACCATAGTTTGTACGTATTTAAAAAAAAATTCTTAACATTCCCTTGTATAAGGCCTTTCTCACATTTCAGTTTTTTTACGTCAGTTGAAATCCGCCAAAGATTAAAAAAATGAATACGTTTCCATTTGATAGCAAACGGATGCACTGGATCCGTTTTTTGGTCGGATCTGCTGCAGCCGTCAAAGTCAGGAATGAACCGCGGTCTGGAGAGATAGAGAGAGAGATAGAGAAAGAGATATTTTACGCCTCTTCTAGAATGCTATTGAGGGTTAAAATGCTTGCCTGAGCAAATCTGCTGGACATGCACACTTGCAAATAGGGGTCCGCCGCTACAAAAAAACGTTTCAGAGTCCGTCTGCTCCACCCGGGAGACGCTGCAACAATTCTAACGGATCCTTACAAAAACGGATGCAGCGAATGACTGTGAGTCAAAATTCACCGCTAATGCAAGTCTATGGGGGAAAAAAAGGATCCTCAAAAAAGGGGCGGATCCGGTTTTTCTAACTGGCGGATTTTGACTGACGACAAAAAACGGAAGTGTGAAAAAGGCCTAAGCGGCTTTTTAGCACTGTGCAGAAAAGTAAGCTAAAAAGTGTGCAAGCTGGATGTAAATTATTCTTCAAGAGTCATCTGGGTGGGTGAAGAGACAATCAGTCCCACCCTCCTAGCTGTTATTCCAGCCACCATTCAGCCCATAAACACGGGGCAGGTGAAGCTGAAACCAGTTTGCTGTGCTTGCGGCAGATGTCTCCCTTAGAATTGTGTATCCTCCTAATCTGTGGGACATCAAGCTAGAACTTCATAACTTACCTTAAGTGGTACTTCATAACAGGGGATGTGAATAAAAATCAGTTAATTAAAAAAAATTGTGAAATTTGGGAACATTTTATGCTATAAGTCTCTATATGTGGCCAGCCGGTGTTAGGTTCACCTAGTGAAGAGGATCCACCATGTCTCAGGTCAGGTGTAGCAGGCAGGAAGGCACTTATGAAGGGAAGACTTGGAGACCCTAGGAACACAACAGTAGTTGAAAGAAGATATGAGTAGCTCAAAGCAACACACAGGGAAGCAGAGGAACCATAGGTGAAATGCAGCAACAAATGTTAAATATGAATAGAGTCCAACCACAGAATATGCAACAGAGACGTAAATCCAGGAGGAGGATTGCAGAAGGTTACCCAGCAAGGTAGATGGTAAGCAGGGTGACTGAGGTAGATGCAGACTAGGAAGAGAAGATGGAGCACATTAAACAAATTAACTTAGGAGTAGGAGTCTCAATACCAAGGTGTGTGGCTTAGTGGGCCTAAATAGGCCTATGCAGATGATGTCATGGAGGCAAGCAGGGCCCCTAGTAAAAAACTATGTGGAGCACAGCAGAGGGCAGCTGCCTTAGGTGAAGGTGATAAAGCCCTGCTGAGCTGAAGCAGGTACTAATACTCACTGTGCAAACTTTTGAGGGTTTGAGTCAGCATGTTGCGATACTGTATTGAATTTACATTTTGAGAATTTGGAGACCTTAAGAAAAGGAGCATAAGAGTGGACACGTCTGTTAGTTAATGCTTAAAGGCCAGTTTCTGGATCCTGCACTGATCGCTGCGTCCTCTGTCTGTTACCACCACGTCTCCCTGCTCCTCTGCAGGTTGCAGTGGCAACCTGATGCAATTCCATGATGTCACTCTGCTGGGTAATATAGCTCAGACCGGAGAATTTATGTAGTCGGCGTTCAAGACGCTACATTGAGAAGTTACACTGATCTTCCACTCTGCTGGGCTCACCTGCATAGTTACTGTCACTGCCTTGATCAACTTAACCCTGTTACTCTCTCTGCTACATCTACAGTGAGTACATTGACCAGCTCTTATTTTCTACATCACTAGAGTGAGCTACCTGACATACCCAGCTCTGCTGGATTGCTGGGTCTGCTACCTCACTTGTCTCTGCTGGACTCTACTACATCTAGAGGGAGTCACTTGCCCGACTCTTCTCTGCTTCGTCACTGAGCTCTGCTACATTGCTTGATAGTCTCCTGACATCAACTCCACTACATTGCATGGCCGTCTACATTGATGATTCTTCTCTAGTGTGCTGTTATCCCAGCAATGCTTCAACTGTCTCCCTTTGTTGCTTTTCCAGCTACCATGTGGCTTATTATACTGCTCAGTGGCCGTACATCCATTACAGCCTCCACTGCTCCAGCCTGTCCACCTCGATGCACCAATGCACCAATGTCATCTGCTTGTGCTGCACAAGAACAGCTTATCGAGACCAAGGACTTAGAGAATCCACCTCAACAGGCGAGACATAGCATTTTCACATTGCAGTGAGATGGCTGCATTTGACTGAACACAGTGTAACTGCAACGCCCAGATCATGCACAATCCAACTAAGATAACTTAGAATAGCATACACGTGAGATTAGCAGTTTTGGAAAAAAACAAAAAACAATGATTTGGTGATGCTCTGTCGATAAATGTTTATGCCATACTAGATGGTGGCCCGATTCTAACGCATCGGGTATTCTAGAATATGGCAGCGGGGGTTATACTCACCTTCCAACGGCCCCTGATCTCCTCTCCACGCTCCCGGAATCTTCCGGTCCCAGTAATGCTTAGCGCGAAGGACCGAAGATGAAGATGATGTCACTCTCGAGAGAGAGCGTGACGTCATCAGCGGTCTTTCGTGCAAAGCATTACTGGGGCCGGAAGATGCCGGACGCGTGGTGAGAGGAGGGAAAGAGTCCGGGGGCCATCGGAAGGTGAGTATATCACTATTTATACAGGTTTTTTGGTACCCAGGGCCTGGAGGAGAGTCTCCTCTCCTCCGGACCCTTGGTACCATCCGCACATTGAGCACTGCGCCGGTCATCTCCTGGCTGCGCCGCCGCTGACCTCCGTGCGGCAAGAGATGACCCACTGCAACCGTGGGGAGATTAGCGGCTAGCACCGCAGATCTCCCGACGGTAGCGGTGGCGTGCGTCGCTCGAATGCTGCGCCAGTTTGGGCTGGACTGCACCTGTCCCTGATGTGTCTATATTTGGCCACCCTGTGGTTGGGATGTGAATTGCAGCCTCTTTTGGGGTTTTCTAGCATGTTGTGATATTGTGTTGAGTTTGCATCTTGAAAAATTGGAGTCCTTAATAAACTTCAAGAAAATAAAAGGTTGGGCTAATCTTTAGGTTAAATCTTTAAGGCAAGTTTCACATAGCCGTAAAATGGCTGCATTTTATTGTCCACATTACAGTTGCAACACTCAGGCCCCTACAGTTCCAATAAATTAAACTTAGGCCATGATGGGACTTAGATGACCAAAGAACATGGTTTTGCTTTACTCTTTTGGGCTATGTTAATGCTATATGCGTCCAAATTACAATTGTAGCATCTGTGGTGATCGTTGGTTTGTAAAACTAACGGGGGGATTCAGTTCCTGGTGGTGCCTTAGAACAGACCTGGGCAAAGTGCAGCCCATGTCCCTCATCCAGCCCTCTGACTGTTCCAGTCCGGCCTGATGACCGAGATAGCGGAAGGGCTGAAAACAGTAGCCCATGGCTCACACCATAAAGCAGCTCTTCCCCGCCTGGCTTCCCGATGTCACCACTATCTGTATCCTCAGGATGCAAATAGCATTGAACATAATGGTGGAGGAGGGGGTCTTTGCCTCCTCCTTCTGCCATTCAGAATGTGCGACTGAGATAGCAGATGCGACGGCATCACTGCTGTGCGGAGCGTCAGAGCACAAAGCAAACACCCGATTATATATACAGGCAATGTGAGGGCTCAAAAAATTGAAGCAATGGTCATTCCAGCTCCTGGAATTGGTTAAAACTTCATATTTTATCAGAAAAAAAAAATAATGGTAGTTAAAGGACGCACATGGTGGAAGAAGGAAAAAAGGGAGGCATTTTGAAGGCTAAATAGTGTTCTTCATCCCAGCTGTGACACAGAATGTCGTTTAGCATTCGAAACATGACGCCACATTTTTCCTTCTTCCACCATGTGCATCCTTTAACGAGCATTACTTTAATCTTTTCTGATAAAATATAAAGTTTTAACCTATTCCCGGAGCTGGAACGACCATTTCTTCAAATTTTTTAAGTACTTCACATTTGACCTGGCATAGTTCAGCACACACTGGATTCCTCTATGGTGGTGAGCTGGCTTGTGTGGCTCATATTGTGTATAGGGGGCTGTATAAGGACACATACTGTAATTAGGGGGCTGCATGGGGTATCATAGTGTATAAAGAGGGCTGCGTGGGGACTCATACTGTATATAGGGGGCTATGTAAGGGCCCATATTGTATATTGTGGACTATGTGAGGGCTCCTACTGTATATAGGGCTGTGTGGGGCTCATACTGTAATTAGGGGCTGTGTGAGGCTCATACTGTATATAGGGGCTGTATGAAGACACATCCGGAAGTCCGCTGCCTCAGAGTAACCCTTGACTCTGCCCTGTCCTTCAAACCGCCCATCCAAGCTCTTTCTACCTCTTGTCGCCTCCAGCTCAAAAATATTTCCAGAATCTGTCCTTTCCTCAACCCTCAATCTACTAAAATGCTTGTGCACGCCCTCATCATCTCCCATCTCGACTACTGCAACATCCTTTTCTGTGGTCTCCCTGCTAACAACCTCACACCTCTCCAGTCCATCCTTAATTCTGCTGCCTGACTAATTCATCTCTCTCCTCGCTACTCCTCCGCTTCTCCCCTCTGCAAATCTCTTCACTGGTTTCCATTCCCTCAGCGTATCCAGTTCAATTACTAATACTGACCTACAAGGCCATCTATAACCTGTCTCCTCCGTATGTCTCTGAACTAATCTCCCAATACCTTCCCTCATGTAATCTCCAGTCATCCCAAGACCTCCTTCTCTCCTTCACACTTATTCGTTCCTCACCCAACCGCTTCCAAGACTTCTCCCGAATAGCCCCCATCCTCTGGAATTCTTTGTCCCAACAAGTCCGACTATTAACCACATTCGGATCCTTCAGACTGATCCTGAAAACCCACCTCTCCAAGAAAGCTTCCTCACCACTACCGGAGATTTCACCTCAACCAACACTGGACCTGCTGCAACCCATCAACCTACTGTCTCCTTCCCCACCATCCTGTAGCATGTAAGCCCGAAAGAGCAGGGTCCTCTCCTCTCTGTATCAGTCTGTCATTGTAAGTTTGTTTACTGTAAGTGATATCTGTAATTTGTATGTAACCCCTTATGTACAGCACCATGGAATCAATGACGCTATATAAATAAATAATAATAATAATAATAATACTGTAAATAGGGGACTGTATGGGGTGTCATACTGTATATAGAGGGTTGTGTGGGGACTCATAATGTATATAGGGGGTTATGTGAGAGCCCATATTGTATATAGGGGACTATGTGAGGGCTCCTACTGTATATAGGGGCTGTGTGGGGCTCATAATGTATATAGGAAGCCATGTGAGGGCTCATACTGTATATAGGGGCTATATGGGGCTTATACTGTATATATCGGGTTGTATGAGGACACATACTGTACATAAAGGGCTCTGTAGGGTATCATACTGCATATAGAGGGCTGTGTGTGGGCTCATACTTTATACAGGGGGCTATTTGGGGGGCTCATACTGTAGATAGGGGCACTGTGCATGGGCTCATATGATATATAGGGGGGAGTGTCGGCATACTTAATTCTGTAAAATATTAAGTGATATAATTAATCTTAATATAAAATAACATATAATGTTATATATATTATAAATAAATAATATAACATAATAGTTACAGTTAATATGTTTATAAAATAGTTCATCAGAATTAATTTCAGCCTATTGGTTTGGCCTTCACAACAGTCACAATCTCTCATGTGGACCTTTGAGAAAATTAATTGCCCTCCCGTGCCTTAGGCTGGTCTATCTACTTAGATACAGCCCCACAGGCGGTACTCTTTGATTACAGTGTTCTTATAATACATGAACATGCAGAATAAGAATCCAGACTCCCATTCAATAATATCTCTCAAAAGATGAAGAGGTGGAAAATCAATTAAACCATCTTAGATGAGCCATGTCCTCAGTACTGAGTTTTTATTATGCAGATGTGACCATTTAATTGACCTGGACTTCTCTAAGCTGATCTCACAGGAGACCAACCTTCTACGTTTCCTTCCCAACATAAATAAACATTGGTGCTGTAAATTGAAGCTTTATAGTATCTTGGATAAGCTAATCTCACGTATTGTTTGTCATGAAAAAGCGTTTTCTAAATTTACTGAGACATATTAGAGAATTGACATTGAGAAAAAATGTTATAAAAACTATTCCCAGTATGTCGACTCTATTCTGAGCTTTCTCTAAGAATGCTTTCAGTTTCTTAAGTTTCATCTAAAGCATTGGGTCGTGTTTCATAAAATAAGAAAAGACGTGCAAGTCTCCAGCCTATAACAGATGTCCAATTCTAAAATTCCCAAATAAATCTCTTTGCCAGTATCAAGTACCAAATAAATCATTTAGCCAATGTGAATTATTTCTTCTTTATATTAAAACTTGTTTATAAAATCTGTCCGGCAGGCGTGGTCCCTTTTATAAGGCTTATATGTTCTAACTTTTACTCTAATTTCATTTATATATTAGCCCTGGTTATAGAGCGAATTTTTGCTTGTCTTCGAGTGCCAATCTTTGTTCAATAGAGGGTGGTCTTTCACAATGAACGTCCCCCTTTTAATGACATCCACAGTGCACAATAACCACTTTCCAAACAGATGATTTTTCCTTTATGCATTTACACTTTGACCTTCCCTTCTTTGAAAAGCCATAACGTTTACATTTTTCCATCCACATCCCCCTTCACACGTCTTGGTGATTTGTGTACAGGAAAAAACAGTACTGGGGTGATCCGTGGTTCATGTCCGTGTGCCATCCATGTGGCCGAGTGCTGCATCCGTGTGTCCATATGTACATGTGAAATCCATATGTCTGTGTGCAACGCCCTTGTGCCATCCGTTTGTCCTTATGTCCGTATCCGTGTGCCATCCGTGTGTCCGTCTACAACGTCCGTTTTTGCTCTAGAAAAAAAACATACGATAGTGTAAGCTAAGGAAAATTGTCTAGGTTCCTTTATAAACCAGACAATTAAAGGAATTGTGTGTTTTTATCTCTGTACTTGAATTTATTGGATAAATAAATAAATTCATTTATATAAAAAACGGCGTGGGCTCCTATGTATTTTTCAAAACCAGCAGAGGGAAAGGCGCCATTAGTCCTAAATGTTCCCAGGCTAACACAGTTCACATCTGTTTGCTTAACCTTTACTAGTTAGTTTATGGGGGACTCCAGAAAATAAATGATGTAGGGTCCACTTTTAAGTTATAACCAGCAAAGGCTAAACAGACAGCTGTCGGCTGATATTAATAGCCAGGGAAGGTGCCATGAATATTGCCCCCCCTCCCAGGGTAAAGACATCAGCCCTCAGGGGTCCCAGAAATCTTGAGCTTAGACTTGCTCGTCCCACTTGCCCTGTGGTGGTGGTAAGTGGGGCAATAGGGTTGGAGCTGGTGTCAGCTTTTTCATTACCGCTGGCATCAAGCCCAAGGAGTAATGGAGAGAAGTCAATAAGACACCCCCATTGCTAACCCCACAGTTAAATTGTAAAAAATTGCATACCCAGAATAAAGTCCTTGAATTCAAAGAAAGACACAAACTCCTTTATTTGAAATAAAATTTGAAATAAACACTCCCCACCCTCTTTTACCTATTTATTAATGTAAAATTAAAAATAAAAAAAACCTTAAGGCCCCGTTACACATAACGATGTCCCAGCGATCCCACCAGTGATCTGACATCTTTAGGCTGATCGCTGGTGAGCTGTCACATAGACAGCAAGCAAACTGGTTTCTAATATAAACATCGCGTGGCTCCTGGATACCCGCTGTTTACCTTGGAAACCAGCGTGTATGCCGATTTCCAAGGTAAACAGCGGGTATCCAAGAGCCACGACTCCTGGATACCCGATGTTTACATTAGAAACCAGTGTCCAGCGTTGCTGATCGCTGGTCTCTCGCTGCCACACGCGATGCGTGCTGGCCAGCGGGAGACCAGTGATCAAAAAATGTCCCAGGCCGATCGAGCACGACCAGTGATACCCGGCAGGGGGGCCGGTCGCTGATCCCCGTCACACACACAGCGATCTCACTGGAGAGATCGCTGATGCGTTACAAAATCAGCAATCTCACTAGCTGATTGCCCTATAAAGAAGTTAATATTGAACATATAGGGTAGCTACAAGCTGCGATAATACAATTCTGACTTTCTAGCTCTTGGGTTAGAGCTAATTTACATACTTTTTTGAGTTTTGCTAACTCACAACCTGGAATTTCACAGTTTTTTGCGGGTATGCATCAGTTCAAGCAAAGATCATGCCTGTGTAAAGGTTGGCCAAGACCGTAGTCGTGGCCGAGGACTCTGGGGCAACAGTGTCCTGGCCTCCCCTCCCCAGAGACACAGTCCAATTCCAACTTTGAACAAGGAACTTTACATATTTGTGTTCTCAGTCCGTCCAGTACGATTACAGTGTGCACATCAGGTAACACACAATTTGTCTTCTTCTCTTTCCCTATTTTCTCCCTGTCATCTTCCAGAACATTCCCGGGACGTCCCGTCCCATTCAGCATCACAGCATCCTCCCTTTCCAGCTTCACCATCTTTGGGAATTCCCCTGTCTGTTTCGCTCCAGACAAAAGAACGTCTGCCCATGTAGCAAGGTCTCATAATGAGCGATCTGTGCTGCTGTACCACTGCCAACTGCCTCACTACTATCTGTAGTGTAGTGCTCTGTACTGCAATGTTCTACACTGCTGTAATCAGTGCCCCTCAGGCCCTGAATGGCTAAACTTGTATACTTTAATATTATGGGGCTACCTGCCCTGTCAGGACTACTAAGCCCAACTGACTAAACTGTCGGATACTCCCCGGCGTAACCACAGTTAGCCCCTCCTACTTTAACTATATACAGGCTGAGCATGTGCTTCACCCCCATCAAGATATAGTATCTCTTGACTTCAGCAAAGCATTTGACAAAGTATCTCACACAATCCTTATTGAAAAAATGGCTAAGTATGGAATGGACAAGGCAACTGTTAGGTGGATTCATACCTGGCTTAGTGATCGAACCCAAAGAGTGGTCGTAAATGGCTGCACATCCAGTTGGAAGAATCTCTCAAGTGGGGTATCACAGGGCTCTGTCCTGGGCCCTGTATTGTTCAACATCTTTATCAACGATTTAGATGAAGGAATTGAGGGTGAACTGATTAAATTTGCTGATGACACAAAGCTAGGAGGGATAGCTAATACTAGAGAAGAAAGAGAGAGGATTCAAAAAGATATAAATAAACTGGAGCAGTGGGCAGCAACTAACAGAATGGTTTTTAACAGGGAAAAATGCAAAGTACTACATCTGGGCAATAAAAATGAAAAAAGCATATACAGAATGGGAGGAATAGGGCTAAACAACAGCACATGTGAAAAAGACTTGGGTATACTAATAGATCACAGACTGAACATGAGTCAACAGTGTGATGCAGCAGCACAAAAGGCAAATGCAATTCTAGAATGTATTAACAGAAGCATACAGTCTAGATCACGTGAAGTCATTATTGCCCTCTACTTCTCTTTCGTCAGACCTCATCTGGAATACTGAGTCCAGTTTTGAGCACCACATTTTAAAAAAGACATCAACAAACTGGAGCAATTTCAGAAAAGAGTGACCAGAATGGTGACCGGTCTGCAAACCCTGTCTTATGAGGAAAGGTTGCAGAATTTGGGAATGTTTAGTTTGCAAAAGAGAAGACTGAGAGGAGACTTAATAGCTGTCTACAAATATCTAGAGGGCTGTCACATTGTAGAAGGATCATCTTTATTCTCATTTGCACAAGGAAAGACTAGAAGCAATGGGATGAAACTGAATGGGAGGAGACACAGATTAGATATTAGAAAAAACTTTTTGACAGTTAGAGTGATCAATGATTGGAACAGGCTGCCACGAGAGGTGGTGAGTTCTCCTTCAATAGAATTCTTCAAACAGAGGCTGGACAGACATCTATCTGGGATGATTTAGTGAATCCTGCTTTTGAGCAGGGGATTGGACCAGATGGCTCAGGAGGTCCCTTCCAACTCTACAATTCTATGATTCTATGATTCTAGTGGCCTAACTGGGGCACTACACTTTCCCTACAACTATAACAGTAGTTATACATAGCATTTACATACCATAAATACTGTATGCACAACATCAGACATTACAATATCATATTTATGGACACCTCCTTGTGCCCCTTACACCTACAACTGTGAACATTCGGATTTCTTTTTATTATGAAGCAAACAACAAATAGGATAAAATAACTTAAAATTAAGTATGAATAACTATTCACTCCCTTAAGTCAGTACTTTGTTGAGCCTCTTTTTGCAGTAAATACAGCTGCAAGTTGATTTAGTTAAGTCTCTATGAGCTTTCCACTGGGATTTTTGAGCATTCCTCAAGGCAAAACTGCTCCATCTCCTTCAAGTTAGATGGCTTCTTCTGGTGAACAGCAATCTTCAAGCCTGACCACAGATTCTCAATTAAATTAAAGTCTGGACTTTGACTAGGCCACTCTAAAACATTGACACGTCTCCCCTTAATCCACTTGAGGGTTAATTTAACAGTATGCTGTGGGCAATTGTCTTGTTGTAAACCTTGAAATGTAAACCTCTGTCCTAGTCTCAAATCAATGACAGACTAAAACAGGTTTTGCTCAAGAATGTCCCTGTATTTCACAACATCCATCTTCCACTCAACTCAGACTATTTCCCCTCTCCCTGCTGCCGAAAAACTTCCCCACAGCATGATGCTGACACCACCATGTATCACTGTGAGGATGGTGTTCTTGGGTTGGGGAGCTGTGTTTGTTTGGTGCCAGACATAGCATTTACCCTGCTGGCCAAAAAAGTTACATTTTGACCTCATCTTACCACATCACCTTCCTCTAAACATATGGGGGTCTCCCACATGTATTTCAGCAAACTGTAAATGAGTTTGTGTGCAAGTAAAGTTTTTTCTGCTCATTTTTCCATAAGGGCCAACTCTATGGAGTGTAAGGCTTATTGTGGTCATATGGACAGATACTCCAGTCTCTGCTTGGGAAATCTGCAGCTCCTTCATGGTTACCTTTGGTCTCTGCGCTACCTCTATGATTAATGCCCTCCTTGCCATGGCTGAGATCTTTAGTAGGCAGCCCTCTCTTGGCAGGTTTGTTGTGGTACCATGTTCTTTCCATTTGATTATAATGGATGATAAAGTGCTCCGGGGGCTCATCAGACATTGGGATAACCCAATCCAACTTTTATAACCCAGCCCTGACTTGTTCTTTTCAACAACTTGAGTTGTTTGGACCTCTCCTTGGTCTTCACGGCGTTGTTTTGTTTTGGTGCCTCTTGTTAATGGTGTTGCAGTCTCTGAGGCCTTTCAGAAAAGGTGTGTATATACTGACAAATATGTGACACAAGTGGACTTCCTTTCACTAAGTATGTGACTTATGAAGGTAATTGCTTGAACCAGAAAGTTTTAGGGGCCTCATAGCAGATGGGTGAATACATATACCAATTTTAATTTATTTGATCCCATAAATATAATTTATGCCTATAGTTATTCACCAACTTAGACTATTTAGTGAGGATGCATCACACAAAAATTGGATCACAAAATTTTTTTTATACAGGTTGTAATGTAATAAAATAGGTAAAAATCCACGGAGGAGGTGAATACTTTTATAAACCACTGCACATCTCCTTTCTTGTTTCTTTATAAAGGAGTCAAAAAATATAAAAACAAGTCTGCTGTTCCTCCATAGATTGTACCTGGCATTGCAGTTAATCTCAATCCACTTGTATCGTGATGAGGTGCATTACCTGGTACGACCCATTGAAAAAGGCAGTGCTGTTTTTGAAAAATCATCATACTTATGGTATTTTTATGTTGTAGACAATCCATTTTGTTCTGTTTTGCTCCCCACAATATATGGCCACACATAATTTTCCATTAGGGTAAAATTGGTGACACCTAAATGGTTAAAATGATTTTCATTAACGTGTAATACTGTAGAGTACTGAAGAAATTTCAGCAGAGTTTATCCTCCAAAGTAGTCTTTGTATTTAAGTCATGACTTTTGCCAAGCAGTAGTCAAAATCAAAACATATCATGGTCCAAAATCCTTCTTTTGGAAAGTTGTTCATTTTGGCTTGGACTTTACATATTCATATTGAGTAACGGTCTATAAGCTGATCCATGTGTTTTATTAAAGAATTAGATTGTTTTACAGCCTGCTTTGTGAAGGCTATTTATAACATGATGGTTGGAGGGGATAACATTTTTCACAATTTATGTGTGAAATTAGGGCATTCTAAAGAAAAGTGAAGCAAAATTCTCAGATGATATTGTATGTCTGTAATGGGTAAAAGATTCAATATTCTTGCTTGGCTAATCGTAGAGGGAAAAAGGGATTAATTTTTAGGGTTCGTAAGAAGCAGCAGCCTGGAGAGAAAATTTTTTCCTTAAACTCAAACATCTCAGAAAGACTTAATTTTATAGAAAACTTTCCAACATGGGTGTATCTCACGGGAAAAGGGGTACTGGTGGAGCATATTCCTCTTAGTGCTAGATGCCAGGTAAGACACCAATGATTAATAATCATCTTTACTTTTATATAGCGCTAAGATATTCCGCAGCGCTTTACAGTTTGCACTCATTATCATCTCTGTCCCCGATGGGGCTCACAATGTAAATTCCCTATCAGTATGTCTTTAAAATGTGGGAGCAAACCGGAGTACCCAGATGAAACCCACACAAACATGGGAAGAACATACAAACTCCTTGCATATGTTATGGTGACAAACCAATATTTGTCTACACTCAGGACTTTCCATAGTTTTACATAAAAAGTAGGAAGTTCCTAGCCAGGTTTAGGAGTTCACAGACAGTCCTAGGACAGGATAAAGGATCTGTCTGTAAAAGGAAGCGGTAAGCAACTGTCCCACTTCCTAGCTTTGCTTTCCTCATCCCGGTCCGCTAATCACATGTGGGGCTCTGCAGATGGCATGACGTGATTCCATGTGATCATTTGCCTGGGCTTATATAAGGCTCACCAAGACCCACACCTGTGTCTTGGTATTAAAACTTTATTGTTCCTGAGTCCTCTCTGTCTGTGGCCTTCAGTATCTCTTCAGTATCTCGGCAACCTGTCTATAGTCTCCAAGACGTCTCATGACTGCTGGCGGCTTCCAGTCCCTCAGTCTTTATCCATCTGCGGTATCAAGTACTTCTTCTGTCTCCTGCATGTCTCAGCTTCATGCTGCACCTGTGTGCCCAACAGGTGAGCCTAAAAGGAAGCTGTCCATGGTGTAAATGATGTTATATATTGTGAACTCCAACTATTTAAACCCCCATTGATAGCCAGAATGGAACACTTTTATCTTTATCAAGATAGAGCACAACCGCTGTTTCAATAATTCACTATGGGTTTACTAGAAAAAACTGAGCACCACTCTCAGCAGCCCTATAGCGAATGAATGGAGCGGCATTCAAGCATTCTCACTGATGCGCCATTCTAATGAGGATAAGTGCACTGTTCTGTGGATTGGTGCGTGTGCCAGAGGTCATACAATAACCAATCTATGAGTTATCACCTATCTTGCTTGTAGGTAATAACTTCTCACCAAAAAACTCCTTTAAATGCCACTATTTTACCAACTATAAGCAGACCTGTTACAATAAGTAAATCACCATCATATCCCTAGATGGCTGTGCCGGTGTGTACGGTAACTAAGATGAAACAGCCCTTCTAATGTTCCCTCTAGATCTGTAGCGTCACATTATCACAAGAACTTATGATGTGCAATCATGAGATTCCTCAGAATTAGGAGTTTCTTTCATTTCAGATCCACATTTTGCACCTTGGGGAAACAATGGTCAATTTTTATTAGTGGAAATAACCAGTTTCATTAACAGACTCATGTACTTATTTCAAGAAGGGGACGGTTTTTACGTTCCTTGACCTCTTTCGACCATATGTCAATTGCCTAAGGCAACATAAACAGGAAACACATAAATAAGCAATGTCCTTCCACGTGTCCCAGTTCTGCCCTGTCCATGGTGCTGACATTGATGAAGTCTTCATCGTTGTGTCCCAAATACTTATTTATGAATGACCTGGATATTCTACCAGCTATTAAAGTAACTTATATTCCAGAAAAGTGATAAAACTATCTTCAAGATTCATAGATAAGTCCACTATAGGGCACAGATGTTACATCAGCTAAACGTCATGGTGAATGTTCCTCTTTATTTAGTCAACCGAGAAAGTGGAGTGGCTGTTGTGAACTTATGACCTTATGTTTGTCTTATTCGAGTACAAACTGTGGACCAAAATTAATTTTTACCTTTACATTTAAAAATTTGGTCACATGTTGAGCATTTACAGAGTATTTTTCTGCAACAGAAACGGTGTCATGGAAGGAAGAACACGTTTTTGATGCACCTTTATGTGCACTTTTGATGATTTTTTATGTGTGTTTTTTGCCATTCATTTGAATAGATGGAAGAAAAACACTCAAAAAATGCTAAGAGAATTGTCAGGTTACAGATTTGAAAAAAAAACCACTTTGATGTTTCATATCTGCAAGGAAAAAATAAGCAGCGTGTGCATGAGATTCCAGAAATCTCATTCACTTTGCTGATACTGTAAAACGCTAACATGCAATGTGATGTCCATGGTGATTTACAGAAGAATCCTTCCCAATGTCCAGTGACAAGGGTTAGACCTATAACAAAGATCCCCCATCCATGAGCCACACCTTCCTGACATCATGGTATCTAAGATCTGCTCTTGGAGACCAGTAGAGTCCATATAGTATTATTTTGCTTGGGTCATATTTTAAAGATCCCAGATAGGTTATTTAACCTCAGGCCACCATTGAGATTATGAAGGTTATGATATTTTTAAAAACAAGAATTTCCCTGGAGTTTTATTTAAGTCAAACCTATTGAAACTCTAGCAGAATGCAAAAAAAAGTGGTAGAAATATCAAAGCCTTAGGCTGGGGTCACACGAGAATATGTTCTCTCGTGAGAGAGAATTGTGACGAATGATGATTATATTAATGACTTTCACGATTATGCTAACTGACATCCAACTGCAATCCAATGTTTCACACACATCCATAGACTGTAATGAGTAAAAACATCAGCACCTTTCCAGGCACATGTCAGCTGATATATACAGCTGACATGTGCCAGCAATAGCCACAGATGAAATCGCGATCCACCTGTGGCTGTTAACTAGTTAAATGCCACTGTCAATTTCTGACAGCGGCATTTAATTTGTACTTACCGGAAGCATGTCACTAATCTTTCCCATCTGTGACCCCGTCACCTGATCGCGAGATGGCATGATCGGTCGGCATGACAACCAGAGGTCTCCAGCAGACCACTATGGTTGTCATAGCCAGAATGCAATGAGCGCCGCTTTTCTGCTACACACAGGTGATGATCATTGCCTGTATGTAGCAGAGGCGATCAAAGTAGTTCAACTTCTAGTCTCCCATGGAGACTATTAAACCATGCAAAAAGTAAAAAAAAAAAAGGTTTTAAAAATATTAAAAAAAAACAAAAAAATAAATTTTCAAATCACCCTTCTTTCACCCCTTTCACGACAAAACAATAAAAAAAGATGAAATATATACATATTTGGTATCGCTGCATTCAGAATCTCCCGATCTATCAATGTAAGAAAAGAATTAACCCGATCGCTAAATGGCATAACAAGAAAAAAAATCAAAACGTCACAATTACGTTTCTTTGGTCACTGCTACATTGCCATAAAATGCAATAATGAGCGATCAAAAGATCGTATCTGCACCAAAATGGTATCAATAAAAATGACAGATCGGTGCACAAAAAATAAGCCCTCACCCAACCTGAGATCACGAAAAATGGAGATGCATCAGGTTTCAAAAAAATGGTGACTTTTTTTTTCACCAAACTTTGGATTTTTTTTTCACCACTTAAACAAAAAAGAACCTAGACATGTTTGGTGTCTATGAACTCGTAATGACCTGGAGAATCATAATGGCAGGTCAGTTTCAGCATTTAGTGAACATGGTAAAAAAAAAAAACTGTGGGATTGCACTTTTTCTTGCAATTTCACCAAACTTGGAATTTTTTTTCCCATTTTCCAGTACAAGATATGTTAAAAAAAATGGTGTGATTCAAAAGTACAACTTGTCCCACAAAAAAACAAGCCTTCACATGGCCATTTTGACAGAAAAATATAAAAGTTATGGCTCTGGTAGAACGGGAGCAAAAAGAGAAAGGCAAAAATGAAAATACCTCTGGTCGTGAAGGGGTTAAAGAGCTAGTCTCATAATGATATGACCTCTCTACATGCCTTTTTAGCAATGAATGCATTGATGTCAACTAGGTGGAGTCTTCTTCTCAGTTGTCCATAACTGAGTCAGTCAATAAATATGGAGATTGTCCATCAGACACTGCTTTATTCTAAATGTGCTGATGAAGAATCCCTATTTTCCAAAAATCATAGCTCTGATTCATCAAAATATTTTTGACAGAAACCTGGAATAAAACACTTTGATAAGTCACAAAAAGTTTGCACAATTCGAGATTGTCCCCAAATTTTAGGGGGCAAAAGCTGGGGCAAGATGGGGGCAAAATGGGGAGTGTAACAGCTGGCCACATTCAGGATGAGCTGCGGCATACCTTAGAGCAGAAATGTTACTTTAGTTCCTTACTGGAGTAAGACTTGTGGTAAGGCGCACAACACTTTTCAGATGTGCCTGATTCATTCAGAGTTTTGTGTTTCTTAACAAATTATAAGTTTCTGACTCCAACGTTTCTCTCATTAAAACATCACTCCAGTTTTATTTTTATTTTACCGCTGGAACAGCACTTTAAATCTAAAGTCCTTGACCCTACTTTTATACTTACCTTCCACCATCTTCTGTTCTATTGCCACCGTTCCCATCAGGTTCCAGTAGTTTGTGACCTGGTGGATCGCTCCAGAATTTCATGGAGTGAGCCGGGGGCCACAACTCAATATATGTCTATGACAGCCGTGTTCTGTCTCTCTTAGACTTGCATTGAGAGTTTTTGATGTAGCTTTTGGGTGAAGATGCAACAGGGTGAGTATAAGACAGGGCTGGGACCTTAAAATAAGAGCACCATGCTGAAAAAACAAATGCTGGAGTGGTGCTTTAGCACTGCAATCAAGGTAACACATCTCTTTAAGTGAATCTCCATTTACTTAACTTTATTTCATTTAATTCTTTGTTACATCCTTGCTCTCAATGAATGCCCTGTCGACAGATGTAGACTGTGTTAATTCTAGGTTACTCCTATTTTTCACCACTGCCATGCTGGAAGATACTACTGTATTCCTGTTGTTATCTGCTTTCCTGCCAAGAAGATATCAGTTTCCTATACCTCTTCTGTTCCACACACATATGGCTCTGCTCTTCTGTACTACCTGTTTTGATTATTTGCCTCCCATCCTACATATTCTGCAGTCCTGGTCCTTACTGATCCACATGATACCTTACAATACCTGCTCCTACATATCCTTTATTGTCCAGATATAAAGCTTAGAGAATCCACATCACCATGTGACCCCATAATAGTCTCCTGTTTCTGAAAGTTCTCGCTACTTTCCTCTTCTTTCTCTCAGTGTTAGATATGCAGTTGTGCTCAAAAGTTTACATACCCAGGCAGAATTTTTACTTTCTTGGCCTTCATTCAGAGAATATGAATGATAACACCGAAACATTTTCTCCACTCATGGTAAGTGGTTGGGTGAAGCCATTTATTGTCAAAATACTTTTTCTTTTTAGATAATAGTGACAACCCAAAACATACAAATTACCCTGATCAATAGTTTACATACCCCATTTCTTAATACCGTGTATTACCCCTCTAACATCCATGACAGCTTGAAGTCTTTTGTGGTAGTTGTGGAAGAGGTTCTTTATTTTCTCAGATGGTAAAGTTGCCCACTCTTCTTGGTAAAAAGCCTCCGGTTCCTGTAAATTCCTGTGCTGTCTAGCATGAACTGCACGCTTGAGATCTCCCCAGAGTGGCTCAATGATATTGAGGTTAGGAGACTGAGATGGCCACTCCAGGACCTTCACTTTGCTCTGCAGTAGCCAATGACAGGTCAACTTGGCCTTGTGTTTTGGATCATTGTCATGTTGGAACATCCAAGTACTTCCATGCACAGCTTCCGGGATGAGTGCAAATTTGCATCCAGTATTTGCTAATAACGTGCTACATTCATTTTTCCTTCAACTTTGACCAAATGTCCTGTGCCTTTGTAGCTCACACATCTGCAAAACATCAGTGATTCACCTACATCCTTTACAGTAGGAATGGTGTTCCTTTCATCATAGGCCTTGTTTACCTCTCTCCAAATGTAACGCTTATGGTTGTGGACAAAAAGTTCAATTTTGGTCTCATTACTCCAAATTATCTTGTTCCAAGTTTTGAGGCTTGTCTCTGTGCTGTTTTGTATATTGTAGGTGAGATACTTTGTGGCATTTTTTGCAGCCCATTTTCCCTCAAGTGGATCTTGAAACCGCAACACCGCTAGATTTCAGAGGGTCCAGTGTTATGATTGAGTCACCATACGAGGCAAAAACAGAAATGCTAGCTAAGTCCAGAAAACCAGAGAGGTTGGCAGCTATCGGATTGCAGACCCCTGATCCTATCCACAACAACTAACAGTAGCCGTGGGGGGTTCCTACAATGCCCTAGACCCCTCGATCACAGACGGAGAATTAAATAGGCCTAAAGAAAGAAAGGGGAAATCTAAACTGCCCCAGAGCAGACCCCAAAGCAATAGGCAGCCCCCAACATATAATGACGGTGAAGCAAGATGAAAACACAAACACAGACAGAAAGATAGACTGAGCAAAGACGGGGCCCCAGCTAACTAGATAGGAAAGGACAGGAAGGCTGCTGTCTGCAATCCGTGAAAAACCCTATGAAAATAAGAGCCAACAGACTGACAGTGAAAAAGGCCCTGAAGACGCTAGGCTTCAAAAAAGCTATGTCAGTACTCAGGAATATTCTGAAGACAGAGCAACCATCAAAAAGAAATTCAGCTCACCCCAGCAGGGAATGGCAGAATCCAGAAAAGCAAGGTAAGCAAAAACAAAACACCAATGCTAACAGGCAAAGCAGAAAACTTAGCTTTAGAGGAGCAGTAATCAGACTGGTGTCCTAGAAGTCCACAGAGAAATCACCCGCAGGGCAGAAGGGCATCGGCAGCCTTATATCCAGTCCGTGACTCCACTCAGCCAGTCATCCTCATTAGGCTCAGGTGCCTGATAGTCAGGCTCATTACCTTCCTTTACCAGAATAGGGAGTTCACCAGACCTCAGTGACGAAGGGGAAAATGAACTCACAACAGTCCAGTATTTCAGCTGATGTTTGTGAGTTTGTCTTTGCATCCTGAACAATTCTTCTGGCAGTTGTGGATGACATTTTTGTTGGTCTACCTGACCGTGGTTTTGTTTTTACAGAGCCCCTGATTTTCCATTTGTTTATCACAGTTTGAACGCTGCTGACTGGCATGATCAATTCCTTGGATATCTTTTTGTATTCCTTACCTGTTTTATACAGTTCAACTACCTTTTCCTGTAGATGCATTGACAATTCTTTTGCTTTCCCTATGACTCACAATCCTGGAAGGTCAGTGGCTGGATGAAAGATGCAAGAGTCTGTCTGGATCCCAGAAACTCACTCAGCATTTATGCACACAGATTGATTACAAGCAAATAGGTCACAGGTGAGGATGTTATCTTTAGTAGCCATTCAAACACATTGGTGTCAACTTCTGTGCATGCTGTCATGCCAAAATAACCAGGGTGTGTGAACTTTGATCAGGGTCATTTGGATGTTTTGGGTTGTCATTATGGTTTAAAAAGAGAAAACACAGTAGTTTGACGATAAATGGCTTCACCCAACCACTAATCATGAGTTGAGAAAAAGTTTTCGTGTTATCATTCATATTCTCTGAAAAAAAGGCCAAGAAAGCAAAAATTCTGCTGGGGTATGTAAACTTTTGAGCATAACTGCATCAGAAGTGAGGCTGATTGAACAGATCTGTACAGCGCACATAAAGAAAAAATTCCCAAAAATTTTTAAAAAACCCACACATTTGAAAGGTTGACTCAGGCTAGTTTCACACTTACTTTTTTTTGCAGCGCGTTTTTCCCGCAAAAAAACGCATTGAAAAAACGCATACATAAGCATACAACTGCTGCGTTTTTTTCAAGCATTTTTATGAGCATGCATGAAAAAAACGCAGCGTTTTTATGCGTTTGTATGCGTTTTTAGTGCGTTTTTACCGCGTTTGCGTTTTTTTCCAACATTTTTAGGTGGCCCCTCACACTACCCAAACCATGACTTTACTAACCCTAACCCTGACCCTAACCCTAACCCTAACCCTGACCCTAACCCTAACCCTAACCCTGACCCTAACCCTTAACCAAATCATACTTAACCCTAACCCAAACCCTAAACCCTAACTAACCCTAACCCTAACCCTAACCCTGACCCTAACCCTAACCCTAACCCTGACTTTAACCCTAACCCTAACCCTAACCCTGACCCTAACCCTAACCCTAACCCTGACCCTAACCCTTAACAAAACCATACTTAACCCTAACCCTGACCCTAACCCTAACCCTAACCCTAACCCTGACCCTAACCCTTAACAAAACCATACTTAACCCTAATCCTGACCCTAACCCTGACCCTAACCCTAACCCTGACCCTAACCCTTAACAAAACCATACTTAACCCTAATCCTGACCCTAACCCTGACCCTAATCCTTAACAAAACCATACTTAACCCTAACCCTGACCCTAACCCTAACCCTGACCCTAACCCTAACCCTAACCCTGACCCTAACCCTAACCCTAACCCTAACCCTGACCCTAACCCTTAACAAAACCATACTTAACCCTAATCCTGACCCTAACCCTGACCCTAACCCTTAACAAAACCATACTTAACCCTAACCCTGACCTTAACCCTAACCCTGACCCCAACCCTAACCCTAACCCTGACCCTAACCCTAACCCTAACCCTGACCCTAACCCTTAACAAAACCATACTTAACCCTAATCCTGACCCTAACCCTGACCCTAACCCTTAACCAAACCATACTTAACCCTAACCCTGACCCAAACCCCAACCCTAACCCTGACCCTGACCATAACCCTAACCCTAAACCCCCTTAACTAACCCTAACTCTAACCCAAACCCCTAAATTCCATGGTTAAAAAAAAAAACGCATATGCAAAAAAACGCATACATGAGCATGCCAGTGCGCACATATGCGCATCCATAGGCTATAATGGCCATTTTTAGCGCAAAACTTGCGCATATGTGCGCATGCGCTTTTTTGCAGGGCCAAAAATGCAACATGCTGCGTCTGGAAAATACCAACGCACACCCCAAAAAAACGCAGCGCATGAAAATCGCATACATGCGCTTACCAGCGCGCAGGTATGCGCACCGATGTTAAATATAGGGGAAAAAACGCATGCGCAGGTATGCGTTTTTTTCCAGCGCTAAAAAACGCAAATGTGAAACCAGCCTCACCAAAACCCTGACTAATGCACTAGCAGGATGCAGCAGACCTCCATTGATAAAGGCTGGGTTAGCACAGGTGTAAACCACTGATGAGAACAGCCAGTAACCCAAGAGGGTCTGGCTGCCTAGTGGAAAAAATGCACACAAGTAAGGCTTGCATAGGATATCAGTCACACAGTTAAGTGCGGTGCAAAGTGACTGAACAGCCTATTAATGACGCCCATAGTATTAGCAGGTGGGCTGCTCAGCACTGTATATATATGCATCACACAGAAAAAAAACCAAGCCAATACAAAGAGGCCCAGCTCCATCCTGCAAAAATGATAAAAAGTGCAAAAAGATAAAAAGATATGGGGTATTAGTTATTATTTTGGCCAAAGCAGATTAGCTCACAACCCAACGTCAAGGGTCCCCAAATTTTGTGAGTCCCTAACACTGAATCGGGACAGCGCACATAAGGAAAAAATTCCCAAAAATTCCCCCCAAAAAAAAACACATTTGAAAGGTAGACTCACCAAAACCCTGACTAATGCACTAGCAGGATGCAGTAGACCTCCAGTGATAAAGGCTGGGGCAGCACAGGTGCAAACCACTGATGAGAACAGCCAGTAATCCAAGAGGGTCTGGCTGCCTAGTGGAAAAAATGCCAAAGCAGTTTAGCTGACAACCCAACGTCAAGGGTCCCCAAATTTTGTGAGTCCCTAACACTAAATCTGAACAGCGCACATAAGGAAAAAATTCCCAAAAATTAAAAAAAAAAAACATTTTGGCCAAAATAGCAACTAATACCCCATATCTTTTTATCTTTTTGCACTTTTTTATCATTTTTGCAGGATGCAGCTAGACCTCTTTATGTTGGCTTGGTTTTTTCTGTGTGATGCATATATATAGTGCTCAGCAACCCGCCTGCTAATACTATGGGCGTCATTAATAGGCTGTTCAGACACTTTGCACCGCACTTATCTGTGTTACTGATGTCCTATGCAATCCCTATTAGTGTGCATTTTTTCCTCTAGGCAGCCAGACCCTCTTGGGTTACTGGCTGTCTTCATCAGTGGTTTGCACCTGTGCTGCCCCAGCCTTTATCAATGGAGGTCTGCTGCATCCTGCTAGTGCATTAGTCAGGGTTTTGGTGAGTGAACCTTTCAAATGTGTTTTTTTTTTTCTGATTGAACAGATCTCCACTGAGCATAGGGAAAAAAATCTACAGTTTTATGAAGAGGATAGAAAGCAGGCTACAGACAAGTAGAAAAGCACATGAAGAGGAAATAAGTGCAAGTGCATCCAGCCTATATTGCTGAGAGAGACACTCCAACAAGCAAAAAAAAAATCAGAATCTTGCATAAAGCTGCAGGGGGAATGAAAATGAATAAATGAAGGAAGGAAGATGGCAGCCTGAAAATGAGTGAAATCTTATTAACTAAAGGTAACCACTAACATAAGTTATAAAATAGTTTCCGTTCAAAAGATTCCTATAGTCTTTAAACTTTGCTTTAATAACTCGTAGAAGTTAGTCATGTCGATGGTATCTTCTTTTTTCACACGGCTGAAGAAAAAAGTCAGTAGTATTCTCGTCCGCCTTGTCCATCCTCTGAACAGCTAAAAACTAGAAATCCCCGAAAAAACAATCTAACATTTCAGTGAAGGCAAACACATACTGTATTCAGGATGTCAAGGGGAATAAGCCCCCAGAATAATAACATACATCTCATGGAGCAGAAAAATAAATCAGCTATGGGAACCAGGTAATAAAACATTACATTATGCCTCTTAAATTGGTTTTTTTTGATCGCCTCAGTGTCAATAAGTGCATAAAAGTACAGTAATCTGAAAATAGAGCATTAACACCTGCGGTTAGCATGACAAAATATCCTGGATTACCAGAATCGTTTTTGAATAAGGTCTTTGTGTCACATGTTCCAGTCTCGATCCGGCCAATAAAAGTTTTTTGGAATTAAACTACTGAACCAACTCCTGTTGAGTGCGGTCTACTTTATTTCTCCGGCAAATTAAAACAATGTGCAGGTGCCAGGAAAATCATTAGCGCTGATATTTAACATGAAAAGGAATCCCTAGCAGTTACGGGTTTCCATTTATTCTAAGCTAAGAAATGGTTTCACGAGCTCCTTGAAGACAATGACATTTAATATTTCAATGCCTGTATTTGTGAAGGGCGTGTATGGAGGTTTCACTCCTATCTCAGCTTTCCAGGACGGCTTTATTAAACTGTAGTGTGAGCGAATAGTCTCACACCTTCACCAACAGCGCAATATACATTTCACAGCTGGGAAAATTGCTGCATTAGATGAAATGTTGGAACGTTGAAAGCAAATATTGGTTATTATTTTAAGAATTCCCATCCTGGAACCAGTAACGCTGATTATTTATATGCAAACATTGGATAAACTGGTCCCTGGTGTCCAGTGGTTCAGTTCACCATTCCCGAAAGACAATAGGTTAACCCCTTTCTTCACTTTGTGAAGATTACGATCTATCTTGCCACCAGGCGTCCCGTTGTGTTTCATTTCTGGAGTCCGGGAGGAAGAGGACTAGAACTCTAGTGTCACCAATTGGAAGTAGCAATCCTAAGGTCAATGTCGACCCTTTAACGAGCCTAGTTACATGACTTAGGATAAAAGCCAAGCCAGAATCTCAATTTGCAGACACTGTGTTTCAGGGTACTGCCCCTCGTCAGTGCAAAGTGTGAGATCTGGTTTGACTGTGAGAGAGGCGTCTGACCGATATCCAAGAAGTATCATTTCTCCTTGCGGAGAATGACATGCTAAGCATGTCAAGATGAGGAGACTTAAAGCCGCAATGCTCCTCTGGGTTATATGCTAATTATGCAAATTGTCTCTTCAGAGAGTAAGAGGACTAGAACTCCAGTGCCACCTATTGGAAGTCAGATGCCTCTCTCACAGCCAAACCAGATCTCACACTTTGCACTGACCAGGGGCAGTACCCCGAAACACAGTGTCTGCAAATTGAGAGTCTGGCTTGGCTTTTATCCTAAGTCATGTAACAAGGCTCGTTAAAGTGTCGACATTGACTTTTAGGACTGCTACTTCCAATTGGTGGCACTAGAGTTCTAGTCCTCTTCCTCTCTGAAGAGACAATTAGCATAATTAGCATATCTCCCAGAGGAGCATTGCAGCTTTAAGTCGCCTCATCTCAACATGCTTAGCATGTCATTCTCCGCAAGGAGAAATGATACTTCTTGGATTTCTGGAGTCCAAAAGTTTAAAATTCCAGTCTTTGGTATTTAGTAATTTAATGTTCTAGTCCCTGGTGACCTATGGTAGTGTCTTCCATTCCTGAAATTCATGGTTGAATATGCATGATAATGATTTTCAAGTGTAGTGTGGCTGGCCCTGCGCTTACAGCTCTCCTGCTTCTCCGCCTTTTTCCCTTCCCACTTCTTACTTCCTGTCTCTGACTGACAAGTCACTGACACATGAGTGGGCTGTCAGAGAGAGGAGGCAGGCAGGGGGCAGGGAAAAGGCAGAAAAGCTGGCAAGCAGGGGGCAGGGAAAAGGCAGAGAAGCCGGCAAGCACGGGGCAGGGAAAATGCAGAAAAGCTGGCAAGCAGAGGGCAGGGAAAATGCAGAGAAGCTGGCAAGCAGGGGGCAGGGAAAATTCCGGGAAGCTGGCAAGCAGGGGGCAGGGGAAAAGGCAAAGAAGCAGGAGAGCTTTAAGTGTAAGACCCACCCCACTGCACTTGCACCTCATTTGCATATAATTTCAATTGTGAATTTCTCTAAAACAGCAAAACAGATTTCTACAAGAAACGTTCGGATTTAATCTGAATTAAAGCACCTTTACATACAAGCCATTAGTTTTGGGGTCTAAAATCCTGATGACAGATTCCCTTTAAGAGGTAAAGTCTATTTCTCCAAGTCAGCCAGTGCTATGCCGAAAACTCAATGGATATACTGTTATATCAAGAGTGACCAAAAATGCAGCAAATGACTAAGAATAAAAATGACAGATAATTAATAATGAAAAATGTCTATTATGTAAAGTAGGTAACATCTCTTTACTATGAAGTTTGCCTTGATTATACAGGTGCTGAAAACGTACAGACCTCCTAGGTGTTTACAGTCCATCGTCCAAGTCTGGGAGATGATGATAAATGATTCACTTATCAATAAAGCCATTGAATAGATTTCTAACAAAACCCCAAAATTTCCACTTCAATAACTGTATGTAATGCAGATGCTCGAGCAGTCAGTCACATACTCTCCGGAATACAATATGTTCAATTATCCTTTCATCATTCCTGTTGTCATCCATCCCTCCACTGAGGTCATCACATCTGCTTTCCTCCAGGCATCAGGAACTAAGCCTTTAAATAGTCGCTGGTTTAGGAAGACATCAGTTGTGATCGTCTATAAACACCCACACACAAAGGCAGGTGTCACCTACTTAAATCCATATTCTTCACTCAGACAGGTAGGAACCCACCTGCGTAGACTCCGCTGCTATTTCAGCACCTCCGACTCTTCTGTTTAGCTTTTAGTTCTGAATCCTTTTCATAGAAGATCAATTGTTTTTTCACATGTCATTCTATAATTTATACTTCCAAGGAAATAACAACAGTTCCCAACATGTTTTTATACCTGGGATCTATAATTAGTCCATAAAGAAGAAAAAATCCAAACCAAGAATGTGCCTACCATCAATATTTAAAGTATAGAACTAAGCAATGAAATCCACTAGACCACCAGGGACCACAGGTTTTTAGGTATCCTGATTCTGGTATATATCAGTTCAGTAAGCAAAATAAATGGCATCTGAAACATTTACATACAGTGTAAGACCTCTTAGAGCCCACTTGTACTATTTTAAGGAATTGCCCCTCCGCTTTTAAGAGAATCTACCAGCACGATTAGTGCCGGACCATATACTGACTTCCTGGTAGAAGCCATCATATCAGACTCTCCTTTATTTCCTTCCTTCACCTCTCTGTGGCAGCAGATATTGATTCAAAAGAAAAAATGTACAAAAGATCAGTATTTTGTACAGAAAAGGTATAAGAAACAAGTGACTTATCAATGGACTTTACAACAATAAAATCCACTAGATCACCAGGGACTAAAGGTTAAGTATCTTCTATTTATCTTTTAGTTCCCAATCATTTTCATAGAAGATCAATTGTTTTTATATGTCATAATGTAATTTAAACTTCCAAGGACATAACAACAGTTCCCAACATGTTTTTATCTAATATAAAAGAGAAAAAAATGTCCATATCCCAGTTCCAGCATCTAGAATCCATCCGTAAAGGAGCAAAATCCACAACCAAGAATATGCCTACAATCAATATTTTCGATTACAAGGAAGTATGGAACAAGTAACTAAGTAATGTAACAAGTAGTGTTGAGCATTCCGATACCGCAAGTATCGGGTATCGGCCGATACTTGCTGTATCGGAATTCCGATACCGACTTCCGATATTTTTTCAATATCGGAATTCGGCATCGGAATCGGAAGTTCAAAGTTGATTGACAGCCTGACGTCATCATGATGCGCGGTGTGTGCGCATCATGATGCGCCGTCATTTCGGGCCTTCCGGGGGTCTCTGCCGGCCTGCCGGGGGCTGTGTGGACTGCCCGGGGTCTGTACCGGCCTGCCGGGGGGCTGTGCCGGCCTGCCGGTGGTCTGTGCACCCTGTGGGGGTCTGTACCGGCCTGCCGGGGGGCTGTGCCGGCCTGCCGGTGGTCTGTGCACCCTGTGGGGGTCTGTACCGGCCTGCCGGGGGACTGTGCCGGCCTGCCGGTGGTCTGTGCACCCTGTGGGGGTCTGTACCGGCCTGCCGGGGGGCTGTGCTGATGTCCGGGGGTCTGTGCAAGCATCGTCCGATGGGACTACAAGTCCCATCTGGCGATGCCTGCTACCATGACAGTGATTGACACATTAGCCAATGATGGGACAGTAGAAATTCCCACACAGCAATGGCATAAAGTGAGACTAGGGACTTTTTTTTTTTTAAGTGGCGGAGGAATACAGTGCGGAAGGATACCTACCTTCCGTCATTGGATTCCTACAGCCCGTAGAGAACGGCAGCATCAGCTGATGCTGCAGTTCTCTACCCAAGATCGTCGTGGGACACACTCGTGGACTGCTTCGGATCGTGGGTGAGTATTTTTGTGGTTTGTTATGTTAATATTTATTCCGGAAAAGACAATGGCTTCGGGGAACAATGTGACAAGTATTGGTAAGTATGTTACTCTATGTTATATGTACTGTATGTCTATGTATGTATTGTATGAATGTATTGTATGTATGTAGTATATATGTGGTATGTATGTAGCATGTAGTATGTATGTAGTATGTATGTAGCATGCATGTAGCATGCAGTATGTATGTAGCATGCATGTAGTATATATGTAGTATGTATGTGGTATGTATGTAGCATGTAGTATGTATGTAGCATGCATGTAGTATGTATGTAGTATGTATGTAGCATGCATGTAGTATATATGTAGTATGTATGTAGCATGTAGTATGTATGTAGCATGCATGTAGTATGTATGTAGCATGCATGTAGTATGTATGTGGTATGTATGTAGCATGTAGTATGTATGTAGCATGCATGTAGTATATATGTGTTATGTATGTAGCATGTAGCATGCATGTAGCATGCATATAGTATGTATGTAGTATGTATGTAGTATGTATGTGGTATGTATGTAGCATGCATGTAGTATGTATGTAGCATGCATGTAGTAAATATGTAGTATGTATGTAGCATGTAGTATGTATGTACCATGCATGTAGTATATATGTAGTATGTATGTAGCATGTAGTATGTATGTAGCATGCATGTAGTATATATGTAGTATGTATGTAGCATGTAGTATGTATGTAGCATGCATGTAGTATATATGTAGTATATATGTAGCATGTAGTATGTATGTGGCATGCATGTAGTATATATGTAGTATGTAGCATGTAGTATGTATGTAGCATGCATGTAGTATGTATGTAGCATGCATGTAGTATGTATGTGGTATGTATGTAGCATGTAGTATGTATGTAGCATGCATGTAGTATATATGTGTTATGTATGTAGCATGTAGCATGTAGCATGCATGTAGCATGCATGTAGTATGTATGTAGTATGTATGTAGTATGTATGTGGTATGTATGTAGCATGCATGTAGTATGTATGTAGTATATATGTGGTATGTATGTAGCATGTAGTATGTATGTAGCATGCAGTATGTATGTAGCATGCATGTAGTATGTATGTAGTATATATGTAGTATGTATGTTGCATGTAGTATTTATGTAGTATGAATGTAGCATGTATGTAGTATGTAGTATGAATGGAGCATGTATGTAGTATGCATGTTGTATGTATGTAGCATGTATGTAGCATGTAATTTTTTTTTTTTTTTTTTTTACATTCAACACATTAGCCGGATGATGGGACTACTACTGTCCCATCATTGGCTAATGTGTCAATCACTGTCATGGTAGCAGGCATCGCCCGATGGGACTTGTAGTCCCATCGGACGATGCCTGCACAGACCCCCGAAGCCTGCACAGACCACCGGCAGGCCGGCACAGCCCCCCGGCAGGCTGGCACAGCCCCCCGGAGCCTGCACAGACCACCGGCAGGCCGGCACAGCCCCCCGGCAGGCCGGCACAGCCCCCCGGAGCCTGCACAGCCCCCCGGCAGGCCGGCACAGCCCCCCGGCAGGCCGGCACAGCCCACCGGAGCCTGCACAGACCACCGGCAGGCCGGCACAGCCCCCCGGCAGGCCGGCACAGACCACCGGAGCCTGCACAGACCCCCTGGCAGGCCGGCACAGCCCCCCGAAAGGCCCGTACAGACCCCAGAGAGGCTGTACAAGGCAAAAACAGGGTTTTTCTTATTCCGATACCGGAAGTCCCATAGACTTGAATGGGACTTCCGGTATCGGAATCGGCGATACCGATACTTTTTTTAAAGATCGGCCGATCCATTCCGATCCGATACTTTGAAGTATCGGACGTTATCGCTCAACTCTAGTAACAAGGCAATCCACTAGACCATCAGGGACTATAGGTTAATTAGGTATCCTGGTAGTGGTATATATCAGTTCAGTAAGCAAGCAAAATTAATTTTATTTGAAAAAGTTACATATAAGACTTTTTAGCGTCCACTTGTACATTTTTAAGCAGTAGCCCCTCCCCCTGCAAGAGTATCTACCAGCACGACTAGTGTCGGACTTCCTGGTAGAATCAATCACAGATAATAGCATCTCCTTCATCTCCTTCCTTCAACTCTCTGTGATAGCAGATATTAATTAAAAAATAAAAATGTGCACATGATCAATATTTTACACATGGACTTACCAGTGGACTTTACAACAATAAAATCCACTAGATCACCAGGGACTAAAGCTTGGATATCCTTGTTCTGGTATTCATTATCAGTCCAGTTGGAAACCAAAATAAATGGTATTTGAGAAAATTACTAATAAGGCGGCTTACAGACAAATTGTTCTATTTTCAGTAGTTGCTTTCCACTTTAACAGTATATCTATCAGCTCCATATAATGGCTTCATGGGCAAAATAATTGCCGTCGATTTGTTCACTCTTTCTTCAGCTCTCTTTGACAGCAAATATTGAAAGAGAAAAATGTACATATAATTTGTATTATATATTGAGGTGTAGTGACCACTGTGTCCGCTAGGGGGAGCTGTGTGGATGTCCCAGGAGAGAGGATGAGTGGCAGAATACTGAATGACCATTATGTATCTCAAGGTGGGTGGCCTTGGGATGGAGACTTATGTATGTGTTGATCAGCAGTGATACTGCTGAGGTGCTGTTTCAATGTGTTTGGGAAGTCTCCAGGTGACTGGTGAGACGGGCAGGACCAGTTACCTACAAATCCACCCAGGGGCTGTGTTTAAGAACACTATTGTAAAGTGTGTATGAGTGGTTGAAGGACCTGTGATGAGGTCATAGCCATGTGACCCGGTGGGCGTGGCTACAGACCATATAAGGTGGCCAGGGTAGGTCACATGGAGTGAATGCAGGGACCCGAGTGGTCCATTTTGGAAGGTCCTGTCTGAGAGAGATGGGGGCTGTCTTCCTGACAGCAAGTGAACACTGTGTTTAATAGCTGCATGTGCCTGATAGTTCCCTGGAGGGAATGGACATCTGCAGCGTGGTGAAGCAGCCATGAGGTAAACCCAGAAAGGGAATATAACTGTGAGGCTAAGAGAGCCTGTGTGCTGGACATGGCACAACCTGTGTGACCACAGGAATAACAGAGTGAAGCTCTGTCATGGACGCTATGCTGTTAATATGAACGTTATGTTGCTGGTCATGGTTTATGATACCTAAATAAATGGCATGGACTGTGATTGCTTTATGGAAAACCCGTGCCGGATGTGGTTATTTGGCTGCCAAGCGAGTATCCCCTACCCGAATGACAGCGCTACTTTACAATATGATTAATTGACCAATTGAAACCATTACAATACGAACCACTAGACCACCAGGGACCACAGGTTTATTATCCTGGTTCTGGTATATATATTTAGTCTAGTTAAAAAGCACAGTAAAAATAATTTAAGAAAGTAACATATGAGACCTCTTACAGTTCAAATAATAATAATAATAATAATAATCTTTATTTATATAGCGCCAACATATTCCGCAGCACTTTACAATTTAACATTTCCAAACATAAGTCATAAGTAACAACGTCAACAATACAATAATTAAATCAAAATAAGATGACCCTGCTCGTGACCTTACAATCTAAAATGAGGTGGGGGAGATACAAAGTACAGGTGTGTATTTACAATGGTGTATTTACAATGATGGTCCAGCCATCTTGAGGGAGTGAGGGATAGATGGAGATAGTGAATGGGCTACAAACACACACTTACACATAGAATGACTGTGATAGTGAACGTGATAGGCCGCTCTGAACAAATGTTTTGAGGGAGCGCCTGAAACTATGCAAATTGTGGGTAGTCCTAATTTCTTGGGGTAGAGCATTCCAGAGGATTGGCGCAGCGCTGGAGAAGTCTTGGAGTCAGGAGTGGGAGGTACGGATTAGTGCAGAGGTTTGTCGAAAGTCGTTTGCAGAGTGCAGCGGTCGGTTAGGCCGATAGACAGAAATGAGGGAGGAGATGTAGGGGGATGCTGCACTGTGGAGAGCTTTGTGGGTGAGAACAAGTACTTTGAATTGGATCCTATAATGAATGGGCAGCCAATGTAAGGACTGGTGAAGAGCGGACGTGTCCGAGTACCAATTAGCCAGATGGATGACCCTGGCTGCTGCATTAAGTATGGACTGGAGGAAAGTTGAGTAACGGGGAGGCCAATTAATAGAGCGTTGCAGTAATTCAGGCGGGAGTGGATCAATGGTACAGTGAGGGTTTTTCTTGTTTCCATGGTGAGAAATGGGCGAATTCTAGAGATGTTCTTTAGGTGTAAGCAGCAAGAGCGGGCAAGAGATTGCATATGGGATGTGAAGGATAGATTGGTGTCAAACATAACACCCAGACAGCGCGCCTGCTGCTGGGGTGTTATTGTGGTGCCACCCACGGAGAGGGAAGTGTCAGATTTAGGGAGGTTAGTAGACGGTGGGAGCAGAAGAAGTTCAGTTTTGGAGAGGTTGAGTTTCAGATAGAGAGCGGACATGATGTTGGAGACTGTGGAAAGACAGTCACTGGTTTTCTTTAGCACAGCGGGGGTAAGGTCAGGGAATGATGTATATAGTTGTGTGTCATCAGCATAAAGATGGTACTGAAAGCCAAATCTGCTGATGATCTGTCCAATTGGGGCCGTGTAGAGAGAGAAGAGAAGGGGGCCAAGGACTGAGCTTTGAGGTACCCTGACAGCGAGAGGAAGAGGAGATGACATGGAGTCAGCGAACAAAACACTGAAGGAGCGGTCAGAAAGATAGGAAGAGAAACAGGAGAGAGCATTGTCCTTAATGCCTAGTGACTGGAGCCTAGAGAGTAGGAGATGGTGGTCAACAGTATCGAAAGCTGCAGATAGGTCAAGAAGAATAAGCAGAGAGTGGTCACCGTTACGTTTTGCTGTCAGAAGGTCATTGGTCACTTTGATGAGTGCAGTTTCAGTCAAATGTAGGGGGCGGAAGCCGGACTGTGAAGGGTCTAGGAGGGAGTGAGTGGAGAGGTAATGGGTAAGGCGGGAGTAAACTAGGCGCTCCAAAAGTTTAGAGATGAAGGGGAGATTTGAGACTGGTCTGTAGTTGTTTGTGCAGTATGGGTCGAGAGCGGGTGACCTTAGTAATGGAGTAACAATGGCGTGTTTGAAGGAGGATGGGAAAATGCCCGAGGAGAGGGAGAGATTAAAGATTGCAGTTAGGTGAGTTGTGACAACTGGAGAGAGAGACTGGAGGAGATGTGAGGGAATGGGGTCAGTAGTGCATGTGGTCGGACGAGTGGAAGAGAGGACTCTGGAGACTTCTTCTTCGGTGATGGGATCAAATGTGGAAAGTGAGCCAGGGGAGATGCAGGAAGGGATGGGAGTCACAGCACTTGGTGGTAGGGAGCAGATTTCCTGACGGATATTATCTATTTTTCTGTAAATATCTAGTACTTTAAGTAGTTGGTGTCCATTTAAAAGACACTGTGAGAATGCATATTGCCAGACCATACGTCTGGGAATGAACAATCACGGATGACAGCTGCTCCATCTCTCTTCCTTCACATCTCTCTGACAGCAGAAATTAATAGAGAAACAAGAATGTGCATATGATCAGTATTTTGTACAGCAAGGGTGTAAGAAAAGAGTGACCAACCAATAAAATATCATAACAGTACAATCTTCTAAACCACCAGGGCCTATGGGTTAGGTAAGAAGAATCATCCTAGAATGGTAGAGCTGGAAGGGAACTCCAGGGTCATCGTGTCCATCCCCCTGCTCAATGCAGGATTCACTAAATCATCTCAGACAGATGAAGACTTCCATAGAAGGAGAACTCACCACCTCTCGTGGCAGCCTGTTCCACTCATCGATCACCCTCACTGTCAAAAGTTTTTTCTAATATCTAATCTGTATCTTCTCCCTTTCAGTTTCATTCCATTGCTTCTCGTGTTTCCATGTGTAAATGAGAATAAGGATGATCCCTCCACACTGTGACATTCCTTCAGATATTTGTAGACAGCTATTAAGTCTCCTCTTTGACTTCTTTTTTGCAAGCTAAACATTCCTAGATCCTTAAACCGTTCCTCGTTGGACATACTTTGCAGTCCGCTCACCGTCCTGGTTGGTCTTCTCTGAACGTGCTCCAGTTTTTCAATGTCTGGTTTAAAATGTGGTGCCCAGAACTGGACACAATATTCCAGATGAGGTAGGAGGTGGAGTGTTGGGAGCTGCAGAGGTAGCCTGGAGATTAGCAGAGTGGTTTGATAATCACAGAGGGTGCCGATCCAGCTGGTGAATATAGCCACGAGGAGAAAAGAGAGAATGATTACCTTGGCACTTCCATCCAGATAAAATGGTAACTTTTATTAATTCAATTAAAAAAACATAAAAGAAACTTGACACGTTTCTGACACAGAAAAGTGCCTGTAGTCATAGGATGTGATGAGGAAGTGCCGAGATAATCCTTCCCTCTTTATTCCAGATGAATTCTGAACAAGGAGGAGTAGTGGGGGATAATTACTTCACGTGATCTAGACTCTACGCTTCTGTTAATATATCCTAGAACTATGTTTGCCTTTTTATCTGCTGCATCACACTGTTGACTCATGTGCAGTCTGTGATCTATCAGTATACCCAAGTCTTTTTCACACATGCTGTTGCTTAGTTCTATTCCTCCCATTCTGTAGATGTAATTTTCGATTTTCTTGCCCAGATGTAGAATCTTGCATTTCTCCCTGTTAAATAACATTCTACTAGTCACTGCCTATTATTCAAGCTTATCTAGATCCTTCTGAATTCTTTCTGTCTTCTCTAGTGTTAGCTATCCCTCCTAGCTTTGCGTTGTCTGCAAATTTGAACAGTTTACCTTCAGTTCCCTTATCTACATCATTTATAAAGACATTGAACAACACTGAATCTTTGTAAAGTAAACCTTTACTGTTCTTGCATTTGGCTCCCTTGCTTTTATTTTATATACAGTAGCTGATACAAAGTAAAAGAAACATATTTAACAGCGCTGTACAGAGAAAGTAATCAAGCCATAATGGAGACTTAGTTCTGATATTGTTTGAATAGGCAACGCAGCAGGAGGAGCAGGTCTTATTGCATCTACAATTGTAATTTTAATTGAAAATTGTCGATAAATTGATATATTGTCTCCAAAAAGATGTCGTATTTCTCCTAGGTCATAATCAAACTGCCGTACAAATCAGACCGAGATCGGACCGCAATGCACGGACTGGCTCTGCCGACCCGAGCGTCACAGCAGCTGCGTAGAAATATATGAAGCTGTCACGTTCAGGTCGTGAGAGTTGTCAGCCAGTCCGTACATTGCGATCGAGACTTGGTCCAATTCATATGGCCGTCTGACTGTGCCCTTACCCAAGAAACCACAGAGCTATGCTTTTCTGCATTACCTATCTCATTGTCTTCAGCAGTACAACAAAGCTATCATCTGTCAACAAATTCCATGGCCTCTCATAATAAAGAAATCGCTCTGTTTTTTCTGTCTCAGTCTAAACAGCAAAGCTGGAAAGTGAACTTCTGAAAACATAAAGTGTCATCTTATTCTATCACCAAAAATATTTGTTCTTTGTTATTTATATCAAAATCACATAAAATCAAAGCACCCACAATTTTTTTTTTTTTAATAAAAATCTGATCTAAAGATTGTGTTATTTTTCTAATGAAATTTTGATAACGTCAGCTTTTGTTTAAATTGCTAAAAAAGGCATTAGAGTCCTGCAATGAAAATAAAGCATGAGAGTAAGGGAGAGATTTGTGAATACAAGCGTCTACTTAGAACAGAGCGATCATTTTATCACGAAGTAGCAAATATAAAACATGTGAGAACAAATTTGAAAATGTCAAGGAAGACACTAAAGATCTACGATTATCTACGGCAGATAGTGCAATTATATGACTCAGCCACACATGTTATGAAAAAAATAGTGATGAAATGTAGGCATCTGTATCGCAACGTCCAGGCAAATCATCGCACATCTACGCGGCCATAGATACTCGAGATGCTTCAACGAAATTGAATCCGGCCATCAAACGAGGCAGTGTAAATATAAGAGATCTCACCTTTTAGGCATTTAGTTGGGGATTACGTGGTCATAATAAAGAGAAAAGAAGATGGTGCCTCTTGCACAGTATACGGAGGAGGGAATGCTCTGTGTGTACGGTACTCACCCTAATACTTTATGCAGGATTCAAAGCTACCTTAGATCCTACGGTGACAGGTAAAGATGGATGCAAAAATTCAAGTTGAATTGAATTGTACTCGAATTTTGCAAAATTCAGCATCCACCAAAATACATTGGATTGGATGTCATTCGCTTCAGTGTGGATTCAACAAAAGGGCGGCTGCTGGTGGACATTTTTCTGTACTGTAAAAGGCCATCAAAATATAAAAAAGACCTTAGTATTCACCTCTCCGACACGCCACTCCTCACCGTCACCTGTCCGGTCCTCTCTGCATTTTCAGATCGCTGCCACTCACGTTGAAATTCCTGGCAAAGTTTTATGTGAAGGCTGAAATCTTTGTGAAGGGTAAAGGCCATCAAAATGTAAAAAAAAAAAAATAAAAAAAATCCTTACACTCACCTTACTGACTTACTCACCTTATTCACCTTCTCGGCTCCCTCCACTCCTCACCATCACCTGTCTGGTCCTCTCTGCATTTTCAGATCGTTGCCGCTCACGCTCAAAATCCCGGAAGAGTTTTATGTGAAGGCCGCCATTTTTGAGAAAAGTGAAAGGCCATCAAAATATAAAAAAAAAAATACTAATACTCCCGATTTCCTTCGACCTAAACAGTTCTACTCGTCCGAGGTCATGGATAATACCATGATGTTATGATAGGTGCCTCATGTGTATGAGGTTCAGGGAATTGAAGGCAAGTGGTGGCAGCCTGAAGGTGCGACGAGGGCTGGAAAGGTGATGGTGAGGAATAGAGGGGATGCCGAGGTGAGCGGTGAGTATAAGGATTTTGTTTATATTTTTTTTACATATTATATTTATTTTACTTGGGGTCCAAAGAGTCACCAGAGCATAATTAGGGACATTACATTCATGGAGAATAGCTTAAATCAACTTTCCGTGGAAAATGTGCACGATCACACACATTCAAATTTTTCATGATCAGCTCATCTCTGGTGTCAAATCCCCAATTACTGTGAATGTTGTACCTCCCGATGGCGCTCCGGTGTTTAGAAATATTGGAAAGTCTTATGTCGGATAAGTTGTCACAGATTGTGTACACCCATTAAACATCTTCAATGGAAATGGATACCTCACTAAATGGAGCAACTGATGGCATATTAAGCTTAGTTGTATTATTATTTATGTCATACTACGTTATGAATTAGATGTATCTTGCTTAATTTTTGCACATAAACTATTATTTTAATGCAAAGTGGTATAATGGCCTTTTGTGCAAACGGCTGCCAAATAATAATAATAATAATAAATTTTATTTCTATAGCGCCGACATATTCCGCAGCACTTTACATTTCAGAGGGGACTTGTACAGACGATAGACACTACAGCATAACAATAATCACATAGATTATAACAGATACCAAGAGGAATGAGGGCCCTGCTCGCAAGCTTACAGTCTATGAGGATAAAAGGAAGACACGAAAGGTGGGTGGTAACAGCTGCCCTGATTGTATGGCCATAATGTTAAGTGTGTAACAGTACAGACACAGAGGGCTAATGGATGCATAAAGCATGTGGGAACATGATGCGGGGAGCCTGGTTATGGTAAAACTTTTGACTGTGCCACCCAGGGATAGTTAGGTTAATGTGTTGAGGCGGTAGGCCAGTCTGAATAAATGCATTTTCAGGGCACGCTTAAAATTGTGGGGATTGGGGACTAATCGTATTGACCTGGGAAGTGCACATGTAATGTCTTGGAGACGGGAGTGGGAGGTTCTGATTATTGAGAATGCTAACCTCAGGTCATCAGCAGAATGGAGAGCGCGGGTAGGGTGGTATACTGAAAAAAGGGAGGAGATATAGGGTGGTGCTGAGCCATGGAGGGCTTTGTGGGTGAGGGTAATAAGTTTGTACTGGATTCTGGAGTGGATGGGTAGCCAGTGTAATGACTGGCACAAGGTAAAGGCATCGGTGTAACGATTGGTGAGGAATATGATCCTGGCTGCAGCATTCAAGACAGAATGGAGAGGAGAGAGTTTGGTAAGAGGGAGACCAATTAGAAGAGAGTTACAATAGTCGAGAAGAGAATGAATAAGAGAAACAGTAAGAGTTTTTGCTGAGTCAAAAGTAAGAAAAGGTCGAATTCTAGAAATGTTTTTGAAGTGCAGATAACAAGAGTGAGCCAGTGATCGGATGTGGGGGACAAAGGAAAGCTCGGAATCAAGTATGACCCCAAGACAGCGGGCCTGTTGCTGGGGAGTAATAGTGGAACCACACACGGAAATGGCAAAGTCAGGTATAAGTACATTAGTAGCAGGAGGAAACACAAGGAGTTCAGTGTTCAGTCTTTGACAGGTTCAGTTTCAGATATAGTGAGGACATGATGTTAGACACAGCATTTAGACAATCGCTGGAGTTTTCTATAAAGGCTGGCGTGATGTCAGGAGAAGAAGCGTATAATTGGGTGTCATCAGCATAGAGATGGTACTGGAAACCAAATCTGCTAATTGTTTGACCAATAGGGCAGTATACAAAGAGAAGAGGAGGGGGCCTAGGACTAATCCTTGAGGAACCCCAACAGTAAGGGGAAGATGAGAGGAGGAGGAACCAGCAAAAGATACAGTAAAGGAGCGGTCAAAGAGATAGGAGGAGAACCAGGAGAGAACGGTGTCCTTGAGGCCAATGGAATGGAGCATAGTGAGGAGGAGCTGATGATCCACAGTGTCGAATGCTGCAGAGAGATCCAAGAGAATTAGCATGGAGTAATGACCATTTGATTTAGCTGCTAGTAGATCATTAGAGACTTTAGTGAGGGCAGTTTCAATATAGTGTAAAGAGCAGAAACCGGATTGGAGAGGGTCGAGAAGAGAGTTATCAAAGAGATAGCAGATAAGATGGGAGTGGACCAGGTATTCCAGGAGTTTAGAGATGAAGGGAAGATTAGAGACAGGTCTATAGTTAGCGGCACAGTCTTGGTGGAGGGATTTTTTTAAAGTAGTGGATGTATGATGGCATGCTTAAATGAGGAGGGAAAGATACTAGAAGAGAGAGAGAGGTTAAATATTTTAGTTAGGTGAGGGGTCACAGCAGGGAAAAGGGACTGGAGGAGATGTGACGGAAATGGGTCACTGGTGCAAGTGGTTGGGCAAGAAGATGCAAGGAGCCTGCTTACTTCTTCTTCTGTGACTGGAAATCAGAGAGTGAGCTAGATGCTGTGGGGGAGAGAGGACAGTGCTTGGTACGAGGTGTTTGGGAGATAATTTCCTGTCGGATCTGGTCAATTTTTTTTTAAGTAATTGGCCAGATCGTCAGCTCGAAGCTCCGTGGTTGGGGCCTGTACTCTTGAGTTGAGTAGAGAACAAAAAGTGTCAAAGAGATGTTTAGGGTTATTGGACAGTAAGGTGATGAGGGTGTTGAAATAATTTTGTTTTGAGAGGTGAAGGGCAGTGTTGTATGTTCTAAGCATAAACTTATAATGGATGAAATCTTCGTGTAGATTGGATTTTCTCCACAGACGTTCCGCACACCTGGAGCACCGCTGCAGGAAACGTGTTTGCAGGGTGTACCAGAGTTGTCGCCATCTGTGTTGTGGTGTTCTATTTATAGGAGGTGCAAATTCATCCAGGGCACTTTGAAGTGTTTCATTGTAATGCTTCTATGCAGAATCAGGACTTGTGTTGAGCGATACCTTCCGATATCGGGAAATATCGGATCGGATTGGATCGGACCGATACCCCAAAAATATCGGGTATCGCCGATTCTGATACCGGAAACCCATGCAAGTCAATGGGGCACAAATATCGGAATGAAAATAAACCCTTTCTTTCCTTGCACATCCAGTTGGGGAGGGGGGAAGAGTATGGGCGGTGCATTGGCGGAGACTGTGCGTGTGTGCGGGCGGGTCTGTACGGGCCTCTCAGGGGTCTGTGCGGGCCTGCTGGGGGTCTGTGCGGGCTGCCAGGGGTCTGAGCAGGCCTGCCGGGGGTCTGTGTGGGCTGCCGGGGGTCTGTGCGGGCCTGCCAGGGGTCTGTGCGGGCCTGCTGGGGGTCTGTGCTGGCTGCCGGGGGTCTGTGTGGGCCTGCTGGGGGTCTGTGCGGGCTGCTGGGGGTCTGTGCAGGCCTGCCGGGGGTCTGTACGGGCCTGCCGGGGGTCTGTGCGGGCTGCCGGGGGTTTGTGTGGGCCTGCCGGGGGTCTGTGCGGGCTGCCGGGGGTCTGTGCGGGCCTGCCGGGGGTTGTGTGTGTGTGCAGGCATCGTCCGATGGGACTACAAGTCCCATCAGGCTATGCCTGCTATGATGACAGTGATTGACACATTAGCCAATGATGGGACAGTAGTAGTCCCATCATCCGGCTAATGTGTTGAATGTAAAAAAAACAACATACAGACTACATATTACATACATACTACATACATACTACATATATAAAACATACATACATACTACCTACATACTTCATATATACTACATTCATACAACATACATACATACTACATACATACTACATATATACTACATTCATACAACATACATACATACTACATAATACATACATACTACATATATACTACATTCATACAACATACGTACATACTACATATATACTACATTCATACAACATACCAACATACATACATACATACTACATACATACTACATATACACTACATTCATGCAACATACATGCATACTACATAATACATACATACTACATATATACTACATTCATACAATATACATACTACATACTACATATATACTACATTCATACAACATACATACATACTACATATATACTACATTCATACAACATACATACATACATACTACATAAATACTACATATATACTACATTCATACAACATACATACATACATACTACATATATACTACATTCATACAACATACATACATACTACATAATACATACATACTACATATATACTACATTCATACAACATGCATACATACTACATACATACTACATACAGAAAACATACATACAACATGTTACATACATACAACATACACACTACATGCATACTACATAAATACTACATACTACATACAATGCATTCATACAATACATACATATCGACATACTTTACAGTACATATAACATAGAGTACATACTCACCATCACTTGCCACTTTGATCCCCGAAGGCAGTGTCACCTGTAAAAAATATTAAAATAACAAACAACCAATATACTCCCTGATCCACAGAAATCCACGAGTGTCCCATGACAATCTCCCGTGGAGAACAGCAGCATCAGCTGATGTGACCACTCTCTAGGGGCTCCAGGAATACAATGACGGGAGGTAGGTATCCTTCCTCACTGCATTCCTCCGCCACTGTAAAAAAAATAGTCCCTAGTCTCTCTTTTGGCATTGCTGTGTGAGAAAGTTCCCACGCAGCTTTTGCCATAAAGTGAGATCAGTGAACTATAGTAACCTCTCAGTGATGCACTGCAGGAGATAGTCGTGGGACACTCGTGGATTTCTGCGGATCAGGGAGTATATTGATTGTTTGTTATTTTAATATTTTTTACAGATGACACTGGCTTCGGGGATCTAAGTGACAAGTGATGGTGAGTATGTACTCTTTGTTATATGTACTGTATGTCTATATGTATGTATTGTATGAATGTATGAATGTATTGTATGTAGTATGTATGTAGTATGAATGTTGAATGTAGGTAGCATGTTGTATGTATGTTGTATGTATGTAGTATGTAGTATGTATGTTGTATGAATGTAGTATATATGTAGTATGTATGTATTATGTAGTATGTATGTTGTATGAATGTAGTATATATGTAGTATGTATGTAGTATGTAGTATTTATGTATGTTGTATGAATGTAGTATATATGTAGTATGTATGTATTATGTAGTATGTATGTATGTTGTATGAATGTAGTATATACAGTCATATGTAAAAGTTTGGGCACCCCTATTAATGTTAACCTTTTTTCTTTATAACAATTTTGGTTTTTGCAACAGCTATTTCAGTTTCATATATCTAATAACTGATGGACTCAGTTATATTTCTGGATTCAAATGAGGTTTATTGTACTAACAGAAAATGTGCAATCTGCATTTAAACAAAATTTGACCGGTGCAAAAGTATGGGCACCCTTATCATTTTCTTGATTTGAACACTCCTAACTACTTTTTACTGACTTCCTGAAGCACTAAATTGGTTTTGTAACCTCATTGAGCTTTGAACTTCATAGCCAGGTGTATCAAATCATGAGAAAGGGTATTTAAGGTGGCCACTTGCAAGTAGTTCTCCTATTTGATTCTCCTATGAAGAGTGGCATCATGGGCTCCTCAAAACAACTCTCAAATGATCTGAAAACAAAGATTATTCAACATAGCTTTTCAGGGGAAGGATACAAAAAGTTGTCTCAGAGATTTAACCTGTCAGTTTCCACTGTGAGGAACATAGTAAGGAAATGGAAGAACACAGGTACAGATCTTGTTAAGCCCAGAAGTGGCAGGCCAAGAAAAATATCAGAAAGGCAGAGAAGAAGAATGGTGAGAACAGTCAAGGACAATCCACAGACCACCTCCAAAGACCTGCAGCATCATCTTGCTGCAGATGGTGTCACTGTGCATCGGTCAACAATACAGCGCATGCATAACGCCTTTTTGTATGACCAAACAACTCAATCTTTGTTTCATCAGTCCACAGGACCTTCTTCCAAAATGTAACTGGCTTGTCCAAATGTGCTTTTGCATACCTCAGGCGACTCTGTTTGTGGCGTGCTTGCAGAAACGGCTTCTTTCGCATCACTCTCCCATACAGCTTCTCCTTGTGCAAAGTGCGCTGTATTGTTGACCGATGCACAGTGACACCATCTGCAGCAAGATGATGCTGCAGGTCTTTGGAGGTGGTCTGTGGATTGTCCTTGACTGTTCTCACCATTCTTCTTCTCTTCCTTTCTGATATTTTTCTTGGCCTGCCACTTCTGGGCTTAACAAGAACTGTACCTGTGTTCTTCCATTTCCTTATTATGTTCCTCACAGTGGAAACTGACAGGTTAAATCTCTGAGACAACTTTTTGTATCCTTCCCCTGAAAAGCTATGTTGAATAATCTTTGTTTTCAGATCATTTGAGAGTTGTTTTGAGGAGCCCATGATGCCACTCTTCATAGGAGAATCTAATAGGAGAACTACTTGCAAGTGGCCACTTTAAATACCTTTTCTCATGATTTGATACACCTGGCTATGAAGTTCAAAGCTTAATGAGAATACAAAACCAATTTAGTGCTTCAGGAAGTCAGTAAAAAGTAGTTAGGAGTGGTCAAATCAAGAAAATGATAAGGGTGCCCATACTTTTGCACCGGTCAAATTTTGTTTAAATGCAGATTGCACATTTTCTGTTAGTACAATAAACCTCATTTGAATCCAGAAATATAACTGAGTCCATCAGTTATTAGATATATGAAACTGAAATAGCTGTTGCAAAAACCAAAATTGTTATAAAGAAAAAAGGTTAACATTAATAGGGGTGCCCAAACTTTTACATATGACTGTATGTAGTATGTATGTAGTATGTAGTATGTATGTTGTATGAATGTAGTATATATGTAGTATGTATGTATTATGTAGTATGTATGTATGTTGTATGAATGTAGTATATATGTAGTATGTATGTATGTTGTATGAATGTAGTATATATGAAGTATGTATGTAGTATGTAGGTATGTTGTATATATGTAGTATGTATGTAGTATGTATGTAGTATGTATGTTTTTTTTTTTTTACATTCAACACATTAGCCGGATGATGGGACTACTACTGTCCCAGCATTGGCTAATGTGTCAATCACTGTCATTGTAGCAGGCATCGCCCGATGGGACTTGTAGTCCCAACGGACGATGCCTGCACACACACACAAACCCCGGCAGGCACGCACAGACCCCCGGCAGGTCCGCACAGACCCCCAGCAGTCCGAACAGAACCCCAGCAGGCCCACACAGACCCCCAGCAGCCCACACAGACCCCTGGCAGGCCCGCACAGACCCCCGGCAGGCCCGCACAGACCCCCGGCAGTCCGCACAGACCCCCGGCAGGCACGCACAGACCCCCGGCAGCCCACACAGACCCCCGGCAGGCCTGCACAGACCCCCAGCAGGTCCGCACAGACCCCCGGCAGGCCCATGCAGACCCCCGGCAGGCCCGCACAGATGCCCGGCAGCCCCGCACAGACCCCCGGCAGGCCCGTACAGACCCCTGGCAGGCCCGCACAGACCCCCGGCAGCCCGCGAAGACCCCCGGCAGCCCATGTAGACCCCCAGCAGGCCCGCACAGACCCCCGGCAGCTCGCACAGACCCCCGGCAGGCCCACACAGACCCCCGGCAGGCCCACACAGACCCCCGGCAGGCCCGCACAGACCCCCGGCAGCCCGCACAGACCCCCGGCAGGCCCGCACAGACCCCCGGGCTGCCCCGCACAGACCCCCAGCAGGCCCGCACAGACCGGCATCATGATGACATCATTTCAGCAGCCAATCATAGCCATGCCATTAGTTAACATGGCTAACATAACTGGCTCATTGCATTGTGGGAACTTCCGATTCCGGTATTCGATATTGTAAAGATATCGGAATTCAGTATCGGAATTCCGATGCAGCGAATATCGGCCATTACCCGTTATTTGCAGTATTGGAATGCTCAACACTAATCAGGACATGAGAGGGAGGAGATAGGGGCCAATGAAGACTGCAAGTTCTTCATAAGTTTCTGGGTGTTAATGGCCTGTATGTTTCTATAAATATGGACAGTGGGGGTGACCTGAGCAGCCTGGCAGTTCTTGATAGAGAATGAAAGAAGGTTATTGTCAGAGAGCGGGAGAGGGGAGTTTGCAAAATCATCCACTGCACAAAAGCCGAGAGAAGACCAAGTCGAGGGAGTTTCTGCCTTCATGCGTTGGAGAATTAGTAAGCTGCGAAAGGCCAAACGAGGAGGTTAGAGATAAAAGGTGAGTAGCAGATGGGGAGAGGGGAAGAGCAATGGGGATGTTGAAATCGCCCATGATGAGGGTAGGGATGTCACAGGAGAGAAAATGTGGAAGCCAAGTGGCAAAATGATCCAGGAACTGATGGGAGTGGCCAGGAGGACGATACACCACCGCCACTCGTATGGAGAAGGGGGTGTAGAGTCTGACGGCATGGACCTCAAAAGAAGGGAAGACAAGTGAGGGTAGTTGAGGGATAACCTGAAAGGTACATTTTGGTGACAGGAGCAGACCAGTGAAGTGTAGTCCACCATATGAACGAGCAGCAGCAGCGGTAGTGTCTGACTGCTGGTTCCAGGTTTCAGTAAGAGCCAGAAGGTTAAGAGAATTAGAAAGGAAAAAGTCATGAATGAAGGAGAGTTTGTTACACACTGATCGAGAATTCCAAAGGGCACAATTAAGAGATACAGATGGCATGCAGGGAATATTAATAAGATTAGAGGGGTTTCTGAGTGTAGCAGTTGGGGGGTTTGACTTTCTATAACATGGGGGACCAGGGTTGGGAGCAATGTCTCCTGCGACTAGGAGAAGGAGGATAGAAAGAGTGAGCAGATGGTTAAGTGATTTGTGAGAGCGTCTCTGATGTTGAATGGTGGGACTGAATAGATCTGTGCTGTGTAGCAATGTGAAAAGAGCATGAGTGCTATGCATAGGAGAGGAAAGAAGTGAGGGGCCAATATGGATGGAGTGTAGAGAGTTAATGCCAGGGCAGTAGATGTGTGTGAATGCAGCGGCCAGGATATAAATTACACAAATGCATATGGTATATATTTGTTGTGATCCAAATGTACAGGGAGTAGATGTATATAAATGTCTTTCTCCTGCCCTGTCTAACTGCCTCATATTTTGATTAAATGTACTTCGATGAAATGTGCAGAAATGCCCCCTGCATAAATGCCTTCCCCAAGCTATGTCTGAATATATAGGAGGCTAAGGCTTAGATCTCCTTTTTTTTTTTTGCTCTCTCTCTTCTCGTTAATCAATCAAACTAAATTGAGACAGCAGGACCCAATAAATGTTGTGGTCAGATAAACAAATGTCTAGCACTACATGGATCATAAAACACTTTGAAAAGTTTCTTGACCTCACAACATAAGGGGACAAGCAGAGTAAGTTGAAATAACTATATACCAGATATAAGCTTGCATAGTTGAAAACACATATATAGCATTCAGGATTAACTACTTGCTGACATTGAATGGAGTGGAGAAACACAGGAGTTGATTCAGAGCAGAGATTGAAAGAGCTAGTTACCAGATATAAGCTTGCATAGTTGAAAACACATGATGCCAAATGATCTGTTTCCACAATATGGCCATAAATGGAAATAGCTTGGGTTTCTATGGCCAAGGAGGTGCATGCAGCCTTACATCACCAAGCACAATAACAAAGATCGAGTGAATCGAGTTAAGCCACCACGATTAGACTGGAGCAGTGGAAATATGTTTTGTGGTGTGATGAATCATCATTTCTATCAGGCAGTATGATAGAGGAGTCTGATCTAAGCGAAGGTAAGAAGAATGTTACTTAGCTGAATATAACAGAAATGTTTCGTGTAGGAGGGAAAAAGTTATGGGGTTATTTTTCAGTGAACGTAAATTTTTCCATCTCAATTATTTATTTTTATCTGTTAAGGCTCATTCACACATCAGTATTTGGTCAGTATTTTGCATCAGCGTTTGTATGCCAAAGCCAGGAATGGAACTTACCGAGAAAAAATATAATTGAAAGACTGACTCCTGTTCTTTGTTTTGGAGACACTCCTGGTTTTGGCACGCAAATACTGATGAACTACTGATCAAAAATACTGATGTGTGAATGAGGCCTTACAGAGAGGATAATAAACAACTAAAAATAAACAAAAATACATTTCTGACATTTCCGCCCAAAAATCAGTAACCGATATAGCCGCCCTTCTGCTCAATAGCAGGCATAAGCTCCATCTATGGAGTCTGTCAGTTTCTTAATCTGTTGATAGAGATGAGTGGATCAGACAAGATTCAAATTCACCTCTTCGCATGGTTTTTCCTGGGCAGTTTGGTAAATCAGAAGATATTTTACACAAATTTAATGTTCTTCGCCACATCTTCTGATCTGCCAGGGCTCGCTTTGAAATCTTTGGTTGTGCCCGACGTCTGGGTGTTATGGTGCCTGGGAAGTTTCTGTGAAAGTGCGTGATAGGTCAACAATGTACAGTAGAATTCAATTCCACTCTAATTTATTCACACATCTTTATCTGCTAACGATCAACTTTTGTTCAACACCAACATAGACCCCCAGATACAGTTCAGAGAGATGACTGTTTGCTTTCACGATAAATCTTCCATGTAAGAAGGGCCAACAAGTTCTCAGTAGGGTTTAGGTCAGGTGAGGAAGGGGCAGGGTCATTATTCTTTCATCTTTTAGGCCTTTAGTGCCATATGAGCAGTGGAGACTTTGATGCTGTGATGGAGCATTGTCCTGCAGAACATTCAGGGGTTTCTTGAAAGGCGTAGACTTTCTTCTGAACCTCTGCTAGAAGAAAGTGACTTCTAAAAACTAGCAGTAGGTTTGGGAGATGATTTTGAGTGTATCTTCAACCCTAAAAGGTCCAACTAGCTCATCTTTAATAATACCAGCCCATGGCAGTACCACGCCTCCACCTTGCTGGCTTTTGAGTAGAAGTAGAGGTCTGTGCCCGTTACTAATTTACCACTGGCCCATCCATCTGGTCCCTCAAGTCACTCATCTCATCAGTCCATAAAACCTGTGAACAATTTGTCATCACATAATTCTTGTCCAAGTCTTGATATTTCACCTTCTGTATTTTGCTCAGTAGTGGTCTGTTTCAGCCTCCTTACCTCATCTATGTCTCTGAGCATTGAACACCTTGTACTTCTGTGTCTTGTTCAGTAGTGGTCGGTCTAAGCCTCTTTACCTCGGCCATGTCTCTGAGCATTGAACACCTTGTACTTCTGTGTCTTGTTCAGTAGTGGTCGGTGTGTCTTGTTCAGTAGTGGTCGGTCAAAGCCTCCTTACCTCGGCCATGTCTCTGATCATTGAACACCTTGTACTTCTGTGTCTTGTTCAGTAGTGGTCGGTGTGTCTTGTTCAGTAGTGGTCGGTCTAAGCCTCCTTACCTCGGCCATGTCTCTGAGCATTGAACACCTTGTACTTCTGTGTCTTGTTCAGTAGTGGTCGGTCAAAGCCTCCTTACCTCAGCCATGTCTCTGAGCACTGAACACCTTGTACTTCTGTGTCTTGTTCAGTAGTGGTCGGTCAAAGCCTCCTTACCTCGGCCATGTCTCTGAGCATTAAACACCTTGTACTTCTGTGTCTTGCTAAATTGTAGTCGGGTTTCAGCCTTCCTTTCCTCAGCCATGCCTCTGAGAGCTGATCAACTTCTGGGCCACCAGGGAGATTGCAGTTCTGGAATATGACAGCACTAGAGGATAATGGCTTCCTCGTCACTTCACATTTGATTCTTCTCCATTCTTTGGCAGTAAAAGTGCATTTGTTTTCCTCATTATGATTTTTGTGATCCTATTAACTATTTGCAACATAACTTGATTGTTCTGTGATAGCACCCCATTATCTTAGCAGTTTCTTTATGATTTGTAACAATTTTTGCCTTTTCAGAGTCTGTCCAATCTCTTTTTTTGGCCCATTTTGCCTGCCCAATAATTCTGTTCACCTTGATAAAGAGGGTAGTATCCTTAGACCGCACCTCCCTCTTTACACAAATACACATCACCTGATCTGCATAATCCAGTAAGTATCAAAGTTATACAGATTGCAGTTGGAAAATCTGAAAAAAAAATGAAAACACTGTCAAAATACTTCCCAAACTCCAGTACTTACGGCCACCTAATATCTCATGTTTTCTGGTTATTGCTATAATTGATCAGGTGAGAGAACCTGTGACAGTTGCTGATGCCTTGATAGTAATTCCATCTCCTGTGCAATACTAAGGAATTCCAGAAAACATAGTCTGTTGGCGATTGAGGAAAAACATAGCCCCGGTGGAGCCATGGGTGCGGTGACCCATGACTCAGCTATGTAGGGCAAGACATGGGTTGAACAATTTAGATGCGGTGGAAATTAAGTGGGGTAAAGAATTCAAGTGGAGGTGATGGAGGTGGTGGTTGGTAAAAGAGTGGGGCTATGAAAAGTTGTGAAAGGATGGTTGCCTCTTAAGAGGCACCAAGGCGCTGTGTAAAGGTCCTGCCACAACTCGCCCTGTTAATTTTTGATTATGGGTAAGTTAATATTTATATGTATAAAAATGTGTGCATGTATGTGTGTATATGTGTGTGTATCAGCCACGCCCACTCCACATACAAACCACTCACTAAGCATCTTTCATTTCACCAGAGCTGTTTAAAGGGAATCTGTCACCAGTTTTTTGGCCTATCAACTAAAAATATCATCTAATAGAGTGTGAGCTATACATTTCCAAACTACTTGTGAAACCCCCTGACTTTGCATGAATCCCCCATAAAAACCTTTTATATTGCACCCCACGCGGTATGATAATATCATCAGTCCGGTCCGATGGGCGTTAGTTCTGGTCCCTCTCTCCACCCCAAATTGACGTGCTGTACGCATTCCGTTCTGTGAATAGCATTGTCCGCGTACAGGTCCCGCGCGTGCACATTCAAATTGCCTCCCGCGCACAGTATGCTTTGCCCAACTGCGGGCAAAGCCAAAAAGCATTATTGCGCATGCGCCGGTAAACTATGTCCTAGAATACAGCGAAATACTTCAAATACACAGCAAAATACAAGATAGGATTAGGTACACAGCTCAGGAGACAGTATCTCACAGGGTATGATTTGATACACAGCTCAGCAACAGGATGTGCCAAATGAGGACATTTTCATTCCAAGAATTCCACTCATTCCATCTGATTTGCCTTTAGATTTTAAACGTCTCCAGTTTCCACTTCGACTTGCATTTGCAATGTCCATTAACAAGGGAATAATCCTTGAAAGTAGTAGGGATCGATTTGCAATCTCCATGCTTTTCTCATGGTCAACTTTACGTGGCCTGTTCAAGAGTTGGAACTGCCAAAAATCATTTCCAAAAGGAAAAATCAAAAATGTTGTTTATGAAAAGGCTCTTGAATGAGTTGAAAATAAAATATTATCAATACTTAAGTAATCATTTAGTTAATTTGTGTTGCAAATCTGTAGTGTTGAGTATATGATGTGAAATGTTTTAAGTGCAATATAATCATTATAATTTGTTATAACTAATCACAGTTAGTTACTGTGCCCGGGCAACGCCGGGATTTTGAGCTAATACTTAATATAAGTATGGCTGGTTTGTTTTCGTCAGTAGGCATTGGGGAGGGGGATCTTGAAGTTGGTGACAAAAATTGTAGTTGGAGGTTATACATTGTGTAGATGGTAACATCCTATTGGTTTTGTAATTTTAGTAATTTCCTGGCAGATTTTGGGGCTCTTCAGGGTGGGGTTTCTAGGAGTTGGTGGCATGGAAATGGCTTTCCGGCAAAAGAGGTGCTCCCGAGCCTGTGGTTGTGGCTGGGGGTAATGCTGGATGGTTGTTATTCTGTATTTGTTTCTGCCCAGTTTTGAAGCTCCAAGAACCTACATACCTCAAGTTAATTTATTACTTTTTATGCTTTTGTTACAACAAAGGCTGATTTGGCCAATTTCATCGAAAATTGGTAGTGCGTCTGTTTATTTAGTGTAATCCGGGAAAAGGGGTAACGTAGTGGTTATGGACATGGAAAGTGTAATTGGTAATATAAGGGGGCAGCCTCTACAGGACTGCAGTCAGGAAAATTGGAGTTTGGGAAACTCTGACAGAGTGTATAAGAAGCTTGGAGCACCTCACGATCAGATTGAGTCAGTTAGGTCAGGGTAAGGGCCCCATCACCCATAGCGATGCACCAGCGATCCCGACAATGATATGACCTTGTTAGGATCACTGGTGTGTCGCTACATGATCGCTGGTGAGCTGCCAAACAGGCAGCTTCACCAGCGATCAGCACCAGCGACACGCGGGTAAGAAGCGACGCACGTCACTTAGTTACCCGCTGTGTATGTTAGAAACCAGCGTGCTGGTGCAGGGAGCTGGTAACCAAGGTAAACATCGGGTTAGGCGCTTAGAAACCCAATGTTTACCTTGGTTCCCAGGCTCCAGCTCGCTGATCGCTGGTCTCCCGCTTGCCACACGCAGTGATCAAAAAAATGTCCAGGCCATTCGAGGACGATCAGCAATACCCGGCAGGGGGGCCGGTCGCTGATAAGTGTCACACACACAGCGATCTCGCTGGTGAGATCGCTGTTGCGTCACAAAACTTGTGACTCAGCAGCGATCTGTGTGTGACGGGGGCTTAAGGCAACCGTAGATTTCCTCATCCAAGAAAATTGGGACAATTATGCAAATGACACTCTGGTCAAGCGGTGATCATGGCACAATGTAGTGTGATCCTATTCTGTCTGATTAGAGAATCAGAGCACACTGTGCAGAGAGGATGAAGAACAAAATGTCTCCATCTTCTCTATTGTGTTAGTGCGTGGAAATCAGACTGCACTCAGATGTCATCCTAGTGCAGTCCGATGTTTTCCACTGACTCATTGACTTGCATGTCCCACTGCGTTCTCAATATCAGATCAAACTCGGACATGTTGAGATTTCTTCTTCTGACTGACTCGCTTCTAGGAAAAAAAAAATTGAACTTCGCTGAATAAGTTTGGTCTGAGTGTGATCCAATGTTTTGTCAGATCTCATTCGGACCAATAATATGGTGGTGTGAATGAGCACTTAGTGAGCTTTCTGGATAAAGTGGCACAGAACTAATGAGCCTCTCTCTTGAGTTAGGAACAGAAAGAAGGAGCTGTGGAGCTGAACCTGCTGGAAAGGGACCCTAGATCCAACGAACAGGCAGCAGACTGCCCACTACCCTGTGGACCTTATCCGGATGCTCTGAGTGCGCCGTGTCCAGGATTTTACAAGTGGATGAAGACTATTTCCAGCCTAAAGCCATGATGAATCTAATAGATCTGCTTTGTGTGAACATTGATCTCAGACTAATAGATTCACTAAGATATTTTATTTCCCAATCACACATTCAGGGTTTTGTGAGAACCTGCATTATTGCTGGGAGCATCAAAATAATTTTTAGTTGTGTTTGGAAATGTAATTAAAGATGTGAATAAAAACTTTCACACAGCTTCACGGAAGCAGTATCCAATACCTTATTTCCCATGGGTGCAGAGCAAGATTGCACCGAGCCAAATACCTGTGGTTGGTCTTATAAAAATACCATATCTACATTTAGATTACTTCACATTAAACAATGAGATACAAGCTGCCAGTGTGCGTTGCCTAAAGTAATGGAATGATACATGCAGAATAACTGCACAATCACTGCCTTGTATCTGGGTAGTGAACCATAAAAGAAGTAATACTTGGCAGAAGTTTGGAGAAGATGGCATTTACATCATGAGAATGTGAAAACAGTGGGAAACGTTCAAAATATGCCGGGCGCAAAGTAACATAGTTTACGGCAACTCCATGTAACGTTGGCGTCCTTTCACCCATTTGGCTTTCGTAGTCACTTACTGACTTTGTGCTGACTTGTACGATCCAATACTCTATTATAAAGCTTGAATGCCTTTTTGGATACTAAGCCAACATAGAAATGCTGGAACACGAAACAAGTAACCGAGGTACAAGTCATGTCTCATAAGGATAACCTCTTTTAATATACCCTAGAAGGACCCGTGGGGATTTTGAAGGGTGGAGGAAGAGTCCCAGCATCAGACCTCCTCAAAGGGAACACCTTGAAGCAGTTATGTCACCTGATTTTGCAATGCAAATTGCACCCATTGTTAACCCTTTCATTGCCAGCGTTTTGACATATTGTGCCTTTAGTAGCCAACCCTAAAGAGTACATTGATTTATGGAGGATTGAGTTTTAGATGAATTTCCTGAAATTCACAGTTTCAATTGAACTCAAACAATTTGAGATTTGATTTGTAGTTCGCAAAGAAAAAAAAGAATTGCCCATCACAATTCCCATGCTACTGAAGCATAAAAGAGCTGCTAACATCATTTTGTACTGTCGCACGGGTCTCCCCATAATTATCTGCAGCTATGACATTTAGCAGATTATCACACCTTGTACAGTGGTGGTCAGTACCGGGGCCATCACAGATCAGTGGTTTTTAGTGGAGCACAGTTTGTATGGCAGAGTTGTTTCCATCTTCAGAGTCACTGGGTAAGTCTCTCTCCTGTAGCGTGTAAGCTCTTATGGTCAGTGGGGTTCTCTCTCTCTTTCTCTCCTGTAGAGTGTAAGCTCTTATGGTCAGCAGGGTCCTCTGTCTCCTGTAGAGTGTAACCTCTTATGGTCAGCAGGGTACTCTCTCTCTCCTGTAGACAGTAAGCTCTTATGGTTAGCGGGGTCCTCTCCTGTAGAGTGTAAGCTCTTATGGTCAGTGGGGTCCTCTCTCTCTCATGTAGAGTGTAAGCTCTTATGGTCAGTGTGGTCCTTTCTGTTCTGTAGAGTGTAAGCTCTTATGGTCAGTGGGGTCCTCTCTCTCTACTGTAGAGTGTAAGCTCTTATGGTCAGTGGGGTCCTCTCTCTCTTCTGTAGAGAGTAAGCCCTTATGGTCAGTGGGGTCCTCTCTCTCTACTGTAGAGTGTAAACTCTTATGGTCAGTGGGGTCCTCTCTCTCTTCTGCAGAGAGTAAGCCCTTATGGTCAGTGGGGACCTCTTTCTCTACTGTAGAGTGTAAGCTATTATGGTCAGCGGGATCCTCTCTCTCCTGTAGAGTGTAAGCTGTTATGGTCAGTGGAGTCCTCTCTTTCTCTCCTGTAGAGTGTAAGCTCTTATGGTCAGCGGAGTCTTTTCTCTCTCTCCTGTAGAGTGTAAGCTCTTATGGTCAGTGGGGTCCTCTCTCTCTCTCCTGTAGAGTGTGAGCTCTTATGGTCAGCGGGGTCCTCTCTCCTGTAGAGTGTAAGCTCTTATGGTCAGTGGGGTCCCCTCTCTCCTGTACAGTGTAAGCTCTTATGGTCAGTGAGGTCCTCTCTCTCTCCTGTAGAGTGTAAGCTCTTATGGTCAGCGATGTCTTCTCTCTCCTGTAGGGTATAAGCTCTTTTGGTTAGCAAAGGTTCTCTTTCTCTCCTCTTCCTCACTTTTATTTTCTGAGCAATTATAAGCTTTCCAGTATTGAAATTCATGCAAATTTATTCTCCACAAATCAAATTTTTGTGGAAAATTGGGCAAAGTCAGCGAATTCGAATTTCAACTGCTCCGCTTATCTCTAGCATAATTTTTGCACTTTGGACGATTTATTATTTGGCAAATAAAATTTGAATTATATGAAAAAAGAAGATATTTAGCCCCCATATCTATATATTTCGTGGATGTAAACACCTGGCGCATTTTCATAATGCCGCTCAGCATTTTATTCACAGAGGCGCCTTCATGCTATTTTGCATAAAAGTGAATTTGTTTTCATAAAAAATGCATAAAGATTGTTATTAGTGGCTAGAAGAAGTGTGATATTTACAATTTATAAACCAAATTCTGCCAAGTACAGCAATATTCCATATCCGGTCATGCTCTACCCTTTGGGTACATGGCATGGCTCAGCAGGCATAGCGCTCCACTTGGAGTTCACATTTTTCTATAATGGTTACCATTCACCACATCGCATTTGCAGAGCCCCTGAGGTATTAGGACATAGGTAACCTAGAAGTGAGCCTATTTTGGAAACTGTACCCATCAAAGTATTTATCAAGGCACGTAGGCAGCACTTTGAACCAAAAAGCATGCTCAAGAAAAGAATGTGTAAATTATGGCAAAAAGTGAAAAATGCTATTTTTTTCCCAACTAGGGTTTTCTTTTTTTCAATTTTGACTGTGTGGCATAAGAAACATATTAGCTTTATTCTATGGGTCAGAACGATTAATAAGACACCAAATTTGTATTGTTTTATTTATGATTTTTCTTAATTTGCACAATAAAAATACTTGTGGAAAGAACAAAAATCTTTTTTTATATCACCATACCAATCACCATACCATGGGAGACCTAACGTCTTATTTTTCTACTGCTGGAGCTGTATGACATCTTACTTTGTTAGGATGAATTGTAGTTTTTATTTCTACCTTTTTAAGTTGCACCTGACTTTTTGATCATTCCTTTATTTCATTTTCTGTGAGACAATGTGACATAAAAGCCACCATTCTGCCATTTTATTTCTTTATGGTGTTCTCTAAGTGAGATTAATAGTTTGTTCATTTTGTAATAATGGTTGTTACAAACTCAATGATACAAAATATGTAGTTTATTTATGTGTTATCACTTATTTATAAAAAAAATTCAATAGTTGTGTTTTTTTAAATGTTTTTATGTACAGTTGTGCTCAAAAGTTTACATACTCTGGCAGAATTTTTGCTTCCTTGGCCTTTTTTCAGAGAATATGAATGATAACATCAAAACTTTTTCTCCGCTCATGGTTAGTGGGTGCGTGAAGCCATTTATTGTCAAACTTTCTCTTTTTAAATCATAATGACAACCCAAAACATCCAAATGACCTGTATCAAAAGCTCACATACCTAGCATGAAATGCACGCTTGAGATCTCCCCAGAGTGGCTTAATAATATTAAGGTCAGGAAACTGAGATGGCCACTCCAGAATCTTAACTTTGCTCTGCTGTAGCCAATAACAGGTGGACTTGACCTTGTGTTTTGGATCGTTGTCATGTTGGACGTCCAAGTACGTCTCATGCACAGCTTCCAGGCTGATGATTGCAAATTTGCCTATAGTATTTGCTGATAACATGATGCATTCATCTTTCCTTCAACTTTGACCAAGTTTCCTGTGTGTTTGTAGTTCACACATCCCCAAAACATCAGCGATACACCTCTGTACTTTACAGTAGGAATGGTGTTCCATTCATCATAGGCCTTGTTGACCTCTCTCCAAATGTAACGTTTATGGTTGTAGCCAAAACATCCAATTTTGGTCTCATCACTCCAAATTACCTTATTCCACAAGTTTTGAGGCTTGTCTCTGTGCTGTTTTGCTTATTGTAGGCGAGATACTTTGTGGCATTTGCTCAGTAATGGCTTTCTTCTGGTGACTCGACCATGCAGCCCATTTTTCTTCAAGTGCCTCCTTATTGTGCATCTTGAAACAGCCACACTGCTAGTTTTCAGAGACTCCAGTTTTTCAGCTGATGTTATTTGTGGGTTTTTCTTTGCATCAAAATTAATTTTCCTGGCCGTTGTGGACAACATTTTTGTTAAGCCACCTGACCGTGGTTATGTTTTTACAGAGCCTCTGATTTTCCATTTGTTAATCACAGTTTGAATGATGTTGACTGGCATTATCAATTCCTTGGATATCTTTTTGCATAGCTTTCCTGTTTTATACAGTTCAACTACCTTTTTCCGTAGATTCGTTGACAATTATTTGATTTTCCCATGACTGACAATCCAGAAATATCAGTGACTGGATGAAAGATGTAAGAGTCTGTCTGGATCCCAGAATCTCACTCAGCTTTTATGCACACACACTGATTACAAGCAAACAAGTCACAGGTGTGGATGTTACCTTTAGTAGCCATTCAAACCCATTTGTGTCAACTTCTGTGCATATTATAAGGCCAAAATCACCAGAGTATGTCAACTTTTGATCAGGGTCATTTGGATGTTTTGGGTTGTCATTATGATTTAAAAAGTGGAGACACAGTAGTATGACAATAAATGGCTTCGCCCAACCACTGACCATGAGTAGATATGAGGGAATTTTGTTTGGATTTTGTCCCTGAATCTGATATTGACATATTCGGGTCATATTTGAACACTATTCGTGTTGTTTGTCTACCAGCAGACTAGCGGGGACGAGATTTGCGTCCAATTATGTAAATTTATTTATTGGGCATTTCGAATCTCTTTACATCAGATAATCCCTCCTGCCGGTAGGTGACATCCTATTTTACAAACGTTTTATCGACGATTTATTATTCATCTGGACTGAAACTCTTCTGGCTCCATACTGTAACGGTAACCCCGTCACACAGTACATGCACTAATCTACCACCCAAGACTGATTGCAAAAAGCTGTAAAACACAAGATTACACATTAGATAGCGAAATAACAGATTAGCATCGGGGTACAACGTACCTATGAGACACCCCCTTCCTAATAAAAGAAAATTCTACAAATCCTAAAAACCTTGCAGTGAAATCTACGAGCGACACAACCAACTTCGGAGAATATGTATTTGACCTCGTGTTTACCCCAACTAAACCAATTTGCATGCGTTCAGCTGGTGGACCCAAAGGGATGTGGAAACTTTATTATGTTAAAAACCTAACAGTTATTTTGTATACTTATCTGCATCACATAAAAATAAAGTGAAAAATTATGGGCACCACAAAATACAATGCAACTGTTAATATCCCTGCACAGTATACAGCCCCTCGGAGACTCGAAGTAAAACGCAAATGGTCTGGTAAATGTCAATGCAGTTTGTATGTTCTAATCCTGATCTTCAATGTACTGTAGATGTAGTAAAATATATAGCAATAATTTCCTGAGGCAAGGTAATATATATGGAATGTCAGAGAAAACGGCCTACTAGCCTTAACTCCGGCTTAATGCAGTGAAACTTTTATTAAGGCATGTGGTGAATTGGGGGGTGGTGGGATACTGAGACTCATTGACTTTGTCCCAATACCAAATAGACAACAAGGCAGGGGCTGAAACTTTGTCTTCTTTTAGATGGTTGCGAAAAAAAAAAAACAAAGGTAAAAAAAAAAATGACCTGAATTGTGATGTAAAATTCTGTAGATATCCCACGGAAAGTTATGCATTTTATATGGATCTTTTTACAAGGAACCCCAAATACTCTGGAGAATTTACTATATATTCCACAGAATCATAAAGCTATGAAATTATATAAAAAGCTCCCTGGCCTGTGTTTGGCACTTCAATGCACTTTTTTTTTTTACGAGTCTTCAAATATATTAAAACTTGTTAGACTGTGAAACAATTAAACCTGGAACAAAAGATATAAAAAATCCCGAGCGGCCATTGTAATGTATAATATCCATAGACTTACCTGATAGGATTTGCAGAAACTATATGGAACTGTGTTCAGACCTCTCTGAAATTCTGATGTTTAGATTTTTTTTTGTCTTTCTATTATTTTCTTTTTATGATTTCTAAGATTTTGCTCTCATGTTTAGGTGGAGAAGATTTTTGTTTTTTTTTATATTTATTTACTTTTCATATTATTTTATGCTTATGATTTATGTTCTGTTATCTCTTTGTTTACTACAGTTCCCTCTGATTCTGAGACACTTCAGGCTGCAGACGACTACGTCTAGAACAGGGATACACAAGGGGCCAAAAGTATAAGCTTGGACTAAGTCACTGACCAACCTTGATATTTATAAAAGAAAGTCTACAATTGAGGAAGTTTTTCCTTATTATCACATATAATGATAAACATTTTTGTAAGGAAACAAGCTTAAAGTGGTTGTCTTACAAACAAACTGCATTTTCATTAATAGATCTTAGAATAAAATATTGGAATAATATAATATGTGAATAGTGCGCCATACAGTATAATGGCCCCATATACTGCTCCATACAGTACAATGGTCACAAAAAGTGATCCAAACGATATAATGGCCCCACATAGTGCCCTACAGCATAATGGCCTCACATAGTGCTCCATACAGTATATTGGCCTCACATAGTGCTCCATACTGTATAATGGCCCCACATAGTGCTCCATACAGTATAATGGCTACAAAAAGTGTTCCATACAGTATTATGGCCCCACATAGTGCTCCATGCATTATAATGGCCTCGCATTGTGCTCCATACATTATAAAGGCCTCACATAGTTCTCCATACAGTATAATGGCCCCACATTGCGCCCCATACAGTATAATGCCCTCACATATTGCTCCATACAGTATAATGGCCACAAAAAGTGTTCCATACAGTATAATGGCACCACATAGTGCTCCATAGAGTATAATAGCCTCATATATTGCTCCATACAGTATAATGGCCACAAAAAGTGTTCCATACAGTATTATGGCCCCACATAGTGCTCCATGCATTATAATGGCCCCACATTGCGCTCCATACAGTATAATGCCCTCACATATTGCTCCATACAGTGTAATGGGCACCATATAGTGCTCCATACAGATTAATGTCCTCACGTACTCTTTTACGGCCTAGATAGGTGGTACAAGAGTAGATAGAGGTCACATGGTGGAACCTGAATGGAATAATGGGTCTGGATCTGCTCACCGACCTGATACCTCACTACCCAAGGGTGGTTGGCAATCATTTGGTCAAAACACTCTCCTAAGGTTGATATCTGTATCCTAAGGGTACTGACTGACAATCCTATCTCCAGGCCTTTCTATAAAAATTTCAAATCTCTTGTCAGTGTAACTGGGTTATTCTCAAAGGGACTTATATTTGAAAAGCTTAAACATTTCTTATAAAACACTTGCATAAACATTGGTTGTTTCTTTCTTTCTACACCCTACCATGGCAGAAACTAAATGTTTTTAAAGTTCCTTTGACTCAAGGAGCTGCCATTCAAACACCACTCTGTCACAAGGAAATTCCTCATCCTGGACCCTGTGAAAGGAAGTCTGTTATTTCGGTAAGGACCCCATGGATGCTCCATTACCATTACCCTTAACTATAAGGGTAATGGCAATGTTTCATAAGCTAATTTGTGAGACCATTTGCGAAGAAATGCATTCACCCCATAGGGGGATTCCCTGGGGTTTAGTGAGAAAATTTTCGACATCTTCCTGTTGACTCTGATCGTAAAGACATCTATCAGTGACTGAGCCCATAAAGAAATGATCTTTTGAAAGACTGAGGAATTCAGTGGCCATACATTCTGCCTAAACTGGTGGAGACTTAGATAGTCTGCTTTTACATTGTCCTTTCCTTTTAGATAGTCTGCTGATAGTGAAATACATTTTTCTTCTGCCAATGCTATAAGCTTTTCCTGGTTCAGTCATTATTGACCTGGACCTCGTGCCCCCTGATTGTTTATATATATATAGCACTGCTGTTCTGATGTCTGAAAGAATTTTTACATTGCTACCTTCCAACCCAGGTAGGGCTTCTACCAGAGCCAACCTGATATCCGACAATTCCTTCAGATTTGAAGATGCTTGTCTCAGAGCTTGAGGCCACTGACCCTGAAAAGTTCTATCCTGAAGATGTCCCCCCAACGGAAAGGGCTGGCAACCGTGGTGATCACTGAAGGATTCACAATCTCCTATGGAATGCCCTGTAAATGATTTTCTCCAGAGCCACCAAGCTAGGGACTCCCGAGTCGCCCTAGAGATCCGAATTTTCTTTTCTAGGTGTCCCCTGCATCTTTCCTTTGCTTCCAAAATCTCCCATTAAAGCATTCTGAAATGACTCCTTGCCCATGCAACTTCACAGTGACCTTAAGATGGACATGGCACAGCTCAGAGAGATTTTTGGATTTCTGATGAGACTCAATACAATCTTGATTATTTTGACATCTTTTCTGGAAAGAAGGATCTCTGTTTGCATGAATCTATCTGGATTACCAGGAAAACATGACTCTTTTCTGGGACCACCCTTGAATTTTTCATGTTTATCACTGATCCTAAGGAAGCTAGGATGCTGGATACATGTTCCACTGCCTGACTGCGATTGATCTTCCTCTTTCCGACTACCAAGAAGTCATCTAGATAAGGAATGAAGAACACGTCTATATGGACTTGGAGCACCCCCAGGGCGAATGGGGTTTACTCACTCGGTACCGGGCCGGTGTCTCAAAGGGGAGATGTCACGGTGGCGGTGACCCGGTTTGTGGCCCTGGGCATCCATATAAAATAGGTGGAATTGAATAAAGTTTATGCATGGATAAGTTCGTGATGCCACCTGTGGTATCTGGTCAGAGAAGACAGCGCTGCAGTGCAGATCCTCTGAGACAGATGGTGTGATGCAGCAGAGGTGTAATAGCTCTCCACAGATAGAGCTGTAGTCCCAGGGCAGCAGTAGAAGATGATGAAGTAGATGGTGTAGTGTTAGGCACAGAGATGCAGCAGTGCTGAAGGGGTTGGCGCAGGAAGAAGGCAGAGACACAGCTGAATGTAGTTCCAATGCTTTACTCACGTTTCTGGCATACACAGGTGCCCGCTTCTGTGCTGTGTCCTCCAGGTCAGGGACAGAGCCAAACTCCCAGGCAGATGGATTACACCCTTCCCTTCCAGCACTCCCTTCTGTATGTGCCTTTTCTGAACGTCTCCTTACTAGCGCTAATCTGAAGTACTTGTATTATGAATTACACTCAAGTTCCTCTTTCTTATTGTTACTCAGAACTCTACTCGCATGGCAAGCAGCTGTAGCCTACTTCGGGGACTCCTTACAATCATGTCCCGGCTCACATGCGTTGCTAATGTGTCGTCGAGTCTTAGGTGGAAATCCTCCGGTTTCTGCTGTAGGATCATTAGTATCACACACAGCCTCGGATACCAGCACCTGGCCTTTGGCGCATAAACTTAGGAAAGGGCTCTGCTCTAGCTCCAATCCCCCAGTCTCTCCTCCTCATTTTCCATCCTTTCTTTTCCTTCTGGAGAACCCTCTCTGTTCCTTTCCTTGCCAGCAGCTCCAACTCACAGGAGGCTGCTGCATCTACATCCTTTCACTCCATCCCTCTCAGGGGATTCTGACCTAACTTCCTGTCAGCTTTCCCTTCTTAGTGCAATCTAAGCTCCGTCCACCTCCCAGCACCCTTCATGAACCAAGCAGGGGCCATAGAGGGTGCTCTGCTGTTCTAAGGTTTCCGTGCTGGGTGCAGGTGCTGGAGTCTGGTCAGGTGTCACCATCTTACCTGAGGAGTGGGATACTACACCTCAGGAGGAGGTGCAGTACCTCTGTGGTGACTGAACCCTCAGGGGCGCCACATACTGACATCTCTGAAGTCATCTTTGTAAACACTTTTGGGGCCATGGACAGCCCAAAAGGTTGAGCTTGAAACTTAATATGATAACAGTCCCCCTGATTATTCACTGCTGTCCTTAGGAATTTTTGATTTTCTCAGATGGGTACATAGTAACACCCATCCAGGAGATCCAATATCGCCATGTAGCATTTTGGAAAAATAAGTTTTACTGTTGTTCCTACCATTTCCATTTTGAAATATTTTAAGTTCAGGCAGCGATTTATGTCTTTTAAGTTTACAATAGCACTGAATGAGAGATCTGGCTTCCTTCATAGAAAGAGAGGACTGTAAAATCCCCTCCCGCTTTCTGATTTTGGAACCGGCCTGTTGCCTTGCTTTGGAGGCCTGGATAACAGTAACTAGAAATCTTTCTGGTGGGCAGGAACTGAATTCTAGTTTCAACCCTCTCACCTATGATACTTACAATCCAACTGTTTTTTGAGATTGATAACCATGCATGAAGAAACCTTTTTAACTTTCCACCAACCTGGTGCCTGGTGCCATTGTCTTCCAGATCCTTTTCAGGGGAATCAGTGGGCATGGAGTCATACATGAAGCTTTTTTCCTTAGATCTTGGAACCTTCCATCTTTGTTCTCTGGTTCTCGGAGGAACAAACTGCCTCTTCCCGGATCTTCTCTGAAAGGAATTAGATGTGAAACCTTTCTTGGTGTCTGCTGCTTTTGACATCATTTCATCCAGGACTGGCCCGAAGATGAATTCTTCTTGATATGGGATGCCACATAGCCTACTTTTAGACTGAAGATCACCTGACAAGTCTTTCAACCAGAGCGCTCGGCATGTGGAGTTAGATTGGGAGTAAATTCAGGCTGTAAAGCTTACTGCATCAATGCTAAAAAGTCTGTCTTTTTTGATGGTTGGAAAGCTGGCTAAAATCTTATCACGTGGACATTTGCTTTTAATCTGAAACTACACCTGATCTAGCCATACAATTAAATATTTTGCTGTGCATGTTGATGCAAAGTGGGTTTGATTGCTGCCATACCTAAGGCCCTTTTGAGGAAGCTGTCTGCCTTCTTATCCAGATGGTCTTCAGGAGGCCCATGTCTATAAAGGGCAAAGTGGACTTGCTAGATACATGCAAAATAGCCTCATCAATTTTGTGGGCCTTTTGCCAACACTCACAAATATCAGATTGGAATGGGTATGTGATGAACCTGCACCTTACCACCCCAACTAACTCCACTATTTTGTTAGAAGGATCACTTAGTGTGGTCCCCCACTTGCATTAACATGACATTCTGCACCCCCTGGGGAAAATAAGGTCAGCCTGGTACAGTTTTACACAGACGCCACCTGTCCACACAGGCCCAGGAAGTCACGGGGAGTGATACGATGTGATCCAACAGTCACTGATGTGACACAACACTCTCTCACAACCCTAACAGGCTGAGTCCCCTTTCATTAGCACCAGTGAAACGGTGCCTGGGCAGCCCGCTATGACTGCCACCAGGTTCTCGCTAGATATAAGTCCAGTCGGTTAACGGGTACCACAACAAACCTGCCAAGAGAGGGCTGCTCACCATAACTCTCAGGCCACGCAAGGAGGGAATTAATCTGAGAGGAAGCACAGAGACTAAAGGTAATCCTGAAGGAGCTGCAGAGTTCACAAGCAGAGGCTGGAGTACCTGTCCATATGTCCACAATAATCCATACGCGCCATAGAGATGACCTTTATGTAAGAGTGGGCAGAAAATTAGCCTTTACTTGCACACAGAAATTTTCAGGCTTGTTTTGAGGTTTCCAAAAGACATGTGGGAGACTCCTCTAATGTATGGAGGAAGGGTACAATGGTCAGATGAGGCCACAATTGTTTTGAGGTTACCAAAAGACATGTGGGAGACTCCTCTAATGTATGGAGGAAGGGTACAATGGTCAGATGAGACCACAATTGAACATTTTGACCACATAGGGTAAATACTATGTCTGGCACTAAACCAGCACAGCTCATCATCCCAAGAACACCATCCTCATCGTGAAACATGGTGGTGTCTGCATCATGTTGTGGGTATGTTTTTAAGTAGGAGGGACAGGGAAAATGATCCGAGTCAAGGGGAATATGGATGGTGTGAAATAAATACAGGGATATTCTGGAGTAAAACCTGTTTATTCTGTCAGTAATTTGAGACTGGGGCAGAGGTTTTCCTTCTAAGAAGATAATGACCCAAAGCATACTGTTAAAGCAAGACTTGAGTTGTTTAACGGGAAATGTGTAAATGTTTTGGAGTGACCTAGTCAAAGCCCAGACCTTAATCTATTTGAGAATATGTGGTCAGACTTGAAGATTGCTGTTCACCAGAGGAAATCATCTCACTTGAAGCAGCTGGAGCAGTTTTACCTTAAGGAATGGGCAAAGATCCAAGTGGCAAGATGTGGAAAGCTCATAGAAACTTATCCAAAGCGACTTGCAGCTGTAGTTGCCACAAGAGGAGGCTCTACAAAGTACTGACTTTAGGGGGATGAATAGTTATACACATTGAAGTTTTCAGTTATTTTGTACTATTTATTGTTTACTTTGCAATAAAAAAATGTTAATAGTTGTAGGCATGTTCCTTACATGAACTGATGCAAACTCTCAGAAAAAAAAAAACTGTGAAATTCGAGTCTGTGTTCCAGGTTGTGAGGTAACAAAACATGGGAAATTCCAGGGGGGCGGGGGGTAAATATTTGTGCAAGCCACTGTATATCTGTCTGTAACATCTATAACTTTTATTGTTGACCTTCCTCAAATAGCAAGTAGCTTTCCACTGTTTCTAAAATAGAAAAGTTACTGCTCTGGACAATTCCAGATGGTATTATATACAAAGTAACAGAGAACAGTAGATTAGATAACAGAAACAGTTTTTTGCATAAGGAACATGATTTATTAAGATAGGAACATGGTTTAATGTCTGATCTGTCAGAGCAAATTGCACATTATAAGTCATGCCCTACAGGACAAACATTGTAAGAATCGCTTTCCATCCAGAATCAGCAGAGGAGTTGTAAGTCTTTTGATTTGAGACTTTGGAGGGAAGCGATACACGAAGACAATATGTAGATATTGATTTATTAGAAAAAGAGCCAAGAAAATCCTGGGTTTATCAGTGCATAGAAGCTCCAATCATTGTAATTTATATGTATCATGGGTGCTGTCATAATCAGATTAATACTGTGGTGGTAGAAAATTTAGTATGTGCTTTAAGGGGAAACAAAATGCAATAAAGATAGGAAATATGTTACCTGCCAAATTCTCATAGTAACTGCATCTTACAAACGTCTGGTTATCTGAAATAATGGTTCCATAACAGAAATTCAAAAGAAAAAAGCCCATATGAAAATTAGTCACAAAATAGAAAAAAAACTGTCATATATGCAAACAAAAAAAATGCCCACATGGAATATTGCCCATGTGGAAAAATATCCTTACAGAAAAAAAACACTCACATGGAAAATTACTAATACTGAATGCAGGGCTGCCACTAGAAATTTCAGGGCCCCATAATGGCAACATTTTCAGGGCCCCCTTGAAACTCCACCCAGGTTCCACCCCAACCTCACCTCCACCCCTCGAACTGTCCACAGTCCCACCGCCCTCTCTTTGAAAAACTCCATTTCTGCACCACGTCCTCACCAATCACACATTAACAGTTCCCATCACCAGATCACTTAGGCCTCTTTCACACATCAGTTTTTTGCCTTCAGGCGCGATCCGGCTTTTTTTTGTAAAACCGGATCCGGCAAAATGCAATGCCGGATCCAGTTTTTCCCCATTGACTTGCATTAGCGCCGGATCGTGCCGGATGGCATTGCGTTTCATCCGTTTTTTGCCGGATCCGGCAGGCAACTTGTCTCATTCCGGCGTCTGGAAAAAACGGCTATTGTAACGTTTTTTGTCTCCGGCGAAAAAGCCGGAAGCGCCGGATCCGGCGCTTCCAGCTTTTTGCTACAATGAAAGTCTATGGGCGCCGGAATGCGCCGGATCCAAAAAAAGACGGATCCAGCCACAGGATCCGGTTTTTTTAAGTCTGCGCATGCTCAGATCCAATTGGCCAGCCCCCAGGAACAGATATAACCTGCTAGACTGATCCAGCAAAAAAACGGATCCGTTTCTACAGTTCTCCAAAATTTATGCCGGATCCGTTTTTTCTAAAAATAGCCGGATCCTGCCTGACGGCAAAAAACTGATGTGTGAAAGTAGCCTTAGATAGCCAGGAGCTTTTGTTTTGGCCAAAAAAACTTTTAATTCGCCACCATGACAAGGTAGACTCTTTTGGCTGAGCTCTATTCTATTCTATCATATTAATCATTTGTTAAAATATCCAACACAATTTAGGTATATTTTCATTTATTTTTCAATGTTTAAAATGACCAATAATACACAATAATAGCATGCAAGGATTAAATACCACCGCACCATGACCAGACAACATATTACCACCACATAGTGACCGAATACTACAATACTGATTAATATAAAAAAACACAATACTAATATCACCATAAATGCCAATATACACAGGAGATCTGTACTTAGTATGCAGTGTCCGTGTACAGGTAATACAGTGATCAGTGACATTATACACAGGAGCTTTGTATACAGTGTCAGTGTACAGGTAATACAGTGAGCACTGGAGACATACACAGGACCTCTGTATATAGTGTCAGTGTACAGGTAATACAGTGATCACCAGTGACATTATACACAGGAGCTCTGTATGCAGTGTCAGTGTAAAGGTAATACAGTGATTACTGGTGACATTGTACACAAGACCTCTGAATAAAGTATACAGTGTATAGTGTCAGTGTACAGGTAACACACTGACTCACCAGTGACGTTTCTAGGTGAAGTACTTCATCTTCGCTTTTCATCTTCATCCAGCACAGACAGCCATCACTTCTTCCAGTCAGGGCTCGTCTGTGCAGGAAATAACACAGTTATCTAGAACACCGCTTGCAGAGAACATTACTTAATTTTTTGCCAACTTTTACACTACACTAGATTAAGAAAAAAAGGCTACATAGCGTCGCTCTGCACAGCAACAGGACCCCCCCCACTGAAAACAGTATCCTAAAAAAATAAAATACATGACTGCAGTAATAATATCTCTTAATTAGTCCCTAGGGTAATAATCTCCCCCATACTGGCCCCCTTGTGTCTCATTCCTGGCTCCATCCATATGTTCTCCCATCCTGCCCTCATGAGTATCCATTTTCCCCATGTGATGTCCCATCCTGCCCCATATGATCTCCCCATCCTGACCCGTCTGTCTCCATTCTGCCTCATCTGCCTCCATCCTGCCCCATCTGTCCCATGATCTGGCCCCATGTGTCCCATGATCCTGCCCCATCTGTCCCATGATTCTGCCCCATCTGTCCCATGATTCTGCCCCATCTGTCCCATGATCCTTCCTCATCTTTCCCATGATCCTACCCCATCTATCTCCATCGTATCCATCCTGCCCATGATCCTGCACCATGTGTCTGCATCCTGCACCATATCTCCATCCTGTCCCATGATACTGCACCATATGTCTCCATCCTGCCCTATGTTCCTGCACCATCTGTCTCCATCCCTCCCTGTCTGTCTGCATCCTTCCCCATGATCTTGAACCATGTGTCTCCATCCTGCCCCACCTGTCTCCATCCTGCCCCATGATCCTGCTCAATCTGTCTCCATCCTGCCTCATGTCCCTGCCCCATCTGTCTCCATCCTGTCCCATCTGCCTCCATCCTGCCCCATCTGACTCCATCCTGCCTCATGTTCCTGCCCCATCTGACTCCATCCTGCCCCATGTTCCTGCCCCATCTGTCTCCATCCTCCCCCATGATCTGGCACCATCTGTCTCCATCCTGCCCTGTGATCCTGCACCATCTGTCTCCATCCTGTCCCATGTCTCTATCCTGCCCAAGATCCTGCACCATCTGTCTCTATCCTGCCCCATGTCTCCATCCTGCACCATGTGCCTCCATCATGCCCCATCTGCCCCTTGATCCTGCAGCATGTGTCTCTATCCTGCACTATGTCACATGGCAATAGAGTTTAACTGAACCTGCGTCTCGGTTCACACGCAACCATAGACTTGAGTGGGTGTATGTAATCTGAATTTTGGAGTCACTCAAGTCACAGTATACTGCAGATTTGGTCTGTGGAAATAATCACAGATCTTTGCTGCCCCATAGTATAACATTGGACCGAGTGCAGAGTGTGAGCGAGGCAAGACCCTTTAACCCCCTAAAGTTCTTCTCCGATTAGTCTTTCAAAATGAAGTCCGGCCTCAATTACTTTTTCTTTGCAATACTGTCAAATTTTCGCATACTTCTACATATACTGGACTTGTTATATGTGTACACTATACATATGTAGTGTGTTTCTTTTACTTGACATCTCTGCAAGGTGAATCTATTTGTCAGCTATAAATCCCGATGATCACAGTGTCCTGGTGACAACACACCCTGAAGAGAAGGATAAGGCTGCTGTGCCCCATGTGCCTCCCTGACAGGACACCGCAGCTCAATTCTGAAGACTGAAGTTTTTCAGAGCAGTTTGGAGAGAAAATAACACCTGTGGGAATCTTGAGAGGGGGTTGCTGTGTCCTGTCAGGGGGCTGCTGTGTCCTGGGAAGGGGCTGCTGTGTCCTCTCAGGGGGCTGCTGTGTCCTGGGAAGGGGCTGCCGTGTCCAGGAAGGGGGCTGCTGTGTCCTGTCATGGGGCTGCTGTTGTGATGGTCAACGTGTGACTGGACACACCGCCTCCAGCAGAGCGAATTTGTATGACACACGCAACCCTGGATACACCGCCTCCAGTAGGGCGAATTTAAATAATATAACGTGCAGCCGGATACACCGCCTCAAGCAAGCAAATTTCAGAATTACACGTGAAACTGGATACACTGCCTCCAGCAGGGTGAATTTAAATAATAAGGGGAAACACCAGGAAAACCAATACAATGGAGGGCCCTGCAATAGTGAACGGGGATGTGGAGACCTCCTGCACTCCCCTGAGCCAGTCTCTACACTCCTAACAGTCCCTATACAGGCTCCACACCTGTCGCCGAGCTGGAGCCTAAGAACCCTAGCTCGCCCTGCACCTAGCCCTTTCTAGTGAAATGGACGGTGCAGAAACTAATCCCACCAATGCACTGAAACACACATAAGGGAAGTCACAAACAGGGATAACACCACTTAGCTTTGCTCTGTTGCTCTTGCTCCCAGCAACAGAGTCCACCACCAGAATGCAGCTTTCCTCTAGAATCGCTGCTACTTCTCCAAGCTTTGTCAGAGCTGCAAGGAACACCTCTCTGTAATTCCTTCCTTCACCAGACTTTACACCAGAGCTCTCCTGAGCTGCAAGGAACTCCTCTCTGTAGTTCCTTCCTCCACCAGACTTGGTTGGAAATGAGCAATATCACCAACAGTGATTGCAACATCTGACACTCTTTTATAGCAGAGCCAGAGCAATCACACCTGCTTTATAATCACGTGCACTAAACTAAAGTAACCAGAGTGCACTGACCCTAACGGACACCGAGGGCAAAACTAGAACTGAAAACACCACAGTGCAATGACCCTAATTGCCACTGGGGGCAAAACTATCTTTAAGCACACAGCTTAAGGGAAAAAAAGGTTACTAGTGCATTTATCTGTCATAATCCAACCTGGATCATGACAGCTGTGTCCTGAAAGGGGGCAGATTGGGCACAGCCAGCCTTAAGGCCCCGTCTCACATAGCGAGATCACTAGCGAGATCGCTGAAACGTCACCGATTTTGTGACGCTACAGCGATCTCGCCAGCGATCTCGCTGCGTGTGACACATAGCGTCAACTGCCCCCCCCGCTGGATATCGCTGATCGTGCTCGAATGTCCTGGGCCATTTTTTCATCGTCGGTGTTCCGCTGGCCAGCGCGCATCACTGTGTTTGATGCCGACGAGTGATCTCGCTGGCGACGCAGAACTCAGGGACACAGGCTGCAATCGTTCAGAATAGCTGCTGTGTGACAACACACCAGCGATCCTTACCAGGTCGTATTGTTGTCAGGATCACTGGTGCATCGCTATGTGAAACGGGACCCTTATCCTTCTATGTAGGAGGTGAGGGGGGAGGGGTCACCAGCACAGACCATGCTGTGCTCTTATCAGGACCTATAGCTGTCACATAGACTGGGGTCCACTCATAGTATGGCTGATGCTGTGAGTAAGCACACCAGCTTTTGCATCTGCTGCATGTGTGGACTGGAGCCTGTCAGGACACCGTCCACTAGAACAGCCTCAGGCACTCACCAAGCGGAGACTGTGCCGCTCCTGCTGCTCTGTGATGACTAACTGGGAATAATACTGCAGGAGCGTGGGATCAGCGGTGATTGGATGCTGGAGTCCCGCTCTCCTATGGCCCCACCCTCCCATGGCTCAGCACTGGTTGCCTCTCCCAGCTGTCTGTCACAATGATGCTTCTCCTACTGCTACATCCACACACTGCTCCGGTTTATGAAAACCCTGACAGCGGGCCCTTCCAGCTCACATACCCAATACAGAAGTAAGGGTACTAATACCCTGATGGCGGCCCTGACTGAATGAAAAACCAACACAAAGCTCTGTGATTTGAAAGGTCCTGGAAAAGCAACGTGATTAACGCATATACTGTGCTGTGCTTTGTGCTATTTGATAACTGAGAAGCCAGATCCTACATACAGACTGGTGTAATACCTGACTGTCTAGTTTATAGATAATTTTTGGAATATGTTTGGTGCAACAACTCCATTCCTGTCTATGGGTGTTCCGTTGCTAGATTTGTATGCTGTTTATAAAGTTAAAAAAACTCCCAGTGGCTCACACAGGGAGAGCATGTGACTGTATTTTCCTGTTTTTCCTTTGTCTGTGTATGAGAGAAGCAGCCTGCTGTAGATGTTGCACAGATAGAGACACACAAATGATTTATTCCTGATCTTTTAAGCTTATCATATATTGCTCTGCTGTCACACACTTGGAGAGTATCCTGAATAATCCGCTGCCAACAGGTTATGAGCCCAGAGTGACACAGTAACAGAAGCCCAGAGCAAAAGCAGCACAAAGCAGGAAGATTCCAGTAAAGGATGTGTTAGGAGTCAGATTCCTGCGTTTACTCTGCAGGGATCCAGATCCTCACGTTCTGCACTCTCCTCCTATTTGTTCACTGCTGAGGAGACTGCAGAGGAGATTGCCTTGCAGCAAATCTCTCCTGAGGCTAAGTCCTTCTGTCCTCTTACTGGGCATGCTCATGGGGAGTCATGTGCTCAGGTCCCGCTCCAGTACTCATTGGTCCATCTCAGAGATCTGGAAGTGTGCAGAAGGTTCCGGCTGCTATAAAAGGCGCGCATGGCTGTTCTGCCATGCGCTAGTATAGTCATACTTGCTGCTGTGTGTATGAGGACGGATGCATGATTCTGGTGACTGACTCATTTGAAACCCCTTCCCTCTGATATTACGCATGTGAATAGGGACTGAGTTAGTTTCAGCGCCAGCGCTCCTCTGCTTCAACTTGCCCAGCTGCTAGCGTCCGACATTGCGCTTGCGCCTTGCCTTTGTCATTAGGCGGCAGTGTCCACGCCGCGCTGCAGTAGCAGCCTCCTTTGCGTTCGCAGTTTCAACACCACGCACACGGTAGGTCTAGACGGACGTAGTGCCGCCGTCTTGGGCTGCTCCTGTGACTGTATACCGTGTGTGCGCTTTTTACTGAGTGTTGTGACTACAACAGGCTCAGTTATTTGTGTTTGTACTTTTGGCATCTCCGTGAGTTTAACTGAGATTGCTCTGTGCACCTGGGTGGAGTTTAACCCTGTGTGCAATAACACCATATTGCTCCTGCCACCACCTAGCAGCGGTTATTTCACCTACTGCACAGTGGACTCTGAGCGGCGAACGCACTTTATTTATATTTTTATTTAGTGCATTCCGCCGTTTCTAACATTATACTAGCGCCAGGGTCTGGCTAGTGATGACAGAACAGCAGCAACTCTTACAGTGTATTCGGCAGCTTGAGGGCCGGCGGCTGGCCACTCTTGAGAGGGCTGTCTCAGCTGCACAATCCACCAAAGCTGCTGTAAAGGCAATCTCAGATGCGGTTTTCCGTATGTCCACGTCCTCCCCCGCGCCGACAGTTACCCGCCTCCCGTTGCCCGATAAATTTTCTGGCAATAGCGCCTCCTGTAGGGGTTTCAGCAGCCAGTGCTCCATTCAGCTGGAGTTACTGGCTGTGCGATTCCCTACGGAACGGGCCAAGGTGGGGTTTATTGTTTCCCTGATGTCAGGCAAAGCGTTGGAGTGGGCTACGCCACTATGGGAGCGTGGTGACCCAGAGGTCCGGACCGCTGCTCACTTTCTAACAGCTATTAAGCAGGTCTTCCTCGGTCTACGGGTCACGCACGATACCTCTCTTCAGCTTCTAGCTTTGACTCAGGGTGCTCTCTCGATTAGTCAGTATGCCGTCCGTTTTCAGACACTGGCTTCCGAGTTGGAGTGGTCCGATAAAGCCCTCATCCCTGTGTTTTGGAAAGGTTTGGTGGAGCACGTTAAAGATGCTCTCTCCACTAGAGAGGTTCCTGCCAGTTTGGATGAGCTGATTGCCATTTCCACCCACACTGACCTCCGTTTTTCGGAGCGCGGTATGGAGCATGCTCAATCCAAATGGAAGATTACTCCGGCTCCCAATTTTTTGAGCCTCTGGAACTACCCGAGCCAGAGGTTCTACCCCCAGAGCCCATGGAGATGTCTTGCGCCACTCTCCAGGCGTGTCCGGCACAAGACTCCAGTCGTGGCCTTATTTGTCAACACGCGGAGTCTCAGAACAACAGTGCCCCGCAACTGCCAAATTCTGTACCGCCGGGTAAAACCCTTGTTCCTCCCCACCTTTGGCCGAAGGTTCTTGCCTGGGCACACACGTCCAGGATGGGTGGTTACTGCGGCTATATGCAGACCACAAAACTTCTGGCAGGGTCTTACTGGTGGCCGCACAGGGCTCGGGATGTTAAAAAATATATTCGGGCCTGCGCCTTTTGTGCTCGGAATAGCCTCCTTAAGCGAAGAGCGGAGACGCCCGCCGACACACGGTGGCGTTCCACTTTAACTCCTGCTTCCGCTGTCTCCCATGGGTCCCTTCTCAGACCTGGTGATCTTGCCACCCCTGAGGCCTTCCACGTGTCCCGGGTCTCTCTGTCATCTACCGGGACATCAGACTTGCCTGCGGACGAGTCTGAGGCCTTTACCTCTTACGGGCACACGTTGGTGGATCGTAAGGCTCAGAGGGGGGGGGCCCTAGGAGGGGGGGTAATGTTAGGAGTCGGATTCCTGCGTTTACTCAGCAGGGATCCAGATCCTCACATTCTGCACTCTCCTCCTATTTTTTCACTGCAGAGGAGATTGCAGAGGAGATTGCCTTGCAGCAAATCTCTCCTGAGGCTAAGTGCTTCTGTCCTCTTACTGGGCATGCTCATGGGACGATCTCCCATTGGAGATCGGGAGTCATGTGCTCAGGTCCTGCTCCAGTTCTCATTGGTCCATCTCAGAGATCTGGAAGCGTGCAGAAGGTCCCGGCTACTATAAAAGGCGCATAGTCATATAGTCATACTTGCTGCTGTGTGTATGAGGACAGATGCATGATTCTGGTGACTGACTCATTTGAAACCCCTTCCCTCTGATATTATGCATGTGAATAGGGACTGAGTTAGTTTCAGCGCCAGCGCTCCTCTGCTTCAACTTGCCCAGCTGCTAGCGTCCGACATTGCACTTGCGCCTTGCCTTTGTCGTTTGGCGGCAGTGTCCACGCCATGCTGCAGTAGCAGCCTCCTTTGCATTCGCAGTTGCAACGCCGCACACGGTAGGTCTAGACGGACGTAGTGCCGCCGTTTTGGGCTACTCCTGTGACTGTATACCGTGTGTGCGTTTTTTACTGAGTGCTGTGACTACAACAGGCTCAGTTATTTGTGTTTGTACTTTTGGCATCTCCGTGAGTTTAACTGAGATTGCTCTGCGCACCTGGGTGGAGTTTAACCCTGTGTGCAATTTCGCCATATTGCTCCTGCCACCACTTAGCAGCGTTTATTTCACCTACTGCACGGTGGATCCCGAGCGGCGAACGCACTTTATTTATATTTTTATTTAGTGCGTTCTGCCGTTTCTAACAGGATGTTCTCTATGTTCCCAGCCTTGAAAGAAATTTTCTGTTAGTAAAGAAGCTCACACAAAAGCTGAATGTAGTTACTTTTAGAGATAACAGCTGCATCATCTCAAAGAAGGGTCACACTCTTGCAGAAGGAAAAATCCAAGATGAACTTTATCAGCTAAAATGCAAAGAAAGGGTGTACAGTGCTAGACAAGATCTACATAAGAACTGTATCCATGTATGGCACAGACGTCTATGGCACAGAGACCCAGAAGCAGTAAGGGAGCTAGCTCAACTTGCAAATGATATTGAAATCAACCAGTGTAGTCAAATGATGAAGTGCACTAGCTGTCTTAAGGCTCATTCACACGTCAGTATTTGGTCAGTATTTTGCATCAGTGTTTGTGTGCCAAAGCCAGGAATGGAACTTACCAAGAAAAAAATATAGTTAAAAGACTGATGTCTGTTCTTTGTTTTGGAGACACTCCTGGTTTTGGCATACAAATACTGATGAAATACTGATCAAAAATACTTATGTGTGAAAGAGGCCTTAAAGGGAAAATGTCCAGAAAATCATTTCCTAAAATAAGCACCACTAGATCTGCACAGCCTCTGGATCTGATACATACAGATGTAGAGTTGAGCGAAACGGGTCGGTCAAATTAAAAAATCGCCGACTTTAGCTAAAGTCGGGTTCCGCCGATTGAAACCCAACCATAGCGTGAGGTCGGCCATGAGGTCGCCGAGCGCCAAAGTCGCGTTTCAAATAATGCTTCCAGCGCCTTTTCTCAGCCAATGATGGAGGACGCACACTGTGGGCAACGCGATGGCATGGGCAGCGGCCACCACCATCTTAGAGAAGGGCATTGAAGTGATTGGCTGGCTTTGTGTGATGTCACAGTGGCTATAAAAGGCTGTGACCGCCGACCGCCATTTTACTTCTGCCGATCTTAGAATAGGGAGAGGTGCTGCTGCTGATTCTGAATAAGGGAGAGTGTAAGGCAGGGAAGAAGAAAAAAAAATTGCTTTTGCTGATAGTGCTTTTCACTGTACAGTTAGTGTGCAGTGAAAGGGGAGGATTTTTGCTGTGTGCAGCAGCGCTGGTGGTGATTAGGCTGCATTTAAGGCTACCTGATAGCTGCATTGCTGTGTGCACAATGCTGTTCAAACTGCTTTTTTCAAAGCACTCCAAATTTTATTATTTTGTTCTGGTGAGTTACTGAGCATTCATTTTTTTCACACACCGTATAGCGGTGTACGCTCCTCACACACTACCGTGTACTGGCTGGTATCACGGACAAATAGAAGCTATCTGTGTGTGACTCTGGAAAAACAAGCTGAGGAGATTTTCCATTTTTCCAGACCTACACCTTCTTGAGCTGTCCGCTTTTCAAACAGTTTCGTATATCTGCTGTTTGATTACGCTCAAAATTATACAGAGACAGCGTGTGTCACTCCGTATAAAAATAGATAGAGATTGACAATTTTCCATAAAGACACCGTATAGCGGTGTACGCTCCTCACATACTACCTTGTACCGACTGGTATCATGGACAAATGCAAGCTATCTGTGTGTGACTCTGGAAAAACAAACCAAGGAGATTTTCCATTTTTCCAGAATTACACCTTCTCGAACTGTTCACTTTTCAAACAGTTTCACATATCTTCTGTTTGATTATGGTCAAAACTATACAGAGACACTGTGTGTCACTCTGTATTAAAATAGATGGAGATTGACAATTTTCCATACAGACACCGTATAGAGCTGTCCAATTCTCAAACAGTATTGTATATCTGCCATTCGCATTACAGTCATATCTATACAGAGTCAGCGTGTGTGTGTGACACTCCGTAAATACATATACGGAGATTGTTAGTTACACAAAACAGCTGTACACTTCTGATACAGTTCCGTATATCTCCTTGTTGGATTACGGTCAAATACATACTGGGAGAGCTTCAGTGCCTAACAAAATATATTCGTAGATTTAATTTTTTTAATACACCTTACACAGCTGGGCGCTTCTCATACAGTACCATCTCTCTGCTGGTATTTTTGGTACATTTTCCCAAACATGAGGAAGTATGGTGGAAGAGGAGGCGGATGTGGGCGGGGGGGGTGCAGCAGGTACTGATGGTGGTGGTGCATCAGCTGGTTCTGGCAAAAGCACAATAGCAGCTAAGGCAGGAGGTGTGGAGCCTGTGTTGTCATCTGACCCAAGAAGGCCAGTAAGGTTCCCTTTTCTTGGAGAAGGAAAACCGCTTTTAAAGCCGGAGCATCAGGAACAGGTTTTGGCGTACATTGCCGAAACAGCCACAAGCTCTGTTGCCTCCTCTTCTGAACGTTCGAAAGCTGCAAGCACAGAGTCGTCAGTGCAGGGATCTGGTCAGAAAAAACACCTTTCCTTGTGTCCTTCACCCCCACCAAAAGGTAAGGCAGCCCACACTTCAGATTACTCTATGGAGCTCTTTTCACATACCATGCCTGGGTTATCCAGTCAAATCCAGAATTCCCCAGTCCAAGATGAATCTGACATGGAGTGCACTGATGCACAGCCACTGCTGGATGATTCTGCTGGTACATTGACCCAGAGCACTACATTGCCCTCGCAGTCTACTGAGCCAGAATCTGACCCTGATGAAACTCAGGTGCCCCTTCCCGCATACTATACCAACTTACACGGTGAGACAGATGAAAGTAAAGAGGAAGGTGCAGATGACTTTGAAGAGGAGGTGATGGATGACCCAGTTCTTGACCCGGATTGGCATCCATTGGGGGAGGAGGGTGGCGCTGGCAATCGCAGCAGCGGTTATCTGCCTGGCCCGTAGCTGTCCAAAAACGTGGGCCAAAAACTAAAAGAGTTGCAGGACAGCTTGGCCAGACGGTCAACTTAGCACAGCGTGCAAGGCCAGAACATGTATACCATAGTAGGAAGAGTGCAGGGTGGCACTTCTTTGTCCAGAATCCTACTGATGAGGCAAAGGTTACCTGTAAGAAGTGCGGAAGGACCTTTAGTGGAGGTAAACAGCTCAGAAATTTGAATACCATTTGCATGCTTAGACATTTAATCAACATGCACCTGCAAGCGTGGACGGACTACAAAACCTCAGGTAGCACATGTGCACCTGCTCCGACTGAAGGTAGCCAGCAATGTTCCATCGCTTCCCCCACTGTAAGACCACCGCCACCGTTAACCACACCACCAGCACTAACTGTTGAGGTGTCGTCGCAAGGCCAAAGCACTCAGGGAATCACAATGGTTTTGCAACACAACACTGAATCTAGGCCATCACCAACAATACCATCACCAACCCCCTCTCACTCCGTCCGGTCCACCGCTACTTCCCCCATATGCAGCTCTCCAGTCCAGCTCACCCTACCAGACACTCTGAGTAGGACAATAAAGTACTCATCCTCTTATCCGCGTACACTGTGTTTGAACGCTTACATTGCCAAACTAATCTCATTAGAGATGATGCCCTACCGTTTGGTTGCAAGCGAAGTTTTCCGCGAGCTCATGGCCTACGCAGTCCCATGCTATGACCTACCCAGTCGGCACTTCTTTTCTCGAAAAGCCATCCCAGCCCTCCACCTGCATGTGAAAGACCGCATTGTCCATGCACTCAAGCAATCAGTGAGTGGAAAGGTGCACCTCACAACAGATGCATGGTCCAGTAGGCATGGCCAGGGCCGTTACGTGTCCATCACTGCTCACTGGGTTAATGTGGTGGATAAAGGCTCCACAGGGGACAGCGGCGGAGGAACAGTGCTGCCTAGCCCACGGTATAGGAAACAGTTGGCTGTAGGCTTTCGACCGTCCTCCATAAGCGAAAGCTCATCCACAGAGCGCAGTCACACGACCACTCCATCCGCAGCTGGCAGTGTTGCACACGAGGTGTCCCACTATCGAACAGCTAGTGGTAAGCGTCAGCAGGCTGTGTTAAAGATGATGTCTTTGTGCTCGCACATCCGTCGCTCAAACGTCCACTCCAGTCGTATGCAGAAGCTGCAGCGATTGCTCCACCTCCCCAAGCGCCGCCTAATCATAGACGTTGCAACAAGATGGAACTCCACCCTGCACATGGTTGAGAGGCTGTGCGAACAGAGGCAGGCTGTAATGCATTTGTGGGAGGATACACGGGCAGGCAGTTTGAGGGAAGACATGGAATTGTCAGGTGTGCAGTGGTCAAAGCTGAAAGACCTCTGTAAAGTCCTTCAGTGTTTTGAGGAATGAACACAGCTGGTAAGCGCAGACGACGCCATCATAAGCATGAGCATCCCATGCAAAGTTTGACGCACATTAAGGATCTGGCGTCTGCAGCGGAGGAGGAACAGGAGGAGGAGGGAAGCCATGCTGACAGTCAGCCATTGTCTGGTCAGGGAACTGTCCTGGACGAGGTGGAGGAAGAAGAGGAAGAGGAGGAGGGGGTGATTATTTGGGGCAAGAGGATGCTTCTCAGGGGGGCAAGAGAAAATGTTCCAAGGTCAGGTACAGTGCTTGTGCGTGACTGTAGAGATGTGGATTTGCCAGAAAGTGCTCCTCCACCCAGCAGTGGCAGTGCATTATTGACACCTGGAACATTGGCCCACATGTGCGATTATGCCTTGTGGATCCTAAAAAGGGACCCCCAGCATTGCCAAAATGATGAAGGATGACGACTACTGGCTGGCCAACATCCTCGATCCACGCTACAAAGGCAAATTACACAACATCATGCCACAGGAGAACCTAGAGATAATATTGGATAACAAACAAGCAACTCTGGTAAACCGTTTGTTTGAGGCTTTCCCAGCAAACAGCAGCGGTGCTGGTTCTCCCATGAGCCGTAGTGGGCACAATGGAAGAGGTGTTCGTGGTGCACACAGCCAAAGTGGCGTTGGAGACAGGGGTTTAATGACCATGTTGTGGAATGATTTCTCAAGTACCGCTCACACAACTGCTAATACTGCATCGATTACAAGTGACAGGAGACAGCAGTTGTCAACTATGGTTACAAACTACTTCTCCTCCTATATCGATGTTCTCCCTCACAGGTCATTCCCCTTTGACTATTGGACCTCTAAACTGGACACCTTGCCTGAATTGGCACACTATGCCTTACAGGAGCTTGCTCATCCTGCTGCTAGTGTGTTATCTGAAAGAGTCTTCAGTGCTGCTGAATCAATCCTGACAGAAAAAAGGACCCGTCTGTCGACCCAAAATGCTGATGATCTAACCTTCATTAAAATGAACCATGCATGGGTTTAAAAGGATTTTGTCCCACCTTCCCCTGATAACACATAGGTTCCCAGAAAACTGCCTCGCTTTTGTTCTCCTCTTCCTCGGACTTGCCCAGTTCCGCCATTTGCAGAAGCTGAATGTCCAGCCTACACATCAACATATGCCATTTTTTAAACCTCCCTAACTGGGCTGCCCACCCCCCCTAAGGGCTGGGGTCAACACCTGGCGCACCAGGGTAATTGCCGTTGCTCTGAACAGGTGGATGGGCCCACTGATGGCCGACGGCTCTGGCACAGGGCCCCTCATTGTACAATACAGTGTCTCTGACGATGAGGGTGCCCACTCGCTGTCAGACACACCAGCATACTATGAGGGGCCCTGTGCCAGTACCATCGCCCACGAGTGTGCCCCCCTGATTGGTCATGGCCACAGCAGTGGCAAGTTGCAATACTTACCTCTCCCTGCTCCACTGCTGTGTAGTCTGGCCAGTTAAATCCTTCACAGGGACAGCCACTAGAAATTTGGTGTATTGATCGATGATGGTTAAGATGTAGCTATGGTCTGTCCTGCTGGCCTCTACCTTCAGATGATCAATGGCTACCATTTGTAATGGACGTCAACTTAAAAGCGGATGCAGTGATGCTTTATGATCACCTTTCACAGTTGTGATAGTCACAGACGTGTGACATTCCTGCCACCATTTTTCAATGTCTCCTCTCATGCCAATCCAATGGAATCGCCTACGGGCTATGGCTTCTGTGTTTTGCACTCCTAAATGGCCAGACACATCATGATAGGCAGTGAGGACAATGTCTACATCTCTGCCTGTGATCACAATTTGATGGAGACGAGTAATGGTGATGTGATCCACGCTACTGCGATAAAGCAATCCTTTCTTCACAAAGAACCATTTTCGCTGTCTCCACAGACACAATAATTGAGGGTCTGCATCGCCTCTGCAACATCTACCGGGAGGTTTTCCCGCAATGAGTAATTCCAAAATTTCGGCTAACACTCGACTTTCCGTCTGTACTTGCATCCATGTAGTTTCCAGTAGCGGAGAGTCTGGACTGGCTTACTGAGATTGAAATATATACGACGATTTAAAAGTACCACAACAATGTATACTGTTGTACGCTTCGAATACCTTTCCCTTTTTCTACTTTTTAAATTCTGTTGTAATACATAGTGAGCCTAGGAGTGTCTGTGTCTGACTCCGGAAGTATAGACGGAAATTTACAATTACCTTAGACTGGATACACCTGGTATGTGCTGATACAGTTCCTTTGTTCAAAATTTTTTATTACGGTATCATCCATAGTGAGTGAGCATGTGTGGTTTACGCCTTCTATACATACGGTGAATCGGAGATACCAATTTTTACCCTATACTCGATACAGCTTGCATCTTGTTATACAGTACCTTTGTTCGACATTTATTATTACGGTCAAATCCATACTGACTTAGCGTCTGAGAGTGACTACTGGACTATGTATACTGAGATTTCAATTGTGCCCTATAATATATATACTTGCTATCTTGTTATCCAGTACCTTTTTTACAACATTTTTTATTATGGTCAAACCCAGACTGAGTGAGCGTCTGAGGATGACTCCGGAAATATATACCGAGATTTCAAATTTGGCCAACACTGTATACTGGTGTACGCTTGTGTTACATTACCCATTTACAGCTTTTCATATTCTTGTGTACACTGTATACAGCTGTACGCTTCTGATACAGTAACCCTTTTGCTATTTAGATTCTGGTGTAATCCATAATGATGAGTCTGTGAACGTCTGTCTGTTACTCCGGAAATATATTTGGAGCTTTAAGATTACCCCAACACTGTATACAGCTGTACGCTTGTGTTACATTACCCATTTACAACTTTTCATATTCTTGTGTTATCCATACTGGGCCTGAGAGCGTATATGTCTGCCTCCTGAAATATATACGGAGATTCATAATGTTTACACTATACTATATATACCTTCTATCTGGTGATACTGTACCCTTTTTCAACTTATTATTTTATTGTGTAATCCAAACTGAGCCTGTGAGCGTCTGTGTATGACTCATGAAATATATGCGGAGATTTACTGTTATCCCTAGACTGTATAGAGCTGTACGCTTCTGATACAGTACCATATATCTGCTGGTATTTTGGGTCCATTTTCCAAAACATGAGGAAGTATGGTGGAAGAGGACACGGACGAGGGCGTGGGGGGCCACCTGGTACTGATGGTGGTGGTGCATCTGCTGGTAGTGCCAAAAACACAATAGCAGCTAAGGCAGGAGGTGTTGAGCCTGCGTCATGGTGTTGCTCTGGAAGGCCCTCTTTTCTGGGAGTAGGTAGACTGCTTTTAAAGCCAGAGCATCAGGAACTGTTTTTGGCTTGCATTGCTCTATCACCTCCTCTTCTGAAGTTTAAAAAAATGCAAGCACTGAGTCATCAGTGCAGGCTTCTGGTCAGGAGCAACCCCTTTCCTTGTGTCGTTCACCCACACCAAAAGTGAAGGATGTGGCAGCACACACTTCAGATTACTCCATGGAGCTCTTTTCACATACCATGCCTGGGTTAATTAAAAATGGGGCCCATCATATACTGGAGCATTCCAAATGGGGACATCAGACACTGGAGCAACATTTACGGCGCCCATTATACACTGGAGCATTAGAAATGGGGCCCATTATATATGGAGCATTATTAGGGCCCATTATACACTGGAGCATCATCCATGAGGCCCATCATATACTGGACCATTCCAGATTGGGGACATCAGACACTGGAGCAGCATTTACGGGGCCCATTATACAGTGGAGGATTAGAAATGGAGCCCATTATATATGGAGCATTATTAGGGCCCATATCACACTGGAGCATCATCCATGAATCCCATCATATACTGGATCATTATAAATGGGGCAGATCAGACACTGGAGCAGCACCTATAGGGCATATTATACACTGGAGCATTAGAAATGGGGCCCATTATATATGGAGCATTATTTGGGCCCATATCACACTGGAGCATCGTCCACGGGGAACAACATATACTGTAGCAGTATGTGGAGCTCATCATATACTGTATGGAACATTATATGTGACCAATTATTCTGTATGGAGAAATATATGGGGCTCATTATTCTGTATGGCGCACAATGTGGTGGCCATAATACTGTATGGAGTAATATACTGTCCTTCTTTTTGAGCTATTGTACAATTTAAAATAGATCAGTCATGTCATGTAAGCAGAGAAGTATTTGTCATTGTACTATACCTATATTTCTGTACTGTATCGGAGCATCATGAGTTGTGGTATGTGTTAAAGGGGCCCACCGACACTCTTTGGCCCAGGGCATACGAAAACCTGGAGCCAGCCCTACCCCCCCCAATTTTAGCCAAATAACCCCCAGTTTTCAATGCGTAACTATTATTATGAAATAAATTAAGGTTGACAAGCTTCAGTAATAAGAATTGATGTTTTTGGCATTGAAATGGGCACTGTAGGTGTGTTTACTGTCCTCCACTCCCTGCCAACTTTGCTTCCCCATTGACTTGCATTGGGTTTCGTGTTTCAGTCGGCCTCCGACTCTTCCCTATAGTTGGCCGATTTTGTTCGACCCAACTTTTGCGAAAGTCAGGTTTCATGAAACCCGACTCGACCCTAAGGCTAGTTTCACACTTGCTTTTTTTTTGCAGCGCGTTTTTCCCGCAAAAAAACGCATTGAAAAAACGCATACAAACGCATACAGATGCTGCGTTTTTTTCAAGCATTTTTATAAGCATGCATGAAAAAAACGCAGCGTTTTTATGCGTTTGTATGCGTTTTTAGTGCGTTTTTACCGCGTTTGCGTTTTTTTCCAACATTAGGTGGCCCCTCACACTAACCCAAACCATGACTTTACTAACCCTAACCCTAACCCTAACCCTGACCCTGACCCTAACCCTGACCCTAACCCTAACCCTAACCCTTAACCAAACCATACCCTGATCCTAACCCTAACCCTAACCCTAACCCTAAACCCCCTTAACTAACCCTAACTCTAACCCAAACACCTAAATTCCATTGTCTAAACTAATGGTAAAAAAAAAACGCATGTGCAAAAAAACGCATACATAAGCATGCCAATGCGCACATATGCTCACCATAGACTTATAATGGGTGTCTTGCTGTAAAAAAATGCATTGCGCTCGCATGCGTTTTTTTGAGGCAAGTCGGACGCCCAAAAAATGCAACAGGTTGCATTTTGTGCGCCCGAGCGCATACCGCAAAAAAACGTATGCGTGGAAAAACGCGTACAAACGCATGTGTATGCGCACATAAGCGCATCCCATGCAAAGTATAGGAAAAAAACGCATGCGCTATTTAGCGCTAAAATACCGCGAAAAAAAACGCAAGTGTGAAACCAGCCTAAAAAAGGCAAAGTCGCTCATCTCTATACAGATGTATGTGGTATACAGTAAAGATAAAGTTCCACAGAAACTTGAAAAATATCTTGCTATAGTGTTTAACAAATTTGGAAGAATGCCAAAAGCCCTGCCTGCAGATAATGGAACCGAATATACAAGTGGTAAAGTGCAAACCATTTTGAAAAAGGATGGAATCGTCTTCCAGACTACCATTCCATACAACCCAGAACAAAATGGCATTGCAGAGAGAAAGAACCATTCTCTCTGTGAAAATGGAAGAAGTATGTTGTTTGATGCAAATCTACCTACAACGTATTGGGGAGAAGCCATCATGACAGCTTGCTTTCTTCAAAACAGAGTGCCAGGTAAAGCCACAAATAAAACTCCATATGAGCTATGGAACTGCATCAACATGGTCAGATCGACCCTTTGCATTGCATGGATGCTGCATACTCACTGTTTTTAGCCCTATTTGTTCCTTGTCCTTTTTTCTATTTGTGATTAATATAGTTTATGGTTTTTTCTCATTGTCTTGGATTTTATGATTGCTTCTTTTGGCTTGTGCCTTCCCTTCTCTATCTCTAAACCTGCAATGTCTGAATCAGTACCTACCTCAAAGCCTGCAGTGTCTGAATTAGTACCTATCTCTAAACTTTCAGTATCTGAATCAGTACCTAAAAGTACCTTTAACCTTGGTTCTTTGTCTCAATTCTCCCTGTCTGTTCCTGAATCTTTCTTTGTTTCGGTCTAGTCTGAACTAGGACCTGTTTCCTGAACCCTGGTGTGCACCTGTGGTTCTGTCTGTCCGCACCGAGGTTCTGGGTTTGACTGCACTTGGAGTCCTGTGTCTGTCTACTCCTATGGTTCCCTGTCTGTCCACACCTGTGTCCTAGTTTTTCCTGAATCTGTTCCTGTACGTACTGTCTGAACTTGATCTTATCCATTCTGCAGTACCTGTTCCTGAACCCGTCCTGCCTATAATTAGTCCTGATCCTGATCCGCTTTGTCCACACCTGTACTACTGCCCTCACCTGTCCAGTCTGGGCCAGCGTTCTGAGTCCTCCCTGTGTCAACCTGAGTTCACCCTTTGCTCTTCAACCTATCCTCTCCTTGTTTGATCCAGTATCCATTCTGTCTATCAGCCGTAAAGCATCCATTCCTCCTGTTAACCTGTTTGTGTCCAGGCGGTTACTCCAGGTCTGAGCCTGTTTTCTTCCCTTGGGATCAGCAGCTGCGTAACTGGACACTGCTCCTGGAGTGGTACCTGGTGACCACCTTTTGTTTAAAGCTAACTCCACCATCAGGAGCTCTAATAAAAAACCAAGTGGCTCTTTAGACACACCCCTCTCGGGTAAGTCCCATCTGTGTCACTGTGGGTCCACGTGTCAGAGTGACAAATTGAACAGACCATGGAACTCACTGATTCCTTTACCCTTTCGTCCTCAGAGCCTTACAAGGAATGTGCCAGAGGACCAGTATGAGAGAAGAGACTGATGTGATTGGCACTGTCCTTTCAGAGGCTGTTCATTCCTCGGCCACATGTGGTTGTGGTTTTTCCTGGATCTACTGTATGCATGTTGGTCACATTAAGCCAGTTGAGCGATGGCAGAAGCACTGTCTTTCAAAGGTTTGTGATGCTGCAGTGATGGCATGGAACTTTATGTCTGCAATTGTCCTGTAAAGTTAGGAGAATTCCAAAGCTAGGGTCTGTAGAAGAGGTTACCCTAGGTAAGACAAACTCCCCTCCACCATTGACTCTGGCCATGTCTGTCCTATGGATCAACCCACTTTTTAGCGGTGGCCTGTTTCGATTTCAGATAGACTGGAGACTTTTCACAGCAAGTTATACTGTAGATTTGCTTCCAGGATCCACACCGCCTGGTAGACGTATCTTTGTGATCACTGGCTTGGAGACGCCACTGGAAAGGCTAATTTCAAGACAGTTAAGGGGGATGCACTTCCCAAGTCCCTCTTTCCCATCGACCTAAAGCAGGAACTCCAAGTTAATTTTGGGCTTTTGTTAATTTGGTATCTGGTCGTTCCGGGTAGAAGAAGGCTTTGCAACTCAAGGATCTTGGTACTTTGCCCTCACCAGACTACCCCATGAATGTCCTTTTTCCTAGTGGATTGGCAAGAACTTGGAACCAAAGAAAAATTGTGGAAATCCATGGGGAATATTCTATCTCTATCTGCGATATCTGAATCAGTACCTATCTCTAAACCAGTAATATCCAAATCAGTGCCTGTCTCTAGATCTGCTGAATCTAAATCAGTACCTACCTCTAAACCTTTTGTGTCTGTACAAATACAGTAAAGGAAATAATTATTTGATCCCTTGCTGATTTTGTAAGTTTGCCCACGGACATAGACATGAACAGTCTATAATTTTAAGGATAGTTTAATTATAACATTGATAGATAGAATATCAAAAATAAAATCCAGAAAATCACATTGTATAAATTATATAAATTTATTTGCATTTGGCAGTGAGAAATAAGTATTTGATCCCCTACCAACCATTAAGAGCTCTGGCTCTTACAGACCAGTTATATGCTCCTAATCAAATCGTTACCTGCATTAATCCCTTAATGTCCAATGATGGGCAGAGTCCGTCATTGGACGCCTCCCCCTGTTTGGTGTGGGCTTCGGTGATGAGCCCGCATCTTTTCTGTCACATGACAGCTGATTTGGTCACCTGACATATGCCCCTAACAGCCGTGGGTGTAATCGCGATCTACCCGTGGCTGTTAACATGTTAAATGCCGCTGTCAAACTCTTACAGTGGCATTTAACATGCATACGAAGGAAGCTCATCCCATCGTTACCTCCTCCGATCGATGCCCGTGTCACATGACCGCGGGTCGCCGATGTGTTAGTATCATAATGGGTCAGCAGGAGACCCCTGTGGTTGTCATAGCCGGATAGCTATGAGCGCTGCCCAGCAGTCGGCGCTCATAGCAAGTGAGCATATCTGCTATAAAGAGCAGGACTGCAGCCCTGCTCTATGTAGCAAAAGCAATTGGGTTATCCAAGCTTCTAGTCTCCCATGGAGACTTTTGAAGCAAGAAAAAAAATGTTTTTAAAAAATATTAAAACAAATTAAAAAAATTTAAAAGTTCAAATCACCCCCCTTTCCCCCATTCAAAATAAAACAATAAAAAAATATATACGCATATTTTGTATCGCCGCATTCAGATTCGCACGATCTATTAAAATATAAAAAGAATCCAATCGGTAAATGATGTAGGGAGAAAAAAAATCAAAACTCCAGAATTATGTTTTTTTTGGTCACTGCAGCAACGCAATACAATGCAAAAATGGGAGATCAAAAGATTGTATACACACCAAGGTAGTGTCAATAAAAACGTCAGATTGGTGCGCAAAAAATAAGCCTCACCCAGCCCCAGATCCCAAAAACTGGAGATGCTACGGTTCTTGGAAAATGGCAACTTTTTTTTTTTTACAAACGTTGGAATTTTTTTCACCACTTAAATAAAAAAAGGACCTAGGGGGGGACTGTTATGATTGAGTCACCGTAGGAGGCAAAAATAGAAATGCAAGCTAAGTCCAGAAAACCAGAGAAGTTGGCAGCTATCGGATTGCAGACCCCTGAACCTATCAACACAACTAGCAGTAGCCGTGGGGGGCTCCTACGATGCCCTAGGCCCCTCGATCACAGCCGGAGGACTACATAGCCTAAAGACAGAAAGGGAAATCTAAACTGCCCCAGAGCAGACCCCAAAGCAAAAGGCAGCCCCCCATATATAATGACGGTGAAGCAAGAAGAAAGAACAAAACACAGACAGAAAGATAGACTGAGCAAAGATGGGGCCCACGCTAGCTTAGATAGGAAAGGACAGGAAGGCTGCTGTCTGCAATCCGTGAAAAACCCTATGAAAATAAGAGCCAACAAACAGACAGTAAAAAAGGCCCTGAAGACGCTAGGCTTCAAAAAAGCTATGTCAGTACTAAGGAATATTCTGAAGACAGAGCAACAGGTAAAAGGAGATTCAGCTCACCCCAGCAGGGAATGGCAGAATCCAGAAAAGCAAGGAAAACAAAACACTAATGCAAAAAGGCAAAGCAGAAATCTTAGCTTTAGATGAGCAGGAATCAGACTGGTTTCCTAGAAGTCCACAGAGAAATCACCCGCAGGCCAGAAGGGCGTCGGCAGCCTTATATCCAGTCATTAACTCCACTCAGCCAGTCATCATCATCAGCCCCAGGTGTTTGACAATCAGGCTCACTATCTTTCTTCACCAGAAGAGGGAGTTACTCGGGCCTCAGTAGTGAAGGGGAAAATGAACTCACAACAGGGGACAGTCCGGTCCGATGGGTGTCGCAGTCTAGTCCGGCACCTCCCATCTTCTAGCGATGACGTCCTCTTCTTTCCTTCCTGTCGTGGCTCCTGCACAGGTGCACTGCTCTGCCCTGTTGAGGGCAGAACAGAGTCCTGCAGGGCGCAGGCGCCGGGAGAGGTCTGGCACCTGCGCAGTGCAGTATTCTGCTCTGCCCTCAACAGGGCAGAGCAGTGCACCTGCGCCGGAGCCACGACAGGCAGCAAAGAAGAGGATGTCACCGTTAGAAGAAGGGAGGCGCCGGACCGGACGGCGACACCAATTGGACCAGAACCCCCCCCCTGGTGAGTATAATCTAACTCATTTTTCTTATCTTTCAGCTTACATCGGGGGCTTATCTACAGCATTACAGAATGCTGTAGATAAGCCCTGATGTCGGTGCCGGCAGCTTATATTCAAAAAAAGGGGTGACAGATTCCCTTTAACATAAAAAATATCAAAATGCGGAACAAAAGTAATTTTCCATATTCACATGCATTCCAAGCAGAACTAATAAAAATAGAAAGAACATTAAGGACACCTTGTAATATGTTCAAATTAAATAATAACTGCAGAACGATGCACTTGTCAAATGGATGTGCGATTGGATATAACTCTTGCTAAGATCTTACCAATAATATAACTGTAGCAGAGGTGTTAACAAATTTAATAGGTCCTAGTAAGGGGCAGAGCAATACATATGATGACATATGAGTTTCCCTTCTAAACTTTTATATAGTTGTGAGGAAGACTGTGCTGGCCCCAATAAATATAGAACATGATGTATGTATGTATATAAATACACTTATATGAGATTAATTTCCTGTCATTGTACATCTGTCAAGTGTGAGGACATGATAATGTGTAATACAATATTACTTTCAACAACTGTACCTGGCCAAAATGATAGTAAAGAGACAGGACGGGAAGCTGAAGTCAATAGAAAATGACCATGTGTTAATGAAGGCAGAGGGCAGCGAAAATTCCATGTCCTGAATCCTTATATCTCCACTTACTTAACCCCAGGAATATAATTATGATTATTTATGAATAAAGCGTGTTACAAAGCACAAAATAAAGATTACAAAAGAAATTGTGGCACAGATAAATCAAAGACCATCTCAAAGACTAAGGAACATTTTTAAGAAGAAGTAAGGATACAAGCTTGCAATAGGTACAAGGGAAGGAGTCAGCAGTTATGGACATTTCAGGTTTAGATAGATTTGGAATTAGGTGCTCTTTCATCCCTGGTTACATGCCTATTGGAACAGGTATGTCTTCAGAGATAGTTTGAAGTTTTGTAAGTTTGGACTATGTCCAATGGAATGAGGGTGGAAGTTCCAGAAAAGAGAGAGAGCACAAGAGATGTGATAGTGTGAGGAGCTGATAAGAGTAGAGGGAAGTACGGTGGGAACTAAAAATGAGTGGCTCTTTTAAAATTCAAAACCGCCGTCTTCACCAAATTTTCTCGGAAAATTTGTGTTGAATAAGTTCATGCAAATCTCAATAATGGAAAGCTTGTAATTGCTCGGAAAATACACATGGGGAAGTAAAGAGAGAAAGAGAGGACTCCACTATCCATAAGAGCTTACACTCTACAGGAGAGAGAGTACCCCACTGACCATAAGAGCTTACACTCTACAGGAGAGAGAGAGAGGACCCCATTGACCATAAGAGCTTACACTCTACAGGAAAGAGAGGACCCCACTGACCATAAGAGCTTACACGCTACAGCAGAGATAGAGAGAGGACCCCACTATCCATAAGAGCTTACACTCTACAGGAGAGAGAGTACCCCAGTGACCATAAGAGCTTACACTCTACAGGTGAGAGAGAGAGGACCCCATTGACCATAAGAGTTTACACTCTACAGGAGAGAGAGGACCCCACTGACCATAAGAGCTTACACACTACAGGAGAGAGGGGACAACGCTGACCATAAGAGCTTACACTCTACAGGAGAGAGAGGACCCCATTGACCATAAGAGCTTACACTCTACAGGAGAGAGGGGACCCCACTGACCTTAAGAGCTTACACAATACAGGAGAGATGAGACAACGCTGACCATAAGAGCTTACACTCTACTGGAGAAAGAGAGAGGATCCCGCTGACCATAATAGCTTACACTCTACAGGAGAGAGAGAGGATCCCGCTGACCATAATAGCTTACACTCTACAGGAGAGAGAGAGGATCCCGCTGACCATAATAGCTTACACTCTACAGGAGAGAGAGAGGATCCCGCTGACCATAATAGCTTACACTCTACAGGAGAGAGAGAAGACCCTGCTGACCATAAGAGCTTACACTCTGCAGGAGAGAGACAACCCCACTGACCATAAGAGCTTACACTCTGCAGGAGAGAGAGAGAGGACCCCATTGACCATAAGAGTTTACACTCTACAGGAGAGAGAGAGAGGACCCCACTGACCATAAGAGCTTACACTCTACAGGAGAGAGAGAGAGGACCCCATTGACCATAAGAGTTTACACTCTACAGGAGAGAGAGGACCCCACTGACCATAAGAGCTTACACACTACAGGAGAGAGGGGACAACGCTGACCATAAGAGCTTACACTCTACAGGAGAGAGAGGACCCCATTGACCATAAGAGCTTACACTCTACAGGAGAGAGGGGACCCCACTGACCTTAAGAGCTTACACAATACAGGAGAGATGAGACAACGCTGACCATAAGAGCTTACACTCTACTGGAGAAAGAGAGAGGATCCCGCTGACCATAATAGCTTACACTCTACAGGAGAGAGAGAGGATCCCGCTGACCATAATAGCTTACACTCTACAGGAGAGAGAGAGGATCCCGCTGACCATAATAGCTTACACTCTACAGGAGAGAGAGAGGATTCCGCTGACCATAATAGCTTACACTCTACAGGAGAGAGAGAAGACCCTGCTGACCATAAGAGCTTACACTCTGCAGGAGAGAGACAACCCCACTGACCATAAGAGCTTACACTCTGCAGGAGAGAGAGAGGACCCCACTGACCATAAGAGCTTACACTCTACAGGAAAGAGAGAGAGGACCCCACTGACCTTAAGAGCTTACACAATACAGGAGAGAGGGGACAACGCTGACCATAAGAGCTTACACTCTACTGGAGAAAGAGAGAGGATCCCGCTGACCATAATAGCTTACACTCTACAGGAGAGAGAGAGGATCCCGCTGACCATAATAGCTTACACTCTACTGGAGAGAGAGGACCCTGCTGACCATAAGAGCTTACACTCTGCAGGAGAGAGAGAGGACCCCGCTGACCATAAGAGCTTACACTCTAACTCAGACCACCATGATTCTGCTTGCAGCACCTAAGATGAAAACAAAATAAGTATCCTTCAGTAAATAAATAAATATCAGTAGGATTTTAATTACATGGATCAATATCTGAGATAAAAGTGGAATAGGAAAAGAAGCAGATGAAGTATAAATATATGGATGTGAAAAAGTATCAGTCCCAAATTTGTCAAATAGCACTGTGAGGTTTTTTTCATTAAGCTACTTGAAATATAGCAAAATGTTTGCAGAACTTGCAATGGTTCAAAATAATTGTAACTTTTGGCTCTTTTAAATTTTTGGTTTCATGCAAAAATACTTTTAGGGTTTGCTCACATGAGCGTATACATCAGACGAGTACTGTTCTATATTTTATCAGATAGGACTCGGACCAATGCTAATGTCCCTAACGATAGTGGCGCGCTAGCTCACTCTGCTCCTTGGATTACTTCTGATGGTGAAGAAGCCAGGGCCACATACCTTGCCTTAGCTCCTGAATTCGCCCTCAGTCTGTACCCTTCCACCATACAGGGAAGAGGGGAGTAATAGTATACCATAATACACCCACCAGACTAACAAGGTAATGCGAACAGGGGTAGCAAAAAATACTGATCATACAAATATACACATACATATAACAGAGCACTGAGGAGTGGAGGATGGGGTTAAACCAAAGTAGGAGAAGATCTTGTCCCTGTCATCCTTAGAAAGCTTTTTTGTCTTGACCATGTTGTTGAGGTTAGAGTCTGACTGATTAATTGAGTCTGTGGACAAGAGTCTTTTATAAAGGTCACTATGTAAGACAGCTGTCTTTAATGCCAGTAAAGAGTTGATTAGGAGCGTCTAACTGGTCTGTAGGAGCCAGAACTCTTAATGGTTTGTAGGGGATCAAATACTTATTTCTCACTGCAAAATGCAAATACGTTTATATATGATTTATACAATGTGATTTTCTGGATTTTATTTTTGATATTCTATCTCTCAATGTTAAAACTAACCTATCCTTAAAATTATAGACTGTTCATGTCTTTGTCAGTGGGCAAACTTACAAAATCAGCAAGGGATCAAATACTTATTTTTCCCACTGTATATCATACAGTTCTCTTGGTTCTTTGCAATAAATTTATTTATGATGAAAGATGTGGCCACCACCACACTTTCATAATCATGGACTAAGACATCCTTAGAAGTGGCAAGCCGGCCATGACCAAGCCTACCATCCAAGATAATTCAGTTCCATTTCCTACTATGTGTCATGATACCAGTGCTGGGTGACTGGCACTTCTGGGGTTAATGTTCTGATCTCAGTGCAGACTCTCACCTGCACACCTGGGACCTATTATGGTGGCCTCTCATTGGTTCTGGGGAGGCTTCTTATAGCCTCAGAAAGCTCCCATCCCCCGTCAGTTATACTTTCGTCCTTGGCATTGTGTGGTGACCCCTGAGTGTGTTAGTGCTGTGTTCTGGTTGCTTGATTCTCTGTGTATGACTCGGTCAGTTCTCTGGTTTCTGCTTTGGATTCTGCCTGGTACCTTCTACGTCTGTTTGGTTTTGATCTCTGCTTGGCTCTGACTGTCTCATCCCTGGTACTTTACTGAGATCTTGTGTATGACCTTTGGCTTTGTCTGACCTCCCGTCTGTTTATCCCTCCTGTACCTTGCTTGCCTGTATTGCGCATGACCCCCACTTTGCCCGGCTTTGAGTTTTCTACCTTCTTTGAAAGCAGGATGCTAAGCCCCGCCCCCTTGCAGTCACTTGACCGTTCACATGACCGTAGGTCCTGTGCCTGCTTTCTAAACTTCTACATTCAGGTCCCGTGCATCTTTATTCTCCGTCTGTTCTTGTCCCCAGGAGTCCCTACGGTGCGGGTGAGTTCCTGCTTAGCGGAGGCTGTATGCCGGCGCTGTCAGGACCCTGACATTGTAACTGACCATTAAGTTTTTTGGGGGGGTTTTATGCAGAGAGTTATGGATCCCATACAGTCTCTGGCTGACCAGATGAAAAGTCTGAGTCAGATGTTTCAGGGTTTAACTCTGGAGCAGCAAGCTCTGGCTCGTTCTCAGCAGCAGGTTTCTGAGACAGTGCGGGGGGTTTTAGCTGCTGGGTCTCTGGGGGCTGGGGCGAGTGATGTTGCTTTGGTGTCCCCTGAACCACCTATTAAACTGCCTGACTTTTTTTCTGGAAATAAAAAGGAGTTCAGGGTCTTCATGGAGGGGTGCAAACTTTTTTTTAGTTTGAGACCACGTTCCTCTGGGGACGACAGTCAGAGGATTGGGGTCATTATGTCTCTGTTAAGAGGGTCCCCACAAGCTTGGGCTTTCGCCCTTTCTCCCACTGCCCCTGAGAGAGTGTCTGTGAATGCATTCTTTGAGGCCCTTAGGCACATTTATGATGAGCCTGACTGAGTGCGATTGGCAGAGGACATGGTGATGAGTGTCTGTCAGGGGAAACACTCAGCTGAGTGGTTTTGTACTGAATTCCGTCACTGGGCCGCAGAGGTCTCTTGGAACGACGCCACACTCCGAGGACTCTTTCGCAGAGGCTTGTCCAAGCGGATGCAGGATGCCTTGGCATTACATCCCCCACCTAACTCTCTCGAGGATGCCATGACCCGGGCCGTCCGGATGGACCGCAGGCTGCGGGTCAGAGGGGTGAAGCAGGTGGAGACTCCATTGTTTCCCAGTGGAAAAGAGACTGCCCCTGAGCTCATGGATGTAGGTGCCCTATCCCTGAAGGATACGGAGAGGAAACACCGGAAGGACAAGCAGTTATGCTTTCACTGCGGTAAAACGGGACATTGGAAAAGGTAGTGTCCCAATTGCCCGTCTTCAACCCGGTCGGCGGGAAACAACTAGGTCTGGATAGTCAACGGGGAGACTACTCAGACCCTCAGGTACCCTTTCGCAGAGGCTTCTCTTTATGTCTGACTTGTTTTCGCTCAGAGTGGGCGCTACTCATGTGGAAAACCTAAGTTGTTTTGTGCTGGACAATCTGCCTGCAGGGTTGGTGTTGGGCATGCTCTGGTTACAACGTCATAACCCAGTTATTAACTGAAAAACGGGGGAGATTGTTCAATGGGGGTTTAATGATTTTAAGTTATGTGATAAATCCGCACTGCTGGTTGAACCTTTAAATCTGTGTCTGTATCATCTGTCGAGCTGGAAGGTATTCCGGAATGCCTGAAGGACTTCAAAGATGTATTCTCCAAAAGCGAGGCCGAGACGTTACAGCCACATAGACCCTTTGACTGCGCTATTGAGCTGGTCCCGTGGGCTAAATTACCTAAAGCCCATCTGTTTAATTTGTCCAGTCCTGAGCGCTTGGCTATGAAGGAGAACATTGCTGAAAGTCTGCGCAAAGGACACATACGTCCTTCAGTCTCACCTGTGGCGGCAGGTTTCTTTTTTGTAAAGAAAAAAGATGGCGGGTTACATCCCTGTCTCGACTTCCGGGAGCTTAATCAGATTACTGTACGGAATACGTACCCCCTTCCGTTGATTCCCGGTTTATGTAACCAACTATCAGGGGCAAAGTGGTTTTCTAAACTGGATCTTTGGGGGGCATATAATTTGATTAGGGTCCGAGAGGGGGATGAATGGAAAACCGCGTTCCTCACGACCGAGGAACTATTTGAAAATTTAATCATGCCGTTTGGTCTTACCAACGCCCCCGCCATATTTCAGAATTTCATCAACGTGGTATTCTTGGATCTCATTGGTCATTTTGTCGTTATCTACTTAGATGATATTTTGATATACTCCTCCGACAAGCATTCTCATTTGGAACATGTACGAACTGTTCTCCAAAGACTGAGAGAAAATCATCTGTATGCCAAATTGGAGAAATGTGTATTCTGTGTGCAAGAATTGTCTTTTTTGGGACTAATTGTATCCGGTGAGGGTTTTCGCATGGACCCCAAGAAGGTGCAGGCCATTGCGGATTGGGTGCAACTCCGAGATCTTAAGGGTCTTCAGCACTTCTTGGGGTTCGCCAATTATTACCGCAAATTTATCCGGGGGTTTTCGCAAGTGGTCAAACCTCTCACGGATCTAACATGCAAAGGTGCGGTTGTGAGGAATTGGTCCTCACTCGCAAAAGAGGCCTTTGCGATGCTGAAAAAATGTTTTATGTCTGCTCCTGTCTTGGTACAGCCAGATCCTTCCAAACCATTTGTGGTGGAGGTGGACGCCTCGGAGGTGGGGGTGGGGGCGGTGTTGTCCCAAGGGCCTGCCACTCTAACCAAACTCAGGCCATGTGCCTTCTTTTCCAGGAAGTTCTCTGCTGCTGAAAGAAATTATGATGTAGGCAATAGAGAGCTTCTTGCGGTCAAGTTGGCGTTTGAGGAATGGAGGCACTTTTTGGAGGGGGTCAGTCACCCGGTTACTGTGATAACTGATCACAAAAATTTGTCTTACATCGAGTCTGCTAAAAGATTAACGCCTAGACAGGCCCGTTGGTCACTTTTTTTTTCTCGTTTCCAGTTTACTATTACATTCCATCCAGGGTCAAAGAATGTCAAGGCTGACGCCTTATCTCATAGTTTTCACCCTGTGTCTGTCCCTGAGCCACCGTCCTCCATTCTGCACTATGTGGGTGGTGTTAGCAGGGATTTCGTCTGAATTGGAACGGGAAATTGAGGGGGCCCAGTTGCTGGCTCCTGCGGCCAAGCCAGGGGGCAAGTTGTTTGTCCCAGAGCAACTTCGCCTTAAACTCTTGCCAGAGTTCCACGAATCCAAGTTGTGTGTTCACCCTGGTATATCAGCCACGCGACTGGCGGTGGCTAGGATCTTCTGGTGGCCTACTCTGGGTTCTGATATAAAGAAATTCATTTCTGGTTGTGGGGTCTGCGCTCGTTCTAAAAGCTCCCATAGCTGGCCGGCGGGGGAGCTGATGCCCTTGGAAGTTCCCGAAAGACCATGGACCCATCTGTCCATGGATTTTATTACCAATCTTCCCTCTTCCAGGGGTAATACGGTGGTATGGGTAGTGGTGGACAGATTTTCAAAGCAGGCTCATTTTGTACCCCTGTCCGCATTACCTTCTGCTGAGACCTTATCCAGATTGTTTGTGCAGCATGTGGTCCGTTGGCATGGGGTACCCCTGAATGTGGTGTCTGATCGTGGTGTGCTGTTTGTGGCTAAGTTTTGGCGTGCTTTCTGCAAAAAATTAGGGGTATCTCTGTCCTTTTCGTCTGCATATCATCCTGAGAGTAATGGTGGACGGAATGCACTAATCAGTCTCTGGAACAGATTCTCAGATGTCTGACTTCTGCTAGACAGAATGACTGGTGTGATATACTGCCGTTGGCTGAATTTGCCTTCAATAGTCGGGTGAGTCAGTCCACTGGTATGTCTCCTTTCTTGATCAACTATGGGTTCAGTCCTCATTTTGGTGAGTTTTCTCGTCTGGAATTGTGGTGCCTCGGGGCTGAGGACTCTGTTCAGTGGTTAAAAGATACATGGGCAGAAGTCCAGCGGCGTATATCTAGGTCTCAAGGCAGGTATAAGTTTTTCGCGGACAGGAAGCGAACACCTGGTCCCATGTTTCAGGTGGGAGAGAAAGTTTGGCTCTCCACGCGAAACATTAAGTTAAAAATTCCGTCAGCCAAGTTGGGCCCCAAATTCATTGGCCCGTACAAGATTGTGGAAAAAATCAACCCAGTAGCGTACAGGCTGTGCCTTCTACCCTCTTTAAAGATCCCTAACGTCTTCCATATATCTCTACTGAAGCCGTTTGAAGCAGTCCGGGGAGAATCCGAGTCCGCTGCTCCTCCGGTTTTGGTTGAGGGACATGTGGAATATGAGATTGGTCACATCGTAGATTCTAGGTTGGTACGGCGGTCAGTACAGTACCTAGTTCATTGGAAGGGGTATGGGCCAGAGTACAGGTCCTGGGTGCTGGCCCGGTTGATGCATGCGTATCGTCTGGTTCGGGCTTTCCATGCTAGGTACCCGGGCAAGCCTGGGGGTCCAGGGGCCCCCCGTTGTGAGGGGGGTACGGTCATGATACCAGTGCTGGGTGAAAGGCACTTCTGGGGTTAATGTTCTGATCTCATTGCAGACTCTCACCTGCACACCTGGGACCTATTATGGTGGCCTCTCATTGGTTCTGGGGAGGCTTCTTATAGCCTCAGGAAGCTCCCATCCTTCGTCAGTTATACTTTCGCCCTTGGCATTGTGTGGTGACCCCTGAGTGTGTTAGTGCTGTGTTCTGGTTGCTTGATTTTCTGTGTATGACTCGGTCTGTTCTCTGGATTCTGCTTTGGATTCTGCCTGGTACCTTCTACATCTGTTTGGTTTTGATCTCTGCTTGGCTCTGACTATCCGTTCTGTCTCATCCCTGGTACTTTACTGAGATCTTGTGTATGACCTTTGGCTTTGTCTGACCTCCCGTCTGTTTATCCCTCCTGTACCTCGCTTGTCTGTATTGTGCATGACCCCCGCTTTGCCCGACTTTGAGTTTTCTACCTTCTTTGAAAGCAGGATGCAAAGCCCCGCCCCCTTGCAGTCACATGACCATTCACATGACCGTAGGTCCTGTGCCTGCTTTCTAAACTTCTACATTCAGGTCCTGTGCATCTTTATTTTCCGGCTGTTCTTGTCCCCAGGAGTCCCTACAGTGCGGGTGAGTCCCTGCTTAGTGGAGGCTGTACGCCGGCGCTGTCAGGACCCTGACACTATGTACACAGAGCTATTACGTCTACGTACTTTAGGTAGTCAGTAGTCCCTGAATCTCCTTACTATGAAGCAGTAATCATCACAATAACAGACCGTTGTGCATTAAGCCTAATGAATAGAATTACATAGGAGTATTTCATTTAAATATTTGATGATCTTGTCAAAATCAACAGAACCATTCAACATGTTGAAAAAGGGTTAGCCACCTTTTCTTAATTGATGGCCTATCCTTGGGATAGGCCATCAATGTCTGATCGGTGGGAATGTGACAGTCGGCAGCCCTGCCTATCAACTGTAACCAGCACTGCTGATGGTTGGAAGTTCTCAGATGCTGCCAGAACACAGCAGGTCCGTCATTTCTATAGCGTCCGTGGCCGGATGCTACAAATCCACCCCTATTTAAATGAATGGGGGTGAATCTGTAGTAGCACTATAGTTTTGATGGAGCTGCCATGTTCCACCAGCAACCAAGAACATGCCAGCGGTGGTAACAGCTGATCGGTAAGAATACCTAGTTTTGTACCCCACTGATCAAATATTGATGTCCTACTTTATGGATAAGCCATCTATAAAATGTTGTGTCTAACCTTTTTAAGGATAATTATGTCGTAACACTGATCTAGAAATTCAAAAAATGTTCCATGTCCAGGTTCTTTATATTCTCTATCAGTGTGAACAAGTGGTCAGTGTGGCTTCCATGCACCAAGAAGCAAACATCTTATAAGGGCTCATTCAGATGTCATTTTTTCTCGTATGAGTGCTATGCCATGTTTGCTAGGATCGTTCTCATACCTATGGTAGTCTGTGGGGTACTTCACATGTCCAATATTTTCATCGGACTAATTGGTCCAAACATTAGCATGAGGACATGGCCAATGCTGAGCTGCTTGTCGGACCAACTCACTTATGCAAGACTATGAATACTTGAAAAATTAGACAGCGCTCGGCACTCGGATGCCATCCATGTACTGTCCATCTTTTACAGGTTGTTTGATAGGAGAAGGTAGAGAAACCTCCATCAGTTTTTTTTTCATTTGGTCTAAGAAAAACTGATGAAATTTGGACCAAAAAGTTGACACTGACCAAACTCTAACGACCAAAACCACTGATGGCACTTGGACCGATTTTTACGTACAGGAAAAATCACTGATGTATGAAGGAGCCCTAAGTAGAGGAGAGCTGGTTCTCCCTTTCTTTTCACGTAACACTGATCTACCATTGTCCGACCCCCCAGATATGCACCCTCGAATTCTTCAACCTTTGGAACAAAATATCAGTTCAACATTAATATAAAGCAAGTTAACTTATTATGGTTTTCCTCATATTCTCCATCTTAATAACCAGGGTTTCCACTATAATGTCTTACTTATATACCCATAAAGAGCGCTCCAGAACCCAAGCAAAAGATAATTACCAATTTACCTCAGTCTTTACAATGGCAATTTAAAGCAGAACTGCTCCATTTTTTCTGATTACTAAACCAGCTCCATCTGGGATACCACTGGGTAAGATTATCATAAAAATATTTTGTAAAATTAAATTCTACAACTTGAAAGAAATCTGGGAAATATAGGTAAAGATTTAAAGGCCAATTTCGTGTAAAAATGTTAGGAAGTTATTCGAGTCCGGGTTGAGTTTTGAAATATTCAGAATGGAGGTTATTATTTTTAAATAATTGGGCATCTTAATATAATCGGTCATAAAATACACAGAGGAGAATCTAAGTGAAACAGCAGGCGGCTGTATAATAGCATTATAATGATATACTGTATGTGACTGCAGAGAGTTTGACCACAAGTCAAGTGCAGTTTTAGGTTTCCGGGTCAGATATTTACACCTGGTCACATATTCCAATTCTTTTCTTGCATTTTTCTACCAGTAATTTTAACTATATGACTCTAAGAACTAAGACTCTATACATACTGTATCGACGTACACTAAAGATCTGTATGGTGGCCCTTGGATTCCCCAAGGTGGCACACACTGCATGTGTCATTGTATTATGAAATTGTTTGGTAATATATTAATATTATATATTAATAATTTAAAGATGCCTCAAAAATGCTAAAAAAAGGCTGCTTGACAAAATCATTAAAAAAGCTCTAAAAAAATTGCTAAAAAAAACGCCATAGGAAAAAATATGCCAAAATTTCCTGCAGCGTCATCCTCTCGAGAATATGAGGCTGTGTGCACACGATGAATTTTTGGCTAGTTTTTGCAGCTGCATTTTTGTGTTTTGTTGAATTTACAGTTCCATTAAAGTGGATGCAATTTATAGAAATCTCCTGCCCATGTATGTCTACTTGGAGAGGCTGGGGCTTGGTATTGCACGTCCACCTCCTATTGAATTGAATAGGAGGCGGATGTGTAGTACCCCATGGCGGACACTACAAGTAGATGACCAAGCTCCGCAAATAAGTACATCCGGCAGCTGGCCAACGCCACCACCACCGATAGCAGCTTATTGGTGGGGGTGCCGAGTGCCGAACCCCAGCCGATCAGACACTGATGCCCTATCCTGAGGATACAGCATCAATCTAAAAGTAGTGGACAACCTCTTTATTTCCTTTTCTATACTGTGCTTCTGTACGGCATCTATTTTTTTTTGGCACACTCATAGACTGGGTGAGTTTCCCGTGATGCACAGAAGTAACCAATGCATTTTTTTCACATGTCGATTCGGTCAATGAAAACAATCGTTCATCTGCACTGCCCCACCGAATAACACTGGTCCAACTGCGATCTGTTTTTTTTCTTCAATGACGGCACTCGGATGGAAAATACGAATGCGCCCTTATTATTACTATTCATACTTTATGTCTGTGTGAATAATAAGTAGGTTTTTCTTTTCGGTCGCCTTATTCAGAAGCTCCGATGCCAACCACGGCAATCATCAGTGCCGATGAGCAGGTACAACCTGAGTAGAGGATCAGGTACACCATTGTTAGTAAAACACACACATCATGATGAACAACTTCCTTTTTCCAGCAGAATCCCAGCGCCAGCCCCGGCCTGTATCCTCAGCGCTGTAAATCAGGTCTTTGTGCTCCAGGAGGACTCAATCAGCCGCAGGTGTGGGCTCTCAGAGCTCCGGCGGGGATTAGGGGGCAGCATTTGATATGGGAATCTCAGCAGCCTCGGTTGTGTCCACACTACACCAGATCGTCAGTGGAAAAAAGGAGGAAAACGCTGATGAAATGTGGCAAAAGATCATGGAATGCAATTTACCTCTCTGCATCTGCAGGAAAATAAAAAAAAGAAAATAAGACCTAATTTTGCACTGATGATGTCAAAGAGCATAGACATGACACGGGGAATTGCACGGATGAAATTCTGTGGTCAAAACCAATTAGGATCTTCTTGGTTTATTTTTTTATCCAATGTTTTGGAGTTTTTAACACTTTATATTTTTAAAGAAGTTTTGCAAAATGAAGAATATATCATTTAATTTAAAGGGATGTTCCACTAAAGAACTGACATCTGAATCTGAAGGGTGGCACAAGGCCAGAGATATGCTGGCATCAGGACCCCCTTCCAAATTACAGATAGTAAAGTAGAAGAACAGATGGGTAAACTTATAAAATGTCTACATCTTTCAGTTTAGAGTATTCATCATTTTATTTATTTTTTTATTTATTTTTTTCCCCATAAATCAATAGCAGACATGAAAAAAAAAAAACTTTGTAATATATCGTATCAGAGAAATTTGCAATTTTCTCCTCCTTTAATTCTCAAAATTCTCAATTCTCAGGTAAAATGTATCTCGAGTGAATACAGATTTTCGCATTACTGAGATAGGAGATAACAGTTGGTGCACAAGACATTCCATGGAGAATGGTAACTGTGGTTTCAGAACTTGCAGCAGAATGTCTGTGTCTGCCCTTAGCTCCTCCCTAGAATGTCTGTGTCTGCCTCTAGCTCATCCCTAGAATGTCTGTGTCTGCCTCTAGCTCCTCCCTAGAATGTCCGTGTCGGCCCTTAGCTCCTCACTAGAATGTCTGTGTCTGCCTCTAGCTCCTCCCTAGTATGTCTGTTTGCCCTTAGCTCCTCACTAGAATGTCTGCGTCTGCCCTTAGCTCCTCCCTAGAATGTCTGTGTCTGCCCTTAGCTCCTCCCTAGAATGTCTGTGTCTGCCCTTAGCTCCTTCCTAGAATGTCTGTGTCTGCCCTTAGCTCCTCCCTAGAATGTCTGTGTCTCCCCTTCGCTCCTCCCTAGAATGTCTGTGTCTGCCCTTCGCTCCTCCCTAGAATGTCTGTGTCGGCCCCTAGCTCCTCCCTAGAAGTTCTGTGTCGGCCCCTAGCTCCTCCATAGAATGTCTGTGTCTGCCCATCGCTCCTCCCTAGAATGTCTGTGTCGGCCCCTAGCTCCTCCATAGAATGTCTGTGTCGGCCCCTAGCTCCTCCCTAGAAGTTCTGTGTCGGCCCCTAGCTCCTCCCTAGAATGTCTGTGTAAAGAGAAAGATAAAGAAAGAGAGAGAGAAAGAAAGAGAGTGAGAGAAAGAAAGAAAGAGAGAGAAAAAGAAAGAGAGAAAGAACGAGAGAGAAAGAAAGAAAGAAGAAAGAAAGAAGGGAAGAAAGAAAGTAAGAAAGAAAGAACAAAAGAAAGTAAGAAAGAAATGAAGAAAGGAAGAAAAGAAGAAAAGAAAAAAATCAAAGAAAGAAAGAAAAAATACAAAAAGAAAGAAATAATAGATAGAAAGATAGTAAACAGAAAGATAGATAATAGATAGATTGATAGATAGATAGATGATAGATAGATAGCTAATAGATAAATACATAATAGATAGAAAGATAATAGCTAGATAATAGATAGATAGATAGATGATAGACAGATTATAGATAAATAGACAGACAGACAGACAGTGGGCTCAGACAGGCAAAAAATTAAATTACAGAAAAGCCAGGATTCTTCATATTTTGTTATGATGGTTAGATTTACTCCATTTTTCATTCTTCTCTTACTTCTATTAACCTATTATTTTCATTTTCTTTTTACCATCTTTTCATTTTTATAAGAAACAGCATTGATTTTGTCTTCAGACCCGAACTCCTGGTGAGGAGATGAGAATCAATGACCTTCTGCATATATAACCTTTCACATCTGGGGCAGGGAACATTGCAGCAGCGGCAGCCCGGGGTGTGAGCATCCAGAGCGGCTGTGTACGGTGCGCGCTGCTCAGGCCTATTAAGCCTTTCTCATTGTGCTCGGTCCTGCCGTGTGGAAGGATTAAATCCATGATTCGAGGAAATGAAACAATTCTTTCCTGTAAGTCTACCAAAGACTAAACAAATGATAAGTTAATGCTGCTGCTGCTACTGCTTATGTTTCTCCGACACTTGAGTGACTAGGACGTAATATCGCCAGCGTTCCGTATCCGTTACAGCCGGCTCTAACGCTAAACAGCATTGTTCTAAGCACGGATCTTCCTGCGCTTTCCTTCCCATCATCCCGGCACTTAGGCCATAAATCAGGAATAGATTTGAGCAGATTTGGTTATTACGCCTAATACTCAGCAGCTATTAACCCCGTATGAGTTTTACTGTTATTCTAAGTTCAAAGTATATTAAAAAATGGACATATTAATATCTCTGGTTCTCATTAACTTATCTTACAAAGTAAAAAAAAAAATTGAAAAAATAAAAAAAATCTTTTTTTTTCTTCAGCTTTCTGTGATTTAGCTGTGTCATTAATGCATGTAAAATGGAGCTGAATAATGAGTGCGGTTTTCTACTTTACAAATTCATCAACTGAGAAACCAAGAGTCGAATTCCACACAACATCTGGTTTCTATTCCTCCGAGTTGCCCATTTTGGAGCTATAATCATGTGTTATTCTAAGGAACACGGTGTCAATCACTCAGCTAATGGTGAATAGGAACCAGGGGGGGGTATAATGCTGAAATACCTGAGAGAAGGAGGATTCATCTAGAACAGGTGCATTAGTAAGATGAGAATATGGCACATAATAGTGATTACAGACCGGAGGATGTTCAGACCGATGACAGAGAGTTATTGGCTGTTATAAGGGGGTTGAGTAGTAAAATGGTCCCCAGGCTGAGGTCAACGAGGCACATGAGCTCCATAACTGTAAGACTACAGTTCTCGTGGAACACGAGGAGTAATGGAATGAAACTGAAAGGGAGATGATACAGATTAGTTATTAGAAAAAACTTTTTGACAGTGAGGGCGATCAATGAGTGGAACAGGCTGCCACGAGAGGTAGTGAGTTCTCCTTCAATGGAAGTCTTCAAACAGAGGCTGGACAGATATCTGTCTGAGATGGTTTAGTGAATCCGGCATTGAGCAGGGGGTTGGACAAGATGACCCTGGAGGTCCCTTCCAATTGTAACATTCGAGGATTCTATGATTCACAACCGTATTTTTTATCTTACAAGAAAATTGAGTTGATTATGCTAATTATACTTTGATCAAACTCTGATCTGAGTTTCTTGGATGAGAAGATGGATAAAGAATTGTCTCCATCTTCTCCACTCTGAAAATCGGACTGCACTAGGATATCATATGAGCGCGGTTAGATTTTTTCCATGGACTCATGGACTTGAATGGCTGAGTGCAATCTGAATATTAGATGCAAATCGTCCATACTGTGATTTTTTTCCACGGACAAAAATTATTTTTGCTTTTCTTTATTCTGAGAGCTATAACTTTTTTATTTTTGCGGTGATGGAGCTGTATGGTGGCTTGTATTTTTGCGGGACAAGATGATGTTTTCAGTGGTACCACATTTATTTATATCCATCTTCTTGATCGCATGTTATTCCACTTTTTGTTCGGCGGTATGGTAATAAAGCACTGGTTTTTTGCCTTGTTTTTTTTTAATGGTGTTCACTAAAGGGGTTAACTAGTGGGACTGTTTTATAGATTGGGTCGTTACGGACGCAGCGATACTAAATATGTGTACTTTTATTGTTTAGATTTTTTTATTTAAATATTTATTGATGGAATACATATTGACTTTTTTATAATTATATTTATTATTTTTTAAATATTTTTTACAATTATTTAAAAAATTATTTTTTATTTAATGTCTTAGTTTTACACCCTGTCCCACTATGGGACACTCATTTTGTGCAGGCTGATTGCTTCTATAGCATGCAGATCTGCATGCTATAGAAGTCGTCAGCGCTGCAGATTCTGTGCACTGACCTGTGAGACTCCCTGACATGCTCTGCGCATGACAGAAAGTCTCTCAGGCCTGGAGACCCAGATGTCATCATGATAACTCCGGGTCTCCATGGCAGCGATCGGGACCCCGCGTCATGCCGAGGGGTCGCCATCCAAAGGCAGAGGGGCTGTCACAGCTGACAGCCCCACTGCCTGCTCCTGGAACGCTGCAATCATGTTTGATAGCAGTGTGCCGGGGGTTAAAGTGCCGGGAGTGGTCCGTGACTGCTCGTAGCGCTTAGTGCCCGGTGTCAGCTGTGATAATTAGCTGACACCCAGCCGCAATCAACCGCGCTTTCCCCATGAGCGTGGCTGATCGGGTATGCCGTACTATTCTGTCCATGGGCATTAGGGCCCATGGCACATGGACAGGATAGTATGTCATATGTCAGAAAGGGGTTAAACATAACCATTACAAAGTTACCGTTCAGTAAAGACTGTGTTTTAGAATTGGAGTCTTTTATTGAACTGCAGAACCTATGGTCCTGGAACGTCAACATCACCAGTTACAAGGGCCTGTATGGGCGCAAGGCCCTCACAGCACCAACACCCAGCCAGGACCCATTCTTTCATGTAGCATTTGGGTCTCCTGCAGGGTGACTGGTTTACCATGTGTAAGGGGTTAACAAGACCATCCTGTGTATATAGTAGGAGATGTCCATATATTAATGTATGGTTCTACAGTGCCGGTACTCTCTGAGGGAATGGAAGGAAGAGCGCGCCACTCATCGCTCTGCGCGCTGCTCTGCCCGGGCGACAAACTCCCGTCCTTCGCACGCTTTCGCCTTTTATCTTCCTGCTGCTGCGTGCCCTTTTCTACATAGTAACATAGTAACATAGCTACTAAGGTTGAAGGGAGACTTTAAGTCCATCTTGTTCAACCCATATCCTATCCTAACTTGCTCTAACATGTTGATCCAGATGAAGGCAAAAAAAAAACCCATGTGGCAAACAGTAAGCTTCACATTGGGGAAAAAAAATTCCTTCCCGACGCCACATACGGCAATCAGACTAGCTCCCTGGATCAATGCAATATCAAGGAAACTAGTGTATATACCCTGTAATATTATACTTTCCAAGAAAGGCATCCAGTCCCTTCTTAAATTTTAGTAGGGAATCAGTCATTACAACATCATATGGCAGAGAGTTCCATAGTCTCACTGCTCTTACAGTAAAGAATCCGCATCTGTGATTATGCTTAAACCTTCTTTCCTCCAAACGTAGAGGATGCCCTCTTGTCCCCGTCACAGGTCTGAGAGTAAAAAAATCACTAGAAAGGTCTTTGTACTGTCCCCCGCATATATTTATACATTGTAATAAGATCACCCCTAAGCCTTCGATTTTCCAAACTAAATAACCCCAAGTGTAATAACCTGTCTTGGTACTGCAGACCCCCAAGTTCCCTAATAACCTTGGTCGCTCTTCTCTGCACCCGCTCCAGTTCAGCTATGTCTTTCTTATACACCGGAGACCAGAACTGTACACAGTATTCTAAGTGTGGTCGCACTAGTGACTTATATAGGGGTAAAATTATGTTCTCCTCATGAGCATCTATGCCTCTTTCAATGCATCCCATTATTTTATTTGCCTTTGCAGCAGCTGCCTGACACTGGCCACTAAATGTGAGTTTGTCGCCCACCCATACACCCAGGTCTTTTTCAGTGACAGTTTTGCCCAGTGTTTTACAATTAAGCACATAATTATACATCTTGTTTGTTCTACCCAAGTGCATGACCTTACATTTATCCCCATTAAAGCTCATTTGCCATTTATCAGCCCAAGCTTCTAGTTTACATAAATCCTCCTGTAATATAAAATTGTCCTCCTCTGTATTGATTACCCTGCAGAGTTTTGTGTCATCTGCTAATATTGAAATTCTACTCTCTATGCCCCCTACAAGGTCATTAATAAATATGTTAAAAAGAAGCGGGCCCAATACTGATCCCTGTGGTACCCCACTGCTAACCGTGACCCAGTGACCCAGTCCGAATGTGCTCCATTAATAACCACCCTTTGTTTCCTATCCCTGAGCCAGCTCTTATCCCACTTACACATATTTTCCCCTATCCCCATTGTTCTCATTTTATGTATCAACCTTTTGTGTGGCACCGTATCAAAAGCTTTTGAAAAGTCCATGTACACCACGTCCACTGCGTTTCCTTGGTCCAGTCCAGAACTTAGGTTTTCATAAAAGCTTATCAGATTAGTCTGACAGGAACGGTCTCTTGTAAACCCATGTTGATATTGGGTCATGAGGTTATTCTTCTTCAGATACTCCAGTATAGTATCTCTTAGAAAACCCTCCAGGATTTTACCCACAGTTGAGGTTAAACTTACTGGCCTATAATTTCCAAGTTCAGTTTTTGTCCCCTTTTTGAATATTGGCACCACATTTGCTATACGCCAGTCCTGTGGTACAGACCCTGTTATTATGGAATCTTTAAAGATTAAAAATAATGGTCTATCAATGACTGTATTTAAATCCTGCAGTTCTTGGGGATTTACCCCATCCGGGCCTGGGGATTTGTCAATTTTAGTGATTTTTAGACGCCGCTGTACTTCCAGCTGGGTTAAGCAGGTGACATTTAATAGAGAATTTTTTTTATCACTGATCATGTTATCCGTCATGGGATTTTCTTGTGTAAATGCTGTTGAAAAAAAGTCATGCAGCATATTGGCTTTTTCCTCATCTTCATCCACCATTTCACCCAGATTATTTTTAAGGGGGCCAACACTATCATTTTTTAGTTTCTTACCATTTATGTAGTTAAAGAAAATTTTGGGATTATTTTTACTTTTTCTGGCAATGAGTCTCTCTGTCTCAATCTTTGCTGCCTTGATTTGCTTTTTACATACATTTTTTCTGGTTGTCTTCGCTCCTTCCTGTCACCAATAGCTCCGTCTGACTCCTGCTTCCCTCATGCAGCAGGGGAAGGTCTGCCCCACTCAGGCTTCCCCCTGGGAACAGAGGATGCAGCCTTTCTACTTCCAGACCCGGCATGCCGGTACCCGAGATCCAGTCTATCTCCCTACAGCACTCCTGTACATTTCCTTAACCTGTGACAATATTAGTGTAATGTCGGTGTGTTAATATAGTTATTGATCATCTTCTTTGGTATCGAGCGCAGTTCCATTTCTTTTCTAAGTCATGTGACAATGAATCATAATCTCCGGATGACACTACCCTCAATGTGTGAGCCAGAAGTTTCTTTTACAATATAAGCCTATGGAACCTTGTTCTGACTCTCCATAAACTTACATTGTAAAGGCTACTTCTGGGTCACACAGAGCACAGTGTGAGAGTATGAATCACTGTAATGTGACTCAGAAAGGGAGCTGAATAGTGCTGGAAGCTGGAGAAGACAGAAAGCGGTAAGTATATTAGTGACACTACACTAAGGTTTACAGGTTTAGGCCCCCTCCACACCTCCATATAACACTGTATGGCAAAGTCACTGGCAAAGTAGAGATAAGCGACTTTGCCTTTTTTCTGTTCGAGTCGGGTTTCATGAAAGCCGACTTTCTTAAAAGTCGGGTCGAAAGAAATCGGCCGACTATAGGGAAAAGTCGGGGTCCGAATGAAACATGAAACCCATGCAAGTCAATGGGGAAGCAAAGTCGGCAGGGAGTGGAGGACAGTAAACACACCTACAGTGCCCATTTCAATGCCAACAACATCAATTCTTATTACTGAAGCTTGTCAACCTTAATTTACTTTATAATAATAGTTACGCATTGAAAACTGGGGGTAATTTGGCTAAAGTTGTGGGGGGGTAGGGCTGGCTCCAGGTTTTCGTGTGCCCTGCACCAAAGAGTGTCAGTGCGCCCTTTTAACACATACCACAATTCATAAGGCTCCGATACGGCACAGAAATATAGGTATAGTCCAATGAAAAATACTTCAGTGCTTACATGACATGACTGATATCTATTTTAAATTCTACAATAGCTCAAAAAACGGACAGTATATTACTCCTTACAGTATTAAGGCCACCACCTAGTGCACCATACAGAATAATGAGCCCCATATATTTCTCCATACAGAATAATTGGTCCCATATCATGTTCTCTACAGTATATGATGAGCTCCACATAATGCTACAGTATATGTTGGTCCCCATGGAGGATGCTCCACTGTCTTATGGCCCAATTAATGCTCCATAGAGTCCATATATAATCGGCCCCATTTCTAATGCTCCAGTGTATAATGTGCCCTGTAAATGCTGCTCCAGTGTGTGATGTCCCCCATTTTGAATTCTCCAGTATATGATGGGCCAAATGGATGATGCTCCAGTGTATGATGGGCCCCATATATCATTCTCCAGTGTATATTGATCCCCAAAAAATCCTCTCAACATTTAAAAAAATTAAACAGCTCTCCTTGCTGGGCACTGCTCTACTCTGGACTCCTCAGCATTGCCATCTTCAAGCTCTTTACACTTGTACTGTTTCGGTAGAGGGCATACAGACGTGATGTCATCGCGCTCTCTAACCTGAATGTCACTGTCAGGAAAGACGGAAGACGTCACGGCGGTGGAGCAGGGAGAGGTAAGTATTGCAAGTGCTGTGGCCCTGAGCAAGCATGGGGGGCCCACTCATGGGCGATGGAACTGGCACAGGGCCCCTCATAGTATGACGGTATGTCTGACGGCGAGTGGGCCCTCCCACTGGCAGAGACACTTTATTGTACTATGAGGGGCCCTGTGCCACTGCCGTCGCCCACGAGTAGGACCCCCCCACCTGCTCAGGGAACCGGCACTTTCATCTGCACCTTCCTCTGTGTTACCGTGTAAGGTGGTATAGTATGCAGGAAGGGGCACCTGAGTTTCATCAGGGTCTGATTCGGGCTCAGTAGATTGCGAGAACAATGTAGTGCTGTGGGTGAATGTACCAGCAGAATCATCTAGCAGTGGCTGTGCATCAGTGCATGCCAAGTCAGATTCATCTTCGACTGGGGAATTCAGGATTTGATTTGATAACCCAGGAATGGTATGTGAAAAGAGCTCCTTGGAGTAATCTGAAGTGTGTGCTGCAGCATCCTTCACTTTTGGTGTGGGTGAAGGACACAAGGAAAGGTGTTGTTTCTGACCAGAAGCCTGCACTGATGACTCTGTGCTTGCAGTTTTTGTAACTTCAGAAGAGGAGGCAATAGAGCTGGAGGCTGTTTTGGCAATATAAGCCAAAACCTGCTCCTGATGCTCCGGCTTTAAAAGCGGTTTACCTACTCCCAGAAAAGGGAACCTTAAAGGCCTTCTTGTGCCAGACGATAACGCAGGCTCAACTCCTCCTGCCTTAGCTGCTATTGTGCTTTTGCCAGAACCAGCCGATGCACCACCACCATCAGTACCAGCTGCGCCCCCCCCCAAGTCCGCGGCCTCTTCCACCAGACTTCCTTATGTTTGGGAAAATGTACCAAAAATACGAGCAGTGAAATGGTACTGTATGAGTAGCGTACAGCTGTGTAAGGTGCATCTAAGAAGTGAAATCTCCACATATATTTTGTGAGTCACAGACGCTCACCCAGTATGAATTTCACCATAATCCAACAAGCAGATATGCGGTACTGTATCAGAGGTGTACAGCTGTATACGTTGTTGGTGAAACTGTCAATCTCCGTATATGTATTTACGGAGTGTCACACACACGCTGACTCTGTATAGATGTGACTGTAATAAAAACAGCAGATATACAATACTGTTTGAGAATCAGACAGCTCAATATGGTGTATGGAGAAATGGAAATGTCCATATATGTATTTACGGAATGTCACACACACACGCTGACTCTGTGTAGATGTGACCGTAATAAGAACAGCAGATATACAATACTGTTTGAGAATCGGACAGCTCTATACGGTGTATGTATGGAAAAATGTTAATCTCCGTGTATTTTTTTATGGAGTCACACACATATAGCATGTATTTGTCCGTGATACCAGCCGGTACAAGGTAGTGTGTGAGGAGCGTACACCTCTATATGGTGTGAGCGAAAATTTACACTCAGTAAATACTGTGCAGAGAAAAGGAATACATTTTTTTTTGCTTTTAAAAAAGCACTCTGCACAGCAGTGTGCAAACAGCAATGCAGCTATCAGGTAGCCTTATAAGGCAGCCTAATCACCAACAGAGTTGCTGCACACAAAAGTGTGAAAAAATTAACTTTTGGTAACTGTGCAGAGAAAAGGAATAAAAATTTTTTTGCTTTTAAAAAAGCACTCTGCACAGCACTGTGCAAACAGCACTCTCCCTATTGAGAATGAGCAGCAGCAACCTCTCCCTATGCTAAGATCAGCAAAAGTAAGATGGTGGTCAGCGGTCACGGCCTTTTATAGCCACTGTGATGCCACACAAAGCCAGCCAATCACTTGGATGCCCTTCTCTAAGATGGTGGGGGCCGCTGCCTATGTAATCGCGTTGCCCACAGTGTGCGTCCTTGATGATTGGCTGAGAATAGGCATAGGAAGCATTGTGGGAAACACGACTTTGGCGCTCAAGTCGGTGACCTCATGGCCGATCTCACGCTATGGTCGGGTTTTGATCGGCGAAACCCGACTTTAGCAAAAGTCGGCGAATTCTGAATTTGGCCACCCGTTTCGCTCAACTCTATGGCAAACTACTGAAGGGGAGATATGTATCACTGAGGTTTTTAGCTTTGGTGATATGAACCTAGGAAAATGCTCTGGCCCACTAACTGCTCAGAGAGGTTAATTGGCCACATTTAGAGCTAGGTTTAGTGAACAGCTGAAAAGTGGCTTAGGCAGATTACCATGCCTCCACCCCAGGGTGGAATGCAGAGGATAAATACACAGCCTTCTAGCTCATTCAGTGTTGAGCTGTGTTTGAGGATAAGAAAAGTTTAGCCTGTGTTTTATTTTCATCTGAGGCCAGAAATACCATGTTTATATTGCTAAACGCGCCCTGATTTATGCTGCAACTCAGTAAACCAGTGGAAAATTTAAAGAGACCGCGTTACTGTGTCTATCTCCATGATCAATAACACTTAAAAGATATGAGACTTCTTATTAAAGGATTAAACATCTTTATTGCAAACTATTAAAAATATATGGATGAATCATTTCATAGCGAAATGTCAGGTGTGGTGGGTCTCTGGTCTTGTACATTGCATGTAACGTTACCTCTTACTTTTGGTTCCATATGTGTGGTTTTCATACATTATTAATACAGTAGAATTGTATTATGTAGGTTGCTGTTGTGGTTTATTCACACTCCATTTATTGTTATCTTGACATCATTTTGATCTGCTATTTTTTCACATGATATGTGTTTGAGTTGCCTACTAATATATGGGCTTCTCCTTATTTGTATTCTACTATATGCCATATCACTTGATTTTAATTTGATACTATGCACTTATTTTATGAAATCATGTGTTACTGTATTTAATTTATCTCATATGGACTATACAGTTCATTATATGTCATCTTATGCAAGTGTACCCACCTTCTTTTTTGTACATTTGTAGCCCCCATTCTCTTTGACCTGCTGTGATACTATTTATAAATATATATATATATATATATATATATATATATATACACACATATATATATACAGTATATATTTTGGCTTTTCTGTTGTTTTTTTCCTTGAATAGTTTGTAATAATGTAATAAAGAAATAAAGATGTTTTTGGCCCTTTACTAAGAAGTCTCATATCTTTAATTGTACTTGTGTATTTTATACTTCTTTTGGCTGTACTGGTTGTTGATTGACTGAGGAATCTTGGTGCTGTACTCTATGAGCAGCTGAGTGAGCCGATCTACCACGGTTGGTGCTAGAACTGCAGGCAACTTTCCCAGGGAGCATGTGTAACGGCTGGGGATAACCTGCGTGTTTTGGGTGAAGGTGCAGGTGAGCCAGGAAACATAGTCAGCCAGCAAAGAGGAGCTGATCAAGCATCTGGTCCCAGCACAAAAACAGCAGCTAACACAGCAGAAAACAAATAAACTGTTGGTGCAGCATCTCCAAAAGCAGTAGCAGCATGGGCAATAGGAGGGGCTTATGTAGCAGATGAAAATCCTCACAAAACTCATAGGCGTAGTATACTATACCTGGCCCATTCTCACATTTTGGGTGGGCATCTGGGTGCAGTCAAAATTCAAGAGCAGGTATTTCAAAGGTTTCACTGGCCTGGGTGTCACAGAGAGATTGTTAATCATTGCCAGTGCTGTCCTACCTGTCAGATGACTGCTCCCATCTCCCACTTCTGCAGTCCACTAGTGCTGTTACCCTTTATAAAGGTCCCAGTTGACCAGATTGCCATGGATCTTGTTGGGCCACAAGAGGGCACCAATATATCCAGGTGGCCATGAACAATGCAACACAGTACCTGGTCCCCGGAGGGGAAATCACTGAGAAACTCCGCTGCCAGGAGCAGAGCCCTTCCAAAGGAGATTCTGATGGATTAAGGAATGCCATTCATGTCCAAGGTAATGAGAGAGCTATGTAGGGCTCTACAGATTGCACAACTCAGAACGTTGGTGTACCATTCACAGATGGATGGCCTGGTGGAGAGGTTTAATAAGATCTTGAAGTCCATGCTTAAGAAGGTTGTAGAAAAGGATGGCCGAGACTGGGATAGCCCACTCCCATACCTGCTGTTCTCTATTAGGGAAGTTCCTCTATGGGGTTCATTGTTCGAGTTGTTATACAGACAGCACCCTTGGGAACTTCTGGATATTGTGAAGTTGACCTGGGAAGCAGAGGCTACACCCCACCATAGTATCATTGAGCATATGGCCCAGATGCAGGACAGGATCATGAGGGTGATGCCGATGGTGACTGAGAGCCTGCTTCAAGCACAAGAGGACCAGGCTAGGGTCTACAGTCTGTCAGCAAAGCTGAGACAATTTATCCCTGGAGATCTGATGTTGGTGTTGATCCCCATGGTTGAAAGTAAATTTCAGGTCAAGTGGCAGGGGCCATGCGAGGTGGTCGTGAAGCTGAGTGACATCATCTACAAAGGCCAATAGCCAGAGAGAAGAAAGCTGAATTAGGTGTAATACATCAACCTGCTTAAACCATGGTGAAACAAGGAACCGGTGAAAGCTATGTGCCTGGGGGTCAAGCCGGAAGCAAAGGTCAAGGATGTCACAGTGGCAGAGACACTGTCACCAGCCCAGAAATAACAACTGGGACCTGTTTTCAGAGTTGCCAGGATGTACGCAGGTTGTGGAGAATGAAATCCTTACAGACCACATGTGTGGGTGAACTTAAAGCCGTATAGAATCCTCAAATCCTGCTGCAAGGTGATTTCGAAGGAAGTAAGGAGAATGTTGAGCCTGTGTGTCTTTGAAGAGTTAAAGAATAACTGGTCCAGCCCCTTTTTCCTTGTGCCAAAGCTTGATGGAGAGTGGCATTTCTGTAACGACTACAGGAAACTCAATGAGGTGTCCAAATTCAACTCATATCCGATGCCCCGCGTCGATGAACTCTTCGAGAGGCTAGGGTCAGCCAGATACATCACCACCCTGGACTTAATGAAAGGGTGCTGGAAAATCCCCCTCTCTTAAAGTGACAAGGAAAGATGGCCTTCTTTATACCTGATGGGTGCTTCCAGTATACCAGAATGCCATTCGGGCTAAAAGGAGCTCCAGCTTCCTTCCAGAGGGCCATGGACTGGATCCTAGCCCCTAACAAAAAGTATGCCACAGTTAACCGTGACAACATTGTTATATTAAGACCAAGCCATATTGGATGCGCTAAGGAAGGCAAGGTTTACCATAAATGCAAAGAAGTGTGCCATGGAGAAAGAGGCAAAATTCTTGGGCTACATCAACGGAAAAGGTGAAATAAATAGTGATGGGCAAACCCGAACAATAACTTTCAGGGTCCGTACCTAACATCTAGCGTTCAGGCACGGATCCCGAACACGAACTTCTCTAGGAAGTACCTGTTGATGTTCAGGTTCAGCTTGGCTGTTTCCCATGCAGCACAAGAAACATCGGTGGCTCTCACCATTGGTAAGATTGTTATTGCCTGTTAGAGTTCTGCAATTCCAATGATGTCAGATGACAGCATGAGCCAGCACTGTTACCAGCGGTAAAAAGTTTACCGCTGGTCACAGAGGGGTCAGCTTATGAGAGAATACTACTCCAATTAGCCTATGCCTGCTGTAGCTGATAACAGCAAGAGCAGGTGCCGCTGATGGGAGTATTCATCAGCCAGCGCCTGTGCTCTAAATAAATAAATAGAAAAGAAAATTGCGTGGGGTATGTTCTATTTTTGATAACCAGCGCAGGCAAAACTGACAGCTGCGGGCTGCAACCCTCAGTTGTCAGCTTTATAATGGCTGGTTATCAAGAATAGAGGGGTCTCCATGCTGTATTTTTATTATTTAAATAAATAATAAAAAAAGCATTGTGGTGTTCCCCCATTTTTGACAACCAGCTAAGCTAAACCAGCGATCTAGGGGCAGGTATTCTCAGACTGGTAAGGGGCCATGGATATTGGCCCCTCCAGCCTAAAAATAGCATATCGCAGCCTCCTCGGAAAAGGCACATCTATTAGAGGCACCAATTCTGGAGATTTGCCTGCTCTGCCCACTTGCCCAGGTGTGGTGCCAAGTAGGTTAACAGTTCTGAGGTTGATGTGAGCTGTTTTATGGCCCTCTGATATCAAGTCCACACACTAGTAATGGAGAGGCGTCTATAAGACACCCTATTACTAACCCTATGGTAAATTTTGATAAAAACACACAGCCAGAATAAAGTCCTTTAATTGAAATAAATGACGGAAACTCCTTTTATTTGAAATAAAATTAAAAAGCAAATTATACTCACCTTACACCCATTCCATTAAAGCGCTTCTCCCCTGTAAAAAAAAACAGAACGTTCAAGCCAAAGCCAAGGATTTCAAAAGGAGGATGTAACGGTAGCAAAGTCGCACATGAAGATGTAATTGTATTATCTCATTCTTACTATGTACTCATTTTAATTTCCATGTGGTCTTCAACTGATGTTAGGCAGTGGCTTACTGAAATCATTAAAAGGCGGCCTGAGTATTTCCCATGACCAACTTATTGATTAATGGAAATCAGCTGGTGTCACGGGCCAAGAGTCTTTTCATTAAAGGGGTTGTTCAGGATTTTAACATGGATGGCCTATCCTTAATATAAGTCAATAATGTCTGATTGGTGGGATTGCGTCACCCAGCACCCCTGCAGATCAGCTTTTCCTGGTCATATCAATAGGGAGCGGATGTGCAGTACCCGGCCGCTTTACCATTGACAGAGCTGTGCTGCACAGCTCTGGAACTAAGCAGTTCAGGCCTCCACATACTACTGTACATCAGGATCAGCTGATCAGTGGGGTGCCTTGTGTCGTACCTTCGCTGATCGGACATTGATGACCTATCGTAAGGATAGGCTATCAATTTTAAAGTCCCGGACAACCCCTTGAATTGCTTTTGTCTTTTCAGATTCACATTGCACCTAAGATTAGAATTTGGGTAACTCGCTCCTCCAGAAGCATAATGGAGTTCTTATAGCAAAACTGACCTACACATTTTCTCTGAGGCTTGGCAGAGTGTCTAGAGGTGATGTTTTTGTTGCGTGGGGGTCAGAACACCATGTAAGGGTACACTGACTCCTCTTTTTTGGTTGACATTATTGTGGAAATGAAGTGATGGAGTTGAAAACAGAAATCCCCTCCGACAGCCCAGTGATTGGCACACTGCTTCAAATACTGTGAATATTAACATGACATGTTCATTGGTTCAATTGTTGAGATTTAAATAAAAACTGTGGCCAATCCCTGTCCAGTAATAGAATTCAAGATGTTTTCATTGGTAAGAGGAAAAATGTTGTTTTCTGCAATCTATTTGTCCAATTTTCACCACCTTGTAAAATCTTGCCGTTGTATTTTCCACAATGAATGACTTTTGGCAGGTTGAACATTAGGCACCCATTATACTATGTGATCATAATATTTGTTTTTTTGGGATGAATGTGCGCACATATCTTATCTATGAATTTGATGTCATCCCTTAGGGGGCTGTTCATCATTCATAATATATTAAGCACTTGAGTATACACAGGGCCCATTTTACATTTTCTCTTAATATTCTTGAACACCCCTTTAGGTCACCAGATTCCTTGAAATTTCCAGTAATACAAAGAATAGTGTTCTGAAAGAACCATGCTCACCTCAGGGTTTGGGTTTCTTTCGTACAGTCTTTCCCTTCAAATTACACATTTTTTTCAGTGGAATCTGCCAGGAATCAAACAAACGTAGAACAAATGCTGGATGATCACCAGGAGTAAGAAAACTTACTTAAAGCTGCAATGATGTATGAATAAAGTGAAACTTTTAGCAGAAACAGCTTCATGACAGTATTATGATTGTACTGTCACTTTTTTTAAAGACTCATTTCATACCAGAACATGGGAGCAAAAAGGACATTGTTGGCTAAGGTAAGGTCCAAGAGGTCAATGATGAGTTTCAACAAAATCCATCAATACCTTGTTCACCTTGAATGAATCACCATAGACATGTCTAAGTAGTTGTATATATTATACGTGTATATCTAGTAACCAGTGATAAAGTTACCAGGAGGGATGAGCAAATCAAATTTGTGTTGAATTTTAGGAAATTCACTGGACCAGGTGAATTCTAACAATTTGGGATTCGATTTATGCGAATCGCAGAAAAAATGTCCTCCACAATTTTACACAAAGCAGGAGACCACACTCGTCACCACGTTATTCTATGGGGCCAAGCATGTCCAATTTTTTCCTTGAGCAAAAAAAAATCGCAACACGCACTCACCCATTCAAATTTATTGGTCACTGTAAAAATAAAAAATCGGAATACGCTTGGATGACATCCTAGTGCGGTCCGATTTTCACAGACTGACAATATAGAGAAGGTGGAGAAACTTTTTTTTCTCTACCTCCAACAAAATCAGATCACACTCTGATCAAATTCTGATAAAACTCAGATCAGATGGTGATTAGTATAATCAGAATGATTAGGATGAGAAAAAAAACCGGTAGTGTGACCATAGCCTGACATTGGGCAATAAAAACACATCCGCGAACACAGAGAAGTTCTGTGGTAAATACCCAGTTGGCTGAAGGAAAAAATCTTTATTACCAGGGGGCATACATTTGGAATAAAGGCATGCTAAAGAATAAGAAAAACTCTTCCAGAATCAGTGTAGTAGCAGAAACTGGAGGAGGTTATTAGCTTAAATTGAAAAAATCAGGTGAGGGGTCTGCTTTAAATAATCAGTTTTTTTCATGGAATCTCATTTCAGGGTCTTAGGCTACTTTCACACTTGCTTTGTTTTGCAGCGCGTTTTTCCCGCAAAAAAACGCATGGAAAAAACGCATACAAACTCATACAAATGCTGCGTTTTTTTCAAGCATTTTTATGAGCATGCATGAAAAAAACGCAGCGTTTTTATGCGTTTGTATGCGTTTTTAGTGCGTTTTTACCGCGTTTGCGTTTTTTTCAACATTAGTTGGCCCCTCACACTAACCCAAACCATGACTTTACTAACCCTAACCCTTAACCAAACCATACCCTAACCCTAACCCTTAACCAAACCATACCCTAACCCTAACCCTGACCCTAACCCTAACCCTTAACCAAACCATACTAACCCTAACCCTAACCCAAACCCTATCCCTAACCCTAAACCCTAACTAACCCTAAACCCTAACCCTTAACCAAACCATACTAACCCTAACCCAAACCCTAACCCTAAACCCCTTAACTAACCCTAACTCTAACCCAAACCCCTAATTTCCATTGTCTAACCAATGGTCAACAAAAAAACGCATGTGCAAAAAAACACATACATGAGCATGCCAATGCGCACATATGCGCACCTATAAACTTATAATGGGTGTCTTGCTGTAAAAAAAAGCATTGCGCGCGCATGCGTTTTTTTGAGGCAAGTCGGATGCCCAAAAAATGCAACCGGTTGCATTTTGTGTGCCCGAGCGCACACCACAAAAAACGTATGCGTGTAAAAACGCATACAAACGCATGTGTATGCGCACATAAGCGCATCCCATGCAAAATATAGGAAAAAAAGCACATGCGTTTTTTAGCGCTAAAATACAGCGCAAAAAAACACAAGTGTGAAACCAGCCTTACTTCATCTGTTCCCCAAAATTCTTTATTGCTACACTTCAGGGCTTGTTCAGACAACCATATTATCAGTCCAAGAGCGATCCGACAAAACATTTGATCGCATCCGGACCAATGTTACTCTTTGGGGCCGTTCACATATTCGATTTTTCCTCGGACTGAGTTTGTCCAAGGAAAAAAACAACATCTGAGTGCTGTCTGATTTCTGTGCACTGAAACAATGGAGAAGACGGAGAAATTTGGTTCACCATCGCCTCCTCAGTATGTACTACAAATACAATTTTCTCATCCAAGAGAATCAGATGCTGATACTCAGCTCAAACTCTGATCAGAGTTTGATCAGAGTGTCATTTGCATACTCAATCCTATTCTCTGACATTAGAGAATCTACGGCCGTCTGCACCTGCCCTTATATTTGATTTATGACATGTTTTATGTCACATTAATCCCAGTATTTAAATAAGTGAGCAAGTCAATGCATACAAAAAGAAACGCAAACTCCTCTTTTGCTTCTTTCATCGTTACCATGATCTGCTTGACTAGAGTGAGTTATTAGCACCCACCTAATGCATTGCCTCTGTTAGTTACTTACCTTCACAGACTTTTAAAAACATCTGAGAGGAAAGGTCTTAAATATGACCAGCACAAGCCTTCCGTGCTGCTCACATGTTTCCTATTATTTCATTGTCTAATAGGGGCTTTATCGTGGCCTACATCCGGGAAATGCCCTTCCAATGTATCTATCAGACCTCATTAAAATAATCTCATGCATAGACTGGTCACTGCCTACCACAAGTGCAGCACACTCCTCTTCTGCTGCTGTTTGGTTTCCAGCCATTCCACGTTTCATATGGAAAAATGTCATGTAATGCCAATACAAAGGAGAATAAAGCACTGCTTGAAGGAACCTGTCAGTTGCACCAAGCCTCTCAAATAGAGTTGAGCGACTTTTGGTTTTTTAGGGTCGAGTTTTGTTTCGTGAAACCCGACTTTTCCAAAAGTCGGGTCGAGCAAGATCGTCCGATTATAGGGAAAAGTCGGGGTCGTCCCGAAACACGAAACCCAATGTAAGTCAATGGGGAATAAAAGTCGGCAGTGAGAGGAGGACAGGAAACACACCTACAGTGCCCATTTGAATGCCAAAAGCATCAATTCTTCTTACTTAAGCTTGTCAACCTTAATTAACTTCATAATACAAGTTACGCACTGAAAAATGGGGGTTATTTGGCTAAAGTTGTGGGGGGGAGGGCTGGCTGCAGGTTTTCATGTGCCCTGGGTGAAAGAGCGCCCCTTTAACACATACCACAACTCATCATGCTCCGATACGGCAGAGAAATAGCGGTATAGTACAATGAAAAATACTTCACTTTTTACATCTCATGACGAGGCCCATCTATTTCTCCATACAGAATCATTGGTCCCATATAATGTTTGAAACAGTATATGATGAGCTCCACATAATGCTACAGTATATGTTGGTCCCCATGGATGAAGCTCCACTGTCTTATGGGCCCAAATAATGCTCCAAACATAATGGGCCCCATTTCTAATGCTCTAGTGTATAATGGGCCCTGTAAATGCTGCTCCAGTGTCTGATGTCCACCTTTGGAATGTTCCAGTGTATGGTGGGCCCCATCTATCATTCTCCAGAGTATAGTGCTCCCCAAAAATTGCTGTCCCAACATTGAAAACAATCAAATAAGTCTCCTCGCTAGGGAATCCCTGTACTTGTCTGGACTCCTTGTCGTCCCCATCTTCCATCTCACTGCACAGTATTTCAACTTTGCAAGTGCTGTGATCCTGAGCAAGCAGGGGGGGCCCACTCGATGGCGACGGCACTGGCACAGGGCCCCTGAGAGTACGGTGGTGTGTCTGATGGCGGATGGGCCGAACCTGCACTTTCATCTGCAGCTTCCTCTTTGTCACCGTGTAAGATGGAACTGTATATGGGAAGGGTAACCTGAGTTTCATCAGGGTCAGATTCAGGTCGTGTAGCGTGCGAGGGGAATGTAGTGGTCTGGGTCAATGTACCAGCAGATTCATCGAGCAGTGGCTGGGCATCAGTGCACTTGTGTCGCCCCCAGGAGTACGGTCGCCACAGTGGCATTACCTTCTTCCTAGGGAGTGTGATGTCATGCTTGGGAGCAACGAACGATCTCTCTAGCAGGTTAACTGATTGGGCGGCGTTATTCCCACGAGTCATGACTAGTGTTGAGCATTCCGATACCACAAGTATCGGGTATCGGCCGATACTTGCTGTATCGGAATTCCGATACCGACTTCCGATATTTTTTCAATATCGGAATTCGGCATCGGAATCGGAAGTTCAGTTGATTGACAGCCTGACGTCATCATGATGCGCGGTGTGTGCGCATCATGATGCGCCGTCATTTCGGGCCTTCCGGGGGTCTCTGCCGGCCTGCCGGGGGGCTGTGTGGACTGCCCGGGGTCTGTATCGGCCTGTCGGGGGGCTGTGCCGGCCTGCCGGTGGTCTGTGCACCCTGTGGGGGTCTGTACCGGCCTGCCGGGGGGCTGTGCCGGCCTGCCGGTGGTCTGTGCACCCTGTGGGGGTCTGTACCAGCCTGCCGGGGGGCTGTGCCGGCCTGCCGGTGGTCTGTGCACCCTGTGGGGGTCTGTACCGGCCTGCCGGGGGGCTGTGCCGGCCTGCCGGGGGGCTGTGCTGATGTCCGGGGGTCTGTGCAAGCATCGTCCGATGGGACTACAAGTCCCATCTGACGATGCCTGCTACCATGACAGTGATTGACACATTAGCCAATGATGGGACAGTAGTAGTCCCATCATCCGGCTAATGTGTTAAATGTTAAAAAAAAAAAATACTACATACATACTACATGCATGCTACATACATACTACATGCTACATACATACTACATATATACTACATACATACTACATACATGCTACAATCATGCTGCATGCTACATACATACTACATACATACTACATACATACTACATGCATGCTACATGCATGCTACATACATACTACATGCATGCTACATACATGCTACATGCATGCTACATACATAATACATGCTACATACATACTACATGCTACATACATACCACATACATACTACATACTACATATATACTACATGCATGCTACATACATACTACATGCTACATACATGCTACATACATGCTACATACATACTACATATATACTACATACATACTACATACATACTACATGCATACTACATGCATACTACATGCATGCTACATGCATGCTACATGCTACATACATACCACATACATACTACATACATACTACATACTACATATATACTACATGCATGCTACATACATACTACATGCTACATACATACTACATGCTACATACATACCACATACATGCTACATACATACTACATATATACTACATACATACTACATACCACATACATGCTACATACATACTACATATACACTACATACATACTACATACATACTACATACATGCATACTACATGCATACTACATACATACTACATGCATGCTACATACATACTACATGCTACATACATACCACATACATACTACATACATACTACATACATACTACATGCTACATACATACTACATATATACTACATGCATGCTACATACATACTACATGCTACATACATACTACATACATACTACATACATGCTACATACATACTACATATATACTACATGCATGCTACATACATACTACATATATACTACATGCATGCTACATACATACTGCATGCTACATGCATGCTACATACATACTACATATATACTACATGCATGCTACATACATACTACATGCTACATACATACCACATACATACTACATACATACTACATGCTACATACATACCACATATATACTACATACATACAATACATTCATACAATACATACATAGACAAACAGTACATATAACATAGAGTAACATACTTACCAATACTTGTCACATTGTTCCCCGAAGCCATTGTCTTTTCCGGAATAAATATTAACATAACAAACCACAAAAATACTCACCCACGATCCGAAGCAGTCCACGAGTGTGTCCCACGACGATCTTGGGTAGAGAACTGCAGCATCAGATGATGCTGCCGTTCTCTACGGGCTGCAGGAATCCAATGACGGAAGGTAGGTATCCTTCCGCACTGTATTCCTCCGCCACTTAAAAAAAAAAAAGTCCCTAGTCTCACTTTATGCCATTGCTGCGTGGGAATTTCCCACACAGCAATGGCATAAAGTGAGACTAGGGACTTTTTTTTTTTTTAAGTGGCGGAGGAATACAGTGCGGAAGGATACCTACCTTCCGTCATTGGATTCCTGCAGCCCGTAGAGAACGGCAGCATCAGCTGATGCTGCAGTTCTCTACCCAAGATCGTCGTGGGACACACTCGTGGACTGCTTCGGATCGTGGGTGAGTATTTTTGTGGTTTGTTATGTTAATATTTATTCCGGAAAAGACAATGGCTTCGGGGAACAATGTGACAAGTATTGGTAAGTATGTTACTCTATGTTATATGTACTGTATGTCTATGTATGTATTGTATGAATGTATTGTATGTATGTAGTATATATGTGGTATGTATGTAGCATGTAGTATGTATGTAGTATGTATGTAGCATGCATGTAGCATGCAGTATGTATGTAGCATGCATGTAGTATATATGTAGTATGTATGTAACATGCATGTAGTATATATGTAGTATGTATGTAGCATGTAGTATGTATGTAGCATGTAGTATGTATGTAGCATGCATGTAGTATATATGTAGTATGTATGTAGCATGTAGTATGTATGTAGCATGCATGTAGTATATATGTAGTATGTAGCATGTAGTATGTATGTAGCATGCATGTAGTATATATGTAGTATGTAGCATGTAGTATGTATGTAGCATGCATGTAGCATGTACTATGTATGTAGCATGCATGTAGTATATATGTGTTATGTATGTAGCATGTAGCATGCATGTAGTATGTATGTAGTATGTATGTAGTATATATGTGGTATGTATGTAGCATGCAGTATGTATGTAGCATGCATGTAGTATATATGTAGTATGTATGTTGCATGTAGTATTTATGTAGTATGAATGTAGCATGTATGTATCATGTATGTAGTATGAATGTAGCATGTATGTAGTATGTAGTATGAATGTAGCATGTATGTAGCATGTAATTTTTTTTTTTTTTTTTTACATTCAACACATTAGCCGGATGATGGGACTACTACTGTCCCATCATTGGCTAATGTGTCAATCACTGTCATGGTAGCAGGCATCGCCCGATGGGACTTGTAGTCCCATCGGACGATGCCTGCACAGACCCCCGAAGCCCGCACAGACCACCGGCAGGCCGGCACAGCCCCCCGGCAGGCCGGCACAGCCCCCCGGAGCCTGCACAGACCACCGGCAGGCCGGCACAGCCCCCCGGCAGGCCGGCACAGCCCCCCGGAGCCTGCACAGACCACCGGCAGGCCGGCACAGCCCCCCGGCAGGCCGGCACAGCCCCCCGGAGCCTGCACAGCCCCCCGGCAGGCCGGCACAGCCCCCCGGCAGGCCGGCACAGCCCACCGGAGCCTGCACAGACCACCGGCAGGCCGGCACAGCCCCCCGGCAGGCCGGCACAGACCACCGGAGCCTGCACAGACCCCCTGGCAGGCCGGCACAGCCCCCCGAAAGGCCCGTACAGACCCCAGAGAGGCTGTAGAAGGGCAGGAAAGGGTTTTTCTTATTCCGATACCGGAAGTCCCATAGACTTGAATGGGACTTCCGGTATCGGAATCGGCGATACCGATACTTTTTTTAAAGATCGGCCGATACCATCCGATACGATACTTTGAAGTATCGGACGGTATCGCTCAACTCTAGTCATGACCCTCCAAACAGCGTTCATGAAGGCAAAGTGTTTGTTTTACGTGGGCAGTATGGTTGCAAAGCTGAACCTTAAAGGAATGTCCAGAAGGGCACCACCAGGAGTGGAGCCTACGGTTAAATTCGACTCCACCTGGGAAACCTCAACCATGCCAGCTACAGAACAGATGCACACATTGCAAGCTTAATTCCGTTAACGAACGAGACTCCGTCATGCCCCGCGGTCCGAGTCCGGCTTACTAGAGGGACACGTGAGGCTCTGGCACATGAGATTGGCCAATAACTGGTGTGTCATGCCCTTACATGTCCGTGGCTGCATGTGCGCTACACTGAAAAGGCCAGCATTTGTCGCTTACAGGTGCAGATAACCCGCTGAACAACGTTAGTGCTGGGGATCACTGATTACAATTATTACTCGCGAACAATGATTTCCCAGTAAGTGCAGGTCAACCGCAGTTCCGGAATTAGGCCTAACCGTCATTCCTGAAAAAATGAAAAACTTACGTGTGCAAACCACAGGTGCTGTAGCTTGCTTAACAGCTCGGCAGCCGTTCTCACGCCCAGTATGGATTACACGTGATTGCACAAAGGTGAGAAAGGGTACCGTATCCCCAGATAACATGTATGGATAGCGTACACATTCAAAATATATGTCTATACATCAGGAGGCAGGCTCAGACGGTGTTAGGCCCAGTATGGATTGCACATGATTGCACAAAGGTTAGAAAGGGTACCGTATCCCCGGATAACATGTATGGATAGCGTACACATTCAAAATATATGTCTATACATCAGGAGGCAGGCTCAGACGGTGTTAGGCCCAGTATGGATTGCACGTGATTGCACAAAGGTTAGAAAGGGTACTGTATCCCCAGATAACATGTATGGATAGCGTACACATTCAAAATATATGTCTATACATCAGGAGGCAGGCTCAGACGGTGTTAGGCCCAGTATGGATTGCACGTGATTGCACAAAGGTTAGAAAGGGTACGGTATCCCCGGATAACATGTATGGATAGCGTACACATTCAAAATATATGTCTATACATCAGGAGGCAGGCTCAGACGGTGTTAGGCCCAGTATGGATTGCACGTGATTGCACAAAGGTTAGAAAGGGTACCGTATCCCCAGATAACATGTATGGATAGCGTACACATTCAAAATATATGTCTTTACATCAGGAGGCAGGCTCAGACGGTGTTAGGCCCAGTATGGATTGCACGTGATTGCACAAAGGTTAGAAAGGGTACCGTATCCCTGGATAACATGTATGGATAGCGTACACATTCAAAATATATGTCTATACATCAGGAGGCAGGCTCAGACGGTGTTAGGCCCAGTATGGATTGCACGTGATTGCACAAAGGTTAGAAAGGGTACCGTATCCCCAGATAACATGTATGTATAGCGTACACATTCAAAATATACAATGGGGCAAAAAAGTATTTAGTCAGTCAGCAATAGTGCAAGTTCCACCACTTAAAAAGATGAGAGGCGTCTGTAATTTACATCATAGGTAGACCTCAACTATGGGAGACAAACTGAGAAAAAAAAAATCCAGAAAATCACATTGTCTGTTTTTTTTTCCTTTTATTTGCATATTATGGTGGAAAATAAGTATTTGGTCAGAAACAAAATTTCATCTCAATACTTTGTGATTAGAGTTGAGCGATACCGTCCGATACTTCAAAGTATCGGATCGGAATGGATCGGCCGATCTTTAAAAAAAGTATCGGTATCGCCGATTCCGATACCGGAAGTCCCATTCAAGTCTATGGGACTTCCGGTATCGGAATAAGAAAAACCCTGTTTTTGCCTTGTACAGCCTCTCTGGGGTCTGTACGGGCCTTTCGGGGGGCTGTGCCGGCCTGCCAGGGGGTCTGTGCAGGCTCCGGTGGTCTGTGCCGGCCTGCCGGTGGTCTGTGCAGGCTCCGGTGGGCTGTGCCGGCCTGCCGGGGGGCTGTGCCGGCCTGCCGGTGGTCTGTGCAGGCTCCGGGGGGCTGTGCCGGCCTGCCGGGGGGCTGTGTCGGCCTGCCGGTGGTCTGTGCAGGCTTCGGGGGTCTGTGCAGGCATCGTCCGATGGGACTACAAGTCCCATCGGGTGATGCCTGCTACCATGACAGTGATTGACACATTAGCCAATGATGGGACAGTAGTAGTCCCATCATCCGGCTAATGTGTTAAATGTTAAAAAAAAAAAAAAAAAAAAAAAATACTACATACATACTACATGCATGCTACATACATACTACATGCTACATACATACTACATGCTACATACATACTACATATATACTACATACATACTACATACATACTGCATGCTACATACATACTACATACATACTACATGCATGCTACATGCATGCTACATACATACTGCATGCTACATACATACTACATACATACTACATACATACTACATACATACTACATGCATGCTACATACATACTACATGCATGCTACATGCATGCTACATACATACTACATGCTACATACATACCACATACATACTACATACATACTACATACATACTACATGCTACATACATACTACATATATACTACATGCATGCTACATACATACTACATGCTACATACATACTACATATATACTACATGCATGCTACATACATACTACATGCTACATACATACCACATACATACTACATACATGCTACATGCTACATACATACTACATACATACTACATACATACTACATGCATGCTACATACATACTACATACATACTACATACATACTACATGCATGCTACATACATACTACATGCATGCTACATACATACTACATGCATGCTACATACATACTACATGCATGCTACATGCATGCTACATACATACTACATGCTACATACATACCACATACATGCTACATGCTACATACATACTACATATATACTACATGCATGCTACATACATACTACATATATACTACATGCATGCTACATACATACTGCATGCTACATGCATGCTACATACATACTACATGCTACATACATACCACATATATACTACATACATACAATACATTCATACAATACATACATAGACATACAGTACATATAACATAGAGTAACATACTTACCAATACTTGTCACATTGTTCCCCGAAGCCATTGTCTTTTCCGGAATAAATATTAACATAACAAACCACAAAAATACTCACCCACGATCCGAAGCAGTCCACGAGTGTGTCCCACGACGATCTTGGGTAGAGAACTGCAGCATCAGATGATGCTGCCGTTCTCTACGGGCTGCAGGAATCCAATGACGGAAGGTAGGTATCCTTCCGCACTGTATTCCTCCGCCACTTAAAAAAAAAAAAGTCCCTAGTCTCACTTTATGCCATTGCTGCGTGGGAAATTCCCACACAGCAATGGCATAAAGTGAGACTAGGGACTTTTTTTTTTTAAGTGGCGGAGGAATACAGTGCGGAAGGATACCTACCTTCCGTCATTGGATTCCTGCAGCCCGTAGAGAATGGCAGCATCATCTGATGCTGCAGTTCTCTACCCAAGATCGTCGTGGGACACACTCGTGGACTGCTTCGGATCGTGGGTGAGTATTTTTGTGGTTTGTTATGTTAATATTTATTCCGGAAAAGACAATGGCTTCGGGGAACAATGTGACAAGTATTGGTAAGTATGTTACTCTATGTTATATGTACTGTATGTCTATGTATGTATTGTATGAATGTATTGTATGTAGTATGTATGTAGTATATACAGTATGTGGTATGTATGTAGCATGTAGTATGTATGTAGTATGTATGTAGCATGCATGTAGCATGCAGTATGTATGTAGCATGCATGTAGTATATATGTAGTATGTATGTAGCATGCATGTAGTATATATGTAGTATGTATGTAGCATGTAGCATGTATGTAGTATGTATGTAGTATGTATGTGGTATGTATGTAGCATGCAGTATGTATGTAGCATGCATGTAGTATATATGTAGTATGTATGTAGCATGTAGTATGTATGTAGCATGCATGTAGTATTTATGAAGTATGTATGTAGCATGTAGTATGTATGTAGCATGCATGTAGTATGTATGTAGTATATTTTTTTTTTTTTTTTAACATTTAACACATTAGCCGGATGATGGGACTACTACTGTCCCATCATTGGCTAATGTGTCAATCACTGTCATGGTAGCAGGCATCGCCAGATGGGACTTGTAGTCCCATCGGACGATGCTTGCACAGACCCCCGGACATCAGCACAGCCCCCCGGCAGGCCGGCACAGCCCCCTGGCAGGCCGGTACAGACCCCCACAGGGTGCACAGACCACCGGCAGGCCGGCACAGCCCCCCGGCAGGCCGGTACAGACCCCCACAGGGTGCACAGACCACCGGCAGGCCGGCACAGCCCCCCGGCAGGCCGGTACAGACCCCCACAGGGTGCACAGACCACCGGCAGGCCGGCACAGCCCCCCCCGGCAGGCCGGTACCGACCCCGGGCAGTCCACACAGCCCCCCGGCAGGCCGGCAGAGACCCCCGGAAGGCCCGAAATGACGGCGCATCATGATGCGCACACACCGCGCATCATGATGACGTCAGGCCGTCAATCAACTTTGAACTTCCGATTCCGATGCCGAATTCCGATATTGAAAAAATATCGGAAGTCGGTATCGGAATTCCGATACAGCAAGTATCGGCCGATACCCGATACTTGCGGTATCGGAATGCTCAACACTATTTGTGATATATCCTTTGTTGGCAATGACAGAGGTCAAACGTTTTCTGTAAGTCTTCACAAGGTTGCCACACACTGTTGTTGGTATGTTGGCCCATTCCTCCATGCAGATCTCCTCTAGAGTAGTGATGTTTTTGGCTTTTCGCTTGGCAACACGGACTTTCAACTCCCTCCAAAGGTTTTCTATAGGGTTGAGATCTGGAGACTGGCTAGGCCACTCCAGGACCTTGAAATGCTTCTTACGAAGCCACTCCTTCGTTGTCCTGGTGGTGTGCTTTGGATCATTGTCATGTTGAAAGACCCAGCCACGTTTCATCATCAATGCCCTTGCTGATGGAAGGAGGTTTGCACTCAAAATCTCACGATACATGGCCCCATTCATTCTTTCATGTACCCGGATCAGTCGTCCTGGCCCCTTTGCAGAGAAACAGCCCCAAAGCATGATGTTTCCACCACCATGCTTTACAGTAGGTATGGTGTTTGATGGATGCAACTCAGTATTCTTTTTCCTCCAAACACGACAAGTTGTGTTTCTACCAAACAGTTCCAGTTTGGTTTCATCAGACCATTGGACATTCTCCCAAAACTCCTCTGGATCATCCAAATGCTCTTTAGCAAACTTCAGACGGGCCCGGACATTTACATGCTTAAGCAGTGGGACACGTCTGGCACTGCAGGATCTGAGTCCATGGTGGAGTAGTGTGTTACTTATGGTAGGCCTTGTTACATTGGTCCCAGCTCTCTGCAGTTCATTCACTAGGTCCCCCCGCGTGGTTCTGAGATTTTTGCTCACCGTTCTTGTGATCATTCTGACCCCACGGGGTGGGATTTTGCATGGAGCACCAGATCGAGGGAGATTATCAATGGTCTTGTATGTCTTCCATTTTCTAATTATTGCTCCCACAGTTGATTTCTTCACTCCAAGCTGGTTGGCTATTGCAGATTCAGTCTTCCCAGCCTGGTGCAGGGCTACAATTTTGTTTCTGGTGTCCTTTGACAGCTCTTTGGTCTTCACCATAGTGGAGTTTGGAGTCAGACTGTTTGAGGGTGTGCACAGGTGTCTTTTTATACTGATAACAAGTTTAAACAGGTGCCATTACTACAGGTAATGAGTGGAGGAAAGAGGAGACTCTTAAAGAAGAAGTTACAGGTCTGTGAGAGCCAGAAATCTTGATTGCTTGTTTCTGACCAAATACTTATTTTCCACCATAATATGCAAATAAAATGGAAAAAAAAACAGACAATGTGATTTTCTGGATTTTTTTTTCTCAGTTTGTCTCCCATAGTTGAGGTCTACCTATGATGTAAATTACAGACGCCTCTCATCTTTTTAAGTGGTGGAACTTGCACTATTGCTGACTGACTAAATACTTTTTTGCCCCACTGTATGTCTATACATCAGGAGGCAGGCTCAGACGGTGTTAGGCCCAGTAAGGATTGCACGTGATTGCACAAAGGTTAGAAAGGGTACCGTATCCCTGGATAACATGTATGGATAGCGTACACATTCAAAATATATGTCTATACATTAGGAGGCAGGCTCAGACGGTGTTAGGCCCAGTATGGATTGCACGTGATTGCACAAAGGTTAGAAAGGGTACCGTATCCCCGGATAACATGTATGGATAGCGTACACATTCAAAATATATGTCTATACATCAGGAGGCAGGCTCAGACGGTGTCAGGCACAGTATGGATTTGACGGCCCAGACTACACAGCGGAGGAGCAGGGAGAGGTAAAGATTGCAAATGCTGGGGCCCTGCCCAAGCAAGGGGGGCCCACTTGTGGGCGTCGGTACTGGCACTGGGCCCCTCATAGTACGGCGGTGTGTCTGACGGCGGGTGTGCACCACCACCGTCAGAGACACTTGATTGCACTATGAAGGACCCTGTGCCAGTGCCTGCGCCCAAGAGTCGGCCTACCCACCTGTCCAGGGCAATGGCACTCGCATGGTGTCGTGCGCTAGGTGGTGACCCCGGCCATGGGGGGGGAGGCAGCACAGTTAGGGAGTTTTAGAAAGTGGCATATGTTGATGTTGGACATTCAGCTGATGCAAAAGGTGAAATAGGTCAAGTCCCAGGAAAAGGTGGACCAAAGCAAGCCATTTTTCTGTCACCCTATGTGTCATCAGGGGAAGGTGGGACAAAATCCTTGGAAACCCATGCGTGGTTCATTTTAATGAAGGTTAGATCATCCACATTTTGGGTTGACAGACGGGTCCTTTTTTCTGTCAGGATTGATCCAGCTGCACTGAAGACTCTTTCCGATAGCACACTTGCAGCTGGGCAAGCGAGCTCCTGTAAGGCATATTGTGCCAATTCAGGCCAGGTGTCCAGTTTAGCGGCCCAATAGTCAAAGGGGAATGACCTGTGTGGGAGAACATCGATATGGGAGGAAAAGTAGTTTGGAACCATAGTTGACAACTGCTGTCTCCTGTCACTTTCCATCGATGCAGTATTACCAGTTGTGTGAGCGGTACTTGAAAAATCAGTCCACAACATAGTCATGAAACCCCTGTCTCCAACGCCACTTCTGCTGTGTGCACCATGAACACCTCTGCCAAGCTGCCCCCAGCCCGTACGGCTCGTGTGAGAACCATCACTGCTGCTGTGTGCTGGGAATGCCTCAAGCAACCGATTTACCAGAGTTGCTTGTTTATTAGCCAATATTAGGTCAAGGTTCTCCTGTGGCATGATGTTTTGTAATTTGCCTTTATAGCGTGGATCCAGGATGCTGGCCAACCAGTAGTCGTCATCGTTCATCATTTTGGCAATGCGGGGGTCCCTTTTTAGGATCTGCAAGGCATAATCTGACATGTGGGCCAATGTTCCCGGTGTCAATGATGCACTGCGAGTGCTGGTTGGAGGAGCACTTTCTAGCAAATCCACATCCCTCCAGTCACGCACAAACCCTGTACCAGACCTTGCCACGCCAACATTTTCACTTGCCCCACGAGATGCATCCTCCTCCCCTAAGTAATCATCCCCATCAACCTCCTCCTCCTCCTCTTCTTCCTCCACCTCGTCCAGGAGAGGTCCCTGAGCAGACAATGGCTGAATGTCATCAAGGATTCCCTCCTCCTCTTCCTCCTCATCAACATTGGCTGCAGAAGCCTGCTCCTTAAGGTGCGTCAAAGTTTGCATGAGCAGACGCATAAGTGGGATGCTCATGCTTAGGATGGCGTCGTCTGCACTTACCAGCTGTGTGCATTCCTCAAAACACTGAAGGACTTTACAGAGGTCTTTCAGCTTCGACCACTGCACACCGGTCAACTCCATGTCTGCTCTCAAAGTGCCTGGCCGTGTATCCTCCCACAAATGCATTATGGCCTGCCTCTGCTCGCACAGCCGCTCCACCATGTGCAGGGTGGAGTTCCACCTTGTTGCAATGTCGATAATGAGGCGGTGGTTGGGAAGGTGGAGCAATCGCTGCAGCTTCTGCATACGAACGGAGTGTACAGGCGACCGGCGGATGTGCGCGCACAGTCTTCGCACCTTCTGGAGCAGGGCTGTTAACTCCGGATAATTTTTGAGGAAGCACTGCACCACCAGGTTCAAGGTGTGAGCCAAGCAAGGTATGTGGCTGAGTTTTGAAAGGGCTATGGCTGCCACAAAATAACGCCCGTTATCACTAACTACCTTGCCTGCCTCAAGATGTACACTGCCCAGCCATGACTCAGTTTGTCGCTGAAAGTACTCGGCCAGCACCTCGGCGGTGTGTCTGTCGCCCAAACACATCATCTGCAACACTGCCTGCTGACGTTTTCCACTAGCTGCTCGATAGGGGGACACCTCGTGTGCAACAGTGGCAGCTGCAGATGGAGTGCTTGTACGACTGCGCTCTGTGGACGAGCTTTCGCTTCTGGAGGAGGAGGAGGAGGGTCGAACGCCTACAGCCAACTGTTTCCTATACCGTGGGCTAGGCAGCACTGTCCCACCACCGCTGTCCCCTGTGGACCCTGCATCCACCACATTAACCCAGTGCGCAGTGATGGACACGTAACGGCCCTGGCCATGCCGACTGGACCATGCATCAGTTGTGAGGTGCACCTTTCCGCTCACTGACTGCTTGAGTGCATGGACAATGTGGTCTTTCACATGATGGTGGAGGGCTGGGAAGGTTTTGCGAGAGAAGAAGTGGCGACTGGGTAGGTCATAGCGTGGTACTGCATAGGCCATGAGTTCGCGGAAAGCTGCGCTTTCCACCAACCGAAAGGGCATCATCTCAAACGAGATTAGTTTGGCAATGTGGGCGTTCAAACCCAGTGTACGCGGATGAGAGACTGAGTACTTTCTTGACCTACTCATAGTGTCTGGGAGGGTGAGCTGGACTTGAGAGCTGCATATGGTGGAAGTAGCGGTGGACAGGGCGGACTGAGAGAGGGTTGATGATGGTGATGGAGTTGGTGTTCTTTTTGATGGCCTAGAATCAGTCTTTCGTTGATATAACAGTGGGATTCCCTGACTGCTGTGGCCTTGCAACGACACCTCAACATTTGCTGCTGTGCTAACCGGTGGGCTAACAGTGGGGGAAACAATGTAGCGTTGCTGACTACCTTCGTTGTGATCAGTTGCACATGAGGTTTGGTGTTGTGTCCACGCTTGCAAGTGCATGGTGGTTAAATGTCTAAGCATGCAACTGGTATTCAAATTTTTAAGATTTTTCCCTCGGCTAAAGGCCTTTGCGCACTTCTTACAGATAACCTTGGCCTGATCATTAGGAATTTGTTCAAAAAAGTGCCACACTGCACTCTTTCTACTATGGAAGACATTTTGCGTCCTTGCACGCTGTGCTATTTTGACCGTCTGGCCAAGCAGTCCAGCAACTTTTCGGCTTTTTGTAATCCGTTTTTGGACTGCTCCGTGCCTGCCAGATAACAGCTGTTGCGATGTCGATGTCTGCTGTGGATGCTCCTCATCTGAGCTATTGGAAGCAGCACCCTCTTCCCCCAATGGATGCCAATCTGGGTTAACAACTGGGTCATCCATCACCTCCTCTTCTATGTCATGTGCACCTTCCTCTGTGTCACCGTGTATGGTGGTATAGTGTGCGGGAAGGGGCACCTGAGTCTCATCAGGGTCAGAATCTGGCTCTGTACACTGCGAGGATAATGTAGTGCTCTGAGTGAATGTACCAGCAGAATCATCCATCAGCGGCTGTGCATCAGTGCACTCCATGTCAGATTCATCTTGGCCTGGGTAATTCACCATTTCACTTGATAATCCAGGCATGGTATGTGAAAACAGCTCCATGGAGTAATCAGTAGTATGGCCTGCGTCATCCTTCAATCTTGGTTGGGGTGAAGGACACAAGGAAAGGTGTGGTTCATGAACATGAGCCTCCAATGACGACTCAGTGCTTTTACTTTTTACAACTGAAGAAGAGGAGGTGATAGAGCTGGAGGCTGAGTCAGCAATGTAAGACAAAACTTTTTCCTGATGCTCTGGCTTTAAAAGCGGTTTGCCAACTCCTAGAAAACTAAGCCTTCGAAGCCTTATGGAGCCAGACGATGACGCAGGCTCAACACCTCCTGCATTCGGTCCTATTTTGCTCTTGCCACTACCATCAGATCCACCACCAACACCATCATTACCAGCTGCCAACCCCCGCCCAATTCCACAGCCTCTTCCACCAGCCTTCCTCATTTTTGGTAAAAATGTAGACAAAATCCAACAAACTATATAGTAATGTAAAACAAGGTACAAGGTGTCTATAGGACAGGGGAGATTTTGAATTTCTGCTCACACTAGTGGACACTGGACACTTTTGGATTGTGTGAGGCCCAATGAATATCTGAGCGCTATGTGACAGGCTCGATGTCACAGTTGTGACAAAAGTGACGAGAGGATAAGGGAGATTTTGAATTTCTGCAGACACTTGTGGACACTGGACACTTTTGGATTGTGTGAGGCCCACTGATATCTGAGCGCTATGTCACAGGCTCAATGGCACAGCTGTGACAAAAGTGACTAGAGGATAAGGGAGATTTTGAATTTCAGCAGACACTTGTGGACACTGGACACTTTTGGATTGTGTGAGGCCCAATGAATATCTGAGTGCTATGTGACAGGCTCGATGGCACAGCTGTGACCAAAGTGACTAGAGGATAAGTGAGATTTTGAATTTCAGCAGACACTTGTGGACACTGGACACTTTTGGATTGTGTGAGGCCCAATGAATATCTGAGCGCTATGTGACAGGCTCGATGGCACAGCTGTGACAAAAGTGACTAGAGGATAAGGGAGATTTTGAATTTCAGCAGACACTTGTGGACACTGGACACTTTTGGATTGTGTGAGGCCCAATGAATATCTGAGTGCTATGTGACAGGCTCGATGGCACAGCTGTGACCAAAGTGACTAGAGGATAAGTGAGATTTTGAATTTCAGCAGACACTTGTGGACACTGGACACTTTTGGATTGTGTGAGGCCCAATGAATATCTGAGCGCTATGTGACAGGCTCGATGGCACAGCTGTGACAAAAGTGATGAGAGGATAAGGGAGATTTTGAATTTCAGCAGACACTTGTGGACACTGGACACTTTTGGATTGTGTGAGGCCCACTGATATGTGAGCGCTATGTCACAGGCTCGATGGCACAGCTGTGACAAAAGTGACTAGAGGATAAGGGAGATTTTGAATTTCAGCAGACACTTGTGGACACTGGACACTTTTGGATTGTGTGAGGCCCAATGAATATCTGAGCGCTATGTGACAGGCTCGATGGCACAGCTGTGACCAAAGTGACTAGAGGATAAGTGAGATTTTGAATTTCAGCAGACACTTGTGGACACTGGACACTTTTGGATTGTGTGAGGCCCAATGAATATCTGAGCGCTATGTGACAGGCTCGATGGCACAGCTGTGACCAAAGTGACTAGAGGATAAGTGAGATTTTGAATTTCAGCAGACACTTGTGGACACTGGACACTTTTGGATTGTGTGAGGCCCAATGAATATCTGAGCGCTATGTGACAGGCTCGATGGCACAGCTGTGACAAAAGTGACGAGAGGATAAGGGAGATTTTGAATTTCTGCAGACACTTGTGGACACTGGACACTTTTGGATTGTGTGAGGCCCACTGATATCTGAGCCCTATGTGACAGGCTCGATGGCACAGCTGTGACCAAAGTGACTAGAGGATAAGGGAGATTTTGAATTTCAGCAGACACTTGTGGACACTGGACACTTTTGGATTGTGTGAGGCCCACTGATATCTGAGCGCTATGTCACAGGCTCGATGGCACAGCTGTGACAAAAGTGAATAGAGGATAAGGGAGATTTTGAATTTCAGCAGACACTTGTGGACACTGGACACTTTTGGATTGTGTGAGGCCCAATGAATATCTGAGCGCTATGTGACAGGCTCGATGGCACAGCTGTGACCAAAGTGACTAGAGGATAAGTGAGATTTTGAATTTCAGCAGACACTTGTGGACACTGGACACTTTTGGATTGTGTGAGGCCCAATGAATATCTGAGCGCTATGTGACAGGCTCGGTGGCACAGCTGTGACCAAAGTGACTAGAGGATAAGTGAGATTTTGAATTTCAGCAGACACTTGTGGATACTGGACACTTTTGGATTGTGTGAGGCCCACTGAATATCTGAGCGCTCTGTCACAGGCTCGATGGCACAGCTGTGACCAAAGTGACTAGAGGATAAGGGAGATTTTGAATTTCTGCACACACTTGTGGACACTGGACACTTTTGGATTGTGTGAGGCCCACTGAATATCTGAGGGCTCTGTCACAGGCTCGATGGCACAGCTGTGACCAAAGTGACTAGAGGATAAGGGAGATTTTGAATTTCTGCACACATTTGTGGACACTGGACACTTATGGATTGTGTGAGGCCCACTGAATATCACAGCGCTATGTCACAGGCAGAAATTGGCTAGTGTATCACAAACTACAAGGTGTATGTAGAATTGGGCAGAATAGGAATCTCCCTAGAGTGCAGGTCTGTAAGAACGGAACATGTCCTCGTTTTATTCTCACAGAGTGACACACTGATAGCTTCACTGTGGCTGTGATAACAGCCGTTACACGGTACTGTGTGAGGAGCGTACACCACTGTATGGTGTGAAAAAATGCACGCTCAGTACCTCAGCAGGACAAAAAAAAAATTGGGATTGCTTTTAAAAAAGTAGTTTGCGGAGCAGTGGGTAAACAGCAATGCAGCAATGTCAGGAAGCCTTAGAAGGCAGCCCAACAACCAACACCACTGATACACCACTATATAGCCTCCTCTTGCACTGCACACACAGTGACTGGTGTGTTGTACAGGCAAAATCGCTAGCAGCAGAAGCCGTTTTTTTTTCTTCTTCTCAGCAGGACAAAAAAAAAAAATTGGGATTGCTTTTAAAAAAGCAGTTTGCGGAGCAGTGGGTAAACAGCAATGCAGGAATGTCAGGAAGCCTTAGAAGGCAGTCCAACAACCAACACCACTGATACACCACTATATAGCCTCCCCTTGCACTGCACACACAGTGACTGGTGTGTTGTACAGGCAAAATCGCTAGCAGCAGAAGCAGTTTTTGGTGTCTTCTTCCCTGCCTAACGCTCTCCCTACAAAATCATCATCATCATCAGCAGCTCTCTCTATTCTGAGATCAGCATGAGTAACATGGCGGTCGGCGTGCACGCCCTTTTATACCCCCTGTGACGCCCCCCAAAGCAAGCCAATCACTTGCATGCCCTTCTGAAAGATGGTGGTGACCCGTGCCTATGTCATCACGTTGCCCAAAGTGTCCGTGGATCCTGATTGGCTGAAAAAGCGCAAAACAAACTTTTGAAACGCGACTTTGGCGCTTAAGTCGCCGACCTCGTGGCCGACCTCATCCCAGGGTCGGGTTTCGTTTCATGAAACCCGACTTTGCCAAAAGTCGGTGACTTTTGAAATTTTTCGACCCGTTTCGCTCAACTCTACTCTCAAACTTTCACCGTAACATTAAATTGACCTGTCACTGCATTACAACAAAGTGCCCAATGTCCTGCACAATAGTTTCACTATTGTAAAAAAAAAAAACAGTTTAAAAGTGCAGCTTGTCTTATGCTAATTAGCAAGGACTAGTCTGGAATGTCCTCGCTTCAAGAAGAGTTGTCTGGTCTACTTCCTGTAATTTCGTTCCCCATGGCGTGATTGATATCCTTCCCTGCTATAAAATGCATTGCAGCACAGCGCATGCGCACGTCGTCCATTTTCGAGCATCCCTGCCTGAACGTGTGCGCTGGACTCTCCCCAGCTTCATCTGCACACTGTGCTTGACAAGGAACCTATAGTGAAGTGGTGCTGGAATGATGTGTACCACAGGGGAGGATACCAGCAATGCGCAGTAGGGTGTTATTTTAGGAATTGAGGTTGTACAAGTCTTGGATAATTAGCATAAGATTAGCTGAACTTTAAAAATAATTTTTTACAATAAAAAAAAATGTTGGGTAGGACACCAGAGGCTTTGTTGTAAAGCAATGATAGGCTAATTTAACTTTATGATGATGCTTGTGGAAGCTTAAGGGACCTGACTCTTAGAAAATGTTATAAAAGTAGTAGAGGCACTAAAATTGCCTTAAAGAGTGAGGGTGCAATGCTGAAATCCCCAGCAATTACTAAAACAAAGGGGCACGGCGTTCATTTGTTATTGATTTTTGGGGTCTCAGCACCCAGAACCCAGCAGATCAAAACTACAGTCATGTCTCTATGACTTGTAAAATGCTTACTCTTTTAATAATATATAAAACTATAAGCCAAATTAGAAGGATGAGGCATCAGTAGTAACACAATATAGACCATAGTAAATATTACACTGGTGGGAACAAAAAGGGTCAAAGAAGTCCATTGGTATTGTAAGATTATGTGTCAGTCAAAAAGCATAGAAAGTGTTAAGGGTTCAGAATATTCATTCATCATCACCGTTCATTTATAATCATTGCTCATTGCAAAATAGGATTTTGCACAAATAGTAGATAGACTTCATTAAGTGCGGTAGTTCACAAAATGGCTTTATCTGGCTACGAGAGTCAGTCGGGAAATTCTGCCTAAGGTTTGTTCTACTAAATATAAATTTTTTTATTGGGGCTACTCAAAAGAGTGACAAATTGGGGAGGTGTTAACGGTCCCTTCAAAATGCCACCCATAAGACTGGACCCTTATCTGATGGGCTATCACAGCCAACTACTGTAAATGAAGTGGACATCATCTGGGCAGGCTATGGGACCATGTAGGTACAGTTGTGCTCAAAAGATTACATATCCTAGGCAAAATTTTTGCTTTCTTGGCCTTTTTTCAGAGAATATGAATTATAACACCAAAACTTTTTCTCCACTCATGGTTAGTGATTGGGTGAAGCCATTTATTGTCCAACTACTGTGTTTTCTCTTTATAAATCATAATGACAACCCAAAACATCCAAATGACCCTTTTCAAAAGATTACATACCCCATTTCTTAATTGCGTATTGCCCCCTTTAATATCAATGACAGCTTGAAGTCTTGAAGGCACTAACCCCCGAGCTTCATGCCAGCGTCAATAAAACAGCTGACATCAGCCCCATAACTATTACCCAAATTGCCACCACACCAGGGCAAGTGGGAAGAGCCAGGCATAGCGCCAAAATTGATACATCTATTGGATGCACCTTTTCTGGGGCAGCTGTGGGCTGCTGTTTTTAGGCTAGGGAGGGCCAAAATCCATGGCCATTTTCCAGTCTGAGAATACCAGCCACCAACTTTAGCTTGGCTGGTTATCAAAAATAGGGGTACCTCACAATCTTTTTTTAAATTATGTATTTAAATAATTTAAAAAAAAGGCATAGGGACCACTCTATTTTTGATAAACAGTCAAGATTAAGCTGACAGCTGGGGGCTTCAGATTCAGCTGTATTTTTTGTCTGCTGGTGTATTGCAATGCATTATACCTGGGATCAAGGTAAAAATAACTGAAAATCCCACAGAGGGACTATGTGAAAAAGTTACAAAAAAGTTTAAAAAATTGTAAAAATGTAAAAAACAATTACAAAATCATAATAAAAAGTATTACACTAATAAATTCTCATTTTTTAAAAAAAAGTACACATATTTGGTATTGCCGAGTCCAGATCAACACAATCTATAAAACTGTCACACTAGATAACCCCTTCAGTAAATGCCATTACAAAACAAACTGGCAAACTAATTCTTGGGCAGCTGCAGGCTTTTATTTTTAGGAACGGAGGGGCCAAATAACCAGGGACTTTCTAGCCTGATAATATAACCCCGCAGTTGTCTGATTTACCATGGCTGTTTATTAAAAATAGAGGGGGCCACACATAATTTTCAAACAAAAGCTCTCTCTCTTATAACAACTTTCCCTGAACAATTTCTTGAACACAGTGTGCCTGGCAACGCATCACCAGATCTCAGATAAGACCTCATGAATTGGAATGAGTGGAAACGTGGAAGTTCGGTTTCGGACAAACTTGAGAAAAAGTTCGGTTCGGTGACCGAACCCAACTTGACCCCAGTCCAGAACCCCATATAAGTCAATGGGACCTGAACTTTGGTGCTGTAAAATGGCTGTATAACTGTGGTAGTAAGGGATAGGGGGCTGAAAAAGGAAGTAAAATGGTGGTAAGGGCAGGACAATTGCCCTGAAAACAAATGTGAATAGAAAAAGGACTTAAAAAACATAGAATAAAAAAGAAAAAATAATTTTGAGCTAGGAGGCGGACATCCAAGTGGAGCAGTGCTTTTTGTGTGTATTTTACTGTGCTAATTAATAAATAAATGAAAAAAACTCTTGTGATCACTCCTATTTTTACAACCATCCAAGGGAAAGCAGACAACTGTGGTCTTATTATGCTGGGAAGGAGACAATAACCATGAACCGTCCTAACTTATAAATATATTAGCTCAAAGCTGTCTGCTTTGCCTTTGCTGGTTATGAAAAATGAGGGGACTCTAAAAGAAATTACATGGGGTCACCCAATTTTTAATGAGCAGGTAAGGCAAGGCAGACAGCTGTGGGCTGACATTAATAGACTGAGACGGTAACATATATTGGCCCCTTCCCTGCCTAATAAGACCAGCCCTCAGCTGCCTCAGAAATGGCTAGATGATACAAAAGAAAAAATCAGTAGAGGCAAAAAATTCCAAAATTTGACAACTACATGCATGAACAGGCACATGCGCGATCAACATGTCTTAGTGTGGGAATCTCACTGTGCTAAAATGCGGACTAGCGAGCCTTGACAGCTACCAGTCATCCCATCAATCACATCTGCTGCTTCTTCCTCCTCCATCACAGTGCCAAGTCTTCTCATACAGATCTCCAGCTGCAGAAACTTGTTTAAGTGAAAGCCCATCAGCTGATATGGAAATGGACATGACTGTTGTTTTTGTGTCACCTAGCAAACCACATCTTTCTCATTCCACCATAACATCTCCACCTGCACCTCACTCACAGTCCAGCAGTTTGTCCTATTCTCTGTACTCCACCCTCTCTCAACAAAGCAGCCAGCCCTCGGTCTCGTAGTTGTGATCAGGTAAAATAATGTATCCTCCTACACATGCCAAAGCTAAGAGCTTGAATTCCATCCATCTTCAACCTGCTGGCCACAGAAATGCTGCCTTTCCACCTGGTGGATACAGACGGTTTCAGAAAGTTGATGGCTGTCACAGTCCACCAGTATGTAACGAATGGAAGCGGAGGCAGAGATGGTGAAGTTCACATTCGTTTTTATTTTTTAAGTGGAACCTCGGGACCACGGTCTGGGGGGCTCCGAAGGGGGAGTGACTAGTGAGCCCCGGGCACCCGTAGTAAAGCCCCTCAGGCAGGGCCAGAATGGAATACCCAGAGGACAGAGGTGCTACCTCCAGTTAGACCCTGAACACGTGGCAGCTGTCCCAGCGGGACCAAAAGGGATAGTAAAGGTTACAGCAGAGTCCGTAATGCGCTGGGTCCTGGATCAGGTTAGTTGGTAAGGAGTCGGTTCCAGTGACCTTCACACAGTCCTTGGACTCGGATGGCTGTAGGCGGAACGGGATTGCTTTGGCCAGATGGTTGCTGATATAACCAGGTAACACAGGATACTGATATGCTGTGGAAACAGAGAGCATTAGACAATGCACAGAGACTGCAGATGCAGCGCAGACAGGTAAGCATGAGAACCGGATGTAGCAATGATAGATACTGGTTGCTCTGGCGCTCTCCCTATGGAGGAGAGGCCAGAATTAGCAGCCAGTGAGCTGCCATTGGTTAATTGTATTTTTGAATGATGCGCGCCGCCCCTTTAAGAAGGCAAGACAGCAGGTGGGCGTGACCTAATAGTCTTAGCTACAGATCTCCTCACAGGGCGCCAGGAGGAGGAGGCAGGAGGGAGGACAGAACGCTGAGCAGCAGCCTGAGAGGCTCGAGGTGAGTGCCCAGAACGGAAAGCAGTGGCAAGCCAGAACACAGCGCCAGGATGGGGGCCAGGTGTAACAGCGACTGACCTGGGCGCAGCGCCAGGACTGGGACCGGGTGTAACACAGTACCAGTTCACCATTCACGAGCTGTGCCTGTGCTACACCAGCATGTTGCAGACAAAATCACCCAGTCCCATAAAAATCTATGTCTACCAGGGTGCATTTTACCACTGACACCTGGAGGAGCAACCATGGGCAGGAGCGTTACATCTCACTGACTGAGCACTGGGTGACTCTGGTGGCTGAGGGGGCAGGCAGTCAATGGGCTGCCCCACAAGTCTTTGAATCCCCAAGGCTTGCGGGACAAACCTCTGTATCTAACACTTCCTCCACTTCTTCTGGCTCTTCCACCTCCTCTAGAGCCTCCAGCTGTGCCCTCAACCTGTCCCTTAATCAGACACACAATGGTGCAGGTAGAATTCCCCCCACCTCTGTACTGCACAGCCATGGCTTACTGCAATCAGGCAGTGTCCAAATTAATATGCCTTGGAGATCGCAGTAATAAAGCTCAAGAGTTGTGGACAGGTATCCAGGCCAAGTTAGAGCATTGACTGTCTCCACTGAATCTGGAGCCAGGGAAGGCCATTTGCCTTAATGGTGCAAACCTTGTGGCAGCCCTACGCCGGGGCAACTTCACAGACGTGCCTTGCATGGCTTAAGTCCTCAGCCTGGTGGTACAGGAATTTCTATGCCACTATCCTAGGCTGGATGGAATGCTGCAGAAAACACGGTAGCTGTGTGCTAATTTCTGCCGTTCGCACCCCACAGGTCATTGCATCGCTACAAAAATCTTTTAGCCTACCAGTTAACCATTTGATTTGCGATGTTCAAATATGGTGAAATTCCACTCTGCACATGTTGCAGTGACTGTCACAGCAGTGTGCAGCCCTGGTGCAGTATGTCCTTTTAAATAGACCTTGCAGACGCAGAACAAATGCGGTGCAAATCACGCTGGCAAAGTGGGCACAGATATAGGACCTCTGCACTCTTCTGCACAGTTTTGAAATTACTACTAAGATGGTTAGTGCTGACGATGCCTTCATCAGCAGCATTATTCCAGTCATCTACATGCTGGAGAACAGTTTGAATAATCTGTGTGAGGATGTGGTGGTCCCAGAGGAAGAATTGGAAGCAGAGAAGGATGTGGAAGGGATATCAGTATTTCAAATTTCCGGACTGTTGTCGCACAAGCGGATGCCATGGGAGGGTGGTTTATATCGAACAAGGAAGGCTCATGCTACCAGACAAACTGTTAATGAAGGTGCAGGAGCCGAGGAACAAATGGAGGAGGACGATGTGATGGACGCACAACAGTCAGGAGATGAAGAGAATAATGATCTCCTCTCTGTTTTCCGTGGTTGGCAGAAGGGGACAGAGGAAGCAACCTTGAGTGTTACCCCGCCATCAACACACCATGGACTTGGACCTCATGGAAGCGCCCGAAATATGAGCGCCTTCTTGTTACACTATCTTTAACATGATGCCCATATTGTTGGAAATAGTGCTGACTACTGAGTTGCCACTTTGCTAGATCCAAGCTACCAGAGTAATTTTTGCCAGATGCTTCCCCCCCTTGAAAAGGACGCGTGCATGCTGGAATATCGATACACGTTTGTAGATAAGCTTAAGAGTGGTTTTGCACAAAACAGCAGTGAAGCACACAGTGTGCATCCCTGTACTAGACATCAAACCTCATGAATGAATTGCCAAAAACATTAGCGGCAGCAGTGTAAGTGGCATAAGCAATTTCTGTAAGTCATTTCACACATTTTTTAAACCAGCCCGTGTACAAGCAGAGCAGAGTACAAGTCTGACACATTGTGAACAACTGGAGAGGATGGTGCAGGAGTATCTGGAGCTCAATATCAATGCCATTAGGGAGTTTCGACCCTTTTACATTTTATCAAAAATGGAAAAATGGAAGAGTGGTCTGAGCTCGCCTGTCACGCCTTGGAGGTTTTGTCATGACCAGCAGCTAGCGTTCTCTCAGAACGTTTCTTCATGGCTGCTGGTGGTGTCTTGACAAATAAGCACATCCAGATATCCCTTGAAGGTGTAGACCATCTAACTTTCATCAAAATGAACCAGTCATGGATCTCCAATGACTTTTACACCCCAGTTGCAGACTTGGCAGACTAGGCGACGGTGTAGTTTTTAGTGTCATGCATTGATCTCGCATTATTGCAGTCTGTGCCACCTTTGTGGCATCTTCTATTCATGCTGTTGCTACTGTTGCTGATGTTCCAAACAGTTTTTGAAATGTGGAGACTCTAAGTTGGTTTCCATCTAGTGGGTTGCCTGTAGTGCCTGTAGTGGAAGGTGTGTCAGAGGCCTATTATAGGCCTATTATATTGTTTCTACTCTGTTGAAATTGTGGAAATTAGTGCCACTCTAGTGACAATAATTTTTTGAAAAAGTGAAGACTCCAAGTTGGGTCTCCATCTAGTGGGTTGCCTGTGTGTAAGTGGGGCTGCTAGACAGGCAGACCTGCACTCACTTGCAGTCAAATACTTGTCTTACTTTCCTTACATTTTTATACCAATAGTACTGTATGAAACTGATGTTTGTGTCATTTGTATGTGGCTGGAAAACAAAAATTGGAGGTGTTGCATGAGGTATCAGGGCTCCCAGCTTAGAAGGCTTACACAGCTCCCTTAATCAACAGGATTTCATTGAAACTTCAATTCCAAGCTGTAAATTCTGGGTCAGCCCTTCATACCTTATGCATGGCCCATGGCTGACTGCTTCAGTGCCATTATAAAAGGTTCTACTGTGGGTCAAGTGATCAGTTAACAACCTGTGTTACTTTCCCTACATTTTTCTACCAATAGTATTGTATGAAACAGATGTTTGTGCCATCTGAGTGTGACTGGTGTAAAGAAAAAAAATGAAAGTGTTGCATGAGGTTTCAGGGCTCCCAGCAAAGAAGGCTTACACTACTCCCTTATCCACCAGGTCTTAATTTAAACTTCAATTCAAAGCTTTGAATGCTGGCCCAGACCCTGATACGTTATGTATGGCCCATGGTTGACTGTTGCTGTGCCATTAGCAAATATCTACTGTGGGTCAAATGATGCCATTTTCCATGGCATCTGCACTTAATTTTAGCTGTTTGTGAAGTTTTTTGTCATCCCTTAAGGTGTTGTGTATACATTTGCTTTGGCCTCCCATTGAATTTAATATGGTTCGAATATGTTGGTTGAACTGTTCATCGAACATGTTCTGCGAACGTCTAAACATATGGTGAATTGAACCGAACCAAACTTGGAAAGGTTCACTCACTTCTACTCACAACTATCCCTGTCTTCTTCATCCAGTCTATGGATTTGTGTACAGACAATGCAGCTACTCAGAATCGAACAGCAGCTACTGAGTGCTCACACGCTAGAATAGGCTGTTGCGTGTTGTGAAACTCAGCTGTCCGGCTCTGTGATACCCGGATATTTTGTACTGAAGAAACACCAGTAATGTTATCTCAAATCACAGTGGCCGGTTATCATGAGGGCAGCCCCGCTGTGAACTGAGGTAAACTTGCTGACGTCACCTCAGTTCACAGTGGCTGGTTCTCACGAGGGGAACTGGACTAATAAAACCGTGAGAGTGGCACTCATCAGTCCACAGCTCGACCTGCCACGACACCCGGTGGCTGTGATCTCAAGTATACAAATCTGTCTAATTTGTATTAGTGTAGCCTGATGAAGAGACCTGCGTAGTCTCGAAAGCTTGCAATTTGTTACCATCTTTTCAGTTAGCCATTAAAAGGTATCAACCACTGAGGACTCTCAATTCTAAATATTCTTCTATCTGCTTGCTAACACGGTACAAAGATATATATCTTTCCTGTATCAGCAGAGCTGAGCATGCTCGCTCATCACTATTGTCCGGTGAAAACAAGTTATCAACTATCCATAGGATTTGTGACCACTTTTAGATCAGAGCAGTCCAACAGCTGGGGCACTGTCATCCTTGTTAGAATGGAGTGCCAGTGAGTATGCTCGACTGTCTCTTCATTCAATAATCATGGGGTTGCTAAGCGAAGCATGGCTTTTACCGTCAGCCCCTTTGAGAATGAATAGAGGGACGGTCGGCCATCCAACTTGACATTCCATGTTGTATAAGGGACAAAAGTGCCCTTTTGTGAACAAAAATTCCTCATTTTGGGGGTAGGTGTGGGTCCTGGTAGTTGGACCCTCCTGATCAGGAAGTTGTCACCTTTTCTGGGCTTAGCTGATAAAGGGGTTTTCTTGTGAAAATAGGTTAAGTACCGAGTTTACCTCTGCTAACTCTATGATTGTATAATACTAGCCACAAAATCAAATACATATGCAACACATGAAAGTGTGGATATGCAGCTAAGTCTACTTGTCTGATGCAGTCTCTTCGAGCCTATAATAAAGTGCTTAGATAATAATCTCTAATGTATAGTCCTGTGTACATAGTTACCAAGGGTCTTGGAAATCCTAGAACATTGCACAATCCGTTTGGAAAATGAGTAGCACTCCCCAGCGAATGAGGTCATCAATAAATCGCATACTCTTACCTAGTTCTCTAATGGTGGGAAAGGCGTACGAGTGCTCAACCACTTAGCTCCAGTGTAACTGTGCCCTACTACAGGTGCCATGTGATGAAAAAGTAATGCAGACCATGGAAGCAATCAAACAGTTTTACTACCAGCTGTAACCATCTGGTTTACCATTGTAAGGGGAGTATTCACCAAGGTGTTACAGCCATTATCACTTATAAATTGCTATTCCAGTAAAGGACCTTTAAATAACTCTAATCAACAATGGCACCTGAGTGGATACAGATTGGACTCCGTTAAAATCGAAAAATTAACCTCTATATAATAAAGAATAAAACTTTTGAAGTCTTCGTCCCTCCACCAGGCTTCACATACGAGCAGAACCCTGTAAAGCTGGTACATGGAGGCAACATAACCCTAAATTATAGAGCCGTTCCCTCGATAAATAATACAGTAATTTATACAGTCTCATTACATCGGTTAACTGTGAAAAATTCTCCGAGCATATTTCAGTTTACACATCTGTTTTAAAAACATGGATCTCATTTCAAAACCTCTTTATGGCCGTCGCTCACACGGCTCGGGCAGGACGCTGCTTTTTCATCAGCCCAACTTACTGAAACGATGGTTTATTACCGGTATGAACGCCCCAGCTTGAAACTATTATGACATCTCTTTACAAGTAGCAGTTTATAAAACATAGAAACGCAAGACCTTCCACAGCTGTAATTTCTGTTTCGGCATCTTTCAACTTTTTCAGAGATTTTTTTTTTATTTATTGTAAAAAATACATTTGTATCATTTATTTTAGCATTAATATTTAACATTTTTCTTACATTTTATTGCAGATTTGTAAAGGTTAGGGTTACAATAGGGGGTGAATTATTTTTGCCTTTTTTTTCCAAGTTGACAATGATCAACTTAGATAGCCCAATCAGGGAACCGCCCTTGTTGATAAATACAGCTCCTATAAGGATATGCAAATATATATATATATATATATATATATATATATATGCACAATTTCTGCATTTCTTGGCTTGAAAATTGCAGCAGCAAAAATGTTGCGTTTTTGGTGCACATTTTTCCTGCTGATTAGTATGGGTGAAATCTGCAGCAAAAATACTAAAAGATTTGACATGTTGCAGAAAGCTGTTTGAACACGTTGAGTTTTTTCAGTGCAGATTTGTCGCCAAACCTGAAGGATTTCCTAGTCCCAGCGAAGTACTTGATATTCCTGAAGTCTCATGCACACGTTACTTATTTGTGACTTTCGGGTTGGGTGCAGATTTCAATATAAAAGAAGTCTATTGTTTCAGCTTTTTTGCTGCAGATTTCACTTATACTAATGAGTGGGGAAAATTCTACACCAAAAACGTATGTAAGAGGCACATACAAAAATGCACTCAAAAATCCACAAATTATGCACTGTGCTTTTCTTGGCAAGAGATAAGCAAAGGGGGGGAGGACAAATCCAAAAACACAACTAAAATAAATAAAATTGCTTTATTAGCGTGGAAGGCAAGGTACAAATAGAGTGTACTATAAAAGCATAAAAACATAATCAGCGAAAATGGACACTGATGCCCTGATGGCCAAAACTACCCATAATAGTACAATGGAGTATATAATAAGCATATATCTAAAGGCAGGTTTATAACTAAAATATATAAAATACCATTAATGTACCAGTATGATCAAACTAGATAGCACCATATCCAGGCAGAGTAAGAAGTGCAAATTTAACTAAACACGCAATGCATAATACCTGAACTGGAAGGTAGATAGAGGCCGCAGGGTACCCTTGTCCGCCCCAATGCGCGTTTCGGGAAACCTTCGTCAGGGGGCGAAAATTTACTATCTTGGCAAGAGATGCAGAAATGAGGTAGAAATATCAGATAACATACATTCAACATGTACACATACCCTAATGCAGGGTTCCCCAACTCCAGTCCTCAAGACCCACCAACAGATCATGTTTTCAGGATTTCCTTTGTATTGCTCAGGTAATAATTGCTTCACCTGTGCAATACAAAGGAAATCCTGAAAACAAGACCTGTTGGTGGGCCTTGAGGACTGGAGTTGGGGAACCCTGTTCTAATGAGTAGGGTAATATCTGCACCAAAAACGCAAGTAAAAAACAAAGCGAAAATGCTGCAAAAAATGCGGCTTTTTTTCCTGCCAAGTGATGCAGAAATGGAGCAGAAATACTTAATGTGTGAACATAACCTAAATGTTACATATAGTAATGATGCAATAAGGAGTAAAAAAAAAGACTTTTTTTGTGGCTCTATGGAAGTCTGTACAAAAGAATGCAAAAAATGTAAATCATGCTGCATAATATGGAAAAACAATTATAAACAATTCTAACAGGGAAAACAACTTCATCCAGTATTACTACATTCACAAATCCCTGGGAGTCTTGGTGAGTCATACTAAACTTGTACGAATGTTAGAGAAAGCTTCTTCCTCCCTCATCTGGTGAATGTGCATATAAGAGCGTCAATAATTATAATGTTATGTTCTGTGTTATGTTGAAAGTCTGACATTGAGGAAAAAAAGGTGGAAACTATGGAATGAATACTCAGGAAACTATTGGAGGGTTGTAAACTTTTTTTTTTAATTTAAGAAAAAAAAAATTTTTTTGTAATGAAATAAAAAATTGCTAAATTTCTGCCACCTGGGAGAAACATCAGCCGCCACATTAGGTGGCCTGACGGTGCACCTTGATGGAAGCGCCTGGGGTAAATGTCCCGCCTGTCCCCTAAATATGCCCCTGCTTTATGGAGGAATTGGGCACCAAGTATTGGGCATCGTACTGTATCACCACTACAGAGTACGTGAAGCTTTGCATGTAGGGTTGATCGAATAGCTTTGGATAAGAGGTTATCCGAATAGCTATAGCATTTACCGAATAGCTGCCTTGGTAACCTGGATACCTGGATCGCTCCCCATAATCAGCTGTTTGGCGCCGCAGATGCATGTGTCGCAGCTGTGTGGCAGTCACAACAAACAGGCTCTCCATGCATGTGTTTTGACTGTCACACAGCCTTGACACCTGCGGCGCCGAACAGCTGATCATCGAGAGCGCTACAGATATCCAGGTTCCCGATGCAGCTATTCGGCAAACACTGTAGCTATTCGGTTAAGCACTTATCCAAAGCTATTCTATCAACCCTACTTGCATGGGTTGTCTGTATAAAGCACAGACACGCAGGGTCCTCCAGGCAAGGAGCCACTTTTAATAGCCATTTTCCACTTCATTCTCCTATAGGTATAGTTTATCAGCATGCCATAAAAGGTTATGTGATAATCAGTAATTATGAGCTAGTCAATTCTAAATTATCCAAGTTCTCTCTCTTATTGCAGCGAATCTGAAATTTTTGGAATTTGATTTGCATGAATGTGGAAAAATAAATGCTAGCTGGTCACCATTTTTCTGGTTTTATATGGGCCACAAAGGGATTGAAAAACAATAAAATACCTTTGATAGCTAACAACCCATACATTCATGCTGTTCCCATGCTCGCCAGTCATCTGTTGGCCTCCTATTTCCCTGCTTTGGGCGCCGACTGAGCCTTGATGAATATTGTGACGCCATGATGTCAAGATATTGTGACATGCTCAACCCCACATGACCGAGCCAGAATCTCCAGAAAGGGGTGAAGAGGACACTGGTGTCAAGGAGGCTAGGAGCCATTGGAGGATCAGCGAGAAGCAGCAGTGGCAGGCACAGCTGAGGGGCTAGCTGAATCTGAGTTTTATTGCTTTTTAACACCTTCCTTACCCATCCACTTATTATGCTTTGGGGTCGGGAGATAAGGGAACTTTCATTAAAGGCATTTGAGGATAATTTGACTCATATCAAATAAATTCAATGCAATTTAAAAGTCCAAGGCACCTTTGAGCAAATCTGTCAAATATAAATTTTGGTAGATTTGTTCATCTCTAAAAAAAATTCCTGTTTTATTACCCCTTGAAAAAGAATTACCCTGTAAATGGTTCCTGAGTACAAAAGCCGCAAATAACTTTAATTTCAAAATGATGTTGTGTTACCCCTAAAACAATATTACTCCAAAGAGTGTTTCCATTTCATTTATCTTGTCCAATGCCTGTTGGTAGCTGCATCTGTCTCTTACAGCAAATGCAGGAAGTGGGGGTGTGGCTTATCTCTGTACAGGAAGTTGGGCTTCTCTTTGTCTCCCTGCTCTTGCTCTCCTGTCTGCCAAACTGCATATAGACAAAATAGAGAGGTGGGTGTTCAGTTGTAGACTGGGAAAGTCACTGGACAATGGCAGGAGCAATGCATATTTGGAAGTAAGACAAATTAAGTTTCAATACCTATGATGCTGACCGTATGCTGATGAAGAAAGAAAAGAGTGATTTCCAAATTAAGGAGCATGAGAATCAAGACAGTTCTTGGACATATTTGACTGACACGTGCACCAACAAGGGCTGCAAGATCATTTTTTTTATAGTTTTTTTGGCGAAAGGGCTGGTACACTTAAATAGCTATGTATTTATGAATGACTCAAATGCTGTTCTTTGCTATAATATACAGCAATCCTTTTATTATTTATCTATAATATCACAGAGAAATACAAATTAGTGTCAGCCATAAATCAAAAACTGTAATATTAGCAAATAGGAAATGTCCTTGAGCTATATGGCTGCAGCGCTCGCTGTGTGTGAGATGTTGCGTTCTGTACACCATTCATGAAATTTCAAAGCTTCCCAAGTTGAAAAGTAAAGCAAAAGGACATACCTGCTGCGTGATAAATCATTCACTGGCGAAAAACTCCAAAGAATTGTGTGTTAAACCTTCAGGCAGAAAGAACCAATATCCTGTCTAATGTTAAGGTGCGCATTGGAAGTACTAGGCAGTAGGCCATTTGTAGAAGGCACTGTGCCAATTCTGCAGGTAGCCAATTTCCTGATCACTCCCTTGGTAGAAGATCCCACTTGCTTGAAGCCTATTCTGAGCCTGGGAAAAAATGAACAAAGCTGATGGAAATGATGTACGCATCCTAGAAACGCACACAAAACAATCAAATAATAGTAACTCAGTGGTCGCTTTGTGCGGAAATGTTGAAATGTGGTTTTGCGCAAAAAAAAAATGGCCAAAATGTTCCAATTTTGAAATATAATAAACAAGAGATATTCATAATGCAACGTTCTGTAATCACTTGGATGCCAAACCTCCGTCTGTAGCAACATCACCTTTGACACAATAATTACACTGAATTATTTGGGAGAGTTGCATAAACTCATGAAGGACTAAGCAATTTTTCTTTAGTTTTCACTGTAATGAATCCTGAATGTTTTACTGTTTTTGTTGGATAGGAAACATTTTGAGGCCACGTTCACACGTTCAGTATTTGGTCAGTATTTTACATCAGTATTTGTAAGCCCAAACCATTATTGGGTGAAAAATATAGAAGTTGTGACGTGTTTCTATTACATTTTTCCTCAGATTTTCCACTCCTGTTTTGGCTTACAAATACTGATGCAAAATTCTGAACATGTGAACGTGGCCTAAGTGTTAGATTATCCCCTTAGTGACGGAGACAATTTTGACCTAAATGATCATGTCCCATTTTCAAGTTTGACGTGTCACCTTATGTGGTAATAACTTTGGGGTACTTCAACGTATTCGAATGATTCTGAGATTATTTTTTGAGACATTTGGTACTTTATGATAGTGGTAAATTTTGGTTGGTATTAAAGATGAGCAGATCTTTTGAAATTTATATTCGACAACTTCACTGAAATTTCCCCTAAAAATTTATTTGCGGTGAATAAATTTGCTCAAATCTCAAAACTTAAAAGCTTGTAATTGCCTGTAAAATACTGATCATAAGAGCTTACACTCTGTAAAAGAGAAAAAGAGAAGACCCCGCTGATCATAAAATCTGACGCTAAACAAGAAAGAGAGAGAGATGACTCCACTGACAATAAGAGCTTACACTATACAAGAGAAAGACAGAGGACCCCACTTACCATAAGAGCTTACACTCTACAGGAGAGAGAGGATCCTGCTGACCATAAGAGCTTACACTCTACAGCAGATAGAGGACCCCGCTGACCATAAGAGCTTACACTCTACAGGAGAGAGAGAGGACCCCGCTGACCATAAGAGCTTACACTCTACAGGAGAGAGAGGACCTCACTGACCATAAGAGGTTACACTCTACAGGAGAGAGAGGACCCCACTAACCATAAGAGCTTACACTCTACAGGAGAGAGAGGATCCTGCTGACCATAAGAGCTTACACTCTACAGGAGAGAGGACCTCACTGACCATAAGAGGTTACACTCTACAGGAGAGAGAGGACCCCACTAACCATAAGAGCTTACACTCTACAGGAGAGAGAGGATCCTGCTGACCATAAGAGCTTACACTCTACAGGAGAGAGGACCTCACTGACCATAAGAGGTTACACTATACAGGAGAGGACCCCACTAACCATAAGAGCTTACACTCTACAGGAGAGAGAGGACCTCACTGACCATAAGAGGTTACACTCTACAGGAGAGAGAGGACCCCACTAACCATAAGAGCTTACACTCTACAGGAGAGAGAGGACCCCACTAACCATAAGAGCTTACACTCTACAGGAGAGAGAGGATCCTGCTGACCATAAGAGCTTACACTCTACAGGAGAGAGGACCCCGCTGACCATAAGAGCTTACACTCTACAGGAGAGAGAGGACCTCACTGACCATAAGAGCTTACTCTCTACAGGAGAGAGAGGACCCCACTGACCATAAGAGGTTACACTCTACAGGAGAGAGAGGACCCCACTAACCATAAGAGCTTACACTCTACAGGAGAGAGAGGATCCTGCTGACCATAAGAGCTTACACTCGACAGGAGAGGACCCCGCTGACCATAAGAGCTTACACTCTACAGGAGAGAGAGGACCTCACTGACCATAAGAGGTTACACTCTACAGGAGAGAGAGGACCCCACTAACCATAAGAGCTTACACTCTACAGGAGAGAGAGGACCCCACTAACCATAAGAGCTTACACTCTACAGGAGAGAGAGGATCCTGCTGACCATAGAATCATAGAATCATAGAATCGTAGAGTTGGAAGGGACCTCCTGGGCCATCTGGTCCAACCCCCTGCTCAAAGCAGGATTCGCTAAATCATCCCAGTCAGATGTCTGTCCAGCCTCTGTTTGAAGACTTCCATTGAAGGAGAACTCACAACTTCTCGTGGCAGCCTGTTCCACTCATTGATCACTCTAACTGTCAAAAAGTTTTTTCTAATATCTAATCTGTGTCTCCTCCCATTCAGTTTCATCCCATTGCTTCTAGTCTTTCCTTGTGCAAATGAGAATAAAGTTGATCCTTCTACAATGTGACAGCCCTTTAGATATTTGTAGACAGCTATTAAGTCTCCTCTAAGTCTTCTCTTTTGCAAACTAAACATTCCCAAATCCTGCAACCTTTCCTCATAAGACTGGGTATGCAGACCGGTCACCATTCTGGTCGCTCTTTTCTGAACTTGCTCCAGTTTGTTGATGTCTTTTTTAAAATGTGGTGCCCAAAACTGGACACAATATTCCAGATGAGAGAGAGGACCCTCTCTACACTCATCTGGAATACTCCTCTCTACACTCTACAGGAGAGAGAGGACCCCGCTGACCATAAGAGCTTACACTCTACAGGAGAGAGAGGACCTCACTGACCATAAGCGCTTACACTCTACAGGAGAGAGAGAGGACCCCGCTGACCATTAGAGCTTACACTCTACTGGAGAGAGAGAATACTGCTGACCATAAGAGCTTACACTCTACAGGCGAGAGAGTACCCCACTGACTATAAGAGCTTACACTCTACAGGAGAGAGAGGACCTCACTGACCATAAGAGCTTACACTCTACAGGCGAGAGAGGACCCCGCTGACTATAAGAGCTTACAGTCTACAGGAGAGAGAGGACCTCACTGACCATAAGAGCTTACACTCTACAGGAGAGAGAGGACCCCACTAACCATAAAAGCTTACACTCTACAGGAGAGAGAGGATCCTGCTGCCCATAAGAGCTTACACTCTACAGGAGACAGAGGACCCCGCTGACCATAAGAGCTTACACTCTACAGGAGAGAGAGGACCTCACTGACCATAAGAGCTTACACTCTACAGGAGAGAGAGGACCCCACTGACCATAAGAGGTTACACTCTACAGGAGAGAGAGGACCTCACTAACCATAAGAGCTTACACTCTACAGGAGAGAGAGGATCCTGCTGACCATAAGAGCTTACACTCTACAGGAGAGAGAGGACCTCACTGACCATAAGAGGTTACACTCTACAGGAGAGAGAGGACCCCACTAACCATAAGAGCTTACACTCTACAGGAGAGAGAGGACCCCACTAACCATAAGAGCTTACACTCTACAGGAGAGAGAGGATCCTGCTGACCATAAGAGCTTACACTCTACAGGAGAGAGAGGACCCCGCTGACCATAAGAGCTTACACTCTACAGGAGAGAGAGGACCTCACTGACCATAAGCGCTTACACTCTACAGGAGAGAGAGAAGACCCTGCTGACCATTAGAGCTTACACTCTACTGGAGAGAGAGAATACTGCTGACCATAAGAGCTTACACTCTACAGGCGAGAGAGGACCCCTCTGATCCTAAGAGCTTACACTCTACAGGAGAGAGGGGACCCCGCTAATCCTAAGAGCTTACATGCTACAGGAAAGAGAGATGACCCCACTGACCTTAAGAGCATACACTCTACAGGAGAGAGAGAGGACCCCACTGACCATAAGAGATTACACTCTACAGAAGAGTGAGAGGACCCCACTTAAAGTCTGAAAACTGCTACCTGGAAATTGTCAAAATTTTAGTCAAATTTCATATATTTAAAAAAAAGTGAAACATTTTGACTAGAGAAGAGCAGATTGTTATGCAAAGGATCAACGCCCCTGGAAGAAGCAGGTGGCGAAATGCGCATCGGGTGAGGGGATGCCGAGCGGTCACACTAGTCCTAATAGGTAAATATATTTTTTTTCATGAGGCACCTTTCATTCTGTTGCTGTTACAGTTTGTAGCTGGGTGTTTTGGTATGGATAAAGTAATAATTTGACTCTTGAATCATGGGGACAATTTGTCATGCTCCATAGGACTAAGGCTATCTTGCTGCATCACATTTATGTATGGTACAAAGGGTGATGTTTGGGTTTATTCTCTATGCGAGTCATCCACATAGGGTATTTATTTGGGTTGTTTCTCTGTATCCATGTGATATGTAATATATGTCTAGATTCAGGTTTATTACTATAATGATACCTTCTGCATAAGGCCTCATGTTTTTTCATTAATACTTGGCATATAGATATATTTGTATTGATTGGAGACTATTACCTTGTAGTTATTTGTTTTGCTCGGTGTCCCTTGGACAGTATTTTGCTTTTTTATAGGATTTATGTATTTTTATTATTATTTACTAATAAAGCACAATGTTTTTATATAGTCGGATCTCTTCTCTTTGCCCATAAGACTTTTTGTATATATGGGATTATTGTGTGCAGTTTAATTGAAGTGCCCTACTTGAATTTGGACATTTTTTGGTTGATAAAACAACAGAGAGCAGACTAATGTCATTTTTCATTACCTTGTGTGCATCCGCATAATGCCCTGCAGCCATGACATCTAGTGGATTATCATACCTTGTACAGTGGTGGTCAGTACCGGGGCCTTCACAGATCAGCGGTTCCCAATAGAGCACAGATTCTGCAGCAGACATTTTCCATCTCAAGAGTGACCGGTTAAGTTTCTCTCACCTATAAAGTGTAAGCTCATACGGTCAGTGGGGTCTTCTCTCCTGTAGAGGGTAAGCTCTTATGGTCAGTGGGGTCCCCTCTCTCCTGTACAGTGTAAGCTCTTATGGTCAGTGGGGTCCTCTCTCTCCTGTAGAGTGTAAGCTCTTATGGTCAGTGGGGTCCTCTCTCTCCTGTAGAGTGTAAGCTCTTATGGTCAGTGGGGTCCTCTCTCTCCTGTAGAGTGTAAGCTCTTATGGTCAGTGGGGTCCTCTCTCTCCTGTAGAGTGTAAGCTCTTATGGTCAGTGGGGTCCTCTCTCTCCTGTAGAGTGTAAGCTCTTATGGTCAGTTGGGTCCTCTCTCTCCTGTAGAGTGTAAGCTCTTATAGTCAGCGGGGACCTGTCTCTCTCCTGTAGAGTGTAAGCTCTTATGGCCAGTGGGGTCCTCTCTCTCCTGTAGAGCGTAAGCTCTTATGGTCAGCGGGGACCTGTCTCTCTCCTGTAGAGTGTAAGCTCTTATGGTCAGCGGGGTCCTCTCTCTCCTGTAGAGTGTAAGCTCTTATAGTCAGCGGGGACCTGTCTTTCTCCTGTAGAGTGTAAGCTCTTAAGGTCAGTGGGGTCTTCTCTCTCCTGTAGAGTGTAAGCTCTTATGGTCAGTGGGGTCCTCTCTCTCCTGTAGAGTGTAAGCTCTTATAGTCAGCGGGGACCTGTCTTTCTCCTGTAGAGTGTAAGCTCTTATGGTCAGTGGGGTCCTCTCTCTCCTGTAGAGTGTAAGCTCTTATAGTCAGCGGGGACCTGTCTCTCTCCTGTAGAGTGTAAGCTCTTATGGCCAGTGGGGTCCTCTCTCTCCTGTAGAGCGTAAGCTCTTATGGTCAGCGGAGACCTGTCTTTCTTCTGTAGAGTGTAAGCTCTTATGGTCAGTGGGGTCCTCTCTCTCTCCTGTAGAATGTAAGCTCTTATAGTCAGCGGGGACCTGTCTCTCTCCTGTAGAGTGTAAGCTCTTATGGTCAGCGGGGTCCTCTCTCTCCTGTAGAGTGTAAGCTCTTATAGTCAGCGGGGACCTGTCTTTCTCCTGTAGAGTGTAAGCTCTTAAGGTCAGTGGGGTCTTCTCTCTCCTGTAGAGTGTAAGCTCTTATGGTCAGTGGAGTCCTCTCTCTTTCTTGCCTGTAGAGTTTAAGCTCTTATAGTCAGTGAGATTCTCTCTGTCTCACTCACTCGTAAAGGGTAAGCTCTTACATTTAGCTGGCTCCTCTCTCCTGTGGAGTCTAAGATTTTATCATCAGTAAGGTCCTCAGTTGCTCTCCTGCAGAGTGTAAGTTTTTATGATAAGTGCGGTTATCTTTCGCTGTCTCTTGTACAGTGTAAGGGTACCGTTACACCTAGCGACTCACCAGCGATCCCGACCAGCGATATGACGCGGTCAGGATCGCTGGTACATCGCTAGGTGGTCGCTAGTGAGCTGCCACTCAGGCAGATCTTACCAGCGACATCGCTGGGGACGGGGGTCGCTACTTACCTGTCAGATGCGGCGATCCTGCGTCCTCCCGCCCGGCTCCACGCGTCGCTCGTCGTCACAGCAGGAAGCGCCGCAGGAAGTGGCCGGCGAGGAATGGTCCAGCAGCTTCTCGCGCGATCAGCGATAACCAGCGGGGGGAGCCGGTCGGAGGTAAGTATCACACATAGCGATATCGCTAGCAATATCGCTGCAACGTCACAAAAATGGTGACTTTACAGCGATATTGCTAGCGATATCGCAGTGTGTAACGGGGGCTTTAGGTAAGCTTTTAATGTCAAATGCATTCTCTCTCTCCTGTAGAATGTAAGCTCTTATGGTCAGTGGGGTCCTCTCTCTTTCTCTCTCTCGTAAAGTTTAAGCTCTTAGGGTTAGCAGGGTCTTCTCTCTCTCTCTCCAGTAGAGTGTAAGCTCTTAAAGTTAGCAGGGTCTTCTCTCTCTCTACTGTAAAGTGTAAGTTCTTATGGTTAGCAAGTTTTCTATTTTCTGAGCAATTACAAGCTTGTCAGTATCGAAATTCACACAAATGTTTTTGCCACAAATCAATTTTTTTCAGGAAAATTCATTGAAGCTGGCAAGTTGTAAAAGATCCATTCATCTCTAATACATATCTATTAGATTCTCCAATGTAAAAGGTATGTTTACACGCGGTGGATACATTGAAGATTTTTCAGGCAAAAACTGCAGCATATTACAGTAGCAGCAAAGTGGATGGGATTTTTTTCAGCTCATCCATTCACTGCTTAAAAAATGTGTCCATGTCAGTTTATGCTGTGGATTTTCACTTTTGGATTACACACTTTGCAATGCATTGGATGAAGTCCATGGTAAATCCGGAGGAATATGCAAAGAGATAATTAGACTAAAAATTGTCTAGCCAATTAATTTTTATAGAACTGGCAGGGGTTTTATGCAAGTTGGACCAAATTACTTTATAATTGTTATTCTATTATAAGTCTTCCTTCACACAAAGTTTTCTTTGGCTTGCTGAAAATACCATGAGTTTTATGTATTTTTTACAAGCGCTTTTTGAGTGGTGAATTTTTATTCATACATTTTTTACATCTGTCTTTTTTCAAATCCTATAGAAAAGTCTATGGAAAAATTCCTGAACAAAAATGCCATTTCCAGAGCATACATACCTTTTGAAAACACAGACCATGAACATCAAAAATATACCAAAAAGTGACCAAACAAATAAGCAATACTTGTGCATTTTATAGTTTTGCTTTTGCTTTCAGCCAACACTTGAAGTGCTTTTTTCAATATATATTCGTATAAAATGTAGTGTTTTTATATGTATATATTCGTACGTATAGTGCTGCTGTGGCTTGTGGCCAGTTTGGGGATGCAGAGACTGAACACACTCTATTTGTACTTGTTTGGAAAACGTTCGCAAATCTCAAAGTCAGCACGAATGTAGTACATTCGGATTCGTATTTGTATTCCTGAGCTTTTACCCTCAAAATTGCGGCATGGTGGCTCAGTGGTTAGCACTGTAGCCTTGCAGTGCTGGGGTCCTGGGTTTAAAACCCACCAAGGACAACATCTGCAAGGAGTTTGTATGTTCTCCCCATGTTTGCGTGGGTTTCCTCTCACATTCCAAAGACATACTGATAGGGAATTTAATGTCTGGAAAGCGCTATGGAAATAATGGCGCTATACAAATAAGTAAAAAATAAATAAAGTCAGCAAAATTTGGCACAGTTCGGTAAATAATCAAGTTTCCACTAAAGATTTGGGCTAGGATAGTGGTGTTGCATGATGAGCTGGGGGGCAAGCTTGATGAGGGGAGGGGGTGTCTATAGTGCAGCGGAGTGTAATTTTTTTTTAATTAACTTAATGTGTGTACATTAAGGCAGCCAATCAGGGCGCAGAAACCATCCACAACATCCAAACACAAGGAGCCCCATTTCCTAATCAAGATTGTTTGAACTAATATTGGGAGCAGGCACCAGGCCCCATTTCCTAATCAAAATCGTTCGGGCTAATATTGTTGTGCAGGCACACTTTCTCAGAAAATAAATAGTATTTGTTAATTTAGTTACAGGTGATTGACAGGTCTGGGCCTAAGGTTGTGAAACAGCTGGTTAAAAGAGGTGAAAGGTATGTCCAAAGTGAGTGGGAACAAGTGAGGTCATGGTGGAAGGGCGCATGGGCTTTGTGTTCTATATGTACATGGATTAGGTGGAAAGTTACTGAAAACTGTACCGAACAAACACTGGCTCGTCCTGTCCAAAGACAGCTGACAACATCTGTTACTGAGTGGGCTACTCAACTCCCTTTCTTTGGCAGCCGCACAACGGTACACCTTGTAGATGAGGGCCAGAAAGAGCATGTGCTCCAGTGGATGGCAAGCGCTGCATCAAGTGGCCTCTCCTCCTCTTCCTCCACCTCAACATCAGTTACCCCCACGTCACAACTTGCAGAGTCTGCAGAGCTGTAAACACATTCTATTCAGTGGGCATCAAAGGTCTGCTCCAAAGATTCATAGAATGCAGAGTAGGAAAGCATCTGCACTGATTGCCAACATTCTTTTCAGTTGGATCCGGGATTGGATGAAGTAGGGTCCAAATAGAATCCAGTCCCTCATCACCAGACGTTAGGCCCCGGGTGAGAGGTGATCCTGTTGAAACTCAGATACCTGAGGCACATGCAGACTGTACTGTACTGTCAGGGCAAGAAAAGTAGGAGGGTGACTCACAGAGCAAGGAGTGGGAGAACAGAGAGGATGATGATGAGGTTGTAGATCCCACTTGGTGTGAACCCAGAGGCACGCAGCTGAGTAGCTCAGCAGAGGAGCTGGAGGAGGAGGAAGATAAGAAAGTTAGGTTGCGACTTGCTGCACAGGCACAGAGTGATGCAATCATGACAAATATTGAATCCTCAGCCACAACTCTGGCTGTGGCTATCAATGGTCATGAGGGTAGCCTAGCCTGGGTCTTTTTTGAGACCGAAAAGGATGATCCAACTTACTTTAGCAAAAAACAACTCAGTAGAGTAGTGGCAAAGATTGCAATAATTTGACTATTACATGCATAAACCGGCACATGTGTGATCAACATGCCTCAGTCTGGGAATCTCACTGCGTTAAACTGCAGACGAATGGACCTCGCCAACTAAGTGGGCAGCAACTAACAGAATGGTTTTTAACAGGGAAAAATGCAAAGTACTACATCTGGGCAATAAAAATGAAAAAAGCATATACAGAATGGGAGAAATAGGGCTAAGCAACAGCACATGTGAAAAAGACTTGGGTATACTAATAGATCACAGACTGAATATGAGCCAACAGTGTGATGCAGCAGCAAAAAAGGCAAATGCAATTCTAGGATGTATTAACAGAAGCATACAGTCTAGATCACGTGAAGTCATTATTGCCCTCTACTCCTTTTTGGTCAGACCTCATCTGGAATATTGTGTCCAGTTTTGGGCACCACATTTTAAAAAAGACATCAACAAACTGGAGCAAGTTCAGAAAAGAGCGACCAGAATGGTGACCGGTCTGCAAACCCAGTCTTATGAGGAAAGGTTGCAGGATTTGGGAATGTTTAGTTTGCAAAAGAGAAGACTGAGAGGAGACTTAACAGCTGTCTACAAATATCTAATGGGCTGTCACATTGTAGAAGGATCATCTTTATTCTCATTTGCACAAGGAAAGACTAGAAGCAATGGAATGAAACTGAATGGGAGGAGACACAGATTAGATATTAGAAAAAACTTTTTGACAGTTAGAGTGATCAATGAGTGGAACAGGCTGCCACGAGAAGTGGTGAGTTTTCCTTCAATGGAAGGCTTCAAACAGAGGCTGGACAGACATCTGACTGGGATGATTTAGCGAATCCTGCTTTGAGCAGGGGGTGGACCAGATGGCCCAGGAGGTCCCTTCCAACTCTACGATTCTATGATAACCACCGGCCATCCCAGCAACACCATTTGCTGCTTCTTCCTTCTCTGTCACCATGGCAAATGTTCTCAACAGGTCTCTGATTGCAACTTGTTTACTCCCTACAGTCAGGGAGAATGTGAGCCTGTCAGCTGTTATGGAAGTGGAGATGTCTGCTTTTTTTGTTTCACCGAGAACACCACATCTTTCTCAATCCACTATAACATCTCCGCCTGCACCTCACTCACAGTCGAGCAGTTTGTTGCATTCTCCCTATTCCACCCTCTCTCAGCCAGACCTCGGTCCCGCAGTTGTAGTCACCTAAAAGAATGTTACCTGCTGCCCAATGAAAGCTAAGAACTTGAACTCCACCATCTCCAATCTGTTGGCCACGGAAATGCTGTTTTTCCACCTGGTGGATACAGATGGTATCCGAGAGCTGATGGCCGTTGCAGTCCCCTACTACTAGTGTCCCAGTTGCCATTACTTCTCTAAGAAAGCTGTGCACTACACCAACATGTTACAGACAACATCACGCATTTCCTGAAAAAAATTATGTCTGCCAGGGTGCATTTCACCACTGACACCATGAGGAGCAAACATGGGCAGGAACATTACACCTCACTCACTGGGCACTGTGCGACACTGGCAGCTTTGTGGGCAGGTGGCATGGGGCTGCTCAAAAAAGTCTTGAAATCCCCAAAGCTTGAGGGACAGTTCCCTCTACCAAACACTTCCTCCCCTGCATCTGCCTTCTCCACCTCCTCTAGGACCTCCACCTGTGCCCTCAACCTCTTATTTAATGTGACCAGCATTCCAACAGTGCAGATTGATTCCCCTGCACAGGTGTGCCTATGGGTCAGACAGGTTTCACTGCAATCAGGCACTGCTTAAATTAATATAACTTGGAGAGTCACACAGCTCAAGAGTTGTGGACAGCTATCCAGGCTGAATTTGAGTAATCACTGCCTCCAGTGAACCTGGAGCCAGGAAAGGCCATGTGCATTAATGGTGTAAACCTGGTGGCGGCCGTACGCCGGGGCAACCGCACACACATGTCTACTGCGCAGACGGGTTTCACTGCAATCAGGCAGTGTTTAAATTAATATGCCTTGGAGAGTTAGACAGCACAGAGACAAGTGTAAAGAGACAAAATGGAGGGCACCATCACGTATAAGGGACCAAAACCTGCAGTATGTCTATAATGAATTAAATATAACAGGAAAAAAAGAGACATACATAGACAGCAGGGACCATACCAGATAGCAAATTTTATTACAGGGTATATACAAAAACCACAAAGAGTATTTAAAAACATTTTAAAAATACACAGCAAATGGTTACCAAAAGTAACACACACATATAGATTACACCAATCAAGGGTAGATACCAAATACATCAATAAGGATATCCTTATCCATTTGTTGTGTATTTTTTAAATGTTTTTAAATACTCTATGGTTTTTTGTATATACCCTTGTAATAAAATTTGCTATTTGGTATGGTGATCCCTGCTGTACAGCACAGAGACAAGCCTCAAAACGTTTGGAACAAGGTAATTTGGAGTGATGAGACCAAAATTTAACTTTTGGAAACAGCCATAAACGTTACATTTAGAGAGAGGTCAACAAGGCCTATGATGAAAGGAGCACCATTCCTACTGTAAAGCATGGAGGTGGATCGCTGATGTTTTGGGGATGTGTGAGCTACAAAGGCACAGAAAACTTGGTCAGAGTTGAAGGAAAGATGAATGCAGCACATTATCAGCAAATACTAGAGGCAAGTTTGCAATCATCAGCCCGGAAGCTGCACATGGGACGTACTTGAATATTCCAACATGACAACAATACTAAAGACAAGGCCAAGTTGACCTGTCATTGGCTACAGCAGAACAAAGTGAAGGTTCTGGAGTGGCCATCTCAGTCTCCTGACCTCAATATCGTTGAGCCACTCTGGGGAGATCTCATGCATTCAGTTCATACTAGATAGCCCAGGAATTACAGGAACTGGAGGCTTTTTGCCAAGAAGAGTGGGCAGCTTTACCATGTAAGAAAATAAAGCAATACATGGTATTAAGAAATGGGGTATGTAAACTTTTGATAAGGGTCATTTGGATGTTTTGTGTTGTCATTAGAGATGAGCGACTTTGCCTTTTTTAGGGTCAAGTCGGATTTGACCGTAATACTAAATGTCGAACAAAAGTACTGTATAACAAGATACAAGCTGTATCGAGTATAGGGTAAAAATTGGTATCTCCGATTCACCGTATATATAGAAGACGTAAACCACACACGCTCTCACACATGCTCACTCAGTATGGATAATACCGTAATACAAAATTTGGAACAAAGGTACTGTATCAGCACATACCAGGTGTATCCAGTCTAGGAGTAATTGTAAATTTTCGTCTATACTTCTAGAGTCAGACACAGACACTCACAGGCTCAGTATGTATTACACCAGAATTTAACAAGTAGAAAAATGGAAAGGTAGTCGAAGCATACAACAGTATACAGTGTTGTGGTACTTTTAAATCTTCGTATATATTTCAATCTCAGTAAGCCAGTCCAGACTCTCCGCTACTGGAAACTACATGGATACAAGTACAGATGGAAATTCGAGTGTTATTCGAGAAATTTGGGAATTACTCATCGCGGGAAAACCTCCAAGTAGATGTTGCAGAGGCGATGCAGACGCTCAATTACTGTGTCTGTGGAGACAGCGAAACCGGTTCTTTGTGAAGAAAGGATTGCTTTATCACAGTAGCGTGGATCACATCACCGTTCCTCGTCTCCATCAAACTGTGATCACAGGGAGAGATGTAGACATGGTCCTCACTACCTATAAGGATGTGTTTGGTCATTTTGGAATGCCAAAGACAGAAGCCACAGGCCGTAGGTGATTCTATTGGAATGGCATGAGCGGAGACATTGAAAAATGGTGGCAGGAATGTCACACGTCTGTGACTATCACAACTGTGAAAGGTGATCATAAAGCACCACTGCATCCGCTTCTAAGTTGACGTCCATTACAAGAGATAGCCATTGATCATCGTAAGGTAGAGGCCAGCAGGACAGGGCATAGCTACATCTTAATCATCATCGATCAATACACCTAATTTCTAGTGGCCGTCCCCGTGAAGAATTTAACTGCCCAGATTACACAACGGTGGAGCAGGGAGAGGTAAGTATTGCAACTTGCAAGTGCTGTGGCCATGACCAAGCAGGAGGGGCACACTCGTGGTCGACGGTACTGGCACAGGGCCCCTCATAGTATGCTGGTGTGTCTGACGGCGAGTGGGCCCCCCCACCATCAGAGACACTGTATTGTACTATGAGGGGCCCTTGTAGGGTCGTGGGCCGGACTGGGGGGGTGGTCCCTCTCTTACCGCGCAGAGACGTAACGGAGACACTGTGAAGGGTTAATACTAAAATCAGCGTTGAAGTTTAATTTTATCCATTCTCTGAAGGTTTCGCTTCTCCGTTTTTGTTGATGTAAGATACATTTTGTAATTAGGTAAAAGTTCAAACTGTCATGAAACCAGACTGTTCCCATCAGGTGCAAGGTAAGGGAGGCGGGGTGTAAAACTCTGAAGAATATGCCATTATACTACTTTCCATTTGGATACGGACATATATGTATGTTCCAGTTTTCTTGCAATATTATTGGCTTACAAAGTGAAGCATTACCATGATGTTATTGGTACTTGAGAACCTTGCATAATTAAGCAAAAGATTATAAAAGATGTGACTAAAATAAAGGGGCTTAGTGATCTGCCTCGATCCTCCGGTACAGAGACCCCAGTCTCCGTGTGGTCATTTGAGTTGCTAGCAACACTGGAATAATGTGGAAATCACTGGCTCAACCATGAAGGGTTAATTTAGCCCTCCCTAAATAGCTACCCCGACAACACGATGGAGGCAAGTGTCGGGTACAACAGGTCCAAGTTTATTCTCTTGCCATCTGCCTGACGCCTCCGAAGTACACCGCACTTCAATTCACTTCACTTATCGGCCCTCCGTTTCCAGGGCGGCTTCATGCACACCGTACTTTGCGCTGGGGACGTACATATACGCACCATCCCCTCTTCACTCTTCGACGCTCCCTTCAGATCCATCACTGTGGCCGCCTTAGGCCCGTAAACCAACAGTACTTTTACTGATCAGTCGTCTCTCTCAATACGGTATGCTTTACCTCGGTGCCTCGTCTATACTGCGGTACTTTTGTGTCAGGACCACCCCCCTGACTTTCTCTCTCCTCAGTCCCCCTGGTTTAGTTTTCCTCACAGGACACAAACTGTCATAGTCCTCCTGTCACTGGAGCTCCCCCTGGGGACTGGAACCTTCTGGAAACCTCCTGTCAAATTTATATAATTCCCGATTCCCATTAACTCCTTAACTCCGCCCCCCATGACCAACAGTTTCCTAAGCCCTAGGCTGTTGTCAAGTCGTTTGCTCACACTCCTCCCTGCCCTCTAATGGTCAACCCAAGGTACTGCACATCCCCTACACTTTCTCAGCTGTTTCCCCACTGTAGTAACTGACACCTGTCTAAACTGTGCAAACCTTCCTTTCTCTATTCTGACAAGTCTGTCTGTCCATCAGGTCACCTTCCCTACACTCTGTGCCAGTGCCATCGGCCATCTGTGGGCCCATCCACCTGTTCAGAGCAACGGCACTTGCCCGGGTGCGCCAGGTGTTGACCCCAGCCATTGGGGGGGGGCAGCCCACTTAGGGAGGTTTAAAAAATGGCATATGTTGATGTGTTGGCTGGACATTCAGCTGCTGCAAAGGGTGGAATTGGGCAAGTCCGAGGAAGAGGAGGACAAAAGCGAGGCAGTTTTCTGGGAACCTATGTGTCATCAGTAGTGTTGAGCATTCCGATACTGCAAATATTGGGTATTGACAGATATTCGCTGTATCGGAGTTCCGATACTGAGTTCCGATATTTTTACAATATCGAATACCAGAATCGGAAGTTCCCATAATGCAATGAGCCAGTTGAGGATCCTAAGAAGTGTGGGCACATTCTGGTAGGCATGTTAGCCATGTTAACTAATGGCATGGCTGTGATTGGCTGCTGAAATGATGTCATCATGATGCGCGGTCTGTGCGGACCTGCCGGGGGTCTGTGCGGGCTGCCGAGGGTCTGTGCAGGCCTGCCAGAGGTCTGTGCGGGCTGCCGGGGGTCTGTGTGGGCTGCCGGGGGTCTGTGCGGGCCTGCCGGGGGTCTGTGCGGACCTGCCAGGGGTCTGTGCGGACCTGCCAGGGGTCTGTGCGGGCCTGCCGGGGGTCTGTGCGGGCCTGCCGGGGGTCTGTGTGGGCCTGCCGGGGGTCTGTGTGGGCTGCCGGGGGTCTGTGCAGGCCTGCCAGGGGTCTGTGCGGGCTGCCAGGGTTCTGTGCGGGCCTGCCGGGGGTCTGTGCGGGCTGCAGGGGTCCCTTTTTAGGATCCACAAGGCATAATGTGGGCCAATGTTCCAGGTGTCAATGATGCACTGCCAGTGGTGGGTGGAGGAGCACTTTCTGGCAAATCCACATCCCTACAGTCACGCACAAACACTGTACCTGACCTTGGAACGCCAACATTTTCTCTTGCCCCCTGAGAAGCATCCTCCTGCCAAAAATAATCATCCTCCTCCTCCTCTTCCTTTTCTTCCTCCACCTCGTCTGGGACAGTTCCCTGACCAGACAATGGCTGACTGTCATCAAGGCTTCCCTCCTCCTCCTCTGCAGATGCCTGATCCTTAATGAGCATCAAACTTTGCATGAGCAGACGCATAAGTGGGATGCTCATGCTTATGATGGCGTGGTCTGCGCTTACCAGCCGTGTGCATTCCTCAAAACACTGAAGGACTTTACAGAGGTCTTTCAGCTTTGACCACTGCACACCCGACAATTCCATGTCTTCCCTCAAACTGCCTGCCAGTGTATCCTCCCACAAATGCATTACAGTCTGCCTCTGTTTGCACAGCCTCTCAACCATGTGCACACTAACTGTACAGTGAAAAGCGCTATCAGCAGAAGCAGTTTTTATTTTCTTCCTCCCTGCCTAACGTTCTCCCTCTTCAGAATCAGCAGCAGCAAATCTCCCTATGCTAAGATCGGCAGAAGTAAGATAGCGGTCGGCGGTCACAGCCTTTTATACCCACTGTGACTCCACACAAAGCCAGCCAATCACTTCAATGCGCTTCTCTAAGATGGTGGTGGCCGCTGCCTATGTCATTGCGTTGCCCACAGTGTGCGTCCTCCATCATTGGCTGAAAAAAGGCGCTGGAAGCATCATTTGAAAAGCGACTTTGGCGCTCGGGTTGCCGACCTCACGGCCGACCTCACGCTATGGTCGGGTTTCGTTTCTTGAAACCCGACTTTGGCGAAAGTCGGCGATTTTTTAAATTGACCGACCCATTTCGCTCAACTACAGTTGTCATTATGGCTTAAAAAGAGAAAACACAGTAGTTTGACAATAAATGGCTTCACCGAACCACTAACCATGAGTGGAGAAAAAGTTTTGGTGTTATTCATATTCTCTGAAAAAAGGCCAAGAAAGCAAAAATTCTGCTGGTGTATATAAAGTTTTGAGCACAACTGTATGTGCAATGTGTGCATATTTTTCATTTTTACTGCCTGATAATAGCTTTTGTTGCTAGTTGGTTTGTAGCAATCACATTTTTGTTGTCATTGGTAGATTTTAGTTACTAGCTGGCACAATATTGCTGCTGTTACTACTTATTACTAAATAGTTGTCCAATAATTGCTGTTTTTGGTCGTTTTAGATAAATAATAGTCTGATAATTGCTCTTGTTACTAGTCTTTGGTTGCTAGAAGTCTGAAACTTGCTTTTATTGTTATGTAGTTTAATAATTATTTTTGGCAGTTTTTGGTTATTGTTATTAGTTGTCTGATCATTTTTACTACTGCTAGTTATGGACTATTACTAGTCAGATAATTTCTGCATAGCTAATTTGACCATTCCTGTTGTAGGCAGTTTTTAGTTAGTCTTTGGTTATAAGTTGTCATTCCCACTTGTGATGAAATTGGACGAATGCAATCTGTTTAAAAATCTAAAAAAAATTGCAGCATGCTGTGATTGTAATGGAAATCGGATTGCATTCAGCAATAGAACTCAATGGATGTGAGAAAAAAAAATTGCACATCACTCGGACAATGCAAGTGCTATCCGATTTTTACACATCGATGTCCTTTGAAAAAGTACTACATCTGGGCAATAAAAATGAAAAAAGCATATGCACAATGGGAGGAATAGGGCTAAGCAACAGCATATGTGAAAAAGACTTGGTTATGCTAATAGATCACAGACTGAATGTGAGTCAACAGTGTGATGCAGCAGCAAAAAAGGCAAATGCAATTCTAGGATGTATTAACAGAAGCATACAGTCTAGATCACGTGAAGTCATTATTGCCCTCTACTCGTCTTTGGTCAGACCTCATCTGGAATACTGTGTCCAGTTTTGGACACCACATTTTAAAAAAGACATCAACAAACTGGAGAAAGTTCAGAGAAGAGCGACCAGAATGGTGACCGGTCTGCAAACCATGTCTTATGAGGAAAGGTTGCAGGATTTGGGAATGTTTAGCTTGCAAAAGAGAAGACTGAGAGGAGACTTAATAACTGTCTACAAATATCTCAATGGCTGTCACATTGTAGAATGATCATCTTTATTCTCATTTGCACATGGAAAGACTAGAAGCAATGGGATGAAACTGAATGGGAGGAGACACAGATTAGATATTAGAAAAAAAATTTTGACAGTTAGAGTGATCAATGAGTGGAACAGGCTGCCATGAGAGGTGGTGAGTTCTCCTTCAATAGAAGTCTTCAAACAGAGGCTGGACAGACATCTGTCTGGGATGATTTAGTGAATCCTGCTTTGAGCAGGGGGTTGGACTAGAAGGCACAGGAGGTCCCTTTCAACGCTACGCTACGATTCTATGATTCTATGAAAAGCCAGCAATTCAGTAGCCGTGTACTGTAATATCACAGCAGGACCCAACAGGAAAGAATAGATAGATATATAGATGTCAGTGACACATACAATTAGTACTGTGTGTGCAGCTTACTGAACATGCATTTAATTATTAAAAGATGAAAGGAATTTTGATTGTGAGTTCCAATGGGAACAGAGATAATAATGTATGTACAGCACTGCGGAATATTATAGCGCTATATATATAAGCAATGCAAAAGAAATAAAATAAAAAATGTCAGGCTGCATGGTTGCATGATGCGACTATACAGCCTGCCATCCAGCAGAGACACTGAGCAGAATCTACTATCACTGCTCAGTGTCTCCTGGTGAACTCCTATGACCTGACTGACGTCACCATGAGCGTTCAAAAGTTCTCAGCTAATTAAGGCTGGTTTCACACTTGTGTTTTTTGCGCTGTTTTTTAGCGCAAAAAAACGCATGCGTTTTTTCTCTATCTTTTACATGGGTGTGCATAGGTGCGCATACACATGCGTTTGTACGCGTTTGTATGCGCATGCGTTTTTTTGTAGTGTGCGCTCGGGCGCACAAAATGCATCCTGTTGCATTTTTTGTGCGGCCGACTTGCCCCAAAAAAACGCATGCGCACGCAATGCGGTTTTTTTTACAGCCAAACACATAGTCTATGGGTGCGCATGTGTGCGCATGGTAATGCGCACGTATGCGCAAAAAAAGCATGCATTTTTTTTTTAAAAACGTACCAAAACCCTCAAAAACGCACACAAACGCATGATGCGTTTTTTATGTGCGTTTGCACTGCGCATGGTGCGCAGCGCAAAAAAACACAAGTGTGAAAGTAGCCTAACTCACTTCACCTAACAGACGTCAGAGCGAGTGCTGTGGGAAAATAGTATAGTTGCATCATGCAACCATGCAGCTTGCCATCTAGATGTAGCAGAGCTAGACCTGTTGTGTGACAAATGGTTTATCATCTTCTCAGTAGATAGATATGGAATTTTGTTGCTTATTATTTTAATTCTCTATCTAATATATATATATATATACACACAGTATATATTTGTGTGTTTTGAAGAATATTTCCTTTGAAAACGATGTTTAAATGATAGAGAATTGCTCTATGTAAAAGCTCATGTTAAAATCGAATTGCAATCAGATAGCAATCGTACTGCATTCGGATGTAAATCAGTTGCTAGGTGTGAAAAATCAGATTGCACTCACATGAAAAACGCATGACACTTTCATTACACTCGTCCGACTTTGCAGGATCAAAGTCAGACAAATTTTAAAATCACTGGTGCGTCTCCGGCCTGATCATTTAGTATACTAGTAAGATCTTGTTTGTTGCTGTCAGTTTTTGGTTAGTCTTGGTTATTAGTCGTCTGATCATTCTTGTTATTGTTATTTTTTGGTAGTGTTTGGTTATTAACCCCTTAGTGACAGAGCCATTTTGCAGCTTAATGACCAGGCCAATTTTTACAATTCTGACCACTGTAATTTTATGAGGTTATAACTCTGGAATGCTTTAACGGAGCCCGATGATTCTGAGAATATTTTTTCGTGACATATTTTAGTTCATGGTAGTGGTAAAATGTCTTTTATATGACTTGTGTTTAGAGATAAGCGACTTTGCCTTTTTTCGGGTCGAGTCGGGTTTCACGAAACCCGACTTTCGCAAAAGTCGGGTCGAACGAAATCGGCCGATTATTGTGAAAAGTCGAAGGAAGACTGAAACACGAAACCCAATGTAAGTCAATGGGGAAGGAAAGTCGGCAGGCAGTGGAGGACAGGAAACACACCTACAGTGCCCATTTTACATAGTAACATAGTTATTAAGGTTAAAGGGAGACTTTAAGTCCATCTAGTTCAACCCATATCCTATCCTAACTTGCCCTAACATGTTGATCAAGAGGAAGGCAAAAAAAAACCCATGTGGCAAACAGTAAGCTTCACATTGGGGAAAAAAATTCCTTCCCGACTCTACATACGGCAATCAGACTAGCTCCCTGGATCAACGCAATATTAAGGAAACTAGTGTATATACCCTGTAATATTATACTTTTCAAGAAAGGCATCCAGTACCTTCTTAAATTTTAGTAGGGAATCACTCATTACAACATCATATGGCAGAGAGTTCCATAGTCTCACTGCTCTTACAGTAAAGAATCCGCGTCTGTGAGTATGCTTAAACCTTCTTTCCTCCAGACGTAGAGGATGCCCCCTTGTCCCCGTCACAGGTCTAAGAGTAAAAAGATCATTAGAAAAGTCTTTGTACTGTCCCCGCATATATTTATACATTGTAATAAGATCATCCCTAAGCCTTCGATTTTCCAAACTAAATAACCCCAAGTGTAATAACCTGTCTTGGTATTGCAGACCCCCTAGTTCCCTAATTTCCTTGGTCGCTCTTGTCTGCACCCGCTCCAGTTCAGCTATGTCTTTCTTATACACCGGAGACCAAAACTGTACATAGTATTCTAAGTGTGGTCGCACTAGTGACTTACATAGAGGTAAAATTATGTTCTCCTCATGAGCATCTATGCCTCTTTTAATGCATCTCATTATCTTATTTGCCTTTACAGCAGCTGCTTGACACTGGCTACTAAATGTGAGTTTGTCGTCCACCCATACACCCAGGTCTTTTTCAGTGACAGTTTTGCCCAGTGTTTTACAATTAAGCACATAATTATACATCTCATTCGTTCTACCCAAGTGCATGGCCTTACATTTATCCCCATTAAAGCTCATTTGCCATTTATCAGCCCAAGCTTCTAGTTTACATAAATCCTCCTGTAATATAAAATTGTCCTCCTCTGTATTGATTACCCTGCAGAGTTTAGTGTCATCTGCAAATATTGAAATTCTACTCTCTATGCCCCCTACAAGGTCATTAATAAATATGTTAAAAGGAAGCGGACCCAAAACTGACCCCTGTGGTACCCCACTGCTAACCGTGACCCAGTCCGAGTGTGCTCCATTAATAACCACCCTTTGTTTTCTATCCCTGAGCCAGCTCTTAACCCACCTACACATATTTTCCCCTATCCCCATTGTTCTCATTTTATGTATCAACCTTTTGTGTGGCACCGTATCAAAAGCTTTTGAAAAGTCCATGTACACCACGTCCACTGCATTCCATTGGTCCAGTCTGGAACTTACCTCTTCATAAAAGTTTATCAGATTAGTCTGACAGGAACGGTCCCTTGTAAACCCATGTTGATATTGGGTCATGAGGTTATTCTTCTCCAGATACTCCAGTATAGCATCTCTTAGAAAACCCTCCAGGATTTTACCCACAGTTGAGGTTAAACTTACTGGCCTATAATTTATGAGTTCAGTTTTTGTCCCCTTTTTGAATATTGGCACCACATTTCCTATACTCCAGTCCTGTGGTACAGACCCTGTTATTATGGAATCTTTAAATTCTTTAATTCCTGCACTACTCGGGGGTGTATCCCATCCGGGCCCGGGGATTTGTCAATTTTAGTGATTTTTAGACGCCGCCGTACTTCCTGCTGGGTTAAGCAGGTGACATTTAATGGAGAATTTTTATCCCTGATCATGTTATCCGTCATGGGATTTTCTTGTGTAAATACTGTTGAAAAAAAGTCATTTAGCATATTGGCTTTTTCCTCATCCTCATCCACCATTTCACCCAGACTATTTTTAAGGGGCCCAACACTATCATTTTTTAGTTTCTTACTATTTATATAGTTAAAGAATATTTTGGGATAATTTTTACTTTCTCTGGCAATGAGTCTCTCTGTCTCAATCTTTGCTGTCTTGATTTGCTTTTTACAGAATTTATTTAATCTTCTGTATTTATTTAATGCCTCATCACTACCTACTTGCTTTAATTCTCTAAAAGCTTTCTTTTTATCTCTTATTGCGCCCCTTACAGTTTTATTTAGCCATAGTGGTTTCCTCCTATTTCTCACATGTTTATTCCCACACGGTATATATTGTGCACAGGTCCTATTCAGGATGCTAATAAACGTCTCCCATTTTCTTTGTGTATTTTTATGTCTCAGGATATCGTCCCAGTTAATTGCACCAAGATCATCTCTCATCCGTTGGAAATTTGCTTTCCTGAAGTTTAGTGTCTTTGTAACCCCTCTACTACACATCTTATTAAAGGATACATGAAAACTTATTAATTTGTGATCACTATTACCCAAGTGACCCTCAACCCTTATATTTGATATGCGGTCTGGCCTGTTGGATAATATTAGGCCTAGCAGTGCCCCCCCTCTTGTTGGGTCCTGAACCAGTTGTGAAAGGTAATTGTCTCTCATAGTTGTCAAAAACCTATTACCTTTGCTGGAACTGCAGGTTTCGGTTCCCCAATGTATTTCAGGGTAGTTGAAGTCCCCCATAATAATGACTTCTCCTTGAGTCGCTGCTTCATCTATTTGCTTTATGAGGATATTCTCTGTAGCTTCCATTATTTTTGGAGACTTATAACAAACCCCTATCAGTAATTTATTATTTTTCCCCCCTCCCCTTATCTCTACCCACAGGGACTCTACATTTTAATTAGATTCATATATATTATCACGAAGGATGGGTTTTAAGGATGATTTTACATAAAAAAACACACGCCTCCCCCTCGCTTATTTGTACGGTCATTTCTGAACAGACTATAGCCCTGTAAATTACCCGCCCAGTCATGGCTCTCATCCAGCCATGTCTCAGATATCCCCACCATGTCATAATTATGTTCCAACAACATTAACTCCAATTCCTCCATTTTGTTAGCGAGGCTTCTGGCATTAGTATACATGCACTTTATGTATCTCTCTGTACCTCTATTCTTTCTTAAATTATTAACTGTTCTAACCCCACCCCCATGCCACCCCCACCCCCAATTTCATTATTTGCGCCCAGGTCTCTATCTGCACTGTCTTCCCCTCCTATAAAAGGAATACCCTCCCCCCCATCCCTAGTTTAAACACTCCTCCAACCTTCAAGCCATTTTCTCCCCCAGCACAGCTGCACCCTCCCCATTGAGGTGCAGCCCGTCCCTAGCGTAGAACCTGTAGCCAACTAAGAAGTCGGCCCAGTTCTGCAGGAACCCAAACCCCTCCTTCCTACACCACTTCCTGAGCCACTTATTAACCTACCTAATCTCCCGTTGCCTCTCTGGTGTGGCACGTGGTAGAGGAAGTATTTCTGAAAATACCACCTTGGAGGTCCTTGCTTTAAACTTACAGCCTAATTCCCTGAAATCATCTTTAAGGACCTTCCACCTACCTCTACCTTTGTCATTTGTGCCAATGTGCACCATGACCACTGGATACTCACCAGCCCCTCCCAGTAATCTGTCAAGCCGATCAGCGATGTGTCGGACTCGAGCGCCAGGTAGGCAGCACACCATTCGATGATCCCTGTCTTTGTGACAGATTGCCCTATCTGTTCCCCTAATAATTGAGTCCCCCACTACCAGCACCTGTCTGGCCTGCCCTGCTCTCCTATTTCCCCCCTTACTGGAGCAGACACTCCTCCGGCTTTCAGAGGACATGCCTTGCTGCAGCAGTGCTACTCCTGCACAAACACTGGCATGTTAATGCCAAAAACATCAATTCTTGTTCCTTAAGCTTGTCAGTCTTAATTTACTTTATAATAATAGTTAGGCATTGAAAACTGGGGGTTATTTGGCTAAAGCTGTGGGGGGCGGTAGGGCTGGCTCCAGATTTTCGTGGGCCCAGGGCCAAAGAATGTCACTGGGCTCCTTTAACACATGACACAATTCATGATCCTTTGATATGGCATAGAAATAGCGGTACAGTACAATGAAAAATACTTCACTTCTTACATCACATGACTGATATCCATTTTAAATTCTCCAATAGCTCCAAAAACAGACAGTATATTACTCCATACAGTATTATGGCCACCGCATAGTGCGCCATACAGAGTAATGAGGCCCATATATTTCTCCATACAGAATCAGTGGTCCCATATAATGTTCCATACAGTATATGATGAGCTCCACATAATGCTACAGTATATGTTGTTCACCATGGATGAAGCTCCAGTGTCTTATGGGCCCAAATAATGCTCCATATATAATGGGCCCCATTTCTAATTCTCCAGTGTATAACGGGCCCTGTAAATGCTGCTCCAGTGACTGATGTCCACCTTTGGAATGCTCCAGTGCATGGTGGGCCCCAGATATCATTCTCCAGAGTATCGTGCTCCCCAAAAATTGCTCCCAACCTTTAAAACAATTAAATAAGTCTCCTCGCTAGGGAATCCCTGTACTCTGGACTCCTCGTCATCCCCATCTTCCATCTCTCTGCACTTGGACTGTTTAGGCAGAGGGCGTACAGACGTGATGTCATCGCGCTCTTTGACCAGAATGTCACTGTCAGGAAAAGTGTTTGGTTTCCGGGGACAGCATGGTTGCAAAGCTGAACCTTAACCCCTTAGCGACAGAGCCAGTTTGCAGCTTAATGACCAGGCCAATTTTTACAATTCTGACCACTGTCCCTTTATGAGGTTATAACTCTGGAACGCTTTAATGGATCCTGCTGATTCTGAGATTGTTTTTTCGTGACATATTGTACTTCATGTTAGTGGTAAAATTTCTTCGATAAGTCTTGTGTTTATTTATGAAAAAAACAGAAATATGGCAAAAAATGTTAAAATTTTGCAATTTTAAAACTTTAAATTTTTATGCCCTTAAATCAGAGAGATGTGTCACATAAATTTCTTAATAAATAACATTTCCCACATGTCTACTTTACATCAGCACAATTTTGGATGCAAAATTTTTTTTGTTAGGAAGTTATAAGGGTTAAAAGTTGACCAGCGATTTCTCATTTTTACAACAAAATTTACAAAGCCATTTTTTTTAGGGACCACATCATATTTAAAGTCATTTTGAGGGGTGTACATGACAGAAAATACCCAAAAGTGGCACGATTCTAAAAACTAGACCCCTCAAGGTGCTCAAAACCACATTCAAGAAGTTTATTAACCCTTTAAGTGCTTCACAGGAACGAAAGCAATGTGGATGGAAAAAATTAACATTTAACTTTTTTTTGGAAAAAAATTACTTCATAACCAATTTTTTTTATTTTCACAAGTGTTAAAAGAGAAAATCAACCACAAAATTTGTTGTACAATTTCTCCTGAATATGCCGATACCCCATATGTGGGGGTAAACCCCTTTTTCAGCACACGGCAGAGCTCGCAAGGGATGGAGCACCGTTTGACTTTTTCAACGCAGAATTGGCTGGAATTAAGATCGGATGCCATGTTGCGTTCGGAGAGCCCTTAATGTGCCTAAACAGTGGAAACCTCCAACAAGTGACCCCATTTTGGAAACTAGACCCATTAAGGAACTTATCTAGATGTGTGGTGAGCACTTTGAACCTTCAAGTGCTTCACAGAAGTTTATAACGTAGAGCCGTGAAAATAAGAAATCCATTTTTTTTTCCACAAAAATGATCTTTTCGCCCCCAAATTTTTATTTTTTACAAGGGTAACAGGAGAAATCATACCCCCACAGTTATTATGCGATTTGTCCTGAGTACGCTGATACCCCATATGTGGGGAGGAACCACTGTTTGGGTGCATGGGAGAGCTTGGAAGGGAAGGAGTGCCATTTTGGAATGCAGACTTTGATGGAATGGTCTGCGGGCATCATGTTGCGTTTGCAGAGCCCCTGATGGGCCTAAACAGTGGAAACTCCCAACAAGTGACTCTATTTTGGAAACTAGACCCATGAAGGAACTTATCTAGATGTGTGGTGAGCACTTTGAACGTTCAAGTGCTTCACAGAAGTTTATAACGTAGAGCCGTGAAAATAAGAAATCCATTTTTTTTTCCACAAAAATGATCTTTTCGCGCCCAAATTTTTATTTTTACAAGGGTAACAGGAGAAATCATACCCCCACAGTTATTATGCGATTTGTCCTGAGTACACTGATACCCCATATGTGGGGGGGAACCACTGTTTGGGCGCATGGGAGAGCTCGGAAGGGAAGGAGTGCCATTTTGGAATGCAGACTTTGATGGAATGGTCTGCGGGCATCATGTTGCATTTGCAGAGCCCCTGATGGGCCTAAACAGTGGAAACCCCCCACAAGTGATCCCATTTTGGAAATTAGACCCCCTAAGGAACTTATCTAGATGTGTGGTGAGCACTTTGAACCCCCAAGCGCGTCACAGAAGTTTATAAACGCAGAGCCGTGAAAATAAAAAGTCTTTTTTATTTCCACAAAAGTGATTTTTTAGACCCCAATTTTTAGACCCCCAAAGTTGGTAAATAGTGGAAACCCCTCAATTCTTGCTCCAACCCTAACCCCAACACACCCCTAACCCTAATCCCAACCCTAATCCCTAATCCTAACCCTAATCCTAGTTCGCCCTAACCCTAGCCCAACCCTAGCCCAACCCTAGCCCTAACCCTAGCCCAACCCTAACCCTTAACACTAGCCCAACCCTAACCCTTAACCCTAGCCCAACCCTAACCCTAGCCCAACCCTAACCCTTAACCCTAGCCCAACCCTAACCCTAGCCCTAGCCTAGCCCTAACCCTAGCCTAACCCTAGCCTAACCCTAACCCTAGCCTAACCCTAACCCTAGCCTAACCCTAGCCTAACCCTAACCCTAACACTAGCCTAACCCTAACCCTAGCCTAACCCTAGCCTAACCCTAACCCTAGCCTAACCCTAACCCTAGCCTAACCCTAACCCTAGCCTAACCCTAGCCTAACCCTAGCCTAACCCTAGCCTAACCCTAACCCTAGCCTAACCCTATCCCTAGCCTAACCCTAGCCTAACCCTAACCCTAACCCTAGCCTAACCCTAACCCTAGCCTAACCCTAGCCTAACCCTAACCCTAGCCTAACCCTAACCCTAGCCTAACCCTAGCCTAACCCTAGCCTAACCCTAGCCTAACCCTAACCCTAGCCTAACCCTATCCCTAGCCTAACCCTAGCCTAACCCTAACCCTAACCCTAGCCTAACCCTAACCCTAGCCTAACCCTAACCCTAACCCTAGCCTAACCCTAACCCTAACCCTAGCCTAACCCTAACCCTAACCCTTATGGAAAACTGAAAAAAAAAATATTTTTTTTATTTCATTATGTGTGCCTATATAAGGGGGTGATAAACGGGGGGGTTATGTACTATTTTTATTATTTTGATCACTATGATCGTTTATCATAGTGATCAAAATAATGAATGGAATCTGCCAGCCGGAGCCAGCAGATTCCCGGCGGGCGCACTGCGCATGCGCCCGCCATTTTCAAGATGGCGGCGCCCATCGGATAACGCCGGCGTGCGCGGGACCACCGGGAGGGGACGGAGGACAAGGGAGAGGTACCGGGAGGGGACCGGGGGGATCGGGGACCCTATTTCTCTATCCTCTGATGTGCGATCACATCAGAGGAAAGAGAAATTAAATGTAAAATCGCAGCTTTTTTTTTTTTTGCGGTCGCCGTTATAGGGTTAATAACGGCGATCGCAAAAGCGGGGGTCGGTAAAAACCGACCGATTCATGTTCTCTGGGGTCTCGGCTACCCCTGGCAGCCGAGACCCTGGAGAAAATCCGACACTGGGGGGCGCTATTCACTTAAATCACAGCGCCGTGAATTAACGGCGCTGTGGTTTAAGTACCCTTAATTACCGCCGTTAAAAGGCGTATCGGCGGTCGTTAAGGGGTTAAAGGAATGTCCAGAAGGGCACCACCAGGAGTGGAGCCTGCGGCTTAATTGGACTCAACACGGGCAACCTCAACCATGCCATCCACAAAAAAGCTGCACAGATTGCAAGCTTAATTCTGTTAATGAACGAGACTCAGGCATGCCCCCCGCGGTCCACGTCCAGCTTACTAGAGGGACACGCGAGGCTCTGGCACGCAAGATTGGCCAATAACAGGTCTGTCATGCCCTTACATGTCCGGGGCTGCACGCGTGCTACAATGAAAGGACCAGCGTGTATCGCTTACAGGTGCGGATAACATGCTGAACCCCGTTAGTGATGGTATCTGGGATTACAATTCTTCCCCGCGAACAAGCATTTCCCAGTAAGTGCAGGTCAACCGTAATTCCAGAATTAGGCCTAAACGGCATTCCAGAATGAATGTGAAAAAATTAAGTGTCCAAACCACAAGTGCTGTAGCTTGCTTAACAGCTGGGCTCCTCTGCTGAGTAGCACACAGTTCTTATATAAACAGGCGGCATAGCTTGGTTCACGGGTGGCCAACTCTGCTGAGTAGCATACACAGTTACTAGGCCCAAAGTATTAAGTGGTGTAAATGCAGTCAAAAACTGGTTCTTTCATAAACAGGCGGCATAGCTTGGTTGACGGGTGGGCTCCTCTTCTGAGTAGCAGACACAGTTACTAGGCCCAAAAGGTTTTTCAGGACAATATGCGGTAAAAAATTATTAGAAACACACACGGTCTAGCTCCTTCACAGGTGTACTACACCGCTGGCTACCAGACACCATTACTATGCCCTAAAACTGTCTATTATCATTGAAAACCATTATTAATGTGAAAAAAAAGGTACGCTTTTGTTTAACAAAATGTTTTTGAACGGAAAATCGAACAGCTGAATTTTAATCAAAGTGTTGTAGTTCGACGAACGGATCTAACACCACCCAAAACAGCTAGAATTTGAACTTGGCCAACAGTTCCACTCAAACATCACTCATCTGTAATCAGGAGGCAGACTCAGACAGTTTCAGGCTGGATTCGACAAGGGTACAGTATCACCGGATAACAGGTATATATAGCATAGTTTAAACATTTAAAATCTCTGTGTTTATTTCGGGAGTCCGACAAAGACACTCACAGCCTCAGTATGGATTAGACAACAACCTAAAAAGTAGAAAAAAGGAAATGTTTTTGAAGCGTACACCAGTATACACTGTTGGGGTATTTTTAAATCTTCATATATATTTCTGTCTCAGTAAGACAGTCCAGACTCTCTGCAAGAGGAAACGAGATGGCTAAAAGTACAAACAAAAAGTCGAGTGATTGCAGAAATTTAGGAATTACTAATCACGGGAAAAACTCCCTGGAGAATTCTCAGAGGCGATGCTGACCCTCATTTACTTTGTGTGTGGAGACAGCGAAAACAGTTCTTTGTGAAGAAAGGGTTGCTGTATCGTATACCGTTGATCCCATCACCGTTACTCATCTCCATCAAATTTTGATCACAGGGAGAGATGTAGACATGGTCCTCACTGCCTATCATGATCTGTCAGGTAACTTTGGAGTGCAAAAGACAGAAGCCACAGGCTGTAGGCGATTCTATTGGATTGGCATGAGAGGGCACATTTAAAAATGTGGGCAGGAATGTCACACGTCTGTGAGTAGGAAAACTGTGAAAGCTGATGATAAACCACCACTGCATCTCATTGTGAGTCGACGTCCATAAGAAATGGAAGCCATTGATCATCTGAAGCTAGAGCCCGGCCAGCAGGACAGGGCATAGCTATGTCTTAACCATCTTCTATCAGTTCACCAAATTTGTAGTGGCAGTCCCAGGGAAGGATTTGACAGCTCAGACTACACAGCGGATGAGCAGGGAGAGGTTAATATTGCAAATGCTGGGGCCCTGCCCAAGCAAGGGGGGCCCACTCATGGGCGTCAGTACTGGCACTGGGCCCCTCATAGTACGCCGGTGTGTCTGACGGCGGGTGTTCACCCTCACCATCAGAGACCCTTGATTGCACTATGAGGGACCCTGTGCCAGTGCAGACGCCCAAGAGTCGGCCCACCCACCTGTCCAGGGCAATGGTACTCGCACGGTTGCGTGCGCTAGGTGGTGACCCCGGCCATGGGGGAGGCAGCCCAGTTAGGGAGGTTTAAAAAATGGCATATGTTGATGTTGGACATTCAGCAGCTGCAAATGGAGGAATCGGAGAAGTCCGAGGAAGAGGAGGACAAAAGCAAGCCATTTTTCTGGCAACCTATGTGTCATCAGGGGAAGGTGGGACAAAATCCTTTGAAACCCATGCATGGTTCACTTTAATGAAGGTTAGATCATCAACACTTTGGGTCGACAGATGGGTCCTTTTTTCTGTCAGGATTGAGCCAGCAGCACTGAAGACTCATTCCGATAGCACACTAGCAGCAGGGCAAGCGAGCTCCTATAAGGCATATAGTGCCAATTCAGGCCAGGCGTCCAGTTTAGAGGCCCAATAGTCAAAGGGAAATGACCTGTGAGGGAGAACATTGATATGGGAGAAGTAGTTTGGAACCATAGTTGACAACTGCTGTCTCCTGTCACTTTCAATCGATGCAGTATTACCAGTCGTGTGAGCAGGACTTGAAAAATCAGTCCACAACATGGTCATGAAACCCCTGTCTCCAACGCCACTTCTGATGTGTGCACCACGAACACCTCTTCCATGTTTCCCCCTACGGCTCGTTGGAGAACCATCACCGCTGCTGTGTGCTGGGAATGCCTCAAACAAACGGTTTACCAAGAGTTGCTTGTTTGTTAGCCAATATTAGGTTAAGGTTCTCCTGTGGCATGATGTTTTTGAATTTGCCTTTATTGCGTGGATCCAGGATGCTGACCAACCAGTAGTCATCATCGTTCATCATTTTGGCAATGCGGGGGTCCCTTTTTAGGATCTGCAAGGCATAATCTGACATGTGGGCCAATGCTCCAGGTGTCAATGATGCACTGCGAGTGCTGGGTGGAGGAGCTCTTTCTGGCAAATCCACATCCCTCCAGTCACGCACAAACCCTGTACCAGACCTTGCCACGCCAACATTTTCTCTTGCCCCACGAGAAGCATCCTCCTCCCCTAAATAATCATCCCCATCATCATCCTCCTCCTCTTCCTCTTCTTCCTCCACCTCGTCCAGGAGAGATCCCAGAGCAGACAATGGCTGACTGTCATCAAGGCTTCCCTCCTCCTCCTCTTCCTCCTCGGCTGCAGATGCCTGCTCCTTAATGTGCGTCAAAGTTTGCATGAGCAGATGCATAAGTGGGATGCTCATGCTTATGATGGCGTCGTCTGCGCTTACAAGTCATGTGCATTCCTCAAAACACTGAAGAACTTTACAGAGGTCTTTCAGCTTCGACCACTGCACACCCAACAACTCCATGTCTGCCCTCAAAGTGCCTGGCCTTATATCCTCCCACAAATGCAATATAGTCTGCCTCTGTTCGCACAGCCTCTCAACCATGTGCAGGGTGGAGTTCCGTCTTATTGCAACGTCGATAATTAGGCGGTGCTTGGGAAGTTGGAGCAATCGCTGCAGCTTCTGCATACGACTGGAGTGTACGGGCGACCGGCGGATGTGCGAGCACAGTCTTCGGACCTTCTGGAGCAGGCCTGTTAACTCCGGATAATTATTGAGGAAGCACTGCACCACCAGGTTCAAGGTGTGAGCCAGGCAAGGTATGTGTCGGAGTTTTGAAAGAGCTATGGCTGCCACAAAATTCCGGCCGTTATCACAAACTACCTTGCCTGCCTCAAGATGTAGACTGCCCAGCCATGACTCAGTTTGTCGCTGCAAGTAGTCGGCCAGTACCTCCGCGGTGTGTCTGTTGTCGCCCAAACACATCATCTTCAACACAGCCTGATGACGCTTACCACTAGCTGTTCGATAGTGGAACACCGAGTTTGCAACACTGGCAGCTGCGGATGGAGTGCTCGTGCGACTGCACTCTGTGGACGAGCTTTCGCTTCTGGAGGAGGAGGAGGAGGCGGGTCGAACGCCTACACCCAACTGTTTCCTATACCGTGGGCTAGGCAGCACTGTCCCACCACCGCTGTCCCCTGTGGACCCTGCATCCACCACATTAACCCAGTGCGCAGTGATGGAAACGTAATGGCCCTGGCCATGCCTACTGGACCATGCATCTGTTGTGAGGTGCACCTTTCCACTCACTGATTGCTTGAGTGCATGGACAATGCGATCTTTCACATGAAGGAGGAGGGCTGGGATGGCTTTGCAAGAAAAGAAGTGCCAACTGGGTAGGTCATAGCGTGGTACTGCGTAGGCCATGAGTTTGCGGAAAGCTTCGCTTTCAACCAACCGGTAGGGCATCATCTCTAGCGAGATTAGTTTGGCAATGTGGGCGTTCAAATCCAGTGTACGCAGATGAGAGGATGAGTACTTTCTTGTCCTACTCACAGTCTCTGGTAGGGTGAGCTGGACTTGAGAGCTGCATATGGTGGAACTAGCGGTGGACATGGCGGACTGAGAGAGGGTTGATGATGGTGATGGAGTTGGTGTTCTTTCTGATGGCCTAGATTCAGTCTTTCGTAGCAATAACATTGTGATTCCCTGACTGCTTTGGCCTTGCAACGACACCTCAATATTTGCTGCTGGTGGTGTGCTAACCGGTGGGCTTACAGTGGGAGAAACTATGTAGCAGTGCTGACTACCTTCATTGGGAGCAGCTGCACATGTGGTATGTGAGGTTTGGTAGTCTGTCCACGCTTGCAAGTGCATGGTGGTTAAATGTCTAAGCATGCAATTGGTATTCAAATTTCTCAGATTTTTCCCTCGGCTAAAGGTCTTTGCGCACTTCTTAAGGGGTTTTACACTAAGCGATATCGCTAGCAATATCGCTAAAACATCACTGGTTTTGTGACGTTATAGCGTTATTGCTAGCGATATCGCTATGTGTGATACTTACCTCCGACCGGCTCCCCCGCTGTCCATCGCTGATCGCGCGAGAATGTCCGGCTCCATTTCTCGTCGGGCGCTTCCTGCTGAGACTGGACGCGGGCGGGAGGACGTCTGGATCGCTGTGTGTGAATGGTAAGTATCGTGCGCTGCGTCGCTGCTGCATCGCTGTGAGATCTTTCTGTATGAAAGCTCACTAGCGATCATTTAGCGATGCACCAGCGATCCTGACCGGGTCGGATCGCTGGTCGGATCGCTGGTGCATCGCTAAATGTAAAAGGGCCTTTACAGATAACCTTTGCCTGATCATTAGGATTTTGTTCAAAAAAGTGCCACACTGCACTCTTCCTACTACATTTTGAGGCCTTGCACGCTGTGCTAATTTGACCATCTGGCCTAGCTGCCCTGCAACTCTTTTGGTTTTTGTAACCCGTTTTTGGACTTCTCCGGGCCTGCCAGATAACAGCTGTTGTGATGTCGATGCCTGCTGCGGATGCTCCTCCTCCTCTTCTGAGCTATTGGCAGCGGAACCCTCTTCCCCCAATGGATGCCAATCTGGGTCAACAACTGGGTCATCCATCACCTCCTCTTCAATGTCATGTGCACCTTCCTCTGTGTTACCATGTCAGGTGGTATAGTATGCAGGAAGGGCCACCTGAGTTTCATCAGGGTCAGATTCTGGCTCAGTACACTGCGAGGACAATGTAGTGCTCTGAGTGAATGTACCAGCAGATAAATCTAGCAGTGGCTGTGCATCAGTGCACTCCATGTCAGATTCTTCTTGGACTGGGTAATTCACGATTTGACTTGATAACCCAGGCATGGTATGTGAAAAGAGCTCCATAGAGTAATCTGTAGTGTGGCCTGCCGCATCCTTTACTTTTGGTAGGGGTGATGGACACAAGGAAAGGTGTGGTTCCTGACCATGAACCTCCAATGACGACTCAGTGCTTTTATTTTTTAAAAGTTCAGAAGAGGAGGCGATAGAGCTGGAGGCTGTGTCAGCAATGTAAGCCAAAACTTCTTCCTGAAGCTCCGGCTTTAAAAGCGGTTTACCTACTCCCAGAAAAGGGAGCCTTCGAGGCCTTGTGGAGCCAGACGTTGACGCAGGCTGAACACCTCCTGCATTAGGTGCTATTGTGCTTTTGCCACTACCAGCAGATCCACCACCAGCACCAACACCATCATTACCAGCTGGCAACCCACGCCCACTTCCACGGCCTCTTCCAACACACTCCCTCATTTTTGGGAAATTGCACCCAAAATACCACCAGCAATATGGTACTGTAAAACAAGGTACAAGGTGTATATAGTATTGGGGAGAATTTGAATCTCCCTACAGACTTGAGGACACTGAACTGTTATCTCAGGGCCAGTGTAGATTACACCTCAATATAACAGGCTGAAATTGGATGGTGTATAAAATGTCTATATAGGACTGGGGAGAATTTGAATCTCCCTACAGACTTGAGGACACTGAACTAATATCTCAGGCCCAGTGTAGATTACACCTCAATATAACAGGCTGAAATTGGATGGTGTATAAAATGTCTATATAGGACTGGGGAGAATTTGAATCTCCCTAGAGATTTTAGCAAGCTGTCAATGATGCTCTCAGTCCCAAGTATGGCAGCAGGCAGCCTAATAAGCAGGACTGCTGCACACAAAAGTGTGGAAAAATGAACGCTTGGTAACTGGGCAAAAAAGAGGCTGAAAAGTAGTTTTTCTTTTAAAAAAGCAGTTTGCACAGCAGTGTGAAAACAGCAATGCAGCTATCAGGGAGCCTTATAAGGCAGCCTAAAAACCAACAGAGCTGATGCACCAAAATATAGCCTCCCCTTGCACTGCACACTAACTGGTGTGTTGTACAGGCAAAATCACTAGCAGCAGAAGCAGTTTTTTGTATCTTCTTCCCTGCCTAACGCTCTCCCTACAGAATCAGTAGCAGCAGCAGCTCTCCCTATTGTGAGATCAGCAGAAGTAAGATGGCGGATGGCGTGCACGCCCTTTTATAGCCCCTGTGACGCCACACAAAGCAAGCCAATCACTTGCATGCCCTTCTCAAAGATGGTGGTAACCGCTGCCTATGTCATCGCGTTGCCCACAGTGTATGTCCTCCATCATTGGCTGAAAAAGGGCGCTCAAGCATAATTTGAAACGCGACTTTGGCGCCATGGTCGCCGACCTCGTGGCCGACCTCACGTTATGGTCGGGTTTCGTTTCATGAAACCCGACTTTTGCGAAAGTCGGCGACTTTTGAAATTGACCGACCCATTTCGCTCAACTCTACTTGTGTTAATTTAAGAAAAAAATGGAAATATGGCAAAAAATGTGAAAATTTTGCAATTTTCAAACGTCAAATTTTTATGCCCTCAAATCAGAGATATATGTTACACGAATTTCTTAATAGATAATATTTCCCACATGTTTACTTTACATCAGCCTAATTTTGGAATCAAAATTTTTTTGTTAGGAAGTTATAAGGGTTAAAAGTTGACCAGCAATATCTCATTTTTACAACAAAATTTACAAAAGCATTTTTTTAGGGACCACATATTTAAAGTCATTTTGAGGGCTGTATATATCAGAAAATACCCAAAAGTGACATTTTAAAAACTGGACCCCTCAAGGTGCTCAGAACCACATTCAAGAAGTCTATTAACCCTTTAGGTGCTTCACAGGAACTGAAGCAAAATGGATGGAAAATATTTGCATTTAACTTTTTTTTGCAAAAAATTTACTTCAGAGCCAATTTTTTTTATTTTCACAAGAGTTAAAAGAGAAAATCAACCACAAAATTTGTTGTGCAATTTCTCCTGAATATGCCGATACCCCATATGTGGGGTAAACCACTTCTTAGGCGCACGTCAGAGCTCGCAAGGGAAGGAGCGTCGTTTGACTTTTTCAACGCAGAATTGACTGGAATTGAGATTGGATGCCATGCTGCGTTTGGAGAGCCCCTGAAGCGCCTAAACAGTGGAAACCCCCAACAAGTGACCTCATTTTGGAAACTAGACCCCCTAAGGAACTTATCTAGATGTGTGGTGAGCACTTTGAACCTCAACGTGCTTCACAGAAGTTTATAACGTAGAGCCGTGAAAATGTAAAAATCATTTTTTTTCCTCAAAAATGATTTTTTAGCCTGCTATTTTTTATTTTCACAAGGCTAACAGGAGAAATTGGACCACAAAAGTTGTTGTCAATTTGTCCTGAGAACACCGATACCCCATATGTGTGTGGGGGAAACACTGTTTGGGTGCATGGGAGAGCACGGAAGAGAAGGAGCGCCATTTTGGAATGCAGACTTAATAATGTTCTGCGGGCATCATGTTGCGCTTGCAGAGCCCCTGATGTGCCTAAACAGTAGAAACCCCCCACATGTGACCCCATTTTGGAAACTAGACCCCCAAGGAGCTTATCTAGATGTGTGGTGAGCACTTTGAAACCCCAAGAGCATCACAGACATTTATAACGCAGAGCCATGAAAATAAAAAATCATTTTTTTTCCTTAAAAATGATTTTTTATCCCACAATTTTTTATTTTCACAAGGGTAACAGGAGAAATTGGACCACAAAAGTTAGTGTGCAATGTGTCCTTAGTACGCCGATGCCCCTTATGTTGGGGTTAAACCACTTGTTTGGGCACACATCTGAGAGCACCCTTTGACTTTTTGAACGCAAAATTGGCTGGAATCAATGGTGGCACCATGTTGCATTTGGAGACCCCCTGATGTGCCTAAATAGTGGAAACCCTTCAATTCTAGCTCCAACCCTAACTCCAACACACCCCTAACCCTATCCCAACCCTAACCCTAATCCAAACCCTAACCCTAACCCTAACCCTAATTCCAACCCTGACCCTAATTCCAACCCTAAGCCTAATTCTAACCCTAATTCTAACCCTAACACTAATTCTGACCCTAATTCCAATCCTAACTCTAACCCTAATGGAAAAATGAAAATAAATATATTTTCTTTATTTCATTATATTTCCCTAAGTAAGGGGGTGATAAAGGGTGGGTTATTTACTTTTTTATTTTGATCATTTGATCACTGTGATAGGGTTTATCACAGTGATCAAAATGTACATTGAATGAATGAATGGAATCTGCAGGCTGTGCATGCACCCGCCATTTTCTTCCTGGACCAAGATGGCGGCACTTGCAAAAGCGGGGTCAGTAAAAACCGGCCAAAATCATGTTCTCTGGGGTCTTGGCTACCCCCGGCAGCCGAGACCCTGGAGAAAATCCAACTCTGGGGGGCGCTATACACTTTTTCCATTAATTAATGGCGCTGTGGTTTAAGTGCCCTTAACTACCGCCGTTAAAAGACGTATCGGCGGTCATTAAGGGGTTAATAGTCTGATTATTTTTGTGGTTCGTAGTTTTCGGTTAGCAATAGCCTGGTATTTCCATATTGCTAATTTTCTGTCATTAGTTGTCTAATTGTTCCTATTTTTGGTTATATAGTCCTAATTATTCTTATTGTTTATTTTTTACTATTGGAATATACTAGTTGCTGGTTTTTGGTATCTCTTTTTTTTTCCCACTTTACATCTAAGCACTTAACCCCTTAGTGACCACATCAAATTTTTCAAACCTGGTGTTACTTTATGTAGCAATAACTCAGGAATGTTTCAACATTTCCCAGTGATTGTGAGATTTTACGAAAATGGTAATTTTTGCTTGATATATTTTGCGTTTATTTAAAAAAAATCTGAAACTTGACAAGAATTTCTAAAAATGTAAGAATTTTCAAACTTTTTAATAATTATCTCTTTAATTCAGATAGTCAGAGCACACAAAATAGTTAATAACTAACAATTCCCTCATAACTGCTTTACATCAGCTCCATCTGTAAAATGTTCTTTTATTTTGTTAGGATATTAGAAGCTTTAAAATTGTAATAAAATTCTCATGGTGATCTGCTATGAACTCACTGAGCTGAAATGCGGTGACCTCATCACTGACTAGTCACTGTTGCTGCGCTCGCAGGAGTTCGTTCACCAGTGGTTCTCAGCCTGGATGGTCACATCTTGGCAATGTCCAGGTTGAAAACTATTTATCCCCCAGATATGGATTACAGCATGGGACAGAACGACCAACAGGTGAGGAATATTGTTATTTTTTGTTACTTTTATTTTGTTACAGGAGATGAGGAATTCTGTGGAATTAGGCGTTGGGTGAGTATAACTGCGTTTTTTTATTTCACATAAAGAACTTTATTCTGGCTGTTTCTTTATTTACCATCCAACTATAGGATTAGTAATGGACAGGTATTTTATAGACACTTCTCCATTACTAATCCGTGAGCTTGATGTAAGTTGACAATACAGAGATGACATCAACCCCACAAATATGAACCCCAATTGAAACCTGGCAGTCAGGCAAAGCGCCAGAATTGGTGGATCTAATAGATGTGCCTTTCATTGGTGACTGCTGTTTTTAGGCTGGGATTTTAGAGAAAGGAGTGGAGAAAGTGCAAATAGGGTCTTATCTCACAAATTTGATGGGTTAATCTCAAAGAAAACTGCTCACCTGATGATACTTGGTAAGGGCTCAAAATGTCAGCTGCTGCAGATCCACAGGACGGTAACCGACCATAAGAGACAATGTATACAAGGAGTGTGGATTGATTCTGCTCTGTCGCAATAATACAGTTTACAGAAATCCACACTCCTTGTATTCATTGTATTTTTAGGCTGGGGGGTTATATCAATGATCCCTTACCAGCTTGAGAATATCAGCCCCCAGCTGTCTGCTTTAGCAAGGCTGGTTGTCAAAAATGGGAGGGACTCAAGCCTTTTTTTAAATTATTTATTTAAATAATTTAAAAAACAGCGGGGGACCACTCTATTCTTGATAACCACCCTTGCAAATGCTGACAGCTGAGGGTTGCAGCCCCCAGCTGTGAGTTTTGCCTGGCTGGTTATATAAAATACAGGGGAACACAAGCAGGATTTTAAATTATTTATTTATTTATAGCAGAGGCAGCAGGTGATGTATACGCTCATCAGCCGCTCCTGCTGTCACTGTTATTAGAGGCAGCAGGTGCAGGCTGATGGGAGTAATAGTCCCATCAGTCACTGCCTGCTGTCATTCATTGCTTGAACATAACTCATCATTCTCCCCTGCTCATGCTGATCGCTGGCAGAGCACGGGAGAATGAAGAGAGCCATTTTCACACCCGGCGCCGGGGAACTGTGTTTACTGTAATGCTGCGTGTGGGACTGATGCTGCACACGGGACATGGTTGCTACTTGTGCTGCAAACATTACACACACGGACACTGACCGCTTCCGGTACCAACAAAAAACGTACGTGTGAAACAGTCTAAAGGAGTTATATGTCCATTGTCGGTGCCAACACCAATTGTGACTGATGCAGCAAGATGTCAGCTAGACTGTATAGCCGACAGCTGCTGCATTTTCACCCGTTGGGTATGCTACTCTCACATATCTCAGATCAGTTTTAGGTCATATTGGTGGTCATTATGGAGTTCAGCGTTGTGTCATTGTATCTTACATAAATAATGGTTGAAATAAGATGATAGAAAACTGATGTAACTAAAACAGCTGTAGACTAATGGCTTCAATCATCCTTCTCATGGAGATCTTGATTCAATTATTTTGGAACTGTAATTAATAACAATTGCTGTTCATCCTTCGTTGTTAAAGTTGACCATGACTTCATAGTTTAGAGGAGGATCAGTGGCTGTGGGACTGGAGTGACTGATGAGACCAATTCTGGCTCTGAAAGCTTGCCCACATATGTGACATACAGGTGCTTCTCACAAAATTAGAATATCATCAAAAAGTTAATTTATTTCGGTTCTTCAATACAAAAAGTGAAACTCATATATTATATAGAGTCATTACAAACAGAGTGATCTATTTCATGTTTATTTCTGTTAATGTTGATGATTATGCCAATGAAAATAAAAAGGTCATTATCTCAGTAAATTAGAATACTTTATAACACCAGCTTGAAAAATTATTTTAAAATCCGAAATGTTGGCCTACTGAAATGTATGCTCAGTAAATGCACTCAGTACTTGGTCGGGGCTATTTTTGCATCAATTACTGCATCAATGCGTAGTGGCATGGAGGCGATCAGCCTGTGGCACTGCTGAGGGGTTCTGGAAGCCCAGGTTGCTTTGATAGCAGCCTTCAACTCATCTGCATTGTTGGGTCTGGTATCTCATCTTCTTGTAAGTAATTAAATGTAGTCAGGAAAATAGATACCGCTTGTGCCTTGCACAGAGCTTATTTTATTTTTTTGCCTCATAGATTCTCTTATCTTCAACTGCACATGCTCCTGAGGAGATCTTGCCTTGCCAAACTGGACAGTCCAGGGAAAGCTCCTCCCATTCATTGATGTCAACTCCCAGGTTTTTGAGAGACACTTTAAGGCAGTCTTTGTAATGTGCTTTTGCCCCTCAACTGCTCTCTCTCTGACATGTAGAGCAGTTGTTTAGGCAATTACCTGTCTGTCATTCTGACCACATGTCCAACCCACCTGGCTTGGGATTTCAGCAGGAGAGTGTAGACGCTGCAGAGCCCAGCTTGATCCAGAATTGATGTGTTGGGGACAATGTCTTGATGCCTGATGTGGAGAAGCCTGCGGAGACAGCTCAGGTGAAAGTGATTGCCCTGTTTGGCATGCCGGCTGTCGACAGTCCAGTAGAACTTCAGCTTGGTGGTAAGGTTGAGTCCAGTTCAATCCCAGATATTTTTACGGTCTCCAGAAGATGATGCTGGCTTTGAGAATTCTATTGTTGACCTCAGTGTCTATGGTTATTATACGGAAGAGAATGCTGTCCAGGTAGGTTAAGTTGTCAACTGCTTTGAGGTTGTGCTACTTCACCGTAACGCTGGTATAGTAATAATAACTATAATAACATTGTTTAAATGCTGCTGTCAGAGATTGATAACAACATTTAAATGGTTGTACTGCAGCACTCAAAGCTAGCTCTAGCTGTTGTAGTTACAGTGAGATGCCAGCTATATAACACAGTTGTCATCTATCTGGTATGAAGCAGACTCAGCTCCTGAGCCCGCTTCATATATTACTTAACACAAAAATGCACATTATAGTTCATTATAGGGTTAAGGTCTCAAATTTATCTTTAAAGAAATTCAATGTACAATCGCAACCCTCAATAAGACCGTAAGTCACAGTACAACAAGTTGGTGGCTGCATATAGAGATGTAAGATAGAACTGCATTCACATCTGCAATGCTTAATATTGCTGAATAAATAGTACATTAAACTGCAATATTGAGCAGTGTAGATGTGAATCCGTTGATTTTGAACATGGTCTATATAGAGACAGAAGAGCAGGAATTTCTCATGTTTGTGGTTACAATATATGGGAAACATCAGATCAGCTAGTCTTCACACACTAGCTTAGAGGCAACCGAAAATTAGAGAGAGCCTGCATGGGGGAACACTCATAAAACCTGCACAGGTAATAGTGTTATTTCTCAATTACACAGCTTGTTCGGAAAGGCACCTGAAACTAAAGGTATGCTTTAACTATTGTAAAATCTCTATTGTGAAATGAAGTTACATTATATTATAAAACAACGTCACAGTGACATTAACTTTGTTTTTGTTTGTTTGCTAATGAGCAATCTCAAATATCCAGAAGCTTCTAAAAAAAAATTATATTTTGTTTTCATCCTTTTACATTAAAAAATGCACTATTTTTCATAGTGGGAGAAATGTAATGTACTCCCTGAGTAGAGAGCAGATGGCAAACAGATTTAGTGCATCATTTGTAAATTATTTCAAAACCTATTTGTCTATTCCAAGGAGATTACTGGAATCTCCATCTGCATTTTAATGTAATTGTTTCCATGTAAGCAGAATGAGGCATCAAGGTTTCTGTTCACCTATGAAGCACATTCATTCTGAGCCCAAAATGAACTGTTTATAAAATATAATTACTTACTATTTTTGGGAGTCAAATTATCAGACCTCATTCATGGGAACACAATTTCTTTTAGGAATGTTATTCTTGTTTTTCCCTGTATAGGTAGACGAGTTTTAGAACATACTAGTCATGTTTTTACATACTTATTTCTTTATATTTTTTCTTATTTCTTTTTGCACTACCTTATCTTAACTAGAGATGAGCGAATATTTCAATGTTCGGTTCGGATTACGGTCGCCGAATTTGCAATATTCGCTGATTAATTTGTTGAATATTCACCTCAATGGGAGGCAAAAACAAACGCATGCACCACACCTTAGAACAGCCCCAATTGCTGCCAAAACACATCAAATGAGGGCCAGACACCAGGAAAGAGGCGTCAATTCACCCACTGTACAAATTGCAGCATGGAACTGCAGCAATCAGCCAGACATAAGGTATCGGGGTCTGGGACAGCATTTACAGCTTTCAATTGAACATCACAGTAAGACGAGGTGGGTGAGGGATCGGTGTAGGCCTCCTTTGCTGAGAACCCTGATACCACATGCAATATCTCCACCTGCTTTCATGCTGAGCCACACTGATGTGGCACAAATATCAGTTTTGTAGACTAACATTGTCAGAAAAATGTAAGGATAGTAACATGGGTAGTTGAGTCCAAGGTGGTGGAGTCTTGGCGGTCTCGGAAGCCTACTGCTACAAGCAACATGCATAAAGGTGACCCAACCAGGAATGTTGACATTTCCAAAAAATTATAGGCAGACACCACAAAAGTGGCATCAATTTCACCACAGTAGAAATGGTATAATAGGGACCGACAATTCTTCCACTACATCCAATGCAGCAGATGGACACCCTAAAGGAGTGTTGACATTTAAAGAAATGAGGGCCTTACACCACAGAACTGGCATCAATTTCACCACAGTAGAAATAGTATATTTGAGACTGATAGGTCTCTCACTACACCCAGATGGAAACCCAACCAGGAGTGTTCACATTTTAAAAAGTGAGGGTCTGACACCACCAAACTGGAATAACTGTCATGAGAATAGTATAATTGGGGCCAACGCGTCTTCCACTACAGCTAACCCAGCAGATGTAGACCAACCATGCATGTTCACATTTCCACAAATTTGTGTTAACATCAGCGGCAGCAGCAGCCACAGAAGTGACACTAAAAATATCACAGAGTGCAGTTAAGTGACATTAATGCATCACACTAAAAAATGCAATATCTCCCAGTCTGTACAGTCTGCGACTGGGGTGCAAAAGTCCTTGGAGATCCATGACTTGTTCATCTAATGAAAGTTAGGTGGTCTACAATTTCAGGGGACAGCCCGATGCGTTTATCCATCATGACACCACCTGCAGCGCTGAAGACACGTTCTGAGAGAATGCTGGCTGCCGGGCACAATAAAATCACCAAGGCATGTGAGGAGAGCCCAGGCCACTCATCCATACTGGAAGACCAAAATGTAAAAGGGTTCAAACCCTTCCTGATGGTATTGATATCTAGTTCTAGATACTCCTGCACCATCCTCTCCATTCGTTCACCACCTGTAAGATTTGGACTCTGTTTTATTGTGCACGAGTTGGTCTAAAAAAAGTGTCAAAGGACTCCACTTTCACCACTGCTGCTGCAGCTAATGTTTTGGCATCGATGAGTTGACAGGCTGGAGGTTGGATGTCTACAGCTGCGATGTGAACTGTGTGCTTCACTGCTGTCTTGGGGAAAAGCTCTCTTAAGGTTGTATAAAAGAGTGTCTCGATACTCCAGCATTTGCGGGTCCCTTTTTAGGGCGGGAATCATATGGCAAAATTTGATTTTATAACATGGATCTAATAGTGGAAATCAAGTAGTTAGCATTATTCCTAATCAAAACTACATGGGGATCATGTTGCTGATAGTGCAGCAAGAAGGCACTAATATGTCAGGCTCTACCATGAGGTCCGGGCCCATGCTGTGTTGGTTGCTGGGCAACAATGAGGCTTGTTTCCTCTGTCCCCTCCCGACAACCAAGAACAGAGAGGGGAGGATTATCCTCTTCATCCGACAGTTGCTTGCCCATCACCTCTTCCTCCTCCATTTGTTCCTTGGATTTTGCACCTTCGATAACAGTTTTCCTGTTATCACCAGCCCCTCTCTATCACAGTAATCCACCTTCCTTTGGCACCCGTCTGTGTGATGACAGTCTTGAACTTAGAGACAATGTTATCCCTTCCGCAGCTTCCTCTGGGACCACCATCTCCTTCTGCAGGCTATTCAAATTCTGCTCCAGCATATAGATGACTGGAATAGTGATGCTGATGACGGCGTCGTCAGCGCTAACCATCTTAGTAGCCATTTCAAAACTGTGCAGAAGGGTGCAGAGGTCCTGTATCTGTGACCATTCTGTAAATGTGATATGTGCCACGTCCGTACTGCGTGGCCAAGGCCATATGACATGACATACTGTATCAGGGCTCGTTGTTGCTGACATAGTAGCTGCAGCATGTGCAGAGTGAAATTCCATCGTGTCGGCACATCGCATATCAACCTGTTAACTGGCATGGACCAAGCCCTCTGTATCGATGCAAGTCGATGAGCAGAGGGGTGCAAACAGAGCAAATGAGCACTCAGCTTACGTGCTTTCTGGAGCAGCTCACCCAGGCCAGGATAGGGGCTGAGAAAACGCTGTACCACCAGGTTGAGAACATGAGCCATGCAAGGCATGTGTGTTAGCTTGCCTCACCATAGGGCTGCCACCAGGTTTGCACTGTTATCGGATACAGCCTTCCCTGGATGCAGATTTAGTGGAGACAGCCATTGATAAAATTCAGCCTGGAAAGCTGTCCACAACTTTTCAGCTGTATGAATGCGATCTCCAAGGCATATCAATTTTAAGACTGGCTGATTGCGGTGAGCCCTGGCTGCGCAGTACCGAGGTGGTTGGAACGCGTGTCTCGTGAAGGCAGAGGTTGAGGGCGCAAGTGGAGGCCCTAGAGGAGATAGAGGCAGAAGCAGTGGAGGAAGTGTTTAATGTAGAGATTTGTCCTGCAAGCCTAGGGGATTCCAAGACTTGTGGAGCAGCGCCTGTCCCCACAGCCACCAGAGTCACCCAGTGCCCAGTCAGCAAGATGTAATGCCCTTGGTCATGCTTATTCTTCCAAGTGTCTGTGGTGAAATGCACCCTGGTTGACAGAGATTTTATCAAGGAACAGGTGATGTTGTCTGCGACATGCTGGTGTAGCGCAGTCACAGCTTTCTTAGAAAAGTTATGGCTACTGGGTAATTGATACTGGGGGACTGCGATGGCCATCAGCTTTCGGAAACCGTCTGTATCCACCAGGCGGAAAGACAGCATTTCTGTGGCCAACAAATTGGATATAGTGGAGTTCAAACTCTTAGGTTTGTCATGCGTAGCAGGAAACAATCTTTCCTGTGACCACAACTGCGGAACTGTAGGCTGGCTGCAGTGCTGTGAGAGGGCAGATTATGGTGAACCGGACAAACTACTGGACCGTGAGAGAGGTACAGGCGAAGATGTTACTGTGGATTGAGCTGCAGATGCAATTGATGGGGTGGCTGATGGTTGTTGAGGTCTGCTGGTCAGCATTTTTGAGCAGTAGGTTTCCCATAGTAAAGCATATTGATTGTGCATGCGAAGGTTCATATATGTAGTAGTCAAATTATTACACTTTTTACCTCGACTCAGTTTTTTTTTTTTAAAAGTTGGCAGATTTCTTGAGTTGGGTCATCCTTTCCAGTGTCAAAAAAGGCCTAGGCTAGGAAACCCTTGACAGCCCTGCAAGCTGCTGGTCAGAGGCACAGTTGTGGCTGAGGATGCATCGTTCGTCGTGGCTGCATCACTATGTGTCTGCGATGCACGGCGCAACATAACCTCCACGTCTTCCTCCTCAGATCACCTACTCAGCTGTGTACCTCTATGTTCACACCAACTGGGATCTAACAACTCATCATCATCGTCTGTGTTATCACATTCCTCGCCATTGGAGTCACCCTCCTCCTCTTATTGTCCTGACAGCATAGTACAGTCTGCGTGAGCCTTGGATATCTGAGTCTCATCAGGATCACCTCCACCCCCCGGGGTTAACGACTGATGACAAGGGTCGGGATGCTGTTCAGACTGTACTTCTTCCTGCCCCTGATCCAAGCTAAAAACATTTTGTCACGGGGGCTTAGTTCAACTAAGGCTGAAAGACCCGGGGCCCCTGTGGTGTCCCTTTACTAGGGGAAACCCTGTCTGACCCTCAACCCAGGGTTTTTGCTGAAGGTGCAAATGCCTGAGCCTCCGACCTTTCCTTATCTCCTGCTCAGCCCTGCACTTAACCCTCCACCCTCCACCCAGTGAGAAGTCACCACCAAAGCTCCCACACAAATAATGACAGACAGGGAGAACTTAAACTGCACTGCGCCGCACACACACAGGAATAAACAGTAATGTGAACAGGGCACAACTAAACACAAATATGGGAAGGAGAAAGGATAACGACGGATCATACGACACCAGATATGAATCTCTCTCTCTTGAACACCTCCACTCCAGACCGGAACCACTTGGTATGAAACACATGCTATAATCGGCGACGCCCATAGGCCAGCATGACTATTTAAAGACCGTGGGCGTGACTAACCATCCAACCTGGTCTCCAGCAGGATTAACCCCCGAGAGCCTGAAGATCAGGCCGGCGCCACTGAGGCTATAGTGGCTGGAGGTGGAACTACCTCTGCCTGCCGGATGCTGTGGTGTGAACAGCGTCCGACATGACAGTACCCCGTCTTCTACGAGGGACCCCAGGGCCCTCAAGACTCATAGGACCCGGCTTGTCCGGATGACGACGGTGAAAAGAACTGACCAGCCGATCCGCATGTATGTCTGAGGCTGGAACCCAAGACCTCTCCTCTGGACCATACCCCCGCCAGTGCACCAAATACTGAAGAGTACGGCGTACTACTCGAGAGTCCACTACCTTGGCGACCTCGAACTCTAACTCGCCATCCACCATGACTGGAGGTGGCATCGGCGTTGTGTCCACAGAGCCTACCACCTTTTTCAATAAAGCCCTGTGAAACACGTTGTGTATCTTGTACACTGCGGGAAGTTCCAACCGATAAGCCACTGGGTTAATGATGGCAGAAATCCTAAAAGGCCCAATAAACCTTGGACCCAGTTTTAAAGAAGGGATTTTGAGTTTTATGTTCTTCGTAGCTAACCACACCCATTCACCCACACACAGGTCCGGACCTGGCACGCGTCTACTGTCAGCCACCCGTTTGTACCTGGCACTCATGCTCAACAAACGCTGTTTCACCCGCCTCCAGACTGATGACAATTGGGCTCCTAGCTGATCCTCCTCCGGGACACCCCCGGAGTCACCCTGACGTAAGGTACAAAACTGAGGATGTTGACCGTACACACAAAAGAATGGAGACTCTCCTGATGACTCTTGGCGGTGATTATTTAATGCGAATTCGGCCAGAGGAAGGAAAGTAGACCACTCCTCCTGGTTGTCGGACACAAAGCATCGTAAATACTGTTCAAGATTTTGGTTCATGCGCTCAGTTTGTCCATTAGACTGTGGATGAAACGCCGATGAATGTGACAACTTGATCCCCAACCTTGAGCAAAAAGCTTTCCAAAACCTCGCCACAAATTGCGTACCCCTATCAGATACTATGTCAGACGGTACTCCGTGGAGTCTGACCACCTCCTTCACAAATACCTGAGCCAACGTCTTAGCATTGGGCAAAGAGGACAACGCCACAAAATGCGCCATCTTTGAAAAACGGTCAACCACCACCAGGATGACCGTGTTCCCTGCCGAGGCTGGCAAGTCAGTGATAAAATCCATGGAGATTTCTGTCCATGGCCTATTGGGTACCCCCAGAGGCTGTAGCGTGCCAGCAGGACGGGTTCGGGGTGACTTAGCCCTAGCGCACGTGATGCAAGCTGCCACGTACGAGACCACGTCCTGCCGGATTTTGGGCCACCAGAAACGACGCGATACCAGCTCTAAGGTGCCCTTCACCCCTGGGTGACCAGCCAGTACCGAATCGTGGTGTTCCTTCAACACCTTAGGCCGAAGATGCAGGGGTACAAATGATTTGTTGGCGGGAAGTCCTGGTGGTACCTCCACTTGGGCCTCGGCAATCTCCGCCTCTACCTCAGTCGTGAGAGCCGAGACCACTACCCCTTTCTGGAGGATGGGTACCGGCTCTTCCCGAGGTTCTCCCCCCGGAAAACACCTAGACAAAGCATCCGCCTTGGTGTTTTTAGCCCCGGGACGGTACGTCACAAGAAAATTGAAACGAGTAAAAAACAATGCCCAGCGAGCCTGCCTAGGAGACAGACGCTTGGCCGACTCCAGGTAGAGCAGATTCTTATGGTCGGTGATAACTGTGACCTGGTGAGCCGCCCCCTCCAAGAAGTGTCGCCATTCCTCAAAAGCCAGTTTGATGGCCAACAACTCCCTGTTGCCGATATCATAATTCCGTTCGGCCGGCGACAACTTCTTGGAGAAGTAGGCGCATGGATGCATCTCGCTCAAGGACGAGCCTTGAGACAGTACTGCCCCCACTCCCACCTCCGACGCATCAACCTCTACCACAAAAGGTTTAGACACGTCTGGTTGCACCAGAATGGGGGCTGAAGCAAAACTATTCTTCAGACGCTCAAATGCACGTATAGCCACCTCAGGCCAGTTCGCCAGATCGGCACCCTTTTTTGTCATGTCCGTGAGCGGTTTGGCGACAGTCGAAAAGTGTTTTATAAATTTCCTATAATAATTCGCAAACCCCAGGAACCGCTGGAGTGCTTTCAGACTCTCCGGCCTCTCCCATTGCAACACCGCTTGCACCTTAGCGGTGTCCATTTTAAAACCAGCTGCGGACACAATATATCCCAAAAAGGGCAACTCCTGGACAAAAAATAAACATTTTTCCAGCTTAGCATAGAGCTGGTTCTCCCGGAGCAACTGTAACACCTGCCTAACATGCTGCAAATGAGTGTCCCGATCGCTAGAATAAATGAGGATATCATCCAGGTATACAATCACAAATCTCCCCAGGACATGAGCAAAGACATCATTAATAAAATGTTGGAAAACGGCAGGCGCGGTGGTCAACCCAAACGGCATAACCAGACTCTCAAAATGACCCTCAGGAGTGTTAAACGCCGTCTTCCACTCATCCCCCTGACGGACCCTTATGAGGTTATACGCCCCCCTGAGGTCCAGCTTGGAAAACCATTTTGCCCCCGCTACCTGGTTGAACAAATCCGGGATCAACGGCATTGGGTAGGGATCACGGATAGTAATCTGGTTTAACTCTCGGAAATCCAGACACGGGCGTAACCCCCCATCTTTCTTCTTAATGAAGAAAAACCCCGCGGCTACAGGCGAGGACGAAGGCCGGATGTGACCTTTGCTCAGACTCTCCGCGATGTAGTCTTTCAGAGCTTGTCTCTCAGGACCAGAAATATTAAACATCCTGGCCTTAGGTAATTTGGCCCCGGGTTTTAGCCTAATAGCACAGTCATAGGCTCTATGTGGAGGCAGTTCTGAGCAACCCTTCTCAGAGAAAACATCCGCGAAATCCTGCAAAGCCTCCGGCAGGCTGGGCGTCACGGCGGACACACATGTGGCCAAGCAATTGTCTTGGCAGAAACCACTCCATTGTACTATGTCCTGAGTTTTCCAATCAATTACCGGGTTGTGCCTGGACAGCCATGGAAAACCCAGGACCATTTGAGCTGGGAGATTACGGAGGACCCTACATGTAACCGACTCAGAATGTAGGACCCCAATGTGGAGTTTCACCTCTGCCACAAACTCAGTAATCTCCCCTTGAGGGAGGGGAACAGCATTAATGGTCACCACCTGTATGGGGTGAGGAAGTTTTTCAATCTTAAACCCGGCGGTGTGTGCAAACTCCTCATCTATGAGATTGGTGGCGGAACCGCTATCCACAAACACTGATATAGGTAGCTCTCTGCCGGCGACAATAACCTTGGCAGGGAGCATACATTGAGATACCATCATGGAGGATACGCATACGCTCAGTTGGGTCTCCTCCATACCCTCTGAGCTTAACAGTTTTCCGCCGGTGTGACCCTCTTAGGTAGTACCGGGCAAACGTTAACATAATGACCACCTTTACCACAGTAGAAACATGCTCCGGACTTCCGGACTCCCGGAGCGCGAGGCCGAACCTGTGCCACGCCAGCAATCTGCATAGGTTCAGGGGACTCATCTACTTCAACCACACCTGCACCTCTGTTTTCCCCCAGAGGTAGCGTCTCCTGTGCCCCCTGACGAAAACGGCGATCAATACGTATCACCAAACTCATGGCAGACTCCAATGATGCCGGAGTCTCATACATCAGGAGGGCTTGTTTCACCCTCCCTGATACCCCATGAATAAACTGGCTCCGCAGTGCTGGGTCATTCCACTGTGTGTCTACAGCCCAGCGGCGAAATTCCGAACAATAGTCTTCTGCCAAGCGCTCCCCCTGGCGGAGGGCGCGGATTTTAGATTCCGCTAGAGCCAGTCGGTCAGGGTCATCGTAAATGAGCCCGAGGGCAGAAAAAACATTATCGACCGAATGAAATGTAGCAGAGTCAGGTGGTAAGGAAAATGCCCATGCTTGGGGGTCACCACTCAGTAATGACAACACCAGCCCTACTCGCTGGGCCTCATTACCTGAGGATATTGGCCGCATGCGGAAGTATAATTTGCAGGCCTCCCGAAATACGACAAATTTGCTGCGATCGCCTGAAAATCGTTCTGGCAGCGGAAACTTCGGCTCTGCACCGATACCTGCAGATGCCGTTTGCACCTTTGCTACTACCAGGCCCTGCTGCTGAACTGCCCCATTCAACTCGGAGACCTGTATGGACAGCGCCGCCAACTGGCGGGTTATGGAATCTAATGGATCCATGGACTCCTGAAAAAATGTGGGCCGATTATAATGTCACGGGGGCTTAGTTCAACTAAGGCTGAAAGACCCGGGGCCCCTGTGGTGTCCCTTTACTAGGGGAAACCCTGTCTGACCCTCAACCCAGGGTTTTTGCTGAAGGTGCAAATGCCTGAGCCTCCGACCTTTCCTTATCTCCTGCTCAGCCCTGCACTTAACCCTCCACCCTCCACCCAGTGAGAAGTCACCACCAAAGCTCCCACACAAATAATGACAGACAGGGAGAACTTAAACTGCACTGCGCCGCACACACACAGGAATAAACAGTAATGTGAACAGGGCACAACTAAACACAAATATGGGAAGGAGAAAGGATAACGACGGATCATACGACACCAGATATGAATCTCTCTCTCTTGAACACCTCCACTCCAGACCGGAACCACTTGGTATGAAACACAAGCTATAATCGGCGACGCCCATAGGCCAGCATGACTATTTAAAGACCGTGGGCGTGACTAACCATCCAACCTGGTCTCCAGCAGGATTAACCCCCGAGAGCCTGAAGATCAGGCCGGCGCCACTGAGGCTATAGTGGCTGGAGGTGGAACTACCTCTGCCTGCCGGATGCTGTGGTGTGAACAGCGTCCGACATGACACATTTTGGGCATCAGTGCAGATTTCCTCCTCTTGACTCTGCCAAGCTTTTTAGTACACTTCTTATGAACATGGCATAGAATATGTGAGCAGCTCTTCAGACTCACCCATCTGTGGTTCTGTACAGTCAGTTGAACGGTTGGATAGTTGGAACGCGGGGGGAAGCATGGGGAATTTGGGTGCCACATCTGTGGACTGTACTGGGTGTGATGTTGAGGTGGAGGAAGAGGAGGAGAGGCCACTTGAAGCTGCACTTGCCATCCACTCTTTCTTGGCATCATCGACAAGGCGTTCCGCTGTGTATCTGCCAAAGAAAGGTAGTGGTGTAGCCTGTCCAGTAACCTAAGTTGTCAGTTGTCTTTGCATAGATGGTGACGTTGCTTCACTAGTGCTTTCACAAACATTACCATCTATCTATCGTACACCTTGAACACCAAGCCTAATTCCCCTTCCACACCACGGCCTCGCTTTTTCCCAGTCCTGTTGCTCAGATAGTGTGGTATGAGCACAGTAGTAACAACCAAAAATTAGATTTTAACCTCTGCACCACCTCCACAAACAGCTGAGTTTCAGGTACAGTAAATTCAAAGTTGAAATATGTCATGCTGTATTGTGTTACACACTAGATGCTACAAACTAATTTTAAAGTCAGGTCCCTTACTGTATGACGTTAATAACAGAAGAATTTGTTTGTGGCCTATGGGTCAGGCCTCTATAACACACTAGATGCGCCAAACTATTTTTGTAAATTCTTTATTTTGGAATTTTAAACATCACCATTAAACACAACACCAGTTCTCAGGTACAGTTGGCGAAATGTTAAGTAATGGTTGGTTTAGGGCGAGAAGGAAGGAAAAAATGAGGGAAAAATAGGTAGGGGAGAAAAGGGAAAAAGAAAGGGAAGGGGAAAAAGGGTACATATTCATATACAGTATCAACAACATTAACATTAACATCATGTGGTTGACAACATGAGCACAATCATTGAATGGGTGCACTTCGGAAAATAACACATCGCACTACATTACATTTGGGCTATCTAGTTTGGGGCAGTGAGGCTAGGAGCCCCAGAGCAGAAGCCATCTGATTCAGTTAAACTTAAAAAACTCTAAAATGCCCTTAAAGAGGATTGTCTTCTAAATACCTATTCCAAGGGGCCCAAGTCAACACGTAAGCTCTATGATTATAAATTTCCCAGCTAGACAGCTCCTCTAAGCGATAGATCTGATTTATTTTAGCATACCATTCTCCCAACGTGGGAGGAGCTACATCCTTCCAATGGGCAGCTATCAACTGTCTCGCCGCACTCAACATCAGTGGAAGAAGCCCATTTTTTTTGGTAAAAAATCTTTTGACGGGCATGAAAGGAGAGCTTCCGTGGCTCTAAGATCAACCTTTATTAGTCTTAATTTTTTGAGAACTAGTTCAACTCCCTCCCAAAAAACTCGCAATCTAGGGCAGTCCCAGAATATATGTGAATGATGTCCTCTAGAATTGAGGCATCGCCAACAATCGTCATTATCCGCGAGGCCCAACTGGAATAATTTAGCTGGAGTTAAATGCCACCTAGTTAATATTTTATAAGAATTCTCCTGCAGAAGTACACATCTGGAAAAACCCCGAGCATTTGACAGCATTTTAGATATTTGGTCCTCTGTAAACGTGGTATTAAGTTCCATTTCCCAAGAGTGTATAAATGAGGGTTTAGAATGTACAGTCGGAGAGATGAGATGTGAGTAAATGCGAGATATAATTTTTAGCCGTGGGGATGGAAGTTTAATCATAATATCTAACCAGGACCAATTAGATTTAGACGGGAATCTCCGTCCAAACTGTAAAAGTGTACGTATGATGTGTTGTTTTTGGAGAAAATTTGTTGGTTGAGTCGACGCACCCTGTGGCCAAGACCCCTCCCGCAAGATGCTATTACCATAAAAACTATTCAACGTTTCTCTAGGGAGGTTGGACCATAAATTGTATGGGTCTTGAAAATCTAACTCTAACAAATAGGGAATTGAGCCGATCGGTGTCAATGTTGAGGGGAAGGTATCTTCCGGGAACTCTCCCATTACCAATCTTTTAATACGCAACGTAGTTGTAGTTACGTCATCCAACCTAAGAGAAGCCGGCGGTTTAGCCTTAGTCCAAAGATACGGCAAACGCGCCAAACTATTTTTAAAGTCGAGTCCCTTACTGTATCATGTTAATAACAGAAGAATTTTTGGGGGGCCAAGGATCAGGCCTCTACAGCTTAATTTCAACCCAAACAATTGACAAAGTGTACTATGGCGGGTTGTCTTTTTTCAACTGAGGTTTTTTATTTTTTTTAATGTGCAGTTGGTCTGCAGACAGGATCATATCACCTCCACAAGATGAATTTGTGCAATACAGCAGGCTGTTTCACATTTAGCAACAGAAAAAATTATAACTTTTTTTTAACCCCTTTACTACCAAGGGTGGTTTGCACGTTAACTCCTGGGCCAATTTTTACAATTCTGACCACTGTCCCTTTATGAGGTAATAACTCAGGAACGCTTCAATGGAACCAGGCGATTCTGACAATGTTTTCTCGTGACATATTTTATTTCACTTTAGTGGTAATATTTCTTCACTATAACTTGCATTTATTTATGAAAAAAATGGAAATATGGCGAAAAGTTTGAAAATTTTGCAATTTTCAAAATTTGAATTTTTATGCCCTTAAACCAGAGAGTTATGTGACACAAAATAGTTAATAAATAACATTTCCCACATGTCTACTTTACATCAACACAATTTTGGAAACAATTTTTTTTTTTGTTAGGAAGTTATAAGGGTTAAAAGTTGACCAGCAATATCTCATTTTTACAACACCATTTTATTTTTAGAGACCACATCACATTTGAAGTCACATTGAGGGGTCTATATGATAGAAAATACCCAAAAGTGACACCATTCTAAAAACTGCACCCCTCAAGGTGCTCAAAACCACATTCAAGAAGTCTATTAACCCTTCAGGTGCTTCACAGGAATTTTTTGAATGCTTAAAAAAAAATGAACATTTAACTTTTTTTTCACAAAAAAAATTACTTCAGGTTCAATTTTTTTATTTTACCAAGAAATTGAACTGGAAAAGTTATTGTGCAATTTGTCCTGAGTACGCCGATACCTGATATGTGGGGGGGACCACTATTTGGGCGCATGGCAGAGCTCGGAAGGGAAGGAGCGCCATTTAACTTTTTTGGCTGGAATTGAAATCGGATGCCATGTCACGTTTGGAAAGCCCAGTGTGCCAAAACAGTGGAAACCCTCCAATTCTAACTCCAACCCTAACCCCAACACACCCCTAGCCCTAACCCTAACCCTAGCCCTAACCCTAACCCTAATGGGAAAATGGAAATAAATACATTTTTTTATTTTATTATTTTTCCATAACTAAGGGGGTGATAACGGGGGGTTTGATTTACTATTTATGGCAGTTTTTATTTTTGGCAGCTGTCACACGCTAAAAGACGCTTTTTATTGTAAAAATAGTTTATGCATCACCACATTTTAAGAGCTATAATTTTTCCGTATTTTGACTCACCGAGTCATGTGAGGTCTTATTTTTTGTGGGACGAGTTGACGTTTTTATTGGTACCATTTTCGGGCATGTGAAATTTTTTAATCGCTTTTTATTCCGATTTTTGGGATGCAGAATGAACAAAAACCAGCGATTCATGAATTTCTTTTGGGGGGTGCGTTTACACCGTTCCACGTGCGGTAAAATTGATAAAGTGGTTTTATTCTTCGGGTCAGTACGGTTACAGCGATACATCATTTATGTTGTTGTTTTATGTTTTGGCGGTTTTATGCAATGAAAACAATTTTATATAAAAAATAATTATTTTTGCATCGCTTTATTCTGTGAGCTATAACTTTTTTATTTTTTTACTGATGATGCTGTGTGGTGTCTCATTTTTTGCAGGACAAGATGACGTTTTCAGCGGTACCATGGATATTTATATCCATCATTTTGATTGCGCGTTATTTCACTTTTTGTTCGGTGGTATGATGATAAAGCTTTATTTTTTGCTTCGTTTTTTATTTTTATTTTACTGTATAAGGGGTTCAATAAAGGGGTTAACTAGTGGGACAGTTTTATAGGGCGGGTCGTTACGGACTCCGCGATACCAAATATGTGTACTTTTATTGTTTTTTTATTTTCAAAAAATGAATTTATTAGGGGATTTTTTAAAATTTATTTAGCGATATTTTTATAAATTATTTTTACACTTCTTTTTTTAACTTTATTACAATGTCCCAGGGGGGACATAGCTGTCATGTGACAGATCGCTGATCTGTCACATCACAGATCGCTGTAACAGATCAGCGATCTGTCACAGGCAGTGCTGCAGGCTTCCTCATGCCGGCGCTTTGCAGGCATGAGGAAGCTGCCTCCCTGCAGGCCCCCGAAGGTCTCCGCCACCATTTTGGATTTGGGGTCCTGCAGGGAAGGAGACCCCCGCAGCAGCGCTGCACATCGCGCTGCTGTGGGGGTCTCAGGGAAGCACGTGGGGGTCTCGTGTTTGATCACAGTGTGCCAGGGGTTAACGTGTCGGGGGCGGTCCTTGACCGCCCCTGACACATAGTGCCGGATGTCAGCTGTGATATTCATCTGACACCCGGCTGCGATCAGCTGTGCTCCACCCGTGAGCGCAGCTGATCGCGCTAGACGTACTATCCCGTCCTTGGGACTTAGGTCCCAGGTCACATGGATGGAATAGTACGTCTAATGTAGGAAAGGGGTTAATGTGCCTTAGGTCTGCAGACAGTTTTATATCACCACAGCACTATTACAAGGTGGAATACATCAGGCTGTTTAATAATTTTTCACTAGCTACATGTGAATTAGAATGTTAGGCCTTGTGCACACGCTGCGGCTTCACCTGCGGGTTTTTTTGCACGGATCCGTAGGTAAAACCGCAGGTAAAGTGACCTGCGGTTTTCCTGTGGATTTGCCTGCGGTTATCCCCTGCAGTTTGACACCTGGACAATGTAACAGGTGCCAAACCACTGCAGAATCCGCAGAAAGAATTGACATGGTGCGGTTTGTAAACAGCAGCAAAACTGCGTGGAAAAAAACGCAGCATGAGCACAGCGGGTTTGAAAACCCATAGGATAACATGGTACTGTACCATGTCTGCGGAACTGCTGCGGATCTGCAGGGCCAAAAACGCTGCGGAACCACAGCAGAATCCGCAGCGTGTCCACATACCCTTAGGGTATGTGGACACGCTGCGGATTGGAGTGCGGATTTGGCAGCGCGGATTTTGTAAAATCTGCAGGTAAATCTGCAGGTCAAAAGACCTGCGGTTTTACCTGCGGATTAGCCTGCGGTTTTGCCCTGCGGTTTTTCATCTCCACAGTGGAGGAGATGGTAAACCGCAGCGAAATCCGCAGAAAGAATTGACATGTCAATTCTTTCTGCGGTTTAGAAACCGCAGGAAAACTGCGCGGAAAAATCTGCACCGTCTGCACTGCGGTTTTTAATATCCATAGGGAATAATGGTACTGTACACCACAGCAAAAACTGCTGCGTATCCGCAGTGGCCAAATCCGCTGCGGAACCGCAGCAGAATCCGCAGCGTGTGCACACACCCTTATACTCGTGCATGGAACCCAGTAGAAGCAGTGCATAACATGTGCCCTGCTGGATTTGTTTGTGCACCTCAGTATGGCCAAAAAAGAAAAAAGTTCCAGAAGGTAAATTTAACAACCACACTGTACACTAGCTACCTACAGTATCTGATATACAACCATATAGCTAACTAGCTATAATATGGGATACAGCAAAATTTTTCACATTTAGCTACTGAATAGATATTATTTAGAATGTTATACTTTTGCATGGAGCACAATAGAAGCTGTGCACAACACACTTGTAGGCCATGTGCCCTGCTGGCTTTGTCTGTGGATCTCGGTAATGCCCGCTCCGCAAAAAATTCTGGAAGGTAAATTTTACAGCCACACTGGACACTATCTAGCGACACTATCTGACTGATACACAACCGCCTAACTAACTAGCTGAAATATTGCTGTTAACAGTGGCAGTGTCAGGAGCAGCCACTCGGCGCTGTTAGTGTCAAAATGGCTCTAAAACAAGATGTCTGCTATTTATATGGAGAGGGTCAGGTACGGACTGAGGCTGAAATTCAGCCCTGGCATTTGAAATCACACAGGTTCATGCTGTCCCAACCCCAAGCACCAGATGGGATATATTACTACTAGTATTACCCTGGATGGAGGAAAGCAAGTGACTGAGTCAGTGACTCTGTGTTCCATCACAACTCTTAACAGTATGGATGTCTTGAGAACACCGATTCTGTTAGCAACGTAGAAGACAAGGCAGCCCACAACCAGACAGGCCCTTCTGGCATTTGCCAGAATTGCCAGATGGCCAGTCCGGCCCTGGAGAGGGTCATGTGATTTCAGCAGCCAATAGGACACTGTGGGTGTTTCCTGTGCCCTGATTGGCTAGCCGTAATGTACACACATAAAGTTAAGGAAAAAAAATGACTGCTGTGCTGTGCTTACAAGAACGCGGCGCTTCTGAGCTCTGCAAACCCCTTCCCCTCATCAGACACGTGCCAAACGCTTATGATACACCACCATTATCATTGCTAAAGTGCTGAAAATATTTTGTGGCAACGCTAATATCTTCCCGCACTTTTACCGAATGTTACAGATTTTTACCGATTTTATAAAATTTTGCTCGGGTTTCCGATCATGAATCCGAATGTGCCATATTCGTGATGAATTTATGTTTTCCAAACAAATTCGTTCATCACTAATCTTAACCCCTTAAGAACTGAGCCACTTTGTATGTTAATGAACAGACCTCATTTTTAAATCTGACCAGTGTCATTTTATGAGGTAATCACTCTGGAATGCTTTAACGGATCCCAGCGGTTCTGAGATTGTTTTTTGAGACATATTGTACATCATGAAAGTGGTAGAATTGATTCGATATGACCTGTGTTTACTTGGAAAAAAATGGAGATTTGTCAAAAATGTAGAAAATTTCAAAATTTTCAAACTATTTGCCTCCTGGTGTGTAGATTTTCCTAGAATACTTTGCGGACCAGATATGCAGAGACCTTAAGTGTTAGAAGAAAAGAATATTCCCCTCAAGTAACCCCATTTTGGAAACTTAAAATGTGGGCTCAGAAGGGTGGGGGACTTTTGGATTTGGGAGTGCAGAACTGTCTGGATTTCTTTTGGGGGTTGAGTGGGCATAGTGCTTTCCCAGAGCCTTTGTGCTACCAGTAATATGAAAGCCCCATATATTTCCATTAACAGACGACAGACCTGAGTTGGGACTGAATTGAAGCTTTTATTGGGAACATTTGTCATAACATTTTGGATCACATTTATCCTGCGCTCTATGCTGAGCACTTACATCAGCATAATCTCTGAATGACATGATTCAGATGAACCCCCCCGAGGCATTCATTCACTACAATGAGACAGCAGAGCTACTCTGGACTCTGCATGGCCTCTGTTCGTTATCCTTTTTTTTCAGAAGTGCACAAAACTATGATTGATTGCGCTTTTAAGGACAAAGATGGACACCACCGACTCATAGGCCCAATGGTATCCACAGTGGCTCCATCTGCCTCATTATAGGAAATCTTCTGCTGGGGGTTCCATCTGAATCATGTATTTCAGAGATTTCCACGGAATCCCTTGTCTAAGCACTCAGTGCAGAGCGCAGGATGAATGTGTGAGGAGCCTTACTACAATCTTTGGAAGGCAAAATGAGCAAATTAACAGTAGGTTGTTTTATTTATTTTTTAGTTGATTTTATTTATTTTTTATGCCATACCTCATGTGGTATAAGTGATTAGACGACTTTATTCTTCAGGTCGGTGCGATTACAGAGGTACCAGAATTATATCTTGAAGAGATACACCGTGCTATACTGGGAAATGAAAATATCGAATAACTGATTACTCACTTGCTAATGTATGAAGGATCTCGTGGTAGTAGATGTATGGCGGTATCCGAGACTATTCACCTTGTCACAGATGTATGTTGCATCCCATTTGGATGCAAAAACTGCTGAGTAGATAATATAGGGTTAAGTGGGGATAAGCCCGTTAATGTATTTCAGAAAAAATGGACCAAGTTTATCTTACTCACTTGAGTATGTCAAAACCATATGAGATTCTGGCTGTAAATGCAGCCGTTGCTAGGCGACAAGATTGGTATGTTGCAGCATAATTCTGATGCAAAAATATAATAATTGAAGTATAAAATAAAATGAAACAACAAAAAAAAGAAAATATGTAAATGCTAGGATGACAAATGAATGCTCAACTTACTGCATACTAAATTCAACAGGCAAGGTCAGAATGATTTATCCAATGCAGAACTAATAGTGGCACAGGCACTGCAAGGTAGATGAGTGTTAGTGACAGCTTGTGCCCGCTGGTGAAACGAGGTGCTGGATTATAGTGCACTTACTTGCAAGGCCGGTGCTCAGTGAGGCAGGCTTGGGTGCTCAGCGTGGGGGCTGCTGCTGCTGCTGCTCCGTGTACAAGTGGAGACCGCCGCTGCCTCACGCGCACTGGCAGAGAGCAATGATGAGGGAGGCAGCGTGTGATGGGGCGGGGCTAGCGTGACGTCACACTGGGGATGAGACGGTGGCTTGAGAGCGGCACAAATACCGACGCGTTTCAAGGGATAGCTTCCCTCTTCACCAGCGTTGTGCCTGTTAGCGTGCGGACCGTCCATTTATAGCAGACTGAGCCTGAGTTGAGTGATCACCTGACCCAAATGCCTGTTTGAGTGCCTTGATTAAATGTACTACTATGTCCTGGCGTACCTACATGTGACCAAACGATTGCGGGACCCTGGAATTAACCATCGTTCCACAGAAATGGATTAAAATGTAACCCTATTTTGTCCAGAAGTTCCTTATGTAAAAAAAATAAAAAATTGAAGATAAAAATAAAACATAACCTTTATTTACATGAATATATAAAAATAGTGTTATCAAAAATGTGTGTTTGAAAAAAATGACAATAAAAATGTGCCATAGCCCAATCTTTGCAAATAAGGTGCCTATTTGGATGTTCGTTTAATTATACTTGAAAGGTTCATAGGCTTACATGGCGACCAGATGAATGCATGATACTGGGGTTTCATTTGGCATAAAGGCGTGATTACGATTAGTACCACATAGAAACTTCATCCTACCAAATTTATTCAAATGAGTAAGATATAATTAGGTGTTATAATAAAAGAGAAAGAGAAAATATATCCATAAGGGTTATCTGTATATATAGAACCGTTTAAAAAAATGAAAAATGCTGACTGAATTGTGTATACACTACTGGGTTCATAAAAGCAATTTTTATATATATTATTGTTTTATAATTAGTTCATATTAATTGTTGGGTGCTGTTTCCACCACCCATGGTGAATTGCATTCCTCTCTCAAGAATGCTTGGGCCCCGAGTTGGCCCACTCATCCTGATTAAAAATATTAAAACATTTTTATATATTTGGAAGATTTTTTTTGTCAAGAAGTTTTTTATAAACCTTAATATAGTGCATTATAAAATATAAAAAATATATAAAAAATTAATAAAAAAGGTAACAGGAAATTATACAGTCATGGCCAAAAGTATTGACACCCCTGCAATTCTGTCAGATAATACTCAGTTTCTTCCTGAAAATGATTGCAAACACAAATTCTTTGGTATTATTATCTTCATTTAATTTGTCTTAAATGAAAAAACACAAAAAGAATTGTCCTAAAGCCAAATTGGATATAATTCCACACCAAACATAAAAAAGAGGGTGGACAAAAGTATTGGCACTGTGCGAAAAATCATGTGATGCTTCTCTAATTTGTGTAATTAACAGCACCTGTAACTTACCTGTGGCACCTAACAGGTGTTGGCAATAACTAAATCACACTTGCAGCCAGTTGACATGGATTAAAGTTGACTCAACCTCTGTCCTGTGTCCTTGTGTGTACCACATTGAGCATGGAGAAAAGAAAGAAGACCAAAGAACTGTCTGAGGACTTGAGAAACCAAATTGTGAGGAAGCATGAGCAATCTCAAGGCTACAAGTCCATCTCCAAAGACCTGAATGTTCCTGTGTCTACCGTGCGCAGTGTCATCAAGAAGTTTAAAGCCCATGGCACTGTGGCTAACCTCCCTAGATGTGGCCGGAAAAGAAAAACTGACAAGAGATTTCAACGCAAGATTGTGCGGATGTTGGATAAAGAACCTCCACTAACATCCAAACAAGTTCAAGCTGCCCTGCAGTCCGAGGGTACAACAGTGTCAACCCGTACTATCCGTCGGCGTCTGAATGAAAAGGGACTGTATGGTAGGAGACCCAGGAAGACTCCACTTCTTACCCCGAGACATAAAAAAGCCAGGCTGGAGTTTGCCAAAACTTACCTGAAAAAGCCTAAAACATTTTGGAAGAATGTTCTTTGGTCAGATGAGACAAAAGTAGAGCTTTTAGGGCAAAAGCATCAACATAGAGTTTACAGGAGAAAAAAGAGGCATTCAAAGAAAAGTACACGGTCCCTACAGTCAAACATGGCGGAGGTTCCCTGATGTTTTGGGGTTGCTTTGCTGCCTCTGGCACTGGACTGCTTGACCGTGTGCATGGCATTATGAAGTCTGAAGACTACCAACAAATTTTGCAGCATAATGTAGGGCCCAGTGTGAGAAAGCTGGGTCTACCTCAGAGGTCATGGGTCTTCCAGCAGGACAATAACCCAAAACACACTTCAAAAAGCACTAGAAAATGGTTTGAGAGAAAGCACTGGAGACTTCTAAGGTGGCCAGCAATGAGTCCAGACCTGAATCCCATAGAACACCTGTGGAGAGATCTAAAAATGGCAGTTTGGAGAAGGCACCCTTCAAATATCAGGGACCTGGAGTAGTTTGCCAAAGAAGAATGGTCTAAAATTCCAGCAGAGCATTGTAAGAAACTCATTGATGGTTACCGGAAGCGGTTGGTCGCAGTTATTTTGGCTAAAGGTTGTGCAACCAAGTATTAGGCTGAGGGTGCCAATACTTTTGTCCGGACCATTTTTGGAGTTTTGTGTGAAATGATCAATGTTTTGCTTTTTGCTTCATTCTCTTTTGTGTTTTTTCATTTAAGACAAATTAAATGAAGATAATAATACCAAAGAATTTGTGTTTGCAATCATTTTCAGGAAGAAACTGAATATTATCTGACAGAATTGCAGGGGTGTCAATACTTTTGGCCATGACTGTACATGAATAAAACTTCATTCATGTATAATAAAAGAGGAAAATCCTGTGTCGCCTTGAGGGATTATATAAGAACATATCAAAATTGATGGTGTATGTAAAAACAGAAATTAGAGGAGGGGAAGAGGAGAGAAGAGAAAGGGGCTAGAATGTATACAATTTGATTTCATGATTCAGGCCCCTTGGGGCCAAACTATCCAGAGTATAAATCCACTTGGTTTTACTTGTGACAGGCACACAGTAATTAGTTTCACTTCTCTCTCCTTGCCCACTTATCAGAAAACCCCACCCCTCCTAGTTATCTCCTGACTAGATTTGAGCGATACCGTCCGATACTTCAAAGTATCGGATCGGAATGGATCGGCCGATCTTAAAAAAAAGTATCGGTATCGCCGATTCCGATACCGGAAGTCCCATTCAAGTCTATGGGACTTCCGGTATCGGAATAAGAAAAATCCTGTTTTTCCCTTGTACAGCCTCTCTGGGGTCTGTACGGGCCTTTCGGGGGGCTGTGCCGGCCTGCCAGGGGGTCTGTGCAGGCTCCGGTGGTCTGTGCTGGACTGCCGGGGGGCTGTGCAGGCTCCGGTGGGCTGTGCCGGCCTGCCGGGGGGCTGTGCCGGCCTGCCGGGGGGCTGTGCAGGCTCCGGGGGGCTGTGCCGGCCTGCCGGGGGGCTGTGCAGGCTTCGGGGGTCTGTGCAGGCATCGTCCGATGGGACTACAAGTCCCATCGGGCGATGCCTGCTACCATGACAGTGATTGACACATTAGCCAATGATGGGACAGTAGTAGTCCCATCATCCGGCTAATGTGTTGAATGTAAAAAAAAAAAAAAAATTACATGCTACATACATGCTACATACATACAACATGCATACTACATACATGCTACATTCATACTACATACTACATACATGCTACATTCATACTACATATATACTACATGCTACATACATGCTACATACATACAACATGCATACTACATACATGCTACATTCATACTACATACTACATACATGCTACATTCATACTACATACATACTACATGCTACATACATACTACATATATACTACATATATACTACATGCATGCAACATGCATACTACATATATACTACATGCAACATACATACTACATATATACTACATGCATGCAACATGCATACTACATATATACTACATGCATGCAACATGCATACTACATATATACTACATGCTACATACATACTACATATATACTACATACATACTGCATGCTACATACATACTACATGCTACATACATACCACATACATACTACATACATACTACATACATACTACATGCATGCTACATACATACTACATATATACTACATGCATGCTACATACATACTACATGCATGCTACATACATACTACATGCATGCTACATACATACTACATGCTACATACATACTACATATATACTACATGCATGCTACATACATACTACATGCTACATACATACTACATATATACTACATACATGCTACATACATACTACATGCTACATACATACCACATACATACTACATACATACGACATGCATGCTACATACATACTGCATGCTACATGCATGCTACATACATACTGCATGCTACATGCATGCTACATACATACTACATGTATGCATCAGCTCTACCCAAGATCGTCGTGGGACACACTCGTGGACTGCTTCGGATCATGGGTGAGTATTTTTGTGGTTTGTTATGTTAATATTTATTCCGTAAAAGACAATGGCTTCGGGGAACAATGTGACAAGTATTGGTAAGTATGTTACTCTATGTTATATGTACTGTATGTCTATGTATGTATTGTATGAATGTATTGTATGTAGTATGTATGTAGTATATATGTGGTATGTATGTAGCATGTAGTATGTATGTAGTATGTATGTAGTATATATGTAGTATGTATGTAGCATGTAGTATGTATGTAGCATGCATGTAGTATATATGTAGTATGTATGTAGCATGTATGTAGCATGCATGTAGTATATATGTAGTATGCATGTAGCATGTAGTATGTATGTAGCATGCATGTAGTATGTATGTAGTATGTATGTAGTATGTATGTGGTATGTATGTAGCATGTAGTATGTATGTAGTATGCTTGTAGTATATATGTAGTATGTATGTAGCATGTAGTATGTATGTAGCATGCATGTAGTATATATGTAGTATGTATGTATGTAGTATGTATGTAGTATATATGTAGCATGTAGTATGTATGTAGCATGCATGTAGTATATATGTGTTATGTATGTAGTATGTATGTATATATGTGGTATGTATGTGGTATGTATGTAGTATGTATGTAGTATGTATGTGGTATGTATGTAGCATGTAGTATGTATGTAGCATGCATGTAGTATGTATGTAGTATTTTTTTTTTTTTTTTTTTTAACATTTAACACATTAGCCGGATGATGGGACTACTACTGTCCCATCATTGGCTAATGTGTCAATCACTGTCATGGTAGCAGGCATCGCCTGATGGGACTTGTAGTCCCATCGGACGATGCTTGCACAGACCCCCGGACATCAGCACAGCCCCCCGGCAGGCCGGCACAGCCCCCCGGCAGGCCGGTACAGACCCCCACAGGGTGCACAGACCACCGGCAGGCCGGCACAGCCCCCCGGCAGGCCGGTACAGACCCCCACAGGGTGCACAGACCACCGGCAGGCCGGCACAGCCCCCCGGCAGGCCGGTACAGACCCCGGGCAGTGCACACAGCCCCCCGGCAGGCCGGCAGAGACCCCCGGAAGGCCCGAAATGACGGCGCATCATGATGCGCACACACCGTGCATCATGATGACGTCAGGCTGTCAATCAACTTTGAACTTCCGATTCCGATGCCGACTTCCGATATTGAAAAAATATCGGAAGTCGGTATCGGAATTCCGATACAGCAAGTATCGGCCGATACCCGATACTTGCGGTATCGGAATGCTCAACACTACTCCTGACTCTACAGGCTCTGTGAAACCTGATATCACAGTGACTCAGCAGACCTTCTAGTGAGCAGATATCAACACTTTGGCTTCTCAGGCACATTGCGCCTGATTTCAACACAAATTGAAAGGTTAGTATTTTCTTTTTTTATTCATCACGATTGTGTATTTAGCTTGTTTTATGAAGGATTAATGCTAAGTTAGTGTACATAAGTACTGTTTTCTTAGACAAAAGGAGGGTGGCTTCTAAGGCACATTGCGCCCTAACACATACTCTTTCTCTCTTGCTTCAGATTTTCTGCTGCAATGGCCAGAAAACAGTATGATTCATCTAAACCCCTTCATTTAGAAGAAATGAAGATTTTTTTGTTAGAAGATGAGGAGGAAGAACCAGCAGTAACTGAGGATTTAGAGGAATCTAGTGACATTTCATCTGAAGATGAGGTAGCAGAATGTAACACTGATTCTGGAACAGAGCAGGATGGTGATGACACTGATACAGAGGAAACAGACACAGATCTAGCTTATTATTTGGGCAAAGATAAAAATACAAAGGACGTCCCAAGGACGTTCCAGAACAAACACCGACTCTACCACCTTCTAAAAGACGCAGTTGTACTACCTGCTCATTTGTATCTGGTTTCAGAAGGCTTTCTAAATATGACTGCAAAATATGTAAAGAATCAATCTGCCTTCCCCATGCAACTTTCGTCTGCCAGCCTTGCTTTTCTAAGTGTACCTGTGCTGCTTCTGCTGCAATTGAAACCACTGAAGATGAGTAGAAAATAATTAAGTAACATCTAAGTGCAATATCCTTTAAGTTTTTTTCCATAATTTTATATTTAAGCAATAGTTAAGTAAAGAAAGCTGGAGCCTATTTGGCGGTACTACCGAAAAGTGGTACTTTTAGTTTTAATAAGTTTATGGATAATAAATGGTTTTTTTTGCATCTGATTTGGTGTAATCGCTTTTAATACATTCCTATGAAGGTCACTGACTACTTCTATAGTCCTGAAATTGAAATATGTAGCTACTATAGGTGGTTTTCTGACCTGTGCTTGTCAGGCACATTGCGCATGAACTGAGGAGAATCTATATTGCGCCTGACGGAGGGTTAACATGCTCCGCTAACCCTTTCCAAAAGACAGGGATAAGGGCCCTATCAGTCCACTCCAACTCGGACGCCAGTGTCATGAACTCATTTTCTGCTCCACCAGTTGAGAGTTCCCCTTCCGTTCTCCCTCTCTTGGTGACAGGAGGTAGTGCTGTTGGTTTAAGTGGTAGTGATCTGCCACCTGATGAGGAAGATAATGATTGGATCTCTGGAGTTTCAGACTGGATATAAGACAGCCGACGCCCTATCCGGGTGCTGGTGATTCAGTCTGCTTCTCAGGTCCTGGATTTCAGCTCTCTTCCAGTCTTCTCAAGTTAAGTTTGTTTTTTGCTAATGTTCACACTTGCGCTTATTGGTCAATTCAGTTTTTTCGTGTAATCAGCTTGCCCCTGCTGGGGCTATGCTGAATTTCCACTCCTATTAATCAGTATTTGCCAATCTGCTTTTTGTTCCTTATTAGATTGGCCTCTTTTTTGCTCTGTCTCAGAATATTTCAGTGCTGATATAGGTTTAGAAGTCTAGTGACTTCAGGGTTAATTTTGCTATCAGAAGTGTTGGACAATATTTTTGTAGGGTTTTTTGGCAGATTGCAGACAGTGTCTTTCCTTTCCTGTCCTTTTTAGTTAGCCGGGCCCCATCGTTTGCTCAGCCTATTTTCCTGCCTTTGTTTGTAATTTCATCTTCTTTCACCGTCAATACATGTGGGGGGCTGTCTTTCCTTTGGGGTCTGCTCTGGGGCAGTTAGTTTTCCTCTTTTCCTGCTTTAGGCTTATGTAGTTCTCCGGTTGTGATGAGGCGTCTAGGACCAACGTAGGAACGCTCCACGACTGCTGCTAGTTGTGCGGTTAAGTTCAGGGATCTGCAATCTGCATAGTTACCAACTTCTCTGGTTTTCTGAGACTTAGCTTGTTGTTTATTTTTTCCTCCTCGGTGACCCATTCATAACACGCCAGTGTGCGAAAAAGTACGGCATACTGGCTCGCCGAGAGAGATCCCTGAGTGAGTGCGAGTAGCTGCAGGGACGTGTCGTGAGTGACCCGTGGGCCGAGGAAAACCTGCTTGATGGCCATCAGCAGGTGCGCTGCGGTTCGTATATCGGGCTCACCACGCTCCCATAACGGCATAGCCCATTCCAGGACCTTGCCCGACAGTAGGGATATTATGAATGCCACCTTGGCCCGTTCCGTAGTTAATTGTGCAGCCAGCAGCTCCAGATGGTTCGAGCACTGGCTGATAAAACCCCTACAGGAGGCGCCATTCCCGGAAAACTTATCGGGCAATGGGAGGCGGGTAACTGTCGGCGCAAGGGTGGACATGGACAAACGCGCTACTGCATCCGTTAACGCCTGGACAGCAGCATCAGTGGCTTGAGCAGCAGAGAGAGACTTCTCAAGAGCGGTGTCATGGTCACGTGTGTCAGGACGCAGATGTTTCCGCAAGGCGAACCCATGTGACACACGTGACCCTGGATACACCGCCTCCAGTGGGGCGCATTTAAATAATAATACGTGCAGGTGGATACGCCGCCTCCACCTGGCGAATTTAGGTATTACACGTTAATAAACATTCTGGAACCCCGCCTCCAGTATGGCGAATTTAAATAATAAGGGGGACCTGGGAAACATCAACAATGGTGGGCCCTGCTATAGGGAAAAGGGAATTGGAGACCTCCTGAGCTCCCCTGATCCAGTGTCCCTGCACTCCTAACATTCCCTATGCCGGTTTCGCACCGGGCGCCGCACGCGTACCTTAACGCCCTTGCTCACCCTGACCCTAAACCCTCACTAGGGAATGGGTCGGTGCGGAGACTAATCCCACCACTGCACTAATAACACACATGAGGAAAGAGACAATACAGGGGAAACACCACTTAGCTTTGCTCTGTTGCGTGCGCTCCTAGCATCTTCTCCTCCACCCGGATCCATCACCATAACAGGATCCTTCACCTTAGTGCAACCTTGGAGCAGAGTCCAACACCAGTTGCAGCTGCTTAGAACCAGAGTCCCAAGGATGAGTTCAGCTGCTGACACGAAGTCGAGCATGCTTGAGTCCAGCTCAGCGGCCAAGTCCCACATGGTGAGTGCCACTCTCCATAGTCGCCACTCCACCAGCCCATGCAGACACTTCCCGCTGACACCATCACTGCGACTCCACCACGCCATGCCAGCCCTTCGTCCAGACACCATAGCTGAAACACATCCCCCCTGGCTAAGCTGCGCAGGACTCCTCACCAGCTCCATCCTTCATCCAGGCTCTCCAAAAACAGAGTGAACACAAACTCACAATATCACAGGCAGTGATTGCACTCCTCTAGCACACCTTTATAGGATGTCACATCTGATACCTAATTAAGTGCACAAAAACCCAAAGTGCAATACCACAACCACCACCGGGGACAGTCAAGACACCTTTGAACTTAACCAAAGTAAAAAAAGTTCACTTTGTGCTTTTAATACTGCCAGATCCAACACTGGATCATGACAAGCGGCCACCCGGTCGCCAAGCTGCTAAATGCACTGCAGGAGCTGCTACTGTTCTGCCATCACTAGCCAGACCCTGGCGCTAGTGTAATGTTAGGAGTGGTGGAAGGCACTAAATAAAAATTATAAATAAATTGCCTTCACCACCCGGGGTCCACGGTGCGGCAGATGGTAAGACCGCTGCTAGGAGGTGGCAGAATATAAGGCGGTAGAGTGCACGGGGTTATTACGTCACCCTGGTGCACTGGGCAAGCTCAGTTAAACTCACAGAGCTGCCAGCATAAACAGAAATAGAAAAGCGCTGAGTCTGTTTAACTCACAGGGACTCAGTGACACAGACGCGGTAATTGGTCACAGGAGAGGTGAAAGCTGACGGCACCAACTCCGTCTAGACCTACCGTATACTTCTGTGGCAGAGACGTCGCAAACGCGGACGTACACTGTGCTGCAACCGCAGGGCGGCAGGAAGGCAGCCGCAAAGAGGACGCTGCTATCAGGCAAGTGCAATACTAACGCTAAGCTGCTGTGGCAGGGATGCAATGGCGCGCTGGCGCTGTAACTGACTAGACCGACACTCTGTCACCATTCGTATTAACCAAGGGAAGGGGTTTCTTAATGAGTCAGTCACCAGTCCATGTGTATGACATCACCATACACACACAGCATAATATGCTACACTAGCGCATGGCGGAACAGCCATGCGCACTTTTTATAACGCACGGGACCTTCCGGAAATCTCGAGGAGTCCAACGAGAGCCAATAGGATCCGGAGCGGGACCTGAGCACCTGACTCCCGAAGTCCAATAGGAGCTCGTCCCGTGAGCATGCCCAATAAATGGAATAAAGGACTTAGCCTCTGGAGACAGTTGTTGTGAGACAATCTCCTCAGCAATCCCTTCTGCTACAGCAGATGGGCAAGAGACTGCAGCATGTGAGAATCTGGGTTTCTGTATAGACGTGTCAGAAACCAGATTCCTAACAATCTGTGTGTTTAGCTACCTGTCTTATCTGGGTCCAAAGCAATACACTAGAGCTGTCATTAAAATCCAATCCTCTGGTAGCTCTCTCCCAGTGCACACAGCATAGACAATATGAAGGCTGCAGAAAACAGGAAAAGCCAGCTCACTGTGTCTGCTCGAGCAATCAATGACAACATTAATATACATGCAGTATCTTAAAATTTGTTTTCTATCTGTTGATAGTCACATAAAAAACCCTCTGGTCCTGATTCATTTTTATATTTTTCGGCCTTGTAATTGTGACAAGGACAGTAATAAAGTTCAATGTTGACCTATACATACAGTACTTTCAGCTGGTGCCTTGGGCAAAAGTGGGGCCCTGGGCAAAAGTTTAAAGCGGAGCCCCAAATGCTCACATATTTCACCATCACACAGAAACATTTCTGTTGTGTTTACATGCGCCAACTTCAGACAGCTAAACAAGCGTGATCGACAATACTGAAGTCATTTGACACTTGTTTCTCAACTTCTTTAATCTGGCTGAGGAAGAATGATCAGTACAGATAGTCCTCGACAGAGTATAATGCAGGTCACATATAGTAAATATAATAGAATGCACTCCCCATGGTCATTGATAGAGTATAATGCAGCCCACCTCAGAGTAAATTGCAGCCCCCATCAGAGAACTGCAGCCCCCCTCAAAGTATACTGCAGCCCCCTACATAGAGTATAATGTAGTCCCCTCATAGAGTATAATGTAGTCCCCTCATAGAGCATAATGCAGCCCCCCTCAGAGTATATTGCAGTCCCCCCAAAGTATAATGCAGCCCCACACACAGTATAATGCAGCCCCCTCACAGTATAATACAGCGCCCTCAGAGTATAATGCAACCCACACAGTATAAATCAGTCCTCCAACAAACAGACATACACACAGTATAGTGCAGTCCCCTCATAGAGCATAATGCAGCCCCCTCAGAGTATAATGCAGCCCCCCAAGTATAATGCAGCCCCTCACACACAGTATAATGCTGCCCCTTCAGAGTATAATGCAGACCCCTCATATTAAAATGCAGCCCCCTCAGAGCATAATGTAGCCCCCACACACAGTATAATGCAGCTTCCCGAGAGTATAAAGCAGCCCCCTCAGAGTACAATGCAGCCCCCACAAACAGTATAACTCACCCCCACACACAAAGTATAGTGCAGCCCCCACACACAGTATAATACAGCCCCCACACACAGTATAATGCAGCCCCCCATACAAGGTACAATGCAGACCCTCACTCACAGTATAATCCAGCCCCCACGCACACACAGTATAGTGCAGTCCCATTACACACAGTATAGTGCAGTCCCCCCACACACAGTATAATGCAGCCCCCCACTCACAATATGATTCAGCTCCCCACACACACAAAGAATAGTGCAGTCCCCTGATACACAGCATAGTGCAACAAACACACACAATACTTACATCTCCTCCTCATACACACACACAATACTTACCTCTCCTCCTCATTCCCCCGCTGCTCTGGCTTCTGCAGAGCGTCTCATCAGCTCCACTGCTGGCACACACTGAGTCAGAGGCATCAACCAATGCTCTCTCCTCCGTTACTGCCTTCAACTGTATAGGTATCTGCCGTTAAGTTGAATGCGGGGAGGGGCACCAGTATCCTCTTACTCACGGGCCCTATAGCAACCGTGTGGTGTGTCACTATTAGTGGCATTCCACTGGCTGGGGGCCCCTGGAGGAGCTGGGGCTCTAGGCAGCTGACTGGTCTGCCGCCCCTGGGTATAATCCTTGTTTTCCATTCCCTACCATATTTTGGACTCTAGAACCAAGCAATAACCCTTTTGCGCCCTAAATAGCAAAGAGCCCAGCATCCTGCACAGTTTCTTACCATTCTGTAACAAAGGCGAGAGGATCCCCCTTGTCTGGACTTCTGCTCTCCATAGCAGCTGTATGTAAATTTTCTATGGTACAAATGTACCTATTTATGAGGTAGCTTTTCACTGCCATTTGCAATACACAGTAATAAAAGTTTAAATAAATGCATTTAAGGGATAGATAGATAGATAGATAGATAGATAGATAGATAGATAAAAAGATAGATACAGTTGTGGCCAAAAGTATTGACACCCCTGCAATTCTGTCAGATAACACTCAGTTTCTTCCTGAAAATGATTGCAAACACAAATTCTTTGGTATTATTATCTTCATTTAATTTGTCTTAAATGAAAAAACACAAAAGAGAATGAAGCAAAAAGCAAAACATTGATCGCTTCACACTAAACTCCAAAAATGGGCCAGACAAAAGTATTGGCACCCTCAGCCTAATACTTGGTTGCACAACCTTTAGCCAAAATAACTGCTACCAACCGCTTCTGGTAACCATCAATGAGTTTCTTACAATGCTCTGCTGGAATTTTAGACCATTTTTCTTTGGCAAACTGCTCCAGGTCCCTGATATTAGAAGGGTGCCTTCTCCAAACTGCCACTTTTAGATCTCTCCACAGGTGCTCTATGGGATTCAGGTCTGGACTCATTGCTGACCACCTTAGAAGTCTCCAGTGCTTTCTCTCAAACCATTTTCTGGTGCTTTTTGAAGTGTGTTTTGGGTCATTGTCCTGCTGGAAGACCCATGACCTCTGAGGGAGACCCAGCTTTCTCAAACTGGGCCCTACATTCTGCTGCAAAATTTGTTGGTAGTCTTCAGACTTCATAATGCCATGCACACGGTAAAGCAGTCCAGTGCCAGAGGCAGCAAAGCAACCCCAAAACATCAGGGAACCTCCGCCATGTTTGACTGTAGGGACGGTGTTTTTTTCTTTGAATGCCTCTTTTTTTCTCCTGTAAACTGTATGTTGATGCCTTTGCCCAAAAAGCTCTACTTTTGTCTCATCTGACCTGAGAACATTCTTCCAAAACGTTTTAGGCTTTTCAGGTAAGTTTTGGCAAACTCCAGCCTGGCTTTTTTATGTCTCGGGGTAAGAAGTGGGGTCTTCCTGGGTCTCCTACAATACAGTCCCTTTTCATTCAGACGCCGACGGATAGTACGGGTTGACACTGTTGTACCCTCAGACTGCAGGGCAGCTTGAACTTGTTTGGATGTTAGTCGAGGTTCTTTATCCAACATCCGCACAATCTTGCATTGAAATCTCTTGTCAATTTTTCCTTTCCGTCCACATTTAGGGAGGTTAGCCACAGTGCCATGGGCTTTAAACTTCTTGATGACACAGCGCACGGTAGACACAGGAACATTGAGGTCTTTGGAGATGGACTTGTAGCCTTGAGATTGCTCATGCTTCCTCACAATTTGGTTTCTCAAGTCCTCAGACAGTTCTTTGGTCTTCTTTCTTTTCTCCATGCTCAATGTAGTACACACAAGGACACAGGACAGAGGTTGAGTCAACTTTAATCCATGTCAACTGGCTGCAAGTGTGATTTAGTTATTGCCAACACCTGTTAGGTGCCACAGGTAAGTTACAGGTGCCACAGGTAAGTTACAGGTGCAAAACACAAATTAGAGACGCATCACATGATTTTTCGAACAGTGCCAATACTTTTGTCCACCCTCTTTTTTATGTTTGGTGTGGAATTATATCCAATTTGGCTTTAGGACAATTCTTTTTGTGTTTTTTCATTTAAGACAAATTAAATTAAGATAATAATAACAAAGAATTTGTGTTTGCAATCATTTTCAGGAAGAAACTGAGTATTATCTGACAAAATTGCAGGGGTGTCAAAACTTTTGGCCACAACTGTAGCTATATACAGTTGTGGCCAAAAGTATTGACACCCCTGAAATTCTGTCAGATAATACTCAGTTTCTTCCTGAAAATGATTGCAAACACAAATTCTTTGGTATTATTATCTTCATTTAATTTGTCTTAAATGAAAAAACACAAAAGAGAACGAAGCAAAAAGCAAAACATTGATCATTTCACACAAAACTCCAAAAATGGGCCAGACAAAAGTATTGGCACTTTCAGCCTAATACTTGGTTGCACAACCTTTAGCCAAAATAACTGCGACCAACCACTTCCGGTAACCATCATTGAGTTTCTTACAATGCTCTGCTGGAATTTTAGACCATTCTTCTTTGGAAAACTGCTCCAGGTCCCTGATATTTGAAGGGTGCCTTCTCCAAACTGCCATTTTTAGATCTCTCCACAGGTGTTCTATGGGATTCAGGTCTGGACTCATTGCTGGCCACCTTAGAAGTCTCCAGTGCTTTCTCTCAAACCATTTTCTAGTGCTTTTTGAAGTGTGTTTTGGGTCATTGTCCTGCTGGAAGACCCATGACCTCTGAGGGAGACCCAGCTTTCTCACACTGGGCCCTACATTATGCTGCAAAATTTGTTGGTAGTCTTCTGACTTCATAAAGCCATGCACACGGTCAAGCAGTCCAGTGCCAAAGGCAGCAAAGCAACCCCAAAACATCAGGGAACCTCCGTCATGTTTGACTGTAGGGACAGTGTTCTTTTCTTTGAATGCCTCTTTTTTTCTCCTGTAAACTCTATTTTGGCAGCTTGAACTTGTTTGGATGTTAGTCGAGGTTCTTTATCCAACATCCGCACAATCTTGCATTGAAATCTCTTGTCAATTTTTCCTTTCCGTCCACATCTAGGGAGGTTAGCCACAGTGCCATGGGCTTTAAACTTCTTGATGACACTGCGCACGGTAGACACAGGAACATTGAGGTCTTTGGAGATGGACTTGTAGCCTTGAGATTCCTCATTCTTCCTCACAATTTGGTTTCTCAAGTCCTCAGACAGTTCTTTGGTCTTCTTTCTTTTCTCCATGCTCAATGTGGTACACACAAGGACACAGGACAGAGGTTGAGTCAACTTTAATCCATGTCAACTGGCTGCAAGTGTGATTTAGCTATTGCCAACACCTGTTAGGTGCCACAGGTGAGTTACAGGTGCTGTTAATTACACAAATTAGAGAAGCATCACATGATTTTTCGAACAGTGCCAATACTTTTGTCCACCCTCATTTTTATGTTTGGTGTGGAATTATATCCAATTTGGCTTTAGGACAATTCTTTTTGTGTTTTTTCATTTAAGACAAATTAAATGAAGATAACAATACCAAAGAATTTGTGTTTGCAATCATTTTCAGGAAGAAACTGAGTATTATCTGACAGAATTGCAGGGGTGTCAATACTTTTGGCCACAACTGTAGATAGATAGATAGATAGATAAAAAGACAGATAGATAATAGATAGATGATAGATGATAACAGATAGATACTGTAGACAGACAGACAGACAGACAGACAGATAGATAGATAGATAGATAGATAGATAGATAGATAGATAGATAGATAGATAGATAGTATAAATCTTTCTGTTAAAGCATATTAAATCCTCCTCAGGAAGACTTTTGTGCCAACACAAACTACACTCAATGGATTGTAGTTTACATTTCCTCTTCAATTAAATGCTAAAACCATTTAATGTACGTCGTAATCAGAGCACAAGTAAGGAAAGTGCATGCATAATCCTTTAATGCACATTTCCCTAAGTGCCGTTTGTGTGGCCATTGTAGACTATTAACTCAATGTATGGTTTCCAGAAACGTGCATGTAACTAAATAACTGTAAGTTAGAAGATGGAAAACAAAAAAAAAAGAAATTTCATCCCTGTTCCTTACAGGATCTGGGCACATTGCAGTCATTGAGTCAGCCATGAATTCCTCTGTATAGCAAAGTATTCTAGAGTCAATATGAGAGCATCAGTCTACAATGTAAAGCATGGCCACTACTGGGTCATTCAACAGGACAATGATTCCAAGCAGATCAGAAAATCTGCATAAGAACAGCTGGAAAAGAATCAAGGTGATGCAAAGACACACACAGTAGTAGGGCTGCATTGCTTCACCTCCCATTAGATTTCAACTATCCAGACATTTGTTGGGAATCTCTCTCAGGCAAAACTAACAGGTCAAGGAAATTCTTATCCTCTCTTGCTGACAACTTTATCTTCCAAAAGGTAGGGGAGAAAACAAGGGGAACTGCTACCTTGGATCTAATCCTTATAAACAGGGAGGAAATGGTTGAGGAGGTAAAAGTGGCTGGAACCCTAGGAGGTAGCGACCATGCTATTTTAGAATTTTGGATAACTAGAGGCGGAAGACCTGTGAAGACTCAGACGTCAAGGTTAGATTTCAGAAAGGCAGATTTTAAGGGATTCAGAAAGATAATTGGAGGGATCCAATGGCTGGATCTCCTTAAAGACAAAAATGTCCAGGAAGGATGGGAAATCTTGAAAAATGAAATTCTCAAAGCACAGTTGTTAACAATTCCGAAAAGAGGGAAGAATAGGAAGCATTTAAGGAAACCAGGATGGGTGAACACAGAACTTAAGCACATGCTAAAAAGGAAGAAAAAAATGTTTATAAAATGGAAAGAGGGAGGCATATCTAAAGAAGAATATAATGCTGTCTGCAGAATCTGCAGGGCACAAATCAGATTAGCTAAAGCTGAAAATGAATTGAGGCTTGCAAGAGATGTCAAAAGCAATAATAAAGGATTTTGGGGATATGTCAAAAGTAAAAGAAAAGTCAAAGATGCTATAGGATTTTTACAGGATGAAAATGATGAAATGGTAAGACAGGATGTTGAGAAGGCTGAACTTTTAAATTCCTATTTTGCATCTGTTTTCTCTCAGAAAGGAAATGTAACACCAACTGTTATTCACTGTCCTATTAAGGGAATAGAAGAATCCAGGATATCTATAAACAGAAAGATAGTGAGGAAACACTTAGCTAACCTAAATGAATTCAAGTCTCCAGGTCCAGATGAATTACACCCCAGAGTACTGAAGGAGATAGCAGAAGAAATTTCTGAACCACTCTCCATAATCTTTGAAAATTCTTGGAGAACAGGAGAAGTGCCAGAAGACTGGAGAAGAGCAAATGTTGTTCCTATCTTCAAAAAGGGGAAGAAGGTGGACCCAGGCAACTATAGGCCGGTGAGTCTGACTTCTATACCAGGAAAGATCTTTGAACAAATTATTAAACAACATTTAAGTCAATACCTGGATAAGAATGAAGTGATCAAACAGAGTCAGCATGGGTTTGTAACTAATAAGTCATGTCAGACTAACTTAATTTCCTTCTATGATGGTATCACTGATTGGGTGGATCAAGGAAATGCTGTAGATATAGTATATCTTGACTTCAGCAAAGCATTTGACAAAGTCTCTCATACAATCCTTATTGAAAAAATGACTAAGTATGGAATGGACAAGGCAACTGTTAGGTGGATTCATAGCTGGCTTAGTGATTGGACCCAAAGAGTGGTCGTAAATGGCTGCACATCCAGTTGGAAGAATGTCTCAAGTGGGGTACCACAGGGCTCTGTCCTGGGCCCTGTATTGTTCAACATCTTTATCAACGATTTAGATGAAGGAATTGAGGGTAAACTGATTAAATTTGCTGATGACACAAAGCTAGGAGGGATAGCTAATACTAGAGAAGAGAGAGAGAGGATTCAAAAAGATTTAAATAAACTGGAGAAGTGGGCAGTAACTAACAGAATGGTTTTTAACAGGGAGAAATGCAAAGTACTACATCTGGGCAATAAAAATGAAAAAAGCATATATAGAATGGGAGGAATAGGGCTAAGTGACAGCACATGTGAAAAAGACTTGGGTATACTAATAGATCACAGACTGAATATGAGTCAACAGTGTGATGCAGCAGCAAAAAAGGCAAATGCAGTTCTAGGATGTATTAACAGAAGCATACAGTCTAGATCACGTGAAGTCATTATTTCCCTCTACTCCTCTTTGGTCAGACCTCATCTGGAATATTGTGTCCAGTTTTGGGCACCACATTTTAAAAAAGACATCAACAAACTGGAGCAAGTTCAGAAAAGCGCGACCAGAATGGTGACCGGTCTGCAAACCCTGTCTTATGAGGAAAGGTTGCAGGATTTGGGAATGTTTAGTTTGCAAAAGAGAAGACTGAGAGGAGACTTAATTGCAGTCTACAAATATCTAAAGGGCTGTCACATTGTAGAAGGATCAACTTTATTCTCATTTGCACAAGGAAAGACTAGAAGCAATGGGATGAAACTGAATGGGAGGAGACACAGATTAGATATTAGAAAAAACTTTTTGACAGTTAGAGTGATCAATGAGTGGAACAGGCTGCCACGAGAAGTGGTGAGTTCTCCTTCAATGGAAGTCTTCAAACAGAGGCTGGACAGACATCTGACTGGGATGATTTAGCGAATCCTGCTTTGAGCAGGGGGTTGGACCAGATGGCCCAGGAGGTCCCTTCCAACTCTCCGATTCTATGATTCTATGATTCTATGATTAATGATAATGAAACGACTCTGCTTATATAGTCCAAGTCTGCACAGCAAAACTGACAAGTGATCCAATGAAAACACGAGGTGAGAGTTTATCTTGCGTGGGTTGGTGGTCTGCTTTCTTCAAAGTGTATTTATTTGAATAGTTAAAAATTAAAAGGACAAAAATGTTTAAAATATGTGTAATAGAAAGCGGATTCAATTTAAGAGTCATTTTCTGATGATACATATGATATAATTCAGCTGTGACAGTGGGTATGCAAAATGTGTACTTCTGACCATATGCAGACTAGATGTGCTCAGCCTTACTCAATGCTAATAAACTGAATGAGAACATCTAGTTGGAATGTGGCCGGGAGTATGGATGTCGCTAACTCGTGATCACATGACCACCTGCACCAGAGAATCCTGAGAGCTCAGACGGCAGACTTTTGCAGTAAGCCTTGATATCTCCTTTAACCCCTTTACAAGGGGTTGGCTGGCACTTTTCAGCCTTGGGGGCAATCACAAGCCAGTGGCCCTCCAGTTGCGGTGCTTTTGCCCTGCTTATCTCTGGCCGCTGCATTAAAGCAGCAGAGATAATAGGCTTTAATAACAGGCTGGTACATAGATATGGGAACAGAACGGAGCTAGCTGCATATATATGGGAGCAGAACCAAGATTGCTGCCTATATAGATACTGTAACAGAAGCAAGCTGACTATATAGACACGAGACCAGAACCAAGATTGCTACGTAGACAAGGAAATTGACTGGAGCTTACTACAGAGATATGGGAGCAGAACCAAGCTTACTACAGAGAAATGGGAAAAGAGCGGAGCTTACTACAGAGATATGGGAGCAGAACAGAGCTTACTACAGAGAAATGGGAAAAGAGCGGAGCTTACTACAGAGATATGGGAGCAGAACAGAGCTTACTACAGAGCTATGGAAGCAGAACCGAGCTTACTACAGAAATAAAGGAGTAGAACCAAGCTTACTACAGAGAAAAGGGAGCAGGACCGAGTTTACAACAGAGGTAAAGGAGCAGAATCGAGCTTACTACAGAGATATGGGAGCAGAACCAAGCTTACTACAGAGAAATGGGAAAAGAGCGGAGCTTACTACAGAGATATGGGAGCAGAACAGAGCTTACTACAGAGAAATGGGAACAGAGCGGAGCTTACTACAGAGATGTGGGAGCAGAACAGAGCTTACTACAGAGCTATGGAAGCAGAACCAAGCTTACTACAGAAATAAAGGAGTAGAACCAAGCTTACTACAGAGAAAAGGGAGCAGAACCGAGTTTACAACAGAGGTAAGGAAGCAGAATCGAGCTTACTACAGAGATATGGGAGCAGAACCAAACTTGCTGCCTACATAGATACTGTAACAGAAGGAAGCTGACTACAGATGTATGGAAGCAGAATCAAGCTTACTACAGAGATATGGGAACAGAACAGAGCTTACTACAGAGCTATGGAAGCAGAACCAAGCTTACTACAGAAATAAAGGAGTAGAACCAAGCTTACTACAGAGACAAGGGAGCAGAACTGAGCTTATTACAGAAATATGGGAGCAGAACTGAGCTTACTACAGAGATATGGGAGCAGAACCAAGCTTGCTACATAGATATGGGAGCAGAACGGAGCTTACTCCAGAGATATGGGAGCTATCAGGATCCTGACAGCGCCAGCGTACAGCCTCCGCTGAGCAGGGACTCACCCGCACTGTAGGGACCCCTGGGGACCAGAATAGTCAGAAAGTATAGGTGCACAGGACCTTAGTGATGAAGTTTAGCAAGCCGGCACGGGACCTACGGTCATGTGAATGCAAGGGGGCGGGGCTTAGCGTCCTGCTTTCAGAGAAGACAGCAAACTCAGAGTCAGGCAAAACAGAGGTTGTTCACAGTACGGACAGCGAGGTACAGGAGGGGTAACCAGATGGGAGGTCAGACAAAGCCAAAGGTCATACACAAGAGGGCGACGCGGTACCAAGGGGACGAGCAGAGAGAAGTCGGGTCACAAGCAGAGAGTCATACACGAGAGGTAGCGCAGTACAAGAGGGACAGGCAGAACTCGTAGCAGGGACAGAACTGAATCAAGACCAAACAAGCAAGCAAGATATCAGGCACAAGGCACACGTACGCACAAGGTCAACTAACTCAGCCGAGGGCAGGAGTATAACTGACACCGGACCTAGGTCCAGTGAGCATTAAATAGCCGCCCTCTGCCAGGGAGAGGCGGAACAATTAACCCCCAATCAGACCAGGACGGGCCAAAGCGAAACCCCGTCCTGGATCATGACAGGAGCAGAACGGAGCTTACTCAAGAGATAAGGGAGCAGAATCGAGCTTACTACAGAGATATGGGAGCAGAACCGAGCTTGCTACAGAGATATGGGAGCAGAACCAAGCTTACTACATAGATATGGGAGCAGAACGGAGCTTACTACAGAGATATGGGAGCAGAACAGAGCTTACTAGAGAGATAAGGAAGCAGAACAGAGCTTACTACAGAGATAAGGGAGCAGAACAGAGCTTACTATGTCTACTACAAGATACAGAAACAGAACCAAGCTTATGGCATACATATTGTACCAGAATCTAGATTACTACCTCAATACAGTATCAGAACAAAGGTTACTGTTTAGATATGGTACCATAACTGAGCTTACTTACAAACATACAACTCCAGAAACACGGACATTTAAACACACAATATGGCAGGGGCATTGCCAGAGTTCTTAAAGCTCAAGGGCCCAAGCCCCAAAAAGCATGTCTCCCCGTAAGATCAACCTTGAGCCATTTAAAATAGCATGTATATATATAATTACAGTATACCACTGTTGCTACCCAAAAACACACAATGCAAAGACCAATATGATCAATATTACTACTATAAAAGGCCAAAACAATATGTCTGCACAATGCCCACTACCATCACCACCACACCACGAATACATAATATAATATGACCATTACCTCTACATAACAAAACACTCTAATCAGACCAATAACACCACCATACACCTTCTACTACATAATGACCGAAACACATTAAGCTGTTACTAAATAAATTAAAAAAACAAAAGCTACTAAAAAGAGCACTAGTCCCACCTTACAGGAACCGTATATTGGTAGATACCAGTCCTGCAGAACACATACATGATTACAGTCAGGGCTGCCACTAGGAATTTCGGGGCCCTATACTGGCAAAATTTTCGGGACCCCTTGAGACTCCACCCAGGCACCACCCCAGTTTTGCCTCCACACCTCGAGCCTGCCACAGTCCCACCGCCCGCTCTTGGAAAAACTCATCTTCTACACCACATCCTCACCAATCTATTAACAGTTCCCAGCAAACACCAGATCACATACATAACCAGCAGCTTTTGTTTTGGCCAAAAGAATTTTTAAGCCACCACCACAACAAGGTAGACTCTTTTGGCAGGGCCATATTCTACTCTTACTTATTAAACATTTCCTAAAATATCCAATACTCTTTTTAGGTTTATTTTTATTTATTTTTCTTTAAGGGAATGAGTCGGATACATTTTTTAGAATGACCATTAGTACCACATACAAGGGACAAAAACTGTCACACCATGACCAGACCATATATTACCACCACATAGTGACCGAATAATACCATATATAAGGAACAAATACCTCCATACCATGACCAGACCACATATTACCATCACATAGTGCCAAATAATACCACATACAGAGAGAAATACTGCCACACCATAACCAGATCACATACTACCACCATATGGTGACCGAATACTTCAATACAGATCATTAATAAAAAAATACACAACACTAATGCCATTATACACAGGAGCTTTGTATATAGTGTACAGGTAATACAGAGTTCATCAGTGACATTATACACAGGAGCTCTGTATACAGTGTCAGTGTCCAGGTAATACTGTGATTACCTGTGACATTATACAAAGAAGATCTGTATATAGTGCACAGTGAACAGGTTATAGTGTCAGTGTACAGGTAGCACACTGACTCACCAGTGACGTCTCCAGCTGATGTCCCTCATCTTTGCTTTTCTTTTTTATGCAGCGCAGACCGCCATCATTTCTTTCAGCCAGGACTCATCTCTGCATAAAATAACACAAAGTTACCTTGAGCACGGCTTCCAGAGCACATTCCCCATTTTTCCCCTTTCTTCTACACTACACATCTAAATACAGACGTGCAGCCACCAATAATATATAATAATCCACCATTCCAAATATAAATTATAATTCACCACTGCGCCCCCACCAACAATAAATAGCAATTTCCCCACCTAATAAATATATACAGTAATTAGCCCCTGTACTCTTCATCCAATTCATTACCAGTCACTGCATCCTCAATGTCCCCCACTATGTGCCTCCCGCTCCCCCAATTCATTATATTTATATGCCCCTTCCGCCCCAATTCATTGTCATGTATTTCTCTCCCACCCTCTATTCATTATCAACTGCTCTACCCCACATTCAATACATCATTTACTCCCATCAATCTGAAAATGCATTATTTGCTCCCCCCAGGTCCTCATTTGTTCTCCCCATCCCCCACCTTCAATTCAATTGCTGTCCCCGTCCCTCATTTCATCATTTGCAGTCCCCCTCACTTCATCATTCGCTGTCCCCCTTACCCCCTCACTTCATCATTTGCAGTCCCCCATTCTCCCCCCATTTCATGTGCAGTCCCCTTTCGTTCATGTACAGTCCCCTATCCCCTCCCTCACATCATCATATGCAGCCCCATTCCATAATTTGCAAATTGCAGCACCCCCTCCATCATTTGCATCCCCCTTTCATCATTTTCAGCACCCCCTCCATCATTTGTAGCCCCCTTCATCATTGGCAGCCCCGCTGTCATCATTGGCAATACCCCCTCCATCATTTGCACTGCAGCACCCCCTCCATCATTTGCAGCACCCCCTCCATCATTGGCAGCACCCCCTCCATCATTTGCACTGCAGCCCCCCTCCATCATTGTTAGCCCCTCCATCATTTGCAGCCCCCTCTATCATTTGCAGCCCCACTATCATTTCCAGCACCCCCTCCATCATTTGCAGCCCCCTCCATCATTTCCAGCACCTCCTCCATCATTTCCAGCACCCCCTCCATCATTTGCAGCCCCCTCCATCATTTCCAGCACCTCCTCCATCATTTGCAGCCCCCTCCATCATTTGCAGGCCCGCTCCATCATTTGCAGCCCCCTCCATCATTGGCAGCCCCCTCCATTATTTGCAGCACCCCCTCCATCATTTGCAACCCCCTCCAACATTTCCAGCACCCGCTCCATCATTTCCAGCACCCCCTCCATCATTTTCAGGCCTGCTCCATCATTTCCAGCACCCCCTCCATCATTTGCAGCCCCCTCCATCATTTCCAGCACCTCCTCCATCATTTGCAGCCCCCTCCATCATTTGCAGCCCCCTCCATCATTGGCAGCCCCCTCCATCATTTGCAGCCCCTCCATCATTTCCAGCACCCCCTCCATCATTTCCAGCACCTCCTCCATCATTTGCAGCCCCCTGCATCATTTGCAGCCCCTCCATCATTTGCAGCCCCCTCCATCATTTCCATCACCCCCTCCATCATTGGCAGCCCCCTCTATCATTTGCAGCCCCACTATCATTTCCAGTTCCCCTCCATCACTTCCAGCACCTCCTCCATCATTTGCTGGCCTGCTCCATCATTTCCAGCACCCCCTCCATCCTTTGCAGCCCCCTCCATCATTTGCAGGCCCGCTCCATCATTTCCAGCACCCCCTCCATCATTTCCAGCACCCCCTCCATCATTTCCAGCACCCCCTCCATCATTTGCAGCCCCCTCCATCATTTGCAGACCTGCTCCATCATTTCCAGCACCCCCTCCATCATTTGCAGCCCCCTCCATTATTTCCAGCACCCCTCCATCATTTCCAGCCCCCTCCATCATTTGCAGCCCCCCTCCATTATTTGCAGCCCCCTCCAACATTTCCAGCACCACTCCATCATTTGCAGCACCTCCTCCATGATTTGCAGACCCCCTCCATGATTTCCAGCACCCCCTCCATCATTTTCAGCACCTCCTCCATCATTTGCAGCCCCCTCCATCATTTGCAGACCTGCTCCATCATTTCCAGCACCCCCTCCATCATTTCCAGCCCCCTCCATCATTTGCAGCCCCCCTCCATTATTTGCAGCCCCCTCCAACATTTCCAGCACCACTCCATCATTTGCAGCACCTCCTCCATGATTTGCAGACCCCCTCCATGATTTCCAGCACCCCCTCCATCATTTTCAGCACCCTGCATCAGTTGCAGGCCCCTCCATCATTTGCAGCCCCCTGCATCATTTGCAGCCCCCCTCCATCATTTCCAGCACCTCCTCCATCATTTGCAGCCCCCTCCATCACTGGCAGCCCCCCTCCATCATTTCCAGCACCTCCTCCATTATTTGCAGCCCCCTCCATCATTTGCAGCCCCCCTCCACCATTGGCAGCCCACCTCCATCATTTGCAGCCTCCCTTTCATCATTTGCAGCCCCCTCACCCATTTAATTCATTTGATAAAGAAAAAAAAAACGTTTTTAATACTTACCTCACCAGTGATCCCCAGCAGGCACAGCTGCAGCTCCTCTTGTCATGGCAGATGCTGTACCTGGAAGGAGCCCCCATACATTGTATCATTTTCAGCAGTGAATCAGCTAGACTGTATGGGCTGTAGTCAGGACCTGCAAGGAGCCCCTACATTCTAGCTACAGCCATGTTACATGACCAGAAGTCCAGAGAGGGCGGAGGGAGAGAGTTGGAGCTGCGCAGCTGTCAAGGTAAGACAGCTATGCACAGCTCAGAGAAAGCTGCCGGCCCATGTGTGCGCCTGGGGGAGCGGCCCGGGGGGCATATTCCTCCCTGCCACCCGGCCCAGCCCGCCCCTGCCCTTTACCCCCAAGGGTGGTTTGCATGTTAATGACCGGGCCAATTTTTACAATTCTGACCACTGTCCCTTTATGAGGTAATAACTATGGAATGCATTAATGGATCCCGGTGACTCTGACATTGTTTTCTCATGACATATTGTACTTCATGATAGTGGTAAAATTTCTTTGATATGACTTGAGCTTATTGGTGAAAAAAAAACAGAAATTTTGCGAAAATTTTGCAATTTTCCAACTTTGAATTTTCATGCCCTTAAATCACAGAGATATGGCACACAAAATACTTAATAAGTAACATTTCCCACATGTTTACTTTATATCAGCACAATTTTTTAACCAAATTGTTTTTTGTTAGGAAGTTTTAAGGGTTAAAATAAAACGGCGATTTCTCATTTTTACAACACCACTTTTTTTAGGGACCACATCACATTTGAAGGGGTCTATATGATACAAAATACCCAAAAGTGACACCATTCTAAAAACTGCGCCCTTAGAGATGCTCAAAACCACATTTAAGAAGTTTGTTAACCCTTCAGGTGCGTCACAGGAATTTTTGGAATGTTTAAAAAAATGAACATTTAGCTTTTTTTCATAAAAATTTATTTCACTTTTTTTTTTTTTACCAAGGGTAACAGGAGAAAATGGACCCCAAACATTGTTGTGCAATTTCTCCTGAGTACGCAGATTCCCCATATATGCAGGTAAACCAGAGCTTGGAAGTGAAGGAGCGCCTTTTGACTTTTCAATGCAAAATTGGCTGGAATTGAGATTGGACGCCATGTCGCGTTTGGAGAGCCCCTGATGTGCCTAAACAGTGGAAACCCCCACAAGTGACCCCATTTTGGAAACTAGACCCCCAAAGGAACTTATCTAGATGTGTGGTGAGCACTTTGAACCCCCAAGTGCTTCACAGAAGTTTATAACGTAGAGCCGTAAAAATAAAAAATCATATTTTTTCCACAAAAATGATCTTTTCGGTCCCAATTTTTTACTTTCCCAAGGTTAACATGAGAAATTGGATCCCATAAGTTGTGCAATTTGTCCTGAGTTTGCTTATACCCCAAATGTAGGGGTAAACCATTGTTTGGGTGCATGGCAGAGCTCAGAAGGAAAGGAGCGCCATTTTACTTTTTCAACGCAAAATTGGCTGGAATTAAGATCGGACGCCATGTCGCATTTGGAGAGCACCTGATGTGCCCAAACAGTGGAAACCCCCCACATGTGACACCATTTTGGAAACTATACCCCCTAAAGAACGTATCTAGATGTGTGGTGAGCACTTTGAACCCCAGAGTGTTTCACAGAAGTTTATAACATAGAGCTGTAAAAATAAAAAATCATATTTGTTTCCACAAAAATAATCTTTTCGCCCCAATTTTTTAGTTTCCCAAGGGTAACAGAAAAAATTGGACCCCAAGAGTTATTGTAAAATTTGTCCTGAGTATGCTTATACCCCATATGTGGGGGTAAACCACTATTTGGGCACATGGCAGAGCTCAGAAAGGAAGGAGCGCCAGATTTTACTGTTATGGTTTGCAGGTGCATGACCCAGTGAGAGAGACCATGAGGTACCAAAAGAGCAGAACCCCCCATAAGTGACCCCATTTTACGAACTACTCCTCTCAATATATTCATCAAGGGGTGCAGTAATCACACTGACACCATGGGTGTGTCACAGAATTTTATACCATTGGGCAGCCATGTGGAGAGGCTCGGGAGGAACGGAACACTATTTGCCTATTCAAGTGAATGGGTCTGTGCACATATCAGTGTTTCCACGGACCATGTGTCCATGGGCAAAACACGCTGACATGTCCATTTTTTAATGTCAGCACGGGCCACAAAACATCTAGCACACGTGCATACGCATAACACACATGAATATCATTCATGTGACACGCATCGGCGCCGGGGAAGAAGCGTTACAGTAAGCGCTGTTACCCGGCACCAGATGCTGAACACGGCTCTCCTCATTCTTCCCTGCTTGTGCCGATCACCAGCTGATACCTGGCCGCGATCGGCCACACACCACCCATGTGTGCGGCTGATCGCTGAGACGTACTATTCCGTCCATGGTCAGACAGGCCCAGGGCACATGGACGGAACAAGATTCCTCAAATAGTAGATAGAGCCTTTAGTGCATTCAGTCGGCCTGCAACTTGCACGCTGGTCGACCTATGTATGGACGCCATAATCAGAATCTCAGCTACAGAAAATACAGAAAGGAGCACCAGGTGACACTACTTCTGAGCATAAGTATCACAACAGGTGCGATGTCATTTCACTTACTTCGCAGGGAGAGAGAAGATTCACCTCTGGCCCTCGTAATCCTGATAGCCCACGTAAACTCTGACTGAGACCTTCCCTTGCAGCAGCCTTGTGGAAATGCACTCTCCCGCTTGATGAGCACAGACATTCTTTTTCCACCTTTCCTCTTCTTTAGGCCATGGTCCCACTAGCGTACAACATTCCATACGAGAGCATCCGATGAGATATGCCAATGAAACTCTGCTGCAGCTCTGCTGCGGGCGTGAGCCAAGTGTCAATGCCTTGTGTTCCTATCCTCTCACATTAGAGAATCAGAGCACAGCTGTGGAGGAGATGGAGAAATTAATTTATCTGTCTCCTCTACTGCCGGCGTAGGCAAGAAGCACCTATAGTCTTACATTGTATGGGTACATGCAATCTGAAGTCAGCAGGCAATTGCAGCATGCTGCAATTTTTTTCCAGTCCAATCGCTATCCAGTTGGAGCAGGAAAAAAAGCGCCACTGAGCGCATAAGCATAGGATTAAATTGGTACGAATGCAATAAGTCATGTAATTATCTTCCATGCAATATTCACTTCATCAAGTTGACCACACATCAGTTTTCAAAGGAAAATTTATTTGATCATAAAAAACAGACAAACAGCATTTTAGGGTGAAGCCCTTCTTCAGGCATTTCAGATGTCTAAACCTATACTCCCTATATACCCTCACTTTTCCCCCGAAAGTAACTTTAACCCTTAAAACTATTTTGTGCAGTGGCCAAACTAAAAGTCTTGTTGCTGGGAGGAAATTAACTTTATTCCTTCCATCATCCTCCGGTTCTGCACAGAATGAGTGGCAACTGTAGCCACGCCCTGGGCACTTTTATTATGCACAAGAAGCAAAACATAAAAACCTATATAAATGTGGTGTCACTGTAATTGTACTGAACCAAAAAAAAAAACTGTTATCACTTTTAGTGCATGATAATAGTGTAAAAAAGAAAAATAAAGAAAGTTCCTGAATTGCTGAATTTTTTTTGTTCATTGTGTGTTCAAAAATCTGAATTAAAAACAATATATGGTACCTATAAAACATTAACTCATCTAAAAAAAAATAACCAAAAAGAAAACGTACACATGTGTTGCTTTGCCTGACTGGGCAACTGGTACTGGGGGACTATAACGGCTGTCAACTTTTTGAAACCGTCTGTAACCACCAGGCGGAAAGGCAGCATTTCCGTGGCCAACTGATTGGAGATGGTGGAGTGCAAGCTCTTACCTTTGCCATGTGTATGAGGAAACAATATTTTACGTGCCCACAACTGCGGGACTGAGGGCTGGCTGCAGTGCTGAGAGAGGGCGGAGTACGGTGAATCGGACAAACTGCTGTACTGTGAGAAAGGAGCAGGCGAAGATGTTACGATGACAACCCAGTAGTCAGCACTATTTCTAACCCTAAGAATAAGGGCGTCATGTTTCAGAGAGTGCAGCAAAAAGGTGCTCATGTGTCAGGCACTTCCATGATGTCCAAGTCCATACTGTGTTGGTGGCGGGGTAACACTCAAGGTTGCTTCCTCTGTCCCCTCCCACCAACCACAACCACAGACATCAGGGAGGGGATAATTATCCTCTTCATCTCCTGACAGTTGTGTTTCCAACGCCTCTATCTCCTCGTCTTCCTTAATTTGTTCCTCCGCTCCAACACCTTCAGTAACAGTTTGTATGGTACCATGTGCCCCTCTCGATCAATGTAAGCCACCCTCCCTTGGCACTCACCTGTGCAACGGCAGTCTGGAACTTAGAGATATTGTTATCCCTTCTGCATCCTCCTCTCCTTCCACCCATTCTTTCTATGCTAGTTAGTATTTCCCTGGAAGGCAACAAAGCGGTTGCTCGGTCAAAATCGATAAGTCTGCAGTCACTGTGTTTGGATGCAGACTTATGAATCCTCCCCAGCACATGCACTGCAAGCTGCTGGAATGGGCCAGATTCTGACCTTGGACCGGAGGGTATGTATGCATTATACATACTCCTGACCAGAGCCCACAGCCTTGCTCCATACACTTGAGCAAGGCACCACCCTTTAGTCGGCCACACCCATTTGACAGTCACATCTCTAATCTCAAGTGTGTGAAATGAGGCCGCACCCACTGGATGAGCTCTTGCCGGAGGTATGTATAACGCATACGTACCCTCCGGTCCCGGTTCAGAAACCGGTGAATGCTCGCAGTGGGGGAGATTCATAAGTCTACAGTCACACAAAGTGACTGCAGACTTATGGATTTGGATCAGACAACCCCTTAAAGGGAAGGTGCCGCAATTTTATATAATTTGCAAAAAAAGAGTAAGTAACAAAACATGTTTTTTCAGCAAATGTTGTACTAACTAGGATTTATGGTTTGTTTGTAATAATGTTTTAATGTAGCCACTGGGCGCTGCCATCTTGATTTGCAGATCTGTGGAGGACTCATACAGTCTGCAAATATGGCCGTCCATGGACACAGGAGACTGCGGTCGGCTCCTGACTAGAGTTGAGCGACTTTTGGTTTTTTAGGGTCGAGTTTCGTTTCGTGAAACTCGACTTTTCCAAAAGTCGGGTCGAGCAAGATCGGCCGATTATAGGGAAAAGTCGGGGTCGTCCCGAAACACGAAACCCAATGTAAGTCAATGGGGAATAAAAGTCGGCAGTGAGAGGAGGACAGGAAACACACCTACAGTGCCCATTTGAATGCCAAAAGCATCAATTCTTCTTACTTAAGCTTGTCAACCTTAATTAACTTCATAATACAAGTTACGCACTGAAAAATGGGGGTTATTTGGCTAAAGTTGTGGGGGGTAGGGCTGGCTCCAGGTTTTCATGTGCCCTGGGCGAAAGAGCGCCCCTTTAACACATACCACAACTCATCATGCTCCGATACGGCAGAGAAATAGCGGTATAGTACAATGAAAAATACTTCACTTTTTACATCTCATGACGAGGCCCATCTATTTCTCCATACAGAATCATTGGTCCCATATAATGTTTGAAACAGTATATGATGAGCTCCACATAATGCTACAGTATATGTTGGTCCCCATGGATGAAGCTCCACTGTCTTATGGGCCCAAATAATGCTCCAAACATAATGGGCCCCATTTCTAATGCTCTAGTGTATAATGGGCCCTGTAAATGCTGCTCCAGTGTCTGATGTCCACCTTTGGAATGTTTCAGTGTATGGTGGGCCTCATCTATCATTCTCCAGAGTATAGTGCTCCCCAAAAATTGCTGTCCCAACATTGAAAACAATCAAATAAGTCTCCTCGCTAGGGAATCCCTGTACTAGTCTGGACTCCTCGTCGTCCCCATCTTCCATCTCACTACACAGTATTTCAACCTTGCAAGTGCTGTGATCCTGAGCAAGCAGGGGGGGCCCACTCGTTGGCGACGGCACTGGCACAGGGCCCCTGATAGTACGGTGGTGTGTCTGATGGCGGGTGGGCCGAACCTGCACTTTCATCTGCAGCTTCCTCTTTGTCACCGTGTAAGATGGAACTGTATATGGGAAGGGTAACCTGAGTTTCATCAGGGTCAGAGTCAGGCCGTGTAGCGTGCGAGGGGAATGTAGTGGTCTGGGTCAATGTACCAGCAGATTCATCGAGCAGTGGCTGGGCATCAGTGCACTTGTGTCGCCCCCAGGAGTACGGTCACCACAGTGGCATTACCTTCCTCCTAGGGAGTGTGATGTCATGCTTGGGAGCAACGAAGGATCTCTCTAGCAGGTTAACTGATTGGGCGGCGTTATTCCCACGAGTCATGACCCTCCAAACAGCGTTCATGAAGGCAAAGTGTTTGTTTTACGTGGGCAGTATGGTTGCAAAGCTGAACCTTAAAGGAATGTCCAGAAGGGCACCACCAGGAGTGGAGCCTACGGTTAAATTCGACTCCACCTGGGAAACCTCAACCATGCCAGCTACAGAAAAGATGCACACATTGCAAGCGTAATTCCATTAACGAACGAGACTCCGTCATGCCCCGCGGTCCGAGTCCGGCTTACTAGAGGGACACGTGAGGCTCTGGCACATAAGATTGGCCAATAACTGGTGTGTCATGCCCTTACATGTCCGTGGCTGCATGTGCGCTACACTGAAAAGGCCAGCGTTTGTCGCTTACAGGTGCAGATAACCCGCTGAACAACGTTAGTGATGGGGATCACTGATTACAATTATTACCCGTGAACGATGATTTCCCAGTAAGTGCAGGTCAACCGCAGTTCCGGAATTAGGCCTAACCGTCATTCCTGAAAAAATGAAAAACTTACGTGTGCAAACCACAGGTGCTGTAGCTTACTTAACAGCTCGCCAGCCGTTCTCACACCCAGTATGGATTACACGTGATTGCACAAAGGTGAGAAAGGGTACTGTATCCCCGGATAACATGTATGGATAGCGTACACATTCAAAATATATGTCTATACATCAGGAGGCAGGCTCAGACGGTGTTAGGCCCAGTATGGATTGCACGTGATTGCACAAAGGTGAGAAAGGGTACCGTATCCCCGGATAACATGTATGGATAGCGTACACATTCAAAATATATGTCTATACATCAGGAGGCAGGCTCAGACGGTGTTAGGCCCAGTATGGATTGCACGTGATTGCACAAAGGTGAGAAAGGGTACCGTATCCCCGGATAACATGTATGGATAGCGTACACATTCAAAATATATGTCTATACATCAGGAGGCAGCCTCAGACGGTGTCAGGCACAGTATGGATTTGACGGCTCAGACTACACAGCGGAGGAGCAGGGAGAGGTAAAGATTGCAAATGCTGGGGCCCTGCCCAAGCAAGGGGGGCCCACTCGTGGGCGTCGGTACTGGCACTGGGCCCCTCATAGTACGGCGGTGTGTCTGACAGTGGGTGTGCACCACCACCGTCAGAGACACTTGATTGCACTATGAGGGACCCTGTGCCAGTGCCCGCGCCCAAGAGTCGGCCTACCCACCTGTCCAGGGCAATGGCACTCGCACGGTGACGTGCGCTAGGTGGTGACCCCGGCCATGGGGGGGAGGCAGCACAGTTAGGGAGTTTTAGAAAGTGGCATATGTTGATGTTGGACATTCAGCTGATGCAAAAGGCGAAATAGGTCAAGTCCCAGGAAGAGGTGGACCAAAGCAAGCCATTTTTCTGTCACCCTATGTGTCATCAGGGTGGGACAAAATCCTTGGAAACCCATGCATGGTTCATTTTAATGAAGGTTAGATCATCCACATTTTGGGTTGACAGACGGGTCCTTTTTTCTGTCAGGATTGATCCAGCTGCACTGAAGACTCTTTCCGATAGAACACTTGCAGCTGGGCAAGCGAGCTCCTGTAAGGCATATTGTGCCAATTCAGGCCAGGTGTCCAGTTTAGCGGCCCAATAGTCAAATGGGAATGACCTGTGTGGGAGAACATCGATATGGGAGGAAAAGTAGTTTGTAACCATAGTTGACAACTGCTGTCTCCTGTCACTTTCCATCGATGCAGTGTTACCAGTTGTGTGAGCGGTACTTGAAAAATCAGTCCACAACATTGTCATGAAACCCCTGTCTCCAACGCCACTTCTGCTGTGTGCACCATGAACACCTCTGCCATGCTGCCCCTGGCCCGTATGGCTCGTGTGAGAACCATCACCACTGCTGTGTGCTGGGAATGCCTCAAGCAACTGATTTACCAGAGTTGCTTGTTTATTAGCCAATATTAGGTCAAGGTTCTCCTGTGGCATGATGTTTTGTAATTTGCCTTTATAGCATGGATCCAGGATGCTGGCCAACCAGTCGTCGTCATCGTTCATCATTTTGGCAATGCGGGGGTCCCTTTTTAGGATCTGCAAGGCATAATCTGACATGTGGGCCAATGTTCCCGGTGTCAATGATGCACTGCGAGTGCTGGTTGGAGGAGCACTTTCTGGCAAATCCACATCCCTCCAGTCACGCACAAACCCTGTACCAGACCTTGCCACGCCAACATTTTCACTTGCCCCATGAGATGCATCCTCCTCCCCTAAGTAATCATCCACATCATCATCCTCCTCCTCCTCTTCTTCCTCCACCTCGTCCAGGAGAGGTCCCTGAGCAGACAATGGCTGAATGTCATCAAGGATTCCCTCCTTGTCAACATTGGCTGCAGACGCCTGCTCCTTAAGGTGCGTCAAAGTTTGCATGAGCAGACGCATAAGTGGGATGCTCATGCTTAGGATGGCGTCGTCTGCGCTTACCAGCCGTGTGCATTCCTCAAAACACTGAAGGACTTTACAGAGGTCTTTCAGCTTCGACCACTGCACACCTGTCAACTCCATGTCTGCTCTCAAAGTGCCTGGCCGTGTATCCTCCCACAAATGCATTATGGCCTGCCTCTGCTCGCACAGCCGCTCCACCATGTGCAGGGTGGAGTTCCACCTTGTTGCAATGTCGATAATGAGGCGGTGGTTGGGAAGGTGGAGCAATCGCTGCAGCTTCTGCATACGAATGGAGTGTACAGGCGACCGGCGGATGTGCGCGCACAGTCTTCGCACCTTCTGGAGCAGGGCTGTTAACTCTGGATAATTTTTGAGGAAGCACTGCACCACCAGGTTCAAGGTGTGAGCCAAGCAAGGTATGTGGCTGAGTTTTGAAAGGGCTATGGCTGCCACAAAATTACGGCCGTTATCACTAACTACCTTGCCTGCCTCAATATGTACACTGCCCAGCCATGACTCAGTTTGTCGCTTCAAGTACTCGGCCAGCACCTCGGCGGTGTGTCTGTTGCCCAAACACATCATCTGCAACACAGCCTGCTGACGCTTTCCACTAGCTGCTCGATAGGGGGACACCTTGTGTGCAACAGTGGCAGCTGCAGATGGAGTGCTCGTACGACTGCGCTCTGTGGACGAGCTTTCGCTTCTGGAGGAGGAGGAGGGTCGAACGCCTATAGCCAACTGTTTCCTATACCGTGGGCTAGGCAGCACTGTCCCACCACTGCTGTCCCCTGTGGACCCTGCATCCACCACATTAACCCAGTGCGCAGTGATGGACACGTAACGGCCCTGGCCATGCCGACTGGACCATGCATCAGTTGTGAGGTGCACCTTTCCACTCACTGACTGCTTGAGTGCATGGACAATGCGGTCTTTTACATGATGGTGGAGGGCTGGGATGGCTTTGCGAGAGAAGAAGTGGCGACTGGGTAGGTCATAGCGTGGTACTGCATAGGCCATGAGTTCGCGGAAAGCTGCGCTTTCCACCAACCGATAGGGCATCATCTCAAACGAGATTAGTTTGGCAATGTGGGCGTTCAAACCCAGTGTACGCGGATGAGAGACTGAGTACTTTCTTGACCTACTCATAGTGTCTGGGAGGGTGAGCTGGACTTGAGAGCTGCATATGGTGGAAGTAGCGGTGGACAGGGCGGACTGAGAGAGGGTTGATGATGGTGATGGAGTTGGTGTTCTTTCTGATGGCCTAGATTCAGTATTTCGTTGATATAACAGTGGGATTCCCTGACTGCTGTGGCCTTGCAACGACACCTCAACATTTGCTGCTGTGCTAATCGGTGGGCTTACAGTGGGGGAAACAATGTAGCGTTGCTGACTACCTTCTTTGTGATCAGTTGCACATGTGGCACTTGAGGTTTGGTGTTGTGTCCACGCTTGCAAGTGCATGGTGGTTAAATGTCTAAGCATGCAACTGGTATTCAAATTTTTCAGATTTTTCCCTCGGCTAAAGGTCTTTGCGCACTTCTTACAGATAACCTTGGCCTGATCATGAGGATTTTGTTCAAAAAAGTGCCACACTGCACTCTTCCTACTTTGGCAGACATTTTGCGGCCTAGCACGCTGTGATCTTTTGACCCTCTGTACAAGCTGTCCAGCAACTCTTTTGATTTTTGGAACCTGTCTTTGGAGTGCTCCGGGCCTGCCAGATAACAGCTGTTGCGATGTTGATGTCTGCTGTGGATGCTCCTCATCTGAGCTATTGGAAGCAGCACCCTCTTCCCCCAATGGATGCCAATCTGGGTCAACAACTGGGTCATCCATCACCTCCTCTTCAATGTCATGTGCACCTTCCTCTGTGTCACCGTGTATGGTGGTATAGTGTGCGGGAAGGGGCACCTGAGTCTCATCAGGGTCAGAATCTGGCTCTGTACACTGCGAGGACAATGTAGTGCTCTGAGTGAATGTACCAGCAGAATCATTTATCAGCGGCTGTGCATTAGTGCACTCCATGTCAGATTCATCTTGGCCTGGGTAATTCACCATTTCACTTGATAATCCAGGCATGGTATGTGAAAACAGCTCCATGGAGTAATCAGTAGTATGGCCTGCGTCATCCTTCAATCTTGGTTGGGGTGAAGGACACAAGGAAAGGTGTGGTTCATGATCATGAGCCTCCAATGACGACTCAGTGCTTTTACTTTTTACAACTTCAGAAGAGGAGGCGATAGAGCTGGAGACTGAGTCAGCAATGTAAGACAAAACTTTTTCCTGATGCTCTGGCTTTAAAAGCGGTTTGCCAACTCCTAGAAAACTAAGCCTTCGAAGCCTTATGGAGCCAGACGATGACGCAGGCTCAACACCTCCTGCATTCGGTCTTATTTTGCTCTTGCCACTACCATCAGATCCACCACCAACACCATCATTACCAGCTGCCAACCCCCGCCCAATTCCATGGCCTCTTCCACCAGCCTTCCTCATTTTTTGTAGAAATGTAGACAAAATCCAACAAACTATATAGTAATGTAAAACAAGGTACAAGGTGTCTATAGGACAGGGGAGATTTTGAATTTCTGCACACACTTGTGGACACTGGACACTTATGGATTGTGTGAGGCCCACTGAATATCAGAGCGCTATGTCACAGGCTCGATGGCACAGGTGTGAAAAAAGTGACTACAGGATAAGGGACATTTTGAATTTCTGCACACACTAGTGGACACTGGACACTTTTGGATTGTGTGAGGCCCACTGAATATCAGAGCGCTATGTCACAGGCTCGATGGCACAGGTGTGAAAAAAGTGACTACAGGATCACAGAGATTTTGAATTTCTGCACACACTTGTGGACACTGGACACTTATGGATTGTGTGAGGCCCACTGAATATCACAGCGCTATGTCACAGGCTCGATGGCACAGGTGTGAAAAAAGTGACTACAGGATAAGGGAGATTTTGAATTTCTGCACACACTAGTGGACACTGGACACTTTTGGATTGTGTGAGGCCCACTGAATATCAGAGCACTATGTCACAGGCAGAAATTGGCTAGTGTATCACAAACTACAAGGTGTATGTAGAATTGGGCAGAATAGGAATCTCCCTAGAGTGTTGGTCTGTAAGAACGGAACAAGTCCTCCACTTATCCTTCCACAGTGACACACAGATAGCGTCACTGTGGCCGTGATAACAGCCGTTACACGGTACTGAGAGGAGCGTGCACGTACACGGCTGTCCGGTGTACGTAAAATTGTCAAGCTCCGTGTTTTTTAAGTATACGGACTGACACACGCTGTCTCTCTATAGTTTTGAATGTGATCAAACAGCAAATATATTTAACTGTTTGAAAGCTAGACAAAACTAGTAGGTGCAGGTCTGTAAGAACGGAACATGTCCTCGACTTATTCTCACAGAGTGACACACAGATAGCTTCACTGTGGCCGTGATAACAGCCGTTACACGGTACTGAGAGGAGCGTGCACGTACACGGCTGTCCGGTGTACGTAAAATTGTCAAGCTCCGTGTTTTTTAAGTATACGGACTGACACACGCTGTCTCTCTATAGTTTTGAATGTGATCAAACAGCAAATATATTTAACTCTGTGTTTGAAAGCTAGACAAAACTAGTAGGTGCAGGTCTGTAAGAACGGAACATGTCCTCGACTTATTCTCACAGAGTGACACACAGATAGCTTCACTGTGGCTGTGATAACAGCTGTTACACGGTACTGTGTGAGGAGCGTACACCGCTGTATGGTGTGAAAAAATGCACGCTCAGTACCTCAGCAGGACAAAAAAAAAAATTGGGATTGCTTTTAAAAAAGCAGTTTGCAGAGCAGTGGGTAAACAGCAATGCAGCTGTCAGGAAGCCTTAGAAAGCAGCCTAACAACCAACACCGCTGATCCACCACAATATAGCCTCCCCTTGCACTGCACACACAGTGACTGGTGTGTTGTACAGGCAAAATCGCTAGCAGCAGAAGCAGTTTTTTTTTCTTCTTCCCTGCCTAACGCTCTCCCTACAGAATCAGCAACCTCTCCCTATGCTAAGATCGGCAGAAGTAAGATTGGCGGTCGGCGTGCACGCCCTTTTATAACCCCTGTGACGCCCACCAAAGCAAGCCAATCACTTGCATGCCCTTCTGAAAGATGGTGGTGACCCCTGCCTATGTCATCACGTTGCCCACAGTGTCCGTGGATCCTGATTGGCTGAAAAAGAGTGCAAAACAAACTTTTGAAACGCGACTTTGGCGCGTAAGTCGCCGACCTCGTGGCCGACCTCATCCTAGGGTCGGGTTTCGTTTCATGAAACCCGACTTTGCCAAAAGTCGGCGACTTTTGAAATTTTTTGACCCGTTTCGCTCAACTCTACTCCCGACCCCACATTGCAGCCTCATTAGCAGTGAACTGGGCACGCCCCTGTGGGCTGCACCATTCACTGCTGTAGGTGTGGCTGGGCGCCATTTTACTGTAGCCCAGTGCTATCTGCTGAGCTTCACTTACCCTCTATCACAGGACCACTTGTGGCATAACAGGTTCTGTGTTGTGAGGAGAGGCAGAAGATATGGAGAAGGTGGTCAGCAAAGGAGAGAAGCGCTCACTGGAGCCGGAGGATGGAGAGTGGTGAGTGCGGGTGACTTTCCTCTATGCTCCTCTGTCCTGCTTACTCCAGGCTCGGCCCTGTGCTTTTATGGCTGTCTGAGGAGGACAGTGACATATACAGCCCATAGTCTAGTGTATAATTGGGGGGGGGGGGCTGGAAGTTTCACTAGTGTGGGCATATCTGTAATACTGTCTCCTGTGATACTGCCTGCTGAGCCGTGTATCTAATCCTCTCCTGTGTGATACCGCCTGCTGAGCTGTGTATCTAATCCTCTCCTGTGTGATACTGACTGCTGAGCTGTGTATCTAATCCTCTCCTGTGTGATACTGACTACTGAGCCGTGTATCTAATCCTCTCCTGTTTCATACTGACTACTGAGCCGTGTATCTAATCCTCCCCTGTGTGATACTGTCTGCTGAGCTGTGTATCTAATCCTCTCCTGTGTGATACTGACTGCTGAGCCCTGTATCTAATCCTATCCTGTGTGATACTGACTGCTGAGCTGTGTATCTAATCCTGTGTGATACTGACTGCTGAGCAGTGTATCTAATCCTATCCTGGGTGATACTGACTGCTGAGCCGTGTATCTAATCCTCCCCTGTGTGATACTGTCTGCTGAGCTGTGTATCTAATTCTCTCCTGTGTGATACTGACTGCTGAGCCCTGTATCTAATCCTATCCTGTGTGATACTGACTGCTGAGCCGTGTATCTAATCCTGTGTGATACTGACTGCTGAGCAGTGTATCTAATCCTATCCTGTGTGATACTGACTGCTGAGCCATGTATCTAATCCTATCCTGTGTGATACTGACTGCTGAGCCGTGTATCTAATCCTCTCCTGTGTGATACTGACTGCTGAGCCATGTATCTAATCCTATCCTGTGTGATACTGACTGCTGAGCTGTGTATCTAATCTTCCCCTGTGTGATACTGACTGCTGAGCCCTGTATCTAATCCTATCCTGTGTGATACTGACTGCTGAGCCGTGTATCTAATCCTATCCTGTGTGATACTGTCTGCTGAGCTGTGTATCTAATCCTATCCTGTGTGATACTGTCTGCTGAGCTGTGTATCTAATCCTATCCTGTGTGATACTGACTGCTGAGCCGTGTCTCTAATCTTCTGTGTTCTACTGACTGCTGAGCTGTGTATCTAATCCTATCCTGTGTGATACTGACTGCTGAGCCATGTATCTAATCCTATCCTGTGTGATACTGTGTGCTGAGCTGTGTATCTAATCCTCTCCTGTGTGATACTGACTGCTGAGCTGTGTATCTAAACCTATCCTGTGTGATACTGACCGCTGAGCCGTGTGTCTAATCCTCTCCTGTGTGATGCTGTCTGCTGAGCCGTGTATCTAATCCTCTTCTGTGTGATACTGACTGCTGAGCCGTGTATCTAATTCTATCCTGTGTGATACTGACTGCTGAGCTGTGTATCTAATCCTCTCCTGTGTGATACTGACTGCTCAGCCATGTATCTAATGCTATCCTGTGTGATACTGACTGCTGAGCTGTGTATCTAATCCTATCCTGTGTGATACTGACTGCTGAGCCGTGTATCTAATCCTATCCCATGTGATACTGGTCTATGGGGGGCACGGAGATATATGGTGGAGGAGCAGGGTGACAGCAGCACAGAGTATTTCAGGAGAGCAGTGTGCTGGTCTATGGGGGGCGCCCTGTTCGGTGCCAGGGATTGTACATAGAGCGCTGTGTTTTATACACATGGATGGACCGTCTGCTTGTCTGCTCCACAGAAATCCAGGAAACATTTCTGCTGATTGATGGCCTGTTCTGATCCAGACTTTGCATGCAAAGACAGTCAGTAACTTTGCAGGCCCCATCAATATGGCTGCTCACTGTGTTCCTAGATATCATCCTTACAAAAAGGGTGGGGGAACAAGAGGCGCAATAGTGCCCTATCACTAGTGACACTACGATGTGAGTGGTGTAATGCAGTTCCACTCACTTCACCTATTCCAGTTGTGTGACCCACAACTGTCTTGAAGACATAACACAGTATCAGCTGCTGCAGGACCTCCACCGACCACTCCAACGTGGAAAAACTGCCAGAGAATATGGGAAGCAAGGTGTGCCACAGTCCGCGCTGCTGAGTCCACAAAATCACCTGGGATGCAAGATGTTGTAACAAAGTACTTCTTTATTCCTTCCTACGCGTTTCGGCGCCCTTCCTGGCACCTTCCTCAGGTACTTTGTTACAACATCTTGCATCCCAGGTGATTTTGTGGACTCAGCAGCCCGGACTGTGGTACATCTTGCTTCCCATATTCTCTGGTAGATGTCATCCTCTCTTTTCCCTTAGCAAACACCCAGAAGGGGAGGAGAGGAGTGACACCACACCCATGTCAGCAGACTCCGCCCATAATTACTGCAGGACAGTAATGTGAGCTAGTTGCACTAGGTTTTTGTGCCAAACTTCAGTAGCTGCTCCCCCTAGTGTTAACAAGTGAAAATGCCAAACTTTTTAAAATTATTTTTCATATTTTACAAAATTAAAAACAAATGATAATATTTTTTAAGAGAATGTAAACATTAATTCTTTACATTTTTTCAAATGCTGAAAAAATTTTTTTTGGATGTCACCTTCCCTTTAAATAGTAAAAGTTGTCAAATTAGAAGAAAAAATGTGTTGGCGATAAATTACAGTTGCCTCAAAAGGATTTTGGGTGTTCCTGCATGAAAATAAAAACACTGATGAATTGCTCCCAAACTGCTGAAGTTTCAGCTTTAATTATAACACATTTTGGACTGTATACCAATTTTGATTGTTATTTTGGCATCAATTGGACTTAAATAGATCAATATATCTTTTTCCTGTTGGCTGCAATGATACCGTTGAGTGAGAGTTGTCTACATACGATATATAATGCAGCAGATGAAGGTGGGAGGTGACAGAGAGAAGTAGGACATACATGCTCCTGAATGGAATACCCCCTTGACAAAGTGTACTGCTCCAATAATTGGGTCTTCTTTCATTGAGATAGAGGATTTCTCACTTTGGAGGAACAGACACAAGCAGAAAACTCCTTTTAAGATGCCAACAGCCTATGACAATAATGGGTTAATTCCTGCTTTGAAGCAAATACCACCGATGTACTTGGCAGGCGAATAATTATAGAGGTTGAAAATACTGTATTTTATTTCAAGTAAAACAAAATTGTTGTACCCTTTTGACCAGCGCTAATGAAGATTCGGTGTTGTTTTAGCTTCTTGCATCCATCATTAGGATTAGAAACATGTGCTGCACACGGAGCTATTAGCCATGAGCACACTGTGCTAACCACGCCTACTGAATTGTCCTCAGTAGTGTTGAGCGATACCATCTGATATCGTGAAATATCGGATCGGATTGGATATGACCAATACCCAAAAAGTATCGGATATCGCCGATTCCGATACCAGAAACCAATGCAAGTCAATGGGACAGAAATATCGGAATAAAAAAAAACCCTTTCTTTCCTTGCAGGTTAATTCTACATGAAGAAAAACAACTAAGAATAATGTAGAATGTATTTGGGGAGGTGGAGGAGACATTAAAGCCATAGAGGTTTAGCCCAATCAAATGGAATAGCAGGAATATTTTTTTTTTTTTTAAAGACGTTCGGCGTTACAAAGATATTGACTATGTTAACCTTTTTTATATTTTGTCAGATATGTATGTTTCACTACTTCCATGCTCTTAACCTTCTTTTTTACTTCTCCCACACTTTCTCCTTCATGATCCTCAGCAGCAGCAGCAGCAGCATCTTTTTCATCAACTTCTTCTTCACCTTATTCATCTTCTTCTTCTTCACCTTCTTCCTATTCTTTTTTTTTACATTCTTCATATTCTTCTTATTCAACTGTTATTCTTCTTCATATTCTATTCATTCATCTTCTTCCTATTCTTCTTCTTCATCATATTCTTATTTGTGACTGTCATTCCTGTAGTTGTTATCTATAAAAGTTTGAAGATTACACCTTCCGTTCTGCCTGTCACATAAGATTTACAACAGGATTTGTCCGCGTTCAGTTTGGCCTGCAGCAGCAGGCATTTTCCAGGGGCACCACGATGAGGAACAGACTCACCCCCATACACTACTTAGTGTTCTGCTTATAATTTAGATAATATCTTTTGCTCTGATTTACAAGAAGGCTGAGGAACTGATGAGAACCAGCCGACGGTACTGGAACCCGGATGGGTAGCAGAAGGAACAAGAGCCAATGGCACTACCGAAGACCAGCTGACAGTGCTAGAACCTGGTTACTAAGCAGGAGGTACCTGTGCTAGAAAGCACTACCAAGGACCAGCAGATGTTGCTGGAACTCGGATACTGAGAAGGAGGCACCTAAGGCCCCTTTCACACTTCAGTTTTTTGCAATCAGTCACAATCCGCCAGGTTTTGAAAAAAAACGGATCCTCTCTCCTCTCTCTCTCTCTCTCTCTCTCTCTCTCTCCTTCCCGACCAGCGTTTCCTTTAAATTTCCTCATTTTCAGGATCCGTCTGAAAACGGATCCTGTGCCATCCGTTCACATCAGTTCAGAACGGATCCGCTTGTCTGCCTTTTTGGCGGATTTGAACTGATGCAAAAAACTGAAGTGTGAAAGAGGCCTAAGCCAAAGGCACTGCCAAGAACCAGCTGACGGTGCTGGAACCCGGATGGGTAGCAGAAGCTGCAAGAGCCAATGGAACTAGGGAGGACCAGCTGATGGTGCTGGAACCCGGAGGGGCAGCAGAAGGAACAAGAGCCAATGGCACTACCGAAGACCAGCTGACGGTGCTGGAACCTGGTTACTAAGCAGGAGGTACCTGTGCTAGAAAGCACTACCAAGGACCAGCAGACGTTGCTGGAACTCGGATACCGAGAAGGAGGCACCTAAGCCAAAGGCACTGCCGAGAACCAACTGACGGTACTGGAACCTGGATGGGTAGCAGAAGGTACCCATGAAAAACAAAGTTGCAAGGTCGCGAGCCGGCCGCAGTTACCGAAACCCACAGTCCTACAGGGGGTGCTTGTCCTATTGGCACTACGGAACCAGCCTTTGTTGCCAGATCCCGCAGCCCACATAGGAAGCCCATAAACTGCAGGCACCATAGACTCGGCTAACCCGACCGCAACACGACAGGGCAACGTATTGGTGGCAAAGTGACATTGACACTACCCGGAAACAGCAGGCGTGCTGGAACCAGGCTGGGCAGGAGGGAGTACCCGTGCCAAAGACACTGCCGAGAACCAGCTGACGGTGCTGGAACTCGGAGGGGCTGTAGAAGGAACAAGAGCCAATGGCACTACCGAGGACCAGCTGACGGTGCTGGAACCTGGTTTCTAAGCAGGAGGTACCTGTGCTAGAAAGCACTACCAAGGACCAGCAGACATTGCTGGAACTCTGATACCGAGAAGGAGGCACCTAAGCCAAAGGCACTGCCGAGAACCAGCTGATGGTACTGGAACCCGGATGGGTAGCAGAAGGTACCCATGAAAAACAAAGTTGCAAGGCCGCGAGCCGGCCGCAGTTACCGAAACCCACAGTCCTACAGGGGGTGCTTGTCCTATTGGCACTACGGAACCAGCCTTTGTTGCCAGATCCCGCAGCCCACATAGGAAGCCCATAAACTGCAGGCACCATAGACTCAGCTAACCCGACCGCAACATGACAGGACAACGTATTGGTGGGAAAGTGACGTTGACACTACCCGGAAACAGCAGGCGTGCTGGAACCAGGCTGGGCAGGAGGAGTACCCGTGCCAAAGACACTGCCGAGAACCAACTGATGGTGCAGGAACCCGGATGGGTAGCAGAAGCTGCAAGAGCCAATGGAACTAGCAAGGACCAGCTGACGGTGCTGGAACCCGGTTACTAAGCAGGAGGTACCTATGCTAGAAAGCACTACCAAGGACCAGCAGACATTGCTGGAACTCTGATACCGAGAAGGAGGCACCTAAGCCAAAGGCACTGCCGAGAATCAGCTGATCGTACCGGAACCCGGGTGGGTAGCAGAAGGTACCCATGAAAAACAAAGTTGCAAGGCCGCGAGCCGGCCGCAGTTACCGAAACCCACGGTCCTACAGGGGGTGCTTGTCCTATTGGCACTACGGAACCAGCCTTGGTTGCCAGATCCCGCAGCCCACATAGGAAGCCCATAAACTGCAGGCATCATAGACTCGGCTAACCCGACCGCAGCATGACAGGACAACGTATTGGAGGCAAAGTGACGTTGACACTACCTGGAAACAGCAGGCGTGCTGGAACCAGGCTGGGCAGGAGGGAGTACCCGTGCCAAAGACACTGCCGAGAACCAGCTGACGGTGCTGGAACCCGGAGGGGCAGCAGAAGGAACAAGAGCCAATGGAACTAGCAAGGACCAGCTGACGGTGCTGGAACCCGGATGGGTAGCAGAAGCTGCAAAAGTAAATGGAACTAGCGAGGACCAGCTGACGGTGCTGGAACCCGATTACTAAGCAGCAGGTACCTGTGCTAGAAAGCACTACCAAGGACCAGCATGCGTTGCTGGAACTCGGATACCGAGAAGGAGGCACCTAAGCCAAAGGCACTGCTGAGAACCAGCTGACGATAGTGGAACCCAGATGGGTAGCAGAAGGTACCCATGAAAAACAAAGTTGCAAGGCCGCGAGCTGGCCGCAGTTACCGAAACCCACAGTCCTACAGGGGGTGCTTGTCCTATTGGCACTAGGGAACCAGCCTTTGTTGCCAGATCCCGCAGCCCACATAGGAAGCCCATAAACTGCAGGCACCATAGACTCGGCTAACCCGACCGCAACACGACTGGACAACGTATTGGTGGCAAAGTGACATTGACACCACCCGGAAACAGCAGGCGTGCTGGAACCAGGCTAGGCAGGAGGGAGTACCTGTGCCAAAGACAATGCCAGGAAACAGCTGGCGGTGCTGGAACCCAGGGAAAATACTACAAACAGAGTGGAGACAGAGGCCTAATTGGAGCAAGTTTAAAATCTGTAGTTGTGTGAGTGTGGACAGAGCAGGAGAAATTGCCGGACACACAGCTGGGGATCAGATGACATTTCTGAACCCCAATAACACTGGAGCATATGTTGACTGTGCAGACGGCACTTCTGAGCAGCAACTGGCGATGTTGGAGCCCAGGGTCAATCAGAGTGTAGGCTGAGGCCTAATTTCATCAAGTTTAATATCGGTTGTAGACTACTACTGATTTTAAACGTGCTCCAAGTAGGCCTCTGGCTCCACTCTGTCTCTAGTATTTACCCTGGCCTCCAACACCGCCAGTTGCTGTTCAGAAGTGCCGTCTGCACAATCAACACTTGTTCTTGTGTTACTGGGGTTCAGTAACGTCAGCTGATCCCCTGATGTGTGTCCGGCAATGTCTCCTGCTCTGTCCACATTCCCACTACTAGTAGTGGGAATGTGGACAGAGCAGGAGACATTGCCGGTCACACATCAGGAGATCAGCTGACGTTACTGAACCCCAGTAACACAGGAACAAGTGTTGATTGTGCAGATGGCACTTCTGAGCAGCAACTGGCGGTGTTGGAGGCCAGGGTAAATACTAGAGACAGAGTGGAGCCAGAGGTCTAATTTGAGCAAGTTTGAAATCAGTAGTAGTGTGGATGTGGAGGCAGCAGTAGACATTGCCGGACACACAGCAGGGGAGCAGCTGGTTTACTGAACCCCACTAACACTGGAGCATGTGTTTTTCTCTGTGCAGACGGCACTTCTAAGCAGCAACTGGCGATGTTGGAGCCCAGGGTCAATCAGGGTTTAGGCTGAGGCCTAATTGGAGCAAGTTTTATGTCAGATGTAGTTTGAATGTGGAGGCAGCAGGAGACTTTGCCGGACACACAGCAGGGGAGCAACTGGCGTTACTGAACCCCACTAACACTGGAGCATGTGTTTTTCTCTGTGCAGATGGCACTTCTGAGCAGCAACTGGCGGTGTTGGAGCCCAGGTTCAATCAGGGTTTAGGCTGAGGCCTAATTGGAGGAAGTTTTATATCTGATGTAGTTTGAATGTGGAGGCAGCAGGAGACTTTGCCGGACACACAGCAGGGGAGCAGCTGGCATTACTGAACCCCACTAACACAGGAGCTAGTGTTTTTCTCTGTGCAGACGGCACTTCTGAGCAACAACTGGCGGTGTTGGAGCCCAGGATCAATCAGGATTTAAGCTGAGGCCTACTTGGAGCAAGTTATATATCTGATGTAGTTTGAATGTGGAGGCAGCAGGAGACTTTGCCGGACACACAGCAGGGGAGCAGCTGGCATTGCTGAACCCCACTAACACAGGAGCCAGTGTTTTTCTCTGTGCAGACAGCACTTCTGAGCAGCAACTGGCAGTGTTGGAGCCCAGGGTCAATCATGGAGTAGGCTGAGGCCTACTTGGAGAAAATGTAAAATCTGGAAATATTGCCAGACACACAGCAGGGGAGCAGCTGGCGTTACTGAACCCCACTAACACAGGAGCTTGTGTTTTTCTCTGTGTAGACGGCACTTCTGAGCAACAACTGGCGGTGTTGGAGCCCAGGGTCATTCATGGAGTAGGCTGAGGCCTACTTGGAGCAAGTGTAAAATCTGATGTAGTGTGAATGTGGAGGGAGCAGGAGATATTGCCGGACACACAGCAGGGGAGCAGCTGGCGTTACTGAACCCCACTAACACAGGAGCTAGTGTTTTTCTCTGTGCAGACGGCTGTTGTGAGCAACAACTGGTGGTGTTGGAGCCCAGGTCATTCATGGAGTAGGCTGAGGCCTACTTGGAGCAAGTGTAAAATCTGATGTAGTTTGAATGTGGAGGGAGCAGGAGATATTGCCGGACACACAGCAGGGGAGCAGCTGGCGTTACTGAACCCCAGTAACACTGGAGCATGTGTTTTCCTCTGTGCAGACGGCTGTTCTGAGCAGCAACTGGCAGTGTTGGAGCCCAGGGTCAATCATGGAGTAGGCTGAGGCCTACTTGGAGCAAGTGTAAAATCTGATGTAGTTTGAATGTGGAGGGAGCAGGAGATATTGCTGGACACACAGCAGGGGAGCAGCTGGCGTTACTGAACCCCAGTAACACTGGAGCATGTGTTTTCCTCTGTGCAGACGGCTGTTCTGAGCAGCAACTGGCAGTGTTGGAGCCCAGGGTCAATCATGGAGTAGGCTGAGGCCTACTTGGAGCAAGTGTAAAATCTGATGTAGTTTGAATGTGGAGGGAGCAGGAGATATTGCTGGACACACAGCAGGGGAGCAGCTGGCGTTACTGAACCCCAGTAACACTGGAGCATGTGTTTTTCTCTGTGCAGATGGCACTTCTGAGCAACAACTGGCGGTGTTGGAGCCCAGGGATTACAGTTCAGGTGGTAGAAACATGAACACAACAGGAGACCTGGATACTTATTTATTCTGGAAGAGGACTGGCAAATTTCGGCGAGATCCAGGCCTTGTTCATTTTCAGAAAAGTAAGCCGGTCAACGTTATCGGAGGATAGTGGCGTGCGACGGTCTGTTAGTACACCACCTGCGGCACTAAAGACGCGTTCCGATAATACACTAGCAGCAGGGCAAGCCAGCACCTCCAATGCATACTGGCCAAGCTCTGGCCATGTATCCAGCTTAGAGACCCAAAACTTGAAGGGGGAAAAGCCGTCTGGGAGTACACTGACAGGGCAAGACATGTAGTCTGTCACCATCTGACGGAAATGTTGCCTCCTGCTGACTGGAGCCGTCTGAGATGGTGTAGACATTTGTGGCGGGCACACAAAACTTTGCCACATTTGGGCCATACTGGTCTTGCCTTGTGCTGAAGCGCTGCCTCTGCTCCCTCTTTGTGCAGAGCTTCCTCCACTGCCTCCACACACACAGCTGCTTTGTAAAGCACTATCAGCACTGCTCTCGGGTGGAATGGAGAACATGATGGAATGCACCAGTGTGTCTTGGTACTCTCGCATCTTACGATCCTGGTTCAACGGTGTTATGAGGCTTTGTAAGTTGTCCCAGTAGCGAGGATCTAGGAGGGTGTACACCCAATAATCAGCCGTGTTGAGAATGTGGGCGATGCGGCGGTCGTTTCTCAGGCACTGCAGCATGAAATCAACCATGTGCTGCAGACTCACAGCTGCGCAAGAAACGCTGTCCCCTGCTTGAGGCGTCATCTCTGCCTGCTCTGCATCACCCCACCCTCGCTGTACATACTGACTACTAGAACATTGTGTACCTCCCTCCTCTGGAGAGATGTCTTCCTCCTCCATTGACTCCTCCTCCTCCTCACAAAGTGTCCCCTGCCTAGGCCTTTGTGAGGAACCACGTTGCGCAGACTGTGCAGAAGCAGATGGCATTTGTGATTCCTCATCCTCCACCTCTTCCAAAACCTCCTCCCTTAGTGCTTGCAGTGTTTTTTGAAGCAGGCAGATAAGGGGGACAGTCATGCTGACTAGTGCATCATCTGCACTCGCCATCCATGTGGAATCATCGAAGGCACGCAAAATGTGGCAGATGTCCTTCATAGAGGCCCACTCAGTGGTGCTGAAGTGTTACGTCGCACAGTGCAACTTGCTTGTGCCTCATGCAGCTGGTACTCCATTACTGCTGCCTGCTGCTCACACAACCGCTCCAACATATGTAACGTTGAATTCCACCTGGTGAGTAGGTCACATATGATGCGATGTTCCTGGAAGGTGGAATCGGCGCTGCAGAGCTGCAATGCGCGATCTTGCCATGCTGGAACGCCGCAAGTGAGCGCACTCTATGCGGACCTTGTGCAGCAGTGCATCAAGATCCGGATAGTCCCTCAGAAAGCTCTGCACGACCAAGCTGAGCACATGTGCCAGACATGGGATGTGAGTGAGATTGCCTAGGCCCAGAGCTGCCACCAGATTTCGGCCATTGTCACACACTACCAAGCCTGGCTGGAGATTCGCTGGCACAAACCACACGTCGCTCTCCTGCTTGATGGCATTCCAGAGCTCCTGTGCTGTGTGGCTTCGATTCCCCAAAGAAATTAATTTCAGTACGGCCTGTTGACGTTTGGCCACAGCTGTGCTCATATCGGTCGTGACAGGCTCCTGTAGCGCTGATTCAGAGGAACTGGAGTATGAGGAGGAGTCAATGTGTACAGACTGGATTCCTGCAATCCTTGGAGTTGCCAGAACATGTACAGTGCCACTCTCAAGATCTGTACCCGGCTCCACAACTTTGACCCAATGAGCAGTGAGGGAAAGGTATCGTCCCTGTCCATGGTTACTGGTCCACTCATCGATCATCAGGTGGACCTTGCTACTGACGGCGTTTAGTAGCGCATGTTTAATTTTTCCCTCCAGATGCTTTTGCAGGGCAGGGACGGCTTGCCTGCTGAAATAAAAGTGGCTGGGCACGGTGTATTGTGGGACTGCCAATGCCATGAAGTTACGGAAGTTGTCAATCTCCACCAACTTGAATGAGAGCATTTCAAGGGCCAATATGTCATGATCCAGGACGGGATTTCGCTTTGACCCGTCCTGGTTAGACTATGGGTTAATTGTGCTGCCTCTCTCTGGCAGCAGGAGGCTATTTAGTGCTCACTGGACCTGGGTCCGGTGTCAGTTATACTCCTGCCCTCGGCTGAGTTAAGTGACCTCTTGTATACGTGTGCCTTGTGCCTGATATCTTGCTTGCTTGTTCGGTTGTGATCTGGTTCTGTCCCTGATACGAGTTCTGCCTGACCCTCTTGTACTGCGCTACCTCTCGTGTATGACTCTCTGCTTGTGACACGACTTCTCTCTGCTCGTCCCCTTGGTACCACGTCGCTCTCTTGTGTATGACCTTTGGCTTTGTCTGACTACCCGTCTGTTTGTCCCTCCTGTACCTCGTTTGCCCGTACTGCTGTGACCTCTGTTTTGCCTGACTCTGAGTTGTTGTATGGTGTCCTGTCCTATCTGAATACAGGACGCTAAGCCCCGCCCCCTTGCAGTCACATGACCATAGGTCCCGTGCACATTATTCAGTTTCAGTGTCCGCAGGTCCTATGCCTCTTTACCTTCCAGCGCTGACTGGACCCTGACACTATTAGCCTGAAGCACGCATGGTCACCTCTGCTGCCCGTCTCTACAGGTATCTTCTAGCACTGCTTCTGTACTCAGGACACGCGCACTGGCTCTATGAGCAAGTGCAGTGCGGTGTCTCTGACATAGTAGTTTTGCAATGTCAGCATTCAGAGCCTGTGCTCGGGGATGATTTGCCGCGTATGGCCACCTTTTCTCCCATGCCTGTGCTACCGATGGCTTTAGAGTGGCCTGGGAGTGTGAGGATGACAGGGAACGTGGTGCTGTGGGTGGAATGTCACTGGGTCTCTGGACAACAGTGCCAGAGTTTCTTCCATGGCGATCCTGTGAGGAATCCGAACCAGCTGTGTGTGAGCTGGAGGAAGAGGCTACAACACAAGCTGAAGAGGTGGTAGGTGGTGCTGTAGGTTGGCCTACGTCTTCAGTGTGTCTTTGTAACTCCACCACGTGCCCGCACATGTTTCCACATATTTGTGGTATTCAGGTTGCTGACACTTTTCCCTCTTTTGACTTTCTGATTACACAGCTTGCATTTGACAAAGCAAATGTCATCTGCAACTGTGTCAAAAAAGGACCATGCACTGCAAGTCCTGGGAGCGCCCATTTAGGGTTTTTGAAAGAGTAATTCTCCTAACGGGTGCCGAAGTGGAGGCTACAGGCAACCAAGTCTGCCCCATCCCTCTCACTCTTGTTTTGGCTGTTCGGATAATCTCTTCCTCACAGCTGCTCCCACCACCTTCCTGTTCCTCACGCCATGATGGATCAAGGACCTCATCATCTACACTCCCCTCTTCAAACACCTGCTTCTCCTGGGTAGTCTCACCAGCACAGTACGCACCAGAAAGTGGCACCTGAGTCTCATCATTTGATGCGTACTGAGGTGTGCTGACCATAGGCACTGGCCCACACGCCTCTTCAGATTCAGAGGGACAAAGCAGTTGCGCATCACTGCATACTCCCTCTTCTTCACATTCTAGAATGCTGCTTGGCTGGCCCCCTGTTTCCAAGCCAAGAGATTCAGAGAACAGAAGTAGAGATGGCTCCTGTCCAGGGCTCTCTGACTGCCTGGGCAATTTGGCAGGTGGTGAAGAGACAGATGGTTGCTCTTCAGTGCTCTGGCCCTGAGAGGATGTGGAAATAATTGAAGTCGATGCGCTAGCTGCCATCCTTCCGACAACGGCTTCAATTTGTTCATCCCGCAGCAGTGGGGTACGGCGAGGTCCTACAAAGCTGCGCATAAAGGACTGTTGCCTGGTAAAACTGGGGGATGCTGAGTCACTGGTGCCCGCAGCAGGCACAGAATCCCTACGTCCTCTCCCTGCTGAAACTCCACGCCCACGACCACATGCCTTACTCCCTGCCTTCCTCATCTTGGTAGACTGATAAAGATAGGCAGAAAAGTACAAAGGGGGGGCTTAGTGTGCTTATTCCTGAACAGCTGCTAACAGGGATAAGAAACACTAATTTTATAAAGTGTGTGGAGTACACTTTAATATGAGCTAATGTGGCCTACACAACTGTCAAGTGGAGTGTTTGGTGAACTTTATTTACATGGTTTTTTTTTTCAAAAAAACAAAAAGGATGTGACCAAAGATGTGAAAGCGATAGTATCACAAACTTTTTGGAGCTATTACAATGCAGGAAGGTAACCTACAAATGCAATAGTTGAGGCTCCAAAAAATAGGCTAATACTAATCTGGCTGCGGCTGCAGGGCACAAGCCAGCAAAAAGGCTCCTCTGTCTACTCCTATATAGTGTTTGAAACCAACCAATGTAGATGGATACGGATGGAAGCACACTAATAGGAGAAAAAATCAGGAAAAATGAGCTGCAATAAAACAAAAAAAGGACTATGTATGAGGCAGTGACGCACGCTGAGTGGACTACAACCAGAGGTGGCTGCAGAACACACTACAACGTGAGCTGCACTCACACACAGAGACCTCACAGACAGCCGTGAACAGTGCAGAGAACTGGGCACTAGCACTGAAAGGCTGAAGAAAGGCTCCGCTGTCTACTCCTATAGTGTTTGCAACCAATGTAGATGGATACAGATGGATGCACACTAATAGGAGAATTAATGAAAAATGAGCAGCAATAAAACAAAAATAAATATGTATTATCTACTGTACTATATTGTTATATTGGACCCTCTGCTTGCCTGCACTTGCGTTCATCAGGTAACATTTGACACTTGTCGGTCACTGTGTGGGTATATGTGCCTTCTACCTTATGGCCTATGTGTGCTCTCTTGCTACCGTTCTAACAATATAGTTAGCAGTATGGCAATATATTGACTACCTACTTGTGTCTTTTCATGTTTTTCATGACTACTTTATAATATAAGCGGCAATCATGGTCCATCGTGTCCTCACGTTTTTGTGACAAGTTATCAGTATTTTAGCATGTTTTATTGTTCCTTGCCCTGTAAATTAAAAAAGCAATTTTATATTATGACCTAGGGTTGTTGTTCTGGAAGTTTTTCTTCCCCCCTTTTCCTGTGAATTTTAACAATCGGTCTTTTTACAGTCCATGGTATTTCTATTATTGTGGGATACTATTTACAATTGGTTTGGTATGTTACTATTTACAGTATCCCACCTGACATATATACCTTTGTGCACTACCTTTTTTGTCCATTTTTAGATACAAACGACTTCTTGATCACATTTTTATTCATTTTTTTGTAGTGGTCATGAACAGAACACAACAACTTTGAAATAGGTTTTTTTTTCAATGTTATTTTTTATGGAGTTCACCTTCCGGTATAATTGTCATGCTAACTTTATTCTGTGTGTAAAAACGATTATGGTGACATCTAATTTATTTATTTTGAAAAGTTTTGCACAGCAAAATCACTTTTGAAAAGACAAATCTTCTCTTTTTTATTGTCGTATTGTGAGAGCCAAAACGTTTCCATTTTTTTCTGAATACAGAGCTGTATGAGAATTTGTTTTTTGAATAATGAGCTGTGATTTTTTTTTATTGGTATCATATTGGAGCATTATATGCAAAAATTTTTATCACAAGTTAAGTAGAATTATCAGTTTTGGAACAATTTTCATTTTTTTTACAGCATGCACAATACAGTAAATCATATGATAGATTTATTGTACAGGGCGTTACAAACGTGGCAATACCAAATATGTGAGATGTGGCAGGGGATTTGTTAGGGTTTGTTTTACAGTTAATCCTTATTATTATTATTATTATTATTATTATTATTATTATTATTACTGGGATTTTGAATTTTTTGATGCACTTTTTTATTTTATATTTTTACAATATTTACTAGCCCCACAAAAGGACTTGAACATGTGATCGTGAGATCACATTGATAATACAGATACAGTATTGTACAATGCATTTTCAAACGTTTCAGTGTTTGACTGATGCGTAGTGTGAGGCAGTGAGGGGAATCATATACAAAGGTCATTATATGTCTCCCAGGATGCACATAGAAGCATAATAAACCCGCTGGAATGCATTGTAATTACAGCCATAGCTGAGGTTACAATGCGAAATAAAAGAGAGTGTGGATTTGGTCAAGATAATTGACTAAGTAAGATTTAAGAAAACCTGACCTTTAATTTTTGGAGAGATCTGTATGATGGTAGTGGGAAGGATCTCTTCCTCCACCTTGGGTCTTGGGAGTGGCCCATGTCCACTATTCCCATTTAAACTTTCAGTTGAGGTTTGGATGTGTCAGTGTTTGGCTTACAAACATCAGAGCAGGAGGCTTTGCGCAAGACTGGTCTGTGTGAGACTGAACACAGGCCACAGAAAGCAAAGCCATTGACACACTCACAAGTGTAATGGAGGCACAGTTGCTCATTGCAATGGATTTGATATGGGCTGTTATGGGCAATCCGGCTGTGAACCGGAGGATAAAGTTTGAGTTATTTTTGTAAGTTGCCTAAATATATACATTTAAGTTGGACTAACCTGGGTCACTGCCTCTTTATGGCACTGTCGTTAAAGCCTCTGGATTACTGAATCGTATCAAGCCCTGATCCCTATGGGATCTGATGGGCTTAAGGCCACCTTGCACATTAGACTAATGTTGTCTGAACCTGTCAATTTCTATGGGTTTGGCCAACAGTCTAATATGTATGGGGGACTGGCCAGCTGATAGTTGGGAAGATGTAAATCTGACATGTCCAATTTCAGACTCCTGATCACATTGATCTCTCTTAGATAAGCTGCCAGCCAACTTGTTTTCTCATAGATGGAGTAGGACTGCTCGGCTCAAAGAGCACACCTGTGTATGAGAGAGTCAGCTAAGTGCCAAAGCACTGTTAGGCTGACAAAAATGTAATATGTATAACCAGGCTAAGGCTTGTCGCAGACATGGAGGCGATTGTAATGTATTTTAGTCGATACCTACCTGCCTGTTGTACCTGGTGCCATTCTCTGCCGACACAGAACAGTCACAGACTTCCTTTGACGTTACGTCAAAAGAGTGGCAGTCTCTTTTCCTGTTAACAGGGCGGGACAACTGGTTTCATGCTGATTGACAAGCTTGCTCCCTGCTGTCTAATTGAAGTAAGCCAGCTGTCAATCAGCATGACACCAGTTGTCCTGTTCTGTCAGCAGAAGAATAAAATGCTACTTTGTTCACATGGAGCAGCTGATTCTCCAGCAGGAGTGGTCAATGACCGGCGCTGGGTCCAACAGACCTCTGTTAGTGTTACATGCCTTTGAGTGCTTAGGCACATTTTTTGTAATGTCTTGGATATCCCTTTTAACAATAGGAACATTTTGAAGATTGAATATTTTTTATTCTATCAAATATTAAATATGAGATCTCCCTAACATACAAAAACATAGATCCATAAAATGTGCAAATTTTAAGACACAATGTAGAGAAATCATGAACTGACAGAATCTGTATGGTCACATTCGTAATAAATATGTTTTCATAGTTCAATGAAACTCGTCAACTGCACAATTGGGATTTTTCATAGAGGAGACTTACAGGTCTTTCATCAATGGATGTTACCAGCTAGCATAGTTTTATAGCCAGGTGCTCCCCATGGAGCTTGACACATATACTAGGCCTGACACAACCATTGGAAAACTATAAAATAATACAGTTTATAGAAATAAAATGAGTGTGAATCATTATTTTTTTTTATGGGTACCACTTAATATGCAGAGGGGATTCTCTTTCCAAAACGTGGAATAAGAAAAAAAAACTTTCCCTTTTATTCTTATTGGGTCCAAATGTTAAGGTTTAAATTATTTTACAATGCAAACCGTCCTTCATATCTTGGCAGTTGCGATTTCCATTTTTATTCCTTGGGTATCCATAATCTTATTAAAATCAGAAACACATGCCTTAAGTTTATTCGACAGTTCCATGGCTGAGAAGCGGCTGATACTTTATTACCAGATACAATAACATTAACAATACAGAAGAATGTTGTTAAAACACTGAAGGTCAGACTTGAAAGAAATTCAAACACTTAACATTTTTTTAATTTGCAAATCATTATTTTTCAACTTCAAATCTCCTGGTAGTTAGAATGGGGAAAAAAAAATAAAAACTCAAGTAGTTTTAATTTTCTCAAATAATTTTTCTATTTTTTTGCCAAATTCTTAGAGATAAAACAAAAAAAAAAAAATTGGAGATTTAGAATAACTTTGGTTTGAGGGTTTTCACACTTATTTTTATCCCCGTCTTAGTGTAAAAGGAATTTGTCTGTGGAAATATAAGAGCGATATAGAATTACCCAAGATTTGTACATGCTTCAAAATTCATGTAGAGGAACGCGAAGTCTATAAACATCTGGTCAAGGTAATTCGCATTCCAAATACTATTTGGTAGCTCGCCGGTCTGCTTATTCAGCTATTAAAATATCTGAAGGAAATTAAACAAATATGTTACAATTAGAAAAAAAATATTGTTTTGCTTTTCCTTTTTTTTTTTCAGTAAGTCAATAAGACAACATCTGGGCAGTGACACTTGTCTTTGATCCATGAGTCGTATCTATTATTTCGGTGCCACTAAATTAGGTCTTATATGAGTCGACTGTTTTCTCAAGGCCGTTTTCAATTTTTTTGGCTATGAAAAACCTTAAGCCGAAAATGCTCCCTGGCGCTCCTGTGGTAGCAGAACAGTCGGGAACAGTTTATTTTCTTTTGTTTCACTGCTTTTGGCCTATAAAATGACTCATTGTTTCTGCTTTGGCTTCTGTGTGGATTTCTGTTTCGCGAAATCATCTTTTTCTGTAAATCTGAGCTAACGAGCGTGAACTAAGAACACAAACTGCACGAATACATAGAAGCTACTGTTACAATGTGTTGTAAAATGATAAAATAAAAACAGTTCGGCAATTTTATTTTTAACATATAAAATAAATATACAGTATATATGAAAAATGCACAATGGAAATTTCCATTACTATTTCCTAATTTAAATACGTATTCCCGCCTTCAAAATTTTCATTTTCATAAATCGGAAATTACTGAAGGAGAATGATGCGAAAGGTAATTTTGCTAAGTGTTTTAGACTGTGGCTACAATATGCTGTAAGGAAATATTATTTTTTCATATTTAGGTTATAACTTATTTTATTTTTCCATGATGGGGTAACATGTAGCTAAATTGATTGCGTAAGAAAATCACCAAATATTTTTTTTTTTTAATCTCTTGTTGTCTTAAAAATTGCTATTGGGCTGATCTGACTTGATAAGTTTGTGTTTCAATAAATGATCTTGTTATATAATTCTAGATAAAGGAACATAGATAATGAAATTAACTTCACAAATACATTTTACAGAAAAAACAATGACATCCAACCATCCCCTTTATCATGGGTAATCATTCGGAGTATGTCACCCTTTTTTCTAAATAACAGCCTTCTGCACGATTTTGGAATAGGTTGGAAGCGACGAGAGTCAGGACTCGAGTTTCTCTGCACCAAGCTCCAACAAACATTTCATTGGCGGCATCAATGACTACGGAAGAGGCGCTGACCAACAAGGTTCTCATTTCACTGCAGCTGAACATAATGTTACATTCTTTTTTGCTGAAACCAAATCACGAAGATTTATGTATTTCATGTTGCAGTTTATTACACAGGTCTCTATCCATGGTGCTGAAAGAGTAAAGGTCATCCTCATAAAAAGTAATTGCACTAATTATAAATAGAATGTTGTTATATGTGCATTATAAAAAAAAACTAAAATATTGCATAAATAAATCAGAATTTTCTAAAATAGATCAATCAAACTTATAACAAAAATGTGTCAATCCCAAAGATTTTTCATTTTGATTGCAAGCTAAAACTTTTAAAATAAATTATCCCCGTACTTTCCAATAACTTAATTTCACTTGATAGATAATGTGATGTGATTTGGAATTCTTTTTCCAAATGATAGTATTTTAGCATAAAAAAATAATTCTAATGTGAGATCCATTAGATATTTTACTTTTTTTTTATAATCTTCTGTCCGCTGCCTGTTGTCAAGCACAATCCATCACAAGCAGCGGAAAAGAATTACAGAAAGTGGGTGTGAGCGTTCTTCCCTTCTCAGGAAGTGGGGGCAGGCGTTTGTCTCTTTGGCTCTGCTCTCTTGTCTGATAAAATGCATACAAGCGGTGGGCTTTCAGTTTAGAGCAAGTAACCCATTGGAGAATAGTGAGTTCAATGTATGTTTAGAAGTAAAGAAAAGGATGGACCCACTCTAAAAGAGTAGCTGGCAAGGGATGAAAATCTGATTAGTTCCTGGACATTTTACACTGGTATGTGCCCCATAAATACAAGAGAATGCCAAGAGTGTGCAAAGCAGTAATCAAAGCAAAAGGTGGCTACTTTGAAGAACCTAGAATATAAGACATATTTTCAGTATTTTCACACTTTTTTGTTAATTATATAATTCCACATGTGTTAATTCATAGTTTTGATGCCTTCAGAGTGAATCTACAATTTTCATAGTCATGAAAATAAAGAAAACTCTTTGAAAGAGAAGGTGTGTCCAAACTTTCGGTCTGTACTGTATATTTACGTCAAATGTTGTGTCCCTGCCTTTGATGCGGGTTCACACACTGAGTCTGCATCTTTCACCACTCATGATGGATGATTTAATCTGCCATCATGTGCCTTTAGATGTCGCAGGGGGCTGTTAACCTGTTAAATGTTAAATGTACATCACAAAGGATGAAAAGTGGCACTCTCCGTCCCATAAAAATGTTTTTATTCAAACATCATAACACGTGGATGCAGGGGAGTGGCCGACATTCATAGGAGATTATGATTTCTGCTATGTATAGCGCAAGCGTCCGGATGATCGCCGCTTCAAGTCTGGTAAGAGACTATTAAATACAGTAAAAAATTAGAAAAGAAAAGTTTAAAAAAAATGAAGAAAATAAAAACACAAAAAATCAAATCACCCCCTTTTGCTCAACTGAAATTAAAACAGTTAAAAAAATACACATATTTGGTATCGCTGCATTCATAACAGTCTGATCTATCAAAATATAAAATAAATTAATCGGATCGGTAAATGGCGTAGTGAGACAAAGGAAATTGAAACAGGAGAATGTTTTTTTGGCAGCCGCAACATTGTAATAAAATGCAATAGGCGGCAATCAAAATATCACATCTATCCCAAAATGGTATCAGCTAAAAATGTCATCTAACTGCTCAAAAAGCAAGATCTCACACAGTCCCATATCCCAAAAAAATCAAAACTTTTAAAAAATTTTGCATACAAATGTCCGAATTTTTTTCACCACTTAAATAGAAAGAAACTGTATATGTTTGGTATCTGCATACTTGTACTGACCTGGGGAATCATATTGCTAAGTCACTTTTAGGTCAATAAAAAACAATTGCACTTTTTTCCAATTTCACGCACACTTGAAATTGTTTTCCTGTTTTTCAGTGCACTATATGGAAAAATGAATGGCGTCATTCAAAAGTGCAACATGTTCCGCAAAAAACAAGCCCTCATATGGCTGTATTGACAGAGAAAACAAAAATGTGGCTCTTGAAAGAAGGATAGGAAAAAGTGAAAATTAAAAAACTAAAAATGGCCTGTGGGTGAGGTTAATATAATCTAACATGCTATTTCAAATATTCATCCATTGGGATGAATATAAAAGGTAATCCAACAGGTGTAACATCAGAGATCTGCTGTGATCGCTACTAGAAGCTGCTGCCAGCCACAAATGTTTCCTGCAGTGGCCACTAAAGGAACAAAGTAGTATTTGTCACGCCGCTGCCGCCGCTTGTCACGTCGCCACCCCCCGACCCACGGCATACTTACCAGTCCTCAGCGTCCTGGCGCGCTCCCACGTGTTCCCGTGTTACACCCGTGCCTGCCTGCATCTCAGTCCTGCCCATCTTCCCGTGTTCCTGTCCTGTTGGTCCTCCCGCCAGCCTCACCGGTCTCCCACTGTGACTCCTGTGTCCGCCCCTGGGTACCAGCTGCCGTGGTGATAGTCTCCCCTGGGCCTGCCCCTAACGCTCCCTGTATAGGGGGTGGTCCACCAGGCCTGCTTGCCCTAGTGAGGTTCATTGCCACGGTCCAGCGGGTCCACCCCAGGAGTTCCTCTAAAGTTCTTACAGTATTACATGGCAGCCATTCAAATGCAATAGATGGGCATGCTGAGAACACTGGAGCAGAATTAATTCTCTCATTGGGATTTTTTTGTCCTTGCTAGTGAGGAGGGAGGATGTGATGTAATGAATGATATTTACACGCCTCTGATATCCAAACATCCTTAAAGGACATATGGACCAGGGATGACTTGTTGACAATTTCAATTGAAATTGGTTAAAAAGATTTAATAACTGGATTCCCACATATTAGAATTTTTAGTTCTGGCAAAAAGCTAGGTGATGACCACTCTTCAGGTCAAAAAAGTGCAAAAATTATTAAGCTGTGTTTTTAGCTTAACAGCTATTACAACTCAACAGAAGAAATTTCTTCTAACACATAATGTCCAACACGCTTATCCGAGGAGGAACGCAGAAGGGAATCCACCAGATGTGACAAAACTACGTCCTTAATTACAGCTTCTTGCATGATCGCCAACTTTTCTGTTAGCCTGAGGTCCATTGATAGCAAAATAGGCATACAGATGGACAGCCTGGGAAAACCTCAAATTTCCCATGCATTATACTCGTATCACATACGACTAAGTAGAAGCACAGACATCTACTGAGCTTTGCAGCTGAAATCATAAACTTGGGGAAGAAGTTCATAACATCTCTATATCTTGAAATAAAAAAGTGCAATATGATTTTTAAGCTTTCTTTACCTTCTGGGGATTGAAACCGAAGTTTGAAAAACTGCAATTGGACTTGCTTAAACATTTCTCAAGAATATTTCACTGTAAAGGAAGGGGAAAAGTTCACCATGCCTATAAAAAAAAAAGAACGTTTCCAATAAACCACAAAGCATTTCTGCTACCAGTGAAAATGACTATTGGAATCAGTTAAAGGAGAAGATTACGAGTGGTTAAAAATGAAGATTGCTATGCCAGATTTTGGCCATTACACTGAAATTGTTGTAAAGAAAAAAAATTCATTGTAACCCTATCCGGGTCTGTAAATGGGAAATTGGGGAGAGAAGAGATTTGTAAAGCAGAACACAACAATTATATTGAAAGCTATATGTCACTTTCTGGGACATTATTAAGGAACATAGTGATTGTTATGGATATTGAGCTCAGTGTTTTAAGGGATCACTCTCCAGAAGATATACATAAGACGCACCCCAAATTGAGACGAGATTTAAATTTATGTATACGTCTCCTCTGGCAGCCATTTTCCTGAAGCACACTACCGGGTGAGCAATGTGCAGAGCAGGGACTCATCTCCTGCCTGCACTGACAACATTTTCTTGAAGAACAGCACTGTGACACCCCCAACTCCCAGACCAGGGCCCACCGCATCGCCCCACTCCTGCTGCAACCATGCCTCCTTTGACCCTGCTCCACCTCAACCTTTGCCACCCTGGCAAGCTACATTCGGGCTAGAAGACGCACCCCCATTTTCCTTCCAAATTTTGGGGAAATAAGCGAGTCTTATAGTACTTTGTACAAACAGCTGGCATTTCTCCCCTTTCCGAGCTACTGTACATATTTCATCTATATACCTGTAGCTTCCCATGGACGGGTGTCTCAGTTGGGGTCCTGTCCTGCTCTGCCACATAGATATATGACTAGAGTTGAGCGATACCGTCCGATACTTCAAAGTATCGTATCGGATGGTATCGGCCGATCTTTAAAAAAAGTATCGGTATCGCCAATTCCGATACCGGAAGTCCCATTCAAGTCTATGGGACTTCCGGTATCGGAATAAGAAAAACCCTTTCCTGCCCTTGTACAGCCTCTCTGGGGTCTGTACGGGCCTTTCGGGGGGCTGTGCCGGCCTGCCAGGGGGTCTGTGCAGGCTCCGGTGGTCTGTGCCGGCCTGCCGGTGGTCTGTGCAGGCTCCGGGGGGCTGTGCCGGCCTGCCGGGGGGCTGTGCCGGCCTGCCGGGGGGCTGTGCAGGCTCCGGGGGGCTGTGCCGGCCTGCCAGGGGGCTGTGTCGGCCTGCCGGGGGGCTGTGCCGGCCTGCCGGTGGTCTGTGCAGGCTCCGGGGGTCTGTGCAGGCATCGTCCGATGGGACTACAAGTCCCATCGGGCGATGCCTGCTACCATGACAGTGATTGACACATTAGCCAATGATGGGACAGTAGTAGTCCCATCATCCGGCTAATGTGTTAAATGTAAAAAAAAAAAAAAAAAAAAAAAAAAAAAACATGCTACATACATACAACATGCATACTACATACATGCTACATTCATACTACATACTACATACATGCTACATTCATACTACATAAATACTACATGCAACATACATACTACATATATACTACATGCATGCTACATACATACTGCATGCTACATACATACCACATATATACTACATACATACTACATGCATGCTACATGCATGCTACATGCTACATACATAACACATATATACTACATGCATGCTACATACATACTACATACTACATATATACTACATGCATGCTACATACATACTGCATGCTACATGCATGCTACATACATACTACATATATACTACATGCATGCTACATACATACTACATGCTACATACATACTACATATATACTACATGCATGCTACATACTACATGCTACATACATACTACATATATACTACATGCATGCTACATACATACTACATGCTACATACATACTACATATATACTACATGCATGCTACATACATACTACATGCTACATACATACTACATATATACTACATGCATGCTACATACTACATGCTACATACATACTACATATATACTACATGCATGCTACATACATACTACATGCATGCTACATACATACTACATGCTACATACATACCACATATATACTACATACATACAATACATTCATACAATACATACATAGACATACAGTACATATAACATAGAGTAACATACTTACCAATACTTGTCACATTGTTCCCCGAAGCCATTGTCTTTTCCGGGATAAATATTAACATAACAAACCACAAAAATACTCACCCACGATCCGAAGCAGTCCACGAGTGTGTCCCACGACGATCTTGGGTAGAGAACTGCAGCATCAGATGATGCTGCCGTTCTCTACGGGCTGCAGGAATCCAATGACGGAAGGTAGGTATCCTTCCGCACTGTATTCCTCCGCCACTTAAAAAAAAAAAGTCCCTAGTCTCACTTTATGCCATTGCTGTGTGGGAATTTCCCACACAGCAATGGCATAAAGTGAGACTAGGGACTTTTTTTTTTTAAGTGGCGGAGGAATACAGTGCGGAAGGATACCTACCTTCCGTCATTGGATTCCTGCAGCCCGTAGAGAACGGCAGCATCATCTGATGCTGCAGTTCTCTACCCAAGATCGTCGTGGGACACACTCGTGGACTGCTTCGGATCGTGGGTGAGTATTTTTGTGGTTTGTTATGTTAATATTTATCCCGGAAAAGACAATGGCTTCGGGGAACAATGTGACAAGTATTGGTAAGTATGTTACTCTATGTTATATGTACTGTATGTCTATGTATGTATTGTATGAATGTATTGTATGTATGTAGTATATATGTGGTATGTATGTAGCATGTAGTATGTATGTAGCATGCATGTAGTATGTATGTAGCATGCATGTAGTATGTATGTAGCATGCATGTAGTATGTATGTAGTATGTATGTAGTATGTATGTAGCATGTATGTAGTATGTATGTAGTATATATGTAGTATGTATGTAGCATGCATGTAGTATGTATGTAGTATGTATGTAGCATGCAGTATGTATGTAGCATGTATGTAGTATGTATGTAGTATATATGTAGTATGTATGTAGCATGCATGCAGTATGTATGTAGTATGTATGTAGCATGCAGTATGTATGTAGTATGTATGTAGTATATATGTAGTATGTATGTAGCATGCATGTAGTATGTATGTAGTATGTATGTAGTATATATGTAGTATGTATGTAGCATGCATGCAGTATGTATGTAGTATGTATGTAGTATATATGTAGTATGTATGTAGCATGCATGTAGTATGTATGTAGCATGCATGTAGTATGTATGTAGCATGCATGTAGTATGTATGTAGCATGCATGTAGTATGTATGTAGTATTTTTTTTTTTTTTTTTAACATTTAACACATTAGCCGGATGATGGGACTACTACTGTCCCATCATTGGCTAATGTGTCAATCACTGTCATGGTAGCAGGCATCGCCCGATGGGACTTGTAGTCCCATCGGACGATGCTTGCACAGACCCCCGGACATCAGCACAGCCCCCCGGCAGGCCGGCACAGCCCCCCGGCAGGCCGGTACAGACCCCCACAGGGTGCACAGACCACCGGCAGGCCGGCACAGCCCCCCGGCAGGCCGGTACAGACCCCGGGCAGTCCACACAGCCCCCCGGCAGGCCGGCACAGCCCCCCGGCAGGCCGGCAGAGACCCCCGGAAGGCCCGAAATGACGGCGCATCATGATGCGCACACACCGCGCATCATGATGACGTCAGGCCGTCAATCAACTGAACTTCCGATTCCGATGCCGAATTCCGATATTGAAAAAATATCGGAAGTCGGTATCGGAATTCCGATACAGCAAGTATCGGCCGATACCCGATACTTGCGGTATCGGAATGCTCAACACTATATATGACACATTGTAAGGTTTTAAAACTAGACAGGTTAGACCTGTCCCTATGAGTACACCTTGTTGTGGCGGGATTGCTTTTATGATATTTTGAGTGCCCTATGTTATTTACATGTACTTTTACCATTTATTTATTTGCTATAGGGTACGTGCTCATTTTGTTGTTTTATTTTTGTTTTTTTTCTTGGGTTTTGTTAATGAAATGACCACAGGGTGAGCATGCTCTTACACGTTACATGTATACCAGCTTATATTAAGGCTCATTTATATGGTTTTTGTATATATATAAATTGGTAGTTATTTTTTTATTTTCTATGTCACTTTATACAAAAAATATCTTGTGATATTATTTTTTTTTTATGCTAGCAATTCACCCTTGATAATAAGCTAGGACTTTTTGACGCTTTTCAGATTCTGCTGTGTACACTATGCTATTAAAAATCTACTTTTAAAGGCACAAAACTCATGACAACAACATTATAAGTACTTGATTGGGACAAGCTTGTTGGTGAGCGATGTGCGCTGGATGGAGAACAGATGTTTTTTTGCATCATTCAAAAATTGAACAAAGTGGCCGGGATAAACTGATGGTTTTGTATGCGGTTCCAGGGCCTGTTAACAACAGACTTACCAAAAAATTTAAGTTTTGGGATAGTAGAAATTGGCTTATCAAAAACAAAAATACCCGTTAAAATTTTACCTTTATTTTAATCATTAAAAATACCCAAAATAGACAATAACATCTTTAGTGACCAACCAAGCACAATATAACCAAGATGGGTGAGAGAAATTCTAAACACAAGGGAACAATGACCATTTTCTATATAGCTCAAAAGGAGAAAGTCGGCATGGACATTGTGCAAGATAAAACCACGGAGAGACTGACATGGATTCCTTTTGTATTGAGTGTGAAACTCACTTTCTCCTTTTGAGCTATATGTATATGATCTAATAAAGAGAATGGTCATCGTCATCTTGTGTGTGGCATTTCTCTTAGCTATTTTGGATATATTGTGCTTGGTAGGACACTAAACATTTTATTGACTATGTTGGGTATTTTTAATAATTAAAATAAAGATTACATTTTAAGGGGTATTTGTTTGATCATCCAATTCCAGGGTATGTTGCCTGCCCTGTTATGGTGCTTAGAGGTTTTATGGACTTTAGGGGTGGTTATTCAGTTTTGTTCTTGCTGTGTCAACAGGATGGCAGTTCACTTTTCAGATATCAAGGTATTGCATTTCTGAAGTAATGTCTGTCTTATTTTGGTGAGAAGCCAGAGGTGCATGGGTCGCACTCTTTCGCATTGGAGCGGTGACAGAGGCATTTCGCTGGGGTTTATGTGAGGAATTTATACGCTGTGTTGGGCATAGGGAATTTTCTCATTTTCATTCTTGTGTTCACCCTCATTTGGTTATGGTTTAAGTGGCAGTTTGGTTTAGTGATATGGTGGTGGTTCATAGGGGTGCAGTATGTGTACTACCCTCGTGTCAGTTGTCTTGTACTTTAGGTATGTAGTTAGTATGAATCCTTGGGCACTCTTATGTGTTCTGGGAGGCGTTGTGAGCTGATGTTCGTACTGACGCCCGGCAGCTGGGGCTGGATGGATCCCTGGCAAGCATCAAATGGATTGTAATCCATGGAATGACATGGGGCGGGTGTTACCTGACTTCTTATATCATTGAAGAGTGGACCAACCACCAAATATGTTTGTCTTACACATAAGAGGTAATGACATTGGTGTTACGTCTTCCCGGGAATTAAGTTGTGCTATTAAACTTGATTTTTTGCGATTGGGGTCTACTTACCTCAGGATTATTATTATCTGGTCGTATATTGTGTTGCATTTGACATGGAGATGTAGGATTCAGCCAGGACAGTAGTCGTGGCCGAGGACCCCAGGGCCTTGGTGTCCTGGCCTCCTCCCACAGGAAAATTGTCAGCTTCTGCCAGCGTACCTGTTTGGGGTTCTTGTCCACCGTCAGGAATTCCACTGCGGTGCATCACAGCTCCTGTACACTCAGTTTCAGTGCATAGGGTGAAAATAATAGACACAGATACCGGTTCAGATGCAAAACAAACGATTTTGCTTTTTTCTTCAACGGTCCCGGACACATCAGTAACATTACAGTCCACACAGCATTCCTCCTGCACTTTCCCTTTCCTCCCTTCTTTGTCCTCACGCACATCATGGGGTAGTAGCGCCCTAGGCGGTACAGCAGCATCACTTCCGTAGGACATCAGGACATTGGGGATCCCGTTCATCCATTTCGCCCTGGACTTACAAGCTTCAGCCCTATTTAAGATCTGCCACATTGTGAATGTTCTGCACCCTGCGCGACTCTTGGATCATTTAATTCTCTCCTTCTCTTGCTGCTCTGAGACTGTAACTTCCGCGGTGCTTTGGTCTCATCCAGCACCCATCTGACTGTGCCCATGTACTTTTCTTCTAAAGAACATTGCGTTGCTGCTATGGAGTCCTGGGCCTAGAGCCCTTGTGGACACTTCGGGCATGCTAGCCCTTCTGACCTACTCATATGTCTTACACTCTGTTATCCCATAGCAGTTCCTCCTATAACTAGATAAATTAGCTGTTTATATTCATTTTATATTATATATTTATATTGTTTACATTGTTGTGGGGTCACCACTATGATGGGCACCTTTGGTTGGGTGTAAAATAATAAAAGGCTGCAATGGCCATTTTACCCAAGTCATAGCAGTTATGTGTTTATTTTGCATACACCATGGGGGAGTAGGTGATATGTTGGGTCAGTTGATGGAAAACAAGCAAATCCCTTCTTAAATTGTCATTGCTCTTGGAAGAAGGGGAGAGAAAAACAATAATTGACTATATCAGGAAGTGGCTAAACTAGACAACCCAATATAATAGATTAACTTTTGAAAAAAACAGGCTCGCAAATAGAATATTAGTGGACAGAAACTGAATCATCCTGAATCATCTTCTCATACTATTCACACAATCAATCAGACTGTTAGACTCCTTAGTTGCCTTTTTCTGTTTTATCTCTTGGTACCAGAATAAGAAAAGTGTTTGGCAGAAGATGCAGCAAAGCAGTTAAATGAACTATGATCCTATTGGCTGCTTGGAATGATGAAACGCCTGAAGTTTGGAATTTTCCAATTTATTTTGACTTTATGTTGTTGCTTTGTACATAGTTTTTGTGCTCACATTCCATTGACCTGCAGTCTGTAAACTTTTATTATAGTTTTATTGTTGATTCAGAGGACTTTTTTGCCATTTTCCCATGGTTTATTTTTTTGAACTTTTGTATTTCTCATGCAGAATATCATTGACAGAATTCCAGCTTTCCATGAATGAATACTGAATAAATAAATGAATGAAAGGACCCTTAAAGAGAAAAAACTACTTACTACATTCTACATGAGCTAGTATTTATCAAGTGCCATTGTTAAATGACATGTGGCAGCGCATATACAGCTCTTTCCATACTGCCCCATTGATCGGACATATTGGACATAACCAGGGGCAGAGGTGGAGACCTAGCGAAAGACTTGGTCTACGCCGATTTGCATGTACTGATACTCTCAGCTCAGTACATGCTAAGTACAATTTCTTATGCAGGATACCGCTGTGTTCTATTACTTCCCCTTCAATACAGGACATTGGAGGAGATTTTTTTTCAGCATTTGACTCATTATGCAAATTTTCTCTACAGAGAGGAAGAGGACTAGAACTCTAGTGCCACCTATTGGAAGTAGCAATCCTAAAAATCAATGTCGAGCCTTTAACCAGCCTTGTTACATGACTTAGGATAAAAGCCAAGCCAGAATCTCAATTTGCAGACACTGTGTTTCGGGGTACTGATGAGGGGCAGTACCCCAAAACAGTGTTTGCAAATTGAGATTCTGGCTTAGCTTTCATCCGAAGTCATGTAACAAGGCTCGTTAAAGGGTCGACATTGACTTTTAGGATTGCTACTACATCTGGGCAATAAAAATGAAAAAAGCATATACAGAATGGGAGGAATAGGGCTAAGCAACAGCACATGTGAAAAAGACTTGGGTATACTAATAGATCAGAGACTGAATATGAGTCAACAGTGTGATGCAGCAGCAAAAAAGGCAAATGCAATTCTAGGATGTATTAACAGAAGCATACAGTCTAGATCACGTGAATTCATTATTTCCCTTTACTCCTCTTTGGTCAGACCTCATCTGGAAAATTGTGTCCAGTTTTGGGCACCACATTTTAAAAAAGACATCAACAAACTGGAGCAAGTTCAGAAAAGAGCGACCAGAATGGTGACCGGTCTGCAAACCCTGTCTTATGAGGAAAGGTTGCAGGATTTGGGAATGTTTAGTTTGCAAAAGAGAAGACTGAGAGGAGACTTAATAGCTGTCTACAAATATCTAAAGGGCTGTCACATTGTAGAAGGATCATCTTTATTCTCATTTGCACAAGGAAAGACTAGAAGCAATGGGATGAAACTGAATGGGAGGAGACACAGATTAGATATTAGAAAAAACTTTTTGACAGTTAGAGTGATCAATGAGTGGAACAGGCTGCCACGAGAAGTGGTGAGTTCTCCTTCAATGGAAGTCTTCAAACAGAGGCTGGACAGACATCTGCCTGGGATGATTTAGCAAATCCTGCTTTGAGCAGGGGGTTGGACCAGATGGCCCGGAGGTCCCTTCCAACTCTACGATTCTATGATTCTATGATTCTATGAATAGGTGGCAATAGAATTCTAGTCCTCTTCCTCTCTGAAGAGACAGTTTGCATAATTAGCATATTTCCCAGAGGAGCTTTGCGGCTTTACGTCTCGTCATCTCGACATGCTTAGCATGTCATTCTCCGCAAGGAGAAATGATACTTCATAAACATTTGACTCAGAATGTCTCTATATATTTTGTTCTCTTCAGTTTTTTTTTTTGATAACTTTTCTCTTTTGGGACTAGCACACAGGATTTGACACTTGGAGGGCAGAAACACTAACAGTGGTCCACAGGTTGAAATGTTATATATGAGAGAATTTTTTCTGCTTTAAAATCTCTATAGTATTCTTCTTTACAGGAATAATATACCAAAAAAAGGGGAAATATAGACAGGTACAATAAACATGTGTAAGACAAGGGACACACAAGTACATAAGGACAGGGGACCCTGCCCGCGAGGGCTCACAGTCTACAGGGATGGGTGAGGAGAGTGTAGAGCAGGTCGTGCGGTGGTTCAGTAGACCGAGGATCATTGCAGGCTGTAGGCTTGTCGGAACAGGTGGGTCTTCAGGTTCTTCTTGAAGGTTTCCGTTGATGTTGAGAGTCTGATGTGTTGCGGCAGAGAGTTCCAGAGTATGGGGGAAGCACGGGAGAACTCTTGTATGCGGTTGTGAGAAGATGAGATAAGAGGGGAGTAGAGAAGGAGATCTTGAGATGATCGAAGGTTGCGTGCGGGTAGGTACCTAGAGACCATGTCACAGATGTATGGTTATTTGGTGATCAGTAACTGGATTAAATAAAATAGGCAGAAATGCTTTATTCTGCATTTAACTCATAAAAAACGATATCAATGTCACATTTACATACATGTATGGAAAAATGGTCCATAAAAAATGCAGAGCAACACAAAATACAAGACAGGGATAGTGACTTGAAAGCAGAAAAATATGGCTTTCACGGCTATGAATGTGGGAAGGTGCAAACTAAAGAATTCTTCTGACTTTCTAAATAAGTGTATCACCAAAATTTCCATCAGTAAAAGGACTAAATTATAACATTTGTGGTGAAAAGTTGTATCTCTACTTTAGGCCTCAATCAGAAGTCAGCTTGTTTGCCATATGTGAAAAATGGACCAAGTTTCAGGAGCGATTTTCATGAGAGTTTTTTTTAGATTTTTATCAGTCAGTGAAAAACCGACAGCACATGGACGGTATTCAAATCATCTCAGATTTTTTAACTCAGGCTTGTACTGCCAGTTTTGATCACTCACACTCGCATCAATATCGGACATGTCTCCACCATTTTGAACAGACCACTCAGACTGAAGAAAAAATCTGACTCATGAACAGCCTCATAAACTATCATAGGTATGAGTGCTCAAAATTGGTGTATCCCGCGCACCACTCCGTAGTCTGTACAGTCTTGGTGCAATCCTCCGCAAGGAACCAAGGCACTAGATGTTGTTCTTTGAATCACTTGATTAAAGTAGTGTTGTACACAAACAAAATTCCACAACCAACGTTATTGCCTCACAAGCCATAAATATAGAGATGCACACACCTTATAGTTTGATAAAGGCCTTGTGTGGCCAAAATATCACTTGTTGAATTTTTTCAGTACAATAACTTTAATGAAGTGATCCGAAGGACAATGTCTGGGGCCTTAGTTCTTGGATTTCTAAAGGTACTTGTGCTATCCATGAAAAAAAGGTAGAACTCTTTTGTGGATAACTGATGGGTGAGCGAGATCTTGTACATGGTTGAATTTAGAAGTCATATTAGATAGGATGATAGTTGGACATGTTTTAAGTTAATTGGTGGCCACTTGGTCAAACCTATAAGAACTGTATGATGCACAATTCTCAAGCCAATGTATATATTTACTTTACATACATTTTCCATTAGCTTGATATTGCAATGGTTTCAGCTTCCCACCCATGATTGACTGGCCAATAAAAGGAAACCCTACTCAGATATGAAGAACCCTTAATGATTACCATGTGAAAGGTCAGTATGGGGTTTGAGATAAATTTGAGGAGCATTTATATGTTCTGCAAATTATTTTCAATAACTATTCACTAGTGATCGGAAAATTTGTTCAAGACAAATTGTATTTACCTAAAATTTTACAAGAAATTTGGAATTCTTCTGAACCCATTTTTTTTGGTATTCAGGATAGCAGCAATTTGGCTAAATTGTAGATGATTTGAAAAATGGTTAAAAAAAATGATTCCCACTTCAAAACTCACCTGACCATCAGTGTCAGAAGCCCTGATGCAGAGCAAAGATACAACAGACGTCGAGTCTGTTGTGGGACAGACGAGAGAAGAAGAGACCAAAAGATCGGACGGTGGATTGTGGTGGCAGTTGGTCAAGTTGGGTGACAAGGTGAGCTTTATTGTATTTTTTTCACAGATTTAGTCATCACTACTGCTCACATGCGACACAAATACTTAATATAATACATTTCCCAGTAGAAATTTGGGCAAAAAATATACATTTTAAGAACCAGAACAGCTGATATTTGGTCTTGTGGCAGTGTTTATACTCAGTACCATTGATTTGTGACCTGCAAGCGCACGTCTTAAGCTTTGAAGATGGGATATCTATTTTCCAGATTTCAATAATCACAGTTGGGTTACATGTTGCAGAGAACATTTTGGAGATTAAGGGTGAACTTTTAAGAGATTAAGTGGATTTGTGGTTTTAAACCCTAGCAGCCGTACTTTACATTTAAGTGTGTCATTAAATCTTGTTATTATTTCGTGGGCTGTTAAATATCAGAAGATCTATCACTATTCATGAGGCAATTAAACTCCCCCTCATCACTTCGCATTGAAAATCTGACATAGATAAGGGTAATATTTCATTGTACACCCTGCCATTATAATATAAGTACAATATACATTGGCTTAAAGCGTAATGACCCATGTAAATTATTCTAGGACAATGGGAGGAATTATTGTTCGATGTCAGGAAATATTCTCTGTCTTTTAGGATCATTTTCATTGGTACAACACACACTGATATCCAGGTGTGCTATAAGTTTTTTTTAAACATTTACATGTCGGTGACTGACTATACAGTTTAGAACTTTACTGACTTATTTCTGCATTTTTATAAGCAGATTAAGTTACAGGGTTTCAGTCCAAATATTGGTGATAAGGATAGCACTGTTTGGATGCTGCAGTCAATGGTGACCGCAGCAACTAAGTGGTAAGACGGCAGGATGAGACTCTCTCTGTCACTTCCTGCACAGAGAATTTTTGATAACTTTTTTTAATATGGGCATTGCTATATTAACCTTCAGAACACCTCCTCATCAAAATAGCCAAGTGTCATATGGCATATCACATAAGAAAAATTCAAGGCCGTTTTGCCCAACCTACCACATAAACCTCTTAATTGGAAAAAAAAACTAGGAGGGGAAAAACAGCTCAATAGGGTTTTATCTGAGGGAGATAAAGATGTTAAATAAGGTTATACTAACCTGATTTAGTTGAGTATGCACATCGTTTCCATAATATATAAATCCAGCTGCTGCAGGTCCAACGGGTCATCAGACCGGGAATTTGCAAATAATCTGCACTGCTGGTATCATATCTGATGAATCCAAGTCCAGACCGAAAGTATTTGCGTTTCTCCTTTATTCAGTCGATGCGTTTCAAACTACTACAGACTTCTTCAGAAAAAGAACTCCAAAGTTTACAACACAGTGCAGGTACATTTGTAGTGATGAAAGTTCAAATGTTGGCGCCAAAAAGACTCACGATGGACACATGAGGTATTAAAGTTTTTTTTCAAATTTTTTTGATGAACCGTAACAAACTTTGACACATCATGTGTCCATCATGTGGCGCCAACATTTGAACTTTGATCACTACAAATGTTCCTGCACTGTGGTCTTCTTGTCCTGATGAAGCAGTCTGTAGTATTTCGAAATGCGTCAACTGAATAAAGAAAAACCGCAAATACTTTCTGTCTCTACTTGGAGCTATCAGATGTGAAACCAGTGAGGCAGATCTTCTGCAATTTCTTCTTATCTGTGATAAGCCACTTGCCCACTTGATGATGGAGACTGGAGACTGCAATGGAGCAAAGGAGGCTGAAATAGAGGTCTGCTTTTGTTTTGAACACAATGATATCTTGAGACTGATCTGGAAAACATGTGGCCAATGGCAATGCCATGAAAAAGCCTTCAAGAAGAAATGTTACACCAGTCCTACTCCCGGGATTATGGTAATGGGTTGAATAATGTACACTAGGCAGATAGCTCTCGTCTTTATGCCAGGTGCACAAATAGTTTGGTGTTAAAATAATTTAGTTGTGAAACCATGTGAAGAGCATTTATCCAAAGTGACACAGGAGCCATTTTTCAACACAACTAATCAGGCCATAGGTTGCTCTTGCTACTATTAGCAGCCTGCATGGCTTAACCATGATACCGTGGCACTAGAATCTCCAGACTTGCCTTGTTTTGAGCACATCTGGTATGTCATTTGCAAAGGGAGCTGCCAGCAGCGGAGCTTGATGATTTTTCCAAGTGCATTCAGCACAGCAGAATATTCCTCATACAGCCATTAATAGCCTCATTGATTGTAGCTGAGGCTATAAGTGCATGAATTTCTGCATGGGGCACTCATTCTCCATACTGTTGACAGGGTAGGACTTTCGATGTCATTCTGATTGACAGCAAGATCTCCGCTGCCTAACTGGGCAATCTGACTGTCAATCTACATGACGTCATAAGTGACGCCCTTCAATATAGCAGAGTGGAAATGAATTTGCCGCTTTGTCAACGTGATGACAGCAGAAGCAGATGAATTGCCTGCAGAAGTGGTTTGTGACCACTCTGTGCCAGCGAACAATGGCGCCGGGCAGAACAGGCAAGTAGATAATCTGCCTGCTAGTGCTGAGGCACATTTTTTGCTTTTTCACAAAGTCCCAGATATCCCCTAAGAACGCATTTATGGTGTTGGAGAAATATTAATGACCCAAATAATTTAACGTGAACTATCTAAAAACAGAAATTTGGTTGTGTAAATACAGTCTAAAAGCTAATTTCTTCTATGTCTGACTTCAGCATGCCTCCTCATCAAGCCCGTCATGAATAGCGCCAATGCAGTTAAATGGAGCCCATCGTCTATTTATTACATTGTCTGTGAAACAGGATCAAGTTGTCCTAAAGTACAGTTTCGGAGCTCTGTATGAGAAAAGCAAATTGAGAATAAAGATGAGCTAATCAATTAGCCAAATCCAGGTCCAGCAGCCAGATCATTATTTTGTGGCCACCGGACAGGAACATTGCAAACCTATTCCTCCCTCATGACACACCCAGCTCCTTTTATAGATTAACCCACCAGGCCAGGCCAGCTAATCAAAAGTAGAGAAGAGGATCCCGCAGGGAGTTGTGGCTTGCAAAGCTCCTGGTGCAACAACCACAGATTGCTGTCGTGGTCACTGGACCAGGGTCCTGAGAATTCGCTCACTCATCTGTAATTGACTCAGAATTTCTAATCTTTTTGGACTTTCGAAACTAACGAAGTTCTTAATACACTTCACTTTTGGATACTTGCTTGTTTCAACATGAATCTAATCATATCATTAGATTTTTTGAGACGTATTTACACCTCTGGTCCTGTATGCAAATGATGTGACAGTTGCATCTGTGCATTTTCGGCATTACACCCTGCACATCGAATATATTTCTTCCCCCTATGATTTACGATGCATTGAACATTTTGGTTGTTTGCTGCGACTGTGAAATCATTCGCTGTGCTGATATTATGGAGGTATTACATAAGGGAAAGTTTGTTGCTAACTTAGAAATCTATGTTATGCCTAGCACTATAAAGTTGATTTTCAGTACCCTATTGGGAAATTAATATAGGTTTATGAGTTCACTGCAGTTCTTGGATAAACATCATAACTTTTAATGATGGGAAACATCGGCGTAAGTGATGCAAGAAAGAAAATCTGATTGTTAGTCCGGTGTGGAGAGATTGTGCTGAAAATGGATGTTGTTTTGACTATTTCTTAAAGATTTTTTTTTAAAATACTTAAGCATAATTTTGCTATATATTAATTCAGTTCTTAAAGGGTTATTCCCACCTGGGACCTTTATAGGATATCCAAAGGACATAACGCTGGTCCCACCGATGAGAACCAGATCTTATCGCAAAAATGGGGTCCTGTGCCTGTGAATATGTTACAAAAGTGTTTCAGTGAAAGAAAATAAAGCTGCTAGAATGGCCGAGCCAATCACCGGACCTGAATCCAATAGGAAATGTATGTAAGGAACTAAAGCTCAGAGATCATAGAAGGAGCCCACGGAACCTTCAGGGTGTGAAGAGTGTTTGTGTGGAAGAATTGGCCAAAATCACAACAGGGCAATGCCTGCAACTAGTTTCTCCAAACAGGCATCTTGAAGCTGTCATCACCAATAAAGGCTTAAAAAAAAGAATGAAATAACTTTCGGTAAGCTTGTTCAATACTTTTTCTCCGTGTCATTTCTCATTATTACACATCACTTAATTTATTGACATTTATGGTTTGATTTCTTTTCCTGTGTAGATTGGATGCCTTGTTACCGACATCTGGTGAGAAATCCATGTCAATTGCACCTTTAGAAATAAATTTATTTGAAAAAGGGGTGACATGTTCAATACTTATTTTACCCACTGTATATACTGTATATGTACTGTATGTGATGAATAAAATGTTAAAATACAACACATAAAAAAATTATGACTTTGCCTCCGATTTCCCAGAAATTTGGGACAGTATGCTGCCGTTTAAACAAATTTATTCCAAACTAGCTGAAGAACCCGGCATTACCTTGGGCATAGTAACCAACTGTGGTTAGTTATAACAAATTATAATGATTATATTGCACATAAAAACCGTGCATCTAATCCTATCCTGTGTGATACTGTCTGCTGAGCTGTGTATCTAATCCTATCCTGCATGATACTGACTGCTGAGCTGTGTATCTATTCCTATCCTGTGTGATACTGACTGCTGAGCTGTGTATCTAATCCTATCCTGTGTGATACTGACTCCTGAGCTGTGTATCTAATCCTATCCTGTGTGATACTGACTGCTGAGCTGTGTATTTAATCCTATCCTGTGTGATACTGTCTGCTTAGCTGTGTATCTAATCCTATCCTGTGTGATACTGACTGCTGAGCTGTGTATCTATTCCTATCCTGTATGATACTGACTGCTGAAATGTGTATCTAATCCTATCCTGTGTGATACTGACTGCTGAGCTGTGTATCTAATCCTATCCTGTGCGATACTGACTGCTGAGCTGTGTATCTAATCCTATCCTGTGTGATACTGTCTGCTGAGCTGTGTATCTAATCCTATCCTGTGTGATACTGACTGCTGAGCTGTGTATCTAATTATTATTATTATTATTATTATTTATTGTTATAGCGCCATTTATTCCATGGCGCTTTACATGTGAGGAGGGGTATACATAAAAACAAGTACAATAATCTTAAACAATACAAGTCATAACTGGTACAGGAGGAGAGAGGACCCTGCCCGCGAGGGCTCACAATCTTCAAGGGATGGGTGGTAATACAGTAGGCGAGGGTAGAGCTGGTCGTGCAGCGGTTTGGTCGATCGGTGGTTACTGCAGGTTATAGGCTTGTCGGAAGAGGTGGGTCTTCAGGCTCTTTTTGAAGGTTTCGATGGTAGGTGAGAGTCTGATATGTTGTGGTAGAGAGTTCCAGAGTAGGGGTGATGCGCGAGAGAAATCTTGTATGCGATTGTGGGAAGAGGAGATAAGAGGGGAGTAGAGAAGGAGATCTTGTGAGGATCGGAGGTTGCGTGCAGGAAAGTACCGGGAGACGAGGTCACAGATGTATGGAGGAGACAAGTTGTGGATGGCTTTGTATGTCATGGTTAGGGTTTTGTAATGGAGTCTCTGGGCAATTGGGAGCCAGTGAAGGGATTGACAGAGGGGAGAAGCTGGGGAATAGCGGGGGGACAGGTGGATTAGTCGGGCAGCAGAGTTTAGAATAGATTGGAGGGGTGCGAGAGTGTTTGAGGGGAGGCCACAGAGCATGAGGTTGCAGTAGTCAAGGCGAGAGATGATGAGGGCATGGACTAGGGTTTTTGCAGATTCTTGGGTGAGGAATGAACGGATGCGTGAAATATTTTTGAGTTGAAGTCGGCATGAAGTGGAAAGGGTTTGGATATGTGGTTTGAAGGAGAGATCAGCGTCAAGGATTACTCCGAGGCTGCGAGTTTGTGGGACTGGGGAGAGTGGGCAGTCATTTACTGTAATTGATAGGTTCGTAGGGGGGGTCACGTGAGATGGGGGAAAGATGATGAATTCTGTTTTGTCCATGTTGAGTTTCAGATATCTAGTGGAGAAGAAGGATGAAATAGTGGACAGACATTGAGGGATTCTGGTTAGTAGGGAGGTGATATCTGGTCCAGAGATGTAGATCTGTGTGTCATCAGCATAAAGATGATACTGAAAGCCATGAGATTCTATGAGCTGTCCCAGGCCAAAGGTGTAAATAGAGAACAGCAGGGGCCCAAGGACTGAACCTTGTGGGACTCCGACAGATAGGGGGCGAGGTGAGGAGGTGGTGTGTGAGTGGGAGACGCTGAATGTCCGGTCTGTTAGGTATGATGAGATCCAGGAGAGGGCCAAGTCTGTGATGCCGAGGGATGAGAGGGTCTGTAATAATAGGGAATGGTCCACTGTGTCAAAGGCAGCCGACAGGTCCAGGAGGAGGAGGACAGAGTAGTGTCGCTTGCTCTTGGCAGTTAAGAGGTCATTGGTGACCTTAGTAAGGGCTGTTTCAGTGGAGTGGTGTGACCGGAAGCCAGATTGTAAGCGGTCGAAGAGGGAGCAAGAAGAGAGATGGGAGGACAGTTCAAGGTAGACGTGTTGTTCCAGTAGCTTGGAGGCGTATGGGAGAAGTGATATAGGGCGATAGCTAGATACAGAGGATGGGTCAAGAGAGGGCTTTTTGAGGATAGGTGTGATGGAGGCATGTTTAAAGCTTGAGGGGAAAACACCAGTTGTTAGTGATAGGTTGAAGAGATGGGTTAGGGTTGGGATGAAGACTGTGGTGAGGTTTGGGATGAAGTGGGATGGGATCGGGTCGAGTGCACAGGTGGTGAGATGTGATCTTGAGAGTAGAGTGGAGAGTCGATCTTCTGTAATGGTGGAGAAGTTGGTTTTGAAGGTGGAGGGCTGGGAAGTCGGGAGGAAGGGCTCTGGGGGTTGTTGACCAAAACTGTCCCTGATGTTATCAATTATCCTATCCTGTGTGATACTGACTGCTAAGCTGTGTATCTAATCCTCTCCTGTGTGATACTGACTGCTGAGCTGTGTATCTAATCCTATCCTGTGTGATACTGACTGCTGAGCCGTGTATCTAACCCTATCCTGTGTGATACTGACTGCTGAGCTGTGTATCTAATCCTCTCCTGTGTGATACTGACTGCTGAGCTGTGTATCTAATCCTATCCTGTGTGATACTGACTGCTGAGCTGTGTATCTAACCCTATCCTGTGTGATACTGACTGCTGAGCTGTGTATCTAATCCTCTCCTGTGCGATACTGACTGCTGAGCTGTGTTTCTAATCCTATCCTGTGTGATACTGACTGCTAAGCTGTGTATCCAATCCTCTCCTGTGTAATACTGACTGCTGAGCTATGTATCTAATCCTCTCCTGTGTGATACTACTGCTGAGCCGTGTATCTAATCCTATCCTGTGTGATACTGACTGCTGAGCTGTGTATCTAACCCTATCCTGTGTGATACTGACTGCTGAGCTGTGTATCTAATACTCTCCTGTGTGATACGGACTGCTGAGCTGTGTATCTAATCCTATCCTGTGTGATACTGACTGCTGAGCTGTGTATCTAATCCTATCCTGTGTGATACTGACTGCTGAGCTGTGTATCTAATCCTATCCTGTGTGTTACTGACTGCTGGGCCATGTATCTAATCCTATCCTGTGTGATACTGACTGCTGAGCTGTGTATCTAATCCTATCCTGTATGATACTGACTGCTGAGCTGTGTATCTAATCCTATCCTGTGTGATACTGACTGCTGAGCTGTGTATCTAATCCTATCATGTGTGATACTGACTGCTGAGCTGTGTTTCTAATCCTATCCTGCATGATACTGCCTGCTGAGCAGTGTATCTAACCCTAACCTGTGTGATGCTGGGCTCCCCCTGCAGTCTGTGTCAGAGGGTGGTCTGTGTTGGCACGGTAATAAATTGTGTTATTTCCAGCTTTACAGAAGGACGATAATAGCATAGAAATGATAAGAATAATAGGCCTCAGTTACCACAACTGTCTATAAAGAAAACTGTTGCTTATAGCAACCAATCACAGCTCATTTTTCATCTTTTAAACAGCTCTGGGACAGCGTGGCGAGTTTTGAGTGGCGACTTTTGTGTTTGGACTTTTATGTGGCGAGGTTGGTGTATGTGTGGTGAAATGTGTGCTGAGGGTGGTAGATGTGTTGAAGCACGTGGTAGTGTGTGGAGCATTTTGTGTGTGTGTTCATATCCCCGTGTGTGGTGAGTATCCCATGTCAGGGCCCCACCTTAGCAACTGTATGGTATATACTGTTTGGCGCCATCGCTCTCATTCTTTAAGTCCCCCTTGTTCACATCTGGCAGCTGTCAATTTGCCTCCAACACTTTTCCTTTCACTTTTTCCCATTATGTAGATAGGGGCAAAATTGTTTGATGAATTGGAACGCGCGGGGTTAAAATTTCGCCTCACAATATAGCCTATGACGCTCTCGGGGTCCAGAAGTGTGACTGTGCAAAATTTTGTGGCTGTAGCTGCGACGGTGCAGATGCCAATCCCGGACATACACACATACATACACACACACTCACATACTGTATATACACACACACATTGAGCTTTATATATTAGATAATTTTTTCCTTTGCAAAAAAAAAAAGCTGGAAATTTGTTGTGATTTAAAAAATATGGGCAATAAAAAAACACATACAAATTACAATTTAGGTTTCTGATCTTTTTAAAATGATTCTCTAGTTTAAAATAGATCAAATGTTTTATTTTTGTTTGCTTTTTTCCCCATCAAATATTCTTTTAGAGTTATCACAATGTCCATGAGTAATCCTGGGATTTCTGCAAAAAAGTGTTTGTTTTTTTAACTGACAGGATGCAGTTCTTCAGTACCCCTGTGGAGGCACTGTAGGAAAATTGAGCCAAAGACTTCTCTGCAAATTACAACTGATCATCCCATCAGCAGAACACTTTGGGGTCATCATTTATAAGGTGGTCCAGTTTACAGAAAAGTATCCCCAAAGAAGATAGCTCCTTTAAACAGTAACCATCATTTTAGTTATTTCTTTTTCATAAATCAATAGTACAAGTGAAAATAAGAAACTTTGTAATATATCTTATCAGATAAATCTGCTTCTTTCTCGTCCAGGATTGATCAGTCAATCTCAAAATTCTCAAATCCAGGATAAAATCTGTCTTCAGTGAATACAGATTAGGAGATGGCCGTTGGTGCTCATGAAGTTCTATGGAGACTGTTGTTTCAGGAGAACTTACAGCAGAATGTCAGCTCCTCCCTTCATAGAATTTTAAAAGCACCAACTGGCATCTCCTATCTCAGTAATTGGAAAGTTTGTCTTCACTGAACAATGATTTTACCTGTAAACTGAGAGCGAAAAATCAGTCCTGAAGGAGAAAGAAGCAGATTTCTGTGATTATACAACCCCTGTCAAAAATTATGGAATCACCAGCCTTGGAGGATATTCATTCAGTTGTTTAGTTTTGTAGAAAAAAAGCAGATCACGGACATGGCACAAAACTAAAGTCATTTCAAATGCCAACTTTTTGGCTTTAGGAAACACTAAAAGAAGCCAAGAACAAAAAATGTGGTAGTCAGTAATGGATACTTTTATAGACCAAGCAGATGGGAAAAATTATGGAATCACTCAATTCTGAGGGAAAAAATTATGGAATCATGAAAAACAAACCAACAAAAAGAACACTCCAACATATCACTAGTATTTTGTTGCACCACCTCTGGCTTTCATAACAGCTCGCAGTCTCTGAGACATGGACTTAAAGGGGTTGTCCGGGCTTTTCACATAATCTCAGTGCATATCTGGGCTGCAGAATGCTGACAATAAGTAATTTACCTTCTGTGACCAGTTTGCAGCGTTTGCTAGATATCATCTCTTGCTTGTAGTAAAAACGTCCAAGGGTGTGTGTTCTGGCATTAAAATGAGTTCCAGCATCATCACCTTGCCCAATGCAGATTCACGATTCATCACTGAATATGACTTTCATCCAGTCATCCACAGTCCACGATTGCTTTTCCTTAGCCCATTGTAACCTTGTTTTTTTCTGTTTAGGTGTTAATGATGGCTTTTGTTTAGCTTTTCTGTATTTCAATCCCATTTCCTTTAGGTGGTTTCTTACAGTTCAGTCACAGACGTTGACTCCAGTTTCCTCCCATTCGTTCCTCATTTGTTTTGTTGTGCATTTCCTGTTTTGGAGACATATTGCTTTAAGTTTCCGGTCTTGACGCTTTGACGTCTTCCTTGGTCTACCAGTATGTTTGCTTTTAACATCCTTCCCATGTTGTTTGTATTTGGTCCAGATTTTAGACACAGCTGACTGTGAACAACCAACATCTTTTGCAACATTGCGTGATGATTTACCCTTTTTTAAGAGTTTGATAATCCTTTCCTTTGTTTCAATTGACATCTCTCGTGTTGGAGCCATGATTCATGTCAGTCCACTTGGTGCAACAGCTCTCCAAGGTGTGATTACTCCTTTTTAGGTGCAGACTAACGAGCAGATCTAATTTGATGCAGGTGTTAGTTTTGGGAATGAAAATGTAGAGGGTGATTCAATAATTTTTTCCCACAGAATTGAATGATTCCATAATTTGTTCCCTCTGCTTGGTCTAAAAAAGTAACCACATTACTGACTACCACATTTTTTTATCTTGATTTCTTTTAGTGTTTCTTAAAGCCAGAAAGTTGCCATTTGAATTGAGTTTAGTTTTGTGCCATGTCTGTGATCTGCTTTTTTTCTACAAAATTAAACAACTGAATGAACACATACTCCAAGGCCGGTGATTCCATAATTTTTATTAATTTGTATTATAAAGTTGATTAATTTCATGTGTACTATCGAGTTATGAATTAAAAATTAAAATGTAATGAGAGAATATAATGCTAATATTCATATTTAACATGTGTCTGACAAAATCTCACACAATCGCTATATTCTTCTGTACTTTGCTTACACATGTACTAGTTTTAAAATGTCGCCTTTATGACTTATTTAGGGAAGGCGGCAGTCTTTCTACAGAGAATGAAGAGTATGGAAAGGTAGTAAAATTTTATGAAGTGTGTAATGTTAAAATTTATGTCAGGCCTTTCAAATAATGCAACAGTGACATTGGGCAGTGCCCAAATTTTCTTCAGGAACATAAGCAGCGGTCTCGTAGATTAGGTTACATTACAATGAAGTATGTGACCACGATGGGTTTTATTGCTAAAGATCCATAACTGTAAACACAAATAATTATTACAGCAAATTTCAGAACTTCCTTTGGCCATATAAATAATTATACAAGAAAAACCCGCAGGGTGCGCGCTGATTTGCAATGACAAGTATGGGTAGGTAAGCTTGTGGTTCCAAGCACAGAAGGAAACCAATAGAATCCATGCTTTCTCAATCTGTTTTCTATTTTATTTAAAAAAAAAAAGAAGTTTCATTTTTAGCAGGTTTCAGTTGCTTTGCGCAACATGAAATAAAATACAGGAACCCCCCCAAATTTCCAGCATAACTTACATCCATTCTCGAAATTTCTGATAATGTCCTGATATATTTGGAGTTCACTCATCATCAATAGTGTACAACATTTCATGAGAATAGTACACAACAATGTGCCTTCCCAAATTTTATGAGTAACAATGTAATTATATATATATATATATATATATATATATATATATATACATATACACTACCGTTCAAAGGTTTGGGGTCACCCACACAATTTTGTGTTTTCCATGAAAACTCATACTTTTATTGTTGAATCTATTTTTATTGAAAGAACAAATAAAAGAGGAAACATACAGAATAAGGAAAATATGCAAGTTATACACCTTTCTGAACATTGTTACAGCATAAACAGTTACTTATACATCTATCACATCTATTCAAGATGAAATCTTGTAGTTTCACAGTAAAATGTGTATTAGTGGTTAACATACCCCTGTTCCTAACCCACTCTGACTGAGTGACCTACATTAGGTATTGGTTCACCCATCTACATAGGACATACCAAATATTTGTTCCTTATTTCTTATTATCACGCGTGGGTAGGCTCATTAAACGATGTTCGTACTTATTCAGAATATGTTTTACATAGTTCAGTAGGGGTGTAATATGTAAGAAAAGAGAATGTAGAGAGAGAAGAAAGAAGACATAAGAAATTTCAGAATAGAACTTTTAGGAGTAGTATGGAGGGGAAGGGAGAGAAAGGGGGGGGAGGCAAGGGATCAGCGGTCCCCAAATCCCGAACCAAACCCTAAGAAGCCACCTCAACCAACTGCGATAACCCAGCTGTTTCTTTAAACAAGATCCAGGGATGCCAGACTCGGGTCAAGCGGGTGCCATCCCCCTCCAACTCAGCCATCAGCTCCTCCATTCGAATGATATCTGCAAATTCCGCCACCCATTCCACCATAGTTGGCGGTGTTGCCACTCTCCAGTGGCGTGGAATTACCATACGTGCTGCGGTAATACAAAACCTTATAAGGCTCCGTTTCTGAGCTGATATGGAACCTGGAAGGATCGAGAGGATAGCAACCTGCGGAGAAGAGGGCACGACATCTCCAGTAATTTTTTGATAAGCCAAGAACACTATCTTCCAGAAAACTCATACTTTTATTAATCAAATGAGTTGCCAAATGAATTTATAATCCAGTCCAGACATTGACAAGGTTCGAAAAAAAGATTTTTATTTGAAATAATAATTTTCTCCTTCAAACTTTGCTTTCAGCACAGAATGCTCCCTTTGCAGCAATTCCAGCATTGCAGACCTTTGGCATTTAGCAGTTAATTGGCTGAGGTAATCTGGAGAAATTTCCCCCCATGCTTGCAGAAGCCCCTCCCACAAGTTGGCTTGGCTTGATGGGCACTTTTTGTGTACCATATGGTCAAGCTGCTCCCATAACAGCTCAATGGGGTTGAGATCTGGTGACTGTGCTGGTCACTCCATTACAGATAGAATACCAGCTGCCTGCTTCTTCCCTAACAAGTTCTTACGCTATTTGAAGGTGTGCTTTGGGTCATTGTCCTGTTGTAGGATGAAATTGGCTCCAATCAAGTGCTGCCCAGAGGGTATGGCATGGCGTTGCAAAATAGAGTGATAGCCTTCCTTATTCAAAATCCATTTTACCTTCTACAAATCTCCCACTTTACAAGCACCAAAGCAACCCAGACCATCACATTACCTCCACCATGCTTGTCAGATGTTGTAAGGCACTCTTCCAGCGTCTGTTCAGTTGTTCTGCGTCTCATAAATGTTCTTCTGTGTGATCCAAACACCTCAAACTTGGATTCGTCTGTCCATAACACTTTTTACCAATTTTCCTCTGTCCATTGTCTGTGTTCTTTTGCCCATATTAATATTTTCCTTTTATTAGCCAATCTCAGATATGGCACTGGCATTTTGCATGTACTATTTAATGAAGCTGCTAGTTGAGGAACTGTGAGGTGTTGATATTTCAAACTACAGACTCTAATATAATTGTCTTGTTGCTCAGTTGTGCAGCGGGGCCTCTCACTTCTCTTTCTATTCTGATTAGAGTCTGTTTGCACTCTCCTCTGAAGGGAGTAGTACACACCACTGTAGGAAATCTTCAGTTTCTTCGCAATTTCTCTCATGGAATAGCCTTCATTTCTAAGAACAAGAAGAACAAGAATAGACTGTTGAGTTTCACATGAAAGTTCTTTTTTTCTGGCCATTTTGAGAGTTTAATGGAACCAACAAATGTAATGCTCCAGATTTTCAACTAGCTCAAAGGAAGGTCAGGTTTATAGCTTCTCTAATCAGCCAAACTGTTTTCAGTTGTGCTAACATACTTGCACAAGGGTTTTCAAGGGTATTTTAACCATCCATTAGCCTTCTTACACAGTTAGCAAACACAAAGTACCATAAGAACACTGGAGTGATGGTTGTTGGAAATGGGCCTCTATACACCTATGAAGAGATTGCATTACAAGTCAGACGTTTACAGCTAGAAAAGTCATTTACCACATTAACATTGCATAGAGTGTATTTCTGAATCATTTAATGTTAGCTTCACTGGAAAAAACTGTGCTTTTCTCTCAAAAATATGGAAATTGCTAAGTGACCCTAAGCTTTTGAACGGTATGTATATATATATATATATATATATATATATATATATATATATAAAGCTCTGGCTAAAATTAAGAGACCACTGAAAAATTTTCAGTTTGTCTGATTTTTCTCTTTATGGGTCTACTTTTGAATAAAATGTAAATTGCTCTTTTATTCTATAAACTACTGACAACTATAGTTGAGCGAAACGGGTCGAAAAAATTCAAAAGTCGCCGACTTTCGCCAAAGTTGGATTTCAAGTTGGGTTTCATGAAACGATAGGAGGTGATTGATGACCCAGTTGACCCAGATTGGCATCCATTGGGGTAGAGGGTGCCGCTGCCAATAGCTCAGAAGAGGAGGAGGAGCATCCGCAGCGGGCATCAACATCGCAACAGCTGTTATCTGGCATGCACGGAGCAGTCCAAAAACGGGTTACAAAAGAGTTGCAGGACAGCTTGGCCAGACGGTCAAAATAGCACAGCATGCAAGGCCTCAAAATGTCTTCCATAATAGGAAGAGTGCAGTGTGGCACTTTTTTGAACAAAATCCTAATGATCAGGCAAAGGTTATCTGTAAGAAGTGCGCAAACACCTTTAGCTGAGGGAAAAATCTGTGAAATTTGAACACCAGTTGCATGCTAAGACATTTAACCACCATGCACTTGCAAGCATGGACGGACTACCAAAACTCTCGTACCACATGTGCTACTGCTCCCAAAGAAGGTAGTCAGCAATGCTACATTGTTTCCCCCCACTCAGGCTGGTTTCACATTTGCGTTTTTTAGCGCTGGAAAAAAACGCATATGTGCGCATGCGTTTTTTCCCCTATATTTAACATGGGTGCGCATACCTGCGCGCTTGTAAGCGCATGTATGCGATTTTCATGCGCTGCGTTTTTTTGGGGTGTGCGTTTGTATTTTCCAGACGCAGCATGTTGCATTTTTTGGCCCTGCAAAAAAGTGCATGCGCACATATGCGCACGTTTTGCGCTAAAAATGGCCATTATAGCCTATGGATGCGCATATGTGCGCACTGGCATGCTCATGTATGTGTTTTTTTGCATATGCGTTTTTTTTTTTAACCATGGAATTTAGGGGTTTGGGTTAGAGTTAGGGTTAGTTAAGGGGGTTTAGGGTTAGGGTTAGGGTCAGGGTTAGGGTTGGGGTTTGGGTCAGGGTTAGGGTTAAGTATGGTTTGGTTAAGGGTTAGGGTCAGGGTTAGGGTCAGGATTAGGGTTAAGTATGGTTTTGTTAAGGGTTAGGGTCAGGGTTAGGGTTAGGGTTAGGGTTAGGGTCAGGGTTAGGGTTAGGGTTAGGGTCAGGGTTAGGGTTAGGGTCAGGGTTAGGGTTAAGTATGGTTTTGTTAAGGATTAGGGTCAGGGTTAGGGTCAGGATTAGGGTTAAGTATGGTTTGGTTAAGGGTTAGGGTCAGGGTTAGGGTTAGGGTCAGGGTTAGGGTTAGGGTTAGGGTCAGGGTTAGGGTTAGGGTCAGGGTTAGGGTTAAGTATGGTTTTGTTAAGGGTTAGGGTCAGGGTTAGGGTCAGGATTAGGGTTAAGTATGGTTTTGTTAAGGGTTAGGGTCAGGGTTAGGGTTAGGGTTAGGGTCAGGGTTAGGGTCAGGATTAGGGTTAAGTATGGTTTGGTTAAGGGTTAGGGTCAGGGTTAGGGTTAGGATTAGGGTCAGGGTTAGGGTTAAGTATGGTTTTGTTAAGGGTTAGGGTCAGGGTTAGTGTTAGGGTTAGGGTCAGGGTTAGGGTTAGGGTTAGGGTTAGGGTCAGGGTCAGGGTTAGGGTTAGGGTCAGGGTTAGGGTTAGGGTTAGTTAGGGTTTAGGGTTTGGGTTAGGGTTAAGTATGATTTGGTTAAGGGTTAGGGTCAGGGTTAGGGTTAGGGTTAGGGTCAGGGTTAGGGTTAGGGTTAGGGTCAGGGTTAGGGTTAGTAAAGTCATGGTTTGGGTAGTGTGAGGGGCCACCTAAAAATGTTGGAAAAAAACGCAAACGCGGTAAAAACGCACTAAAAACGCATACAAACGCATAAAAACGCTGCGTTTTTTTCATGCATGCTCATAAAAATGCTTGAAAAAAACGCAGCAGTTGTATGCTTTTGTATGCGTTTTTTCAATGCGTTTTTTTGCGGGAAAAACGCGCTGCAAAAAAAAGCAAGTGTGAAACTAGCCTAAGTCCCCCGGTTAGCACACCACCAGCAGCAAATGTTGAGTTGTCGTCGCAAGGGCAAATCAGTCAGGGAATCACACTGTTATTGCAACGAAAGACTGAATCTAGGCCATCAGAAACAACACCAACTCCATCACCATCATCAACCCTCTCTCAGTCCATCATGTCCACCGCTACTTCCACCATATGCAGCTCTCAAGTCCAGCTCACCCTACCAGAGACTATGAGTAGGACAAGAAAGTACTCATCCTCTCATCCACATACACTGGGTTTGAACGCCCACATTGTCAAACTAATTTTGATAGAGATGATGCCATATCGGTTGGTTGAAAGCGCAGCTTTCCGCGAACTCATGTCCTATGCAGTACCACGCTATGACCTACCCAGTCGCCACTTCTTTTCTCGCAAAGCCATCACAGCCCTCCACCTTTATGTGAAAGACCGCATTGTCCATGCACTCAAGCAATCAGTGAGTGGAAAGGTGCACCTCACAACAGATGCATGGTCCAGTAAGCATGGCCAGGGCCGTTACGTGTCCATCACTGTGCACTGGGTTAATGTGGTGGATGCAGGGTCCACAGGGGACAGCTGTGATGGCACAGTGCTGCCTAGCTCACGGTATAGGAAACAGTTGGCTGTAGGCGTTTGACCCTCCTCCTCCTCCAGAAGTGAAAGCTCATCCACAGAGCGTAGTCACACGAGCACTGCATCCGCAGCTGACAGTGGTGCACACAATGTGTCCCACTATCGATCAGCTAGTGGAAAGCGTCAGCAGGCTGTGTTGCAGATGATGTGTTTAGGTGACAGACACACGGCGGAGGTACTGGCCGACTACTTTCAGCGACAAACTGAGTCATGGCTGGGCAGTCTACATCTTGAGGCAGGCAAGGTAGTTAGTGATAACGGCCGAAATTTTGTGGCAGCCATAGCCCTTTCAAAACTCAGACACATACCTTGCTTGGCTCACACCTTGAACCTGGTGGTGCAGTGCTTCCTCACTAATTATCCGGAGTTAACAGGCCTGCTCCATAAGGTTCGAAAACTGTGCTCACACATCCGCCGGTTGCCGGTACACTCCAGTCGTATGCAGAAGCTGCAGCGATTGCTCCAACTTCCCAAGCACTGCCTAATTATCGACGTTGCAACAATGTGGAACTCCACCCTGCACATGGTTGAGCGGCTGTGGGAACAGAGGCAGGCCATAATGCATTTGTGGGAGGATACTCGGGCAGGCACTTTGAGGGCAGACATGGAGTTGACAAGTGTGCAGTGGTCGAAGCTGAAAGACCTCTGTAAAGTCCAATGTTTTGAGGAATGCACACGGCTGGTAAGCGCAGACGACGCCATCATAAGCATGAGCATCCCACTTATGCGTCTGCTCATGCAAACTTTGGCGCACATCAAGGATCAGGCGTCTGCAGCCGAGGATGATGAGGAAGAGGGGAGGGAAGCCTTGATGACAATCAGCCATTGTCTGTTCAGGGAACTGTCATGGACGAGGTGGAGGAAGAAAAGGAGGAGGAGGATGATGATGGGGATGATTATTTAGGGGAGGAGGATGCTTCTCGTGGGGCAAGAGAAAATTTTGGCGTGGCAAGGTCTGGTACTGGGTTTGTGCGTGACTGGAGGGATGTGGATTTGCTGGAAAGTGCTCCTCCACCCAGCACTCGCAGTGCATTATTGACACCGGGAACATTGGCCCACATGTCAGATTATGCCTTGCAGATCCTAAAAAGGGACCCCCGCATTGCCAAAATGATGAACGATAATGACTACTGGTTGGCCAGCATCCTGGATCCACGCTATAAAGGCAAATTCCAGAACATCATGCCACAGGAGAACCTTGACCTAATATTGGCTAACAAACAAGCAACTCTGGTAAACCGGTTGGTTGAGGTATTCCCAGCGCACAGCAGCGGTGATGGTTGTCACACGAGCCATAGGGGCCGGGGGCAACTTGGAAGAGGTGTTGGTGGTGCACACATCAGAAGTGGCGTTGGAGACAGGGGTTTCATGACCATGTTGTGGACTGATTTTTCAAGTCCCGCTCACACAACTGGTAATACTGCATCAATTGATAGTGACAGGAGACAGCACTTGTCAACTATGGTTACAAACTACTTTTCCTCCCATATCGATGTTCTCCCTCACAGGTCATTCCCATTTGACTATTGGGCAGCTAAACTGGACACCTGGCCTTAATTGGCACAATATGCCTTACAGGAGCTTGCTTGCCCAGCTGCAAGTGTGCTATCGGAAAGAGTCTTCAGTGCTGCTGGATCAATCCTGACAGAAAAAAGGACCCAAAATGTGGATGATCTAACCTTCATTAAAATGAACCATGCATGGGTTTCCAAGGATTTTGTCACACCTTACCCTGATGACACATAGGTTGACAGAAAAATGGCTTTCTTTGGTCCGCCTCTTCCTGGGACTTGAGCAATTTCATGTTTAGCAGCAGGTGAATGTCCCACATCAACATATGCCATTTTGTAAACCTCCCTAACAGGGCTGCCTTCTCCCCCCATGGCCGGGGTCAACACCTAGCGCACGCAACCGTGCGAGTGCCGTTGCCCTGGGAAGGTGGGTGGGCCGACTCTTGGGCACGGGCACTGGCACAGGGTCCCTCATAGTGCAATCAAGTGTCTCTGACGATGGGGGTGCACACCCACCATCAGACACACCGCAGTGCTATGAGGGGCCCAGTGCCAGTACCGACGCCCACGAGTGGACCACCCTTGCTTGGGCAGGGCCCCAGCATTTGCAATGTTTACCTCTCCCTGCTCCTCCGCTGTGTAGTCTGGGCTGTCAAATCCTTCACTGGGACTGTCACTACAAATTTGGTGAACTGATAGAAGATGATGGTTAAGACGTAGTTATGCCCTGTCCCGCTGGCCAGGATCTAGCTTCAGATGATCAATGGCTTCCATTTCTTATGGACGTCGACTCATAATGAGATGCAGTGGTGGTTTATCATCAGCTTTCACAGTTTTCCTACCCACAGACGTGTGACATTCAAGCGCACATTTTTAAATGTGCCCTCTCATGCCAATCCAAATGAATCGCCTACGGCCTGTGGCTTCTGTCTTTTGCACTCCAAAGTTACCTGACAGAGCATGCTAGGCAGTGAGCACCATGTTTACATCTCTCCCTGTGATCTAAATTATATGGATATGAGTAATGGCGATGGGATCAACGGTACTGCGATACAGCAACACTTTCTTCACAAAGAAAGGTTTTCGCTGTCACCACACACTAATTAATTTAGGGTCTGCATCGCCTCTGAGAATTGTAACGGAAGTTTTTTCCCGTGACTAGGAATTCCTAGATTTCTGCAATCACTAGAATTTATGTCAGTAATTGTATGCATCTCATTTCCTATTGTGGAGATTCTGGACTGTCTTACTGAGACAGAAATATATATGAAGATTTAAAAATACCACCAAAAGTGTATACTGGTGTACGCTTCAAATACATTTCCTTTTTTCTACTTTTTTAGATTGTTGTCTAATCCATACTGAGAACATGGAGATTTTAAATATTTAAACTATGCTATATATACCTGCTGTCCAGTGATAATGTACCCTTTCTCAACTTCGTACAAGCTGATCAAATTCATACTAGGCCTGAGACCGTCTGAGCCTGCCTCCTGATCTATAGACATAGGTTTTTAATGTGTAAACTATGCTATACATACCTGTAATCCAGTGATACGTTACCCTTTCACACCTTTGTCCAATCACGTCTAATCCATACTGGGCCTGAGACCGTCTGAGCCTGCCTCCTGATATATAGACCTACTTTTTAATGTGTAGACTATGCTATACATACCTGTTATCCTGTGATATGGTACCCTTATTCACCTTTGTCAAATCACGTCTAATCCATACAGGGCCTGAGACCGTCTGAGTCTGCCTCCTGTTATATAGACATAGGTTTTTAATGTGTAAACTATGCTATACATACCTGTTATCCAGTGATACGGTACCCTTTCTCACCTTTGTCCAATCACGTCTAATCCATACTGGGCCTGAGACCGTCTGAGCTGCCTCCTGTTATATACACCTACGTTTTTAATGTGTAAACTATGCTACATATATGCGTGTTACCCGGTGAAACTGTACCCTTTATCAACTTTCTAGAATCTTGTCGAATCCATACTGGGCCTGAGAACGGCTGCCAAGCTGTTAAGCAAGCTACAGCAACTGTGGTTTGGACACGTAATTTTTTGCATTTTTTCAGGAATGCCGGTTAGGCCTAATTCAGGAATTGCGGTTGACCTGCACTTACTGGGAAATCATCGTTCGCGGGGAATAATTGGAATCACAGATCCCCATCACTGACGGTGTTCTGCTGGTTATCTGCACCTGTAAGCGATAAAAGCTGGTCCTTTCAGTGTAGCGCACATGCAGCCCTGGACATGTAATGCCATGATAGACCATGATAGTGCCAGAGCCTCGCGTATCCCTCTAGTAAGCTTGACGCGTACCGCGGGGGCATGCCTGAGTCTTGTTCATTAACGGAATAAAGCTGACAAATTGCTAGCACAACTACAAACTGACATACCACACCACACACACCATCGACAAAGCTTTCAATATGTGCATCTTTTCTTGAAGTGGCATGGTTGTGGTTTCCCGGGTGGAGTCCAATTAAGCCGCAGGCTCCACTCCCGGTGGTGCCCTTTTGGACATTCCTTTAAGGTTCAGCTTTGCACTCATACTGCCCCCGGAAAGCAAACACTTTGCCTTCATGGACGCTGTTTGGAGGTTCGTGGGAATAACGCCGCCCGATCGCCAGTTGGCATAATTTATTGGTGGGAAGTCCGACGGTATATGATTGTGTTCAATTTCAGAATTTTTTTTTTTTGGTTGGTATTTTACATTTTTATTCCAGCCTTTCTTGACTTCATAAGGGAATGACAAGCCTATATCTGTGTCTCCTTCACCTCCTCCTTTTACTCCTCCACCTCTTTTCTAAATGTAGTTGCCCTTTTCCATATGTAATTTTTGTCTTCTGACCATTTTCTCTGCTTTGGGACACCTTTTAAGGTGTTTTGTAATTGTTTTCTATATGTTTGTATATGTTTGTCTGCCATTGTTTTCAACGGTGTTCGACGAACATTCGACGAACTTGCCTCATGTGTGACGAACCAAAACACTAGCGTGGTGGCTCAACACTACTCCTGATATATAGACGTACATTGTAAATGTTTAAACTATGCTATATATACCTGCTATCTGATGATACTGTACACTTTGTCTATTTTTTATATTCTTGTCTAATCCATACTGAGCCTGTGAGCATCTCTGTGTGACTGATGGAATATATATGGAGATTGACAATTATCCTTTGACTGAATAGAGCTGTACATTTCTGATACAGTGCCATATATCAGATGTTATTTTGTGTCTATTTTGTGCAAAATTTTGAAGTTTGGTGGAAGAGGCCGCGGAAGTGGGCGCGCGGTGGCTAGCTGGTGATGATGGTGGTGGTGCATCTGCTGGTAGTGGCAAAAGCACAATAGTAGCTAAGGCAGGAGGTGTTGAGCCTGCATCATGGTCTGGCTCCTGAACGCCTGGAATGATACCTTTTCTGGGAGTAGGTTAACCATTTTTAAAGGCAGAGCATGAGGAACTGGTTTTGGCTTACATTGCCGAAACAGACTCCATCAAATATGCCCGCCTCTTCTAAAGTTTCAAAAAATGCAAGCACTGAGTGGTCAAGTGCTGGCTCCTGGTCAGGAAGAACCCCTCTCCTTGTGTACTGCACCCCCACCCAAACTGAATGAGGCAGCAGGCCACACTTCACATTAGTCCATGTAGCTCTTTCTATCATACCATGCCTGGGTTATCAAGTCAAATCGTGAATTCCCCAGTCCAAGATGAATCTGACATGGAGTGTGGGTGGCCAGCCAGGGCAGTGGGGTTAATCGGTACCGGGCCAGTGTCTCACAGGGATGTGTCACGGTGGTGGTGACCCGTTCCGTGGCCCTGGGCGTCCAGGCAAAGGGGTGAATTATGTTTATAGGTGAATGATACTTGACGCCACCTCTGGTTTCTGATTAGATTGACCAGCGCTGCAGTGTTGCTTCTGTGGGACAGATGTTGTGGTGCAGCTAAGATGTAGAAGACCTGCACAGGTAGGGCCGTAGTCGCATGGCAGATGAAAGAGTTGGTAGATGGTGTGCAGTGCAGGATGTAGCTGAGCCCTGCACCAGGCGCAGGAGAAAGATGACAGACACAGTTGTGCAGTTCCTTTACCTGTACTTGGTAGGTGCTGTCCAGGACCCAGAGTACAGATGGAGAAGGAGTTGGTCAGCCTGGAAGCCAATTTGGATTTCTCCCTCTGCAGATAGGTAGAGTAGCCTCCATTCTAGCGCTTATCTAAGGTACTCGCAGTGCTGAGTTCAATGAAGTTCCCCCTGTTGACTCTCTTTTGGAACTTTCTCGTATGGCTGGCAGCCGTAGCCTTTTCCTTCTGGCTCACACACGTCGATGCTGGGGCCTCCAAGCCTCAGTTGGGTACAGAGCATTTACAGCTGCTACTTCCTCCGGATTCAGTGTCCCTACAAACTTGGAGACCGGAATCCGGACCATGCGCTCCAGCTAGGAGTGAGCCTTATCTCTGCTCATCCTCCAGCTCCCCTTCTCACGTCCACACATTTCCCCTTCCCTGCACAGAATGGCCTAACTTACTTCCTCACGACCACAGAGAGCAGCTCCTCAGCAGTCGTGTTCAGAGGTCTCCCTGCTGGCGTGGAGTGGGAAATGTGTTGTGTGTTGGTTTAACTGCTAGAGAGATCCTTTGTTGCTCCCAAGCATGACATCACACTCCCTAGGAGGAATGCCACTGTGCCACTGTGGCGACAGTACTCCTGGGGACGCCACAAGTGCACTGATGCCCAGCCACTGCTAGATGATTCTGCTGGTACATTGACCCAGACCACTACATTCCCTTCACACTCTACACAGCCAGAATATGACCCAGAGGAAACTCAGGTTCCCCTTCCCACATACTATACCACCTTACACGGTGACAAAGAGGAAGGTGCAGATGAAAGTGCAGGTTCCTTGAGCTGGTGGGGGGCATACTCATGGGCGACGGCACTGGCACAGGGCCCCTCATAGTACACAAAAGTGTTTCTGCCGGTGGGAGGGCCCCCCCACCCACTGTCAGACCCACCATCAGACACACCGCCACACACCGCCGTACTATTAGAGGGGCCCTGTGCCACTGCCGTCGCCAACGAGTGGGCCCCCCCTGCTTGCTCAGGATCACAGCACTTGCAAAGTTGAAATACTTACCTCTCCCTGCTCCACCGCCATGACGTCTTCCGCGTTTACTGACAGTGATAGTCTGATCAGAGAGCGCAATGACATCACGTCTGTACGCCCTCTGCCTAAACAGCCAAGTGCAGTGAGATGGACGATGGGGACGACGAGGAGTCCAGACTAGTACAGGGATTCCATAGCGAGGAGACTTATTTAATTGTTTTCAATGTTGGGACAGCAATTTTTGGGGAGCACTATACTCTGGAGAATGATATATGGGGCCCACCATACACTGGAGCATTCCAAAGGTGGACATCAGACATTGGAGCAGCACTTACAGGGCACATTATACACTAGAGCATTAGAAATGGGGCCCATTATGTATGAAGCATTATTTGGGCCCATAAAACAGTGGAGCTTCATCCATGGGGACCATCATATACTGTAGCATTATGTGGAGCTCATCATATACTGTTTCAAACATTATATGGGACCAATGATTCTGTATGGAGAAATATATGGGCCTCATTACTCTGCATAGCGCACTATGCGGTGGCCATAATACTGTATGGAGTAATATACTGTCCGTTTTTGGAGCTATTAAAAATGGATATCAGTCAAAAGATGTAAAAAGTGAAGTATTTTTCATTATATGTATGTATATACCAATGGCGCTAAGGCGTACTACCACAGAGCACACAGCGGCAAGTATTAGGACAACACACCACTCAAATTGTCTCAATAAAAATAATAATAAATAAACCTTGTATAAACTTGCGCTAGTTGAATGTGTCCTGGTTAAAAAACATAAAATTGAAAGGAGATATCCTATGAAGAGATCCGTTACCTTTAATGGAGCTAAAACTGGCGAGCACGGAGAAGAGTCTTCAGAAGACAGATAAATGTCCAGGTCCTTCCCAAAGATACTCCCCGACACAGCGATATATAAAGTTACTGGAGCTAAAGGGTGCTACCTCCTAGCATGCCGCCGTCCCGGCCGGTGACTGGCGTGCAGCTGGAGGTATATCACGGCAGGCTGTAGAGGTAACAGCAGCCGCTTGCAAAAGCAGGCCTGCAAGGTCCGAAAACGCTGAAGGACCTTGCGTGACGTCACAGTCACGTGGGAGGTCACGTGACAGGCAAAGAAGCGCCATGAGGCGCTTGCAGGCCTGCTTTTGCAAGCGGCGGCTGTTACCTCTACAGCCTGCCGTGATATACCTCCAGCTGCACGCCGGTCACCGGCCAGGACGGCGGCATGCTAGGAGGTAGCACCCTTTAGCTCCAGTAACTTTATATATCGCTGTGTCGGGGAGTATCTTTGGGAAGGACCTGGACATTTATCTGTCTTCTGAAGACTCTTCTCTGTGCTCGCCAATTTTAGCTCCATTAAAGGTAACAGATCTCTTCATAGGATATCTCCTTTCAATTTTATGTTTTTTAACCAGGACACATTCAACTAGCGCATGTTTATACAAGGTTTATGAAGTATTTTTCATTGTACTATGCCGCTATTTCTCTGCGGTATCGAAGCATCATGAGTTGTGGTATGTGTTAAAGGGGAGCTCGTTGGCCCAGGACACATGAAAACCTGGAGCCAGCCCTACCCCCCCACAAATTTAGCCAAATAACCCCCATTTTTCAGTGCGTAGCTAGTATTATGAAGTAAATTAAGGTTGAAAAGCTTCAGTAATCAGAATTGATGTTTTTGGCATTCAAAAGGGCACTGTAGGTGTGTTTCCTGTCCTCCTTTCCCTGCCGACTTTGCTTCCCCATTGACTTGCATTGGGTTTCGTGTTTCAGTCGGCCTTCGACTTTTCACGATAATCGGCCGATTTCGTTCGACCCGACTTTTGCGAAAGTCGGGTTTCATGAAACCCGACTCGACCATAAAAAAGGCAAAGTCGCTCATCTCTACTGACAACATGTCTCCAAATTTCCAAACACTAAATTTTGTATTTATTTTCAGAAAATCAGAAATGGTTAAAAAAATGCAGTGCTTGTAGACCTCAAATAATGCTAAGAAAACAAGTTCATAATCATTTAGAAACAACAATACTAATGTTTTAACTCAGGAAGAGTTCAGAAATCAATATTTTGTGGAATAACCATGATTTTTAATCACAGCCTTTCATGCATTTTGGCATGCTTTCCACCAGTCTTTCACACTGCTTTTGGGTGACCTTATGCCACGCCTGGTACAAAAATTTAAGCAGTTCTTTGTTTGATGGCTTGTGACTATCTATCATCCTCTTGATTACATTCCAGAAGTTTTCAATGGGGTTCAGGTCTGGAGACTGGGCTGCCCATGACAGGGATTTGATGTGGTGGTCCTTCATCCACACATTGATTGACCTAGCTGTGTGGAATGGCGCATTGTCCTGCTGTAAAAAACAGTCCTCAGAGTTGGGGAACATTGCTTGAACAGAAGGAATCAGCTGTTTTCCCAGGATAACCTTGTATGTGGCTTGATTCATACGTCCTTCGCAAAGAACAACCTGCCAAATTACAGCCTTGCTGAAGCATCCCCAGATCATCACCAAACCTCTAGAGATTTGGTGCACCTTACAAAGACTGGAAAACATGTATTTGGACGTTGCCTTGCTACACTTGTAAGGAGAGCTTTAAACTAGAGCAATGCAGGAAGGGAAGCAAAAGGCCAGAAAAAGCCATACACCTGACAAATGCTATTGAGAACTCTGCTATTAGAAATGGAAAGGAAGAACAAAGACAAAAGAATCTAAATAATAAAAATATTGGAGAAAGAGAAACCAATCACAAACTAAAATGTTTCTATACTAATGCACAAAGCATGGGCAACAAACAAGGAAAATTGGAACTACTAACACAGGAAAAGAAATATGATGTCATTGGAATCACTGAAACTTGGTGGAACAATACACATGATTGGAATACAAGACTAGAAGGATACAACTTATTTGCAAGAAACAGACTTGATAAACGAGGAGGAGGTGTCGCATTGTATGTTAGAAACGCGTATATCTGCACAGAGATTGAAGCTTCAGAGACTGGGAGTTCTGTGGAAACTGTTTGGGTAAGAATACAAGGACAGAACAATGGAAAGGACACCATTGTAGGCATTTACTACAGGCTGCCTGTGCAAGCTGAAGATATGGATGAACTCTTTATGTATCAAATGGCCAAGTTCTCCAAAATATATGACATAGATGTCATGGGAGATTTCAACTATCCAGACATTTGTTGGGCATCTCTCTCAGGCAAAACCAACAGGTCAAGGAAATTCTTATCCTGTCTTGCTGACAGCTTTATCTTCCAAAAGGTAGGGGAGAAAACAAGGGGAACTGCTACCTTGGATCTAATCCTTATAAACAGGGAGGACATTTTTGAACCCCTCTCCATAATCTTTGAAAATTCGTGGAGAGCAGGAGAAGTCCCAGAAGACTGGAGAAGAGCAAATGTTGTTCCTATCTTTATAAAGGGGAAGAAGGTGGACCCAGGCAACTATAGGCCGGTGAGTCTGACTTCTATACCAGGAAAGATCTTTGAACAAATTATTAAACAACATGTATGTCAGTACCTGGATAAGAATGAAGTGATTAAACAGAGTCAGCATGGGTTTGTAACTAATAAGTCATGTCAGACTAACTTAATTTCCTTCTATGACAGAATCACTGATTGGGTGGATCAGGGAAATGCTGTAGATATAGTATATCTTGACTTCAGCAAAGCATTTGACAAAGTATCTCATACAATCCTTATTGAAAAAATGGCTAAGTATGGAATGGACAAGGCAACTGTTAGGTGGATTCATAACTGGCTTAGTGATCAGACCCAAAGAGTGGTCGTAAATGGCTGCACATCCAGTTGGAATAACGTCTCAAGTGGGGTACCACAGGGCTCTGTCGTGGGCCCTGTATTGTTCAACATCTTTATCAATGATTTAGATGAAGGAATTAAGGGTAAACTGATTAAATTTGCTGATGAAACAAAGCTAGGAGGGATAGCTAATACGAGAGAAGAGAGAGAAGATTCAAAAAGATATAAATAAACTGGAGCAGTGGGCGGCAACTAGCAGAATGGTTTTTAACAGGGAAAAATGCAAAGTACTACATCTGGGTAATAAAAATGAAAAAATCATATACAGAATAGTAGGAATAGGGCTAAGCAACAGCACATGTGAAAAAGACTTGGGTATACTAATAGATCACAGACTGAATATGAGTCAACAGTGTGATGCAGCAGCAAAAAAAGGCAAATGCAATTCTAGGATGTATTAACAGAAGCATACAGTCTAGATCACATGAAGTCATTATTGCCCTCTACTCCTCTTTGGTCAGACCTCATCTGGAATACTGTTTCCAGTTCTGGGCGCCACATTTTAAAAAAGACATCAACAAACTGGTGCAAGTTCTGAAAAGAGCGACCAGAATGATGACCGGTCTGCAAACCTTGTCTTATGAAGAAATGTTGCAGGATTTGGGTATGTTTAGCCTGCAAAAGAGAAGACGGAGAGAAGTCTTAATAGCTGTCTACAAATATCTCAAGGGCTGTCACAGTGCAGAAGGATCATCTTTATTCTCATTTGCACAAGGAAAGACTAGAAGCAATGGGATGAAACCAAATGGGAAGAGACAAAGATTAGATATTAGAAAAAACTTTTTGACAGTTAGAGTGATCAATAAGTGGAACAGGCTGCCACGAGAAGTGGTAAGTTCTCCATCAATAGAAGTCTTCAAACAGAGGCTGGACAGACATCTGTCTGGGATGATTTAGCGAATCCTGCTTTGAGCAGGGGGTTGGACCAGATGGCCCTGGAGGTCCCTTCCAACTCTACGATTCTATGATTATATGATTCTCAATAAAAATGTTGGCTCGCCCCACAAAAAATAAGCCCTCACACAGCTCTGTCAACTAAAAAATGAAAACGGTACAGTTTTGGAAAATGGTTACACTATAGAAACATTTTTTTTATTTCCAAATTTCTTTTAACCAGTAATATAATTTTAAGAAAATGGATACCATATCACTATAATCGTATTGCTCTGTACTCATCTGCACAATCATGGTACCAGATATTTTTTAACCATTTAATGTTTGACATAAAAATAATTCCCCCTAAAAAGTCAAAATTGTGGGACGTTTTTGCCATTTTGCCATAAAAACAAAGCCTAAAAAACAATGGGAGAATTGTTGCTTTCTACCAAGCCCTCCTCCTTCACTCAAAAAACATGAAGCTAAACAATACAATCCCAAAATAGTGCTATAGAAAACACATGAAAAATAAAAAAAAAAGTTACGGCTTTCAAAATGAGAAGATGAAGAAATGAAAACAAAAGAAAAGAAAAATAAATTTTAAGTCATTAAAGAGAAATTCTGCTAAAAAAAGTTATTAAGAGCATAAGTAGAGTTGAGCGAAACAGGTCGGTCAATTTCAAAAGTCGCCGACTTTTGCAAAAGTCGGGTTTCAAGAAACGAAACCCAACCATAGCGTGAGGTCGGCCACGAGGTCGGCGACCAGAGCACCAAAGTCGCGTTTCAAATGATGCTTCAGTGCCCTTTTTCAGCCAATGATTGAGGACGCACACTGTGGGCAACGCGATGACATAGGCAGCGGCCACCGCCATCTTTGAGAAGGGCATACAAGTGATTGGCTTGCTTTGTGTGGCGTCACAGTGGGTATAAAAGGGCGTGCACGCCGACTGCCATCTTACTTCTGCCAATCTCAGAAAAGGGAGAGCTGCTGCTGCTGCTGATTCTGTAGGGAGAGCGTTAGGCAGGGAAGAAGATGCAAAAAACTGCTTCTGCTGCTAGCGATTTTGCCTGTACAACACACCAGTTAGTGTGCAGTGCAAGGGGAGGCTATATTTTGGTGCATCAGCTCTGTTGGTTATTAGGCTGCCTTATAAGGCTCCCTGATAGCTGCATTGCTGTTTTCACACTGCTTTGCAAACTGCTTTTTTAAAAGCAAAAATACTTTTCATCCTCTTTTTTGCCCAGTTACCAAGCGTTCATTTTTCCACACTTTTGTGTGCAGCAGTCCTGCTTATTAGGCTGCCTGCTGCCATACTTGGGACTAAGAGCATCATTGTCAGCTTGCTAAAATCTCTAGGGAGATTCAAATTCTGCCCAGTCCTATATAGACATTTTATACACCATCCAATTTCAGCCTGTTATATTGAGGTGTAATCTACACTGGGCCTGAGATATTAGTTCAGTGTCCTCAAGTCTGTAGGGAGATTCAAATTCTCCCCAGTCCTATATAGACATTTTATACACCATCCAATATCAGCCTGTTATATTGAGGTGTAATCTACACTGGGCCTGAGATAATAGTTCAGTGTCCTCAAGTCTGTAGGGAGATTCAAATTCTCCCCAGTCCTATATAGACATTTTTTACACCATCCAATTTCAGCCTGTTATATTGAGGTGTAATCTACACTGGGCCTGAGATAATAGTTAAGTGTCCTCAAGTCTGTAGGGAGATTCAAATTCTCCCCAATACTATAAACACCTTGTACCTTGTTTTACAGTACCATATAGCTGGTGGTATTTTGGGTACATTTTCCCAAAAATGAGGAAATGTGTTGGAAGAGGCCGTGGAAGTGGGCAGGGGCTGCCAGCTGGTAATGATGGTGTTGGTGGTGGTGGATCTGCTGGTAGTGTCAAAAGCACAATAGCACCTAATGCAGGATGTGTTGAGCCTGTGTCATCGTCTGGCTTCACAAAGCCTCGAAGGCTCCCTTTTCTGGGAGTAGATAAACCGCTTTTAAAGCCGGAGCTTCAGGAACAAGTTTTGGCTTACATTGCTGACACAGCCTCCAGCTTTCTCGCCTCCTCTTCTGAACTTTCAAAAAATAAAAGCACTGAGTCGTCATTGCTGGCTCATGGTCAGGAACCACACCTTTCCTTGTGTCCTTCACCCCTACCACAAGTAAAGGATGCGGCAGGCCACACTACAGATTACTCCATGGAGCTCTTTTCACATACCATGCCTGGGTTATCAAGTCAAATCGTGAATTACCCAGTCCAAGAAGAATCTGACATGGAGTGCACTGATGCCCAGCCACTGCTAGATTTATCTGCTGGCACATTCACTCAGAGCACTACATTGTCCTCGCAGTGTACTGAGCCAGAATCTGACCCTCATGAAACTCAGGTGCCCCGTCCCGCATACTATGCAACCTTACATGGTGACACAGAGGAAGGTGCACATGACATTGAAGAGGAGGTGATGGATGACCCAGTTGTTAACCCAGATTGGCATCCATTGGGGGAAGAGGGTGCAGCTGCCAATAGCTCAGAAGAGGAGGAGGAGCATCCGCAGCAGGCATCGAAATCGCAACAGCTGTTATCTGGCAGGCCCAGAGCAGTCCAAAAACGGGTTACAAAAACCAAAAGAGTTGCAGGACAGCTAGGCCAGACGGTCAAATTAGCACAGCATGCAAGGCCTCAAAATGTCTTCCATAGTAGGAAGAGTGCAGTGTGGCACTTTATTGAACAAAATCTTAATGATCAGGCAAAGGTTATCTGTAAGAAGTGCGCAAAGACCTTCAGCCAAGGGAAAAATCTGAGAAATTTGAATACCAGTTGCATGCTTAGACATTTAACCACCATGCACTTGCAAGCGTGGATGGACTACCAAACCTCACGTACTACATGTGCAACTGCTCCCAATGAAGGTAGTCAGCAACGCTATATCGTTTCCCCCACGGTAAGCCCACCGGTTAGCACACAACCAGCAGCAAATGTTGAGGTGTCGTCGCAAGGCCAAAGCAGTCAGGGAATCACAATGTTATTGCTATGAAAGACTGAATCTAGGCCATCAGAAAGAACACCAACTCCATCACCATCATCAACCCCCTCTCAGTCCGCCATGTCCACCGCTAGTTCCACCATATGCAGCTCTCAAGTCCAGCTCACCCTACCCGAGACTATGAGTAGGACAAGAAAGTACTCATCCTCTCATCTGCGTACACTGGGTTTGAACACCCACATTGCCAAACTAATCTCATTAGAGATGATGCTCTACCGGTTGGTTGAAAGCGAATCTTTCTGCGAACTCATGGCCTATGCAGTACCACGCTATGACCTAACCAGTCGGCACTTTTTTCTCGCAAAGCCATCCCAGCCCTCCAACTTCATGTGAAAGACCGCATTGTCCATGCACTCAAGCAATCAGTGAGTGGAAAGGTGCACCTCACAACAGATGCATGGTCCAGTAGGCATGGCCAGGGCCGTTACGTGTCCATCACTGCGCACTGGGTTAATGTGGTGGATGCAGGGTCCACAGGGGACAGTGGCGGTGGGACAGTACTGCCTAGCCCATGGTATAGGAAACAGTTGGCTGTAGGCGTTCGACCCTCCTCCTCCTCCAGAAGCGAAAGCTCGTCCACAGAGCGCAGTCGCACGAGCACTCCATCCGCACGTGCCAGGGTTGCACACTTGGTGTCCCACTATCGAACAGCTAGTGGTAAGCGTCAGCAGGCTGTGTTGAAGATGATGTGTTTGGGCGACAGACACACTGCGGAGGTACTGGCCGACTACTTGCAGCGACAAACTGAGTCATGGCTGGGCAGTCTACATCTTGAGGCAGGCAAGGTGGTTAGTGATAACGGCCAGAATTTTGTGGCAGCCATAGCCCTTTCAAAACTCCGACACATACCTTGCCTGGCTCACACCTTGAACCTGGTGGTGCAGTGCTTCCTCAATAATTATCCGGAGTTAACAGGCCTGCTCCAGAAGGTTCAAAGACTGTGCTTGCACATCCGCCAGTCGCCCGTACACTTCAGATGTATGCAGAAGCTGCAGCAATTGCTCCAACTTCCCAAGCAGCGCCTAATTATCGACGTTGCAACAAGGTGGAACTCCACCCTGCATATGGTTGAGAGGCTGTGTGAACAGAGGCAGGCTGTAATGCATTTGTGGGAGGATACACGGCCAGGCACTTTAAGGGCAGACATGGAGTTGTCGGGTGTGCAGTGGTCGAAGCTGAAAGACCTCTGTAAAGTCCTTCAGTGTTTTGAGGAATGCACACTACTGGTAAGTGCAGACAATGCCATCATAAGCATGAGCATCCCAATTATGCGTCTGCTCATGCAAACTTTGACGCACATTAAGGAGCAGGTGTCTGCAGCCGTGGAGGATGATGAAGAGGAGGAGGGAAGCCTTAATGACAGTCAGCCATTGTCTGCTCCGGAACCTCTCCTGGACGAGGTGGAGGAAGAAGAGGAAGAGGAGGAGGATGATGATGGGGATGATTATTTAGAGGAGGAAGATGCTTCTCATTGGGGCAAGAGAAAATGTTGGCGTAGCAAGGTCTGGTACAGGGTTTGTGCGTGACTGGAGGGATGTGGATTTGCCAGAAAGTGCTCCTCCACCCAGCACTTGCAGTGCATCATTGACACCTGGAACATTGGCCCACATGTCAGATTATGCCTTGCAGATCCAAAAAGGGACCCCTGCATTGCCAAAATGATGAACGATGATGACTACTGGTTGGCCAGCATCCTGGATCCACGCTATCAAGGCAAATTCCAAAACATCATGCCACAGGAGAACCTTGACCTACTATTGGCTAACAAACAAGCAACTCTGGTAAATAGTTTGTTTGAGGCATTCCCAGCACACAGCAGCGGTGATGGTTCTCCAACGAGCCATAGGGGGCAACATGGAAGAGGTGTTCGTGGTGCACACATCAGAAGTGGCGTTGGAGACAGGGGTTTCATGACCATGTTGTGGACTGATTTTTCAATTCCCGCTTACACGACTGGTAATACTGCATCGAATGAAAGTGACAGGAGACAGCAGTTCTCAACTATGGTTACAAACTACTTCTCATCCCATATCGATGTTCTCCCTCACAGGTCATTCCCCTTTGACTATTGGGCCTCTAAACTGGACGCCTGGCCTGAATTGGCACAATATGCCTTACAGGAGCTCGCTTGCCCTGCTGCTAGTGTGCTATCGGAAAGAGTCTTCAGTGCTGCTGGCTCAATCCTGACAGCAAAAAGGACCCGTCTGTCGACCCAAAATGTTGATGATCTAACCTTCATTAAAATGAACGATGCATGGGTTTCAAAGGATTTTGTCACACCTTCCCCTGATGACACATAGGTTGCCAGAAAAATGGCTCGCATTTGTCCTCCTCTTCCTCGGACTTCTCCAATTCCTCCATTTGCAGCTGCTGAATGTCCAACATCAACATATGCCATTTTTTAAACCTCTCTAACTGGTCTGCCTGCCCCCCATGGCCGGGGTCACCACCTAGCGCACGCAACCGTGCGAGTGCCATTGCCCTGGATGGGTGGGTGGGCCGACTCTTGGGTGCCGGCACTGGCACAGGGTCCCTCATAGTGCAATCAAGTGTCTCTGACAGTGGTGGTGCACACCCGCCGTCAGACACACCGGCATACTATGAGGGGCCCAGTGCCAGTACCGACGCACACGAGTGGGCCCCCCTTGCTTGGGCAGGGCCCCAGCATTTGCAATGTTTACCTCTGCCTGCTCCTCCACTGTGAAGTCTGGGCTGTCAAATCCTTCCCTGGGACTGCCACTACAAATTTGGTGAACTGATAGATGATGGTTAAGACGTAGCTATGCCCTGTCCTGCTGGCCAGGCTCTAGCTTCAGATGATCAATGGCTTCCATTTCTTATGGACGTCGACTCATAATGAGATGCAGTGGTGGTTTATCATCAGCTTTCACAGTTTTCCTACTCACAGACGTGTGACATTCCTGCCCACATTTTTAAATGTGCCCTCTCATGCCAATCCAATAGAATCGCCTACAGCCTGTGGCTTCTGTCTTTTGCACTCCAAAGTTACCTGACAGATCATGATAGGCAGTGAGGACCATGTCTACATCTCTCCCTGTGATCAAAATTTGTTGGAGATGAGTAACGGTGATGGGATCAACGGTACTGCGATACAGCAACCCTTTCTTCACAAAGAAGTGTTTTTGCTGTCTCCACACACAAAGTAATTGAGGGTCAGCATCGCCTCTGAGAATTCTCCAGGGAGTTTTTCCCATGATTAGTAATTCCTAAATTTCTGCAATCACTCGACTTTATGTCTATACTTTTATCCATCTCGTTTCCTCTTGCGGAGAGTCTGGACTTTCTTACTGAGACAGAAATATATATGAAGATTCAAAAATACCCCTACAGTGTATACTGGTGTACGCTTCAAAAACATTTCCTTTTTTCTACTTTTTAGATTGTTGTCTAATCCATACTGAGGCTGTGAGTGTCTTTGTCGGACTCCAGAAATAAACACACGGAGATTTTAAATGTTCAAACTATGCTATATATACCTGTTATCCGGTGATACTGTACCCTTTCTCAACTTTCTGCAATCTTGTCGAATCCATAGTGTGCCTGAGACCGTCTGAGTCTGCCTCCTGATTACAGATGAGTGGTGTTTGAGTGGAACTGTTGGCCAAGTTCAAATTCTAGCTGTTTTGGGTGGTGTTAGATCCGTTCGTTGAACTACAACACTTTGATTAAAATTCGGCTGTTTGAGTTTCCATTGGAGAATGTTTTGTTAAACAAAAGCGTATTTTTTTTCACATTAATAATGGTTTTCAATGATAATAGACAGTTTTAGGGCATAGTAGCGGTGTCTGGTAGCCAGCGGTGTAGTACACCTGTGAAGGAGCTACACCGTGTGTGTTTCTAATAATTTTTTACCGCATATTGTCCTGAAAATCCTTTTGGGCAAAGTAACTGTGTCTGCTACTCAGAAGAGGAGCCCACCCGTGAACCGAGCTATGCTGCCTGTTTATGAAAGAGCCAGTTTTTGACTGCATTTACACCACTTAATACTTTGGGCCTAGTAACTGTGTATGCTACTCAGCAGAGTTGGTCACCCGTGAACCAAGCTATGCCGCCTGTTTATGTAAGAACTGTGTGCTACTCAGCAGAGGAGCCCAGCTGTTAAGCAAGCTATAGCACCTGTGGTTTGGACACTTAATTTTTTCACATTCTTTCTGGAATGCCATTTAGGCCTAATTCCGGAATTACGGTTGACCTGCACTTACTGAGAAATGCTTGTTCGCGGGGAAGAATTGTAATCCCAGATCCCCATCACTAACGGGGTTCAGCGTGTTATCTGCACCTGTAAGCGATACACGCCGGTCCTTTCATTGTAGCACGCGTGCAGCCCCAGACATGTAAGGGCATGACAAACCTGTTATTGGCCGATCTCGCATGCCAGAGCCTCACGTGTCCCTCTAGTAAGCTGGACGCGGACCGCGGGGGCAGGCCGGAGTCTCATTCGTTAACGGAATTAAGCTTGCAATCTGTGCAGCCTTTTTGTGGATGGCATGGTTGAGGTTGCCCGTGTTGAGTCCAATTAAGCCGCAGGCTCCACTCCTGGTGGTGCCCTTCTGGACATTCCTTTAAGGTTCAGCTTTGCAACCATACTGCCCCGGAAACCAAACACTTTTCCTGACAGTGACATTCTGGTCAAAGAGCGTGATGACATCACGTCTGTACGCCCTCTGCCTAAACAGCCAAGTGCAGAGAGATGGAAGATGGGGACGACGAGGAGTCCAGACTAGCACAGGGATTCCCTAGCGAGGAGACTTATTTAATTGTTTTAAAGGTTGGGAGCAATTTTTGGGGAGCACGATACTCTGGAGAATGATATCTGGAGCCCACCATACACTGGAGCATTGCAAAGGTGGACATCAGTCACTGGAGCAGCATTTACAGGGCCCATTATACACTGGAGCATTAGAAATGGGGCCCATTATATATGGAGCATTATTTGGGCCCATAAGACACTGGAGCTTCATCCATGGTGAACAACATATACTGTAGCATTATGTGGAGCTCATCATATACTGTATCGAACATTATATGGGATCAATGATTCTGTATGGAGAAATATATGGGCCTCATTACTCTGTATGGCGCACTATGCGGTGGCCATAATACTGTATGGAGGAATATACTGTCCATTTTTGGAGCTATTGGAGAATTTAAAATGGATATCAATCATGTGATGTAAGAACTGAAGTATTTTTCATTGTACTGTACCGCTATTTTTCTGCCGTTTCAAAGGATCATGAATTGTGTCATGTGTTAAAGGAGCCCAGTGACACTCTTTGGCCCTGGGCCCACAAAAATCTGGAGCCAGCACTACCCCCCCCCACAACTTTAGCCAAATAACCCCCAGTTTTCAATGCCTAACTATTATTATAAAGTAAATTAAGGTTGACAAGCTTAAGCAATAAGAATTGATGTTTTTGGCATTAAAATGGGAACTCTAGGTGTGTTTCCTGTCCTCCACTCACTGCCTACTTTTCTTCCCCATTGACTTACATTGGGTTTCGTGTTTCAGTCGGCCTTCGACTTTTCACGATAATCGGCCGATTTCGTTCGACCCGACTTTTGCGAAAGTCGGGTTTCGTGAAACCCGACTCGACCCAAAAAAAGGCAAAGTCGCTCATCTCTAAGCATAAGTGATTGCTTTGGGATCGGTGTGGGTTGACCGCACTTTTGTCCATCGATGTACTTAACTATCTCATATCTTCAAGGTTCGTTAAAGGATCGATAATGACTTGCAGGATTGCTACTTCCAACAGGTGGCACTAAAGTTCAAGTCCGCATCCTCTCTGAAGAGACTCAATTCGCATATTTAATTTCCCAGAGGAGCATGCAAGGTGTTTAAATCTCCTAATACTGGTATGCCAGTCCTAGCATGTCACTCTCCACAAGGAGAAAACTTACTTCTTAGATCCCAACTATCTCCAAAGCAGAAAAAATGGAGAGTCAGTCGAGAATTCACATGACCATTTTATGCACGCTGGGGACAAAATAATCCCATTCTGGTGATCAGTAGGGGTTTGATCACTTAGATCTCCTACTGTTCATTGGAACACTTTTGCTGCCTTTGAAACCCAACTACTTCTGTAGGTTCCATAGATGATGATTAGAGCAGAAGATGAGCATGGGCATTACCACTCCTTTAAGGTTACATTCCCACGGTGACCTTTTGGTGGATTTTTGACGCTGCAGAATTTCTGCACCTATTATTTAGTATTTGGTTACTTACATTTTTTCATTGCATTCTTGTGTGGAATTTTTATTGCATTTTTGTGGTCTGCGTGTCATGCTTTAAATAAAGCTACTTTGTTTTTGATACTTCCCAGTATTTGACGTTGATAAAACATTATTGACATACTTAGGTGCAGATTACATGGATTTTTTATGTTTTTTCGCCACGGAAACACATCTAATGCAAGTCTATGGTGTATATCTGCACAGAAGTCTCAGCATACCAGTAAGAGGAATTGACATGTTGTGGATAGTGTTGAGCTTTCCGATACCGCAAGTATCGGGTATCGGCCGATATTAGCTGTACCGGAATTCCGATACTGACTTCCGATACTTTTTTCGGAATCGGAAGTTCCCATAAAGCTATCAGCCTGCTCGATTTGATTCAGCCAATGGGAATCCTCAGAAGTCTGGGCACATCCTGTTAGGCATGTTAACTATTGGCATGACTGTGATTGGCTGCTGAAATGACGTCATCATGATGCGCGGTCTGTGCCGACTGCCGGTGGTCTGTACGGTCCTCTCGGGGGCCTGTGCTGGCTGCCGGTGGTCTGTATGGGCCAGCCGGGTGCCTGTGCCGGCTGTCGGTGGTCTGTGCGGGCCTGCCGGGGGCCTATGCCGGCTGCCGGTGGCCTGTACAGGACAGCCGGGTGCCTGTGCCGGCTGTCGGTGGTCTGTGCGGGCCTGCCGGGGGTCTTGTGTGTGTGCAGGCATCGTCCGATGGGACTACAAGTCCCATCGGGCGATGCCTGCTACACTGACAGTGATTGACACATTAGCCAATGATGGGACAGTAGTAGTCCCATCATCCGGCTAATGTGTTGAATGTAAAAAAAAACCAAAAACATGCTACATACATACTACATACATACTACAATCATACAGCATACATACATACTACATACATGCTACATATATACTACATTCATACTACATATATACTACATTCATACAACATACATACATACATACATACTACATACATACTACATACACTCACTGGCCACTTTATTAGGTACACCTGTCCAACTGTGTGTTAAGACTTAATTTCTAATCAGCCAATCACATGGCGGCAACTCAGTGCATTTAGGCATGTAGACATGGTCAAGACAATCTCCTGCAGTTCAAACCGAGCATCAGTATGGGGAAGAAAAGTGATTTGAGTGCCTTTGAACGTGGCATGATTGTTGGTGCCAGAAGGGCTGGTCTGAGAATTTCAGAAACTGCTGATCTACTGGGATTTTCACGCACAACCATCTCTAGGGTTTACAGAGAATGGTCCGAAAAAGAAAAAAAATCCAGTGAGCGGCAGTTCTGTGGCCGGAAATGCCTTGTTGATGCCAGAGGTCAGAGGAGAATGGGCAGACTGGTTCGAGCTGATAGAAAGGCAACAGTGACTCAAATTGCCACCCGTTACAACCAAGGTAGGCAGAAGAGCATCTCTGAACGCACAGTGCGTCGAACTTTGAGGCAGATGGGCTACAGCAGCAGAAGACCACACTGGGTACCACTCCTCTCAGCTAAGAACAGGAAACTGAGGCTACAATTTGCACAAGCTCATCGAAATTGGACAGTAGAAGATTGGAAAAACGTTGCCTGGTCTGATGAGTCTCGATTTCTGCTGCGACATTCGGATGGTAGGGTCAGAATTTGGCGTAAACAACATGAAAGCATGGATCCATCCTGCCTTGTATCAACGGTTCAGGCTGGTGGTGGTGGTGTCATGGTGTGGGGAATTTTTTCTGGGCACTCTTTGGGCCCCTTGGTACCAATTGAGCATCGTTGCAACGCCACAGCCTACCTGAGTATTGTTGCTGACCATGTCCATCCCTTTATGACCACAATGTACCCAACATCTGATGGCTACTTTCAGCAGGATAATGCGCCATGTCATAAAGCTCGAATCATCTCAGATTGGTTTCTTGAACATGACAATGAGTTTACTGTACTCAAATGGCCTCCTCAGTCACCAGATCTCAATCCAATAGAGCATCTTTGGGATGTGGTGGAACGGGAGATTCGCATCAGGGATGTGCAGCCGACAAATCTGCGCCAACTGTGTGATGCCATCATGTCAATATGGTCCAAAATCTCTGAGGAATGCTTCCAGCACCTTGTTGAATCTCTGCCACGAAGAATTGAGGCAGTTCTGAAGGCAAAAGGGGGTCCAACCCCTTACTAGCATGGTGTACCTAATAAAGTGGCCAGTGAGTGTATATACTACATACAAACTACATACATACTATATATACTACATTCATACAACATACATCCATACTACATACATGCTACATATATACTACATTCATACAACATACATGCATACATACTACATACATACTACATATATACTACATAATACTACATACATGCTATATATATACTACATTCATACATACATACTACATACATGCTACATATATACTACATTCATACAACATACATACATACATACTACATACATGCTACATATATACTACATTCATACAACATACATACTACATACATGCTACATATGTACTACATTCATACAACATACATACTACATACATGCTCCATATATACTACATTCATACATACTACATACATGCTACATATACACTACATTCATACAACATACATACATACTACATACATGCTACATACATACTACATTCATACATACTACATACATACTACATTCACACAACATACTTACATACATACATACTACATACATACTACATACATACTACATACATAGTATATTCATACAGCATACATACATATATACTACATACATGCTACATATATACTACATTCATACAACATACATACATACTACATACATGCTACATATATACTACATTCATACAACATACATACTACATACATGCTACATTCATACAACATACATACATACTACATACATGCTACATATATACTACATTCATAAAAAACAAATCTGAACTGAGAAAAGTAAGTTAATGTGTATGCACAATGTAAGTGCATATTAACACATGACCATTAACCAGAGAAAACAAAAAGCAAAAAACACAAATATCCTGAACTAAAAGTAAAAAATATACTGCAAATAATGCATAAAGGTAATAATAATAATAATAATAATAATAAGGGTATTTAGTAAACATAATTTAGTCTCACTTTTGGCATTGCTGTGTGAAAAAGTTCCCATGCAGCATTTGCCATAAAGTGAGACCAGGGACTATTTTTTTACAGTGGCGGAGGAATACAGTGCGGAAGGATACCTACCTCCCGACACTGGATTCCTGAGCCCCGTAGAGAGCGGTCCCATCAGCTGATGGTGCTGTTCTCCACGGATGATCGGCGTGGGACACTCACTCGTGGATTTCTGCGGATCAGGGAGTATTTGGTGGTTTGTTATTTTCATATTTTTCCTTAGATGACACTGGCTTCGGGGATCAAAGTGACAAGTATTGGTGAGTATGTACTCTGTGTTATATGTACTGTATGTCTATATGTATGTATGGTATGAATGTATTGTATGCAGTATGTATGTTGTATGTCTGTAGCATGTTGTATGTATGTTTGTAGTATATATGTATGTTGTATGAATGTAGCATATATGTAGCATGTATGTAGTATATATGTATGTTGTATGAATGTAGTATATATGTAGTATGTATGTAGTATGTATGTACTATGTATGTATGTTGTATGTAGTATGTATGTTGTATGAATGTAGTATGTATGTATGTTGTATGTAGTATATATGTAGTTTGTAGTATATATGTATGTTGTATGAATGTAGTATATATGTAGCATGTATGTAGTATGTATGTACCATGTATGTATGTTGTATGCAGTATGTATGTTGTATGAATGTAGTATATATGAAGCATGTATGTACTATGTAGTATGTATGTATGTTGTATGAATGTAGTATATATGTATGTATGTTGTATATATGTATGTTGTATGAATGTAGTATATATGAAGCATGTATGTAGTATGTAGTATGTAGTATATATGTATGTTGTATATATGTAGCATGTATGTATGTATGTTGTATGAATGTAGTATATATGTAGTATGTATGTAGTATGTATGTATGCTGTATGAATGTAGTATATATGTGGCATGTATGTATGTATGTTGTATGAATGTAGTATATATGTAGCATGTATGTAGTATGTATGTTGTATGAATGTAGTATACAGTGGGGAAAAAAATGTTTTTAGTCAGTCAGCAATAGTGCAAGTTCCACCACTTAAATAGATGAGAGGTGTCTGTAATTTACATCATAGGTAGACCTCAACTATGGGAGACAAACTGAGAAAAAAAAATCCAGAAAATCACATTGTCTGTTTTTTTTTCATTTTATTTGCATATTATGGTGGAAAATAAGTATTTTGTCAGAAACAAGCAATCAAGATTTCTGGCTCTCACAGACCTGTAACTTCTTCTTTAAGAGTCTCCTCTTTCCTCCACTCATTACCTGTAGTAATGGCACCTGTTTAAACTTGTTATCAGTATAAAAAGACACCTGTGCACACCCTCAAACAGTCTGACTCCAAACTCCACTATGGTGAAGGCCAAAGAGCTGTCAAAGGACACCATAAAACAAAATTGTAGCCCTGCACCAGGCTGGGAAGACTGAATCTGCAATAGCCAACCAGCTTGGAGTGAAGAAATCAACTGTGGGAGCAATAATTAGAAAATGGAAGACATACAAGACCACTGATAATCTCCCTCGATCTGGTGCTCCACGCAAAATCCCACCCCGTGGGGTCAGAATGATCACAAGAACGGTGAGCAAAAATCCCAGAACCACGCGGGGGGACCTAGTGAATGAACTGCAGAGAGCTGGGACCAATGTAACAAGGCCTACCATAAGTAACACACTACGCCACCATGGACTCAGATCCTGCAGTGCCAGACGTGTCCCACTGCTTAAGCCTGTACATGTCCGGGCCCGTCTGAAGTTTGCTAGAGAGCATTTGGATGATCCAGAGGAGTTTTGGGAGAATGTCCTATGGTCTGATGAAACCAAACTGGAACTGTTTGGTAGAAACACAACTTGTCGTGTTTGGAGGAAAAAGAATACTGAGTTGCATCCATCAAACACCATACCTACTGTAAAGCATGGTGGTGGAAACATCATGCTTTGGGGCTGTTTCTCTGCAAAGGGGCCAGGACGACTGATCCGGGTACATGAAAGAATGAATGGGGCCATGTATCGTGAGATTTTGAGTGCAAACCTCCTTCCATCAGCAAGGGCATTGAAGATGAAACGTGGCTGGGTCTTTCAACATGACAATGATCCAAAGCACACTGCCAGGGCAACAAAGGAGTGGCTTCGTAAGAAGCATTTCAAGGTCCTGGAGTGGCCTAGCCAGTCTCCAGATCTCAACCCTATAGAAAACCTTTGGAGGGAGTTGAAAGTCCGTGTTGCCAAGCGAAAAGCCAAAAACATCACTGCTCTAGAGGAGATCTGCATGGAGGAATGTGCCAACATACCAACAACAGTGTGTGGCAACCTTGTGAAGACTTACAGAAAACGTTTGACCTCTGTCATTGCCAACAAAGGATATATCACAAAGTATTGAGATGAAATTTTGTTTCTGACCAAATACTTATTTTCCACCATAATATGCAAATAAAATGAAAAAAAAACAGACAATGTGATTTTCTGGATTTTTTTTTCTCAGTTTGTCTCCCATAGTTGAGGTCTACCTATGATGTAAATTACAGACGCCTCTCATCTTCTTAAGTGGTGGAACTTGCACTATTGCTGACTGACTAAATACTTTTTTCCCCACTGTATATGTAGTATGTATGTATGTATGCTGTATGAATGTAGTATATATGTAGTATGTATGTAGTATGTTTTTTTTTGTTTTTTTTTACATTGAACACATTAGCCAGATGATGGGACTACTACTGTCCCATCATTGGCTAATGTGTCAATCTCTGTCAGTGTGGCAGTCATCGCCCGATGGGACTTGTAGTCCCATCGGACGATGCCTGCACACACACAAGACCCCCGGCAGGCCTGTACAGACCACCGACAGCCGGCACAGGCCCCCGGCAGGCCAGCACAGGCCCCCAAGAGGCCCATACAGACCACCGCCAGCCGTCACAGGCCCCTGGCAGGCCCATACAGACCACCGACAGCCGACACAGGCCCCCGGCAGGCCGGCACAGGCCCCCGAGAGGCCCATACAGACCACCGACAGCCGGCACAGGCCCCCGACAGGCCCATACAGGCCCCCGGCAGGCCGGCACAGGCCCCCGAGAGGCCAATACAGACCACCGACAGCCGGCACAGGCCCCCGGCAGGCCGGCACAGGCCCTCGAGAGGCCCATACAGACCACCGACAGCAGCACAGGCCCCCGACAGGCCAGCACAGGCCCCCGAGAGGCCCGTACAGACCACCGAGAGGCCCGTACAGACCCCGCCCGCACACACAGACACGCACAGTGTCTGCCCACGCACCGCCCACACTCTTCCCGACTCCCGAACAGGCTGTACAAGGCAAGAAAGGGGTTTTTTCAATTCCGATATTTCTGTCCCTTTGACTTGAATGGGACTTCCGGGATTGGAATCGGCGATACCCGATACTTTTTTTAGATCGGCCGATCCATTCCGATCCGATATTTTTCAGTATCGGGTGGTATCGCTCAACACTAGTTGTGGATTCAAAACATGCACTGTAGGTCAGTTTACGCGTCATTAAAAAGAAGCGCATGAAATTTTTATAAATCCCATCCATTTTGCTGGAACTGTAAGATGCTTCATTCTTGATATCAAAGACGCACAAGAAGCTCATCGTGGGAACGTGGACTTGGACATTAGACAAAAGTACCCCATTCTGGTTGGCAGGGGAACACAAATTAAAAATGTATTCCTATTTTGGAAAATAATGGTATATTCAAAGGATTTGCCCTAAATGTCTGAAAAATATGCATTACAGGTGGAAAATGAATGATGGCTGCTCAAAAAACTGCTTCTTTGTTTTTCTAGCTCCCAAGAATGTGAAAATAGCCCCACCATTCCTTCTCCATTTGAATGCGATGGCTAACTCGAAATGCAATTTGACCTAGAAGTCCTAAAGTAAGGCTCATATAAAATAGACATTCATGAAAAATTCAGTGGCTAAATGTCCAATATTTATTATGTTTTATGGCTTTCAGAACTTACCCAATTGGAGAACTCCAACATCCAACAGCCCAAGTCCTACGTCTCCTACAAAATCTATCTGTAATAGTAAGTGCTATAAGAAGGAAAATTCATGGTAAAGATTCAGTTCCAAATACTCACATCTGATATATTCCATCCTAATACATATGTGTTTAAGCCCTGGCTTTATTATAAAGCACTTTAGTTTGGCATAAAAATTTCTAAAATTTGTTGGCACTTACTATTTTTGCATTTACTACTCAATTCTAAATTGACACAAAGCACAAGACTGCTGTAATGCTTCAGGCTTGATGTGTAGGAATACGGGCATGAGAGCTGGAATATGAAATGAAAACAGCTTAAATGTGCTCCTATGTGACCGACACCTTATAATATTCACGTATAAAGTTACTTTTTGGAGTTGCCTCGGTTTCGGGAAAAGTGTGGTTTTATATGTTTTTCTCACAGGCCATTCCTAGTAAAGACAGCTCCCATTACCATCCATGGAGTAATAGTAACTCATAGGAGTGTGAGAGCCAAGTAGCTGGTGCCCGAGTGTTTACAGCCGATTCATTCATCCCCATGCACCTAAGCTGAGTACCGTCCATGAGCGCACCGGTGTGATCGCCAGTGTGACTGCTGCCGTAGGATGTGCAATGTCAATAATTGACACACAGGGTCTTTGGCCAAAAAAATGCATTTTTAGTTGCCTGTTTCTAGGATAGGGAAATGTTTAATATTTTGTGATTTCAGTTTTCCTTCCAAGAACCACAGTTTTTTTTTTTCATTTTTCTGTTGATAGACGTATGAGGATTTGTCTTTGTGCAAGATGAGTTGTGTAGTAGGGTTGAAAAACACCATTCAATTTGCTATATTATGTAATGAAGACAAATATTTCAAGTGAGGTTAAATGGTGAAAAAAATGTAATTCCATCAATTTTTTTGGGGGGGTAACATAGTAACATAGTTATTAAGGTTGAAAGGAGACTTTAAGTCCATCTAGTTCAACCCATATCCTATCCTAACCTGCCCTAACATGTTGATCCAGAGGAAGGCAAAAAAAACCCATGTGGCAAACAGTAAGCTTCACATTGGGGAAAAAAATTCCTTCCCTACGCCACATACGGCAATCAGACTAGCTCCCTAGATCAACGCAATATTAAGGTAACTAGTGTGTATACCCTGTAATATTATACTTTTCAAGAAAGGCATCCAGTCCCTTCTTAAATGTTAGTAGGGAATCACTCATTACAACATCATATGGCAGAGAGTTCCATAGTCTCACTGCTCTTACAGTAAAGAATCTGCGTCTGTGAGTATGCTTAAACCTTCTTTCCTCCAGACGTAGAGGATGCCCCCTTGTCCCCGTCACAGGTCTAAGAGTAAAAAGATCATTAGAAAAGTCTTGGTATTGTCCCCGCATATATTTATACATTGTAATAAGATCACCCCTAAGCCTTCAATTCTCCAAACTAAATAACCCCAAGTGTAATAACCTGTCTTGGTATTGCAGACCCCCTAGTTCCCTAATAACCTTGGTCGCTCTTCTCTGCACCCGCTCCAGTTCAGCTATGTCTTTCTTATACACCGGAGACCAGAACTGTACACAGTATTCTAAGTGTGGTCGCACTAGCGACTTATATAGAGGTAAAATTATGTTCTCCTCATGAGCATCTATGCCTCTTTTAATGCATCCCATTATTTTATTTGCCTTTGCAGCAGCTGCCTGACACTGGCCACTAAATGTGAGTTTGTCGTCCACCCATACACCCAGGTCTTTTTCAGTGACAGTTTTGCCCAGTGTTTTACAAATAAGCACATAATTATACATATTATTCGTTCTACCCAAGTGCATGACCTTACATTTATCCCCATTAAAGCTCATTTGCCATTTATCAGCCCAAGCTTCTAGTTTACATAAATCCTCCTGTAATGTAAAATTTTCCTACTCTGTATTGATTACCTTGCAGAGTTTAGTGTCATCTGCAAATATTGAAATTCTACTCTCTATGCCCCCTACCAGGTTATTAATAAATATGTTAAAAAGAAGCGGGCCCAAAACTGACCCCTGTGGTACCCCACTGCTAACAGTGACCCAGTCCGAGTGTGCTCCATTAATAACCACCCTTTGTTTCCTATCCCTGAGCCAGCTCTCAACCCACCTACACATATTTTCCCCTATCCCCATTGTTCTCATTTTATGTATCAACCTTTTATGTGGCACCGTATCAAAAGCTTTTGAAAAGTCCATGTACACCACGTCCACTGCATTCCCTTGGTCCAGTCCGGAACTTACCTCTTCATAAAAGCTTATCAGATTAGTCTGACAGGAACGGTCGTTTGTAAACCCATGTTGATATTGGGTCATAAGGTTATTCTTCTCCAGATACTCCAGTATAGTATCTCTTAGAAAACCCTCCAGGATTTTACCCACAGTTGAGGTTAAACTTACTGGCCTATAATTTCCAAGTTCAGCTTTTGTCCCCTTTTTGAATATTGGCGCCACATTTGCTATACGCCAGTCCTGTGGTACAGGCCCTGTTATTATGTAATCTTTAAAGATTAAAAATAATGGTCTAGCTATGACTGTGCTTAATTCCTGCAGTCCTCAGAGTTGTATCCCATCCGGGCCCGGGGATTTGTCAATTTTAGTGATTTTTAGACGCCGCCGTACTTCCTGCTGGGTTAAGCAGGTGACATTTAATGGAGAATTTTTATCCCTGATCATGTTATCCGTCATGGGATTTTCTTGTGTAAATACTGTTGAAAAAAAGTCATTTAGCATATTGGCTTTTTCCTCATCCTCATTCACCATTTCACCCAGACTATTTTTAAGGGAGCCAACACTATCATTTTTTAGCTTCTTACTTTTTATGTAGTTAAAGAATATTTTGGAATTATTTTTACTTTCTCTGGCAATGAGTCTCTCTGTCTCAATCTTTGCTGCTTTGATTTGCTTTTTACAGAATTTATTTCATTTTCTGTATTTATTTAATGCCTCATCACTACCTACTTTCTTTAATTCTCTAAATGCTTTATTTTTATCTCTTATTGGGCCCCTTACAGCTCTATTTAGCCATAGTGGTTTCCTCCTATTTCTAGCATGTTTATTCCCATACGGTATATATTGTGCACAGGTCCTATTCAGGATGCTAATAAACGTCTCCCATTTTCTTTGTGTATTTTTATGTCTCAGGATATCGTCCCAGTTAATTGCACCAAGATCATCTCTCATCCATTGGAAATTTGTCTTCCTGAAGTTTAGTGTCCTTGTAACCCCTCTACTACACATCTTGTTAAAGGATACATGAAAACTTATTAATTTGTGATCACTATTACCCAAGTGACCCTCAACCCTTACATTTGATATGCGGTCTGGCCTGTTGGTTAATATTAGGTCTAGCAGTGCCCCCCCTCTTGTTGGATCCTGAACCAATTGTGAAAGGTAATTGTCTCTCATAGTTGTCAGAAACCTATTACCTTTGCTGGAACTGCAGGTTTCGGTTCCCCAATGTATTTCAGGGTAGTTGAAGTCCCCCATAATAATGACTTCTCCTTGAGTCGCAGCTTCATCTATTTGCTTTATGAGGATATTCTCTGTAGCTTCCATTATTTTTGGAGACTTATAACAAACCCCTATCAGTAATTTATTATTTTTCCCCCCTCCCCTTATCTCTACCCACAGGGACTCTACATTTTCATTAGATTCATGTATATTATCACGAAGGATGGGTTTTAAGGATGATTTTACATATAAACACACACCTCCCCCTCGCTTATTTGTACGGTCATTTCTGAACAGACTATAGCCCTGTAAATTAACAGCCCAGTCATGGCTCTCATCCAGCCATGTCTCAGATATCACCACCATGTCATAATTATGTTCCAACAACATTAACTCCAATTCCTCCATTTTGTTGGCGAGGCTTCTGGCATTAGTATACATGCACTTTATGTATCTCTCTGTACCTCTATTCTTTCTTAAATTATTAACTGTTCTAACCCCACCCCCCAATGCCACCCCCACCCTCAATGTCATTATTTGTGCCCAGGTCTCTATCTACACTGTCTTCCCTTCCTATAAATGGAATACCCTCCCCCCCTGTCCCTAGTTTAAACACTCCTCCAACCTTCTAGCCATTTTCTCCCCCAGCACAGCTGCACCCTCCCCATTGAGGTGATAGCCCGTCCCTAGCGTAGAACCTAGCCAACTGAGAAATCGGCCCAGTTCTGCAGGAACCCCAACCCCTCCTTCCTACACCAATTCCTGAGCCACTTATTAACCTCCCTAATCTCCCGTTGCCTCTCTGGCGTGGCATGTGGTACAGGAAGTATTTCCGAAAATACCACCTTGGAGGTCCTTGCTTTAAGCTTACAGCCTAATTCCCTGAAATCATCTTTAAGGACCTTCCACCTACCTCTAACTTGGTCATTTGTGCCAATGTGCACCATGACCGCTGGATCCTCACCAGCCCCTCCCAGTAATCTGTCAATCCGATCAGCGATGTGTCGGACACGAGCACCAGGTAGGCAGCACACCGTTCGACGATCCCTGTCTTTGTGACAGATTGCCCTATCTGTTCCCGTAATAATTGAGTCTCCCACTACCAGAACGTGTCTGGCCTGCCCTGCTCTCCTATTTCCCCCCTTACTGAAGCAGACACTCCTCTGGCTTTCAGAGGACATGCCTTGCTGCAGCAGTGCTACTCCTGCACTAACACTCCCCTCATCTGCCAACTTAGCAAACTTATTGGGGTGTGCCAGATCAGGACTAGCCTCCCTGGTGCTCTTCCCTCTACCCCGCCTTCTGTCACCCAGCTAACTGCTTCATTGTCCTGCAGCTCCAAACTAGCATCCCCCCTCATCTATCCCATTGAGCGCCTGCTCAGTGAGCAGGACACTCCATTCCATATTTTCTATGGATCTCAGTGTTGCCAGCTGCACATTTAGATCCAGTATCTGGGCTTCCAAATGCACAACGTGCTCACATCTTGCACAGCAGTATGCACCCTCGACCGGCTGGTCAAGGATTTCATACATGCGGCAAGACGTGCACTGGATGGCATTGGCAATAGTGGAGCACATCCTAATGGGGATTGCACCAGACAATAAGATAAGCAAAAATAAATAAAAAGTATTAATAAAATATAACAGCAATTCAGTAACACCTCCCTTGGAAACTCCCTGTATCCAAAGTCACTGAATCTCAAGTCACACACTTACCACAGTTCGCACTTACGCTCAGGTCACACTCAGCTCGTTCACACTCGCTCAGGCAGAAGATTTAAAAGAGTTTTTTTTTTCCCCTTTTACCAGCACACCACCTTGCTGCTCAATGCACTTCCAAAAAAGTCACTAATCTGTCTGGTCTGTTAGACCTTTTAACATCTCTGTGGCATTGTGAGTTTAAGCAAAGATTGTTGCCGCTTCACAGAGGCAGTGTTGCAATGCTTCCAGCTTGCGACTGATATGGATGATAATTCTGAAATGGAGGAGCAGGAGGGATGCAGGAACTGGCGTAGTAGGAGGGGGAAACCCTGATGGAACATGAACCCACAATTTTAGCCGTCGGTAGCATGTGGGCCATCCCAGGATCTGACTCGGTCTCCCGCAGGTTCACCCAATGTGCCATCAAGGAAATGTAGCATCCTTGACCAAAAGCAATTGTCTATGTGTAACAAGGTGGCACAGGGTGGTAGTCGCAAGTGAGTCTACTTCAGCAGAGTCAGTCCACACCCTGGCCCCTTATACATAGAATGACTGTTCTAATCTCAGCCCCGGGTCACAATGGGTTACCTCAGTCCTGTGGCTGCTCTCCATGACAGGACAGCATCCTCTGGATGAACCACACTTTACACTGTATAGGGCCCAACAGTGGCAACTTGTATTTTAATAATGAGGATGTAGAAATAAACAAGAGACATATAATTCCTGTTCTTTCCCTAATCACAGCAATGGCTGCAGCAGCAGAGCCCATAACTCCCAGTAAGCTCTCCGGAGCTAAAAGTCTCTGGTGGCTCATGCATCCAGTCCCAGTGCCCAACAGTCCTGGCAGCCTATGTTCTCCCCAGCCAGGGGTTGGTTCTGTTCCAGACGGGGACACACACATTCCCCAGATGGGGATCCCTTCTGTCCCAGATGGGGACACACATCCTGCTTCAGGCAGTCCTGCCTGGGCTCTGACCTGCATACAGGAACTTCCTGTCTGCTTGGGAACTGCTGAATCAGCCCCCTAAATTAACTCTCTGCTATCCCTACTCTATATACACAGTACATAGGTATAACATTAAGGCAATACAGTACATGAAATATCACAGTAATTCACAACAGACACATAGAAACATATTAACATATGACAGCACATTGATATAAATATAAAGCAACCCTCAGGGCACCGCATGGGGCACATAGTCCCGACGTATAGAAGAGAGGGGGAAACTGAGGGTCTCTGTCACCTCCTTACACATGTGTCAATGATTAAGTGGACCTTCCCAGTAACTGCGTTGTTGTTCGTAAGGACTCAGGTTATGTTATGGGACACTTGTGGGTGTAAGGCGGGTACAGCTTTATGGGAGAAATAGTGGCAGCTGTGGACCAAGTACCGAGGAATGGCCACCGTCATGAGGTTATGGAAAGCCTCAGTGTCCAAAAGCCCAAACGGCAACATTTCCGGGGCAAGCAGTCTGGAAATGTGTCCCGTCACTAATTATTGGGTTAAAATTCGGAACTTTGTAAAAAAAAAACAAATATTTGTTTTGTCTCATTATTTCCCGAGAACCATATATTATTTATTGTTACACTTTCTTTTTTGGGTGCCAAGCTGAAGTTTTTATTACTACCATTTTGGTATATCTATGAAGTTTTGATCACTTTTTATTGCATGTTTTGTGACAGCTGTAGCAACCAAAAACAGCAATTTTGACATTTGATTTTGTTTTTCTTTCTGGTGTTTACCTTGTGAACTAAATAATTCTATATTTTGATAAATCTGACTTTTATGGACACGGCTATATCAAAATGCATGTGTTTTATTTTTATATTTTCTTCCATTTTGGATTGTGAAAGGGAAGGGGGCACTTGACTTGTTTTTCATATTTTTAAAAACACTTTCTATTTTCACTATATATTTTATTTCATTGCGAAACACGTGTCGGGTGTGGTGGGTACCGTGGGTATGCCTCTTTGGTAACTATGCCTTTATTTTTATATATATCTTTATTGTAGGCATTTGTGATTTATTGTAGGCATTTGGTATATGTGTCTCAACTGCTCTGTGTTATCACGGACACAATGTTATAATAATATATTTATTCATCCTACTTGGCTTATGTGCTTTCATTTCTTATTATTTGTGTCCTGTTGCACACAGCTGGTGTCACCTTTATATAAGCATTTTTTCTATACCTAGCGCCTTATAATATGTGCACAACAGTGTGAATACCATAATAATTTTTCTTACTGCAATATTTTCTGTTGCATTAATATATATGAGGTATATATTGGTTTTTGAGGTTTTCCCGTTGTATACCCACTTTTTTTCTTGTACTGGTGGTTTCTGCCTTGAGTTTATCAAATTGTTGTTATTAATAAAGATTTTGTCTATTTTTATTATACGGCCCTGTGTAAAATATCTTTTGTAGGGTTTCTTTATATATTTTAGTCCTCAAAGAGGTCTTGAACCTGCAATTGTTCTATCACTTATACTATATACTTTAATAATTTAAAATTGCAATATATGGTGAAAATCACTATGAAGCCCAGTCTGTGGTTGGGCTTCCCAGGAGTACCAGGTTGGCAGTGATGGAGTCCTTTAGTAGGTTGCTGGCTGCAATGTCAACTCATCAGCGTCTTGGTGGGGAAAAATGGAATGGATCTTGAACAGAGATCCTATTGGGTTGGCAATATATAAATGCTGCTGTCAAAGATTGACAGTGACATTTAATTTATTAAAAGGCAGCAGTCAGAACTAGCTGCCATCGCTGCTGTTAGAGGATGGTGTAACTTGATAACATAGCCTGCACCTACGCTGTGTGATTTTTTTGTCTTGTGATATTTGCAAAATCAAAAAATGCTCATTATTTTTGTCTTTAACCATTTTATGACTTTTTAGCTCAAAAAATTGCAAAAGCCTTTTAAAAGTCAAAACTGCATCAAGTTGAATCTTTCACTAGAAAATTTACTCTAGGCAGGGACTGGAGTGAGATTTAACCAAAAAAAAATATGACGTTTGAAAAAGTGGCGTTTCATGAATCTGTCTAAAAATATCTGGATAATCAAAGTTGTTGAGAACAAAAAGAAGACTTAAAAAAGAAAGACAACTTTAAAAATAGCACAACCTTTATAGACAATATGACTAATGACGCCTCACGTGCCAGAAACGCATCATGTTTTTGTTTTAAAGGTTTTTAATGAATTGAAATAAAATAAACACAAGTTTCATATTACCTGGATGGCAGTGCTGGAATTTACTCCTCCCCTCTCCATTTGGCCACAATCATCGGCAAGATCAGCATCCTCCAGGAAGATATCACCCGGGATTCCACATCGTGACAGCATGGTAAGCTGAATCTACCTCTACTTCTGTCTCAATAACGTAGGGTCCTCCTATCTTGAGTGACAGGGAAGGAGCCCATTACCCCGGGAAATCCTGCTACAGTATTGTGACAATATGTGTTCATAGGCTGTTCCCTCGGAGGAAAAAAAAGATTCCCCTATAATTCTTATAAATTCACCAAAACCAAATTTCAAACTTGGAAAAATCAATTGGCCCAATGAACATGAAATGCCGATAAAGCGCTGCCCAATATTGAAAATGACATAACTCAAAACACACTACTCGTTGAGACACAGCTGCAGAGTACACAGAGAGGCTTCTTGGAACAGTACTCCCAGAGGCTTTTTGGCACAGTAGTACCAGAGGCTTTTTGGCACAGTGGTCCCAGAGACTTTTTGGCACAGTACACACAAATGCTTTTTGGCACAGTACTCCCAGTGGTTTTTTGGCACAGTACACACAGAGACTTTTTGGCACAGTACTCTGAGGCAGGGTTACAGAGTAAACACAGAGGTTTAAAGGCACAGTTTTTAGGTGCAGCCACAACTCATACGTATACGTATACAGTGGTACAGTAAAAAAATTTTTTAGACATATTACTCCCAAAAAGATGGCTGCAGAGCAGAATCATTTTTAGAAACACTACTCATATAGACACAGGGTTGGAATAAAATAATTTTTTCGGCCCACAAATGGGAAAGAGATGGCTGAACAATAGAATTTTTGTTTTAGACACATGACTCTCAAAAAGATAACTGCAGTGTTGAGTCTTTTTTTATACACACTACTTGTATAGACACAACAGTAGAATTAAAAAAAAATTCTGGAGCACAAATGAGAAAGAGACGGTTGCATAGTAGAATAATTTTTCAGACACGCTACTCACAAAATGATGGCTGCAGAGTAGAATAATTACTCGTATCGATACAGCTGCTCATATAGACACAGTGGTAAAATAAAATAATTTTTTGGCCCACAAATGGGAAAGAGATGACTCCAAAGAACAATTTTATTTTACACACGCTGCTTCCAAAAGCACAGCTGCAGAATATACAAATTTTTAAGAAACACATCTCATATAGACACAGCGGCACAGTAAAATTATTTGTTTGGCAATGAGACGGCTGCTGCTGATTTTAATTTATTTGCCACACTGTTAGATAAGACACAGCGGTACTAAAAAAAAGTTTATTTGGTATATAAATTGGAAAGAGATGTGTGATTCCATTTATTTATTGGAACACTACTAGAAAACATACAATAGTCCTGAATGAGTTTTTGCCCTAGAAATGGCAAATAGATAGCTGATGCCAATTATTTATTTCCCAGACTACTAAAAAATACACAGCAGTCCAGAAAAATTATTTTTGGGCCTAGAAATGCCAACGACATGGCTCGTGCAATGTATTTCTTTGAAAAACTACTAGAAAACACACACTGGTCCAGAAAAATTATTTTTTTTGGCTTAATTTTTTTTCAGACTACTAGAAAACACACAGCAGCTTAAAACAGTACTCCTACAAATGAAGAGTACACACATCAGCTTAAAGTAACAGTACTCCCACAGGTGGGGGTGCAGAGTACACACAGTGGCTTCAAGTAACAGTACTCCCACAGGCAGGGGTGCAGAGTACACACAGTGGCTTCAAGTAACAGCATTCCCACAGGCGGGGGTGCAGAGTACACACAGTACCTTAAAGTAACAGTACTCCCAGAGTCAGGGGGGTGCAGAATACACACAACAGCTTAAAGGACATTCCTCCCACAGGTGGGGGGAAGAGCAGAGGAGACACAGCATCTTTTATCAAAGTACTTTCACAGACTAGCTTGCAGAGTACACACAGCAGCTTAATAGATAGTACTCCCAGAGTTGCAGGGTGCAGAGTATACAAAGCGGATTTTAGCACAGCTCTCTCAGTCGGAATTTCAGAGTACAAACCGCGGCTTAAAGGCCATTAATCCCACAGGCAATGGTGTGCAGTGTACACACAGCAGCTTTTAGTACACACAGCTTTTTTTTGCATAGTGTGGGAGATGTGATGTAAGTTCCGGCGCATGCAACACATGCGCTATTGGAATTGTGTACACCTGTGATGGGGATCTTATAAGAGGTAGCAGGGATGCACAACAGACTATGGGCCACTGAGGAATCCAACAATGGGGCTGTCAGTGTGGTACCCCACATGTGTTTCAATGGGCAAGAGCTTACAACGATTGTTTGTATGGATGCATTGGTAATTTAGGCTATAATATGCTTTGTAACCAACTACACACATACGCTTCTGTGGCGCCCCCAGGAGTATGGTCACCACAGTGGCATTACCTTCCTCCTAGGGAGTGTGATGTCATGCTTGGAAGCAATAAAGGGTCTCTCTGTCAGGTAAATTCAACACACAGCACGGATCCCACTCCAGGCCAGCAGAGAGAGCTCTGAACCAAAACTGGAGAAGGAGCTGCTCTCTGGGGGCCAGGAAGGGGCAGTTAGTTAGTTCTTGTGAGGAGGGCGGAGTGTGTGGACGAGAGGAGAAGAGCTGGAGGATTGAGCAGAGTTCAGGCTCACTTCCAGCGTAGCGCATGGTCCAGAGTCCGGTCTCTGAGGATGTATGGATACTGATGTTCCTGCAGCAGAAATTGGAGGAATAGGAAGCTGTAAATGCTCTGTTCCCACATAAGACTCGGAGGCACAACAGCAACGTATGAGCCAAAAGAAGGAGGCTACAGCTGTCTGCCATACGAGGGGGTTCTAAAAGACAGCAAGCAAGAGGAACTTCAGTGTAACTCAGTACTGCATGTACCTCAGATATGCACTAGAAAGGAGACTACACAACCCATCTGCATAGAGATATTCCTGAGCTTCTTCCAGGATGGCTAACTCCTGTTCCATCTGTAATCTGGATCCTGGGCTGCACTTGCAAAGCAAAGTAAAGGTAAAGGAAACTGCACCCTGTTGTGTCATTGCCTTCTACCTGCAACCCCTTCAGTACTGCTACATCTCTGTGCCTAACACTACACCCTCTTCCTCAACACCTATTACTACTGCCCTGGGACTACAGCTCTACCTGTGGGGAACTATTACATCTTGCTGCCTTATACCATCTGTCCAAGAGGATCCACCTGCAGCGTCGGCTTAACCCCTTCATTGCCGAGCACCACAGGTGGCGTCACGTATCATCCACTTATAAACTTTAATCAGCCACGCTTAACCCCCTTTTACATGGACGCCCAGGGCCATGGACCGGGTCACCGCTACTGTGACACTTCCCTCTGAGATACCGGCCCGGTACCAAGTACCCCACTGCCCTGGCGGGCGATTCACTTCAGCGGTACCGTATTTTCTTTGCCTCTCTCCATACACCACCTTTTGTGATCGATAGACGCACTTGCACTTTACATAGTTACTAATTGAATTAGATGCTTCCCCTGCCCTAACAAGAGTCTTTGCTCTAATTGACTTTGCATTGATACATGTCTTATTATAGGTTTTATAGGCCTTTTGTATGTTTAATAAAGCATTTTTGAACTATATCTCGGACTATATACTCCATGTTTTCAGCATTCCAATATAGGAGTGTCCATGTGGACTGATATATAAGGCCCCTTAAAGCAGGCATAGGGCCTTTAAATACACTCATATTTTTGAATATGGTTTCTGTTTTGATGATACCGTGTCAGCTTTTAGTACACACAGCGTTTTTTTTAGTGCGCAATAGGATTATGATGATTTTCTCATTAAGCTATGACCTTTTACGTGATGAATTCCTTCATAGCACACTGTATCCTTCTAGAGGACACATTAAAAAGTTTTCAGAAAGGAAAACAACTTGTTAAAATGATTTTATATTGCTTGCAATACAAAAACAATGAAACATTTGGTAACATCATCTAAAATATGTGCTGTACATTATAGAAAAATGATTAATCGGATAAGTTCTGCTTATTTGAGGTGGAATGAATGTCTGTGTAGCACAGGTACTGTAGAGAAGGATCTGGTGGTCATAGTCTGGGGTGTAAGGGCTGATCTGGAATTATTAAATATTGTAGAGACATACAGACTGATTTGCCCAGGACTGTTATAATGATGATGACCTATCCTCAGAATAGGCAATTAACTACTTCAAGTTGTGGCCATTTTTCATTCTTTTTTTTTTTCCTCCACTTCTCCCTAAAAGCCACAACTTTTATTTTCCCTTCCTCATTGCAAAATTAAGGCTTGTTTTATGCGGGATAAGTTGAACTTAGTCAGGCTAAGTCCAGCCAAGTTCCTGTAACTTCCAGACACACACTCATCATGTGCCAAATACCAACCTCCATTACATAGCCCATAACCCCTCCCACCAGTGAGGTAGACATCACATGGGCTGATCACATGACCATAACATCATCGCAGGTCCTGTCTTTAGGGAAAAACCCGGCCAAACATTAATCTGCTGGGAGAAATGTATCTCCCATCCAGTAAAACACCCTTTACTGTACTACATACCTCCCTCTTATGTTCAACCCTAAAGGGGTGGACACATGACTTACAGTGAACTCTGGACAGGGCATCTGCATTCCCCTGTAGTCTGCCGGCCTGATGTTCTACTGAAAATTTAAAAATTTGCAGGAACAGGAACCACCTGGTGACTCGGGCATTCCTCTCCTTAGCTTGACTCATCCACGTAAGAGGGGAATGATCTGTCACCAACCGAAATGTTCTCCCCAGCAAATAGTAGCGCAATGACTCCAGTGCCCACTTGATGGCCAGACACTCTATCTCCACAATACTGTACCTGGTTTCAGCTGGGGCAAGCTTCCAGCTTAGGAAACTAACTAGATGCTCTTCCCCGTTAACCTCCTGAGACAGCACGGCACCAAACCCTATCTCAGAGGCATCAGTCTGCACAACAAACTCTCTTTTGATATTTGGAGTGATCAGGACTGGTGTACCACACAGTACCTCTTTTAACTTTGTAAAGGCCCCCTCTAACTGATCATTCCAGTGGATCATCACAGACTTCCTTCCTTTTAAACAGTCTGTTAAAGGCGTGGACAGGGTTTCAAAGTTGGGAATGAACCAACTGTAATATCCCACCAAACCTAAAAAGGCTTTTACCTGTTTTGTTGTGAGAAGACTGGGCCAGTTCTGAATTGCCTCCACTTTGTTTACTTGAGGCTTGAGAACTCCTCCCCAATGACGCAACCCAAGTACCGAGCTTCCTCCAACCCTATGGAACACTTCTTTGGGTTGGCAGTTAGCCCTGCTTGTCACAGAGAGTCTATCACTGCCTGTACTTTTGCTAAGTGACTTTCCCTGTCAGTGCTGTACACAATAATATCGTCTAGATGGGCTGAGGCATAGCGGCGATGGGGACAGAGAACAATATCCATTAATCGCTGGAACGTTGCTGGTGCGCCATGCAACCCAAAGGGTAACACCTTATACTGGAACAGCCCCTCGGGCGTTAATAAAGCCGTTTTTTCCTTCGCCGCCTCTGTTAGGGGTACTGTTGTTAATGGATCACCGAGGAGGATAGCAGGCCCAGGCTAAGCTACAGAAAAACCAGAGAGGTTGGAAACTAAGCGGATTGCAGATCCTGTCCACACAACTAGCAGTAGCCGTGGAGCATACCTACAATGATCCTAGACGCCTTGGCACAGCCAGAGAGCTAACTAAGCCTAATGCAAGAAAGGAGAAGTTTAAACAGCCCCAGAGCAAACCCCAAAGGAATAGATAGCCTCCAAACATATATTGTCAGTGAGACAAGATGAAAACACAAACGCAGGCAGAAAAATAGACTGAGCAAACGATGGGGCCCACACTGACTAGACAGGATAGGAAAGGAAAGACATTGTCTGTAATCACGCAAAAAACCTTGCAAAAAGTCCAACACGTCTGATGCACAAAAAACACTGAAGCCGCACGACTTTGCCCCCACTATATCAGCACTCTGGTATATTCTGAAAGCAAAGCAAAAACAGACCAATATAACAGGGGACAAAGCAAACTGGCACAAGCAGTAACATATGGGCGGTGATTCAGCACAGCCCCGGGCGGAGCTGGCTGATCTGCACAAAGCTGAGATAGACAAAACCAGATCAAATGCAAACAGATAAGCAAATGAACCACTTAGTTGAACCATGCAGGGAAAGAGCAGGAGACATCAGACCTCAGAAGGCACTGGAAGAAAATCACCAGCAGGGATAGAGGGAGTCAGCTGTCTTAAATCCCAATTAGAAACCCCAGATCTCCAATCGTCTTCCACATTATCAGGTGGCAAGCCTCTGTCAATTACATCAGTTCCACTACCTCCAGTAACCACCAGAGGGAGCCCAGAAAGAGAACTCGCAACCCCTCTGTCAATCTGACCAGCTCCACTACCTTCAGTAATCACCAGAGGGAAGCCAGAGAGAGAAATCACAACAGGGTACCTGTCAATAACCTTTTGTGAGGTCCAGAGTTGTAAAATACTGTGCCTGCCCAAATTGCTCTATCAACTCGTCAACCCGGGGCATGGGGTAGGCGTCAAACTTTGAAATGTCATTAAGCTTTCTAAAATCATTACAGAATCTTAGAGACCCATCAGGTTTGGGTATTAGGACTATTGGGCTAGCCCACTCACTTTGGGACTCTTCTATGACCCCTAACTCTAGCATAGCTTTCACCTCTTCCAAGATGGCTTGTCGCCGAGCCTCAGGCACCAGATATGGCTTTAGTCGGACTTTGGCCTGTGGCTCCGTGACAATGTCATGTTGGATTAGGGAGGTGCGTCTGGGGAGCTCTGAAAAAACATCTGTATTACGGCTAATGAACTCCCGGTCCTCCTGAACCTGTCTAGGAGACAAAGTATCTGCAATTTTGACTGCGGGTTGGGCTTCTCTTGCCTTGGCCCGAGATAATGGAGCCTTCTCCATCTGAAACACAGGCAGCGGACTATCCCCACCAAGGTTTTCTCTATCTTTCCATGGTTTAAGCAAATTAACAAGGTAAACCTGTTCTGGCTTTCTCCGTCCTGGCTAGTGTACCTTGTAGTCTACTGGCCCCACCTTTTCCATGATCTCGTAGGGTCCCTGCCACCTTGCAAGGAATTTGCTATCTACGGTAGGCACAAGTACCAACACCCAGTCCCCAGGGCTAAAGGTTCTTACCCGAGCCTCCCGGTTATAGACTCGACTCTGTGACTTTTGTACTGCCTCCATATGTTCCCGGACTAAGGGTTGGACTGTCTCCATTCTTTCTTGTATTTTTGCAACATGTTCTATCACACTTTTGTGGGGGGTAGGTTGGTTCTCCCAGGCCTCTTTGGCTATATCGAGTAAGCCCTGTGGATGTCTACCGTACAATAGTTCAAAGGGCGAGAACCCCGTAGATGCCTGAGGCACCTCCCACACTGCAAACAACAAATATGGCAATAGGAGATCCCAGTCCGTCCCATCTTTGGAAACTGCCTTTTTTACCATGCTTTTCAGGATCTTATTGAACCTTTCTACCAGACCGCCTGTTTGGGGATGATAGACCGATGTGCGAAACTGCTTAACATTTAGCAAACGGCAGAGTTCCTTCATAATTTTTGACATAAATGGGGTTCCCTGGTCTGTTAAAATCTCTTGAGGAATTCCCACCCGCAAAAACATACCCATGAGTTCCTTTGCTATAAGCTTAGCTGATGTGTGGCGCAGATGAATTGTTAGGAATGGCGGAACACACTAAATAAAAAAACTATTAAAGTGCGTTCGCCGCTCGGGGTCCACCGTGCAGTAGGTGATATAACCGCTGCTAAGTGGTGGCAGGAGCAATATGGCAGAGGTGTGCACGGGGTTAAACTTCACCCAGGTGCACAGAGCAATCTCTGTTGAGTCACAGAGATGCCAAACAAAAGACAAGTACAATAGGGCTGAGCCTGTTAAAGTCACAGTGCTCAGAATAGTTGCACACACGGTATCAGGTCACAGGAGCAGAGCCAAGGACAGCAGGACTGCGTCCCTCTAGACCTACCGTGGACTGTGGACGCCAAGGAGTGCTGCTACTGCAGCACGGCGTGGGACACTGCCGCTACACGACAATGCGAGTACGCAAGCACAATGTCGGACGCTAGCAAATGTGGATGATGAAGCAGAGGCGCGTTGGTGCTGGTGCTGGTACTAAACTCAATCCCTAACCACAAACATAATATCAGAGGGTAGGGGTTTCAAATGAGTCATTCACTAGAATCATGCATCCATCCTCATTCACACAGCAGCAAGAATGTCTTTACTAACGCATGGCGTAACAGCCATGCGCGCCTTTTATAGCAGCCGGGACCTTCCGGAAGCCTCCAGATCTCCGAGCTGGACCAATGAGATCTGAAACAGGACCTGAGCACATGACTCCCAATCCCCAATGGGAGATCGTCTCATGAGCATGCTCAGAAGATGGACAGAAGGACTTAGCCTCTGGAGAGATTTGCTGCAAGGCAATCTCCTCTGCAGTAGATAAACAGCAGGAGACTGCAGAATGTGAGAGTCTGGATTCCTGTAGAGCCAACGCAGGAATCAGACGCCTAACATTACCCCCCTTAGGGCCCCCTCCTCCCTGAGCCTTCCGATCCACCAGCTTGTGCCCATCAGAGGTATAGGCTTCAGACTTGTCCGAAGGCAAGTCTGATGTCCCGGTAGGTGACAAGAGAAACCCGGGACACGTGGAAGGCATCATGGGCAGCAAGATCGCCAGGTTTGAGAAGGGACACATGGGAGACAATGGGAGCGGAAGTTAAAGTGGAACGCCGCCGTGTGTCGGCGGACATCGCCACTCTCCGTTTAAGGAGGCTACTCCGGGAACAAAAGGCACAGGCCCGAATATATTTTTTAACATCCCGAGCCCTATGCGGCCACCAGTAAGAACTTGCCAGGAGTTTTGTGGTCTGCATATAGCCGCAATGACCACCCATCCTGGACGCGTGTGCCCACGTGAGAACCCTCAGCCAATGGTGGGGAGGAACAAAGGTCTTGCATGGCGGCACAGAATTTGGCCAATGCGGGGCACTGTTGTCCTGGGAAACAGCGTGTTGATGGTGGCAACCGTAAATGGAGTTTTGTGCCGGACGCGCCTCGAGAATGGTGCGAGACACCTCCATGGGCTCCGGGACTGGAATCTCTGGCTCGGGTTGTTCCAGAGGCTCAAAAAAATTGGGAGCTGAGGTAACCTTCCGCTTGGATTGAGCACGCTCTATACCGCGCTCCGAAAAACGGAGGTCAATGCGGGTGGCAATGGCAATCAGCTCTTCCAAACTTGAAGGAGCCTCTCTGGTGGAGAGTGCATCATTAACATGCTCCGCCAAACCTCTCCAAAACACAGGGATGAGGGCTTTGTCAGACCACTCCAGCTCGGAAGCCAGTGTCCGAAAACGGACGGCATACTGACTATCCGAGAGAGAACCCTGAGTTAAAGCAAGAAGCTGAAGAGAGGTGTCGTGCGTGACCCATGGACCGAGGAAGACCTGCTTAATAGCTGTTAAAAACTGAGTAGCAGTCCGGACCTCTGGGTCACCACGCTCCCACAGTGGCGTAGCCCACTTCAACGCCTTGCCCGACAGAAGGGAAACAATATACCCCACCTTGGCCCGCTCCTTATGGAATCGCGCCAGTAGCTCCAGCTGAATAGAGCACTGGCTGATGAAACCCCTACAGGAGGCGCCATCACTAGAAAATTTATCGGGCAACAGGAGGCGGGTAACTGTCGGTGCAAGGGAGGGCGCGGACATACGTGAAACCGCGTCTGTAATTGCCTGTACAGCAGCTTTGGTGAATTGCGCAGCTGAGAGAGCCCTCTCAAGAGTGGCCAACTGGCCCTCAAGCTGCTGAATACACTGTAAGAGTTTCTGCTGTTCTGCCATCACTAGCCAGATCCTGGCGCTAGTATAATGTTAGGAACGGCGGAACGCACTAAATAAAAAAACTAATAAAGTGCGTTCGCCGCTCAGGGTCCACCGTGCAGTAGGTGATATAACCGCTGCTAAGTGGTGGCAGGAGCAATATGGCGGAGGTGTGCACGGGGTTAAACTTCACCCAGGTGCGCAGAGCAATCTCTGTTGAGTCACAGAGATGCTAAACACAAGACAAGTACAATAGGGTTGAGCCTGTTAAAGTCACAGTGCTCAGAATAGTTGCACACACGGTATCAGGTCACAGGAGCAGAGCCAAGGACAGCGGGACTGCGTCCCTCTAGACCTACCGTGTGTGCGACGTCGCAACTGCGGATGCCAAGGAGTGCTGCTACTGCAGCGCGGCGTGGGACACTGTCGCTACACGACATTGCGAGTACGCAAGCGCAATGTCGGACGCTAGCAAATGTGGATGATGAAGCAGAGGCGCGCTGGCGCTGGTACTAATCTCATTCCCTAACCACAAACGAAATATCAGAGGGTAGGGGTTTCAAATGAGTCATTCACCAGAATCATGTATCCATCCTCATTCACACAGCAGCAAGTATGTCTATACTAGTGCATGGCGGAACAGCCATGTGCGCCTTTTATAGCAGCCAGGACCTTCTGGAAGCCTCCAGATCTCCGAGCTGGACCAATGAGATCTGAAACAGGACCTGAGCACATGACTCCCGATCCCCAATGGGAGATCTTCTCATGAGCATGCTCAGAAGATGGACAGAAGAACTTAGCCTCTGGAGAGATTTGCTGCAAGGCAATCTCCTCTGCAATCTCCTCTGCAGTAGATAAACAGCAGGAGACTGCAGAATGTGAGGGTCTGGATTCCTGTAGAGCCACCGCAGGAATCTGATGCCTAACAGGAATGGCCTCAGGATATCGGGTAGCATAATCTAGAACTACCAGGATGTTTTGTTGTCACCTTGCTGACTTATTGAGAGGCCCCACCAAATCCATTGCCACTCTCTCGAAGGGTACCTCTATATTTGGCAAAGGCACCGAAGGACTCCGAAAGTGAGGCTGGGGAAGGGTTACCTGGCACACTGGACAGGAACTACAGTACCGTTTAACTTCTTCATGGACCCCTAGCCAGTAGAACTGCTGCAGAATTCGGTCAAGGGTTTTCTTTTGGCCCAAATGCCCACCAAGTACATGTGCATGTGCTAAGTCCATTACCAGCCTACGATACGTCTGAGGTACGAGTAACTGTTCTACCAGTTCCCCACGTATTTTCTCCACTCAGTACAACAAATCTTGGTGTAGTTCAAAGCGTGGCAGCACTGTAGCTGCCCCAGGTTGTTGGGGTTCCCCATTGACAAACAGTACAATTTCTCTGGCCTGGGCCAAAGTAGGGTCTCGGAATTGCGCCGTACCAAAATTGGCAGTCTGACTACTCGGGTCCCGGCAGCAATTCTTCCACCTCTCCAGCCAATACTTCTATGGGAGAACTCTTCCCCTCGTCCACCGAAGGGAAGATTACCCCTACCGCCAGCACTTCTTCCTCCAGGCCACCAGGTTCATGCCCTACTTCTGGAGAATGTAACCTGGTTGCCTCTGGTGCCGGCAGTTGCTCTGTGGGTGAGACAACAGATGGCCACAGCATAGAAAATAAAGGAAAGTCTCTTCCAATTATCACCTCATAATGCAAATTAGTCACAACCCCCATCTCGTGGCACCGCCTCCCCACTGGCGTGCTGATCACCACAAGTGCTGAGGGATAGTCTTTTAAGTCCCCATGTATACACAGCACCCTAATTTTCTGACCCGTATACTCGCTGGTTTGTATCCAGCTGGCTCGTACCAGGGTTACAATACTACCTGAGTCCAATAGGGCCACAGCCGTGGTGCCCTCCACTTCAACCTAACACAAATGTTCCATATTGGGACCTTTCGGGGTGGCCATTGCACACATCGGTTCGGCATAGGGAGACTGGCGGTACCCAAAGTTGGTGTCCATGGGCTCAGCCAGGTGGGGGCAATCAGCTCTCATATGCCCTGGTTCCTGGCACCGCCAGCAGATTATGGGGCTCCTTACTTCCCCAGATAAGTCCTGAGCGGCCTTCCTGGGCTCCGCTTGCCGATCCAGGGGTGGAGACTTAGGGAACCTTCCTGTTACCTTCCGGAGAATCCCATCCTGTAGTTCTTTGATAGCCCCATACCTTTCTATGAGGTCTATCATTTGCATGGCATTAGTAGGGGATGCCTGTCCGACCCATGTGAGGAGGGAGTGGGGCAAAGCCCTCCAAAACTTATCAGTCACTATGCGGTCCAGCATGGTCACTGGGGACAACACCTCAGGCTGCAACCACTTTTGTAAGAGGTGCATCAGGTCGTAATACTGGGACCGAGTCGGCTTGGAGGGGGTAAACTCCCACTGGGCCCGAACTAACACATTTACCCCAAGACGTGCCAGTATCTCACCCTTAACGACCGTGTAGTCCGTCCTTTTCTCCGTGGGTAGGTCCTGATATGTTTTCAAAGGTCCTGGAGCCAGAAAGTGATGATTTCTGCCCAATGTTTCCTGGGTAGCTTCTCTCTCTCAGCGACTCCTTCGAACATCTCCAGGTACGCCTCCACATCGTCCGACTTCTCCATTTTGGGAACCGCTGTACGAACTGCTTTCCGGACATCATGGATTCCCCGGTTAGTTACTTTTGTCTGCGCTGCTGTGATATGCTGTATCAACAGCTGATTGGTTTCCTGCTGCTGCTGCATAGCCTGCTGTTGCATGGCCTCCTGCTGCTGGTGCCGCATAGCCTCCTGCTGCTGCTGCATAGCCTGCTGCTGCTGTGTAGCCTGCTGCTGCATAGCCTGCAGGAGCTGTCGCATGGCTCCCTGCTGCTGCTGTGTAGCCTGCTGCTGCTGTCGCATGGCCTCTATGAGCGTTTTTACCGTGGCCTCCATTTCTGGAAAGTTCCCCGCCTGGGTCTGTGCCACTCATTTCACCCAGGACATAGGCTGGGGTACAAATCAAGAATAGGAAAACAGCCCTGGCCTCACTGCGTTTGCCTGCATTCTCCACCAATTGTAGGATTCACTCTGGTAGGTAATGGCAGGGCTGCAGTAACAAGGCAACACACAGACTTAAAGTCTAATTTCAGTGGTTTAATGTCACTTTGCAAACAGCAGGTTAACAGAAAATCAGAAAAAACAAATATACTCCAGCATGGAGAACAACTGGTCCCAGACTCACGACTTGCATGGGATGGGCTTAACTAAGCGGCTGCCAGGTCCTGTGGCATCCGCCAGGTGCCATTCCCAGGGTTGTTGAGAGTCTTGCTGCTATAGTCCTGCAGCACGGGGATCCTGTATACAAGTCAGGCTAAGTCCAGCCAAGTTCCTGTAACTTCCAGACACAGACTCACCATGTGCCAAATACCAACCTCCATTACATAGCCAATAACCCCTCCCACCAGTGAGCTAGACATCACATGGGCTGATGACGTGACCATGAGATCATCGCAGGTCCGGTTTTTAGGGAAAAACCCGGCCAAACATTAATCTGCTGGGAGAAATGTATCTCCCATACAGTAAAACACCCTTTACTGTACCACAGAAACCATTCATTTTGTGATGCGATGCACTGGAAGGCGGCGATATTGCAAAAAAATTGAATTTCACAGTTTGGGGGGGGGGCTTATTTACCATGTTCACTATATGCTAAAACTGACCTGGAAATATGACTTCGCAGGTCAGTATGATTACACAGATGCCAAATATGCATAGTTTATTTTTTTTTATTTAAGAGGCAGAAAAAAAAATTGGAAATTCGTAAAGAAAAACACTTTTCTTGTGTAATTTTCCAAGACACATAACACTTTCAATTTTTGGAATATGAGGCTCTATAAGGCCTTATTTTTTGTGACCTGAGCTAACGCTTTTACTGATACCATTTTGGAATAGATACAAAGTTTTGATCACCTCTTATTGCATTTGTTGCAATCTTGTGTATTTTTATTTATTTTTTTTTTAATGGGGCAAAAGGGGGTGATTTGATCTTTTTTTATTGTTTCACATTTTTAAAAACTTTTTTTTTTCCTTGATCACCAATGAATGCCAGCTAAATACCGTCTTTCACAGGAGGATCGAAATGACAGGCACAGGGGTCCTCAGCTGTCATGACAACCTATCACATCAAGGATGTACCCATGGGAGCTTGTAATGACATGCCCCCATTTTAGAGCTTGTTAAAGTTAAATGCCACTCTGTAACACTGGTGGGTGTGGACCCAAGGGCCCTGGGAGGCATGACTGAGTGTCTACTGGGTTTTCATTAGGGCCTCTGATGGTGAGAATAGGCTGTGCTGCCAGATACAAACCCAGGGCATTCCCTGGGACTGCCGCAACTGACCAGAGGGTCAGAGGAGTGGGTACTAGGTTCAGGAGGGCAAAGACAAAGATGTGGTCAGACAATTCGAGGTCAGGGCAGGTAGCACGGGTTTCATAAACGTAGTAGCAATGAGTCATTCACTAACATACCAAGACAAAGCATTGACTCCCTGCTGTGAATGATGGAGACGGCACCCCATTGAGAACTGCTGCTGAAAATGGTCTGTGAATGGCTGGCTATAGGTTGGCAGAGTTTCGACATCATCAGACTGAACACATATTAAATCTATTTGGTCTCCAAAAGAATCATAGAATCATAGAATCGTAGAGTTGGAAGGGATCTCCTGGGCCATCTAGTCCAACCCCCTGCTCAAAGCAGGATTCGCTAAATCATCCCAGACAGATGTCTGTCCAGCCTCTGTTTGAAGACTTCTATTGAAGGAGAACCCACCACCTCTCGTGGCAGCCTGTTTCACTCATTGATCATTCTAACTGTCAAAAAGTTTTTTCTAATATCTAATCTGTGTCTACTCCCATTCAGTTTCATCCCATTGCTTCTAGTCTTTCCTTATGCAAATAATAAAGATGATCCTTCTACAATTTGACAGCCCTTGAGATATTTGTAGACAGCTATTAAGTCTCCTCTCAGTTTTCTCTTTTGCAAGCTAAACATTCCCAAATCCTGCAACCTTTCCTCATAAGACAGGGTTTGCAGACCGGTCACCATTCTGGTCACTCTTTTCTGAACTTGCTCCAGTTTGTTGATGTCTTTTTTAAAATGTGGCACCCAAAACTGGACACAGTATTCCAGATGAGGTCTGACCAAAGAGGAGTAGAGGGCAGTAATGACTTCACGTGATCTAGACTATATGCATCTGTTAATACATCCTAGAATTGCATTTGCCTTTTTTGCTGCTGCATCACACTGTTGACTCATATTCAGTCTGTGATCTATTAGTATACCCAAGTCTTTTTCACATGAGCTGTTGCTTAGCCCTATTCCTCCCATTCTGTATATGCTTTTTCCATTTTTATTGCCCAGATGTAGTACTTTGCATTTTTCCCTGTTAAAAACCATTCTGTTAGGTGATAAAGATGTTGAACAATACAGGGCCCAGGACACAGCCCTGTGGTACCCCACTTGAGACATTCTTCCAACTGGATGTGCAGCCATTTACGACCACTCTTTGGGTCCGATCACTAAGCCAGTTATGAATCCACCTAAGAGTTGCCTTGTCCATTCCATACTTAGTCATTTTTTCAATGAGGATTGTGTGAGATACTTTGTCAAATGCTTTGATGATGTCAAGATATACTATGTCTACAGCATTTCCCTGATCCACCCAATCAGTGATTCTGTCATAGAAGGAAATTAAGTTAGTCTGACATGACTTATTAGTTACAAACCCATGCTGACTCTGTTTAATAACTTTATTCTTATCCAGGTACTTATCTAGGTACTTACATACATGTTGTTTAACCCCTTTCTGACATCAGACGTACTATCCCGTCCATGGGGCACGGGCCCCTATGCCCATGGACCGAATAGTACGTCTAGTGCGATCAGCGGCGCCCACGTGGTGAGCGCCGCTGATCTCGGCCGGGTGTCAGCTGATTACCACAGCTGACGCCCGGCACAATGTGTCAGGGGTGGACACGGACCGCCCCCGACACGTTAACCCCTTGCACACCGCGATCAAACATGATTGCGGTGTACCGGGGGTTAAAGGGAAGCATCAGCAGGGAGGGGGCTCCCTCCGTGCTTCCCTGAGCCCCCCACAGCAGTGAAATGTGCAGCGCTGCTGCGGGGGGCTCCTTCCCTGCAGGCCCCCGAATTCAAGATGGCGACAGGGGCCTTCGGGGGCCTGCAGGGAGCTGACTTCCTCAGTGCCTGCAAAGCGCAGGCATGAGGAAGTCTGCAGCAGTGCCTGTGACAGATCGCTGATCTGTCACAGTGATCTGTGATCTGACAGATCTGCGATCTGTCACAGGACAGTGATGTCCCACCTGGGACTATGTAATAAAGTTAAAAAAAAAAAAAAAAGTGTTAAAATAATTTTAAAAAAATCGCCAAATAAATTAGAAAAAAAAAAGAAAATATTCCCCCCAAAAATCCATTTTTTGGAAATAAAGAAAAAAAAACAATAAAAGTACACATATTAGGTATCGCCGCGTCCGTAACGACCTGTCCTATAAAATTGTCCCATTAGTTAACCCCTTTAGCAAACCCCTTAAAAAATAAAAATAAAAAACGAAGCAAGAAATAATGATTTATAATCATACCGCCAAACAAAAAGTGCAATAACGTGCGATCAAAAAGACGCATATAAATATCCATGGCACCGCTGAAAACGTCATCTTGTCCCGCAAAAAACGAGCTGGCATAAGCATCATCAGTGAAAAAATAAAAAAGTTATAGCTCGCAGAATAAAGCGATGCAAAAATAATTATTTTTTATATAAAATAGTTTTCATTGCATAAAACCGACAAAACATAAAAAAACAACCTAAATCAGGTATCGCTGTAACCGTACTGACCCGAAGAATAAAACTGCTTTATCAAATTTAACGCACGCGGAACGGTGTAAACGCACTCCCCCAAAAGAAATTCATGAAGCGCTGGTTTTTGTTCATTCTGCGTCCCAAAAATCAGAATAAAAAGCAATCAAAAAATATCACATGCCCGAAAATAGTACCAATAAAAACGTCAACTCGTCTCGCAAAAAATAAGACCTCACATGACTCAGTGGGTCAAAATACAGAAAAATTATAGCTCTCAATATGTGGTGATGCAAAAACTAATTTTACAATAAAAAGCGTCTTTTAGCGTATGACAGCTGCCAAACATAAAAACCCGCTATAAATAGTAAATAAAACCCCCCCGTTATCACCCCCTTAGTTATGGAAAAATAATAAAATAAAAAAAATGTATTTATTTCCATTTTTCCATTAGGGTTAGGGCTAGGGTTAGGGCCAGGGCTAGGTTTAGGTCTAGGGCTAGGGTTAGGGCTAGGGTTAGGGCTGAGATTAGGGTTAGGGGTGTGTTGGGGTTAGGGTTGGAGTTAGAATTGGGGGTTTCCACTGTTTGGGCACATCAGGTGTTCTCCAAATGCAACATGGCGTCTGATCTCAATACCAGCCAATTCTGAGTTGAAAAAGTCAAATGGTGCTCCTTCCCTTCCAAGCTCTGCCATGTGCCCAAACAGTGTTTTACCCCCACATGTAGGGTATCAGCCTACTCAGGACAAATTGTAAAACAACTTTTGGGGTCCAATTTCTCCTGTTAACCTTAGGAAAATAAAAAATTGAGGGCAAAAATATCATTTTTGTGGAAAAAAATGATTTTTTTATTTTCACGCCCGGGCGTTATAAACATCTGTGAAGCACTTGGGGGTTCAAAGTGCTCAACACACATCTAGATAAGTTCCTTGGGGGGTCTAGTGTCCAAAATGGGGACACTTGTGGGGAGTTTCAATAGTTTAGGTACATCAGGGGCTCTCCAAACGCACATGACACCCGCAGACCATTCCATCAAAGTCTGCATTCCAAAACGTCACTACTTCCCTTCCGAGCCCCGACGTGTGCCCATACAAAAGTTTTCTCCCACATATGGGGTATCAGTGTACTCAGGACAAATTGGACAACTACTTTTGGGGTTCAATTTCTCCTGTTACCCTTGGGAAAATAAAAAACTGGGGACTAATTGATCATGTTTGTGGAAAAAATACGATTTTTTTATTTTCATGCCCGGGCATTATAAACTTCTGTGAAGCCCTTGGGGGTTCAAAGTGCTCACCACACATCTAGATAAGTTCATTAGGGGGTCTAGTTTCCAAAATGGGGTCATTTGTGGGTGTTTCCACTGTTTAGGTACATTAGGGGCTCTCCAAAGGCAACATGACACCCGCAGACCATTCCATCAAAGTCTGCATTCCAAAACGTCACTACTTCCCTTCCGATCCCCGACGTGTGTCCATACAGTAGTTTTCTCCCACATATAGGGTGTCAGCGTACTCAGGACAAATTGGACAACAACTTTTAGGGTTCAATTTCTCCTGTTACCCTTGGGAAAATAAAAAAATTGGGGACTAATTGATCATGTTTGTGGAAAAAATATGAATTTTTTATTTTCACGCCCGGGCGTTATAAACTTCGGTGAAGCACTGGGGGGTTTAAAGTGCTCACCACACATCTAGATAAGTTCCTTGGGGGGTCTAGTTTCCAAAATGGTGTCATTTGTGGGGGGTTTCCTCTGTTTTGGTACATCAGGGGTTTTCCAATCGCGACATGGTGTCCGATCTCAATTCCAGCCAAAAATGTCAAATGGCGCTGCTTCCCTTCCGAGCTCTGCCATGCGCCCAAAGAGTGGTTTACCCCCACATGTGGGGTATCAGCGTACTCAGGACAAATTGCACAATAACTTTTAGGGTCCTGCTACCCTTGGAAAAATAAGAATTGAGGGTGAAAAGATCATTTTTTTGGAAAAAATATGATTTTTTAATTGTACCGCTGTACGTTATAAACTTATGTGAAACCCTTGTGGGTTCAAAGTTCTCACCACATATCTAGATAAGTTCCTTGGGGGGTCTAGTTTCCAAAATGTGGTCACTTGTGGGGGGTTGCCACTGTTTAGGTACATCAGGGGCTCTCCAAATGTGACATGGCGTCCGATCTGAATTCCAGCCAATTTTGCATTGAAAAAGTCAAACGGCGCTCCTTCCCTTTTGAGCTCCGCCATGCGCCGAAACAGTGGTCCCCCCCACATATCAGGTATCAGCGTACTCAGGACAAATTGCACAATAACTTTTGCAGTCCAATTTCTCCTGTTACCCTTGGTAAAATAAAAAAAATTGAACCTGAAGTATTTTTTTTATGAAAAAAAGTTAGATGTTAATTTTTTTTTTAAATATTCAAAAAATTCCTGACACACCTAAAGGGTTAATAAGCTTCTTGAATGTGGTTTTGAGCACCTTAAGGGGTGCAGTTTTTAGAATGGTGTCACTTTTGGGTATTTTCTATCATATAGACCCCTCAAAGTGGCTTCAAATGTGATGTGGTCCGTAAAAATAAAATGGTGTTGCAAAAATGAGAAATCGCTGGTCAATTTTTAACCCTTATAACTTCCTAACAAAAAAAATTTTGGTTCCAAAATTGTGCTGATGTAAATTAAACATTTGGGAAATGTTACTTATCAAGTTTTTTGTGTGCCTTATCTCTGTGATTTAAGGGCATAAAATTTCAAAGTTGGAAAATTGCGAAATTTTCGCCAAATTTCTGTTTTTTTCACAAATAAACGCAAGTTATTTGAATGAAATTTTACCATTATCATGAAGTACAATATGTCACGAGAAAACAATGTCAGAATCACTTGGATCCATGCAAGCATTCCAGAGTTATTACCTCATAAAGAGACAGTGGTCAGAATTGTAAAAATTGGCCCAGTCATGAACGTGCAAACCACCCTTGGGGGTGAAGGGGTTAATAATTTGTTCAAAGATCTTTCCTGGTAAAGAAGTCAGACTCACCGGCCTATAGTTGCCTGGGTCCATCTTATTTCCCTTTTTGAAGATAGGAACAACATTTGCTCTTCTCCAGTCTTCTGGGACTTCTCCTGTTCTCCAAGAATTTTCAAAGATTATGGAGAGGGGTTCAAAAATTTCTTCTGCTATCTCCTTCAGTACTCTGGGGTGTAATTCATCTGGACCTAGAGACTTGAATTCATTTAGTTTAGCTAAGTGTTTCCTCACTATCTTTCTGTCTATAGATATCCTGGATTCTTCTATTCCCTTAATAGGACAGTGAAAAACAGTTGATGCTACATTTCCTTTCTGAGAGAAAACAGATGAAAAATAGGAATTTAAAAGTTCGGCCTTCTCAACATCCTGTCTTACCATTTCATCATTTTCATCCTGTAAAAATCCTATAGCATCTTTGACTTTTCTTTTACTTTTGACATATCCCCAAAATCCTTTATCATTGCTTTTGACGTCTCTTGCAAGCCTCAATTCATTGTCAGTTTTAGATAATCTGATTTGAGCCCTGCAGGTTCTGCAGACAGCATTATATTCTTCTTTAGATATGCCTCCCTCTTTCCATTTTATAAACATTTCTTTCTTCCTTTTTAGCATGTGCTTAAGTTCTGTGTTCATCCATCCTGGATTCCTTAAATGCTTCCTATTCTTCCCTCTTTTCAGAATTGTTAACAATTGTGCTTTGAGAATTTCATTTTTCAAGATTTCCCATCCTTCCTGGACATTTTTGTCCTTAAGGATATCCAGCCTTTGGATCCCTCCAATTCTCTTTCTGAGTCCCTTAAAATCTGCCTTTCTGAAATCTAACCTTGACGTCTGAGTCTTCACAGGTCTTCCTCCTCTAGTTATCCAAAATTCTAAAATAGCATGGTCGCTACCTCCTAGGGTCCCAGCCACTTTTACCTCCTCAACCATTTCCTCCCTGTTTATGAGGATTAGATCCAAGGTAGCAGATCCCCTTGTTTTCTCCCCTACCTTTTGGACCTGACCTGATAGTTTTGCCTGAGAGAGATTCCCAACAAATGTCTGGATAGTTGAAATCTCCCATGACAACTAAGTCATATTTTTTGGAGAACTTGGCTATTTGATTCATAAAGAGTTCATCCATATCTTCAGCTTGCACAGGCGGTCTGTAGTAAATGCCTACAATGGTGTCCTTTCCATTGTTCTGTCCTTGTATTCTTACCCAGACAGTTTCCACAGAACTCCCAGTCTCTGTAGCTTCAATCTCTGTGCAGATATACGCGTTTCTAACATACAATGCGACACCTCCTCCTCATTATCAAGTCTGTTTCTTGCAAATAAGTTGTATCCTTCTAGCCTTGGATTCCAATCATGTGTATTGTCCCACCAAGTTTCAGTGATTCCAATGACATTATTTCTTTTCCTGCGTTAGTAGTTCCAATTCTCCTTGTTTGTTGCCCATGCTTTGCGCATTAGTATAGAAACATTTTAGTTTGTGATTGGTTTCTCTTTCTCCAATATTTTTATTATTTAGATTCGTTTGTCATTGTTCTTCCTTTCCACTTCTAATAGCAGAGTTCTCAATAGCATTTGTCAGGTGTATGGCTTTGCTTCCCTACCCACTTTCCCAATAATTGGCTCTTTTTGGTGAGCGTAGTCAAGCGAGCTAGATCACCAAAAAGAACCAGAATGCCCATCACTAACACATAGCCAAGGTCAGGAGCAGAGAGGTGAGACAGGATCAGTGTTCAATCCGGGTTGTTAAAGGGAAACATAATATAGTAGAATGCATAATCTACAGTAGGTGCTAGGAACCAATATACAGGCAATATGTTCCTAACATAGAACCTGCTGGCTCTGGAATAGGCTATGGAACCTAATCTCTGCAGGACATAGCGGGGTTAAATTCCTGCAGAGATTGGCGAAACTTCCATGTGGTCAAATGAAAGCAACATGCTATTGCATCAATACAGAGAAGTGCTGCGAGAGGCAAAACTCAGCAAGTCAATCTGATGCAAAGAAAAGCCACGCAGTGAACATCATAAGTAGGGTGGCACTGAAGAGCTATATGAGTAACCGTCATGACATGCTGGCAGAAATTGACAGAGGGAGTCAATCATCTGTTAGAGGCGCATAATCATCAATAAATCATCAAAATCATGGAGCTGTCATATGAGATAGCAGTACGTCATATGTTAGGAAGGAGTTAATATCACATCCAACTGGCACCATTACCAATGGTTGGAGAGCCCCCGACGGACGAGTATGAGGGGTCTTAGAATGCTCACAAACACTGCAAGTGGCTCCATACTTCCGGACATCCTTATGAGCACCTGGCCACGAAAAACACAGAGTAAGCAAATCCGCCATGGCTTTATTCCCAGGATGTACAGCCAACACAGTATCATGATGTTCAATGAGGACTCTAAGACGGAGATTGACTAGAACAAACAGTTTACCAAGTGGACAGGCAGCAAGGGCATTACACCTGCCTGTCAACAAACTCTCTTTACAGATCGGAGCATATAAACGCTCTATCCATCCCTTTCTGAAGAATAGGTACCCATTCGCACTTATCTCCTCCCCCAGGAAAGCAATGGGATAAGGCATCCGCCTTAACATTTTTGTTCCCCAGCCTATAAGTAACAATAAAGTTAAACCTGATAAAGAACAATGCCCATCTTGCCAGTCGAGGTGTAAGACAGTTCGCCGATTCCAAGTATACCAGATTTTTATGATCATCACTGGGTGAACCACTCCCTCTAAAAAATGATGCCACTCCTCAAAAGCCCATTTGATAGATAAGAGTACCCTATTACCATTGCCGTAATTTCTTTCAGCTGATGACAGTTTCTTTAAAAAGTAAGCACTGAGTTGCTGGTCTATCACTGGGATGTTATTACTTCTATGACATTTTCTCTTACTAATGGGGCTACCTTCCAGTCTTGATGGGAGTAGGAGATGACTATAGGTCTTTGAGGCTATATCACATGTATCTGAATGGTCGGGCCAACAATGTCCTGTTTTAGTAACCGATGTCTTCAAGAATGGCAGGCAAAGCAAAATTGTCTATGGTATTTAAAATAGTAGACACCTCTGTTATACCATGATTAAGGCTATGTTCATATTGAATTTTTGGAGGAATTTTCTTGAGCAGACCCTCCCCCCAAAATATCTTTTTTTAGATGTCAAAAAACTCTGTTTTTAAATACTTTTCTCAGGAGTTTTAAAAATCTAATACATCTTTTTTGAACATTTTTTAGAAATTTCCTAAGCACTTTTTTATTTTTATTTTTTTCACGGGCTTTTTTAAGCATTTTTTTAAAGCTGTTTATGGATGTTTTTATTTCAATTTCATTAAACCATGAAAACACAAAAACATTCACAAAATGCTCAAAAAAATCCCTTGGCATCTTCCAGGTGTCTTTTTTAGTCTTTTCATTAAGTTTTTTTGAAAATAAGGTCAGAATAATGTACGTTACTTCTTTTTAACACTTGGGCTCCGATTGATCATGTGCGTGTTTTGAAGTATGTTTCCTTTTTTGTTTTATGGTATTAGGCTAGTTTCACACTAGCGCTTATTCCACGCAGCGCATGGCGCCGCTAAGCCCCGCCCCCTGCCTGCTCCCTGCCCGCCCCATCCGGTCATCGCTGCCTACTATCGCACATAGACGCTTGCGATCTGCGCACCCTATCTTTAGCATAGGGTGCGCAGATCGTGCGCTGGCCGTGCGCTAGTAGGATTTTGGCATGCGCTGTGCACTTTTGAAAGTGCGCCCGTGTGCGCCAAACGCAGCATGTCGCATTTCGGCGCGCTCGGCGCACCTTCAAAAATGCACAGCGCACACCAAAATCCTACTAGCGCACCGCCAGCGCACGATCTGCGCACCCTATGCTAAAGATAGGGTGCGCAGATCGCAAGCGTCCATGTGCGATAGTTGGCGGCGATGACCGGACGGGGCAGGCAGGGAGCCGGCAGGAGGCGGGGCTTAGTGGCACCGTGCACTGCGTGGAATAAACGCTAGTGTGAAACCAGCCTTAGTTACCCTTTTTTGTGCAATACGCATTGAAATGTCACACAAAATTCATGAATTCGGTGCAAAGTAAAAAATGGTCTTTCTTTCTATCTTGACCTGTTCTTGCTACTCTTGGTGCCAAAATATCACAGAGTAGAGATAGCACTTCACATGTTGGTGGATTTTACATCTCCTTTATTCTGCCTTCTGTGGCAATGTTTCGATCACACAAGATCTTTATCAAGCTGCCTCTACTCTGTTTGTGATGTTTGTATTCCAAGAGGGATTCTTTGGACCTGACGTGCGCTCCTATTGTGGGTAAAGTTAGCCGTATGATGCTATGAGGTGCTGTGGACTTATTTTTTTCTTTTTCTTGGTGCCAAAAGTCTCATGTTGGCCCAAAAGTTGCAACAACAGCATCAAAATTTTTGCCAAAAATACACATGGAAATTACTTTTTAAAAACTCAAAATCGATGAATCGGGTGAAAAATTTTGGGAATTGCTAGACTCTACTCACAAAGTGGGAGGAATGGGAGCCTTGGAGTCTTTTGAAAGTCTGAGTATTTAAGGAAGCCAGAACATATGAATAGCAAGTCGTTTTTACATGGAAATGAAAAGGTCTATTTCTTTGAGCGAATTTTTGAGCAGATTTTTTTTAATCTTTTCTGCTCCAAAATGCTGGGAAAAGACATAATATAAACATACTCTAACACTGCAAATCTAATTGAAAATGTAGGTAATAATTAATTTTCATTTTTTTTCTTCCTTTTTAAATTTGAAAATTTGAAGTTGGGTTGGGTTAAACACAACTCAGTAGAGGACTCCACAATATCCCATTTTTAATGCACTTGTCCTTAATTCTATATTTCGTGATGGACACACTTGCCACAAATAACACATCTTGTGCACAGATATGCTAATTGCTCCGGTAGCTATAAATGCCGGCTTTAAGTAAGTTTTCTTTAAGTGGTTATTTTAACTACTGACATTTCACATTATGCAGTGTTATATTTCCTCAAGACTTAGACAAGTTAGTCTTTGTTGGGGAGGGGGATAGGAAACATTTCTGTGCCGTGAATGCATAATTAATAAAAAAAAAAAAAATTGCAGGCTGGTATATAATAACACACATTATCTACAATCCAAATCTACTTTCTGAAAGAAAAGTGGCCACACTCAGACATTCATCTAGAGCCTGTAAAGTTGTCAAATTGAAATCACCAAGCATCTTGACTCTTAACCTCAGTAATACCGAGCACTTTCCAAATACTTCTGGCCTCTCCTCCCAGGCCCAATTAGAAGGTAGGGAGGGCAGATCTTATTTTCTTTGCATTTGTATAAATTTGTCATGCCTTGCTTTTGACACCAACTTAATTAGCTTTTTATTCCATCTGAACTTTAACACCAGCTGTGATTTATGTGGAAAATGGAACCCAATAAAGAGTCACTGGGGGAGCGTTTCCTCAATGATGTTCCTTTCGGATTTTTTTTTTTTTTTTTGCCTTCTCTCTTAATTTGTTTATTTTTTTTTTCAACTTCCAAAAAACATCAGCACTTTGAATATGAAGTTATGTAAGTCTGATTTTGGAGGAAGTAACAGTTTACGCTTTCCAAGCAGTGTGGCTATGCAACATGCACGGTAGGAAGTGAGAAAAATGGAAAAGAGAAAATGATTTAGTTAAGCGAAAGATCAACCCTAATAGATTAAAATAACTCTATGTTCTAAGTTAAAGGGGTTGTCTAGATTTGGTTTACACTTTTTGTTACTGCAAACTTGTGAATCCTGACAGTGCGCTCAATGTGCGCTGTCAAGATTCTCTGCTGCCAGCCCCGAGAGTGGACGGGCATGTGACCATAAGTATGCAATTTGCATACACATGGTCACATGCCGACTAGACGTGGGCAGCCTCGCTCAATACAAGTTGGAAAGTGGCTGGAATAATGCAAATCGAATACTTGTGGTCACATGACCGTGTGTGCTCTTTGTGACAACACTGGAGAATCCTGACAGTGTGCACTGTACACGTTGTGAGGATTCATAAGTCTGCAGTCACATAGAGTGATTGCAGACTTGTACCCCAAGCCTGCGCAACCCCTTTATAGGTGTGGTCTCCACAAAGAGAACCCCTTTTAAGATTATATATTGCCTGTAGATAATTTAATGTATCAACTGCAATCAATTGGGGAAGCAGCTACTCTTCATTAATTATTTTCTGCAGTTTTGATTGACAGCCCTATAATTTATGGACAACGGAAAAATAATCACAGCAATTGGTCTTTCACGTTGGAGGTGCTAGTTATGGATTCCCACTCTGGGCAATTTTTACAGCATAGGTTACACCCTAACTAGATAATTTATCAGATATAATTTTAAATTATAGCTCTTTCAATCTCTGCTCTGAATCAACCTGTGTTTCTCCGCTCCATTCAATGTCAGCAAGCAGTTAATCCTGAATGCTATATATGTGTTTTCAACTATGCAAGCTTATATCTGGTATATAGTTATTTCAACTTACTCTGCTTGTCCCCTTATGTTGTGGGTCAAGAAACTTTTCAAAGTGCTTTATGATCCATGTAGTGCTGGACATCTGTTTATTTCACCACAACATTTTATTGGGTCCTGCTGCCTCAATTTAGATTGATTGATTGATTAACGAGAAGAGAGAGAGCAAAAAAAAAAAAGTTCTAAGTATTAGACTCCTATATATTCAGACATAGCTTGGGGAAGGCATTTATGCAGGGGGCATTTATGCACATGTAATCTAAGTATATGTATCAAAGTACTGGCAGTTATAACACGGAAGTTAGACAGGGCAGGAGACAAATAAGACCTTTATATACATCTACTCCCTGTACATTTGGAATACAACAAATATATACCATATGCATTTGTGTAATTTATATCCTGGCTGCTGCATTCACACACATCCACCGCCCTGGCATTAATTCTCCACACTCCATCCATATCGGCCCCTCGCTCCTTTCCTCTCCTATGTATAGCACTCATGCTCTTTTCACATTGTTAAATTGCACATATCCAGTCAGTCCCACCATTCAACATAAGAGACGCTCTCACAAATCACTTAACCATCTGCTCACTCTTTCTATCCTCCTTCTCCTAGTCGCAGGAGACATTGCTCCCAACCCTGGTCCCCCATGTTATAGAAAGTCAAGCCCCCCAACTGCTACACTCAGAAACCCCTCTAATCTTATTATTATCCCCTGCATGCCATCTGTCTCTCTTAATTGTGCATTTTGGAATTCTAGCTCAGTGTGTAACAAACTCTCCTTCACTCATGACTTTTTCCTTTCTAATTCTCTTAACCTTCTGGCTCTTACTGAAACCTGGATCCAGCAGTCAGACACTACTGCTGCTGCTGCTCTTTCATACGGGGGACTACATTTCTCTCATACCCCAAGATCAGACAATAGAGCAGGTGGAGGCGTTGGTCTGCTTCTATCACCAAAATGTACCTTTCAGGTTATCCCTCAACTACCCTCACTAGTCTTCCCTCTTCTTTTGAGGTGCATGCCATCAGACTCTACACCCCCTTCTCCATGTGAGTGGTGGTGGTGTATCGTCCTCCCGGACCCTCCCATCAGTTCCTGGATCATTTTGCCACTTGGCTTCCACATTTTCTCTCCTGTGACATCCCTACCCTCATCATGTGAGATTTCAACATCCCCATTGCTCTTCCACTCTCCCCATCTGCTACTCACCTTTTATCTCTAACCTCGTCGTTTGGCCTTTCGCAGCTTACTAATTCTCCAACGCATGAAGATGGAAACTCCCTCTACTTGGTCTTCTCTCAGCTTTGTACAGTGGATGATTTTGCAAACTCCCCTCTCCCGCTCTCTGACCACAATCTTCTTTCATTCTCTATCAAGAACTGCCAGGCTGCTCAGGTCACCCCCACTGTCCATATTTATAGAAACATACAGGCCATTAACACCCAGAAACTTATGAAGAACTTGCAGTCTTCATTGGCCCCTATCTCCTCCCTCTCATGTCCTGATTCTGCAATGAAGCATTACAATGAAACACTTCAAAGTGCCCTGGATTAATTTGCACCCCCTATAAATAGAACACCACAACACAGACGGCGACAACCCTGGCACACCCTGCAAACACATTTCCTGCATGGTGCTCCAGGTGCACCGAACATCTGTGGAGAAAATCCAATCTACACGAAGATTTCATCCATTATAAGTTTATGCTTCGAACATACAACACTGCCCTTCACCTCTCCAAAAAAAACCTATTTCAACACCCTCATCACCTCACTGTCCAATAACCCAAAACGTCTCTTTGACACTTTTCATTCTCTACTCAACCAAAGAGTTCAGGCCCCAACCACGGAGCTCCGAGCTGACGATCTGGCCAATTACTTCAAAGAAAAAATTGACCAGATTCGACAGGAAATTATCTCCCAATAACCTCATACCATGCACTGTCTTCCCTCCCCCACAGCATCTAGCTCACTCTCTGATTTTGAACCAGTCACAGAAGAAGAAGTAAGCAGGCTCCTTGCATCTTCTTGCCCAACCACTTGCACCAGTGACCAATTTCCATCACATCTCCTCCAGTCCCTTTCCCCTGCTGTCACCCCTCACCTAACTAAAATAGTTAACCTCTCTCTTCTGGTATCTTTCCCTCCTCATTTAAGCATGCCATCATACATCCACTACTTAAAAAACCATCCCTCGACCAAAACTGTGCCGCTAACTATAGACCTGTCTCTAATCTTCCCTTCATCTCTAAACTCCTGGAACACCTGGTCCACTCCTGATCCGCTATCTCTCTGATAACTCTCTTCTTGACCCTCTCCAATCCGGTTTCCGCTCTTTACACTCTACTGAAACTGCCCTCACTAAAGTCTCTAATGATCTACTAACAGCTAAATCAAATGGTCATTACTCCATGCTAATTCTCTTGGATCTCTCTGCAGCATTCGACACTGTGGATCATCAGCTCCTCCTCACTATGCTCCATTCCATTGGCCTCAAGGACACCGTTCTCTCCTGGTTCTCCTCCTAGCTCTCTGACCGCTTCTTTACTGTATCTTTTGCTGACTCCTCCTCCTCTCACCTTCCCCTTACTGTTGGGGTTCCTCAAGGATCGGTTCTAGGCCCCCTCCTCTTCTCCTTGTACACTGCCCCTATTGGTCAAGCTGTCAGTAGATTTGGTCTCCAGTACCATCTCTATGCTGATGACACCCAATTATACGCTTCTTCTCCTGACATCACGCCAGCCTTTCTAGAAAACACCGGCGATTGTCTAAACGCTGTGTCTAACATCATGTCCTCACTATATCTGAAACTGAACCTGTCAAAGACTGAACTCCTTGTGTTTCCTCCCTCTTCTAATGTACCTATACCCGACATTGCCATTTCTGTGTGTGGTTCCACTATTACTCCCCAGCAACATGCCCGCTTTCTTGGGGTCATACTTGACTCCAAGCTTTAATTCGCCCCCCACATTCGATCACTGGCTCGCTCTTGTCTTCTGCACCACAAAAACATCTCTAGAATTCGACCCTTTCTTACTTTTGACTCTGCAAAAACTCTTACTGTCTCTCTTATTCATTCTCGCCTCGACTATTGTAACTCTCTTCTAATCGGTCTTCCTCTTACCAAACTCTCCCCTCTCCAATCTGTCTTGAATGCTGCAGCCAGGATCATATTTCTCACCAATCGTTACACCGATGCCTCTACCTTGTGCCAGTCATTACACTGGCTACCCATCCACTCCAGAATTCAGTATAAACTTATTACCCTCACCCACAAACTCCATGACTCAGCACCACCCTACATCTCCTCCCTTGTTTCAGTATACCACCCTACCCGCGCCCTCCGCTCTGCTGATGACCTGAGGTTAGCATCCTCAATAATCAGAACCTCCCACTCCCGTCTCCAAGACTTTACACGTGCTGTGCCAATTCTTTGGAATGCACTTCCCAGGTCAATACGATTAGTCCCCAATCCCCACAATTTTAAGCGTGCCCTGAAAACGCCTTTATTCAGACTGGCCTATCGCCTCAATACATTAACCTAATCTATCCCTGTGTGGCACAGCCAAAAGTTTTACCATAACCAGGTTCCCCGCATCATGTTCCCACATGCTTTATGCATCCATTAGCCCTCTGTGTCTGTACTGTTACACATTTAACATTATGGCTGGTCCATACAATCAGGGCAACTGTTACCACCCACCTTTCGTGTCTGCCTGTTTCCTCATAAACTGTAAGTTTGCGAGCAGGGCCCTCATTCCTCTTGGTATTTGTTATAATCTATGTGATTATTGTTATGTCTATTGTCTGTACAAATCCCCTCTGAAATGTAAAGTGCTGCGGAATATGTCGGCGCTATAGAAATAAAATTTATTATTATTATTAAATTATGGGTGATAGCACAATCCAGACAGCACTGGTTGAATAGACCAGATTATTCAAAAAGTTACAAACAAGTAGACAAGTAGTATAGAGAAGTTGTAAAGCACTAGGATGTAGTTGTCCAGTACTGGCTAAAGTTAAAATACACTTAAATAAGAATTTGCAACTGAAAGTGAAGTAAGTAGAGCTCATAATTTATAGACAGACCTGGTTCTCCCCTGGACACTGCCACCACAACCTGTTACTTTCCTTCCTGTTGTCTCCAAAATGTTCTTGGTAGCCCCAGTCAATAGGTTCTATTACTAAAAATGAAGCTTGATGGCTGCTTGCATCATTTGCTAATAAAGTCAGTTACATCCAATAACAAGGCAGGGAGACAGCAGAGACAAGTCAACCTGTACACACCTTATCCCACTTGAGATGGCAAAAACCTTCTGACAAGTTCCTTTAAAGGGAATCTGTCAGTAGGATGAACCCTCCTAAGCCGTCTATATGGGTATGTAAGATATAGTTAGCTGAATAAAATGATTCTTTCATACCCGTTAGTCAATACCTCATTCCAGAAAAAATCATGTAAATGAGCTGTTAAGATCTACGTGCTAGACATAGGTCTCATTGAGAGTGAAAGGGGACGTTACCAGTGTGAGACATGTATATCAGGATAGCAGACTGTTAGTCATTACATGTCTCGCACTGGTAACACCTCCTTCCATTTAAAATAAGCTCTGCAGGCACATTGTCAGGGAGATCTATGTCCAGCCCATAGATCTTAGCAGCTCATTTACATATTAGGAAAACATGGCATTATCTTGAATAAGACATTGCATCGCAGATATCAAGGTATTATTTTATTCAACTTTATTTTACCTACAGGCCCTTAAAGATGGCTTGGGAGGGTTGATCCTACTGAAAGATTCCCTTTAAATAGAGGGTTAGCCCTCATTTTGGTTTTTCATCTATTATCTACAAAAAACACTACAAAAAGAGTCTGTATCTGTAGCATAAATCATGTAGTTGCCGTCAGTAGACAATAAGCTGATCACAATGTTCCCCTCTTCTAGGACGATGAATGATCTGTTATAATCTTTTGGTGATTCTGGCACCAAGTGTTCAATTTCTCTACAGCGCCACCACAGGAGAAATTCAGTAATACATAGTGCATGATAGAAATGAGTGAACCTTTTGAAAGGCAAATTCGCTAGCCACATTGCATTTTTCAGGAAAAATTTAATTTGCAGCAAATCGTTTTAGTGATAGTGATAATCGCAAGTACTGCAAAGCCTCCAGTTGTCTTGAAAAGACATGCATAATACTCTGAGGTCTCCTACGTCTGTATTAAACACCTTTCAAGGCCTTTATCTCAAACACAGCCTTAAGAATATCAAAGTAACCTCAATGTATGGCTATGGGTAAATGGATGGCAATTGTTTTCTCATGCTGTTCTGTCATACACACCATCTGTAATTTAGAATTGGAGTTTCAAGGCCTTTTCTTCGTGTCTCTATCTCTGAGCTCTGTGGCGTCTTCTCACTATCAATATTCACCAGAACATGGCTGCTACATTTCTTGCCTTTGCTTTTATACTGGCTCTGATAACCCTTCCTGTTCTTTAGCATGTGATGGAACAGCTGAAAGGTATTATGATGAAGCCAGTGTATACGCACCTGATGTGAGGTAAAGTAAGCCTTCTCTGGCTAATGGAAGTTTCTGATTTGTGTAAATTGGCAATGGCTGTGGGCACTCTTTGTAGATTCACAGAAATGTAATCACAAATTGTCTGTATTTGCTGAAATTCGGCACTAATTCAATTTGCATAGAATCAATTTGCTCGTCTCCAATGTCCACTCAAATCTGTGGATTTTCTGTGTAAAAAAGAACAAGACTAGTCTTCCAAATTGATAGACATTCATTGTAACTAGAGTTGAGCGAAACGGGTCGAAAAAATTCAAAAGTCGCCGACTTTTGGCAAAGTCGGGTTTCATGAAACGAAACCCGACCCTAGGATGAGGTCGGCCACGAGGTCGGCGACTTATGCGCCAAAGTCGCGTTTCAAAAGTTTGTTTTGCGCTCTTTTTCAGCCAATCAGGATCCACGGACACTGTGGGCAACGTGATGACATAGGCACGGGTCACCACCATCTTTCAGAAGGGCATGCAAGTGATTGGCTTGCTTTGGTGGGCGTCACAGGGGGTATAAAAGGGCGTGCACGCCGACCGCCATCTTACTTCTGCCGATCTTAGCATAGGGAGAGGTTGCTGCTGATTCTGTAGGGAGAGCGTTAGGCAGGGAAGAAGACAGAAAAACTGCTTCTGCTGCTAGCGATTTGGCCTGCACAACACACCAGTCACTGTGTGTGCAGTGCAAGGGGAGGCTATATAGTGGTGTATCAGTGGTGTTGGTTGTTGGGCTGCCTTCTAAGGCTTCCTGACAGGCTGGCATTGCTGTTTACCCACTGCTCCGCAAACTGCTTTTTTAAAAGCAATCCAATCTCCCTTATCCTCTAGTCACTTTGGTCACAGCTGCGCCATCGAGCCTGTCACATAGCGCTCAGATATTCATTGGGCCTCAAACTGCTTTTTTAAAAGCAAGCCCAATTTTTTTTTTTTGTCCTGCTGAGAAGAAAAAAAAACTGCTTCTGCTGCTGATAGCAATTTGGCCTGCACAACACACCAGTCACTGTGTGTGCAGTGCAAGGGGAGGCTATATTGTGGTGCATCAGTAGTGTTGGTTGTTGGGCTGCCTTTTAAGGCTTCCTGACAGGCTGGCATTGCTGTTTACCCACTGCTCCGCAAACTGCTTTTTTAAAAGCAATCCAATCTCCCTTATCCTCTAGTCACTTTGGTCACAGCTGTGCCATTGAGCCTGTCACATAGCGCTCAGATATTCATTGGGCCTCACACAATCCAAAAGTGTCCAGTGTCCAAAAGTGTGTGCAGAAATTCAAAATCTCCCCTGTCCTATAGACACCTTGTACCTTGTTTTACATACTATATAGTTTGTTGGATTTTGTCTACATTTCTACCAAAAATGAGGAAGGCTGGTGGAAGAGGCCGTGGAATTGGGCGGGGGTTGGCAGCTGGTAATGATGGTGTTGGTGGTGGATCTGATGGTAGTGGCAAGAGCAAAATAGGACCGAATGCAGGAGGTGTTGAGCCTGCATCATCGTCTGGCTACATAAGGCCTCGAACGCTTAGTTTTCTAGGAGTTGGCAAACCGCTTTTAAAGCCAGAGCATCAGGAAAAAGTTTTGTCTTACATTGCTGACTCAGCCTCCAGCTCTATCGCCTCCTCTTCTTCAGTTGTAAAAAGTAAAAGCACTGAGTCGTCATTGGAGGCTCATGTTCATGAACCACACCTTTCCTTGTGTCCTTCACCCCAACCAAGATTGAAGGATGACGCAGGCCATACTACTGATTACTCCATGGAGCTGTTTTCACATACCATGCCTGGATTATCAAGTGAAATGGTGAATTACCCAGGCCAAGATGAATCTGACATGGAGTGCACTGATGCACAGCTGCTGATGGATGATTCTGCTGGTACATTCACTCAGAGCACTACATTGTCCTCGCAGTGTACAGAGCCAGATTCTGACCCTGATGAGACTCAGGTGCCCCTTCCCGCACACTATACCACCATACACGGTGACACAGAGGAAGGTGCACATGACATAGAAGAGGAGGTGATGGATGACCCAGTTGTTGACCCAGATTGGCATCCATTGGGCGAAGAGGGTGCTGCTTCCAATAGCTCAGATGAGGAGCATCCACAGCAGACATCGACATCGCAACAGCTGTTATCTGGCAGGCCCGGAGCACTCCAAAGACAGGTTCCAAACATCAAAAGAGTTGCTGGACAGCTTGTCCAGAGGGTCAAAAGATCACAGCGTGCTAGGCCGCAAAATGTCTGCCAAAGTAGGAAGAGTGCAGTGTGGCACTTTTTTGAACAAAATCCTCATGATCAGGCCAAGGTTATCTGTAAGAAGTGCGCAAAGACCTTTAGCCGAGGGAAAAATCTGAAAAATTTGAATACCAGTTGCATGCTTAGACATTTAACCAGCATGCACTTGCAAGCGTGGACACAACACCAAACCTCAAGTGCCACATGTGCAACTGATCACAACGAAGGTAGTCAGCAACGCTACATTGTTTCCCCCACTGTAAGCCCACCGGTTAGCACAGCAGCAAATGTTGAGGTGTCGTTGCAAGGCCACAGCAGTCAGGGAATCCCACTGTTATATCAACGAAAGACTGATTCTAGGCCATCAGAAAGAACACCAACTCCATCACCATCATCAACCCTCTCTCAGTCCGCCCTGTCCACCGCTACTTCCACCATATGCAGCTCTCAAGTCCAGCTCACCCTCCCAGACACTATGAGTAGGTCAAGAAAGTACTCAGTCTCTCATCCGCGTACACTGGGTTTGAACGCCCACATTGCCAAACTAATCTCGTTTGAGATGATGCCCTTTCGGTTGGTGGAAAGCACAGCTTTCCGCGAACTCATGGCCTATGCAGTACCACACTATGACCTACCCAGTCGCCACTTCTTCTCTCGCAAAGCCATCCCAGCCCTCCACCATCATGTGAAAGACCGCATTGTCCATGCACTCAAGCAGTCAGTGAGCGGAAAGGTGCACCTCACTACTGATGCATGGTCCAGTCGGCATGGCCAGGGCCGTTACGTGTCCATAACTGCGCACTGGGTTAATGTGGTGGATGCAGGGTCCACAGGGGACAGCGGTGGTGGGACAGTGCTGCCTAGCCCACGGTATAGGAAACAGTTGGCTGTAGGCGTTCCACCCTCCTCCTCCTCCTCCTCCTCCAGAAGCGAAAGCTCGTCCACAGAGCGCAGTCGTACGAGCACTCCATCTGCAGCTGCCACTGTTGCACACGATGTGTCCCCCTATCAAGCAGCTAGTGGAAAGCGTCAGCAGGCTGTGTTGCAGATGATGTGTTTGGGCGACAGACATACCGCCGAGGTGCTGGCCGAGTACTTGAAGCGACAAACTGAGTCATGGCTGGGCAGTGTACATCTTGAGGCAGGCAAGGTAGTTAGTGATAACGGACGTAATTTTGTGGCAGCCATAGCCCTTTCAAAACTCAGCCACATACCTTGCTTGGCTCACACCTTGAACCTGGTGGTGCAGTGCTTCCTCAAAAATTATCCGGAGTTAACAGCCCTGCTCCAGAAGGTGCGAAGACTGTGCGCGCACATCCGCCGGTCGCCTGTACACTCCGTTCGTATGCAGAAGCTGCAGCGATTGCTCCACCTTCCCAACCACCGCCTCATTATCGACATTGCAACAAGGTGGAACTCCACCCTGCACATGGTGGAGCGGCTGTGCGAGCAGAGGCAGGCCATAATGCATTTGTGGGAGGATACACGGCCAGGCACTTTGAGAGCAGACATGGAGTTGACAGGTGTGCAGTGGTCGAAGCTGAAAGACCTCTGTAAAGTCCTTCAGTGTTTTGAGGAATGCACACGGCTGGTAAGCGCAGACGACGCCATCCTAAGCATGAGCATCCCACTTATGCGTTTGCTCATGCAAACTTTGACGCACCTTAAGGAGCAGGCGTCTGCAGCCAATGTTGATGAGGAGGAAGAGGAGGAGGGAATCCTTGATGACATTCAGCCATTGTCTGCTCAGGGACCTCTCCTGGACGAGGTGGAGGAAGAAGAGGAGGAGGAGGATGATGATGGGGATGATTACTTAGGGGAGGAGGATGCATCTCGTGGGGCAAGTGAAAATGTTGGTGTGGCAAGGTCTGGTACAGGGTTTGTGCGTGACTGGAGGGATGTGGATTTGCCAGAAAGTGCTCCTCCACCCAGCACTCGCAGTGCATCATTGACACCGGGAACATTGGCCCACATGTCAGATTATGCCTTGCGGATCCTAAAAAGGGACCCCCGCATTGCCAAAATGATGAACAATGACGACTACTGGTTGGCCAGCATCCTGGATCCACGCTATAAAGGCAAATTACAAAACATCATGCCACAGGAGAACCTTGACCTAATATTGGCTAATAAACAAGCAACTCTGGTAAATCGGTTGCTTGAGGCATTCCCCGCACACAGCAGCGGTGATGGTTCTCACACGAGCCGTACGGGCCGGGGGCAGCTTGGCAGAGGTGTTCGTGGTGCACACAGCAGAAGTGGCGTTGGAGACAGGGGTTTCATGACAATGTTGTGGACTGATTTTTCAAATACCGCTCACACAACTGGTAATACTGCATCGATGGAAAGTGACAGGAGACAGCAGTTGTCAACCATGGTTACAAACTACTTTTCCTCCCATATCGATGTTCTCCCACACAGGTCATTCCCCTTTGAATATTGGGCCGCTAAACTGGACACCTGGCCTGAATTGGCCCAATATGCCTTACAGGAGCTCGCTTGCCCAGCTGCAAGTGTGCTATCGGAAAGAGTCTTCAGTGCAGCTGGATCAATCCTGACAGAAAAAAGGACCCGTCTGTCAACCCAAAATGTGGATGATCTAACCTTCATTAAAATGAACCATGCATGGGTTTCCAAGGATTTTGTCCTACCTTCCCCTGATGACACATAGGGTGACAGAAAAATGGCTTGCTTTGGTCCACCTCTTCCTGGGACTTGACCTATTTCGCCTTTTACATCAGCTGAATGTCCAACATCAACATATGCCACTTTCTAAAACTCCCTAACTGTGCTGCCTCCCCCCCCATTGCCGGGGTCACCACCTAGCGCACGACACCGTGCGAGTGCCGTTGCCCTGGACAGGTGGGTAGGCCGACTCTTGGGCGCGGGCACTGGCACAGGGTCCCTCATAGTGCAATCAAGTGTCTCTGACGGTGGTGGTGCACACCCGCCGTCAGACACACCGCTGTACTATGAGGGGCCCAGTGCCAGTACCGACGCCCACGAGTGGGCCCCCCTTGCTTGGGCAGGGCCCCAGCATTTGCAATCTTTACCTCTCCCTGCTCCTCCGCTGTGTAATCTGGGCCGTCAAATCCATACTGTGCCTGACACCGTCTGAGCCTGCCTCCTGAGACATATATTTTGAATGTGTACGCTATCCATACATGTTATCCGGGGATACGGTACCCTTTCTAACCTTTGTGCAATCACGTGCAATCCATACTGGGCCTAACACCGTCTGAGCCTGCCTCCTGAGACATATATTTTGAATGTGTACGCTATCCATACATGTTATCCGGGGATACGGTACCCTTTCTAACCTTTGTGCAATCACGTGCAATCCATACTGGGCCTAACACCGTCTGAGCCTGCCTCCTGAGACATATATTTTGAATGTGTACGCTATCCATACATGTTATCCGGGGATACGGTACCCTTTCTAACCTTTGTGCAATCACGTGCAATCCATACTGGGCCTGACACCGTCTGAGCCTGCCTCCTGAGACATATATTTTGAATGTGTACGCTATCCATACATGTTATCCGGGGATACGGTACCCTTTCTAACCTTTGTGCAATCACGTGCAATCCATACTGGGCCTAACACCGTCTGAGCCTGCCTCCTGAGACATATATTTTGAATGTGTACGCTATCCATACATGTTATCCGGGGATACGGTACCCTTTCTAACCTTTGTGCAATCACGTGCAATCCATACTGGGCCTAACACCATCTGAGCCTGCCTCCTGAGACATATATTTTGAATGTGTACGCTATCCATACATGTTATCCGGGGATATGGTACCCTTTCTAACCTTTGTGCAATCACGTGCAATCCATACTGGGCCTAACACCGTCTGAGCCTGCCTCCTGAGACATATATTTTGAATGTGTACGCTATCCATACATGTTATCCGGGGATACGGTACCCTTTCTAACCTTTGTGCAATCACGTGCAATCCATACTGGGCCTAACACCATCTGAGCCTGCCTCCTGAGACATATATTTTGAATGTGTACGCTATCCATACATGTTATCTGGGGATACGGTACCCTTTCTAACCTTTGTGCAATCACGTGTAATCCATACTGGGCGTGAGAACGGCTGGCGAGCTGTTAAGCAAGCTACAGCACCTGTGGTTTGCACACGTAAGTTTTTCATTTTTTCAAGAATGATGGTTAGGCCTAATTCCGGAACTGCAGTTGACCTGCACTTACTGGGAAATCATTGTTCGCGGGTAATAATTGTAATCAGTGATCCCCATCACTAACGTTGTTCAGCGGGTTATCTGCACCTGTAAGCGACAAACGCTGGCCTTTTCAGTGTAGCGCACATGCAGCCACGGACATGTAAGGGCATGACACACCAGTTATTGGCCAATCTCATGTTCCAGAGCCTCACGTGTCCCTCTAGTAAGCCGGACTCGGACCGCGGGGCATGACGGAGTCTCGTTCGTTAACGGAATTAAGCTTGCAATGTGTGCATCTGTTCTGTAGCTGGCATGGTTGAGGTTTCCCAGGTGGAGTCGAATTTAACCGTAGGCTCCACTCCTGGTGGTGCCCTTCTGGACATTCCTTTAAGGTTCAGCTTTGCAACCATACTGCCCACGTAAAACAAACAATTTGCCTTCATTAACGCTGTTTGGAGGGTCATGACTCGTGGGAATAACGCCGCCCAATCAGTTAACCTGCTAGAGAGATCCTTCGTTGCTCCCAAGCATGACATCACACTCCCTAGGAGGAAGGTAATGCCACTGTGGCGACCGTACTCCTGGGGGCGACACAAGTGCACTGATGCCCAGCCACTGCTCGATGAATCTGCTGGTACATTGACCCAGACCACTACATTCCCCTCGCACGCTACACGGCCTGAATCTGACCCTTATGAAACTCAGGTTACCCTTCCCATATACAGTTCCATCTTACATGGTGACAAAGAGGAAGCTGCAGATGAAAGTGCAGGTTTGGCCCACCCGCCATCAGACACACCACCGTACTATCAGGGGCCCTGTGCCAGTGCCGTCGCCAACGAGTGGGCTCCCCCTGCTTGCTCAGGATCACAGCACTTGCAAGGTTGAAATACTGTGCAGTGAGATGGAAGATGGGGACGACGAGGAGTCCAGACTAGTACAGGGATTCCCTAGCGAGGAGACTTATTTGATTGTTTTCAATGTTGGGACAGCAATTTTTGGGGAGCACGTTACTCTGGAGAATGATAGATGGGGCCCACCATACACTGGAACATTCCAAAGGTGGACATCAGACACTGGAGCAGCATTTACAGGGCCCATTATACACTAGAGCATTAGAAATGGGGCCCATTATGTTTGGAGCATTATTTGGGCCCATAAGACAGTGGAGCTTCATCCATGGGGACCAACATATACTGTAGCATTATGTGGAGCTCATCATATACTGTTTCAAACATTATATGGGACCAATGATTCTGTATGGAGAAATAGATGGGCCTCGTCATGAGATGTAAAAAGTGAAGTATTTTTCATTGTACTATACCGCTATTTCTCTGCCGTATCGGAGCATGATGAGTTGTGGTATGTGTTAAAGGGGCGCTCTTTCGCCCAGGGCACATGAAAACCTGGAGCCAGCCCCCCCCCCCCCACAACTTTAGCCAAATAACCCCCATTTTTCAGTGCGTAACTTGTATTATGAAGTTAATTAAGGTTGACAAGCTTAAGTAAGAAGAATTGATGCTTTTGGCATTCAAATGGGCACTGTAGGTGTGTTTCCTGTCCTCCTCTCACTGCCGACTTTTATTCCCCATTGACTTACATTGGGTTTCGTGTTTCGGGACGACCCCGACTTTTCCCTATAATCGGACGATCTTGCTCGACCCGACTATTGGAAAAGTCGGGTTTCACGAAACGAAACGCGACCCTAAAAAACCAAAAGTCGCTCAACTCTAATTGTAACTTTTTTATCCAACCAAGAGGTGAGAATCATGAGAAGAGTACCCACTCTATTATTTCAGATTTTGCTAATAGCTAGTATCAATAGCAACTACCCCCCTAGTGATAAAAAATGAATAAGGGAAAATTGGCAAAGGAATTTTCTGACGACTGTACATTGATGGCCTATCCATGGGATTGGTGATCAATATCAGATTGCCGGAAGTCCGACACCCAGCAGCCCCAACGACCATCTATTATCTCCAGTAGTGACCATATTCCAAAAATAGGAGTTGATTACAGTACCCAGCAGCTACACATTGAATGGAGCTGCGAGGTACTGCAGAACAGCTCCGGAGCAAGTAACAGTTAGTCAATAGGTTTGCCGGGAATCACTCCCCCGCCGATCTTATACTGATGACCTATACATACTATAGGCCACCATTATGTTGTGACCAGAAAAAAAATATTTAAGATACATTACAAAGGGGAAAATTAATAATTATTATAGTTATTGGACCCAATCAGTTTATAGATGATCTCATCTTTTCAAAATTCAATATAGCAAGAGTATTACTTAACATACGTAGTATGTAACTGGGTAACTGAAAACGTTTCTTTTTTTTGATGTTTGTGTTTCCTTTCCTTAATTTTTCAGTGAGCTTTGATAAAGGTTGGGAAAGCCTTGGGAACACCACTGGTTTTACTATTCAATGTCTGAAATACTTTAAAGCAATTATTTCAACTGCCAAATTTTCTTGTACTTTTCCTCCTTATTACGGGGCTGTAATTACAAGATTTCAACTCTCGTAGAGTAAACAAACTTTGTGGCTGCACATTAGACAAACGCTGTTAAAGGCTTTAAAAAGCCAAATAACCAATTTTATTGTCTTTCGTTGCAAAATAATTGATCTTCAGGTGAAGTAACTGAGTTTACAACAGGAGACTGAATAATCAGCATTTTCTTCATTGGGTGGAATTATAATAAGACTGCAATCCGATTTTAGCCATGTGCTTCAGAGAGAAAATACATTGACTTATGTTTATCATTCGTTTTGTAATTTATGCTTCTCTAGCTCATTCGATGAAAATGTGCTACCTGTTGTAAGGCTCACCTTGTGAGGTTAATCCTGTAAACCCCAAGTCCGCAAATGCACATGGATCCTGGGCGTTAATGTAGCAGAAGGAAGGCACCTATGGAGCGAGGACATGTAACACTGGAGGCAGCAGGCAAACAGGATGCATAATAGTTCAAAACAACTAGAACAGATGAAGGCCAGTAGCAGATAGAGGTGAACAGCAAAACAAGCAGGACAAGAGTCTTAAAGGGAATCTGTCACCCCATTTTCAGCCTATCAGCTGCGGCCACCGCCATCAGAGGATTATCTACAGCATTCTGTAATGCTGTACATAAGCCCCCGATGTAACCTGAAAGAGAAGAAAAGCAAGTTTATACTCACCAGGGGGCGGGGCGGGGCGGATGCGGTGGGTGTCACGGTCCAATCCGGTGCCTCCCATCTTCTTACTTCTGCCGTGACTCCGGCGCAGGCATACTTTCTCTGCTTGCGCAGGAGCTTTGGCAGAAGAAGGAGGACATCATCGCTAGAAGATGGGAGGCGCCCGGACCGGACTGCGACACCCATCGGACCGGACCACACGCCGGGGTGAGTATAATATAACTCATTTTTCTTGTCTTTCAGGTTACATCGGGGGCTTATCTACAGCACTACAGAATGCTGTAGATAAGTCCCTGATGGTGGTGGCCGCAGCTTATAGGCCAAAAAAAAATGGGGTGACAGACTCCCTTTAATGCCAGGACACAGATGTGTGTCTTGATGGGCCTTGTATAGGCCTAGGCAGATGATGTCATGGGAGCACATGGGGCCACATGTAAAACCCACCATGAAGCACAGCATAGGGCAGCGGCCATAGGGGAAGGTGGTGAGGCCCTGCCAAGACAAGGCGGTTGCATAACAGTATCCTCTTCCCCTTTTAGGACCCCTCCCAGATGATTTGGTAATAGATGAAACAGGATGTTCAGCAGAAACTTTTGCGAGCGGGATTGAAGCATGTATGTTCCTTTTTCGCACTCAGCATCTCTCCTCAGGACTACAAATTATTTCAGAATCCAAAACTTGGTTGATTTCAAACTTCATGATTCCATCAGAAGTAGAAGTAACTGTTTTCACTGTAGATAAGGACCTGTTGAGGGCCAAATATCGAGTTGGAAAATGAAGAGGCAGAAGCAAGGAGTCACTCAGGCTCAGTTACATTTTCCCTGTAGTTCTCTTTGGCCCATGGATGGAGAAGACGTCTGGAAAGTTCTGATAGGAGGCACAAAAATTAAAGATAGCAAATGCAGAGCAAAGTTTTTGAGCTGGTGGTTTAGGCAGAATTTTGAAGCAGTTATGAAGACAAGATGATCATTACTGTGTGATCTGGTCAGACAACCAGTCAATGACAAGGGCATGTAGTCATAGCCAAGGAAGTCCCAGAAGCATTGGTGCATAAAAAAGTTTAAAAAAAAGAAGAAATATCCTCAACATGTAGTGCACCAATCTTAATAGTTGGATTCACTGTCCAGAATTGAATATGATTACCTGGAACTGTTAAACCATTCACGGAGGTTAGCTTCAGAGGCATCTCTAAAGCCCTAACCCATCTCTTCAACCTATCCCTATCTTCTGGTACCTTCCCCTCTGCCTTAAAACATACCACCATAACACCCATCCTCAAAAAAATCAAACCTTGTTTCAACTGCTATGCCGAGCTCTCGCCCCATATCACTGCTCCCATTTGCTTCCAAACTCCTCGAACAGCATGTCCATGCTCAACTTTCCTCGCATCTCTCATTTAACTTCCTCTTTGACATCCTCCAATCTTGCTTCCACCCCTACCACTCCACTGAAACTGTCATGACCAAAATTACTAATGACTTACTCACAGCCAAAGCTAACAGACAGTTCTCCATCCTCCTCCTTCTCGACCTGTCCTCTGCCTTCGACACAGTCGACCCCTGCCTACTGCTACAGATTCTTTCTTCCCTTGGCATCAAAGACCTTGTCCTGTCCTGGATTGCCTCATACCTTTCTGACTGCACAGTGTTTCCCACTCCCACATTACCTCCTCATCCCGCCCTCTCTCTGTTGGAGTCCCCAAAGCCTCTGTCCTGGGGCCCCTACTTTTTTCCATCTATACTCTTGGCCTAGGACAACTCATAAAGTCCTATGGCTTCCAGTACCACCTGTATGCAGACGACACTCAGATCTACCTCTCTGGCCCAGATGTCACCTCTCTGCTGTCCAGAATCCCGGAGTATCTATCAGCCATATCCTCCTTTTTCACCTATCGCTTCCTAAAACTCAATGTAGACAAAACTGAACTCATTATCTTTCCTCCATCTCACGTATCTTCCCTACTCGATCTATCTATTATGGTAAATGCCATCACGCTCTCTCCCGCACCTGAAATCCGCTGTCTCGGAGTAACTCTCGACTCTGACCTGTCCTTCAAACCACACGTCCAAACTCTTGCCACCTCCTGCCACCTCCAACTCAAAAATATCTCCAGAATCCATCCCTTCCTCAGCCCTCAATCTACTAAAACTCTTGTACATACCCTCATTATCTCCCACATTGACTACTGCAACACTCTGCTCTGTGGCCTCACTGCTAACTCTCTTGCACCACTCCAGTCTGTCCTCAACTCTGCTGCTTGACTAATCCACCTCTCTCTTCGCTATTCCCCTGTCTCTCCCCTCTGTAAATCCCTCCACTGGCTCCCAATTCACCAAAGAATCCAGTTCAAACTACTAACACTGACCGACAAAGCCATCCACAACCTATCCCCTCTCTATATCTCTGATCTAATCTTCCAACATCTTCCCTCACGTAATCTTCGATCCTCCCAAGACCTCCTACTCTCCTCCACACTTATTCGTTCCTCACACAACCGCCTCCAAGATTTCTCCCGAATATCCCCTATCCTCTGGAATTCCATGCCTCAAAACGTCCGATTATCCAAAATCGCACGTTTAAAAACGCTCTGAAAACACAAAAAAAACGCTATGTGTAAACACAGCCTAACTTTGTATGTAACCCCCCCTTCTCATGTACAGCACCATGGAATTAATGGCACTATATAAATACAGTGGGGCAAAAAAGTATTTAGTCAGTCAGCAATAGTGCAAGTTCCACCACTTAAAAAGATGAGAGGCGTCTGTAATTTACATCATAGGTAGACCTCAACTATGGGAGACAAACTGAGAAAAAAAAATCCAGAAAATCACATTGTCTGTTTTTTTTTCATTTTATTTGCATATTATGGTGGAAAATAAGTATTTGGTCAGAAACAAAATTTAATCTCAATACTTTGTGATATATCCTTTGTTGGCAATGACAGAGGTCAAACGTTTTCTGTAAGTCTTCACAAGGTTGCCACACTCTGTTGTTGGTATGTTGGCCCATTCCTCCATGCAGATCTCCTCTAGAGCAGTGATGTTTTTGGCTTTTCGCTTGGCAACACGGACTTTCAACTCCCTCCAAAGGTTTTCTATAGGGTTGAGATCTGGAGACTGGCTAGGCCACTCCAGGACCTTGAAATGCTTCTTACGAAGCCACTCCTTCGTTGCCCTGGCGGTGTGCTTTGGATCATTGTCATGTTGAAAGACCCAGCCATGTTTCATATTCAATGCCCTTGCTGATGGAAGGAGGTTTGCACTCAAAATCTCACGATACATGGCCCCATTCATTCTTTCATGTACCCGGATCAGTCGTCCTGGCCCCTTTGCAGAGAAACAGCCCCAAAGCATGATGTTTCCACCACCATGCTTTACAGTAGGTATGGTGTTTGATGGATGCAACTCAGTATTCTTTTTCCTCCAAACACGACAAGTTGTGTTTCTACCAAACAGTTCCAATTTGGTTTCATCAGACCATAGGACATTCTCCCAAAACTCCTCTGGATCATCCAAATGCTCTCTAGCAAACTTCAGACGGGCCCGGACATGTACAGGCTTAAGCAGTGGGACACGTCTGGCACTGCAGGATCTGAGTCCATGGTGGCGTAGTGTGTTACTTATGGTAGGCCTTGTTACATTGGTCCCAGCTCTCTGCAGTTCATTCACTAGGTCCCCCCGCGTGGTTCTGGGATTTTTGCTCACCGTTCTTGTGATCATTCTGACCCCACGGGGTGGGATTTTGCGTGGAGCACCAGATCGAGGGAGATTATCAGTGGTCTTGTATGTCTTCCATTTTCTAATTATTGCTCCCACAGTTGATTTCTTCACTCCAAGCTGGTTGGCTATTGCAGATTCAGTCTTCCCAGCCTGGTGCAGGGCTACAATTTTGTTTCTGGTGTCCTTTGACAGCTCTTTGGTCTTCACCATAGTGGAGTTTGGAGTCAGACTGTTTGAGGGTGTGCACAGGTGTCTTTTTATACTGATAACAAGTTTAAACAGGTGCCATTACTACAGGTTATGAGTGGAGGAAAGAGGAGACTCTTAAAGAAGACGTTACAGATCTGTGAGAGCCAGAAATCTTGATTGCTTGTTTCTGACCAAATACTTATTTTCCACCATAATATGCAAATAAAATGAAAAAAAAACAGACAATGTGATTTTCTGGATTTTTTTTTCTCAGTTTGTCTCCCATAGTTGAGGTCTACCTATGATGTAAATTACAGACACCTCTCATCTTTTTCAGTGGTGGAACTTGCACTATTGCTGACTGACTAAATACTTTTTTGCCCCACTGTAAATAATAATAATCTGTAAAGAAACTAAAGGAATTTTCAACCTTTTGGGCAGAGAGGCCATACAATTCTCTGCTTCTCCAGAATCAATAAACGCTTGTCCGAGAATACAGATGAACTATCAGAAATAGACATCTCATTTATCTTTAGTGGAGCAAAGAGTTAATCCTAGGGTAATACCTCCCTCTCTAGAATCTGAAGTTCTCCTTGTTTGGCCTTCAGTTTGGAATAACTTGAATGTTATTGATCCCGTTCACCACAATTCAAACAGATGCCACCAGTGAGGCGATAGGAACTTTCAGCTGGAGATATTCTGTTCTCCCCAATCATCATGGGTTACGGTTCAGTCATTCTGGCATGAGATTTTGAAGACGTTTGGATTGTGAGACACAGAAATGAAATGTTTTTTTATCTTAGATCAATGCAGATGCAGTAGCAGAATTACACGCATGGAGTGAGGACTCAGAACACAGGAAGCCACAGGCAGACAGGATGCAGGAAAGTCCAAAACAACGCAGGCAGATGAAGTCCAGGAGAAGATAAAGTTAAACAGAAAAACAAACAGGACAAGATTCTTAATACCAAGACAAAGGTATGTGTCTTAAGGGCCTGTCGCACTAAGCGATATCGCTAGCAATATCGCTATAACGTCACTGGTTTTTGTGACGTAGCAGCGATATTGCTAGTGATATCGCTATGTCTAATACTTACCTCCGACCGGCTCCTCCGCTGGTTATTGCTGATCGCGCAAGAACGTCCTGGACTGTTTCTTGTCGTCAGCTTCCTGCTGGGCTTCCTGTGGCGCCGACGAGCGACGCGTGGACACGGGTGCGAGGACGTCTTCATTGCCTCGTCTGACAGGTAAGTAGCAACCCCCGACCGCTGCTATGTCGCTGGTGAGATCTGCCTGTGTGGCAGCTCACTAGCGACCACTTAGCAATGCACCAGCGATCCTGACCGCGTCATATCACTGGTCGGATTGCTGGTGCATCGCTAAGTGTGACAGTACCTTTAGTGGCCCTTATATAGTTCCAGGCAGATGTGGTCATGGGAGCATGTTGGGCCACTTGTAAAACCCAACATGGAGCACAGCAGAGTGCAGCAGTCACAGAGAGGGGAAAGGTAGTGATGCCCTGCCTAGTCAATTGCGTAGCACCTATAAACAATTTGGTAAACAACATTTTTGTCTGAAACTGTAACTGTTATCTATTGAAAAAAAATGATTGAGAAAATTGTGCTTTCTATCGGTGGAAGCTAGTGTCTGAAGACACAGCACTGATCTTATAGGGTGGCACACAAAGGAGGGAATTTGTCAAGACAGGTGTTGTATGTCCCAGCCTTGAATATAAAGTGTTCCAAAATTATTAAGTCATACCATGAATCCCCAGGGATATAATGTGCAGTCATTTGGTGCCACCATGAACTACAATATTTATCCTAAGATGAGAAAAAACTGTATAATGGGGAATAAATTAGAAAAACATCTAGTGCCTACATATAAAATTGGGGAAAAATATGGACCCCCTAGCAAACTCTGAATTACAATACAAATCTGTAATAGAGCTCTAACCAGACGTGGGGAAGCTTTTTTCTACAAAGAAGCATTTGGCTATTTATACTATCCTTTGGGATCCATGTTAGGGCAATAATTTCTCACTGCACACACCTTGCTCAAAGAGCAAGAATAAATTAAAGGGCTGGCAGGCGGCAAAATACAGCTGTCAGCCAAAGCACTGCGGTCCCTGGAAATCAGCCCGGGGGCCAGAGAAAAGGTAATTGAAGGCCGTAAATGGCCCACGGGCCTGAGGTTCCCCGCCTCTGCTCTAGGCCATGTGTCACGGTATGTCTGGCTCTGCGTGACGCGACCCGACGATCGGTCGGTCACAAAACCACAAGACAGACAAGGGGGCACCGGTGAAACAATTAAAATTGTGGGCCCTATAATAGTGAACGGGGAAGTGGACACCTCCTGCACTCCCTAAGGAAAAGCCCTGAACTCTCCTCAAGTTCCCTATACAGGTTCTTTCAACCTGTCGCCGACCAGGATACCTCAGTCCCTCACTTGCCCTGCACCTATCCCTTACTAGGGAACTGGCAAGTGCGGACACTGGTCCTCACTGCTGTACTAGTAAAACACAAGGAAAAATAACGGAGAAAGAGAAACCAATCACAAACTAAAATGTTTCTATTCTAATGCACAAAGCATCGGCAACAAACAAGGAGAATTGGAACTACTAATGCAGGAAAAGAAATATGATGTCATTGGAATCACTGAAACTTGGTGGGACGATACACATGATTGGAATACAAGACTAGAAGGATACAACTTATTTGCAAGAAACAGACTTGATAAACGAGGAGGAGGTGTCGCATTATATGTTAGAAACGCGTATATCTGCACAGAGATTGAAGCTTCAGAGACTGGGAGTTCTGTGGAAACTGTTTGGGTAAGAATACAAGGACAGAACAATGGAAAGGACACCATTGTAGGCATTGACTACAGGCCGCCTGTGCAAGCTGAAGATATGGATGAACTCTTTATGCATCAAATGGCCAAGTTCTCCAAAAAATATTACATAGTTGTCATGGGAGATTTCAACTATCCAGACATTTTTTGGGAATCTCTCTCAGGCAAAACTAACAGGTCAAGGAAATTCTTATCCTCTCTTGCTGACAACTTTATCTTCCAAAAGGTAGGGGAGAAAACAAGGGGAACTGCTACCTTGGATCTAATCCTTATAAACAGGGAGGAAATGGTTGAGGAGGTAAAAGTGGCTGGGACCCTAGGAGGTAGCAACCATGCTATTTTAGAATTTTGGATAACTAGAGGAGGAAGACCTGTGAAGACTCAGACGTCAAGGTTAGATTTCAGAAAGGCAGATTTTAAGGAATTCAGAAAGAGAATTGGAGGGATCCAATGGCTGGATATCCTTAAAGACAAAAATGTCCAGGAAGGATAGGAAATCTTGAAAAATGAAATTCTCAAAGCACAATTGTTAACAATTCCAAAAAGAGGGAAGAATAGGAAGCATTTAAGGAAACCAGGATGGATGAACACAGAACTTAAGCACATGCTAAAAAGGAAGAAAAAAATGTTTATAAAATGGAAAGAGGGAGGCATATCTAAAGAAGAATATAATGCTGTCTGCAGAACCTGCAGGGCAAAAATCAGATTATCTAAAGCTGACAATGAATTGAGGCTTGCAAGAGATGTCAAAAACAATAATAAAGGATTTCGGGGATATGTCAAAAGTAAAAGAAAAGTCAAAGATGCTATAGGATTTTATCAGGATGAAAATGATGAAATGGTAAGACAGGATGTTGAGAAGGCCGAACTTTTAAATTCCTATTTTGCATCTGTTTTCTCTCAGAAAGGAAATGTAACATCAACTGTTCTTCACTGTCCTATTAAGGGAATAGAAGAATCCAGGATATCTATAAACAGAAAGATAGTGAGGAAACACTTAGCTAGCCTAAATAAATTCAAGTCTCCAGGTCCAGATGAATTACACCCCAGAGTACTGAAGGAGATAGCAGAAGAAATTTTTTAACCCCTCTCCATAATCTTTGAAAATTCTTGGAGAACAGGAGAAGTCCCAGAAGACTGGAGAAGAGCAAATGTTGTTCCTATCTTCAAAAAGGGGAAGAAGGTGGACCCAGGCAACTATAGGCCGGTGAGTCTGACTTCTATACCAGGAAAGATCTTTGAACAAATTATTTAACAACATGTATGTCAGTACCTGGATAAGAATGAAGTGATTAAACAGATTCAGCATGGGTTTGTAACTAATAAGTCATGTCAGACTAACTTAATTTCCTTCTATGACAGAATCACTGATTGGGTGGATCAAGGAAATGCTGTAGATATAGTATATCTTGACTTCAGCAAAGCATTTGACAAAGTATCTCATACAATCCTTATTGAAAAAATGACTAAGTATGGAATGGACAAGGCAACTGTTAGGTGGATTCATAACTGGCTTAGTGATCGGACCCAAAGAGTGGTCGTAAATGGCTGCACATCCAGTTGGAAGAATGTCTCAAGTGGGGTACCACAGGGCTCTGTCCTGGGCCCTGTATTGTTCAACATCTTTATCAATGATTTAGATGAAGGAATTGAGGGTAAACTGATTAAATTTGCTGATGACACAAAGCTAGGAGGGATAGCTAATACTAGAGAAGAGAGAGAGAGGATTCAAAAAGATATAAATAAACTGGAGCAGTGGGCAGCAACTAACAGAATGGTTGGTAACAGGGCAAAATGCAAAGTACTACATCTGGGCAATAAAAATGAAAAAAAGCATATCCAGAATGGGAGGTATAGGGCTAAGCAACAGCACATGTGAAAAAGACTTGGGTATACTAATAGATCACAGACTGAATATGAGTCAACAGTGTGATGCAGCAGCAAAAAAGGCAAATGCAATTCTAGGATGTATTAACAGAAGTATACAGTCTAGATCACATGAAGTCATTATTTCCCTCTACTCCTCTTTGGTCAGACCTCACCTGGAATATTGTGTCCAGTTTTGGGCACCACACTTTAAAAAAGACATCAACAAACTGGAGCAAGTTCAGAAAAGAGCGACCAGAATGGTGACCGGTCTGCAAACCCTGTCTTATGAGGAAAGGTTGCAGGACTTGGGAATGTTTAGTTTGCAAAAGAGAAGACTGAGAGGAGACTTAATAGCTGTCTACAAATATCTAAAAGGCTGTCACATTGTAGATGGATCATCTTTATTCTCATTTGCACAAGGAAAGACTAGAAGCAATGGGATGAAACTGAATGGGAGGAGACACAGATTAGATATTAGAAAAAACTTTTTTGACAGTTAGAGTGATCAATGAGTGGAACAGGCTGCCACGAGAAGTGGTGAGTTCCCCTTCAATGGAAGTCTTCAGACAGAGGCTGGACAGAGATCTGACTGGGATGATTTAGCGAATGCTGCTTTGAGCAGGGGGTTGGACCAGATGGCCCAGGAGGTCCCTTCCAACTCTACGATTCTATGATTCTATGACAAACAACTTAGCTTTCTCTGCTGGCAATGCTCCTGAGGCACCCAGAAACAGCTTCCAGCAGAAACACCACTGCTCCAGATAGGCTGCAAAAAGCACTGCTCCAGATAGCTCCTCTCTTCTCAAAGGTTGGTTAGTGAATGACCAATATTACCAACAGGGATCAGCAGCAGGTGAGGACCTTTTATAGGAAGGAGGGGAGAGGTCACCACCTGCTGACTAATTAAACATGTAGTAACACCAGCGGCCATTGGGGCAAAACTCCATAATAACCCTCGAGGCCAGAAAGGAAAAAGGTTCATATAAGAGTCCAGACTCTGACACAGATCCAAAAATGGATCGTGACATCATGTTCACAACTCATTTTTTATGTATATTTTGGATTTGTGCTACATACATAGACTTTAGCTTACTTATACATGCCAAAACAACGTATTTTGGCATAAAGATGTTTCCTTCCTTACCATTCCAGTTGTCTCAACATATCCTGAGATGAATGGAGGAAGACAAGTAGCTTTGAAATAAAATGTAAGCTTTCAATTCTCTGTGGAGGAGATATTTATGCTATATGTGCCTATATGTGGAAAGTAAGTGGTTGTGATGTCAACCGAGGAAAGGTAAGGGCAGGCACATCATCATGTGCAAGCTCTGTATGTCGACATTACTGTTTTCACAAGGGATCTCAAAGAAAGATGTCTTTTAATGATTATTTTTTATGGGTTTCTATAGACTAGAAATTGGAGATGAGTGAATTGACTTGATGTAAATTGAATTTGTGTTGAATCTGTAGGAATTCTCGCAGCCTGACGAATCTGAACAATTTGTGATTCACTTTGCGCTAATTGACTAAAATGGTTATTACCAATTTACGCATTGCAGAAGATTGAATCAGTCAGACAAGGATTACATGACCTTGAGCGGGCTTACCCCTAATGCCTTACAGCTATCACATCCCATTATATAGCACAGTAAGTCAGGACCATAGACTATATAAAAGCAGAGGCAGGGAATGCAGCTGCCATTTTATGCTGAATCTGGATAGTGAGAGGAAGACAAAGTTCACAGCTTAGCTATAAAGATAGTGAGAAAGGGAGAGAACGTCCATAAAGAAATATCCATTTTCTTAACCTCTTTTTCATTTCAGCAGAACTATAAAAGTTATGTCCACTGAGGTAAGACCACTATAGAAGCATAATAGTAAATTTAACAATTTAAAAAGGAAAGGTCACAGCTATTCTCTTTAACCTAAGAAAGAATTTTAAGAGCTAAAGGGTGACAAAAGCATAAGGGACTTGAGGCTGACCTTTAAAAAAGAGATTATTGGCCAATATGTCTCATTTTATGGACATTTTTGTATTTTTCAGCCTTAGTAGACATTAAATTGCATCTGCAAAATTTTTTCTGAGGACAAGCTAGTTTAAGCATCATAAACATGTCTGATGTTTTTCATGATGACTCACATTTCTATAATGAAGGTCCTGCACAAAGTCTTGATGGATCTTCTGCATATTGATTTGCCCACAAATAGCTCCAAATTCCACCTTCACGACTTACTAATAGGATTCTTATCTACGTTCTAGGACCATAAAGCTGTCTCAGAAAAAGATATAGAATAGTTCAGGCACAGCCTTATCTCAGTATTTTGTAAAAATGTTTCCCACTGCTTCATGTTCAGTCTCGCACTCCATCCATTTGTCCTTACTTAGCTTCTAAAGCCTTTTAATTTTTTTGTCTTCATTTTGACTTTCCATAATTTATGTAGCAAATCTTCTATGCGAAACCCTGGCTTTACTTCTTATTTATATATCATTTTTTTGCTTAATTTATATTCTTTATTCCCCTTTTCTCACCTATCTTGCTACTTTCGGAACATTCATCATTGGCTGCAGTTCTGGTATATAACATTTATGGCCAACATACGTATAGTTATATATAGATAGATGGCTGAGTGACTCAAGACATCCATAAATATTTCTTCTTGGCCATGGATCACGAGCAAGAGCCTTATGTTTAGATGCATTTGGTGACAGAATTATTTTACTCAAGAAAGTCATTTTGGATTTAGAAAACAGAAAAATGGGAACATGTTAGTCGGAAACCTGGTTTTGAGGGAGGATCGATTCATTCAAAAATTGTAAGTATGAGTCAGCCATCCAGAACAAAACTACTGTCCACATACTTTACAGCACTGGAGACTTTTCAAAATAAATAACAGTAAAAGTTGCCAGAGCCTCAACGTTTTCTCCAGAAATGTCCGGTAAATCTTCTTATAATCAGTACATCCTGTTCTGCGTTCTATATCTTTCATTTTAGAAATGAGTTTGAGTTTTTTATTTGAAGTCAAATCATCCCACTTCTTAAATAAATTACATATTTTGCCGAGGTGAGACGGATCTCAAGAACATAAGAATGCTTTTTCCCTTCCAATTTAAACATTAATAGAATTTATGCTTGAGACAAGAAGAGTTGTGATGTATATGGCATACGAATCAAGCACAATTGCTTCCGAGACGCTAGAGACAAACAGTGAGCTGAAGCCAAGACACAGATAAGAAGGTAAGACATAGATTGGAACGTATGAATGTAACAAGATATGCTATTCTGCAATATTTGATGTTGAGTTATTCGGTAATTTACCAAAACCTATAGCGGGAAGGATACTATTCTATCTGGCATGATCCCACTATCGAGGCATTGTTCAACTATGTCAACTGTCCAATTTTAGGTCTCGTAAGTTAAAATTAAATTAGTGTACTTCTTGCTTCAAATAACATTTACCTACAGGTATAGCTCAGATACTGCACACCATATAAGTGATTAACTCAACTTGTCCTTTTGTTGGTCGATCCCCTAGATATACATACAGAGTCACCCTACTACACACTATGTGAATTACCGATGACTTTCCTCTAAAGTTTGGACTAAGTGTGGACAAAGTATAGGCTGCAGTATCCGGACCGGCCGGGCATTTTCTGACCTGAACTCCGCTGTTTCATATGAGTTTGAGTCTGGAGACCTGGCTTGTCTGTACATTGTCTTCCAATCCCAGGCCATGAAAGTTGAAAGTGTAAAACCAGCCTAACAATGAGTTCTATTTACATTGAAAGGTTAATGGTTGACTTGTCATAGCGCAAGAAGAGTTGTCAATGAATTTTAGTGAAGACCGAAAGGATTCTGAATAAAACAATGGCCGGTTTGATCACTTATTCTTTGAGAGATTAGAGAAAATGGTCTATTTTTACTTTTGTAAGAATGATACTATTTTGCATAGACTGGGTGTGGTTTAGTAACTCAGACCAATGTTACTGTAGCACAACCCCACTGAAGTTGAGCGGCAATATCGTGACACTGCCCATTATCATGAGTGGTTCTGTTACTTAAAAAAAGCAGACTCATGTTTTCTGATCCAGGACAACACTTCCAACTGTTCCTTTAGCAGGACAATAAATAGGAAAAGAGTGGCTGGCAGTAACCTAATGGAGAACAACTTGACATTAATTGCCTTGCTGTCTCACTACTAGAGAAAGTGTGCATAACGTCCAACATGTTTAATGCTATGTGAATGGGATACATGTATGACACCAATTGCATAGAACACTTTCTGTGCCATTAACCCCTTTGAGACGAAGCCTGTTTTCACCTTAATGACCAGGCTGATTTTTACAATTCTGACCACTGTGACTTTATGAGGTCAAAACTCTGAAACGCTTCAACGTATCCTGGTGATTCTGAGAATGTTTTCTCATGGCATATTGTACTTTATGATTGTGGTAAAATTTCTTCGATATGACATGCATTTATTTATGAGAAAAACGGAAATTTGGTGGAAATTTTGAAAATTTTGCAGTTTTCAAACTTTTAGTTTTTATGCCCTTAAATTAAAGAGTCATATCACACAAAATAGCTAATAAAACACATTTCCCACATTTCTGTTTTACAGACACAATTTTGGAAACATATTTTTTTTTGTTAGGAAGTTATAAGGGTTAAAAGTTGACCAGCAATTTCTCATTTTTACAACAAAATTTGCAAAACCATTTGTTTTATGGATCTCCTCACACTTGAAGTGACTTTGATATGACAGAAAATGCCCAAAAGTGACACCATTCTAAAAACTCCACCGTTCAAGGTACTCAAAACCACATTAATGAAGTTTATTAACCCTTAGGTGCTTCACAGGAATTTTTGGAATGTTTAAAAAAATTAACATTTAACTTTTTTTCGCAAAAAATTTACTTCAGATCGTCTTTTTCAACCAGACGCCTGCTGATTCCAAACCTTCCACCAGATTGCTATTTTCTTGATAAAATACCAATAGGGATAGTTCCTTATATCTGTAACCCAGACTTTATGGACCCCTATGGTCTCTGGGCTTCGCTCCCAAATAAACCAATTTCCCACCTTTTGAATAACAAGATTCTCTGCAATAACCTTTGGCCTATAGAAGCTAAAAAACACCCAAGAAATTTCCTCCAACAGACACACGTGTCCCACTACATGATACAAATTAAAGAATTAACCACCCCCTCCCCCAATTGGCAATGGCTAGATTTACTGACGAAAATAAAACTACCTATCTTAAGACTGACCTCTAAACTATATGATAACCTCCTTAATTCTAAAACCAACTACACTGCACTATTCTTTCATTCTTGGGAACGGGAACTTAACATTACTTTAACACCACAAGAGAAACAATCAATTTGCTCCAACTCCCATGGCATTTCGAGATGCATTCTGCTACAGGAATTGGCATACAAAATTTTATCAAGGTGGTATTATACCCCAGAGAGGTTCTTTCACCTAGGCCTGTCTGACTCTCCACTGTGTTGGAGATGTGAAAATCGAGAGGCACTCTTTCCCATATTTTTTGGACTTGCCAAAAACTCCTACAATTTTGGCATGAAATCAATGATGTCTTGAAAGCCTTGGGAGTGTTGCATTCGGAACTTGCTGCCTCTGAAGTGCCTTTATCCCTCCCCTCTACCAATTTCAAACCTAAAAAACATGATCTTTTACCCTTGTTGCTGGGTGCCGCGAAACACTTAATTTCCTTGAGATGGAAACAAAAATCCCCACCAACGCATCGGGACTGGCTAGAGAAGGTTGGAGAGATCTTTCAATTGGAGGAACTCTCGAGCTGGGAAATTTTCTCCCATGAGCGATTCCTTAAGATTTGGGAGCCCTGGATCAAACGGACGGGAAGGGTTTAGATTTTATATTCTGATTTTTTTCTGGTGTATCTTGGGGACCCATGGTGATCGAGCTCCCCCAAGGAATGGCCCTTAGTGCCCCAGAGTGGGATTGGCGCCCTCGGTAGATTTTAAAATATAACAGTTCTTCAGCCTTGATTCTTTATTCTCTAGGTCGAAAACTAATCTTATCCATATTATATATATTCCGACACGTCGCCAGACTGTACCAAGTTGTTGCACCTGACTGTTCGATTGTTCTGTTGTTACTTTACAGTTTTTGTTTTTCATATCCGTTAATTTGATGCTACAAATCTCTTATTTTGTCTAACCCACAGACATTTAAGGAGTATAATCTCTTGTGACTAATGGATCTGTGAGCTATAATTAGACATGTTCTTTTAAAAATTTATAAAGAATTACAAAAAAAAAATTTCTTCAGATCCAATTGGTTTTATTTTACTAAGGGTAACAGGAGAAATTGGACCCCAAAAGTTGTTGTACAATTCTTCCTGAGTACACTGATACCCCATATGTGCAGGTAAACCACTGTTTGGGCGCATGGCAGAGCCGTTTGACTTTTCAATGCAAAATTGGCTGGAATTGAGATCAGATGCCATGATGCATTTGGAGAGCCCCTGATGTGCCTAAATAGTGGAAACGCCCCAAAGCTAACTCCAACCCTAACCCCAACACACCCCTAACTCTAATCCCAATCATAACCCTTACCACAAACCTAACTGTAACACACCTCTAATCCTAACCCCAACTCCAACCCTAACCCTAATTCCAACCCTAACTCTAATCCCAACCCTAACCCTAATAGTAGAGTACTTGAAAATTAGTTTTATAACCCAATCTAGTGGCCATGGTTTGCATCTTAACACCACACCAGCATGTTTTGCAACAAAAAGAGCTAGCATGGTTCGCAATTTCATTATTAATTTATGTGACATCAAATTCTATATAACTGTATCCACTCTACTACTTATTTTGTGTTCACAGAATTTTGTTCCAGCAAAGCTTACGGCTCATTCATGAAACGATATTCAAAATACAATATCAAACTTGTTCAAGGTGATTACTTAGTATTAGAGATGAGCAGATCTTTCGAAATTTGAATTCGCACACACTTCGCCAAACTTTACTGAAAAATTTTATTCTATGCGAATAAATTTGTGTGAATCTCAATACTGGAAATCTTGTAATTGCTCAGAAATTACATGTGGGGGAAAGTAGAGAGAGCGAAAACCCCACTGATCATAAGAACTTACACTTTACAGTCGAGAGATAGAGGACCCCGCTGACCATAAAAGTTTATGCTCTACAGCAGAGATAGAGAGAGAGAACGAGGAAGGGGACTGACCATAAGAGCTTATACTCTATGGGAGAAAAAGGTAAGCCCCCTCTGATCATAGGAGCTTACATTTTACAGGAGAGAGAGAGCACCCCGCTGACCATAAGATCTTACACTCTACAGGAGAGAGAAAGAGAATCCTGTTGACCATAAGAGCTCACACTCTACAGGAGAGAGAGAGAACCCCACTGACCATAAGAGCTTACACTCTACAAAAGAGAGTGGACCCCACTGACCATAAGAGCTTACACTTTACAGGAGAGAGAGGACCCCGCTGACCATAAGAGCTTACACTCTACAGGAGAGAGAACCCCACTGACCATAAGAGCTTACACTATACAAGATAGAGAGTGGACCCCACTGACCATAAGAGCTTACACTCTGCAAGAGAGAGAGAGGACTCCACTGACCATAAAAGCTTACACTCTACAGGAGAGAGAGAACCCCTCTGACCATAAGAGCTTAAACTCTACAGGAGAGAGAGGACCCCACTGACCATAAGAGCTTACACTCTACAAGAGAGAGAGAAGCCCACTGACCATAAGAGCTTACACTATACAAGAGAGAGAGTGGACCCCACTGACCATAAGAGCTTACACTCTACAAGAGAGAGAGAGGACTCCACTGACCATAAGAGCTTACACTCTACAGGAGAGAGAGGGAATCCCACTGACCATAAGAGCTTACACTCTACAGGAGAGAGAAAGAGAATCCTGCTGACCATAAGAGCTTACACTCTACAGGAGAGAGAGGACCCCACTGACCATAAGAGCTTACACTCTACAGGAGAGAGAGAGGACCCCACTGACCATAAGAGCTTACACTCTACAGGAGAGAGAGGACCCCACTGACCATAAGAGCTTACACTCTACAGGAGAGAGAGGACCCCAATGACCATAAGAGCTTATACTCTAAAGGAGAGAGAGGAACCCGCTGACCATAAGAGCTTACACTCTACAGGAGACAGAGAGGACTCCACTGACCATAAGAGCTTACACTACAGTAGAGAGAGGACCCCACTGACCATAAGAGCTTACACTCTACAGGAGAAAGAGGACCCCACTGACCATAAGAGCTTACACTCTACAGGAAGGAGAGGACCCCACTGACCATAAGAGCTTACACTCTACAGGAGAGAGAGCGAGAGTACTCCACTGACCATAAGACCTTACATTCTACAGGAAAGATAGTGAGAGAAAGAACCACACTCACCATAAGAGCTTTTACACTTTACAAGTAAGAGATAGAGGACTTTCAGTGACCTAGTGCCTAAAACCTTTATGTAAATAACATTAAAAATTGCCAAACATTTCACACCTGTTCTTCAGAGGGCATTATATATATAATTAAATGCCCATGTGAAAAACTTTATGTGGGTCGCACAAAATGCCCTCTTAAAACACGAATTGGAGAACATATTAGAAATATAAAAAATAAATTTATGGGCCATCCACTTTCTAAACATTTTATTGAACATCACAAAATGGTGAGGTGCATAATATGGATGTCATGGGCTTTGTGCATGTACCACCACCTTGGAGGAAAGGGAACTATATAGTCCTTAAGTCACGGACAGAAACCAAATGGATTTTCACTTTGGATACGCTGATCCCCAAGGGATTGAATAGTGAACTGGAACTATTTGTTTTTTACTAATTGGAGCATGCTCTATTAGACCTGCATTGCAACAGCTGAGCATGGGATCAGACAGGTATAAAATGACCACATTATCAGAAAGGACCATACCCGGGGAAGGAAACCGTGTTTCCGAAATGCGTTGGATGCTTTGTTGTCCTTTCTGTCTCCCGTACTTCCCTACTGTTTTTACCAAGTTCACATCACATGCTATCACGTGTCCCCTGTGTCACGCCAGGTCCTGCTCCTAAGAGCGCACATCAGCGAGGACGCAGAAACTGACTACGGCTGCCGGGATCACATCACCACGGTTGTACCGCTATTACAGCTGCCTCTATCAGTGCAGAGAGCTCCGAGGACTTGGCTGGAGCTAATAACAGTAATATACTACGTCTCATCATGTGACCACTGACGTCACGGCAGGTCCTGCTTTTCTCCATGCTCACTAACAGGGGCATAGTTACTGACTGCAGCTGCTAGGATTTTCTGGATTACTTATTGCTGTACGGAATGCCATTGAGAGTGAACGCTCCTACATTGTGTCAGGTAACCCAGTTGAGATACTCCCTTGGGACCAGGCTTTTACCATTTTGATATTTTTACATATATATTTATATTTTTTGTACAATTAAGAGTTGCCACCGGCCAGGGCAGGCTCTAACATATTATATCATTTGGTGGATGGGCTCAGGTTTCCTTGGTGCAAACAGGTTCCACACCTTTATGTGAGCTTTCTTATGGCAATTTTAACTCCTTAATCTCTCTTAGTACAGGTGCGTTAATACAGGTGTGTTTTTGCAGAAGAGCAATTTCTGCCGTGATTAACTATTCTGCCTTTTTCACAGTCTCTTTTAGGCTTGGATTTCACGGATTTTCACCATTGTATTTTATCTTACCATACATAATTTTTTGCAGTGCTTATTGGTGCAGTATACTGTTTCATTCTTCTTTTTCACATTTATTTGGGCTTAGTGCAATTTAGGCAACAACATTGCACCCCCGGTGCAAAGTAATATTACAGCATTATTATTGCTGGCTACTGCCATTATGGTCCATTACATCTAGAGGGTTTATGCTTTTTATTCTATTTGTGATTGTGTCATTATTTGTAATAAATTCAATTAATTAGGTTTGTGCGCGAATCTATTCATTTTTATTTATACATTTTTAATTTTATTTAAAATAAAGTTTTGTATTTTAGGCAGTGGGTCATTGTATGATTTTCTCTTGATTGGGACTTGGTAAACATATATAATTTTATGGTTTTGAGCGAAAGGACCCCAATGATCATAAAAGCCTGCACTCTACAGACAAGAAAGAGAAAAAGGACCGCTGACAATAAGAGCTTATGTACTACAGAAGAAAGAAAAAGGGGAAACACTCAGCTGAATGTAAGAACTCACACTACTAACCCTCCAGACGATAAGAGCTTACACTCTACAGGATAGAGACACGACCCCGCTGACCATAAGAGCTTACACTCTACACTAAAGAAAGAGGACCCCGCTGACCATAAGAGCTTGTACTCTACAGGAGAGGACCCTGCTGACCATAAGAGCTTACACTCTACAGGATAAAGACACGACCCCGCTGACCATAACAGCCTACACTCTACACAAAAGAAAGAGGACCCCGCTGACCATAAGAGCTTACACTCTACAGGATAGAGACACGACCCCACTAACCATAACAGCTTACACTCTACACAAAAGAAAGAGGACCCTGCTGACCATAAGAGCTTGTACTCTACAGGAGAGGACCCTGCTGACCATAAGAGCTTACACTCTACAGGATAGAGACACGACCCTGCTGACCATAAGAGCTTACACTCTACCCAAAAGAAAGAGGACCCCGCTGACCATAAGAGCTTGTACTCTACAGGAGAGGACCCTGCTGACCATAAGAGCTTACACTCTACAGGATAGAGACACGACCCTGCTAACCATAACAGCTTACACTCTACACAAAAGAAAGAGGACCCTGCTGACCATAAGAGCTTGTACTCTACAGGAGAGGACCCTGCTGACCATAAGAGCTTACACTCTACAGGATAGAGACACGACCCTGCTAACCATAACAGCTTACACTCTACACAAAAGAAAGAGGACCCTGCTGACCATAAGAGCTTGTACTCTACAGGAGAGGACCCTGCTGACCATAAGAGCTTACACTCTACAGGATAGAGACACGACCCTGCTGACCATAACAGCTTACACTCTACCCAAAAGAAAGAGGACCCTGCTGACCATAAGAGCTTACGCTCTACAGGATAGAGACATGACCCCACTGACCATAACAGCTTACACTCTACACAAAAGAAAGAGGACACTGCTGACCATAAGAGCTTACACTCTACAGGAGAGAGAGGACCCTGCTGACCATAAGAGCTTACACTCTACAGGAGAAAGAAAGAGAAGGAGGACCCTGCTAACCATTAGAGTTTACACTCTACAGAAGAGAGAGACTTACCTAGTGACTCTGGAGATGGATAACGACTTTGCCATGCAAACTGTGCACCACTTTTTAAGGTGTGATAATCCGCTGATTGTGAAAGCTTCAGGGCATTATGGGGAGACCCTTGCAGAAATGCAAAATGACAGCATCCCACTTTCTGATGCTTCAACAGTGTGCAAAATTGTGCAAGAAATTAGCAAATTTCAGAAAATTCGACTTCAACTCAATCTTTCACAGATCAATCTGATGATTTCCACATAGTACCCATAAGTCTTCGGGTCCATAAGTGCCTCTTTATGCCTTGAATTTTGTAGCAATAATAATTCATACCAATATAAAAAAATCATTCCATGCTCCTTCAGATGTCATGTTTCTAGATCTTTATATAAACTTACCATACAATATCATACAGATTGCACACAGCCCTGTAGTATGGAGTAGAGCTGCATATATGAGGTCTTATTTTGTCAGAACAAAAGTTATAATTTTTCAATCAAATGGTCGATAATCATTTTGTGCTTCCAAAATGTATTTTGCAATGACAGAAATAATTTTGTGATCCACGAAGAAACGTTAAAATGACTTCAGTGACATGTAAAATCATGGAATCAGTATGTAGCCCTTGTAGAGGTCATAGCAAAAAATCTTTGGCGAATGGCATAAAAAACTTTATCAGATCCAAATTCACAAAATTAAATTTGCAATTAATTAAATTATTGAAATAATAACTTGTTCTAAGAAAGAAAACGTTTCTTCTTTTCTTTTAAAGCATCACAAAATTCCAATACAGCACAAGAGTCAAGTAATCCCATTAAAACCTTCTGCTGAAATTGACCATAAACGTTTGCTTCTCTCTGTATTTTTTCTTGCACTTTCCAAAGAGTAGCAAATGAAACACATGTAACTGAGACATGAGAAAGTGCAGGAGTCTCACAAATTACTTCTATGGATCACAGTTTCAGTCTTGCCCCAAGAACCAAGGAGAACTGGATGAAAGGAGAACTGACACGAACCAGGGCCTTTCTCTTAGGAATTTTCATTACGCTGTTCATAGAGTTTTCATGAAGGAAATAAAAGAGCTTGGATACTTCTTTTCTTTTAATAAATACTAATTTAAAACCATAAAATGTGCAGGCTGTCCTCTGCAAGAGCTACATGATTCACACAGTTTTACTAGTTTAATGGTATCAAGATGGACTTTGGTTTTTAGACCAATATATTCCATGATCAAGACCAAGTTATTATGCTTATGATGTACATGAGTATGTATAAAAGGGTTAACCCGCTTAGTGATGGGAAGCAGAGAGTGATAAGTAATAGACCAATGTCTGATTGTCTGAATGTGAAATGTGTCACCTTTATCAGTGAGATACCACAAGGGTCAGGATTAGATGGATTAACATTGGAATACTACAAGGGTCAGTATTGGGCCCTCTTCTTTCTAATATGTTTGTTAATGACCTCGTTGAGGGTATACAGATCACAATGTAATGTAATCAATATAACGAAGTATATTTTATCATTACAGAAGAATATGGGTAAGCTGGCAGCTTAGGCCTGTTACATGGGAAACTAAGCCTAATGTGGATAAGTATAAAGTCATGGGCAGAGGAAACAAAATGTACAATTATGTACTAAATAGTAAAACACTGTCACTGAAACAGATTTAGAGGTATTATTTGACAAGAAACAGGTGTATAGACCAGTGTCAGGCAGATACTGCCAAAGGAAATAAATGGGATGTTTCAAAAGAGGCATAGAACAAAAACCAAAGGCCCTGAATTATCAAAACTGGTGAATTTCTGAGAGGTGCATGTTGGAGCAGACGCTCGTGATTCATTATAATGTGCATGCCTCTTAATGAATCAGGCGAGGCATGTACTGATGAATAGTAGAAATCAGGACAAGCAAAAATTGGGAATGTTAGATTACACGATTCTATTCAACCAGGAGATATTTCCCCTCTGTTCCATATTGAATTAAAAAGGATGCTTGGATAGTGTAACATCCGTGTCGGAACATACTCTATCCTGAGCAATGCATCCTCTGCCCTTGTCACTATACAAAGGTTGCTTTTATAAAGTGTTCTGGCACCTATTCATTGATTCCCGTCTGGGCTTAGGTCTGAATCCCCTGCAACACGGGATTCGGCGTATGCACCGACATAGCTATAGACAATGGTGCTGACAAAGCAAACGTGTGCCATGTCATGCATCTTTTTCGGACGTGTACACCTACTGGAGGTGCACACTCAGACATAGTAGACTTGTATTTGATTTGTATCGGCACCATGTAAGGCTGTGATACAGAGAAAATATGCACAGGCCAAGCGGCTCTCAACACTGTGGGCTTCCAGCAATAGAACCCATTTCACTATTCAACCAATTTCTTGTAATCTACATTTTTGGCAAAAGCATGTCTGGTCACACTGGTTTGCTTCAGCAATATCTTTTAAATCTGAGGTTAATCTTTAGAAAATGCCCGCTGATCCATTTACTGTCCTCCTCTGTCAAAATCATCTTTCCCTCACAGTTGAGCAACTAATAATCATAAAATGCATCTAAAAAGCAATTTATAAGACAGCAAAAGGCTGCTTTTTGTGAAAACCACTCAATCCGTGAATATTGCAGAAGCCAAAATATAGCATAATATTTAGAACACTTTTGAAGAAAAATTTAAAATTTCACGGGAAATGAGTTACAAATTTTTTGAAATATTTTCAAAGGCCTTTTCATAAAAGTATTTTACAACTTGCTCCAAATGCTACAGGGTAATTTCCAGTGAAATGTAAATTATACACATTTCTGAAAAGACATGTCACATATTCGGCACTCAACATTTGCCTACGAAGATAAATCGTGGAGGTAGTATAACATAAAAGTTTGTGTTTGTATCTGAAATAAAGGGATGGTACACAAATTTTTTAAGTTTCTATAACTTTAATTCTTGTGGTTTTTGAATAACTTAAAAGGGTTGTCAAACGTTAGTCTACAAGTCACCATGTGACTGCAGACTTCTGAAACCTCTCACCGCATGCACTGCTCACTGTGAGGATTCACTGGTGCCGGCACCAAGAGAGGAGGGTGTATGACCGCAGGTATGCAGTTTGTATACTTCTGGCCACATTCTGACTAGACTGTGTCTAGCCTCGCTGAATACACTTGCATGAAGCAAAGCCCATCTAGTCAGCATGTAATTGCATGCAAACAAATCACATAATTGCAGTCAGACACCCAATGCCAGCAGTGGACAATCCTCACAGTGAGCTAGATGTGAGGATTCACAAATCTAGTCACAAAAAAGTGATTGTAGACTTGTAGTCTGAAGCTGGACAACCTCTTTAAGTAAAGTGACTTTCATGAATTATAGGACAACCCATCAAGATAAGTAATAAGAAGTCATACACAGATTTGCACTTCTCAACTCATCCAACTGTGCATGGTTAAAGTGGAGTCACCAAGAACAGAAAACTCTGGCAGTGGCTTTTCTTCCATGAGAACAAAATGATATGATGGTGTTATTCAGCCTGCCCAATCCTTCTGTTGCGAGTCCAGAGAGCCCTATACCCATTAGATGATAAACTGGTCAAAATAATGAGTATGAAATGTTTTCAGTTCCAACAGACAATAACCCCTAGATTGGAAGCCAGACGTATAAATGGATGATTTTTCCACCACAGGGCGCACTTCCTTCCTTAAACTGAAATGCATTAATACAACTCAATAATAAAAGTAAACGGATGACAAAAGGTGCCCCACAAGGTTTTTCATTGTGTAATAGTTCACTTTCTCCTTCCATTTTTAATTATCAGGCATGCTGAAAGGGGGTGAACTTTTCTATGGGGGCATTCTAATGTGCCTGTTTTTTTATAGCAGACAGAACAACGGGCTAGGGCCATCACTTGCCTTAGGGTACTGTTACACATAGCGGCGCTCCAGTGATCCCGACAACAATACGACCTGGTAGGGATCGCTGGTACGTCGCTAAATGGTCGCTAGTAAGCTGTCAAACAGGCAGATCTACTCAACGATGCAGCAACGATACGGCGATCTGTATAACGACCTTGGTGGTCGTTGGGACCTTGTCACACAGCAGCTATTCTGAACGAGTCACACCTGCGTCCTTGTGTTCTGAGTCGACAACGAGGTCGCTCGTCATTGTTATGGTGTCAAACACAGCGATGCATGCTGGCCAGCGGGACACCAACGATTAAAAATGGGCCTAGGACATTCGAGCGTGATCAGCGATATCCCAGCGGGGGGCCGGTCGCCTCTATGTGTCACACGTAGCGAGATCACTGGCGAGCTCGCTGTTGCATCACAAAACCTGTGACATTTCAGCGATCTCGCTAATGATCTCGCTATGTGTGACGAGGCCTTTACAGTCTTTACCTGCTCTTATCTGTTTAATGAGGGGATGAGCTCCTAAGGGAACTTTTTTAACCTTTATTAACCACTTTAACCTATTTTACCCCTTTAAAGGGTTTGTCTAGGACTTTAACATTGATGGCCTATTCTTAGTATAGGTCATCAATGTCTGGTCGGTGGGAGTGTGGACGAGGAGAGGAACGAGGACGAGGACGAGTGTGGACGAGGAGAGGAAACTCTGCATCCTACTGGGGGAAGAAGAATCAATGGTGGAGGTCGCCGCCCAATATGTCACCACATGTCATAAGATGAGAGGAACTAAAGACCTCCAAATGGACAATCACTCCCCAAATTTTGCCCCCAACACCCCATCCCCACTACCCTAATCCACTCCCCTGCCACACTTCTTTTCTTGCTTTGGCAACACTAATTGTATTTTGGTCATGCCAATAAAGCCTATTTGAATTTGAATTTGTGTGACACCCTGTATCTATGCTGATCAAGCCTTCCCAGTGTTGGTGGCAGCTGTATCTGATTAGCACAGCTCCATAGAATAGGGGCCATGGTGGGATACTGTACATCCACTCCTATTGATTTGAGTGGGTAGCGGATGTGCAGTACCCAGTCATGGTCACTATACAAGCATTGGAGCTGTACTGTGCAGCTCTACAACTAAGCAGTTCTGGTCACCGATGACACTGGAAATAACTGATCGGCAGCGTTGCCAGGTGTCTCAACCCCACTGATCAGACATTGATGACGGATCCTAAGGATAAGTCATCAAATTTAAAATCTCAGACATGATATAGGATTGTGCAGCCAAATATCATTGTAAGCCGCTGCAAGACTGCAAAACAATACAAGTAAGGGGTGTTTCTCCCAAGACTATGTAAAGCAGGAAAACAAATGCAACGCACTGGAAACACGAGGTGGGAAGAGTCAAGGAATGATTTATTTCTTTCCAATATAGCGGGAATTCACAGTGATAAGAGAACAGTTAATAATATGATACTATTCACTATAAAAGAGAACCAAACAGATATATGCTGCCAGATCCAAGGACAGCATGTATGAGGCACTGGCTGTATAAACTCAACCAGGCATGTTTGACTCTGAATCGCAGCACCATTTCATAGAAAAACATTCCTTGAAAGACAATGGGGACCAAGCCGCACAGGAGACTAGTTTGACAGGTGGGTCCCTGGTGTCTTCTCCACACCCACTTCTCTGGATTGACTGGTCTCTGCTATGTGTTCATATAGGGAGAGTCCTGTTAGTCCAGGGAAGTGGGCATGGAGAAGCCAACGGAGACCCGCCTGTCCAACCACTCTCATGTGTGAATAGGATTCTGGAGGCTTTTAAAGTACTGTATGTTAGTATGTTCTCCTCTGACACGCAATAGAGTGCAACATACCTGTCTGAGTTCATACAGCCACTTCCTGATACATGCTAACCCTGGATCGGGCAGCATGTATCAGCTGTCAGGTTCTCTTTATCTTTCTTTGGTTCTGTTTGGAAAATGCCATTCTCAATGATAAAAGATTTGTATTAGCAAAAAGGTAAAAAATATTCCCATGAATAGTCACAAAATAGCAGATGTGGAAGAGGTTTAATGGTCGATAAAATATCAATGAATCACTTAGTGACTTAAATGGTGACGGCAATGATCTAATTAATGTAAGGCAGTTAGATCCTGACCTTTGATGAAGTCAGTGGAGGGTTCACGCAGTGAAAACATTCTGTGTTAGTCATCTCATTGTAATATATTCAATCGTTTTAACAGTTTTTCTTTCCCAGATTGAGTATTGGGGGGGAACCTGCATGGAGATGACCACAATATAGCAAAACAATATTACACACCCAGCATTCCTCAAACCTCTGAGGCAATGGGAAGGAATATAATAAGTCATTTGATACTAGTAGGGAATTTTCAAACAGTACTTAGTCACTGCACCTGATGGAAAAAGCTCAATTTCCAGATATTCCCCTTTACTGACAGTTATTACAAATAGAATTAGATTAGTTGCATGATGTTATAGCTGGAAATATGTCTGTAAGTACTGAGTTGGTAACTATTGGCACAGCACTTGCTAGACTCAAAGGCTTTAGCACCTTTGTCATCAATATTTTGCTATTCTAAAATAAAAAGCAACTCCAGAAATTATCCTGATGGAAGATCTACTTTTTAAATGCAGCATGCAAGTCTACAAGTTTACAGGTAATAAAAACAAAAGAAAGAGGTTCCATTCCTCCATAATCTAATATATAAAGCTCAATGTGTGTGTGTATGTTTGTATGTACAGTTGTGGCCAAAAGTATTGACACCCCTTCAATTCTGTCAGATAATACTCAGTTTCTTCCCGAAAATGATTGCAAACACAAATTCTTTGGTATTATTATCTTCATTTAATTTGTCGTAAATGAAAAAACACAAAAAGAATTGTCCTAAAGCCAAATTGGATATAATTCCACACCAAACATAAAAAATAGGGTGGACAAAAGTATTGGCACTGTTCGAAAAATCATGTGATGCTTCTCTAATTTGTGTAATTAACAGCACCTGTAACTTACCTGTGGCACCTAACAGGTGTTGGCAATAACTAAATCACACTTGCAGCCAGTTGACATGGAATAAAGTTGACTCAACCTCTGTCCTGTGTCCTTGTGTGTACCACATTGAGCATGGAGAAAAGAAAGAAGACCAAAGAACTGTCAGAGGACTTGAATAACCAAATTGTGAGGAAGCATGAGCAATCTCAAGGCTACAAGTCCATCTCCAAAGACCAGAATGTTCCTGTGTCTACCGCGCATAGTGTCATCAAGAAGTTTAAAGCCCATGGCACTGTGGCTAACCTCCCTAGATGTGGACGGAAAAGAAAAATTGACAAGAGATTTCAACGCAAGATTGTGCGGATGTTGGATAAAGAACCTCGACTAACATCCAAACGAGTTCAAGCTGCCCTGCAGTCCGAGGGTACAACAGTGTCAACCCATACTATCCATCGGTGTCTGAATGAAAAGGGACTGTATGGTAGGAGACCCAGGAAGACCCAACTTCTTACCCCGAGACATAAAAAAGCCAGGCTGGAGTTTGCCAAAACTTACCTGAAAAAGCCTAAAACATTTTGGAAGAATGTTCTCTGGTCAGATGAGACAAAAGTAGAGCTTTTTGGGCAAAGGCATCAACATAGAGTTTACAGGAGAAAAAAAGAGGCATTCAAAGAAAAGAACACGGTCCCTACAGTCAAACATGGCGGAGGTTCCCTGATGTTTTGGGGTTGCTTTGCTGCCTCTGGCACTGGACTGCTTGACCGTGTGCATGGCACTATGAAGTCTGAAGACTACAAACAAATTTTGCAGCATAATGTAGGGCCCAGTGTGAGAAAGCTGGGTCTCCCTCAGAGATCATGGGTCTTCCAGCAGGACAATGACCCAAAACACACTTCAAAAAGCACTAGAAAATGGTTTGAGAGAAAGTACTGGAGACTTCTAACGTGGCCAGCAATGAGTCCAGACCTGAATCCCATATAACACCTGTGGAGAGATCTAAAAATGGCAGTTTGGAGAAGGCACCCTTCAAATATCAGTGACCTGGAGCAGTTTGCCAAAGAAGAATGGTCTAAAATTCCAGCAGAGCATTGTAAGAAACTCATTGGTTACCAGAAGCGGTTGGTCGCAGTTATTTTGGTTAAAGGTTGTGCAACCAAGTATTAGGCTGAGGGTACCAATACTTTTGTCTGGCCCATTTTTGGAGTTTTGTGTGAAATGATCAATTTTTTGCTTTTTGCATCATTCTCTTTTGTGTTTTTTCGTTTATGACAAAATAAATGAAGATAATAATACCAAAGAATTTGTGTTTGCAATCATTTTCAGGAAGAAACTGAGTATTATCTGACAGAATTGCAGGGCTGTCAATACTTTTTGCCACAACTGTATGTATGTGTGTATGTCCGGGATTGGCATCTGCACCATCGCAGCTACAGCCACAAAATTTTGCACAGTCACACGTCTGGACTCCGAGAGTGTCATAGGCTATGTTGTGAGGCGAAATTTCAACCCCGCGTGTTCCAATTCATCAAACAATTTTGCCTATTATTCTTATCATTTCTATGGTGTTATCATCCTTCTGTAAATCTGGAAATAACACAATTTATTACCGTGCCAACACAGACTACCCTCTGACACAGACTGCAGGGGGAGCCCAGTATCACACAGGATAGGATTAGATACATGGCTCAGCAGTCAGTATCACACAGAATAGTATTAGATAGACGGCTCAGCAGACAGTATCACACAGAATAGGATTAGATACACGGCTCAGCAGTCAGTATCACACAGGATAGGATTAGATACACGGCTGAGCAGTCAGTAACACATGATAGGATTAAGTACACGGCTCAGCAGTCAGTATCACACAGGATAGGGTTAGATACATAGCTCAGCAGACGGTATCACACAGGATAGGATTAGATACACTGCTCAGCAGTTAGTATCACACAGGATAGGATTAGATACACGGTTCGGCAGTTAGTATCACACAAGATAGGATTAGATACATGGCTGAGCAGTCAGTAACACACGATAGGATTAGATACACAGCTCAGCAGAAAGTATCACACAGGAGAGGATTAGGTACACAGCTCAGCAGACATTATCACACAGGATAGGGTTAGATACACAGCTCAGAAACAGGATGTGCCAAAGGAGAGGACATTTTCATTCCAAGAATTCCACTCATTCCATCTGATTTGTTTTTTGATTTTAAACGCCTCCAGTTTCCAGTTCAACTGCTATTTGCAATGTCCATTAACAATGCTGTGGGACAGTCAATGAAAGTAGTAGGGATCGATTTGCAATCTCCATGCTTTTCTCATGGTCAACTTTACGTGATCTGTTCAAGAGTTAGAACTGCCAAAAATCTGTTCATCTTTGCACCGAAAGGAAAAACCAAAAATGTTTATCAAAAGGCTCTTGAATGAGTTGAAAATAAAATACTATCAATACCTGGGTAATCGTTTAGTTAATTTGTGTTGCAAATCTGTAGTGTTAAATATATGATGTGAAATGTTTTTATGTGCAATATAATCATTATAATTTGTTATAACTAATCACAGTTGGTTACTATGCCCAGGCAACGCCGGGCTCTTCAGCTAGTCTAATATAAAATTATACTATTCTTACTAAAAGTATGGAGAGAAAAAGGCAGAGTCTTTAGGAATCGGTCTTAAAAATTGTGCAAAACATCTCTCCTCCTTAAGAAATTATAGTCCATCTTGGGTAGAATAATTATTGTTATTCCAGTTAGGTCTTCTGAAAGAATAATGAGCTTCAGCTTGGATTTCCTTTATAGAACAATTTGTAAAATGTTCAGAAGTCCTTTACTCTTACGTCATCTTGTAAATTAGTGATAGGTCTCCTTTATGCTACCAAAAAGCATGAATTGCCTAGGGCACCAAGAATGCACGGGTTACTAATTGAGGAAAATGAAAAAAAGAACATAGGTAGAATTACAAATACAGCAATCCATGAGTTATGATGGCTCAATATGTTCATGTTCAAACAAATCTTACATCCTTTCCAAAGGAGAATGGTCTACATTTAAAAGATTTAAGACTACAGCTCCAAAATTAAAAGATAAAGTACATCATGGAAGTTAGAAGAATATTCAGAATTGAGAGTCCTCAGTAGTTGATACCTTTTAATGGCTAACTGAAAAGATGGTAACAAATTGCAAGCTTTCGAGATTACTCAGGTCTCTTCATCAGGCATTGACTAATACAAGTCTCGAAAGCTTGCAATTTGTTACCATCTTTTCAGTTAGCCATTAAAAGGTATCAACCACTGAGGACTCTCAATTCTGAATATTCTTCTATCTACTGGCTAACACGGTACAAAGATATATCTTTCCTGTATCATCATGGAAATTAAAAATTGAACCTGCAAAGATCCCTGACATTTACCATACAATGCACAAGGCCATATTTGCTGTTCATGCTACCTAAAGAAGTTTAAGTGATGACGCCTTCTACTGGTAAGTCAAACTAAAAGTGCCTATACCCCTTAAATTGTAGTTAAGGTCTCCATACACATTAGACTACCTTCGGCTGACCTCACCAATATCGTTAGGTTTGGCTATCAGTTTAATGTGTTTGGGAGCCCCTGACAAATTAGTGTTTGGAGAAATAGGGATCCGGTTTTTCCTATTTTGACCTGTAGATCCTTTTGTTCTCCAATAGGTCAGTCGCTGCCAGAGATGTCTGGCAGCAGTTCTCTCATAGAGAGCACAGGAGAGCTTGCCAGAAGAAGCACTCCTGTATATGGGAAGGTTCATCGAGATAGCTGGCAGCTGAACGATCAGCCGAACCATAGCATGGGCAACAGTTATCTAAAGTGTATGGGTGTGGTTTAGTCAAACACTTATTCTGCTGACATATATAGCTTAATTTAGACAGCTGTATTTTCAGTCCATGTGTTGTCCATGTGTGCAAGGAACTGCAGACTGACCCTGAAATGATCTATTGTCAAGTGTGACAAACTGAGAACTGCTACATCTCCTTTACTGCAGGATTAGAACCACAGTCAGCATATGAATATATCAACAGATCCATCAGTGCATGAATACAGCACCAAAATAATCATCACTACGTGAATACATCAGCAGAAGAATCATCAGTACATGATTACAACACCAAAACCACTGAAAGTACATGAATACATCTCCAGAATCATCATCAGTACATGAATATATCACCATAACCACCATCAATATATAGATACAACACCAGAACCAACATCAATGCATAAGTATAGCACCAGAAATATCCAACGCTACATGAAAGTAAGACCAAAATCACCATCAGTACCTGAAACATCAAATAATCATCACTACATGATTACAGCACCAAAACAACAATCAGTACAGGAATACAGCATCAAAACCACTATTAGTGTAGGTGGAAGAGGTAAGGGAGGAGTAATCCAACACTGGTTTTGTTTTTTGAGGGTTTTTCTGATTTTTTTTTTAACTGACTTAAAATAACATAGAATTAACCAAACAAAAAAAAAACAATGTAGGCCCAGAAGACGGAGGTCCAATGTTGGAGGAGGTGGAAGTGGTGGTGTAGGTGGAAGAGGCAAGGGGGCAGTAATCCAACCCTGGTTTTTTTGTTGTTAGTTTTTATTGAACTGACTTAAAAGAACAAAGAACATAGAATTAACCAAACAAAAAATGACAATGTAGACCCAGGAATTGGAGGTCCAAGTGGAAGAGGAGGTAGAGGTGGCAGTGTAGGTAAAAAAGGCAGAGGAGGAGATAGCCAACACTGTTTTTTCTTTTTTTTTTTCTTTTGGGGAGTCTCCAAAATTAAATGAATGGCAAATAAAATTCCCAAACTGTCCCCTGGCTGGACAGTTGCATACCTGGCTGCTGTTGGTACAGGAACCCACCCTCCGAGCCATGTGTGGACCACAGGCCTGATAACATTGTGGATTGTCCCTGACCCTCCTGATACTCTTTCTCATGTGCCACCACGTCATCCATCATCAACTGAAATGTTTTTTTTCAGCAGGCATAGAAGTGGTATAGTAAGATTTATGCTGGCGTCATCAGCGATGGCCATGTTGGTAGAGTATTCGAAGCAGTGCAATATGGCACACACGTCCCACATAGAGGTACACTCATTGGTGGTGAAGTGGAGTTCCGCAGAGTGACTCAGTACTGTGTGCTGCAGCTGAAACTCCACTATTGCCTGCTGTTGCTCACATAATCTATCCAACATATGCAAGATGGAGTTCCACCTTGTTGGTAAATTGCATATCAGCCGGTCAGTGGGAAGGCAGTAGTGACACGGTATAGCCCATGTAGACCCTAGGGCACCCTGGCCCCGTCTCACCTAACTTCATAGAAACTTCTCTCTTACTACCCGGCAGCCCCTCCTACAATTAAACCTCTATAAACATCCTAGAAACTATACCTACAAGCCCACTAGTATGCCCCCATCTAGTGGCCCACAACAGAACTACACTTACCTTATGTATAAGAACTATATACTAAAGTGCCCTCCTCTAATGTCCCCAAAAGGATGCACTTTCTAACCCTAAACTGTACATGAATATCAATATACATCACTTTACAATATATACAGTATAACATTAAGGAACACAGTCTCAAAAGCATGGTAACACATATACAAATGTGGCAGTACCAAGGAGGTGAGCGGTAATACATGTTCCTATGTAGCAGTACCACAAGCATTCAACAGATATTATCAACATTAACAAGATGTCAACATTAACAGATCAAAGACAGTTAGAGAAAGGGAAGCAAGGAGGTAATTCTATCTCACCCCCTTACACTGTATTCCCACTGAGACACGTGCAGAGTACACACGCAGGGTCTTTTAGCAGAGTGCGCACACACAAAGTCTAATGCAGCCCCTCACTCCAGCTGCATCCTGTCCCTAGACTAATCAAAGCAGAATGGCAGTGGCACCCATTTATATAGGCCGGGTCACGTAGTGTGCCTGTCAGTCACAGCCATGCCAATATTTGGCTTGGCTGTGATGGCTCCAGAAGTTCCTACAGCCTAAAAGCTCATTGACTGGTTGTGCTGTAGCCTTCCAACAACCTTTATTAGGCATACAAACTCGAACAGTAAACCGGACTTCTGTGAAAAAGTCCGTGTTCGGGTTTCGGTAAAAGACACTACATGTCCAGTATGAACCACAAACTTTACAGTTTGGGTTCGCTCATCACTAATCCCTACATCCAGGGTGACATCTTCTCTGATTGGAGTTATTCTAATCCCTTTCATTTGGTTCTGACATCAGGCTGACTTTTACCAGCAACAGCTCGTCCCTGCAGACTTCCCTCTTCTCTGGCCTTCTGCAGCACATCCTGACACAATGTCATTATGTTACTAAAAGTACCCCCTGAACATAAATAATTGCTAATGCTGTGCCCTAAATCCATATTAGGGTACATGGCCTTCACACTGTCCTTTCTGATAAAATATTGGCTCCACACTATCCTTCCTTTTGTATACCTCCCAACTTTCCAAGATGAAACAGAGTTGCAGATCATGTGGCATGCATAGCACTTTGCATTTAGGCCATACCCTTAACTACACCCCTAGGAACATCCATTTACCATTTTATTCCCTATAAATTGATCAAGAACTACTGTAAAAAAAAAGTTGCAATTGCATTTTTTACTATTTCATCCCATTTTTATTTTTTTTAGCATTTTTTTTTAGCATTTTTTAGCATTGTATAGAAAAATGGATGGCGTAATTCCAAACTACAACTTGTCCCAAAAGACTCAGCCCTCATATGGTCATGTAGGTGGAAAAATAAAAAAAAATGATGACTCTTGAAAGAAAGAGATGGATAAATGCAGACCATAGAAATGAAAGTAGGTCTTGGAGGAAATAGGTTAAAAGTGGTGTCCATGCTTGGAATAAAAGTCTGCAGGAATTCTATCACTGCATACTGTCATGATTCCCCAGTATTGCAGATGCGAGTAGGCAGTCACATGACTGCATGCATTTAATTTGCACGCTAGCATTCATGCGCCAACCAGACTCATCCCACTTCTCTCAATTCACTTTTATGGAGAAATGTTGAACTCATCTAGTTGCCCAGATCAATGCAAGTATGGTCACATGACTACTTGCTTCTACATGCAATGACAGGTATTCATGACATCACGCGTACTGCACCCTGTGACCTTTCAGCAGTCTGCAGTCAGAGAGAGTGCTTGAAAACTTTTGTCCCAAGCTTTGACAACCCCTTAAGTTAAAATAAATGTATTTCTAAAAAATAACATCTTATTTAAAAAAAAAAAATTAGGGGTGGAATCACTTTAATTTTATATTTCATAGTTTATAAATAATAGTGAATTTCCCTCAAATCGAATATATCCTCTAGCATGGTAGGCAGCAGTGTTACCTGTGAGCCATAAGCTGTATTTCCAAGGATATGTGAATCTTCTCTTGCTACATCTCTACTAGATGCGCCAATTCTGGAGTTTTTCTGGCTCTTCCCACTTGCCCTGGTTCAGTGGCAAGTTGGGTAATGGTCGTGTGGTTGTTGTCAACTGTTTATGGCTGCTATTATTAAGCCCACAGGTTAGTAATGGAGAGGTGTCTCTAAGGCACACCGATTACTAACCCCATATTTAGATTGTAAAAAAGACACAGCCAGTATAAAATTCTTTAATTGAAGTAATGAAATGAATGAGGAATACAGTGGTTCAAAATCCGCTCTGCCCAAGGTTCCAAAATTGCAATCACACACGGAGGTGAAGCATGACTACGGTTTATTTGTCAATGCGTTTCAAGGTTCCCAAACCTCCTCATTAGGACCAAACCACAATGATCTTTGCATCGTATCTCCTTGGTGGTCCTGCTGTAGCCTTTACATGCTTCTATAGGTGTTGTGACTATCACAACCCTATCAGGTGAGCATACCCATAATATCTTATACAGCTTACTGATAAGATCCTATTTGCACTTTTTGTCTTTACAGCTTTACAGTCTGTTTTTAATTTAAATAATGTCACAGACTCTTTCATTTTAAATAAAAATAAAAAAGCACAGTTATACTCACATTATGCCTAATCCATTGAAAGCAATGTCACCTGTAAAAGACAGAAAATAATAAACAACCATAATACTCACCTTTACACAAACCAAGTTTCAAATTAGATAAGGGTCCTTAATATCAAACAAGAAACCGTACAAAACAAAGACCCCTAAAATATAACTTTTGATTTAACAAAGCTAAAATCATGTTTCAAAAAAATGTAGATAAGTAAAAACACACATAGGGAGAGGGTCTTAATCAGAGAAAAATAAAGATTATAATATGTATCCTAGTGGGCCCTACCAGGTCACTATACTGTATCCTGCCTGACAGTGGAGGTTGGCACCCTTAGTTACTACGGTATGGCACCCCCACTCGTCGGCGACTTTCCCTGATGTCCCTATTAATCCTTACCAAGGAAAAAATGTCCCAATTCACCCTGATACCTGTGAAATTTCATAAGAATAATGGTGTTCTGGTGAATCACCAATGATATTGTATATTAAGTTGGTAAGAGATGAAAACATCTGTCCTATTCCTGATAAAAAAACAGTCTGTATATAGAAGGAGCAGGCAGGAATATCCTATGCACATGTATTAGCATCAAAACCAAAAAATAATATGTGCAGGTGAATAAGAAACAATAGTTACAAATCAGATATTACTATAAAATATGTAGGCACACAGAGTGCAGTAATCATGTACCTATCTGGTTGTCCTACTGGTGTTCATCAGCTCAATGGCAGGGATTCCCATATTAAAGTTCAACCTTAGACACAATCCATAGTTAAATAGCATGTAGCAGCATGCCATATCCGTAACCAACGCGTTTCCCCCCTAGAAAATTCCTAGGGGTTCATCAGGGGATCAGAAGGCCACATTAGGATAAGGTCGGCTATGAAAAGTTTGCTTACTGCCTCTTTTTATAGCAAATAGTAGCAACATAAAGAATAATGCTTACACAACAATTTCTTAAATATAATAGTACAATGCCTACCCAAGATGAGCAGCTAATTAGTCAAGAGACAACAAAAAAAGAAACATGTATAACAAAGTGATACAATAGTCAATAGATAAATAACAAATGATATTCCTGTATTAGTCCAAACTACAAATATACATGGTCAAAAGGTTTCCAGGAGCAAATATATATATAGAAAGCAGTTTAGATAAAGCTAGTGAAGAATAGCTCTTCAACGAGACCTAGTGGGCTCATGGACTCAAGCCAGTAAATCTTCTCATTTCATGTTGTATAATTTTTCTATCCCAATCTCCCTGTTTCAGTGAAGAAGGAACCACATCTATGACAGGGAACAATATAGACCCCAAGTCACCCCCATGGATTTATTGGCTTGAGTCCATGAGCCCACTTTAAATCATGATTTTAGCTTTGTTAAATTAAAAGTTATATTTTAAGGTTCCTTGTTTTGTACGGTTTCTTGTTTTATTCACCTTTACGCCTAATCCACCGATGCCCATGTCTCTTGGAAAAGAACAAAAATAACAAGCAACCATATCCCTCATCTGTCTGATGTGAAGATAATCCACACAGTCCCAAGACGATCCCGATGATTTGGAGGGCAGTCAAATCAGTGACCACTCTGCACGTCAGCCAAACCACACTGACAGGAGCGTAATTGCTTCTGTAGTGTGTAGCGCTGAGTTGCCGTGAGAAAGTTCACGGGAGTTGAAAGCTGATGAACTCTGGTGACCTCACTTACGGCACCACTCGCTGCATGATAACTCTAATGGCATCTCAGCACTAAACACTGCAGGAGTAATTACACTCCTGTGAGGCCTGCTGATGGGGAGAGCAGTCACTGAAGTGACTGTTCTCAAAATCATCCAGATAATTGTGGGACAGCATGGATTATCTTCACATCGGACAAGTGAGAGATATTATTGTTTATTATTTTTTTCCAGGGGACATGGGTATTGATGGATTAAGTGAGTATTATGGTTATTTACTGTCTTTTACAGGTAGCATGGGATGGGTGCAAGATGAGTATAACTACTTTTTTATTTTATTACAAATAAAGGTGTCTTTTTCTTTCAAATAAAGGACTTTATTCTGGCTGTGTATTTGTTATTACAATCTAACTTTGTGGCTATAATGGGGATTGTTGTGAATTCGTTTTCTGGCCTCCCTCTGGTTATTACTGAAGGTAGTGGAGCTGGTCAGATTGACAGAGGGGTTGCGAGTTCTCTTTCTGGGCTCCCTCTGGTGGTTACTGGAGGTACTGGAGCTGATCTGATTAACAGAGGCTTGCCACCTGATAATGAGGACGACGATTGGAGATCTGGGGTTTTAGATTGGGATTTAAGACAGCCGACTCCTATCACTGCTGGTGATTTTCTTCTTGCCTCCTGAGGCCTGATGTTTCCAGCTCAGTCCCTGCATGTTCAGCTAAGTGTTCATTTGCTATTGTTTGCATTTGATCTGGTTTTGTCTATCTCAGTTTTGTGTGGGTCAGCCAGCTCCGGCTGGGGCTGTGCTGAATCACCGTTCATATGTTACTGCTTGTACCAGTTTGTTTTTGTCCCTTATTAGTTTGGCCTCTTTTTGCTCTGCTTTCAGAATATACCAGAGTGCTGATATAGTGGGCGAAGTCGTGCGACTTCAGTGACTTTTGCATCAGACGTGTTGGACTTTTTGCAGGTTTTTTTGCGTGATTGCAGACAGCATCTTTTGTTTTCCTGTCCTGTCTAGTCAGTGTGGGCCCCATTATTTGCTCAGTCTATTTTCCTGCCTGCATTTGTGTTTTCATCTTGTCATACCGACAATATATGTTTGGGGGCTATCTATTCCTTTGGGGTCTGCTCTGGGGCAGTTTAGATTTCCCCTTTCTTGCTTTAGGCTTAGTTAGCTCTCTGGCTGTGCCGAGGCGTCTAGGATCATCGTAGGTACGCTCCACAGCTATTGCTAGTTGTGTTGATAGGATCAGGGGTCTGCAATCCGCTTAGTTACCAACCTCTCTTGTTTTCTGTGGCTTAGCTTGGGCTTGCTCTCCTCCTCGGTGACCCAATCATAACAGCGGATGTCTTAAAGATGCCTCTCCATTACTAACTCCTGGGCATCATGTAAGCTGCAAAACAAAGCTGACAACAACCCCACAACTTTTATCTCACTTGCCACCACACCAGGGAAATTGGGAAAAATGAGGCTAAGCGCCAGAATTGACGCATCTTATTGATACACCATTTCTGGGGTGGCTGAAGGCTGATGTTCTCAGCCTGGGAGTTCTTTCGCTGGCTATTAATATCAGTCCACAGTTGTCTGTTTGGCCTTTGCTGGTTTGAAATTATGGGGGGACCCTACGTTATGTTTTGTCTGAGGCTCCACCATAAAATAATGAATAAAGGCTAACCAAACAGCTGTGAGCTGATATTAGTAGCCTGGGAACTTTTAGAGATATTGCCCTTCCAGAATATTAACATCAGCCTTCAACTGTCGGCTTTCCTCCTGCTTCTTATGAAAATTACGGGGGATCCCCAAGCATTTTATTTCAACTTTTTTTATTTATTAACAAGAACAGTGTAGTCACATCATAGCAACTCTTTATCGTGCTTTGCAAGTGCCAGTGCCCGACAGATGAATGACAGTGTTCCTCGACATTTAACAGTCCGGCACTTGAGCTATCGTGAGGGTTGAACTCAGGTAAGCTTCATGAATCCAGAGTTGACAGACACCAGGTCTCCCGGCAGCTGTGAGGCCCAGAAACTTCATGGGAAACTTTGAGGGACATTTTAAGGTTACTGGAGTTCCCAGCTGCTGGAACACCAGGAGGCTGTGAAATAAGGTTACCTTGGGTCTGTACTTGTTAATAAATAAAAAAATAATGAAAAAACAGCATGGGCTCCCATGTAATTTTCATAAGCAGCAGAGTGAAAGCCGATGGCTAAGGGCTGATGTTAATATTTTGGGAACGAGCCAATAGCCATAAAGGTTCCCAGGCTATTAATTTGAGCGCACAGCTGTTTGCTTAGCCTTTACTGTTTATTTTAGGGGAGACCCCCCAAAAAATTATCCGGGGTCCCCTCTATACTCAATAACCTGTGAAAGCTATTCAGTCAGCTGTGGGCTGATATTGAAGGGCCATATATATTGGCCCCTGCCAGATTAAAAACGTCAGCTTTAAGCCACCCCAGAAATGGAGCATGAATAAGATGCACCAAATCAGGTGCTTAGCCTCTCTCTTCCCTCTTGCTCTGGTGCAGTGGCAAGTGGGGTAATACTTGTGAGGTTAATGTCAGCTTTATATTGGCAGCTGACATTAAGCCCAAGGGTTAGTAATGGAGAGGAGTCTATAAGACACCCCTATTAACAACCCCATAGTTAGATTGTTAAAAAGACACAGCCAGAATAAAATACTTTAATTGAAAGAAAGACAAAGACTCTTTAATTTGAAATAAAAAAGCCCAATTATACTCACATTATGACTAATCCATTGAAGTCTATGTCATCTGTAAAAACAGAAAATAATAAACAACCATAATACTCACCATTAACCCCATAGTTAGATTGTAATAAAAATACGCAGCCAGAATATAGTCTTTTATTTCAAAGAATACAAATGCATCGTTATACTTACCTAACGCATAGCTTATGTCACCTGTAAAAGAAAGAAAATAATTAACAACCATAATATTCTCCTTTATGCCTAATCCACTGATGCCTATGTCCCATGGAAAAGATGAAAAATAATAAAAAACCATATCCCTCACCTGTCCAATGTGAAGATATTCCATATTGTCCCACTTGCTATGAGTGACATGTCTGGCTTGATTTGTTCCAAAATAGATTTGTTTGTTCTTCTTGCCATCCATAGTTTTGATAATATCCTTCTCCAGCACCAAATTTTGAAGGCGTCAATTCTTCTGGCTTGTTTCTTTATCGTCTAGGTTTTGCATCCGTATGTTACCACAGAAAAGACTAAACTATGTATGAGCCATGTGTTCCTCGATTTGAAGACCTTGTCCAGTGACTTCTTTGTTGATTTGAACATAGAGATTCTCCTATTGACATCTGGTGTTATCGTTGCACCTTCAGTGATCATTGATCCAAATAGGCTGAAGTCCTTTATAACTTCAGGTTCATCGCTGCCCATCTCAAATGTGTCCAGGTCAGAGCTGGCAGTAGTTTGTCTTCTTTGCGTTAAACGGAACCTGTCACCCCCCAGGGCGTTTTTAGGTAAAAGAGCCACCTTCAGCAGCATTAAGGCTGCATTTTGTGAAGGTGGCTCTTCTGCTTCTGACCCCTAGTAACGCCGAAATATTGACTTTTATAAATAGGTCCTCATACCTGTATCAGCCGTCTGCCAGCCGTCCATCATGCCTGTCCGGTGTCTGGGCGCCGCCTCCTCCTGTGTAGTATGCCTGTGCTGTGACAACTCTAGCTGGGCCTTCCCCCATTCCCCTCCTCTTTCTTTTTCCTCTCTCGGCACACAAGCAGGTCACTGGCAAGTCAGCTCATCAGACGCTGCGTGCTGAGGGAGGAAAAAGAAAGAGGAGGGGGATGGGGGAAGGCACAGCTAGAGTTGTCACAGCACAGGCATACTACACAGGAGGCGGCGCCCAGACACAGGATGGAGGCATGATGGACGGCTGGCAGATGGCTGATACAGGGGGACACACCATACCTATGGGACACATTACAGGTATGAGGACCTATTTATAAAAGTCAATATTTCTGTGTTACTAGGGGTCAGAAACAGAAGAGCCACCTTCACAGAATGCAGCCTTAGTGCTGCTGAAGGTGGCTCTTTTACCTAAAAACGCCCTGGGGGGTGACAGGTTCCCTTTAAGTAGCAGTCCCATTTTCGAGCTTCCCATCTTGACACCCCATAATAATTCTTTCATTCCATCTAGTCTAGTTTCATACAATATGGTATCAACTGCGTATTTAAGATTGCTGCTGATGCGTCAAGGAATTTTGAAATTTTTTTGAAGACAATAGTGTCATCGACCATAGAATACAGTGTTATTTACCGTACATTGCAAAGCCATTTACAGGGTTATTGTGAAAGAGAACCATTTCATTTACCGTAACATAGTATATAATTTATCAGTGGTAACATATGACAAAGTCTAGTCAGCCTCTTTCAAAATATCTGTTTTTCATTTATACATGTAATCAGAAGTAAGGATACTATTATGGCCCTAACAGATGTATCATATGGGGTTATTTATCACAGAGCACAGTGTCATTCACTATAGAGTGTACTGTCATTTATTGTAGAGAACATCACAATGTGCAGCGAATTTACTTTACTCGGTGACATTTATTATGGAACAGAATGAAAGTATGCTAAATATATGATAAGCATAATCACTATTTTGCGGAGAAATTGGCAGAAAATTGAGTTTTCTAGAAATTATTGCAGACATGTATAGTCTCTTTATCACTGCGCAAATAAATAGACAAATGTTATAACGACTGAGTTCTGCATCTAAATGTCCTCTTTGCACATGAACTCTTGTGTCTGAAGTGACCCACAGATAACCTTGGAACCCTGTTGACTTGATCTTTCATTTGCAGCTGACTTCATCCATCATCCATTCCATTGGCACAATTTTTTTTTTTGCAGAATTCTAAGGTCAGAGGAATAAATACTATTTGAAGTGTGCTTGGCTCTTATTTGATGTCCATATTTTTTATTATCTTTATTCAGGCGCGTCATTTTTCATTTTGGATCTTATTTTTGAGGAAAATTTGTGCCGAATGTTGGCATGTGAAAAAGCAACAAATTATCAGAAGAAATTTATAACTAGCGATGGGCAAACCTGGGCCCTTACCTAACCACCTACTGCTCGGGCACAGGCCCCGAACACAGACTTCTCCAGGAAGTCCATGTTACTGTTTGGCTGTGTGCACACTCTGTGGATTAGGTGCGGATTCATCCGCGCAGATTTTGTAAAATCCGCAGGTGAAACCGCAGGTCAAAAGACCTGTGGTTTTACCTGCGGATTGCTCTGCGGTTTTGCCCTGCGGTTTTTCATCTCCTCAATGGAGATGGCAAACCGCAGCGGAATCCGCAGAAAGAATTGACATGTCAATTCTTTCTGCGGATTGAAAACCGCAGATAATCCACGCGGAAAATTCCGCACCATCTGCACTGCGGTTTTTGATTCCCATAGGGAATCATGGTACTGTACACCGCAGCAGAAACTGCTGCGGGTCCGCAGCGGCCAAAACTGCTGCGGAACCGCAGCAAAATCCGCAGCGTGTGCACACAGCCTTTGGGTTTGGCACTCCGAGCATTGGGAGTTTCCCACATTGTCATCTGAATCACAGCACATGAAACATTGGTGGCTCTGATCAGCGGTAAAATCATTACTACCAGTCAGAGAGCTGTGCTCCCATTCTGTCAGATGACAGCCTTAGCCAGCAGCTGTGACCATCGGTAAAAACTTTTCTGCTGCCCCATAAGATGTGTGGCGACCATGAGGCTCAGTCGCCACAGAGGTACTGCACCTTCTCCTAAGGTGTAGCGCCCCACCAACTAGGTAAGTTGGGAACTCCTTTCCACACTCCAACACCTGCACCCACACACAGGATAGTTCAGCAATGGACCAGATTGCGGCTCCATGCTTAGAGTATAGCACCTTTCGTGGGTCATTGCTTCATAACACGAGATGTGCTGGGAGGTGGGTGGAGTTAGATATAAAAGAGTGGGAAAGTTAAGAATTACAGGTCAGTCTGACAGAAGAGCAGTCTGGAGGAGAGCAGGCTGACAGAAGGTCAGCCTGAGGGGAGCTCAAGGCGGAGGAAGACAGTCAGTCAGGTGAGGCTGAGGACTGGTCTTAGTGGAATGAGCTCCCTAGGAGAGGAGAGAGGAGTGCTGCAGCTGCCTCAGTGGTCTGAGCCAGCTGGCACAGGAAAGGAACAGAAGGAGAAAGACGTAGAACTGCAACCTAAGCTTCCATAAGAGAGAGAAGGAACAGCACGGAACGAAGGAGTAGGAGAACAGAGAGGAGTTGTGGGTTGGAAGAGGAACCCTGCCTATAGGTTCTCAGCGCAAGGCCGGGGCCCGGTCCCCAAGGTTTTATGGACACTTATGGTTCTGCAGCAGACACCGGTGGAGTAGTTGTCTGTAAATGCACTACTCCCATCTAAGACTTGGGGCACAACAGCAACTGAATAGAGAGCCAGGACTCCGGAGAAGGGAGTCCCCGAGAGAGGCTACAGCTGTCTGTCATACAAGTAGAGTTGTTAGGAACATCTGACAGGAGGAACTTCAGAGTACCACGGTACTGGAGCTCTTCACACTAAAAGGCGCAATAGAGGAGTCGCTCAGGAAAGGTACATGTTGGCGGAGTGTTGGAGAGAACCCTGACTTGCCCGGGAGGTTGATTGAGTCTCTGCCCCGGAGGACACTGCACGGAGGCAGGCACCAGTGTGTACTACGAAATGTGAGTAAAGCTTTGGAACTACAAGTCCTGGTGTCTTCCAGTCATTGTGCGCCAACACCGTCAGCACCGCTACACCATCTATGCTGCAACACACCATCAGCCCCAGAGGATCTGCACGCAGCGTTGGCTTAACATCTTGCTTGCCAAACACCACAGGTGGCGTCATGAACTATTTCATCATATAAACTATATCACAAACCACCATTGATTTGGGCGCCCAGGGCCACGGACCAGGTCACTGCTGCTGTGACGCATTCCCCTGACACCGGCCTGGTACCGAGTACCCCACAGCCCTGGGACGGGGCGACCCAGATGCTCCATAGAATAGGCCCCATAAGATGCTCCATAGATTATGCCCCATATGCTGCCCCATATGATGCTCCACAGAATATGCCCCATAAGATGCTGCATAGATTATGCCCCATATGCTGCCCCTCATAAGATGCTCCTTAAATTATGCCCCCATATGATGCTCCATAGATTATGCCCCCATATGTCTATTTGTGGAAAAAAACTTCTATATAGATGATGGGCATAAATCTCAGCCCAGAAGTGAAGAGGCAATTGATCTGCTGTCTTGAACAAAGGAAATGCTGTTGACAGAAAACCTCACACTTCACAAGATTATCTTCAACAGCCAGGAGGTAATGATGGCATTCCCATCTGAGGACAACACGACATGCTTAAAGGACCTCGATCTGGGTTCAGACGTTCCTCCTATGCTGCGCAGCCTTGGTCTGCTTTGGGACATTACACAAGACATGTTGACATTCCGGGTGTCAGTCTGCAATAAACTATTCACCAAACAAGGAGTCTTTTCTGCTGTGAACAGCATCTATGATCCTGAGAACATGGATTGAAACACTCATCTACAGAAACAACAAAGAGAAATTGAAGTCTCTGAAGGTCTTAGTACATCTCCAAGTCCCATGTTGTTATCATTAAGGTCCCTTTCAGCTGCCATCAGAACAGAAGTCTACATTTTTAAAAACGGAAAAACAAATAAAAAACCTCTGGCTCACAAGCAAATTTAAAGGATTTCACCTGGATAACTGCTTCTCCCAGTTTAAGAAGCAGTGTTCAGCTCGGTAGGTTCAGCTCCAGTCTTTCACCACACCAAGTGTTAGATGACCTAACTCACCTGTCCCCTGTCTAGCAATGCCTCCTGCTTGCTACATAGTGTCCTGGTGTAATGACCAAGGCTATTCTGCTCTCCATCCTTACCACCTTGATATTGAGATCTATCAGTAAGGCACAGTAAACATCAACTGTGTTTTGCTGTGATCTTTTTCCTATTTGCTATTGTGACTCCTGGATTTGACTTTTGTCTTACCCATTACAGAAGCAGTTGAGTAAAGGTCCCATTACATTTAGCGATGCAATCCCGACAACGATACGACCCAGTCAGGATCACTGGTGCATCGCTAAATGGTCACCAGTGAGCTGCCAAACAGGCAGATCTCACCAGCGATGCAGCAGAGGTCAGCGGTCGTTACAAGTCAGATGGCAGCTCTGGTGACGACTTCCTTCCGCGTCCATGGAGTCTCTCGTCAGTGCCAGCAGGAAGCCAACGACGAGAAATGGACCAGGACGATAGCCAGCGGGGGGGGGGCGGTCATAGGTGTCACATGTAGCAATATCGGTACCGATATCGCTGTTGCGTCACAAAATCGGTGACGCTTTAGCGATATCGCTAGCGATATCTCTATGTGTAAAAGGCCCTTAACTCTTGTTCTACTCATGGTTCAAACACCTGGCCCATCCTTTGACTAGGCTTTTAGGTTTTGACTGATCCTTTAACTAGTTGCCTCCTGATCACATTCCCTCTGACGGCCCTTGACTTTGGAAAAATCCACGCTGTGCTTTGTGGTTGAGATTACGAGTAAAAAAACAGAGATATTATATGGACTCCTCATTCTAGTTTAGAAAGTGGCAATGTTTGCGGCTTAGAAGACAGTTGGATGTTATCATTCACCTTGATAAAAAAAATGTCTGCCACAGAGTAAGATATGGTATATTCAGTGCTCTCAATGTAAGGGTGTGTTCACACGACTGTATTTTCGGTCAGAGAGCTGACTGTGAATAAGCTGACCTCACATGGACAGCACTAGGATCAATGGGCTGTTGTCATGGCCAATTTCTCAAACGGGCCAAAAAATCACAACATGCACTAGCTTCTTCCACATTTCGAATGAGAATCTCCTGTTTTGCTCTATGAGTGCACAGAAAAAATCAAATCCCATATGTATCAACTGTACAGCATCTGATTTTGCGGACACATTGCAATTCTTTAATATAGCAAAGTGTATTTGGTCTTGCAAATTTTATTCACCACTGCTGTAAAAAAATGGGTACCTGACAGATTATATACAGGTGGCTTATGAATTAAACTACTGATGAAAAATCGTTTGTTTATCTGGATGAAAAGCTGATGATTTTTCTTACGCTCGTGTGAACTTAGCCTAAGATGGTTTAGAGATATTCTCACCAATGTAGAGATATAGCCACCACTTGTCAATTATTCATAAAGTTCAAGAAGAAATAACCAAAAAACAACATTTATAATATTCATTTATTAAACCCCTTCTTCAGGGCCGGACTGGGACAAAAAAGCAGCCCTGCCACACAAACCCCACCAGCCCACAAACTATAACACTCCTCACCCCGATCAGTGAATTTTTGCTATACTTTGTCGTCCCCTCATCTGTCTCTTTAAGTTATTTGAAGAGCCACATGTGAATGGCACCACAGTGCGTATGATTGACCACAGCTCCATTTACATGGTGCTCTTCAAAGCTACGTTTCCAAGGATCATGGCGGTCCCAGCGGTCAGATCCACAACAAACAGAAAGTCATCCCCTATCCCCACATAATGCTCCATACAGTATAATGGACACCATATATTACTTCACACAGTGTAATGGGCCCCATATATTACTTCACACAGTGTAATGGGCCCCATATATTACTTCACACAGTGTAATGGGCCCCATATAATTCTTCTCCCCAAACCCCGCTACTCTGGTCTCCTCAGTGTATTCTGATCCTCCGCACTGCTTGGCACAGAGACATCATTAACTTTACGTATATAATTGTCCACTTGGACTGATAGTAATAGTGATGTGTTTGTACCCTGTTGTCTGGCGCTGGCCCTCTTTATGGAGGTGCTCAGGGCATATGATTATACACCAGTAAAAAGTATGAGAGGCTCAAAGTGACCAGTGCCTCCCGATGCAGGACAAATCATGATCCGCTCACATGGCCGGCATCCCCGAGTTCAAGGCGATCCTGCTGTCCGCGCTGTTGGAGGAGGACATGGTGATGTATCTGAAGCATTCCCTGAAGTGCCTCCATGGTTCCGTCACAATCTCCTCCCGAAATTACCTCATTTCCGGTCAGTTTCTAGCACGTCACTTCCGGTGGAACGTCACATGCGAATTTTAAAGTGCTCCTCGGGGCTCCGCCGTGTACTCCTGTGTCCGCGCGAAAAGTAAGCTCCCAGCCGGGGCAGTATCTCTCTCAAAATCAGGACTGTCCCGCTGGGAGGTATGAATGCTCCCCATGATACATCATACACACACGGTTCCGCTTTTTATGCCTCGTACATACGGCTCCATTCTGTACACCTTGCACACACACGGCTCAACTCAGTACACACATTGCTCCACTCCGTAAACCTCGTACACATGCGGCTCTGCTCTGTACACCTTGTACGCACGTGGCCATGCTCTGTAAACCTTGTACACAAATGGCTCCACTCCGTAAACCTTCTACACATGCGGTTTCGCTCCATACACCTCACACACACGCAGCTTCGCTCCATACACACACGTGCGACTCCGCTCCGTACACCTCGTACACACGCGGCTCCGCTATGTACACCTCACACACTCGCGGCTCTGCTCCGTACATCTCGTACACACACACACACGGCTCAGCTCCGTACACCTCGCACACACACGGCTCTGCTACATCCACCCTGTAAACCCTCCCTGACCCCACACAAACTTCACCTCATCCAGGATGATGAGAACCAGCACAGACATCAGAGTCCTGCATAAATCAAGGGCTGATACTGGGTACTGGGGAAACATTATACTGTGTATGGGGGGATGGCGGTACAGGGGGAACATTATACTGTGTGGGGGATGGCAGTACTGTGGGAATATTATACTGCGTGGGGGATGGCAGTACTGTGGGAATATTATACTGTGTGGGGGGGTGATGGTAGTGGGGAACATTATACTGCGTGTGGGGGATGGCGGTACTGGGGGAACATTATACTGTATGTGGGGGGGATGGTGATACTGTGGGAACATTATACTGTATGTGGGTTGATGGTGATACTGTGGGAACATTACACTGTATGAGGGGGGATGGTGATACTGTGGGAACATTATACTGTGTGTGAGGACAGGAAAGGGACATTGTAATATGTGTTTCGTTACTTCCTGTTTTCCATACTTGGGTCACATATATCTACCAGAGGAAAAGGAACAAAATGCTATGATTCTTAGAAAGTGACAACAAAAAAGCACCAAGATAGTCTCAGCTCTGAAATGGTTACTGCCCCCTGTGCCCAGTATTGGGGAATCTCCAGCACCGACCTCCACCCGCACTCCACATAGAGAATAATGGGGCCTCCAGCACCGACCTCCACCCGCAGAGCCGCACTCCATTTAGAGAATAATGGAGCCTCCAGCACCAACCTCCACCCGGAGAGCCACACTCCGCATAGAGAATAATGGAGCCTCCAGCACCAACCTCCACCCGCAGAGCCGCACTCCACATAAAGAATAATGGGGCTTCCGGCACTGACCTCCACCCGCAGAGCCGCACTCCACATAGAGAATAATGGAGCCTCCAGCACCGACCTCCACCCGCAGAGCCGCACTCCACATAGAGAATAATGGGGCCTCCAGCACCGACCTCCACCCGCAGAGCCACACTCCACATAGAGAATAATGGAGCCTCCAGCACCAACCTCCACCCGGAGAGCCACACTCCGCATAGAGAATAATGGAGCCTCCAGCACCAACCTCCACCCGCAGAGCCGCACTCCACATAAAGAATAATGGGGCTTCCGGCACTGACCTCCACCCGCAGAGCCGCACTCCACATAGAGAATGATGGAGCCTCCAGCACCAAACTCCACCCGCAGAGCCACACTCCACATAGAGAATAATGGGGCCTCCAGCACCGACCTCCACCCGCAGAGCCACACTCCACATAGAGAATAATGGGGCCTCCAGCACCGACCTCCACCCGCAGAGCCGTACTCCACATAGAGAATAATGGAGGCTCCGGCACCGACCTCCACCCGCAGAGCCGCACTCCACATAGAGAATAATGGAGCCTCCGGCACCGACCTCCACCCGCAGATACGCACTCCACATAGAGAATAATGGGGCCTCCAGCACCGACCTCCACCCGCAGAGCCGCACTCCACATAGAGAATAATGGGGCCTCCAGCACCGACCTCCACCCACAGAGCCGCACTCCACATAGAGAATAATGGGGCCTCCGGCACCGACCTCCACCCGCAGAGCCGCACTCCACATAGAGAATAATGGGGCCTCCAACACCGACCTCCACCCGCAGAGCCGCACTCCACATAGAGAATAATGGGGCCTCCGGCACCGACCTCCACCCGCAGAGCCACACTCCACATAGAGAATAATGGGGCCTCCGGCACCGACCTCCACCCGCAGAGCCGCACTCCATAGAGAATAATGGAGCCTCCGGCACCGACCTCCACCCACAGAGCCGTACTCCACATAGAGAATAATGGAGACTCCAGCACCTACCTCCACCCATAGAGCCGCACTCCACATAGAGAATAATGGGGCCTCCGGCACAGACCTCCACCCACAGAGCCGCACTCCACATAGAGAATAATGGAGCCTCCAGCACCGACCTCCACCCGCAGAGCCGCACTCCACATAGAGAATAATGGAGCCTCCGGCACCGACCTCCACCCGCAGAGCCGCACTCCACATAGAGAATAATGGAGCCTCCAGCACCGACCTCCACCCGCAGAGCCGCACACCACATAGAGAATAATGGAGCCTCCAGCACCGACCTCCACCCGCAGAGCCGCACTCCACATAGAGAATAATGGAGCCTCCAGCACCGACCTCCACCCGCAGAGCCGCACTCCACATAAAGAATAATGGGGCTTCCGGCACTGACCTCCACCCGCAGAGCCGCACTCCACATAGAGAATAATGGAGCATCCAGCACCGACCTCCACCCGCAGAGCCGCACACCACATAGAGAATAATGGGGCCTCCAGCACCGAACTCCACCCGCAGAGCCGCACTCCACATAGAGAATAATGGAGCCTCCAGCACCGACCTCCACCCGCAGAGCCGCACTCCACATAGAGAATAATGGAGCCTCCAGCACCGACCTCCACCCGCAGAGCCGCACTCCACATAAAGAATAATGGGGCTTCCGGCACCGACCTCCACCCGCAGAGCCGCACTCCACATAGAGAATAATGGAGCCTCCAGCACCGACCTCCACCCGCAGAGCCGCACTCCACATAGAGAATAATGGAGCCTCCGGCACCGACCTCCACCCGCAGAGCCGCACTCCACATAGAGAATAATGGGGCCTCCAGCACTGACCTCCACCCGCAGAGCAGCACTCCACATAGAGAATAATGGAGCCTCCAGCACCTACCTCCACCCACAGAGCCGCACTCCACATAGAGAATAATGGGGCTTCCGGCACCGACCTCCACCCGCAGAGCCACACTCCACATAGAGAATAATGGAGCCTCCAGCACCTACCTCCACCCACAGAGCCGCACTCCACATAGAGAATAATGGAGCCTCCGGCACCAACCTCCACCCGCAGAGCCACACTCCACATAGAAAATAATGGGGCCTCCGGCACTGACCTCCACCCGCAGAGCAGCACTCCGCATAGAGAATAATGGGGCTGTAGAGTCGGGTGTCGGCCGAGCTGGGGGGTGGTCCCTCTTCTTACCGCGTAGAGATAAAAAAAACAGAGACACGATGGAGGCAGATTCTGGGTGCAACAGGTCCAAGCTTTATTCTCTGGCCGTCCACTTGACAGCCTCCAAAGTATACCACACTCCAAAGCAATACACTTTACTTTGCTTCCCTTGTCGGCCCTCCGTTTCCAGAGCCACTTCTCACACCGTACTTTATACTAGGGACGTGTCTGCACACACCGTCCCCTCCTCACTCGTCGACGCTCCTGACAGGTCCGTCACTGTGGCCGCCTTAGGCCCGTAAACGAACAGCGCTTCCACTGATCAGTCGTCGTGTCAAATACGGTGTCTCACACCCAGTGCCTCGTCCCTTCTGCGGTTCTTCCTGTCAGGACCCGGTTCCTTAAAACTGTCACTCCGCCCCCCCATGACCAACGGTTTCTAAAGCCCTAAGCTGATGTCAAGTCCTTTGCTCACACTCCTCCCTGCCATCTAATGGTCAACCCAAGGTACTGCACGTCCACTACACTTTCCTAGCTGTTTCCCCACTGTAATAACTGACACCTACCTACACTGTGCAAACCTTTCCTTCTTCACTCTGACTAGTCCATCTGTCCATCAGGTCACCTTCCCTACAGGGCCTCCAGCACCGACCTCCACCCGCAGAGCCGCACTCCACATAGAGAATAATGGGGCCTCCAGCACCGACCTCCACCCGCAGAGCCGCACTCCACATAGAGAATAATGGGGCCTCCAGCACCGACCTCCACCCGCAGAGCCGCACTCCACATAGAGAATAATGGAGCCTCCAGCACCGACCACCACCCGCAGAGCCACACTCCACATAGAGAATAATGGGGCCTCCAGCACTGACCTCCACCCGCAGAGCCGCACTCCACATAGAGAATAATGGAGCCTCCAGCACCGACCTCCACCCGCAGAGCCGTACTCCACAAAGAGAATAATGGGGCCTCCAGTACCGACCTCCACCCGCAGAGCCGCACTGCACATAAAGAATAATGGAGCCTCCAGCACCGACCTCCACCCGCAGAGTCGCACTCCACATAGAGAATAATGGGGCCTCCAGCACCGACCTCCACCCGCAGAGCCGCACTCCACATAGAGAATAATGGAGCCTCCAGCACCGACCTCCACCTGCAGAGCCGCACTCCACATAGAGAATAATGGAGCCTCCAGCACCGACCTCCACCTGCAGAGCCGCACTCCGCATAGAGAATAATGGAGCCTCCTGCACTGACCTCCACCCGCAGAGCCGCACTTCACAGAGAATAATGGAGCCTCCAGCACTGACCTCCACCCGCAGAGCCGCACTCCACATAGAGAATAATGGAGCCTCCAGCACCGACCTCCACCCGCAGAGCCGCACTCCACATAGAGAATAATGGAGCCTCCAGCACCGACATCCACCCGCAGAGTCGCACTCCACATAGAGAATAATGGAGCCTCCGGCACCGACCTCCACCCGCAGAGCCGCACTCCACATAGAGAATAATGGAGCCTCCGGCACCGACCTACACCCGCAGAGCAGCACTCCACATAGAGAATAATGGAGCCTCCGGCACCGACCTTCACCCGCAGAGCCGCACTCCACATAGAGAATGGAGCCTCCGGCACCGACCTCCACCCGCAGAGCCACACTCCACATAGAGAATAATGGAGCCTCCAGCACCGACCTCCACCCGCAGAGCCGCACTCCACATAGAGAATAATGGAGCCTCCAGCACCGACCACCACCCGCACTGCACATAAAGAATAATGGGTCCTCCAGCACCGACCTCCACTCGCAGAGCCACACTCCACATAGAGAATAATGGGGCCTCCAGCACCGACCTCCACCCGCAGAGCCGCACTCCACATAGAGAATAATGGAACCTCCAGCACCGACCACCACCCGCACTGCACATAAAGAATAATGGAGCCTCCAGCACCGACCTCCACCCGCAGAGCCGCACTCCACATAAAGAACAATGGGTCCTCCAGCACCGACCTCCACCCGCAGAGCCGCACTCCACATAGAGAATAATGGGGCCTCCAGCACCAACCTCCACCCACAGAGCCGCACTCCACATAGAGAATAATGGAGCCTCCAGCACCGACCTCCACCCGCAGAGCCGCACTCCACATAGAGAATAATGGGGCCTCCAGCACCGACCTCCACCCGCAGAGCCGCACTCCACATAGAGAATAATGGAGCCTCCAGCACCGACCACCACCCGCACTCCACATAAAGAATAATGGAGCCTCCAGCACCGACCTCCACCCGCAGAGCCGCACTCCACATAAAGAATAATGGAGCCTCCAGCACCGACCTCCACCCGCAGAGCCGTACTCCACATAGAGAATAATGGGGCCTCCAGTACCGACCTCCACCCACAGAGCCGCACTCCACATAGAGAATAATGGGGCCTCCAGCACCGACCTCCACCCGCAGAGCCCCACTCCACATAGAGAATAATGGCGCCTCCAGCACCAACCTCCACCCGGAGAGCCGCACTCTGCATAGAGAATAATGGAGCCTCCGGCACAGACCTCCACCCGCAGAGCCGCACTCCACATAGAGAATAATGGGGCCTCCAGCACCAACCTCCACCCGCAGAGCCGCACTCCACATAGAGAATAATGGAGCCTCCGGCACCGACCTCCACCCGCAGAGCCGCACTCCACATAGAGAATAATGGAGCCTCCAGCACCGACCTCCACCCGCAGAGCCGCACTCTGCATAGAGAATAATGGAGCCTCCGGCACAGACCTCCACCTGCAGAGCCGCACTCCACATAGAGAATAATGGATCCTCCAGCACCGACCACCACCCGCACTCCACATAAAGAATAATGGAGCCTCCAGCAACGACCTCCACCTGCAGAGCCGCACTCCACATAAAGAATAATGGAGCCTCCAGCACCGACCTCCACCCGCAGAGCCGTACTCCACATAGAGAATAATGGGGCCTCCAGTACCGACCTCCACCCGCAGAGCCGCACTGCACATAAAGAATAATGGAGCCTCCAGCACCGACCTCCACCCGCAGAGTCGCACTCCACATAGAGAATAATGGGGCCTCCAGCACCGACCTCCACCCGCAGAGCCGCACTCCACATAGAGAATAATGGAGCCTCCAGCACCGACCTCCACCTGCAGAGCCGCACTCCACATAGAGAATAATGGAGCCTCCAGCACCGACCTCCACCTGCAGAGCCGCACTCCGCATAGAGAATAATGGAGCCTCCTGCACTGACCTCCACCCGCAGAGCCGCACTCCACAGAGAATAATGGAGCCTCCTGCACTGACCTCCACCCGCAGAGCCGCACTCCACATAGAGAATAATGGAGCCTCCAGCACCGACCTCCACCCGCAGAGCCGCACTCCACATAGAGAATAATGGAGCCTCCAGCACCGACATCCACCCGCAGAGTCGCACTCCACATAGAGAATAATTGAGCCTCCGGCACCGACCTCCACCCGCAGAGCCGCACTCCACATAGAGAATAATGGAGCCTCCGGCACCGACCTACACCCGCAGAGCAGCACTCCACATAGAGAATAATGGAGCCTCCGGCACCGACCTTCACACGCAGAGCCGCACTCCACATAGAGAATGGAGCCTCCGGCACCGACCTCCACCCGCAGAGCCACACTCCACATAGAGAATAATGGAGCCTCCAGCACCGACCTCCACCCGCAGAGCCGCATTCCACATAGAGAATAATGGAGCCTCCGGCACCGACCTCCACTCGCAGAGCCGCACTCCACATAGAGAATAATGGGGCTTCCGGCACTGACCTCCACCCGCAGAGCCGCACTCCACATAGAGAATAATGGGGCTTCCGGCACTGACCTCCACCTGCAGAGCCGCACTCCACATAGAGAATAATGGAGCCTCCAGTACCGACCTCCACCCGCACTCCACATAGAGAATGGAGCCTCCTGCACCGACCTCCACCCGCAGAGCCGCACTCTGCATAGAGAATAATGGAGCCTCCGGCACAGACCTCCACCTGCAGAGCCGCACTCCACATAGACAATAATGGAGCCTCTAGCACCGACCTCCACCCGCAGAGCCGCACTCCACATAGAGAATAATGGGGCCTCCAGCACCGACCTCCACCCGCAGAGCCGCACTCCACATAGAGAATAATGGAGCCTCCGGCACCGACCTCCACCCGCAGAGCCGCACTCCACATAGAGAATAATGGAGCCTCCAGCACCGACCTCCACCCGCAGAGCCGCACTCTGCATAGAGAATAATGGAGCCTCCGGCACAGACCTCCACCTGCAGAGCCGCACTCCACATAGAGAATAGTGGAGCCTCCAGCACCGACCACCACCCGCACTCCACATAAAGAATAATGGAGCCTCCAGCACCGACCTCCACCCGCAGAGCCGCACTCCACATAAAGAATAATGGAGCCTCCAGCACCGACCTCCACCCGCAGAGCCGTGCTCCACATAGAGAATAATGGGGCCTCCAGTACCGACCTCCACCCGCAGAGCCGCACTGCACATAAAGAATAATGGAGCCTCCAGCACCGACCTCCACCCGCAGAGCCGCACTCCACATAAAGAATAATGGAGCCTCCAGCACCGACCTCCACCCGCAGAGCCGTACTCCACATAGAGAATAATGGGGCCTCCAGTACCGACCTCCACCCGCAGAGCCGCACTGCACATAAAGAATAATGGAGCCTCCAGCACCGACCTCCACCCGCAGAGCCGCACTCCACATAGAGAATAATGGCGCCTACAGCACCGACCACCACCCGCACTCCACATAAAGAATAATGGAGCCTCCAGCACCGACCTCCACTCGCAGAGCCGCACTCCACATAGAGAATAATGCGGCCTCCAGCACCGACCTCCACCCGCAGAGCCGCACTCCACATAGAGAATAATGGAGCCTCCAGCACCGACCTCCACCCGCAGAGCCGCACTCCACATAGAGAATAATGGGGACTCCAGCACCGACCTCCACCCGCAGAGCCGCACTCCACATAAAGAATAATGGAGCCTCCAGCACCGACTTCCACCCGCAGAGCCGCACTCCACATAGAGAATAATGGAGCCTCCAGTACCGACCTCCACCCGCAGAGTCGCACTCCACATAGAGAATAATGGAGCCTCCAGTACCGACCTCCACCCGCAGAGTCGCACTCTACATAAAGAATAATGGAGCCTCCAGCACCGACTTCCACCCGCAGAGCCGCACTCCACATAGAGAATAATGGGGCCTCCAGTACCGACCTCCACCCGCAGAGTCGCACTCCACATAGAGAATAATGGAGCCTCCAGTACCGACCTCCACCCGCACTCCACATAGAGAATAATGGAGCCTCCTGCACCGACCTCCACCCGCAGAGCCGCACTCTGCATAGAGAATAATGCAGCCTCCAGCACCGACCTCCACCCGCAGAGCCGCACTCCACATAGAGAATAATGGGGCTTCCGGCACTGACCTCCACCCGCAGAGCCGCACTCCACATAGAGAATAATGGAGCCTCCAGTACCGACCTCCACCCGCACTCCACATAGAGAATGGAGCCTCCTGCACCGACCTCCACCCGCAGAGCCGCACTCTGCATAGAGAATAATGGAGCCTCCGGCACAGACCTCCACCTGCAGAGCCGCACTCCACATAGAGAATAATGGAGCCTCCAGCACCGACCTCCACCCGCAGAGCCACACTCCACATAGAGAATAATGGAGCCTCCAGCACCGACCTCCACCCGCAGAGCCACACTCCACATAGAGAATAATGGAGCCTCCGGCACCGTCCTCCACCCGCAGAGCCGCACTCCACTTAGAGAATAATGGAGCCTCCAGCACCGACCTCCACCCGCAGAGCCGCACTCCACATAGAGAATAATGGAGCCTCCGGCACCGACCTCCACCCGCAGAGCCGCACTCCACATAGAGAATAATGGAGCCTCCGGCACCGACCTCCACCTGCAGAGCCGCACTCCACGTAGAGAATAATGGAGCCTCCAGCACCGACCTCCACCCGCAGAGGTGCACTCCACATAGAGAATAATGGAGCCTCCAGCACCGACCTCCACCCGCAGAGCCGCACTCCACATAGAGAATAATGGGGCCTCCAGCACCGACCTCCACCCACAGAGCCGCACTCCACATAGAGAATAATGGAGCCTCCAGCACCGACCTCCACCCGCAGAGTCGCACTCCACATAGAGAATAATGGAGCCTCCAGCACCGACCTCCACCCGCAGAGCCGCACTCCACATAGAGAATAATGGAGCCTCCAGCACCGACCTCCACCCGCAGAGCCGCACTCCACATAGAGAATTAGGCTGGAGTCACACTAACCTGCGCAAAATACGCTCCGTATTTTACATGCGTAATACGGATCAATGACCACAAAATAGTGGTCCGTAGGTCATCCGTAAGCAAGGTGAGGTCGCGTATTTTGCGCATGTGTGTCTCCGTATGCAATCCGTATGCAATCCGTATGGCGAGATTTTCTCGCAGCCTTGCAAAATGGACATTTAACGGTTTTGAGGCCTGCAAACAATTTAAATCATTAGCCTGCACCCTATTTAGACACTCAGAAATAGGTGGCTGCCTACATTCTGTACATTTCTCACCTTGCTTTCACGAGGTGTGTTGGTGTTCTTTGTGCAGCATGGCAGAGGGTCTGACATTCAATACAACCGAGCAGGTTCTCTTTACCTGGCTTTTGTCACGGCGCTTTGGCCAACCATATCCTGTGAAAGTGGATCCGCGGAGGAGGAGACGCATGTGGGTACATCCACTTTTGAGGCAACGACTCACAAGAGGGCATTTTCACCGCCTCTATTCGTCTCTGCGGGAGCATCCGGAAAAATTTTACCAGTACTGTCGAATGAGCATTTCCACATTTGATCGCCTCTTGGAGACAGTGCGCCCTGGGATCACATTTCAGGACACTAGGATGCGCCAAGCCATATCTGCAGAGGAGCGACTTCTACTCACAATACGGTATGTACTCCACAACCACATTCTCTATGTTCATAATGTGTGTGTTAATTTGTTTTTTGGCCTTGGACAATGTTTAATACCCTCATCTTACTCAAAATATGTTTCACCTGACACAGCACAATGTTACATCTAATATGTACTGCATATCACTTAGTCATTGTGCCACCAAATATGTGTGTGTTGTTCTCTCTCATTTCCTACCAAGTTTGGTCGGCATGTAACTGATTTTTTTTTACTTTAGCCATTCTAACCTGGACTATTTCTGTCGTTCTACAGCTTCCTGTCCACTGGCCTGTCTTATGCCGCCCTCCACCATGAGTTTCTCATTGGAAAGTCCACCAATTCAGGCATAGTGAGGTCTACATGTGCACAAATCTGGACAAGACTCCATCAGGTGGTCCTACCCGAGCCCAGGATGGAAGACTGGTTAAGGATTTCAAGGGACTTTGAGGAGGACTGCCAGTTTCCAAATTGTATTGGGGCCCTGGATGGCAAACATATCAGGGTGCGTAAGCCGCCGAACTCAGGGTCCCAATTCTTCAATTATAAGCAATACTTTTCTGTTGTGTTGTTGGCTCTGGTAGACCCTCAATACAAGTTTATAATTGTGGACATTGGGGCCTATGGAAGGACGGGAGACTCTAGAGTCTTCAATACTTCCATAATGGGTCGGCGGCTACGCACCAACCAGTTGGATCTACCACCACGCCAGCTACCAGGCTCCCCCGAACAATCAGTCCCTTATGTCCTTGTGGCAGATTAGGCCTTTCAGTTATCACGTAATGTCATGAGGCCATATCCCCGGCGCAACCTTGACCACAGGCGCAGAATTTTGAACTTGCGCCTATCACGTGCTAGGCGACTGGTGGAGTGTTCCTTTGGGATTCTTTGTGCCAAATGGCGGGTACTCCAGTCTGCCATTCAGTTGAGTGAGCAAAATGTGAATGAAGTTGTGAAAGCCTGTGTTGTTCTGCATAACTTCACCAGGATACATGATTGCTCCTCCTCTGATGGTGTTGTGCGTAGGCCGGACAATGTGCGCAGGGTGAGACCACCTATCATCCCTCAACGTAGACCACTCTCTGGCCTCAAAGTGCGTGATATATTCACTAATTACTTTATCTCACCTGAGGGTGCTACTTCTTGGCAAGAGAATGCTGTGTCTATGTTCTAATTATTTTTGGTTCAAAGTGTGTCTAAATATATATTACTCAAGCCTTGTTATGATTCTATGAGTGTTTCATTGCATTGGTTGGTGTCTGTTAGTATGTTGTGAGGGATAGTGAGAAATCACACAGAGACGTTAACTAGAGTAGACAAATTTTTAGTTTTGCCTTTTTGTTTTTTGTTTTTTGCTTAAAGGCAAACATAATTTTGCCATCACACAAATTTGGCAATGGCCAAAATGACCCTTTGGGCCTTCGTTAACTTGATGTAACATTAACATAACAGAAAATAACTTCAACAAACATTATGCAATAACAACATTGCTGCATGCCTACATTAACCTGGATTAGGCAACAAAGGGTGAGCTCCATCACCAAAATAAAGTCAATAAGATAACACTCACATTTCCTCATAATGTTTTCCAAACATAGAAAGATTCCACCATGACAGGCAAGGCTACCTCATATCTTTCACACAGATATTACCTGTCTGTAGAACAGACAATATTTAAGCATGCTATACTGGAAAGGATGAAAATACAAAACTCACTTGTTAAGACATAGAGAGAGCGTGATATTGTGAATGCTGTTCGCCTCAAATTGGTTTACTAGAGAATGCTAATAACAAAGTTGACTACTTAACTAAAGGCAAGCACACCTTTCCTATGCATTAACAAGTGATTAGTGTATTTTCATCCTTTCAGGTAACAGTATAGCGCATTTAAATATTCTCTTTTATACACACATGTAATATCTGTGTGAAAGGCGTGAGGTAGCGTTGCCTGTCATGATGGATTGTTTCATATGTTTGGAAAACATTGTTTACAAATGTCAGTGTTAAATTATGATCTAAATGTTGGTGATGGAGAACACCTGTTTTTTTCTCTAGATTAGAAGCACCAGTTACATGTCACTGGACATCTCCAAAGTTTGGATTCATAAATCCTCATATGTAGGGGAAGGGGAACGGGGAGGAACAGCCTGGGGGTGCTGCTGGACATTGTGGCCAACATCGCCCTGTGTGGGGCCATACTGTTGCCCATAATGCTGTTGTTGTCCAGCCTCCTGGGCCTGTTGGTGATACTGCCCAGAGTAATAATGATGATGGTGAGGGGCTTCTTGTTGGCTATGGTAGGCCCGTGGATCATACCCACCAAGATAGCCAGATCGTCCCCAACCAGGTTGGGACCAGCCTCCAACACTGGGTGGGTACAAGTGGCCATATTGGTGGGGTTGGCTTGCTGAAGACATTTGGGGCTGCGGAATAGAAGGATGGGTAGGGGGAGGAAGGGGTTGAGGTGTTGGCCCACGTATTAGGGGCTGTTCAGACCCTGCTTGAGCAAGCATCTGTGTGGATGGTCTCATGCGCATTAAATTTCTTGGTGAGAGCTGCCACCTCTCCAGAAATTCAAACACCTCATATGGGGTATTGGGGGGGGGGGTCTTGCATCAAGCAGGATCTGAATACACCCCCTAATACGGAGCCTGACCTCACGGGTAAGGGCACGGAGATAAAGGGTGAGGCTACGTGCATAGGCCTCCTCACCATCATCTGTAGTGACTCTGGACAGGTAATTCAGCACCCCAGTGTCCACATTGGTCCTGCTCTCTTGAATGGCGACCTGGCGCCTTCTTCTTATTCGCCGTGTTGCTAGAGCAGCCTGTGGGGAGGGCCTGATCTGGGCAGTTGGACTGCTGCTCAAGTTGCCCATCTCTTCCAGGATGGGTGAGGTTGCAGCTGCAGACCGTCCTGGTGGTGTGTTTTGTCGGGCAGCCATTGTGTGCTCTTGTGATGCCTCCTCTTCAGACATCCTTCTTGTAGGGGGAGAAGATGGGCCAGCCACCTCATCCCCTACAGGATCAATAACGGGCTCTGCCTCTGAGGCCGTTCCTCGATCCGTAAGGTTGGATTGAATTCTGTTATGAAATAGAACAGAGGCAAAAATACATCAATATTTTTGTCCCTGTAAAGTATTTGTGTAATGTTTTTGTGTCATGTGGTGTGAGGTATGTACTTACGGTGTCAGAGCCAGAATTGGGGCGAGGAAGTTCAGCCGGTCAGAATGTATATATTTCCGCTTTACATGGCCAGCATCCCCACTCCTGGACCGCTGCTGGCGTTCCCGGCGGTATTGGTCCCGGATGCTTCTCCACCGTTTCATCACATCTTCCACTGCAATGTGACAGGAAAGATTGTCAAAATCACATATTTGAGTGGTAACATTTTCACTAGGCATGGGGCCTTATGGGGTGTGCGTTCTACCCATGGTGGCATATGTAATTGGGCCGATACCCAGGGTCTCATTAGCTCCCCTGAAAATAATTTTTGTGGCTAGGAGGATGAGGAGCTTGTGGCCTAACCCCTAATTATGGCTGTGTGAAGCCACGTGTCACATCCTAATGTAACGGCCTCATGAGGCTAAAATTACATGCCCAGGAAGGGGGGGGGAGGCTGATTGTAGAGTCGTTTTATAGCGCGCGCTAACGTTAATTATATTTTTATGGTTGCACTTACGAATTTTCTGCTGCTCCTCACGTGGTCTGTCACCGAAGTCATGGTACATCTGGCGACAGATGCGCCTCCATGACGCCTCCTTTCGTGTGCGGTTCGCATAGTTTGCGTCGCGTGGGTCCCATATTTCTGGACGCTCCTGCACCAGCACAATTAGCATCTCCACATTTATGTAAGTGGACGCCATGCTGTTGCTGTACTCCGTGGAGGCGTACTTCCTGGATGTCTGGAGCGCTTTTTGAGCTCATTTGCATGTCTACGCTTCCTGATGATGGATTGGCCCATTTCCTGTTCACCAGCCAAAAGACCTGTGTATTGCTCGCAGGTCACACGTGTGGTCAGTGTGTAATCCGTATTTTTTGCGCACCCATTGACTTGCATTGGCGTGCTACGGGCGTAGTACGCTGACAATCGCAGCATGCTGCGAGTGGCACGGAGCGTAGGATACGGAGGAGAAATATACGCCTGGTGCGAGTGACCCCATAGAGAATCATTGGTCCGTGTCTAATGCGTGCTTTTTGCGCCTCTCACGCACCCGTATTCCTCGCCAGTGTGACTCCGGCCTAATGGAGCCACCGGTACAGACCTCCACCCGCAGAGCCGCACTCCACATAGAGAATAATGGAGCCTCCAGCACGGACCTCCACCCGCAGAGCCGCACTCCACATAGAGAATAATGGAGCCTCCAGCACCGACCTCCACCCGCAGAGCCGCACTCCACATAGAGAATAATGGGGCCTCCAGCACCGACCTCCACCCGCAGAGCCGCACTCCACATAGAGAATAATGGAGCCTCCAGCAACAACCTCCACCCGCAGAGCCCCACTACACATAGAGAATAATGGGGCCTCCGGCACCGACCTCCACCCGCAGAGCCGCACTCCACATAGAGAATAATGGGGCCTCCAGCACCGACCTCCACCCACAGAGCCGCACTCCACATAGAGAATAATGGAGCCTCCAGCACTGACCTCCACCCACAGAGCCGCACTCCACATAGAGAATAATGGAGCCTCCAGCAACAACCTCCACCCGCAGAGCCCCACTACACATAGAGAATAATGGGGCCTCCGGCACCGACCTCCACCCGCAGAGCCGCACTCCACATAGAGAATAATGGGGCCTCCAGCACCGACCTCCACCCACAGAGCCGCACTCCACATAGAGAATAATGGGGCCTCCAGCACCAACCTCCACCCACAGAGCCGCACTCCACATAGAGAATAATGGAGCCTCCGGCACTGACCTCCACCCGCAGAGCCACACTCCACATAGAGAATAAAGGAGCCTCCAGCACCGACCTCCACCCACAGAGCCGCACTCCACATAGAGAATAATGGGGCCTCCGGCACCGACCTCCACCCGCAGAGCCACACTCCACAGAGAATAATGGAGCCTCCGGCACTGACCTCCACCCGCAGAGCCACACTCCACATAGAGAATAAAGGAGCCTCCAGCACTGACCTCCACCCGCAGAGCCGCACTCCACATAGAGAATAATGGAGCCTCCGGCACCGACCTCCACCCGCAGAGCCACACTCCACAGAGAATAATGGGGCCTCCAGCACCAACCTCCACCCGCAGAGCCGCACTCCACAGAGAATAATGGGGCCTCCAGCACCGACCTCCACCCGCAGAGCCGCACTCCACATAGAGAATAATGGGGCCTCCAGCACCGACCTCCACCCGCAGAGCCGCACTCCACATAGAGAATAATGGGGCCTCCAGCACCAACCTCCACCTGCAGAGCCACACTCCACATAGAGAATAATGGAGCCTCCGGCACTGACCTCCACCCGCAGAGCCGCACTCCACATAGAGAATAATGGGGCCTCCAGCACCGACCTCCACCCACAGAGCCGCACTCCACATAGAGAATAATGGAGCCTCCAGCACCGACCTCCACCCGCAGAGCCGCACTCCACATAGAGAATAATGGAGCCTCCAGCACCGACCTCCACCCGCAGAGCTGCACTCCACATAGAGAATAATGGAGCCTCCAGCACCGACCTCCACCCGCAGAGCCGCACTCCACATAGAGAATAATGGGGCCTCCGGCACCGACCTCCACCCGCAGAGCCGCACTCCACATACATGGCTGCTCTCAGTGCTCTGTGCTGTGCGCACAGGACCTGTGATGAGGTCACAGGAGCCTCAGGAGGGGAGGAGACAGGGGTCACATGATCGGGGGCCCTGACTCCTTCCCTCCTGTGATCTCATCACTTACAAGCTTTTGCATACCAGCAGCACCAGCGTTCAGGCTAAATTGTAGGTGCTGCTGGTAGCGTGCAAAGGCTTGTAAGTGATGAGAAGCAGCAGGAATACTTCCGCGGGGCTTTCGAGGACAAGCTGCTGGTGTGAGGTGAGCCGAGCACACGATCCTTTCTCCATGTCGCAGCTTTGTGCGGCCACAACTGCTGTTTCCCCCTGACTAGCAGTTTCCGCCCTCAAAGAGTGTCCGATGACGTGCAGCGTCACCACGTCGCAGCACGTTCTTAACCCCCTAGGGTGCCGCTGCCTGCTGCCTTGCCTGCAAATTTAAAGGGCCGGCGGCAGAAAAAAATAGGCCGACCCGCCGCCGCCGTCGCATTATCTGGCAAGCGGCCATAGGAGCGGGCGCCCAGCCAGCGACCCATAAGTGCATGAAAATGGCGGCCCAGCGGGAAAATGCCCGGTTGGGTAAGTGGCCAATCCGGGCCTGCCCTTCTTAACCCTCCGTCAGGCGCAATAGATCTGACAGGCACACAGTAATTAGTTTCACTTCTCTCTCCTTGCCCACTTATCAGAAAACCCCACCCCTCCTAGTTATCTCCTGACTCTACAGGCTCTGTGAAACCTTATATCACAGTGACTCAGCAGACCTTCTAGTGAGCAGATATCAACACTTTGGCTTCTCAGGCACATTGCGCCTGATTTCAACACAAATTGAAAGGTTAGTATTTTCTTTTTTTATTCATCACGATTGTGTATTTAGCTTGTTTTATGAAGGATTAATGCTAAGTTAGTGTACATAAGTACTGTTTTCTTAGACAAAAGGAGGGTGGCTTCTAAGGCACATTGCGCCCTAACACATACTCTTTCTCTCTTGCTTCAGATTTTCTGCTGCAATGGCCAGAAAACAGTATGATTCATCTAAACCCCTTCATTTAGAAGAAATGAAGATTTTTTTTGTTAGAAGATGATGAGGAAGAACCAGCAGTAACTGAGGATTTAGAGGAATCTAGTGACATTTCATCTGAAGATGAGGTAGCAGAATGTAACACTGATTCTGGAACACTGATTCTGAAACTATTGTTCGGTTCACTAACCAGTATATTGACACAATCAAAGAGCAATTCTCCAGGGAGAGGGACATCAAAAACACTGATGTGATTGAACTCAAGGCATTTATTGGCTTGTTATACCTAGCTGGTGCTTTCAGAGCAAATAGGCAAAGTTTGGAGGAGCTGTGGGGGACAGACGGTGATGGCATCGAAAAATTCAGCCTTGTGATGAATCTGAAACGATTCAAAGTCCTGATCCGTTGCCTCCGTTTCGATGATCGAAGTACCCGGACAGAACGAAAAGGTTATGACCGGCTTGCACCAATTCGGGACATATTTCAACAATTTATTATGAATTGTCAAAAAAGCTATTGCCCGGGGAAAAACCTCACTATTGATGAGATGCTTCCAGTTTTCCGTGGAAGATGTGGTTTTCGGCAATATATACCATCAAAGCCAAACAAATATGGAATTAAAATTTTTGCCGTGGTTGATGCAAGGATGATGTACACTATGAACATGGAAGTTTATTGTGGAAGACAGCCACCAGGTCCTTTCAATGTGAGCAACAAGCCTAGTGATGTGGTAAAGAGAATTGCTGAGCCAATGTTTGGATCTGGTCGAAATATCACTGCTGACAACTGGTTTACTGACTTTGATCTGATTGATTTTTTAAAAACGAAAAAGCTGTCATATGTGGGAACTGTTAGAAAAAACAAAAGGCAGTTGCCGCCAGATTTTCTATATACAAAAGGCAAACAACAGTATAGCACTATGTTTGGGTTCAGTAATGGAAAGATTTTAGTTTCTTACATCCCACGCGAGAGGAAAAATGTGATTTTGGTCTCTTCATTACATAATGATTACACCATTGATCCAGAGTCTGGGGAGCTAAGGAAACCAGAAATCATAACTTTTTATAATTTGACCAAAAGTGGCGTTGACACTGCTGACCAAATGTGTGGCAATTTCAATGTAAGTCGAAATACCAAACGCTGGCCGATGGTAATCTTCTTTACAATGCTGAATGTGGGTGGCATCAACTCACAAGTAATTTACCTCGGTAATGAACTTAAACAAATGCGCAGAAGAATGTACCTAAAACAATTGGCTAATGAACTGGTGAGTGGAGAGCTAAGCCTAAGAAGTACAAAGACGGTTGGAATGCCCCTTGCTCTGCAACACCGGTTGAAGAGATATCGTCCCAAGGACGTTCCAGAACAAACACCGACTCTGCCACCTTCTAAAAGACGCAGTTGTACTACCTGCTCATTTGTATCTGGTTTCAGAAGGCTTTCTAAATATGACTGCAAAATATGTAAAGAATCAATCTGCCTTTCCCATGCAACTTTGGTCTGCCAGCCTTGCTTTTCTAAGTGTACCTGTGCTGCTTCTGCTGCAATTGAAACCACTGAAGATGAGTAGAAAATAATTAAGTAACATCTAAGTGCAATATCCTTTAAGTTTTTTTCCATAATTTTATATTTAAGCAATAGTTAAGTAAAGATAACTGGAGCCTATTTGGCGGTACTACCGAAAAGTGGTACTTTTAGTTTTAATAAGTTTATGGTTAATAAATGGGTTTTTTTGCATCTGATTTGGTGTAATCTCTTTTAATACATTCCTATGAAGGTCACTGACTACTTCTATAGTCCTGAAATTGAAATATGTAGCTACTATAGGTGGTTTTCTGACCTGTGCTTGTCAGGCACATTGCGCATGAACTGAGGAGAATCTATATTGCGCCTGACGGAGGGTTAATGCATCATGTTCATGTATTTCAGAGACAGACACTTACAGCTGGGGAAAGAAGTCTGCCTGCGCCCCTCTCCCTTTATCGTGAACTTTTCCACATTTTTGTACATTACAACCACAATCTTAACTGTATTTTATTAGGATTTTATGTGTACAACATAAAAAATAAGTTCATTGTGAAGTTTAAAGTATTTGTGAAATGTAAAGGAAATGATACATGGTTTTCTAAATATTTAAAAAATATAAATATGAATATTGTGATGTGAAATTGGGTCGCCCTCCCAGGGCTGTGGGGTATTCGGTACCGGGCCGGTGTCGGCGGGATGTGTCACAGCAGCGGTGACCCGGTCCGTGGCCCTGGGCGCCCAATGTAAAAAGGGGAGATTGGAAATGATGGAACGTAGATGAATAGTTCGTGACGCCACCTGTGGTGTTCGGCAAGGGAGGTGTTAGGCCGACGCTGCATGTAGATCCTCTGGGACTGATGGTATGGTGCAGCAAAGATGTAAAAGCTCCCCACAGGTGAAGCTGGAGTCCCAGGGCAGTGTAGATGTGGTTGGCACGGGGATGTAACGGTGCCGGAAGGGTAGGACGCAGACAAGACACAGCGGGGTGCAATTTCTGTACCTTTACTTAACAAATGCAGTCCAGGGTCCTGATTACAGATGGTACCGGAGCAGGCTAGCCTGGAGGCAACTCAGGGATTCTCTCTCAGCAGACGGGCTGTGCAGTCTCCTTCCTAGCGCTTATTTGAGTGAAGTACTCCTAGTACTGAGTTACACTGAAGTTCCTCTCAATGGCAGACAGCTGTAGCCGCTATTCCTCTGTTGGCTTACTCTGTGCTGTTGTGCCTCCGAGTCTTAGATGGGGGTAGGGCATTTACAGCCACCTACTCCTCTGGTGTCTGTTGCAGGATCCTTAATATCCATAAAACCGTGGAGACCAGGCTCCAGTTCATGCGCTCTCACTGGAGATGAGCCTTTCCTCTCTGCTCAATCTCTGTGCTTCTCCCACACGTCTGCACACTTCACCCTCCTCAGACTAACCACTCCTTCCTCTTGGCCCTCAGAGAGCACTCCTCCCTTAATTCCAGTTCAGAGTTCCCCCTGCTGGCCTGGAGTGGAACTGTGTTGCATGTATAGGTTAACTGCGAGAGAGACCCTTCATTGCCTCCAAGCCTGCCATTACCCTCCCTGGAGGAAGGCAAAGCCACTGTGGCAGCCATACTCCTGGGGGTGCCATATTCCCCCCTAGTGCAAGTCAGCACTTCTGGGCTGAACAAAACATGAAAACATATAATACAGTTAAACAAGGTGAACAATTATAATTGTACAAGATTTGAAAAAGGAAAAATGTACAAAAACCAAGAGCTCCAAAAATAGTCCTATGATGATAAGTCCAGCATCAATGTCCATGGTCTATTCCGGGGCAAATGGTGAACTATTTACAAAGAAAGTTTTTGACCACACACAGTCCTGTGGTTCAGTGTCCATGAAACAAGGTAAAAACTGGAAAATTCAGAAGAAACTCTTACAGATTACCTGTAGGCACAAAGCTTGAAAACGGTTACATATATACACAATTTCAACATTTACATTTGCTTAGCTATATACGATATCTGATGGGTGGTATACCTTGTGTAGTGCGGGTAGACCTGCGTAATACTGGTGTAGTGGGTAATGTACTGGATACACTACTGATGGTTCTATGTAACACAGGGATACTAGATTGACTAGGAACTCTTAGACTCACCATGGGCATAACAGGTTCACCACTGGCAGGGCGAGGGTTCTCTGGCTCCACTGCTGGTGTGGCATCTGCTGCCTGATTTTCTGATCTTCAGGATTTTCTTGAGTCACTTCTTCCTGTGCTACCAGTTGGGGAAACGTCAACACAGGCACCACGATTGCATCATTTACTTTAGTCCAATTGGCAGGAAATTCTCCAAGTATGGTGCTGACCTTTTCTTCTTCTATGGGTTGGATGTTATCTTGTTCTTCCATTCTTTCTCTTAACTGGTCAGGGCATAATTTCAATTGATCCCTTGATACGGCTGCTGAGGTTTCTCCTCCATCTTTACTAATAAGACACACCTTGGTATTGTCAAAGTTTGAGGGTAGAATGGTGTAGGGTTCAGCTTCCCATTGGTCATCCAATTTATGCAGTCTTCTCTTCCTCTTGAGGACTTGTTCTCCTGGTGACAAGGGAACTGCAGGTGCATGCTGGTTGTAGCGCCTTCTTGTTTTTGCCTTGCCTGAGCTAGACTCTTCTCCACACACTCTTGTACTCTTCTTTACTGTTGCTGCCTCTCTGTGTCTCAGTCAGCATCTGGTGATGTTACTTCAGGTGTCAGGACTCCCATGTCCAAATCAATAGGCAGTTTACCAGGCCTCGCTCTCATTAGGTAGGCTGGGGTACAGTTGGTGGAGTTCACTGGAATATGGTTGTAGAGGTCTACCAGATCTGGCAACTTTTCTGGCCACAGATTTCTCTCCTCCAAAGGCAAGGTCTTCAGTAGGTCAATCACTACCTGGTTCATCTTCTCACACATGCCATTGGTCTGTGGATGATAAGGGGTTGTCCGGATCTTCTTACAACCATACAAGTTACAGAATTCCTGGAACACTTCTGCCTCAAAGGCGGGACCTTGATCTGTAAGCACTTGCTCAGAATAGCCAAGTGGTCTACAAAAGTGCTGTTGGAATGCTCTGGCTGCTGTCCTGGCTGTTTGATCTTTGACAGGCACAACTACCAGGAATCTTGAGTTGTGGTCCACAATGGTAAGAGCATAGATGTAGCCTGACCAGCTTGGAACCAGCCTCACATGGTCCAGGGCTACCAACTCAAGTGGCTGTTTGGTGATGTTTGGCTGTAGAGGAGCTCTCTGGCTGTTTCGATCCTTTCTGCGCAGGTTACATTGTCCACACTCTCGGCACCACTTTTCAATGGCTTTCCTCATACCAGCCCAGTAGAATCTCTCCTGGAGCAATGCTTCCAACTTCTTCCATCCGAAGTGTCCAGCTCCATTGTGGTATTCTTCCAAGACCATTGATGCCTCTCTCTTTGGGACTACTACCTGCCGGACCAGCTCATGAGTGCGGGCATTGATACTCCTCTGACCCAGCTTTCCCTCATAGATGAACAGCCGACCTCTTTCCTTCCACAACTGCTGGGTTTCTTCCGGAGCATCCGACTCTGGGCGTGAGTCAGTTTGTGACAGTAGCTCTTTCACCAGGCGGACTGCGGGGTCATCATCCTGAGTTTCTGCCCAGTCATGATGGGGCAATGGATTTAGGGTGACCTCTTTCAAGCCAGACCTTCTGTTTCTCACCCCTTGAGCACGTTGGGCCGCAAGTGGCCGGTGGAAGGGAGGCAACTCTATTTCATCAAGAGCCTCAGGGTCTTCTCCTGCATCCGGCAGATTAAGCATTCTGGACAGCACATCAGCATTGGCATTCTTGTGCCCTGCTCGGCAATTGATGGTGAATTCATAGTTAGACAGCCGAGCCATTCATCACTGCTCCAGTGCACCTAGTTTCGTAGTTTCCAAGTGGGTCAACGGATTGTTGTCCGTGAAGATAGTAAACTTGGCTGAAGCTAGGTAATGCTTGAACCTTTCAGTGACAGCCCAGACTATGGCAAGGAACTCCACCTTGAAGGAACTGTAGTTGTCAGGGTTCCTTTCAGTGGGATGCAGCTTCCTGCTGGCGTAGGAGATCACTCTTTCTTTTCCATTCTGTACCTGTGACAGTACTGCTCCCAGTCCCACATTGCTGGCATCAGTATGCAACACAAAGGGATTGTCATAATCCGGGTAGGCCAGAACTTCATCTCCTGTGAGAGCCATCTTCAGTCGGGTGAAGGATCTCTCCAGCTCCTCAGTCCATTCAAATGTGGAATTTTTCTGTTTGGTTTTCTTAGACTGTCCAACCAGAAGATTTTGCATAGGAGTGGCTATTTCAGTGAAGCCTTTGATGAATCTTCGGTAGTAACCTACCAGTCCAAGAAATTGGCGTACTTCATGGAGGTTACTGGGCTTCGGCCAGTCCCGAATGACTGTGACTTTGTCCGGATCTGGTGCCACACCTTCTGCACTCACCACATGTCCGAGGTAATGTACCTTGGGCTTCAGGAGGTGGCATTTGGAGGGCTTCACCTTCAGGCCAAAGTTGGACAAGGCTTCAAACACCTCAGCCAGGTGTTCCAGATGGTCTTCTTAAGTCTTGGAGAAAACAATGACATCATCAAGGTACAACAGGACTGTCTCAAAGTTCATGTGTCCCAGGCAGCACTCCATCAGCCGTTGAAATGTTTCTGGGGCAGTGCAGAGCCCAAATGGCATATAGTTGAACTCACAGAGACCCATCGGAGTGGTAAATGCTGTTTTCTCCTTGTCTGCCTCTGCCACGGGAACCTGCCAATACTCACTAGTGAGATCCAAGGTGGAAAAGTAGGTAGCAATTTTAAGTGCAGCTAATGATTCCTCAATCCTAGGTAATGGGTAGGCATCTTTATGTGTAATGCTGTTAATTTTTCTGTAATCAACACACATTCTCATGGTACCATCCTTTTTCTTTACAAAAACTATTGGAGCTGCCCAGGGGCTACAACTGTCTCTGATAACCCCTGCTTCCTTCATCTCTCTCAACATACCTTTAGCACATTGGTATTGTGTTGGGGGTATAGGCCGGTACCTTTCCTTTATGGGTGGATGATATGCCCAAAATCTAGTGGGTGTTTGCTGAATACCCGCTCATATTCTTGTGTCACTCTGTAAACCCCATTTTTCTGGTATGAAGGTGTAGAGTCAGCTCCCACCTGCAGTTGCTGGCACCACTCCTCCATCTGCTTCACAGAGCCATTGTCCTCCACCTGATCGGATGAGACCAAGGGCTCTGCTGCCTGCTAAGAGTTGTTATTAACAGTGAGCAGCTTAGCAACTGTGGCGTACCGAGGTATTGTGGTCTCCTCCTCCCCACAATTCAAAAGGCGTACAGGTACTCTCCCTTTACGTACATCAACCACCCCTCCGGCTGTCAGGACAGTGGCCTGCTATCAGAGTATACTGGCTCTACCAATGCCTGGTAATTTTTCCCTCTGAGACCTATAGCTGCCCGACACCAAATCAACATTTCACATCTGGGGGGTATTGCAATGGGGAAAGAATCACTCACTCTGACACTGCCAATTTCTCTGCCAGAGAGTTCTACCTGTTGTCTTTGCATAAGGGCTCTGATCTCCTTCTGCAGGGCTCGTTGTTCACTGGAACCAGCAGTCTCAGCCACCTGTTGCAACAAAACAATAATGTCGGAAAGACAATTTTCAATTACATTTGTACCAAGAGTCATCATGGGATTACATTCACGTCGATCAATATCCACAACTATCAGACCTTGAGATTTTAGCTCTACCCGACCCACTTTAACAGTAATCTCTTTACATCCAATCTGCGGCTAAGACTGACCATTACAGGCAAGTACTTTCAGGTCATCAGTGGGGCCACGGGTAAGTTCAGAATCAGCCCAATACCGCTTGTAAAGGATATAGGGCATAGTGGTCACCTGGGAGCCAGTGTCCAGCAAAGCGTTCATGGGGATGCCATCAATCACCACAGGGAGAATCGGTCTCCCTCCAACATACTTGGCTCTCCAGTTCTTTGGGCCTGGGGATCTTATTCCTGGGGGTTGGCCCTCTGCCCCAGGGGTTGCTCGTTTAAATGACAGTACCTGGCGATATGGCCTGGCCTGCAACAGTTACGACAGATGGGGCGTCCATCTGGGTCATAGCGATCGTTGGTTCTCCCTCGGAGTGGTGGAATCCTCTTCTTCTGGAGCCATGGGACATCCTCTGGACTGGAAGCCAGCTGGATCTTCTTGGAGGACACTTGCAGGGACTGCACAGTTTTAGTAAGTGCAGCCATACCTTTAGTCAACTCCTGGACTTGAAGACGCAGCTCTTCAGTTGGATCTTTATCCAGAGTCTGTGCATCAGCCTCCACAGGGATGGAAGGGAAAGATGTTGCTTCCTGATGGCAGGTGATCGCTGGGCGCCTAGGGGGCGCTGAACGGCTGTCAGTGGGTTCCTATAGTACCCGAAAAGCCCTGTCCTTAAAATCAGCAAAGTCCAGGTCAGGGTCTTGTAGGGTTATGATGCGCAGCTGTGCTCTGTGGGTACTGGATAGGAGTCCTTCAATGAACTGCTCCTTTAACAGTTTATCTTCCTCCTTCACACTGTCGGGATCAACTTGCTTAACTGCTCACAGTGCCTCCTGCAGGTTAACAGCATAGTCCGTTATACTGTCCTGCACTTTCTGTTTACACCCAAAGAACCTCATCTTGATCTCCACTGCGGTGCGGATGTCAAAGGTGCTTTTTAGCTTGGCCAAAATCTTTTTAACAGTCTCTTTGTCAGCGTCCTGCCAGGCTTTTACTTCTCTCTGTGCTGCACCCGTTAGCTGCCCAGTCAGGATGTTCACTTTCTGACTCTCGGACAGGGGGTATACTTTAAACAAACTGCACAGTCTCTCTTTAAATTCACTCAGGGTATGTGACTCAACCGAGTACTGCGGTAGCCAAGCCGCTCCCGGTATGTAGGGCATGGAGAGCTGCATTATGGGGACCGCTGCGGTGGGCGCTTCTCCTTGCGGCGCGGAGGGGTTGGCGGCGGCCGCCGCTGCATTGCTGTGTGGCGTGGACATTCTCTCCCCCCCTAGTTAACGTTAGCCAGGGCCGGGGGGTTGTGTGAGCTTACCGGCGGCCGCTTCTCAGGCCCGATGTTCCGGGCTGTAGGCCTCAGCTCCTCCCACTTCTCGCGCGCTTTTTCCTCTTCCCACGTGGGACTTCACTGCTTTGCGCTCTCCGGCAGGCTCCTCCCATGAAGGCCTGCCCCTTTTCTTCCCGCGCTCGCCAATCAGCGGGATAATGGCGGCGATGGCGCCAATTTCACACACAGTCTATAGCACATAACAGTCTCTGGCACAAAGGACCCGGGGATACCGGGCTCCGTAATCCTGTTTGTGATGCCAAAATTGGGTCGCCCTCCCAGGGCTGTGGGGTACTCGGTACCGGGCTGGTGTCGGCGGGATGTGTCACAGCAGCGGTGACCCAGTCCGTGACCCTGGGCTCCCAATGTAAAAAGGGGAGATTGGAAATGATGGAACGTAGATGAATAGTTCGTGACGCCACCTGTGGTGTTCGGCAACTGAGATGTTAGGCCGACGCTGCATGCAGATCCTCTGGGACTGATGGTTTGGTGCAACAAAGATGTAAAAGCTCCCCACAGGTGAAGCTGTAGTCCCAGGGCAGTATAGATGTGGTTGGCACGGGGATGTAACGGTACACCGGAAGGGTAGGAAGCAGACAAGACAGTTTCTGTACCTTTACTTGACAAATGCAGTCCAGGGTCCTGATTACAGATGGTACCGGAGCAGGCTAGCCTGAAGGCAACTCAGGGATTCTCTCTCAGCAGATGGGCTGTGCAGTCTCCTTCCTAGCGCTTATTTAAGTGAAGTACTCCTAGTACGGAGTTACACTGAAGTTCCTCTCAATTCTCTTCTACTCTCACTCCTCGTATGGCAGACAGCTGTAGCCGCTATTCCTCTCTTGGCTCACTCCGTGCTGTTGTGCCTCCAAGTCTTAGAACGGGGTAGGGCATTTACAACCACCTACTCCTCTGGTGTCTGTTGCAGGATCCTTAATATCCATAAAACCGTGGAGACCAGGCTCCAGTTCATGCGCTCTCACTGGAGATGAGCCTTTCCTCTCTGCTCGATCTCCACGCTTCTCCCACACGTCTGCACACTTCACCCTCCTCAGACTAACTAACCACTCCTTCCTCTTGGCCCTCAGAGAGCACTCCTCCCCTTAATTCTAATTCAGAGTCCCCCCTGCTGGCCTGGAGTGGAACTGTGTTGCATGTATAGGTTAACTGCGAGAGAGACCCTTCATTGCCTCCAAGCCTGCCATTACCCTCCCTGGAGGAAGGCAAAGCCACTGTGGCGGCCATACTCCTGGGGGCGCCACACATTTATATTCAACTCCTATGAGCCAGTACTTTGTAGGACCACCTTTCGCAGTAATTACTTCTGTAAGCCTTTTGGGGTCTGTCTCTACCAGCTTTGCACACCTAGAGGCTGAGATTTTTGCCCCTTCTTCTCTGCACACTCGCTCTAGCTCAAAGAAATTGGATTGAGGCATCTGTGAACAGAAATTTTGAAGTCTTGCCACAGATTCTCAATGGGATTTACATCTGGTCTGTGACTGGTCCCATTGACACACATGAATATGGTTGGAGGTAAACCCGCCATTGTAGCTCTGGCAGTATGTTTAGAGTCGTTGTCCTGCTGGAAGGTGAACCTACGCCCCACTGTCAAGTGTTTTGCAGCCTATAAAAGGTTTTCCTCCAGGATTGCTCTATATATAGCTTCATCCTCCTTCCCATCATCTCTGACCATCTTCCTTGTCCCTGCTGAAGAAAAGCCTCCTAACAGCATGATGCTGCCTCCACTATGTTTGACGGTAGGGATGAGCTGTGTCCCACAAATACAGTAGCATGTGGAAGAAGGTGCTCTTTTCCAATGGGACCAAAGTAGAAATTTTGGGGCTATGTGTGGCGGAAAAAATAACACTGCACATAACCCTGAAAACACTCCAGCCCCACACCCCTGATGTATTTCACACTTTGTGTAATTCATACTTAACTATATACAGCAGGGCCAGACTGGCCATCTGGCAATTCTGGCAAATGCCAGAAGGGCCTGTCTGGTCGTGGGCCGCTTGGCTGCTACGTTGTTAACAGAATCGGTGTTCTCAAGACACCCATACTTTTATGATTTGTGATGGAGCACAAAGTAGCTGACTCCGTCACTTACCCCAGCAGGCTTCGGATATTATTAGAAATATTGGTCTTGTAGTAAATCTTGCGTTCCTCCATCCAGGGTAATATTAGTAATATATCTCATCTGGTTCTTGGGGACGGGGACAGCATGGGCCTGTGTGATTTCAAATGCCAGGGCTGAATTTCAGCCCCAGTCCGTACCTGATATACAGCAATACTGAAGTACTACACTCTTTAGGACAAGCCATTTAATGATCACAGATTCAGTCCCCCAACGATAATGAAAATCTTAAAAAAATGAACATTTCATTCCCCTCTGTTCCCTTTTATCACTGTTCAAAAATTTAACAAATTAAAAAAACAAATGAAGTAAAAGCAATAAAAACATCATATGTACCTCAAAATAGAATTCAAAAACAGCATAAAAAGTAAGTTCTCATATAGCTTTATTAACATAAAAAGTGGCCTCAGTAAATGTTGACATGAGACAGTTTTTTTGTTGGAATAATGCATATTGATCTTTATGTATTGCAACAACTACTACTGTACTGTTTTATATATTGTGCATATTGTGAGATTGTTAACAAAGTTCAGTGACAAAAAAAAAAAACCAGACAGGATGCCCTCTTCTTCTTTTCCCTTCTTGTTGTTGTAATGCTCCCATGCTGCAAGCCACAGCAGATACCAGACTGATCACATTTCATGCTGTAAGCTGTTCAACCTGGACATGAATAAATCTACATTCTGTGTTGCTGACTCTGGATGTTACGCTGATTAATCCGCTGCTAACAGGTTATGGGCCCAGAGTCCTAGAGTCCCAGAGCACAGAGAAAAGAAAAGAAAGGAAGACAGCAAAGATGGCCACCAGCAGCAGCAACTCCATGAAGTTTACAGTACCAAGTCTCACTAACCAGAATTATCAATCTTGGAAATTCAAAGTGAAAATGCTGCTGATAAGAGAAGGTACGTGGAAATACACACAGGAGCCTAAACCTGACCCAGTATCACAGGAGTGGATAGAGATGGATCAGAAAGCACAAAGTACCATATCACTCAGTATAGATGATGATCAGATTGTGCATGTGTGTAAAAGTGAAACTGCAAGAGAAATGTTGGAGCAGCTGCAAAAGGTGCATGAGAGGATAAATTTAAGCAATAAACTTTATCTCATGAGAAAATTGTACCAGTCTAAACTACTGAATGGCCAGGATATGCAGGGCTACATAACAAGCATTCTAGAGATTGTAGAACGCCTGAGAGGCATTGGGGAAGATTTGAAGGACTTTCATGTAGCCGCATTACTGCTTAGTGGTCTTCCAGAAAACTATGACACACTTGTAACTGCACTAGATGCGCGTCCAGATGATGAGCTTACATTGGAGTATGTCAGAGGGAAGCTCATAGATGAATATAAGTGGAAAGAGGAAGGTGTAAACAGCAGGACATGCGATGCAGAATCTGCTTTACAGACACAAAATCTAAATGATAACAGAAAGCACCTAAAAGAAACACGTGAATGTTTTGTTTGCAAGAAATCAGGACATTTGAAAGCCGACTGTAGAGTCTGGAAAGCTAGAATGAATCAGCTGAAAAAGCAAAGCAGTCTTCAAAGGGTTAAAAGTGCTGTGTCTGAAAAAAATGATTCTGTGAATACTGAAACTGCATTTACTGTTGGTGTAAATACATCAAAGCATGCATGGTGTATAGACTCTGGAGCAACTAGTCACATGACTAATAACAGGGACTTCTTTTCTAAGCTTAACCAAAGTAAGTCAGAGAAAGTGATTTATGGCTAATGGTCAGTACATGACTTCACAAGGTATAGGAGATGGTTATATTGATTGTCAAATCTCACCAACACAAAGCAAGAAGATCCCAGTAAAAGATGTGCTCTATGTGCCTAGTCTTGAGAGTAATTTACTATCTGTGAAGAAACTCACAAAACAAGGAAATGAAGTTACATTTAAGCATGATAGCTGCATCATCTCAAAAGAGGGCCACACACTAGCAGAAGGAAAAATCACAAATGAACTTTACCAGCTTAAATGCAAAGTGTGTGTATACTGCACAGGAAGAAAGGCACAATAACTGCATTCATGTATGGCATAGGCGCCTAGCACACAGAGACCCAGAAGCAATAAGGAAGTTAGTTCAAAAGCAACTAGTTGAGGACATTACAATTGATCTATGTAACCAGATAATGAAATGTACTAGCTGCATCAAAGGGAAAATGTCTAGAAAAGCTTTTCTTAAGAGAAGTACTACAAGAACAGAACAGACACTAGATTTAATACATACAGATGTCTGTGGTCCAATGAGCACTCAGACTCCTGGGAAGAAGAGAGATATTTTCTCACATTTATTGATGATCATTCAAGATATACAGTTGTCCATCTGCTTCACAGCAAGAAAGAAGTTCCAGAGAAACTTGAAGTATATCTAGCTGAGGTATATAATAAATTTGGGAGAATGCCAAAGATTCTACGTGCAGATAATGGGAGTGAATACACAAGTAATGAGACACAAAGCATTTTAAAGAAAAATGGAATCCTATTTCAGACCACTGTACCGTACAATCCTGAGCAAAATGGTGTCGTGGAAAGAAGGAACCGAACACTCTGTGAAAGTGGAAGAAGTATGTTGTTTAATGCAAATCTGCCCACAGCATATTGGGGTGAAGCAATCATGACAGCTTTTATCTTCAGAACAGACTACCAGGTAAAGCTACAGAGAAAACTCCGTTTGAGCAATGGAACAGCAGAAAGCCAAAACTACATCATATAAGAATATTCGGAAGTAAAGCGCTTGTACATGTTCCCAAAGAAAGGCGAACTAAGTGGGAATCTCACGCTAAGGAAGGGATCCTGGTAGGCTACAGTGAAACCCAGAAAGGTTATAGGATTCTACACCCAGAAACAAACAAGGTCCCAATAAGTAGAGATGTAGTGATTGATGAGAACTTTGTGTCCCCCAAGTTTTGTGACATCACGCCAGTAGTCCAGCTGAAGTCACAATTACAAGACAATAAGGAGGATGTAGAGGTCTGGCTGGATTCTTCAACCACTGAAGGAACCATAGAAAAATCAGGTGAATCTGAAATCAGGAGATCTTCAAGGTCAAACAGAGGTGTACCAGCTAAACGTCTATCTTACATAGTCAGACACTACCTGAATCAGAGCCGCAGTCATGGGATGAAATGCAAGAACTACCTGTCCATGAAAGAACAAAGTGGATCAATGCTACTAATGAGGAAATCAAATCGCTTCATCAACTTCAAACTTGGAAACTCACCAAGCTGCCACAGGGCAAAAAGGCAATCAAGTGCAAGTGGGTCTTCAAAACCAAATATGACTCTGAAGGTAAAGTCCACAGATTGAAAGCAAGGTTGGTGGCAAAAGGATATTCTCAAAAGTATGGCGAAGATTACGATGCTACGTTTGCTCCATTCGCTAAACAGACCACGTTCAGAGCTTTGTTAGCTGTAGCTGCTGTACAAAAGATGAATGTCAGACATTTGGATATAAAAACTGCCTTTTTAAATGGTGACATTGAGGAGGACTTATACATGACTCGTGATTGATAGATCGTGGCATAATTCAGTTCGTCTATTGTGAAACTGATAAGATGGCAGCTGACATTATGACAAAGCCATTGCCACGAGCCAGGTTCCTAGAATTGAGGACCACACTGGGACTAACAGGATAAGTAGTTGTTGAGTGGGGGTGTTGGAATAATGCATATTGATCTGTATGTATTGCAACAACTACTACTGTACTGTTTTATTATATATTGTGCATATTGTGAGATTGTTAACAAAGTTCAGTGACAAAAAAAAACAGACAGCAAGCCCCCTCCTTCTCTTCCCTTCTTGTTGTTGTAATGCTCCCATGCTGCAAGCCACAGCAGATACCAGACTGATCACATTTCATGCTGTAAGCTGTTCAACCTGGATATGAATAAATCTACATTCTGTGTTGCTGACTCTGGATGTTACGCTGATTAATCCGCTGCTAACATTTTTTTTACAAAGTTCTCAGTTTTTTAAATCACAAAAATAACAAACAAAAGGAATACAATAGGAACATAGCAAAGTACGTTACCCATGTTGTCTCCATCATCCACAATCCGGGGGACAAGGATAGCCTAGGGATCCCCTCTAGTTTGAGGGATTGGGTGGGTGCTCATAGTACCTAGTCACTAAGTGACATTATCTCTGGCCATACCTTTTGGGATCCATTATGGATCCTGTGGGTGCTCTAGCAGGGCAGATACAACAACTCTGCCTTGAGGTGGCAGACTTGCGCTCAGTTGCTTTGCAGCAGTCATTGACTCCAAGCTTTGGTGGACAACCCCAGGTGGAGCCCAAGATCTGTTTGCCGGATAGGTTCTCTGGGGGTCGGGATAAGTTTGTGGTTTTCAGGGAGGCCTTCAAACTTTAATTCGGCTACACAGAGTGACTGCAGGCACTGGATAACCACTTTAATGGGTAATACTATTATTCACTTTGCCATGTCAGAAGAACTGAGAGCAGGCCTACTTTCTTAAAAAAAAAAATACAGTAATAAACCCCCAAATTAATACACTGGTTATTAATAATATGAAATTCAGAAAATGGCAGGTACTGGTTTGCAACTTCAAGGTTATTCCGATACCCATAATGTTAAATGTTATGTATAATTACAAGTAACATTCATAGTAATGGCCAGAAATAATCGGGAAGATGCCATTGGTGCCAGCTCGCATATTAGTATACATCACAGAGAACCCAGCATGAGGGGAAAATATATTTTGGCTGTGTTTCCTTGAAAGAGTGGCGTGCCAAGCCAGGAATTTCATTTGTACCATGCTATATAAAATACATGTTTAGCAATACATCTAGACATCACTCATTTGTATCGGCTGCGTGTTCACTAAATCTGAAAGATTTTTGGTTTCCATCAAAGATCATATTTTGATTTAATCATAAAAAAAGCTGAACCTTGTGGGTTTTTTTAAAAACCATGTTGAAAGTTGTTGTTAGCGGAGGGATTTTTTCTTTTTTTTTTCTTTTTCCAAAACATTTGAATCTTGTTAAGAGAAGGCGTTCTTGCCAGGTGAATCCAAGCCATGTCGAGGGCGCCAGTTTTTTAACCGCGAGATTTTGGGACTTGTCACTAAACTTAGAAAAATATTTCTCAGGTTAAAATGCTACAATGTAAACACGAAATGGCCTTTCCCTCATTATGATCTTCAGCACACTTCAGAGTGACTGCCAGGCTCTTAAAGAAGCCTTTAGGTTAGTTGAAACAGGAAGCTAGCGGTTCATAACGTCTGGAAGAGATTCAACAGCTTTCATGAGTTTCATGCGGGATTTTACTCGCACTACTGTGACAGAGAGAATATTAGTTTTGCTTTGGATGGTTCTGGAGTTTTGAAGTCGTATTAGGTCATATCTGAAAACATTCTAGAGATATCATTAATATTAAATAACCAAATCCAAAGAATGAGCATCAGTTCACAGTTTCCCATAGTCTGTTTACAAAAACCTATGAAAAATGATGGGAACTGAAAGATGGCAAATATGATGGATCAGTCCCCATACAGCAACATCTTATCGGCAGCACATCCTCTGTTAACAAATGGAGATGGGCTGCCAATAACAATTATTTGTTTGCCGGCATGAAAGATCCCATCACACAATAACAGGGCACTTTGCTTCTTCGTAGAGTAATCACCAACATGTTTGTATGGGCAGATACTGTATGCTTGGACTCCAATAATCTGCTTTTCTAAATGTACCATAAGAGTATGTGCGCAAATGTCGTATCTGGTGAAGAAGAGTGTAGGTATCTGGTGTGGAGGAGGTTTCATAAAAATGGATTAATAAAGTTGGTAAAATAATGCACAGCAGCAAATTCCATGGAGAAAATCCACTACTTTTATATCCTATGTCCCCACTGGCCTCTATTTTGTGATGCTAGTCACTTTTCATGGCCAAGCCGTGAGTCGGAGTGGTCAAGGAGTCCAAGGTCAGAAGCCAGGAGGGTAAGACATAAACAGAAGGAAGAGACAAAAGCTTAGTCAGGTAACATTCCAGTGTCAGAGTACCGGGAGGGTAACAGATAAGAGCTGAAGGGGTTAAACAGGCATATGGTCAGAATGAAGTCCAAAGTCAGTCCACAGATCAAGCATGTAGAACTCAAGGCACAGGGAGCACAAAGCACAACCCTCACAAGATGAATCTATGTGCGGTACTCGCAGGTACGCAGGATGCAGTGATGAGACTGAGACAGAGCAAGCTACAACCTTTATATAGGGGTTATATGTATAACTAGTAAGCTGACAATAGTTTTCCTAGCAGGGATTTAAACAATAATACACACAAGCAACAGGATATCAATTATCCGGCTGGTGCCGGTAACTGTATGGCTAACTACAAGTCCTGAATTATAACTGGCTAATAACAGAGTGTCACTTATCCTTCTCTGATGTTCTGCAGAGTTGCTGTCCGGGCGGTGTCCATTCGGCATCTCAGCCGCTGGACCCAGCTGACGAGGAGCTGTCGTAGACTTCTGGCGTTCCTACGCTTGTATGTAGGGGGGGGCACAACCGACCCCAGGAGGGTTCTTCAGCATGGAGCCCTCTTGCAGATGCGAGGCGGTGGCAGCCACAGCCCTGAGCGTATAGGCCTCAGCCGTGGTCTGGAACGGGCCAGTGGCTGCCGGGGGGTGCAGCGTCTGGGCTGCAGCTGCAGTGTGGATCGGGACAGTGGCGGCCACGGGTCGTAGTGTACAGGCCGCAGCCGCAGTGTGGATCGGGATGGTGGTGGCCGTGGTTGGCAGTGGGCAGGCCGCAGCTGCGAGCTGGAGTCGGGCGGTGGTGGCCATGGTTGGCAGTGTGCAGGCTGCAGCCATGGTCTGGAGTGGGGCTACCGCAGTCGCGGGTCTCTGTCTGGGGCACAGCCGCGGGTGTCAGGTCTGTGTCACTCCCTCATGCTGCTTGGTGCCATCCTCTCCCTGGAAGACGTTGGCTTCCTCTAGCTCTCCAGCACCACCTAGGTTCCTGCTTCCTGCTCCTTTATCTCTCCATCGATTGCCCCCTGCTGGTTCCCTGTGCTCCTTTTATAACTGCCCCGCCCTCACACTTTCTAGAAAGCATCTCTGGTCCGTCCTCTAATCAAGTGCCCTGGAAACAAACCCCCTAGGAACCTTGGTGATGGCCCCCTTTGTTCTGGCCCGGTTACACAGCAGGGGCTCTCTCACCTACATATGTCTGGCAGTGGTCTGGGAGAAGCTGCTCAGTTAAGTAGGAATGGCATTTACCCGGGATAGTGAACACTTGAGAGAGCCGACGCCTCCCAGTCACAGACTGGCTAGTCGAGCTGTCAGTCAACACACTGACAGCTCAGCACAGCCCCTGTACTAGATTGGATGGCCATGCTGTCCATCAAAGTACTGACAGCTTCAGCATGCTCCTATACCGGATTGGACAGCTAAGCTGTCAGTAACTGCATCCCAGACACCCCTGAAACAGTGACAGTACCCTCTCTTCTAGGGGGGCCACCGGACCTCTAGGCTTCCCAGGAAATTTTTGATGGAATGCCATGACTAACCGATCGGCCGTCACATCTTGAGCAGGAACCCAGAATCTCTCATCTGGTCCGTATCCCCTCCAGTGGATGAGGTACTGGAGGGAATTACGGACCCTCCGAGAATCCACAATCTTCTGAACCTCATATTCCAGGCAAGCGGAGGAGGCGGGGATGAAGGAAACCATGCAAAAGGGACATACTCCTTTAATAGGGATTTATGGAATACATTAGGGATGCGAAGGAATGGAGGAAGCTTTAATCTAAATGCCACAGGATTTAACACCTCTAGGATCTCATATGGACCAATAAGCTTTCGACCCAACTTCGCTGACAGCACTTTAAGTATAATGTTCCTACACGACAACCATTCCTTATCCCCAATCTTAAAAACAAGACCCACTGAACGTCTTCTATCGGCATTTCGTTTTTGGCGAATCTGGGCAGTCCCAATATTCTTTTGAAGCTCCCTCCAGACATGCCCAAGTGTCTGTACGGCGACCTCGACCCCAGGGCATTCAGAACTGATCCTAGAAAATTTACCAAAATGGGGATGAAAACCATAATTACAGAAGAATGGGGAGGTTCCGGTATATTGATTTACTCAGCTGTTAAAAGCAAATCAGCTAAAGGTAAAAACGAAGACCAGTCCTCCTATCGCGCTGTCACAAAGCACCTTAAAATTTGTTCCAAAGATTGATTTGTCCTCTTAGTCTGACCACTGGTTTCAGGGTGATAAGCAGATGAAAATGACAAGTGAATCCCTAGCTTACTGCAAAAAGCTCTCCAAAATTCAGAGACAAATTGTACTCCCCTATCAGACACAATATTCAGAGGGGTCTCATGTAATCTTGCAATATGAGAAATAAACAACCTGGAGAGTGTCTTAGCATTAGGTAATCCTGACAAAGTAACAAAATGAGCTTGTCTGCTGAATCGATCATCTACCACCCAAATAGCAGTTTTCCCATCAGACAGAGGCAAATCTGCAATGAAATCGATGGACACATGAGTCCATGGTCTTTCAGGAATAGCCAATGGAGCCAATTCCCCACCCAGCCAGCTATGACTGATTTTGGCGCGTGCGCAGACTTCACAAGCAGATACAAAATCTTTACTATCATTATGCATGGACGGCCACCAAAAAAGTCTAGCAACGGCTTTCCTTGTGGCAGTAACCCAAGGATGACCACTTAAAATGGAATCATGAAATTCCTGTAACACCCGCAATCTTAGGTACACAGGAACAAATAATTTGGACTCCGGGGAAGTGGAAGGAGCCAATGACTGGACTTTACAAATCTCCTCTTCCAATTCCGAGGTTACCAAAGACACCACAATACCCTGAGGAATAATGGAGGGTGGGGGTTCTAGAGGAGAAATGGAATCTAGACTGTGACTTAAAGCATCAGCTTTCACATTCTTAGACCCATGCCTGAATGTAATAGAAATATTAAATCGAGAGAAAAACAAGGACCATCTGGCCTGTCTAGGAGTTAACCTTTTAGCGGATTCATTGTAAGCTAAATTCTTGTGATCTGTGATCACCATAACTGGATCAACTGCCCCGTCCAAAAAATGCCTCCATTCCTCAAAGGCCAATTTGACAGCAAGTAACTCCAGATTACCCACATCATAATTTCTCTCTGTCGGTGAAATTGTTTTAGAAAGAAAAGCACATGGATGCAGGTTAGTCAGAGTTTTGTGCCACCACGATAAGACTGCTCCCACCCCGTCCTCCGAATCATCCACCTCTACAATGAATGGTTCTTGAAGATCAGGCTGGATCAAAATGGGTGCTGACATAAAACACTCTAAAGCCCCCGTTACACACTGCGATATCGCTAGCAATATCGCTGTAAAGTCACCGATTTTGTGACGTTGCAGCGATAATGCTAGCGATATCGCTGCATGTGATACTTACCTCCGACCGGCTCCCCCGCTGGTTATCGCTGATCGCGCGAGAAGCTCCTGGACCGCTCCGTGGAGCCGGGCGGGAGGACGCAGGATCGCCGCGTCTGACAGGTAAGTAGCGATCTCCGACCCCTGCGATGTCGCTGGTGAGATCTGCCTGTTTGGCAGCTCACTAGCGACCACCTAGCGATGCACCAGCGATCCTGACCGCGTCATATCGCTGGTCGGGATCGCTGGTGCATCGCCAGGTGTAACGGTACCCTTAATCTTTCAAAAGCCCTGATAGAACCCGGTGACCAAACCTTGACATTCGCCCCCTTATGTGTAAGGTCAGTAAGTGGTTTAGCAATCTGTGAAAACCCCTTGATAAATTTTCTGCTATAATTGGCAAATCCCAGAAATCGCCGCAAAGCCTTAAGATCATGAGGGTGTACCCAACCAATTCAGGGGCCATCTTAAACCCTTCTGCTGACAAGATAAACCCCAAGAAAGAGATTTCTGGTACAGAAAAAAAACATTTCTCTAATTTAGCAAAAAGAGTTCTCCCTTAGCCTCTGTAACATGGATTCTGTTGGGTTTGTCATATATCAGACCTAAACTGTCAAAAAAGGCATCAACAGATAACCATTCTGGGGTTTGTGGGGATAAAGAAAATGACCAGATCTGAGGACCCCCTTGCAGGAGGGACATGTTTATTCCCACCCGCTCGGACTCCTCCCCTGACGACCGGGGGCGTAGGGTAAAAAATAACTTACAGTTCTCCCTGAATGCCCTAAACTGGTCTTTTTCTCCTGAAAAAATTATCAGGGAGGGATATTTCAGGTTCTGGAGAGACCAACAGTACATCAGAGGGTACTGACGTCACAGCCACTGCCAGCAGTGGGGGGCTATGGGAGGTCTTCATCAAGTTATTTATCTGACCCTGTAACTAATATTGGGAAGACTCCAGACTCTGACAATCCTTTGCCAGATCCTGAGTCATCTGCATCAAATTTGTCACCTGTTCACCAAGCGTGTGAACAGGATCCATACTGGCGAAAAAGAAAAACGTAGTGGCCAGATGTAATGTGACGCTAGTCACTTCTCACGGCCAATCCATGAGTCGGCGTGGTCAAGGAGTCCAAGGTCAGGAGCCAGGAGGGTAAGGGGCCTGTCACACTAAGCGATATCGCTAGCAATATCGCTATAACGTCACTGGTTTTTGTGACGCAGCAGCGATATTGCTAGCGATATCGCTATGTCTGATACTTATCTCCGACCGCTCCCCTGCTGGTTATCGCTGATCGCGCGAGAACGTCCTGGACCGTTTCTCGGCGTCAGCTTCCTGCTGGGCTTCCTGTGGCGCCGACGAGAGACGCGTGGACACGGGCGGGAGGACGCAGGATCGCCTAGTCTGACATGTAAGTAACGACCCCCGGCCGCTGCGATGTCGCTGGTGAGATCTGCCTGAGTGGCAGCTCACTAGCGACCACTTAGCGATGCACCAGCGATCCTGACCGCGTCATATCGCTGGTCGGGATCGCTGGTGCATCGCTAAGTGTGACAGTACCTTAAGACATAAACAGAAGGGAGAGACAAAAGCGTAGTTAGGCAACGTTCCAAGGTCAGAGTAGCGGGATGTTAACGGATCAGAGCTGAAGAGGTGAAACAGGCAGATGGTCAGCAAGTCCAAAGTCAGGCAACAGATCAAGCAAACAGAACACAAGGCACAGGAGAACACAGAGCACAAACCTCACAAGATGAATGTACCTCTGACAGTGGTCTGGGAGAAGCTGCTCAGTTAAGTAGGCCTTGCAATTACCCGGGATAGTGAACACCTGAGACAGCTGACGCCTCCCAGTCACAGATCGGCTAGTCGAGCTGTCAATCAACACACTGACAGCTCAGCACGGCCCTGTACAAGATTGGATGGCCATGCTCTCCATCAAAGTACTGACCGCTTCAGCATGCTCCTGTACTGGATTGCATGGCCGAGCTGTCAGTAACTGCATCCCAGACACCCTGAAGAATGGAAGCAGTAACATATTTACTGGTCCCATCAAATTTTACTCAGTGCCCACTGATCTCTTTGTCCTCATCCAATAATATTTTTTTTCACCTAGTCCCTGCTGGTCTCTGCTTCCTGGTTTCATCTAATGCTCACCCAATCCGAGCTAGTCTGCTTCCAGTCTCACCCAATTTTTACATAGTCCCTGCTGGTCTCTACTTCCGGGTAATATGCCACGCTTACCCAATCCCTGCTAGTCTCTACTTCCTGGTAACTTCCAATGCTTACACATTCCCCGCTGGTCTCTAGTTTCTGATCATATCCAATGTTTAGCCAGATCCTGCTGGTTTCTACTTTCTGCTTTCATCCAAAACATACCTAGCCCCTTCGGTCTCTAATTCCTGTTCCCATCTTGTTACACTAGAAATGCCCAGAAATCTCATTCTACCAATCAATGGTTAAGATTGGTCTAAGATGGAGGTAGACACATCTACAGTATAAGTAATAGTGGATGGTCAGCTATCTAATCTTGGGTTAGCCATGACCTGAATAGAAGTCGTTTACTTACTTACTGGCCTGAAATCATGGGATTAGTTTTGCACTATCTTACTCACGTAGTTACCGCTTTCTATAGTGTGTGCCAACTTTCAACCTCATTTTTAAACTTTTTGTTTTTATCCTGACATCAAAGCTTCTCTGTCACCAGGTTTCGCTCCCTCATCTGAGAGTTGTTTGAAGTAGGGGCAGGGCACTGATTCCAGTGATGTATCACTTTCTGGGCTGCTTGCTGTCATTTTGATAAAATCATTGTTTTAGAGGCTGCAAAACTACCAGATCTTTGAATGTTGAGCTCTGTATATCCCCTCCCACACCACTGATTGGCAGCTTTCTGTTTACACTGTGAATAGGCAGAAAGCTGTCAATCATTGCTGGGGGCTGGGTTGAACTACATAGCAGCAGATTTACTAGCCCTCTACTGAATCTCGAACTGATAAAACAGTGGTTTTATCAAAACTACAGTAAGCAGCCTAGTAAGTGACACATCACTGGAACCAGGTTCTCTGTCTCTAAATGACATTACTGTCGAAATAAGTGTCAAAATCTGTCGACAGATTCCCCTGATTATTTTTTCTAGTAGTCTCCTGACTCGTAATCTGATGCTATTTATATTTAGGCATATTATAACTTTATGTAACACAGTCAGACCTAGAAGTGCATGTGGCCTAATGTACCATCATATGCCTCTGATTTCATACATTGAAATATGAAGGTTTTCCTCAAGGAATCATCCAAAAAAAAATAATAGGGTGTGATCCCTCATGTTTTTTTTTTACAGAAGTAGTGGTTCTAGGGGAGTTTCTCTTCATATAACAGTGCTGTATAGAAACACGACATACATTGTGCTTACAGCTGACAGAGCTCCTTATGTTTCTCTTTATGTGCTGTACTATTCTACCATCTATATGAAGACTTGTCGATGGTGGCTGAATGTTGTCCATCTTGAGACTATGGGCTTTGGTACTGGACTTGTTTCTGAGCATTTTATATACTTTGTAAAAGTTGCATTATTCCTCTACGAAACTCTAAAAAAAATTTCCAGTGAAACCTATGTAGCAAGTATACTTAGCAGACACGACTCAAAAGATTCGATCTATCCTGGTCTAGTGTCCAGCATGGTCCTTCGGGCAGCAGTGTTCACTTCTGCACCGGTTATTCTCTACCTGGCATCCTGGGTCTCTCTGTCACTTACTAGGCCCCCATGTTTTCATGACGTTTCGTAGGACTTTGTGACTTGGCCTCACATAATGTTGTGATGGTAGAGCGCCAAGGATGCCGGGCAGAGAATATATGGCTCAGAAGTGAACACTGCCCTGGTCCTTTGTCCAGTATGGTCCTTCGGGTAGCTGAACGAGGGCAGTGTTGACTTCTGCACTGGTTATTCTCTACCTGGCATCCAGGGTCTCTCTGTCACTTACTAGGCCCTATGTTTTCATGACGTTTCGTAGGACTTTGTGACTTGGCCTAACATAATGTTGTGATGGTGGAGCACCGGGCAGAGAATATATGGCTCAGAAGTGATCTCTGCCCTGGTCCTTTGTCCAGTATGGTCCTTCGGGTAGCTGAACGAGGGCAGTGTTGACTTCTGCACTGGTTATTCTCTACCTGGCATCCAGGGTCTCTCTGTCACTTACTAGGCCCCCATGTTTTCATGACGTTTCGTAGGACTTTGTGACTTGGCCTAACATAATGTTGTGATGGTGGAGCGCCGGGCAGAGAATATATGGCTCAGAAGTGATCTCTGCCCTGGTCCTTTGTCCAGTATGGTCCTTCGGGTAGCTGAATGAGAGCAGTGTTCACTTCTGTCCCGGTTATTCTCTACCTGACATTCTGGGTCTCTGTCACTTACTAGGCCCTATGTTTTCATGACGTTTCGTTGGACTTTGTGACTACGCCTCACATAATATTGTGATGTTAGAGCGCAGGGCAGAGAATATATGGCTCAGAAGTGATCTCTGCCCTTGTCCTGCTGCCACTGAAGACCAAACTGGACGCCAGATCAGAGTGGTTTGAATCTTTATTGACTATCTCTAGTACACAGAGATGTCATCAAGCTTTAGGCTTCGAGGGGTCAAACGATGACTTCACTAATTCACTGTTACACTGGCAGTAATGGTTTTCTCTAGGCCGATTTCTTTACATATTTTGAAAAAAATAAAACTCAAGAAAGAATCTCCCCCTTCCAGCTGTGTAATGTTAGACACGACATCCAAGAAAGAGTTAAAGGGGAAAGCAATTACTTTACACATAAATTATAACCTGCCGTTAAGTGATTGTGTTTGCCTGTGGATTTTGGCAAAATCTAGTGTTTTAGAGAGGTGGAAGAGTACACCTAAATGGTCCTTAATAAATCACACAGCCAAGTGCTAGAGCGATAATGTGTGTTTATATTGCTCCCTCAGTTTATTTTAACTTTGCTGTTACGAATAGTTACTGATCGGGCCCGGAATAGATGACCGCACTCAATCGCTGCAGACACATGATTGTACTTTGTAGGAACGGAGTAGAAGAATGCAGAAAATCAGCGTTGGCCGCTCTTAATACAATACATCAAGTGCAGCTCATTCCAAGCAGATAGCTTTACATCCTGTAATAATCAGGGCAGGTACTATTTATAAGTCAATGGATGAGATCTTTTCGGCCCCTAAGGGCTTGTTCACACAGGAGTGAATCATCTGTATTACAGTCAGGAGGTGCTGATCAGATCTTTTCCAATTGTTAAGTACAAGGAGGTCAGATTAGGGGTCATTTATTGAGCCTGGTGTTATCAAAAGCAAGTTTTGTTAGTCGTTTATTTTTGGTGCTTATAGGGTGCCAACATACTCCAGAGCGTGGTTTAGATTGTCACCACTCGCATGAGTTCTCGTCTTCATGGTGGCTCATAATCTAACTTCTGACAGACACAGAAGATCAATACTGATTAGTGTATTAGTACAGTTTTGGAGTCTGGGAGGAAAATGAAGAACACAAATGCAAACACGGAGAAAACATACTAATTCAAAGTTGAAGTTACTATTTGGTTTGAAACCAGGACACCAGCACCAAAAATCCATGGCGCTAAGGCTATGTGCACATGGGTTGCCCTCCCAGGGCTGGTGGGGTACTCGGTACCGGGCCCGCGGATCTCCAAGAGGGGAATTGCTGTTGTCACGGCAGCTATGACCCGGCCCGTGGCCCTGGGCGCCCAATGTGAATGGCGGAAATGTTCATTGAATGATTCGTGACGCCACCTATGGTGTTCGGCAATAAAGATGTTAAGCCGACGCTGCAGACAGATCCTCTGGGACACATGGTGTGGTGCAGCAATGATGTTGTGGCCCTCCACAGGTAGGGCAGCAGTCCGAGGGCAGTGTAGGTGAAGGGATAGGGGAAAGTGGTGCAGTGTCAGGCACAGAGATGTAGCAGTGCTGAGGGTGTTGATGCAGGAATAAGTGGAGGACACCAGGGCATGTAGTTAATAATAATAATAATAATTTTTATTTATATAGCGCCAACATATTCCGCAGCACTTTACAATTAAGCGGGGACATGTACAGACAATAAATTCAATACAAGTTAAGACAATTCAAACAGTGACATTAGGAGTGAGGTCCCTGCTCGCAAGCTTACAATCTACAAGGAAATGGGGGGACACAGTAGGTGAAAAATGCTTGTTAATTCAGGTCTGGCAATTATAATAGGGATTTTCATATAAAGCTGCATGATCCGGTCATCAGCCCGTGTGTTTAAGTGCAATAGACAAGTATCAAGTGCAGTTATCATGTGCATGAAGGGTGTGGAGACAGATGAATAGTAGGGTGCAGATTCAGAATAATATTTGGAAGGAGGGAACAGGGCAAAGTTAGCTTGCTGGGTAGTTGATGTGGTAGGCTTGTTTGAAGAGATGGGTTTTCAAAGCGCGCTTGAATAGGTCAGGGCTAGGTATCAGTCTGATCGCCTGGGGAAGTGCATTCCAGAGAGCTGGAGCAGCACGAGAGAAGTCTTGGAGGCGGAGGTGCGAGGTTCGGATTACGGGGGATGTTAGTCTTAGGTCATTTGTAGAACGGAGGGCACGTGTAGGGCGATAGACAGAGATGAGAGAGGAGATATAAGGCGGTGCAGAACAGTGGAGAGCTTTGTGGGTGAGAGAGATGAGTTTATACTGGACCCTGTAGCGAATAGGTAGCCAGTGTAATGACTGGCACAAGATGGAGGCATCGGTGAAGCGGCTGGACAGAAATATGACCCTGGCTGCCGCATTCAAGATGGATTGGAGAGGAGAAAGTTTGGTAAGAGGGAGACCGATCAGAAGAGAGTTGCAGTAGTCCAGGCGAGAATGAATAAGAGCGACAGTAAGAGTCTTAGCAGTTTCAAAGGTGAGAAAAGGTCGGATTCTGGAGATGTTTTTAAGATGCAGGTGACAAGAGCGACCGAGTGATCGGATGTACGGAGTAAAGGAAAGTTCAGTGTCGAATATGACCCCAAGACAGCGGGCATGCTGCTTGGGAGTTATGGTTGAACCCTCCAGGGTTATTTCGATGTTAGGTAGAGTGAGGTTAGTAGAGGGGAGAAACACAAGAAGTTCAGTTTTAGAGAGATTTAGTTTCAGATAGAGGGAGGACATGATGCTAGAGACAGCAGACAGACAATCCTTGGTATTTTGAATTAGGGTAGGGGTGATGTCAGGGGAAGAAGTGTATAATTGGGTGTCATCAGCATAGAGATGATACTGGAACCCAAATCTGCTGATTGTTTGTCCAATAGGGGCAGTGTATAAAGAGAAGAGGAGGGGGCCTAGGACTGAGCCCTGCGGGACCCCGATAGTAAGGGGACGAGAAGAGGAAGAGGAGCCGGAAAAAGATACAGTGAAGGAGCGGTCAGAGAGGTAGGAGGAGAACCAGGAGAGGGCCGTGTCCTTGAGGCCTATAGAGCGGAGCATAGTGAGGAGGAGCTGGTGATCCACAGTGTCAAATGCTGCAGAGAGATCCAGGAGAATCAGCAGGGAGCAATGACCTTTCGATTTAGCTGTTATTAAATCATTAGAGACTTTAGTGAGGGCAGTTTCAGTAGAGTGTAAAGAGCGGAAATGTAGTTCCAAAGCTTTACTCACAGTCTGTTGTGCATACAGGTGCCCGCATCCGTGCTGTGTCCTCCGGGTCAGGGGCTCAGCCAACTTCCAGGCAAGATGAAGTACTCTGTTCCAACACGCCGCCAACATATGTGCTTTTTCTGAACGTCTCCCTTTTGCGCCTATAGTGAAGTACTCTCAGTACTGAATTACACTGGAGTTCCTCCTGTCACATGTTCCTATGAACTCTACTTGTACGGCAGACAGCTGTAGCCTGCTTCGGGGACTTCTTGCTACTAAGTCCCGGCTCACTCTTGTTGCTGTTGTGCCCCCAAGTCTGGTGTGGGAATAAAGTGGTGACAACTTCTATTCCATACAACCTCGGGGACCGGACCCCGGCCTTGCGTTGTGAACTTGGGAAGGGTTCTGCTCTAACCCTAATCCTCAGTCCTCCTCTTTTCCTTACGTTCTGTTCAAATCTATCTTTCTTATAAAGAGTCAGGCTTTCCATCTATGTCTCTTCCCTGTGCCAGCAGACCCAGGTCACTGAGGTCCGCTGCAGCACTTCCCTCGTCCATCCCTCTCCGGGGATCTTCTCTCTCAGACTCCCTGTCTGACTGACCGACTGACTGACCAAATCCTAAACTCTTCCCAATCCTTTTGTGCAGACTAAGCTCCACCCACGTCCCAGCACTCTTCGTGTTCCAAGCAGGGAGCCACCAAAGGGTGCTTTGCTACACTACTATGTTGTGTGGAATGCAGGTGTTGGAGTGTGGTCAGGTGTCTCCACCTTACCTGGATGGTGGGGTACCACACCTCAGGAGGAGGTGCAGTACCTCTGTGGCGACTGAACCCTCAGGGGCGGCACACACACGGTGCGGATTCTGCTGCGGATCCGCAGCGTTTCTGGCCCTGCGGGTCCGCAGCAGTTTCTGCTGCATTGTACAGTACCATTCTTTGCAATGGTGAAACCAAAAACGCTGCGGATTTTTCCACGGGTTACAATCCGCAGCATGTCAATTCTTTGTACGGATTCCACTGCGGTTTCACACCTTCATTAAACCGCAGGCTAATTCGCAGGTAAACCACAGGTATTTTGACCTGCGGATTTTCCCAAATCCGAGGGGACAAATCTGCAGCACCTAAAACTACATGTGCACATAGCCTAATCGTTCAACCATCATACATGTATGGCAAATGCCAATATATAGGCATTTATATTTTCCTTGTGGAGAGTGACATGCCTGACATGCCAGTGGAAGGAGACTTATAGGCCATGCATGCTCTTCTGGGATATTAAATATGCAAATTGCCTCTTCAGACAGGAAGAGAACATGACCGTTAGCGTCACCTGTTGAAATTAGCAAACCTAAAAGTCAATATCAACCCTTTAACAAGCATTGCCACATGACTTAGGATAAAAACTGAAGCAGAATCTCAATTTGCAAATAGTGTTTCAGGATGTTTCCCCTCATCAGTGCAAAGCATGAGATCTGAGTTGGCTGTATGAGAGGCTTCTGACTGAGATCCGAGGGGTAATGTTTCTCCTTGTGGAGAGTGACATGTCTGGCACGCCAGTGGAAGAAGACTTATAAGCTATGCATGCTCTTCTGGGATATTAAATATGCAAATTATCTCTTCAGAGAGGATGAGGACAAGAACTTTAGTGCCATCTATTAAAATTAGCAACCCTAAAATTCAATATCAACACTTTAACAAGCCTTGCCACATGACTTAGGATAAAAACTGAAGCAGAATCTCAATTTGCAGACAGTGTTTTGGGATGTTTCCCCTCATTAGTGCAAAGCATGGGATCTGAGTTGTCTGTATGAGAGGCTTCTGACTGGGATCTAAGTAAGGGGTAATGTTTCTCCTTGTGAAGAGTGACATGTATTGCATGGCAGTGTAAGGAGACTTATAAGTCATGCAATGCTCCTCTGGGAAAGTAAATATGCAAATTGCCTCATTAGAGAGGAAGAAGACTAGTTCTCTAGTGCCAAAGTCAATACCGACCTTTTAATGAGCTATGTCACATGACTTAGGATAAGTGATTGCTTCTTCCGATAGGTGGCACTAGAGTTCAAGTCTTCTTCCTCTCTGAAGAGGCAATTTGCAAGCATAAAGGACAGTAACCCTCATTTTCTCTTTCAGTAGATAAGACCAGGGGTATACACCCCACGTCCTCAACTGTCGGAATGCAAACAGTGACAGGCTGTCATTTTTATGGGGATAAACTGGCTTTGCCCAATGTTGGACTCAGACGAATACAGATACAATGTGTAATGGGAAGTGCAGGACTTGCGAGTATGGTGCATGCCACACTCTATCAGGTTCTCTCCCCATAGCATACACCGGCAATGGACATAGTACATAATATCAGTTTTATTTGAAATGTGTATTGCTACTAAGAGGCTGACAATTCTATTAGGCTGTGAGCACACGTTGCGGATTCTACCGTGGATCCACAGCGGATTTGGCCCTGCGGGTCCGCAGCAGAATCTCCTGCGTTGTACAGTAGCATTAAAGTCAATGTAATTTGAAAAACGCTGTAAACATGCTGTGAAAAAATCAGTGCGGATTAGCTGCGGGTTCATTTCCGCAGCATGTCACTTCTTTGTGCGGATCTGCAGCGTTTCTGCACCCATTGACTTACATTGATCCGCAGCAAAACCGCAGGTCTCAAAAAGATCTGCGGTTTTGCTGTCGATTTAAAACACTGCAGATCGGGAGGGGGGAAGAGTGTGGGCGGTGAGTGTGTGCGTGTAAGGTGTGTAGGCGGTGACTGGGCATGTATGTGTGTGCGGGCTATGTGTGTGTGCGGGGGTCTGCAGGGTTCTCTGGGGGGTTACTGGGCAGGTGCGGGGCTTGGGGGATCTGTGCGGGGATTTACCGGGCCTGTGCAGGGCTTGGGGGGGTCTGTGCAGGGGGTTATTGGGCCTTAGCGGGGCTCTTCGGGCTGTCAGGGGGGCTGTGCGGTGGGTTACTGGGCCTGTGCGGGGCTCGGGGGGTCTGTGCAGGGGGTTACCAGGGCAGTGCGGGGCTCGTCAGAGGGTGTTGCGGGGGGTCTGCGGGGCTGTGTGTGTATGTATGTATGTGTGTGTGTGTGTGTGTATGTGTGTATGTATGCAGGCATCGTCCCATCGGGCGATGCCTGCTACTCTGTTAGTGAGTGACCCATTAGCCAATGATGGGACAGTACTAGACCAGGCTAATATGTTGCATGTAAAAAAAAACCATTCAGAACATACATATAACATACAACACATAACATAGAGTACATACTTATCAATCACCTAATTCCCCAAAGCCATCGATCTCCTGTATCAAAGATAAAATAATAAACCAACCTGTACTCACCTTTCCGCCGTTGTCCAGTTAATAACGAGGGTCCCACGACGATCTCCCGTGGAGAGCTGCCACATCAGCTGATGTGACCGCTCTCCAGGGGCTCTAGCAATGAAATGACAGGCAGAGGTAACCCTCCGCGGTGTATCCCACCACCGCCGGGAAATAGTCTCACAACCCTAGCCCTAACCCTAGCCTCAGCCCTAGCCCTAACCCTAACCCTAATTCTCACGCAGCATTGCTGTAAAGTGAGACTCTGAACTCAGATAACCTCAGTGATTGACGGCAGGAAGCATTGTCTCCTGTCAGTTCATCACTGGGAGGCCCTATAGAGCAATGACATCAGTGGGACACTTGTTATTAATTGGACTGCGTCGGACAGGGAGAATACTGTTGGTTTATTATTTTTCTTTTTAGTCTAGGAGACCGAGGGCGTCGCTTGGATCTGAGAGAACAATAAAAATATGAAAACCGTGTTGTGTTTTATTTCATTAAAATACTTTATTCTTATTGGTTTGTCTTTTTTGAACACTTTATTAATATAAGATTAATAATGGATCGGTGTCTTATTGACGCCTCTCCATTATTAACCGGGCTTAATGTCACCTTCCAATAGAAAGGTGACATTAACCCCTTATTACCCCATATCCCACCGCTACTTGGGAGTGGGAAGAGAAGGGCTAAGTGCCAGAATTGGCGCATCTTATAGATGTGCCATTTCTGGGGCGGCTGCAGGCTGGTATTGGTAGCCAAGGGGGGGGGGTCAATATCCATGGCCCCTTCCTAGGCTATGAATATCAGCCCACAGCTGTCTGCGTAGACATTCTGGCTATAAAATATAGGGGGAGCCCACATCATTTTTTTGGGGGGTCCCCTTATTTTGATAGCCAGTAAAGGCTATGCAGACAGCTGCGGGCTGATATTCATAGCCTGGGAAGGGGCCATGGGTATTACCCCCTTCCCAGGTGACAAATATTGGCCCCCGGTCATCGGCTTTCCTCCTTGGGTGCAGAAAATTGCGCGGGAGCCCACGCCATTTTTTTCCTTTTTTTTCAAATACTGTATATACTCGAATATAAGCCGAGTTTTTCAGCCCCCTTTTTGGGCTGAAAAAGACCCCCCTCGGCTTATATTCGAGTCACAGTTGTGACTTACATTTTACCGATGCAGGGAGGAGGTCCCCGTGGTCCCCGGTATATGTCCGCGGTCCCCTGCAGCCTGTAAGTGTCCCGGCGGGTGATGATAGGGCCGGCGTTGTCAGCGGGACAAGTGCTGGTGTCATGAGCTGGCGGGGACACCGGCGCGTTATGGGGGGGGTCACATACCGGTGTCGCCGCTGGCTCAGGCCCCCGGCACTTGCAATAGTCACCTGTCCGCGTTCCAAGTTGCTGCGCGCCGGTCTCCTGTCTTCCGTCTTCTGGCAGTGACGTACAGGTCAGGTGGCGCGATGACGTAGATAGTACTTGCCATCTGCCTGAGTCACTGAAGAGCTGGCAACGCTGAGAAGCAGCTGAGGTGAGTATATAGTGTTTTTGTTTTTTTTTTTAATTCCAGCAGCAGCAACATGATGGGATTACCGGTAATCCTATCACTTGGGCAATAAATTATCGTGCATTGGGGGCACTATTATTCACTGCGCAGTGGCAGCAGCAGCAACATGATAGGATTACCGGTAATCCTATCACTTGGGCATTACGGTAAATTACCGTATCATGCATTGGGGCCACCATTATTCACTGTGCAGCATTATATGGGGCATACCGTATGTTATGCAGCGTTATATGAGCCACCATTATTCACTGTGCAGCATTATATGGGGCATACCGTATGTTATGCAGCGTTATATGAGCCACCATTATACACTCTGCAGCATTATATGGGGCATACCGTATGTTATGCAGCGTTATATGAGCCACCATTATACACTGTGCAGCATTATTTGTACGGAGCATCTTTTTTTTATCCCGTTAGAAATGGATCCCAGTACTTCAAATCCTGGACCAAAACAAAAACGCAGGTCGTACGAAGCTGGTTTCAAACTTAAGGTTGTGTCAAGAGCAGAAGAAAGCAATAACAGTATTGCAAGTAGGGAATTTTGTGTTAACGAAAAACAAGTGAGGGAGTGGCGGAAAATGAAAGCGGACTTGGAAAAGACTCCAAAGGCAAAAAAAGCTCAACGTGGTTTGAAGGTGTCGTATGAGGCTCTAGAGACTGAATTGCATAAATGGGTTATGGAGTGTCGTCAAAATGGCTACTGCGTAACACGCATGGGAATTTGCTTACGTGCCCTTCAAATGGCTAAAGAAGACAAATTGAAAGCACCAGGAATTGAAAATTTTGTTGCATCAGCAGGATGGTGTACCCGTTTCATGAATAGGTTTGGCCTATGTTTGCGGCAAAGAACAAAGATTTCACAGAAGTTGCCAAAAGACCTTGATGAAAAAGTGATGTCATTCCATTCATTCATCATAAAACAAGGATCCATAACTATGACCTGGGAGATATTGGAAATATGGATGAAACACCTATGACTTTTGATCTTCCCAGCAACAGAACTGTGGCAAATATGGGAGAAAAAACTATTCTACTCAGAACCACAGGAAACGAAAAAAATCATTTCACAGTCGTTCTTTCATGTTTGGCTAATGGAACAAAGCTGCGACCTGTCATTATTTTTAAAAGAAAGACCCTGCCTAAAAAGGTGAAATTCCCACCACGAATTACAGTGCGCGCTCATATTAAGGGCTGGATGGATGAAGATGGAACTAAAAAATGGCTGGAAGAAATTTGAAATGGACGACCAGGAGCAGCCTTAAAGAAAAAACCATCATTGCTAGTTTGGGATATGTTCAGAGCCCACACATGTGATGACTAGAGTTGAGCGATACCGTCCGATACTTCAAAGTATCGTATCGGATGGTATCGGCCGATCTTTAAAAAAAGTATCGGTATCGCCGATTCCGATACCGGAAGTCCCATTCAAGTCTATGGGACTTCCGGTATCGGAATAAGAAAAACCCTTTCCTGCCCTTGTACAGCCTCTCTGGGGTCTGTACGGGCCTTTCGGGGGGCTGTGCCGGCCTGCCAGGGGGTCTGTGCAGGCTCCGGTGGTCTGTGCCGGCCTGCCGGTGGTCTGTGCAGGCTCCGGGGGGCTGTGCCGGCCTGCCGGGGGGCTGTGCCGGCCTGCCGGGGGGCTGTGCAGGCTCCGGTGGTCTGTGCCGGCCTGCCGGTGGTCTGTGCAGGCTCCGGGGGGCTGTGCCGGCCTGCCGGGGGGCTGTGCCGGCCTGCCGGGGGGCTGTGCAGGCTCCGGGGGGCTGTGCCGGCCTGCCGGTGGTCTGTGCAGGCTCCGGGGGTCTGTGCAGGCATCGTCCGATGGGACTACAAGTCCCATCGGGCGATGCCTGCTACCATGACAGTGATTGACACATTAGCCAATGATGGGACAGTAGTAGTCCCATCATCCGGCTAATGTGTTAAATGTAAAAAAAAAAAAAAAATTACATGCTACATACATACAACATGCATACTACATACATGCTACATTCATACTACATACTACATACATGCTACATTCATACTACATACATACTACATATATACTACATGCATGCTACATACATACTGCATGCTACATACATACTACATACATACTACATATATACTACATACATACTACATGCATGCTACATGCTACATACAGAACACATATATACTACATGCATGCTACATACATACTACATATATACTACATGCATGCTACATACTACATGCTACATACATACTACATATATACTACATGCATGCTACATACATACTGCATGCTACATGCATGCTACATACATACTACATACATACTACATGCTACATACATACTACATGCATACTACATGCTACATACATACTACATGCATGCTACATACATACTACATGCTACATACATACTACATATATACTACATACATACTACATACATACTACATGCTACATACATACTACATGCATACTACATGCTACATGCATACTACATACATACTACATACATACTACATGCTACATACATACTACATATATACTACATACATACTACATACATACTACATGCATGCTACATGCATGCTACATACATACCACATACATAACACATATATACTACATGCATGCTACATACATACTACATGCTACATACATACCATATACATACTACATGCATGCTACATACATACTACATGCATGCTACATACATACTACATGCTACATACATACTACATATATACTACATGCATGCTACATACATACTACATGCTACATACATACTACATATATACTACATGCATACAATACATTCATACAATACATACATAGACATACAGTACATATAACATAGAGTAACATACTTACCAATACTTGTCACATTGTTCCCCGAAGCCATTGTCTTTCCGGAATAAATATTAACATAACAAACCACAAAAATACTCACCCACGATCCGAAGCAGTCCACGAGTGTGTCCCACGACGATCTTGGGTAGAGAACTGCAGCATCAGATGATGCTGCCGTTCTCTACGGGCTGCAGGAATCCAATGACGGAAGGTAGGTATCCTTCCGCACTGTATTCCTCCGCCACTTAAAAAAAAAAAAAGTCCCTAGTCTCACTTTATGCCATTGCTGTGTGGGAAATTCCCACACAGCAATGGCATAAAGTGAGACTAGGGACTTTTTTTTTTTTTAAGTGGCGGAGGAATACAGTGCGGAAGGATACCTACCTTCCGTCATTGGATTCCTGCAGCCCGTAGAGAACGGCAGCATCATCTGATGCTGCAGTTCTCTACCCAAGATCGTCGTGGGACACACTCGTGGACTGCTTCGGATCGTGGGTGAGTATTTTTGTGGTTTGTTATGTTAATATTTATTCCGGAAAGACAATGGCTTCGGGGAACAATGTGACAAGTATTGGTAAGTATGTTACTCTATGTTATATGTACTGTATGTCTATGTATGTATTGTATGTATGTAGTATATATGTGGTATGTATGTAGTATGTATGTAGCATGCATGTAGTATATATGTAGTATGTATGTAGCATGCATGTAGTATATATGTAGCATGTATGTAGTATGTATGTGGTATGTATGTAGCATGTAGTATGTATGTAGCATGCATGTAGCATGCATGTAGTATGTATGTAGTATGTATGTAGCATGCAGTATGTATGTAGCATGTATGTAGTATGTATGTAGTATGTATGTAGCATGCATGTAGTATGTATGTAGCATGTAGTATATATGTAGTATGTATGTAGTATGTATGTAGTATGTATGTAGTATGTATGTAGTATGTATGTAGCATGTAGTATGTATGTAGCATGCATGTAGTATGTATGTAGTTTTTTTTTTTTTTTTTTTTTTTTTTTTAACATTTAACACATTAGCCGGATGATGGGACTACTACTGTCCCATCATTGGCTAATGTGTCAATCACTGTCATGGTAGCAGGCATCGCCCGATGGGACTTGTAGTCCCATCGGACGATGCTTGCACAGACCCCCGGACATCAGCACAGCCCCCCGGCAGGCCGGCACAGCCCCCCGGCAGGCCGGTACAGACCCCCACAGGGTGCACAGACCACCGGCAGGCCGGCACAGCCCCCCGGCAGGCCGGCAGAGACCCCGGGCAGTCCACACAGCCCCCCGGCAGGCCGGCACAGCCCCCCGGCAGGCCGGCAGAGACCCCCGGAAGGCCCGAAATGACGGCGCATCATGATGCGCACACACCGCGCATCATGATGACGTCAGGCCGTCAATCAACTGAACTTCCGATTCCGATGCCGAATTCCGATATTGAAAAAATATCGGAAGTCGGTATCGGAATTCCGATACAGCAAGTATCGGCCGATACCCGATACTTGCGGTATCGGAATGCTCAACACTAGTGATGACATCAAAAAATTGGCAAAGTCTTCTCAAATTACTTTGGCGGTTATTCCAGGTGGATTTACATCTGTATTGCAGCCCCTAGATGGTGTTTAAATAAACCTTTCAAAGACCGTGTGCGGAGGATGTGGCATGAATGGATGTCATCTGGTCAAGCCCGACTGACAAAACTTGGAAATCTGATGAAGCTGGACATAGAATTAATTGCAAAGTGGGTTCGTGATGCATGGGAAGAGATTCCAGAGGACAAGGTGCAACGCGCCTTCAAGAAATGTGGCATTAGTAATGCTATGGATGGCAGTGAAGACAGCGCTTTGTACGAAGACGACAGCAGTGACGGTGATGACCAACTCAGTGATGATGACGACAATGTCTATGCTGATAACCTCTTACCAGCTCAAGCTGAAGCTCTGTTTGGACATACAGATGATGAGGAATCCAGTGACTTTGAAGGATTTTAACTCTTGTGTTTTAAATTGAGCTGAGGTTTTTGTACTTTTAAAGTCATTGTTGTTGCCCTATTAGTTTTGTTGACCCTCTTTTGCACTTACAGGGCTTGTTTAATGTTTTTCTTTTAAATAAATATTCAAAAACATTTAACCTACTGATGTCTCACTTAATTTTACTTTTATTCTTATCTATTTTTATTTTTGAAATTTACCAGTATCTTTGGCAATTCCCACCCTAGGCTTATACTCGAGTCAATAAGTTTTCCCAGGTTTTTGTGGCAAAATTAGGGGGGTCGGCTTATACGCGGATCGGCTTATACTCGAGTATATGCGGTATATATGGCTATATACTGTATCTATAGATATGTCTATGGATATATCTATGGATATGTCTATAAATATATCTATGGATATATCTATAGATAAATCTATGAAAATATCTATAGATAGATATGGGATAGATAGATAAATGCATAGATATATCTATCCATATATCTATATCTATCTATCTATCTATCCCATATCTATATATCTGTGTGTGTAATGGAGTGTGGGTCGGACAAATATAAAAGAGGAGGTTGGACAGAAATGACATCACAAATTTTTTTTTGTTTGTTAAATAACATAACTTTATTTAGCTTACAAAAACGCATACAAATCCGCAGGCAAAACCGCACTGAAATACCACGGCAAAAAACGCATCAAAATCACGGTAAAAATGCATCAAAACGCACCTGCCAAGAGCGGCAGTTTTTGTGTGTAAAATCCGTGGGAGAATCCGCTACGTGTTCACATACCCTAAAGAACCCTCTATCAAAAGTTGGATTCAAACTTCCTGGTTGTAAAAACCCAACATACAGCTCTGCTTTCCACATCCCTTGTCAGCTGCATTAGTAGCTAACCCTAACCCTAACCCTGTTTGCATTTTAAATTAACCATAACTGATCCGCACTTGTTGTTTTAAAACGCAAACAGCGCTTGCAAAATATTAATGGGAACCTATCACGTCAAATAACCCTATTGACCTGCAGATATAGGGTTAATGGGAATCTGTCAGCAGGTTTATGCTATTTCATCTGAGAGCATCATAATGCAGGGGCCGAGAGCCTGATTCCAGTGATTCCAGTGATGGATCACTTACTAGGCTGTGTGCTGTAGTTTCAGTATAATCAGTGTTTTATCGGCAGGAGATTATCACTGCAAGACTAGGTGTTGCATATCATGTAGTCCAGCTAATCTGTGTAACCACGCCCAGACCACTGTTTGGCAGCTTGTTGACTACGTACACAGTAATCTGCTAATAAGTGATGTGGGCAGGGTTATACAGAGCTTAGCATTGATAGCTCTGCTTCATCAACAGCAGAGAAAATGTGGGTTTTCTAAAAACTGCACCAAGCAGCTCAGTATGTGATACATCGCTGGAATGGAATCAGGGTCTCTGCCCGTACATCATGCTGCTTTCAGATTCCATAGCAAAATCCTACTTATAGATTCCCTTTAATCTGCCCATTAATAGCGTTAGAAAGGTGCTTTTCCACCATGCTGCAAGCTAAATGGACTTTATTTCTCCCAAGGGCCTCCAGCTTTCAGTCATATAGGCATGCATGGACCTGCGACAGTCACCATTCACAACACTGTAAAGTACTCCGACACTTTGACTGACAGCTTTCTCGACAGATTACTAGTGAAGAGCTGGCTGTTAGTCCAAGTGCTTAGGTATGCTTACAACCGCAGCTCAGTGTGTACTGAGTGGTGACTGTAAATGCGCCAGTACACCTCTATGACTGAAAGCCGGCGGCTCCCACTATGAATAAAGTTAATTTATTTCCTGTAGCCATGCTTTCAGTATGGTTACTGGACACTTTTCCAGCGCTAACAACCTGTCGATTGGCCTCACATCTGGAGGTCAACAGCATTATCCAACATGACAGGTTTCCTTTAAATAGTGAAAATCGAAGCCTTTCTGCAACTGAAGCAGTATGTTGCATATTTGATAACCCGCAGCATTATTATTATTATTTCCATGCAGATCTTTCATGCTATGTGCAGTCTGTACTCCACCCACAAGAATAGTGATGCAAATTTCTCATGAGATTCCGTTGTATGGACTGTAGATGGACCCGGGTAATTAGTGACCAGTCTCTCGTGACCATCTATTCCTACAGTTGATAGTGTCTGTCTTCCTGTTCTGTTCTAGAAGTTTATTGCAGATGTTTTCATTCATACGAAAATGTTCTAAAATTGTGATAGTAATTCCTTTTAAAAACAATTTCCCTCTTTATGGAGCCAATGATTTTCCTTAGGTGGTGCAGGTGGATCCTCACATTCTGTGTGGCATAGTATTAAGAAGGATTTACTTGGAATAACTTGAAAAATAATCAGTGGTTAAAAAGGTTTTTTCTCCCCAGGATCTGGTCTTTCCTGCCACTAGTGAGAGAACTTGATTTCCGTCATCATACACACTGACCAATTACTCTCATTGTTACGCACCTGCTTTGGCTCGGCAGTGCTTTACCACCTTCCCCTATGGCTACTTTCACACATCAGTTTTTTGCCGTCAGGCAGGATCCGGCTATTTTTAGAAAAAACGGATCCGGCATAAATTTTGGAGAACTGTAGAAACGGATCCGTTTTTCTGCCGGATCCGTCTAGCAGGTTATATCTGTTTCTTGGGGGCTGGCCAATTGGATCTGAGCATGCGCAGACTTAAAAAAACGGATCCGGTGGCTGGATCCGTCTTTTTCTGGATCCGGCGCCCATAAACTTTCATTGTTGCAAAAAGCCAGAAGCGTCGGATCCGGCGCTTCCGGCTTTTTCGCCGGAGACAAAAAACGTTACAGTAGCCGTTTTTTCCAGACGCCGGAATGAGACAAGTAGCCGGATCCGGCAAAAAACGCATGAAACGCAATGCCATCCGGCGCGATCCGGCGCTAATGCAAGTCAATGGGGAAAAACTGGATCCGGCATTGCATTTCGCCGGATCCGGTTTTACAAAAAAAAGCCGGATCTCGCCTGACGGCGAAAAACTGATGTGTGAAAGAGGCCATAGCTGCTGCCTTTTGCTGTGATCCATACCGGGTTTTACTAGTGGCCCTTCTTGCCTACATGAGAACATCTGCCTAGGCTTGTTTAATGCCCTATAAGACGCACACGTGGTATTGAGCCATGGCCACCACCCATGTAGTAATGAGTCCAGTCAGTGGTCATATCCAAATAGAGGGCGAGGCCTCGCTCCATATAAGTGTATGTAGAGTGAGGCCACTCTCACTAGCCAGGAGTATGTATAACTCATACATACCATATGGACCTGGGTCGGAAACCCACGACTCCTCGCAGTACACAGTGCATACACTGGGGGTATTCATAAGTTTGCAGTCTCACAGAGTGACTGCAGACTTATTGATTTGAACTGAACAACCCCCTTTAAGACTTGTAGACCTGAGTCCTGTTTGTTGGCAATAATCCACCATCAACGTTTTTGCTTTGGGCTTTCCTCTTTGCACCTGTCCTTCTGTGGTCTCCAGTGTGCTAAGTCCTCGCTCCAGATTTGCCTTCCTGCCTACTACATCAATGCCTGGTGTCCATGTGCCCATCCAAGCCTCAGGCTTAGTAAATCCACCTCACTTTTTTTAACCTAACATTTATGACAATTTGGAAATCAAGGATTTGTTACCTTAATTGGCCAATATAATTAAGCCATGGATAGTAGTGGGCAAATTATGGATAAGTGCTCAACATAAAAAAAATTTAGAATTGAGAGTCCTCAGTGGTTGATACCTTTTAATGGCCAACTGAAGCGCTCGACATAAGTCACTGGTGGTGATGATCATCTATCATCTTTCCATATTCTCTTGCTAGAGTCTTTAGCGAATACATTGATTTGAAGTATAATTTTTCCCTTTATGTCTTACTACCTGTATAATCGATCAAACTAAGCTAGTGGGTATAATTCCACCCTTTTAATAAGTCAATCCATAGGGTCAACTGTAGAATCGTAAAATGTGGTCCTTGTCCTTTGAGTTTTTCATGACTCTTATGAGTTGGGTTCAAACAAAGTCACCTCTTTGTAATCTCCTAAATGGACCAGAGATATAAACAACAACTTTTGTCCAGCCTGTAGACTGTTAATTCATTGGACTGTATATTGGGGACTGTGCAGAGATAAAAGGTGGAAGAAGAAGCAATTGGACACCTAGGGTGCCATAAGGAAAAAAGCACAATTGCCTTTAAATTTCCTTAAAAAATGGACTGAACACCGGAGCAATGGTCCTTTCAACAGTTATCATGGTAAACATTAGGGACCAAGGGTATTATTAGAAACTCCTCCTTGGTCGTCTAGAGGTCTACTATCATCCCTGAATGGTATCCGCTACTTCAGCCCTATTATGACACCGGTAAGATCTTCCATCGTAAAAGAGAAAGTACCCCTTTAAACAACATCTGGTCCATTGAGAACAACAAGTTACAGGCTGACCTGCCGGGTTTGCCGTTTCATAACAGCTATAAAGCCACAAGCCTCTTACCTCTTGGCCTGCCATGCATACCATCCTGCAATTGAAATATTAAGTTACCGCCGAATATCGCTTACCCACTTTGCTCGATCCATCATCCTGTTCCAAAAAAAAAAAAGAAGAAAAGTAACAGGAGTGAAAAATGTCCAAATCTCGCTGATGTTTTTTGTTATCCTCAATGACTTTGTGGATGTAAAGTTATCTTTTGAGTTTTGTGTTTTCGACATCTGAAAAAATCATAAATGGGACCTGTCTTGGGTATTGTATGTCTGGTTCTTTAATATTTCAAGTCTCTAGCAGCAGCTGACATCCATCCATATTTAAGTGGTGCCCTTTAAAGGTTCGAGGAAACTCTGAAAGTCTGATTAAACTACTAAATTCAGTTTCTAGCATGGTGGCGTGCACCCCAGGGAACTGTGGGTAGTTTAAACTATGAAACATTTTCTTTTTGGCCAGTTACCACTCTTAAATATTATTATTTCAAATAGTTGATGTGTTGAATTTTACATGAAAAGCAGTTTCATCCAGTATAAATCCTGATAGGAAAAACCAGCTCCATGTGTGTACACTGGCAACACCAAACTAGCAGGTGAACATCTAAGAATAATATATGACCCCATAACTCATTAAAATGAACAAAAAGGGTGGTGAGATTCCATTTTCATCACATCACAGGTTTGATTCCTCAAGGTTGCCGATCGGATTTTTGGCAACCATTCTTTAAGGCTCTCTGAGTCATGGCTAAGTGAAAAGGTCTTAGAAAGATTGTGAAAACTTTGTTGTCTTGTTTTTAGAGCTTACGAGCAAAATATCCACTTTGTAGGGTTTTTTTATGTCATCGATGAAGTTGGCCCTTAGTTGTCACAATTTTTTCAAAAAGTTATGGGCATGGGAACTAACATGATGCCATAAAACATTTTAATATTTTTGATAAAGGGCTAAAAGACAAATAAGTTGTATTTCAATATTTGGCTATTGTCACAGATTTTATGGCAACTGATGTCCCGCATAAAAAACTGAGGTTTGTGCCACTCCCAGACCAAATATGACCACTCAAGTGTATGGGTCTGCTAAAAAATGGGCATCACAAGGATGCCATCTGAAGCGCATGTGTGCTGTCCAATTTCACTAATTAGTTGTTAGGAGAAGACTAAGGACCCTCCATCAGTTTTTCTTGCTTACGAGAGAAAAAAGGGTGACACATGGACGGAAAAAGACCAGATCTGATAAAGGTCTATTTTTTCCGTACATCATGAAAAAGTATATACAATGGGGAAAAAAAGTATTTAGTCAGTCAGCAATAGTGCAAGTTCCACCACTTAAAAAGATGAGAGGCGTCTGTAATTTACATCATAGGTAGACCTCAACTATGGGAGACAAACTGAGAAAAAAAAATCCAGAAAATCACATTGTCTGTTTTTTTTCATTTTATTTGCATATTATGGTGGAAAATAAGTATTTGGTCAGAAACAAAATTTCATCTCAATACTTTGTGATATATCCTTTGTTGGCAATGACAGAGGTCAAACGTTTTCTGTAAGTCTTCACAAGGTTGCCACACACTGTTGTTGGTATGTTGGCCCATTCCTCCATGCAGATCTCCTCTAGAGCAGTGATGTTTTTGGCTTTTCGCTTGGCAACACGGACTTTCAACTCCCTCCAAAGGTTTTCTATAGGGTTGAGATCTGGAGACTGGCTAGGCCACTCCAGGACCTTGAAATGCTTCTTACGAAGCCACTCCTTCATTGCCCTGGCGGTGTGCTTTGGATCATTGTCATGTTGAAAGACCCAGCCACGTTTCATCTTCAATGCCCTTGCTGATGGAAGGAGGTTTGCACTCAAAATCTCACGATACATGGCCCCATTCATTCTTTCATGTACCCGGATCAGTCGTCCTGGCCCCTTTGCAGAGAAACAGCCCCAAAGCATGATGTTTCCACCACCATGCTTTACAGTAGGTATGGTGTTTGATGGATGCAACTCAGTATTCTTTTTCCTCCAAACACGACAAGTTGTGTTTCTACCAAACAGTTCCAGTTTGGTTTCATCAGACCATAGGACATTCTCCCAAAACTCCTCTGGATCATCCAAATGCTCTCTAGCAAACTTCAGACGGGCCCGGACATGTACAGGCTTAAGCAGTGGGACACGTCTGGCACTGCAGGATCTGAGTCCATGGTGGCGTAGTGTGTTACTTATGGTAGGCCTTGTTACATTGGTCCCAGCTCTCTGCAGTTCATTCACTAGGTCCCCCCGCATGGTTCTGGGATTTTTGCTCACCGTTCTTGTGATCATTCTGACCCCACGGGGTGGGATTTTGCGTGGAGCACCAGATCGAGGGAGATTATCAGTGGTCTTGTATGTCTTCCATTTTCTAATTATTGCTCCCACAGTTGATTTCTTCACTCCAAGCTGGCTGGCTATTGCAGATTCAGTCTTCCCAGCCTGGTGCAGGGCTACAATTTTGTTTCTGGTGTCCTTTGACAGCTCTTTGGTCTTCACCATAGTGGAGTTTGGAGTCAGACTGTTTGAGGGTGTGCACAGGTGTCTTTTTATACTGATAACAAGTTTAAACAGGTGCCATTACTACAGGTAATGAGTGGAGGAAAGAGGAGACTCTTAAAGAAGAAGTTACAGGTCTGTGAGAGCCAGAAATCTTGATTGCTTGTTTCTGACCAAATACTTATTTTCCACCATAATATGCAAATAAAATGAAAAAAAAACAGACAATGTGATTTTCTGGATTTTTTTTTCTCAGTTTGTCTCCCATAGTTGAGGTCTACCTATGATGTAAATTACAGACGCCTCTCATCTTTTTAAGTGGTGGAACTTGCACTATTGCTGACTGACTAAATACTTTTTTTCCCCATTGTACATATTTGTCATGAGCAAAGGTCATTTTGTGCTCCATGATGGATAAATCCGTCATGCTGATTGCATGGTACCATGCGATTAGCTGCAGGAGCCCGTCTGATATACACAGCTGGGCTCCTGCTGTTACAACTAGTATCGGTGTTCTTGGTGTTTAACCCAATCTGTTGTCCATAATGAGCACATGAGGAGTTTGGCAGAGGAAGAACAATTCCTCTTTGAGTTCATCGGCACCCCACAGCATGATTGCGGGTTGTAGTTGGGTTAATATGGCAGATGGTGGTTGAACAAAGGCCTCGGGTCAGCCATACACAAATACCACTCAGATTCCGCTCGTGGGGAATCTAATAAGTCATCAGTCAGTGTAATACTGACAGGAAGATGTAATGCAATGCCCTACATATTTTGTTGTTACGCATGTATCTTGGATCCAGGGTCATGCTCCGCTTCCTTCCATTAAGACTGTCCTCCTTTTCTGTACACAACATTGAGTTTCATTACTTGTCTGGAGTACCTCTCTGACATCATAAACCAAGGCCTTTTAAGACCCACTTGGGCACCCCTGTGTGTTTGAACATTTAGTCAGTGTTGTCCTCACTTGCTGTTTGCTTGAAGTTTCCATTAGAAAATGCACCCCAACAGATGAGCCCAAGCAGTAGTGCAGTGTATTTGTAAGGGGGTGAAGAGGAAGAAGAGCTCAAAAGGGGTTACTCTCCTGCTCGGTGTCCGGAACCACCTAGCCAGACAGCAGGGTTGCCGGGGGGAAGACTTTCTGACCTGGACCGACCCGACCATGTGACCGTGGGGGGCGGTGACCGGAAAGAGGGGGCTGTGGAAAGAAAGAAAATGGTGCGACTTCAGGGTGGGAAAGCAGAGCGTGCTGGACAGAGAGCAGGCTGCTGCACCGCGTTCCCGAGGAGAGAGAGTCCTCCGTCTGAGGACTGAGACTGAAGGACAAAGCGTTGCGAGTGCCATATGTGAGTACGTGGACCCGGTAGCCTCCATGACCAGAGGAGACTTCCCCCCGACAGTACAGAGACACTCACATGAGTGTGCAGTCCTGGGGACTGCAGTGATGAGCCAGAGCCCCTGAGTGTGGTAAAGAGACGTGACAGTGCGCGCAGCATCGCTCCTGTGGTGAGATGGGCGGGGTATTAAACAGAGACTCAGAGCAGGGAGACCCAGGTTCTGCTTTAGCTTCCAGCTCCCTGCTTTAACCCCTGGAGGTCCCAACTTCATCCTGAGCAGAGACTTTAGAGACTGCACGTGCCGCTGTTGCCGGTGCCGACGTGGGAGAAGTAGACTCTTCAATGAATCTTCCCCCGTACTGATAAGTTATAATTATCTGAGTTTAACCATTTAAACGCTCCATTACCATTTTATTGCTTCCTTCACCTCCATTGTTCTGTTTACTGTTTTACTCTGTCTCATTTATCCCCATACTGCTCCTCCCTACATGGAGTGAAAAGTCCATATAAATAAACCTTTAACTCTTGGTCTGTCTCGGATCCGTGGTGACATCCTCCGTACCTGCAGGTTATTCCATATTACCTATGTGATCTTAGGATCACATGGTCATGTTCCTTTGAGGGAATAATAAATATTGTGAAAAAAATATAAAAAATGTTTTTAAATGTTTAAAGAAAAAAATTAATTCTCTCACAAAAATCACAGCTTTCCTAGTAAGAAATAGTGATTTAGTTTGTTTGTTTGTTTGTTTAAAAAATGAGTTTTTTCCATCCAAAGACACCGAATAGGTGCATCCTTAACTAGTTAAAGGTGTTGATTTGTCAATAAAGAGTTTGGGGACGATTCATCAACGATTTTATGGCAGAAAACTGTCAAAACATGTTTTGAAAAGTCCGGCTCTAGCTGCAATAAAAGTTTACAGATTTTGTTATCCCTTGCACAAAATTAACCATGTGAATGTCAGACTAATATTACATTTTCCTTTGTATTTATGCTGTCGCTAATATGAGATAGTTTTCTTTATGCTGTAGTAGAATTATTTGCATCAATAAGGAGAATAATGAAAGGGTTTATTCACTATTGGATAACTACTTATTGTCAGGCATGGGGAGGTGAAGAAAAAAAAAAGATACTCACCTCTGGTAACAGTGCAGCTCCTCTGTAATCAGTGCTGTTCCCTCCCCGACCTTTTGATAACAATGTAGGGCAGGGGCAAATATGAGCACTGCAGTCAATCAGAGGAAACAGATCAGCTACGATGTTTACATTTCATATGAGTGGAAGAAACACTATTTTCACTAAGCAGTTATAGGGAATGGAGTAAAGTTGTGAGCAGGTAGCTGGAGATAGCATGTGGAGCTGGAAATACACTATACTGCTGTAATCATCTAGCATTTATAGCAGCATAGGGCACTAGAATCATCCAAAAATTGCTTCTGTGATGCAGCCGACATAGAATTCTACCAATAAAATGTCTTCTATAGCCCCAAAAACTGTTGGTTGCCCTGAGATTTCCAGCTGACTGCTGGGCACAAAATTTCTTTGGAGCTGATGACCCCTCGTGCTTACTGTACCTAGCATGGACTCTTGCTTGGTCTCAGAATCATGGTGGTGGACCTAGGTTTCATCCCTCATAATAATTCAAGAATAGATGTCTTCTGGGTTTTCTCTAAGCATGTCTATATTCTCTTGGCTAAATTGCTGGAGATATGATATTGCTCAGGGTCAACATTCGTGGCAGCTGACCTTTGACAACATCAAAATATCATGAATGATACTGAAAACTGTGCCAACTGAAATGCCTAATTTGTGAGCTATCACACCGACTTTGACCAGACAAACTTCCAAAATCATGGCCTCCATTGTACGGCACATTTCCTATAAAGATGCTTTGACAGGCCACCCTGAATGGTGGTCATCGTCCATTAGTTCCCTACTCCACTTAAACTGCATCACCATATACAGCAGTCATCCTTTCATGGATTCATGTAGGCCTTTGTCTTCCTTTGTAAGGAATTTGATCATAGAAGAAAGCTCCAATTCCTCACTTTCTTTGTAGAGCTGCACTGTACTGTACTTGCCATCCTGTTACTTCCAGAGCATTCAACAGACTGAACTTCTACTGTGTCTTCTCATGTCCAGAAATGTCTCTACATGATCAGAAAAGCTAAGATATCCAACACTGATAATAAGATGACTTATTGAACATGACGCATATGTACAGATATGTCAACTCTTACCTTCCCGATAATTTACCCAAGGACTCCCAATAACTTCTTCTGATACACATTCAATACAATAATGACAGCATAGACCTCGAAAGGCTGTAAACCACAACTGGTGACCACAAAAATACATATAGCATACACATTTCCTGAAATGATATCATGAAGTCATTATTTTTTTCAGATCTGACCACCTTCTACCACTCATCTCAGGATATGCTGAATGAAAAGCAAGGTAAATAAGGACACGTGTAGCTTTATCCAATGATATCTCTGTCTCAAAAACTATTGCATCTACATATTTTTAGATTTCCATATTTATTGGAAATTTAATATCCCTTTAACTCAGATCCTTTGATTGCCTGATAAGCAAATGTGTGTTATAACTTCTCAGGTCACCGTCAGATGAAGGTAGAACCAAAACAGAAACTGTGGGTGTTTCATGAATTTATGTGTTTCAGCTAAAGATTCCCCTTCTTCTAAGTTCATTCATTCTTGGCCGTCTTCTTGTGCTGTCTTGTCTATTATGATGTTGGCACACACTTTAGTCCCAGGGGTTTTGATCCTGGAACAAAACAGAGAATGTTCTCCAGGTTCCTTGTCAAGTTATATTCCCAAACTCCCTGAATACTTAGTGGGAGCCATGAACTAAAGTAAAATTATCATTTTTTTTTGCTATTTTCCAGCCAGAACCGTCAGAAAGAATTTTTTTTTTCATCCTGTTCATTTTAAGAGAAGACGACTTCAAGATACAAAATTATCATTGTAAACTCACCTTGTAAAGTTATTTTTGATCATAGGACAAAAAGGGAATTAAATTCAATGTTTGCTGGATTTGGGTTCAGTGCTCACTGGATAAAACACGGGATTTACATGTTTCCTTGATGAAATTCTGCGGTTTTCGACTGCAAAGTAGAATGCAAAATATTTGCATGATTTATTGTAGGACTTCGGCGAAATTGCGAGGTTTCTATGCTGTCCATATGCAAGGTGGTTATCAAGCAAAACAGATGAAATATACAGGTGGGCTTGGTTTATATAGGACCATCTCCTTTCCTACCAATGTTTCTTCATGATAAGATCCAATTAGGTGTGGAAATTATGTAAAACCAATAGTTGCATATTTCTAGCTAAATGCAATTTACCAGTCTTCTGAAATTTGGTGACAGCACTATGTGACATCACTTTTGCTTTGATACCAATGGAGACATGGACATACAGTACATGTGTTGGACGTACATGGGATTTTGTCCTTGGTAGTTTAGGATATACTTGCCAACTTTTGATGAAAGGATCTATCGAAAACTTTTCCTTATGGTCATACCTCTGCCATGCCTTTTGAGGCCTCCTCCTCTACGCCTCTTTCACACCCCGTTAATGTACTTTGGGTCTCAGCAACCGTAAATAGGATAGGGCTCCTCTTATGGGTTGATGCAGAAGAAGGCCGCAAAATCTAATTTATGGTTGCCATTGCGTTTTCTTGATACCTTTTATATGTATGTCTCCATAATAGTGCAACCACATGCTCTTGTTGTTTTTAAAGGGGTTATCCAGGGATATATTTATTTTTTACTGTGGGACTTAGAACTAACAGGCAGGTAGTTGTCAACTACCAGCCTGTTCTATCCGGCACAGGTTCAGAGTGGTCCTGACCACAATTCTCTGGCTTCCACTGATGTGAAACGAAAAAAGTGGTTTGGTACCGTGTTAGCTAGTAGAAAAAAATATAAACCTCACTGAGAGCACTTTGTATACTGATGTGAAATTAGCAGCTTCTTTTCCGCTTTGCCATGTTGACGTGGCGTGACTGCCGACATCACGCTGATTGACTGCCACTTCCCCGCTGCATAACTGCGGGTAGCCAGCTGTCAATCAGCTTGACGTCGGCAATCAAGCCACTGTTGACAGAGCAATCTGGAAGAACAGCTTCTCTGTTGACGTGGAGCAGCTGAATCACAAGCAGGAGTGGTCAGTGATCGTTCTGAGCAGGTGTCAGATAGAACAGGCAGGTAGTTAGCAACTACCTGTCTGTTAGTTTTTTGAGTCATAATAAAAAAAGGAATTTAGTCATGGATAATCCCTTTACCTTGATATTTACTGAACCTGGAATTTGGGTAAGAGATCCAGGACAGCTAATGCTGTTAAAAGGATATTTGAATAGTGTGAATCCATTACATAATAGAATGGGATGAGGCATGTTGAATCTCAAGCAGAAGGAGAAGCTAGCTACTTTCTCCATCAGTAATATCCATATTGATCAACAAATTAATAGGTTACAGATATGGATAAATGGCACCTCCAGGGTTATTAATTTAATTCAACAATGGGATACTCCATGCAGGGAGGCAGAGAGTTAAATGAGGAAATAAACAGTTAAATTGTAACGGATATGCAGGGTTAATGAAAGTAACAGCAGTTCTTTCAAACACTTATCGGGTCAGATGTTCCTCCGGCTGCAGATGATGCTTGGGAGTCAGCAGCGCCAACAATGGCTGGCGCGGTGCTTGTCCAATGAGGTCCTGTAGGCAACTGTAGTCCGTCGTCTGGGGGCAGAGGTCGGTCTCCAGTACCTTCCGCTGAGCCCCTAGTCCATAATTGGATACGGCCAGCGCAAACAAGGCCACAGTACTGTCAGGGTCCCATTCGAGTGGCATGGCAATGTCCGGCAAAGAGAGCAACGGCACACAGTCCTGCACCCTGCCCTGGCCCTCAGGCTTATGTGCGGCATTCAGCTGTACAGGGCTCTCTGCTCTCTCCCTGTTACTGCGGTGGGCTCTGACAGTGTCCTGGGGTCGGGTCGGCTGTGTTGCGTTACGACCAGGCTGTGCACAAGTTGCACATGCACCTTGCCATTGTCACTGCTGGCGGGAAATTGGCTGACACTCCACGTGCTTTCACTTTTAACTGTGCCCCCGGCTTCTGGGTCAGGGCAGCGGTCCGGGTCTTTTTGTCTTCCCCTGGACAACATGGGACGCAGCCTTGACAGTTCTGGACCCAGTTTAGTACAGGTACCCACAGTCCGGTCTTCAACCGGATTGTGAATCATGAATCATGTGCATCATGATTCATCTCGTGTCAGACCCAGTATAATACCCCATATTGTGGCCCTCATACTACAATAAAGCTACCTGTTGTGGCCACAATAAATTAATAATGTCCCCCATTCTGGCTGGCCTTCATATAATAAAAATGTCCCCCATTCTAGCCCCCATATTATGATAATTTCCACCACTGTGGCCCCCTGTACAGTGGAACAATAACGTCCCCCATTTTGGCCTCATACAGGCCTCATATAACAATATTGTCCCCCACTTTACTCTATAATACTTCACTAACACTACTCTGTAATACAAAAACCTAATTCAAATATGGACAAAAGAATTACCAAAAAAAAAGTGAAAAAAAAAATTGGGTTTATTTCCAGTAACTCGCCCACCACACTTGCTATTATTGATATGGAATTTATCACCGGCAATGAGAGCAATCCTCTTGGTTTTAAGTCGAAATCCATCTACCAGATGTTCTACACGTGAGGCTGAGTACAAGAGAGATAGGATGAAGATAGCCATTGAACGGATACATTTAGGGAATGTTACACACAAGTTCAGTTGTAAATTACTGTTGAATGTATTGAATAGCCTAAATCCACCTTGAATCGAGGCGAGGATTTACAGGGAAAGAATTCCCCAGAGAAATGTTTTTACGATGAAAAGATGGTCTAACCGAGGACTCAAGGATTTTTCTCCCTTCCCTTCCTTTTACTACAATCTCTATTTTATCTTCGGATACCTACCCTCCACAGGATTCAAGACTATTTAGGATTTGGGAAGGTGTGAGAAGGATTTGAGAACATTAATGAGAGATAAAAATGGAACATTTGAGATGTTATAAACCAAGAGGGAACCTTAAAATAAAATATATAGCACGGCTCTGCTTCTGTCAAGATTCCTGAAGGGTTTAAGGAGCACAAAAAGAGGAAAAGCTCTGCAGAGTGTATGGACGTAAAAAGTTGGCTGAGGACGAAAACATTTTGACATTTTTTTTGAGAACTTCAGCATGTCTGGAGACAAAGGGAGATGTAAAAGCTCCTTAAATGACTTAAGGTGGGCATAAATCATTGAACTGCAGAAGAGTTAGCTTTGGTGTATTGCTATCACATGCTGATGTGCATCTTTTCTTCTCTGCATGCACTAATTTTAACTAACTAAAGTTACATATTTAGAACCAATACCATGGGAAAGAATATGTGGAAAGCAGGACTTCTCTATAACAGTACTGTGTCCACTTTTCAACCTCACGAGTCCTTTTTGCTACTCGAATAGCCATTAACCAGGTATAAGAAGCACCCAGTAGTGCTGAGCGAATGTACTAAAACTTGATTTCACCAGATTTGCTTAATTTGTTTTTCAGTGGATGAAAAATACTGTAAAGCTTACAATTGTACTGAAAATAGACACATGAAATTCTGACTGTACTTCTCATTCCCTATGGATTAATCTCACACATTAATCTTCTTCACTGCTGTAATACACTATCTATATAGTTTATCAGTATTTTATGTCTCTCTCTCCCTATCTCTATGATGAAGCTGTGAGCTGTGACATGACATCATCTCACTAGCCAGTGTCACCACAAAACGGCTACTGCATTCCCTGTCTTGGCTTTTATACAGGCTACGATAGTTCCTAATGATAGACTATGATATGATGTGATGTAATAATAGCTGCAAGGGCTTATTGGGAAGTCTAACTGGCCATGCTCAAGGTAATGTAATTCTTCTCTTCTCTGGATGATGCAATCTTTTTTCAATATGTAAATTGATACTATCAGATACGATTTGCCTATTTTGTATCCAGCTCATGCAAATATACTTTATGCAATCTCGTGTATTTTTTTTTCTTATTTTCAGCAGGGTCAGCCTGACAGGTATCCCAAATAAGAGCCACCTGTGATTGGTCCAGCAGAAGCATGATATTAATTTAGGCAAATGTCAGGGCCCCGTGTACTTGAAGGTTCAAGGAGATCTGGAATGAGGTAGACACTGCTAAGATAGACACAGTGGTCATTGTGACCCTTTTACTCAAGGACCCACTAAAAGCGAACCTGTCACCAGGTTTGGCCGATATAATTTACGGCCACTGCATTTCAGGGCTTATCTACAGCATTCTATAATGCTATAGATAAGCCTCGATCCAAACTGAAAGATAAGAAAAATAACTTTTATTATACTCACCTGTGGGGCGGTCCGATCCGATGGGTGTCGCAGGTCCAGGTCCAGACCCTCCCATCTTATGTTGGCCGCCCTCCTGCCTTCTTCATGGCTCTTTGAATTAAGGAAAGGTCAGAGAGACGCAGCACCTGCGCACTGCAGTACTTTGCCCTCAACAGGGCAGATAAGTATGCCTGCACAGGAGCACGATGCCAGGGAGCCTATGAAGCAGGCAGGAGGGCAGCATCACAAGAAGATGGGAGGCGCCGGACGAGGACCTGCGACATCCATCGGACCGGACCTCCCGCGGGTGAGTATAATAAAAGTTATTTTTCTTATCTTTCAGGTCGAATTGGGGGCTTATCTACAGCATTATACATTACTGCCAATGGCAATGATAAAGGTTTAGCCGAAACGCGTCTTGCCGTGTGCTTTACAGCAGTAATTTTTCCTATCTCTGCCTATATTTATAATATGTTGCTATGGATAAATATTTTTAATCTACGTTTGAAATAAAGAAAAAGTTCTTTTATGTACTTCAAACTTGGCTCGCTGGATTCATCTCCTTTTCTACTTCATTAAGGTGACCCTTATACCCCACAGTACATTACTCTGGTACATTGATGAAGGCCGAAATGTCTACTGTATGTACTGTACTTTGTTAAATCTCTCACTGCATCCACGTTGTGTGTGCCAAGTTTTCATATACAGTGGGGCAAAAAAGTATTTAGTCAGTCAGCAATAGTGCAAGTTCCACCACTTAAAAAGATGAGAGGCGTCTGTAATTTACATCATAGGTAGACCTCAACTATGGGAGACAAACTGAGAAAAAAAAATCCAGAAAATCACATTGTCTGTTTTTTTTTCATTTTATTTGCATATTATGGTGGAAAATAAGTATTTGGACAGAAACAAGCAATCAAGATTTCTGGCTCTCACAGACCTGTAACTTCTTCTTTAAGAGTCTCCTCTTTCCTCCACTCATTACCTGTAGTAATGGCACCTGTTTAAACTTGTTATCAGTATAAAAAGACACCTGTGCATACCCTCAAACAGTCTGACTCCAAACTCCACTATGGTGAGGACCAAAGAGCTGTCAAAGGACACCAGAAACAAAATTGTAGCCCTGTACCAGGCTGGAAAGACTGAATCTGCAATAGCCAACCAGCTTGGAGTGAAGAAATCAACTGTGGGAGCAATAATTAGAAAATGGAAGACATACAAGACCACTGATAATCTCCCTCGATCTGGTGCTCCACGCAAAATCCCACCCCGTGGGGTCAGAATGATCACAAGAACGGTGAGCAAAAATCCCAGAACCACGCGGGGGGACCTAGTGAATGAACTGCAGAGAGCTGGGACCAATGTAACAAGGCCTACCATAAGTAACACACTACGCCACCATGGACTCAGATCCTGCAGTGCCAGACATGTCCCACTGCTTAAGCCTGTACATGTTCGGGCCCGTCTGAAGTTTGCTAGAGAGCATTTGGATGATCCAGAGGAGTTTTGGGAGAATGTCCTATGGTCTGATGAAACCAAACTGGAACTGTTTGGTAGAAACACAACTTGTCGTGTTTGGAGGAAAAAGAATACTGAGTTGCATCCATCAAACACCATACCTACAGTCAAGCATGGTGGTGGAAACATCATGCTTTGGGGCTGTTTCTCTGCAAAGGGGCCAGGACGACTGATCCGGGTACATGAAAGAATGAATGGGGCCATGTATCGTGAGATTTTGAGTGCAAACCTCCTTCCATCAGCAAGGGCATTGATGATGAAACGTGGCTGGGTCTTTCAACATGACAATGATCCAAAGCACACCGCCAGGGCAACGAAGGAGTGGCTTCGTAAGAAGCATTTCAAGGTCCTGGAGTGGCCTAGCCAGTCTCCAGATCTCAACCCTATAGAAAACCTTTGGAGGGAGTTGAAAGTCCGTGTTGCCAAGCGAAAAGCCAAAAACATCACTGCTCTAGAGGAGATCTGCATGGAGGAATGGGCCAACATACCAACAACAGTGTGTGGCAACCTTGTGAAGACTTACAGAAAACGTTTGACCTCTGTCATTGCCAACAAAGGATATATCACAAAGTATTGAGATGAAATTTTGTTTCTGACCAAATACTTATTTTCCACCATAATATGCAAATAAAATGAAAAAAAAACAGACAATGTGATTTTCTGGATTTCTTTTTCTCAGTTTGTCTCCCATAGTTGAGGTCTACCTATGATGTAAATTACAGACGCCTCTCATCTTTTTAAGTGGTGGAACTTGCACTATTGCTGACTGACTAAATACTTTTTTGCCCCACTGTAACTCTATACGGTTTGGGATCCTACTTGGGCACCACTACAGTAGTTGTGCTAACAGCTTCACCTGCATAAGAACATGTCAATCTATAAAAGGGATATTTCCTAACAATTAGTTTTCTAATCCGGCTGCAGTTTGTTAGAAAAAAATAAACACTCTACTCACCTGACCTGGTGGAGTCTCTGCCACTGCTCCCTTTCTGGCATTGAGCCAACCATTGAGCTCAGCGGCTCTTCCACTTTGTTGCAACACCCTGCTCAGAACTACTGAGCTCACCGATTGGCTGCTGTGCTGTCAACATGACATCAGCGCCGTAGTCAATGCAAGACACTGAGAGCAGAGGCAGAGACTCGTCGGTGAGCCCGGGGAAGGTGAGTAGGGTGCTGTTTGCTGGTTTATAAAGCAAGCTATAGCCAGGTTAGAAACTTAATTAAGAAGGAACAATTCCTTTAAGACAATTGCATTTGCAATTGTTGGCCAGGTATTATAGCCACATACCACTGGATAGCAGAAATCTAAGAACTAAGACACTTGATGCCTAGATACTGATTATAGAAATGTGAGATGGGCTGATACAAAGATGGATCTCAATTATTACAGAAAGTGAAATAACATGACTTTCCCTGGCTGTGATTTTCACTATTGATCTCAATGAAATCAACGTCAGGGAGTACTTCCAGTACTGGAAGTTATTATCACCACATACATTGTAATATCTGGTCACTTCGGCTAAAAAATAAAACCTCATTGCAATCAGAGATAAAATCTGAACATGGTCTTTAGGTGGAATCTTAGGAAGTATCTTTAGGAGATACAAGAGCAGTGGGGATCTGATCTTATGTGGCGCCCTGTGTCTTTGCCGACACAAAATGGTTAAATATGTACTGTTTTGTATGTGTTTTGTAAGCAATGGGAGTTATGCTTTCACAAACAAACACAATTTTACCTCACTCCCTTACTTGTCTGAAGATTAGAGCTTTGCAGACAAACCCTAACTGGAAGGGAGAGGAGTCGACTTGTTGTTTTCTGTGAAGAAGATGGTGGAGGAAAATGGAGAACGCTACTGGAAGCCATAACATGTGCTCCCTCCAGGAGTAAAGCTAAGAAGAATCAGGGAATCAGCCCCTAGGCCATCCATGCTTTTAGAGCATGGTGGTAAGCTGAGAGACTGTGTGGGTTTATACAACCAGCAGTAGAGTGTCTTCTCTCAGGAAGACTACAGCAACCAAGGATCAGTGAAGGATTGTGCAAGAAGAAACTTGTGCTTCACACAGGATCCAAGCTGCAAGTTGCCAAGGGAAGAAAACACAGTGAGTAGTGGCTGTACTGGAAGTTTCAAACTCCGGGAAGCCTTCGGTCCCGGAACGGATTAGAATAGCAGGAAGTTCACACCGAGTCTCAGCAGAGAGAAGGATAACTCCCATCTTGCAGAGCAGCCTGTAAACCTGGTGAGAGTTGTAATATCTTCTCTGAACTGCATCTGAACTACAGTAAATGATAAAGTGACTTTCCTTGTCTCCTGCCTTTTTACTCCGTGCCATCTACTTCCATCACAATCTCTGGGGGTCAGCCCTGGTTGGAGGGGGTTAAACACTGCCATCACCATCTACCCCCCAGGGATCATCTGCAGTGCTGGCTATCCTACAGTCGAACACTCCAACTGGCATCACGAATCTTTACATAAACTTTATCCCTAATCAATACTGCCATTTTACATGACCGCCTGGGTCACTGCCACTGTGACACATCCCTTTAAGACGACCGGCCCAGTATCGAGTATCCCACGGCCTCTGGGGCGCGTCACTTACATCTCCTCCATTCTTTTCATTAGCACAGTTCATACGGTATACGCAGCTATGGATGGAACCAAAAAAACAATTTAATCATGTGAAGGGGGTTAGATGTTTACAAGAGCACTACCGCCCCCTCCAGTTCTCACAACGTTGACTTTCACCGATCAAACATTGCTTGACATCAACACTAAAGTCCAGGAGAACCTCTTTAGAACACTGGTGTGAGTTGGGTTGGAACTCACGATTCAGAACTAGATAGAAATCAATCGATCACGGATGAAACCTGTATAATCACTGGACTCTGAAGTATGCAGGGCTATTGTATTCTCGCTTTGCATTTGAAGAAATAATCACCTGGAAGTGTGAGGCAGCAGGAATCCATAATGTACTTAGAATATAATGTAATAAAAACGTGTTGAGTTGTGCATTGAGCCAGAAGGCTCTGATTTAAATTGGTTTGGCCCAGATTTATTCCAGATTTTGTAGATGGTCTGATCCTGGAGTCTGTATTGTATACTACTAGTGACTCTGTGACTGCTAGTATTATAGAGAGTGAACACGGGGTATGTCTTCCACATCTTTTTTTTTGCCAATAGTGACATGTTTCTAATAATATTATATATGTTTTTGCTTTTCTTCTCTTGGTGTTAGAATAGTGTCAATGATGACTTGATTAATGGGTCTTTGTGGCTCTTTTTTATCAGCTGGTAGGAGTATGAACACTGCCGTAATAAGAATAGCACAATTGTTTAATGTTTTAAGGGAATTTATTAGTGGGGTTTTCTCATCTTCATTCTTCAGGAATCCACAGCTCCTCAGAATTCTTGTTTGCCAGGGTGGTATCCACCGTAATTGATTAACTTTCCAGTCCTGCGACATAATTATTTGCTGACTCAAACTCAGGGTTGCCAATGGTCCAGAAATTCTAGGACATGTCATAAAAAATAGGGCACTTTTTTGCTCTGTCCGTAAATAAAAATTGAGGCGTCCATGACTTTTTTGAAGCTGAAAAAACTCATACAAATTGTTATGACATAACTATGTCATCATTGCAAAATTTACAGTGAATGCTGATGATGTCTCATATCAGAATTATGGACTGAAGACATGGATCACTTATAATCAGAATGATTTATTATTGTTTTCCAATGTGTCCCGTGAAAAATATTGACTGTCTGTGATTTTTGATACAGGAAAGATATATAGCTTTGTACCGTGTTAGCCAATTTTTTGATAAACTGTCCAGTAAAAATAAAAAGTCAAATTGGTAATCCTGACCGAACGGTGCTCTCTGTGATGCTGCAAGCATAGACAGTATTGCTTATGCAGCGATGTAGGCGCGCAGGAGCATTAAAGCTAGCCACATCCAGTATTCTTGACAGCTTCAGAGCAGCACCTACAACCTTTATTAGAAAGAGATTGTAAATGCTGCATATAAGCCTAGGCAACGAGCAACAAACAAGAAGAGTCAGAGGACAGTATATCTTGAATGGGGATCACAACGCAACGCTCAGACTGGCAGACGACTCTTCTGACAAAAGTCTGACAACATGTATTTCTATTGAAAACCAGAGAAGAAAGGGAGAAAGCGATGATTTGCAAAAATATCAATAATTTTTATTATTAAAGGGGTTGTCCGGGCTTTTCACATAAAGTCAGCACATATCTGGGCTGCAGAATTATGACAATAAGTGATTTACTTTCTGTCACTAGTTTGCACGGTTTTCTAGATATTCTGAACAGAACGTCCAAGGGGGGGGGGTGTTATGGCATTGAAATGAGAACTAGTCGTAACCTCCTACTCTACTCCAAACATGCCCTCTATAGCAACAACCCCACCCTCCATAGCTACAGGCCCTCCCCGTCCACATGAAGCAGCCCTCATCACACAGTAACAAATTCTTCCCCTCCAGCAGCCTCAGTGCAGAGAGCAGAGAGCTGCTCCTCCGCCAGACACACACTGAACAGTTATCTATGCTGAGCCTCTGCTGTGTGAATGAGACAGCTCTGTGTCACTGATGTCTTCACACAGCAGCAGATTTGGTGCAGTGTATGTGTGAGCACTGTGTCTCTAATGACACAAATACTGATGGGAGCAGCCTGTCCAATCAGCAGCTGTAACAGTGTGAAGTGTTGGGGGGTATATGTATGTATTGTGCTGCTTTCACAAATACAGGATCACTGCGGTGTTCTTTCTAATGCTGGAATAATGATAAAGATGAGTGCTGGTGCAGTTCACTGCCAGCCAATGAGTGGGCAGTGGGTGGTGCTGGTCACTGGAGCTTGCTGGGAGTTTGGTGGAGCTTCGCACATACACTGCACCAAATCTGCTGCTGTGTGAAAACATCAGTGACACAGAGCTGTCTCATTCACACAGCAGAGGCTTTGTCACACAACAGATTACATCAGTGACTGCCATACCCTGTGCAGATTAGAATACAGGACGATTTTCCCTGCCTCACTGGTTTCACTTTCCATAGATAACTGTTCAGTGTATGTCTGGGGGAGGAGCAGCTGCTCTCTGCACTGAGGCTGCTGGAGGGGAAGAATTTGTTACTGTGTGATGAGGGCTGCTTCATGTGGACGGGGAGGGCCTGTAGCTATGGAGGGTGGGGTTGTTGCTATAGAGGGCATGTTTGGAGTAGAGTAGGAGGATATGACTAGCTCTCATTTCAATGCCATAACACACACCCCCCTTGGACGTTCTGTTCAGAATATCTAGAAAACCGTGCAAACTAGTGACAGAAAGTAAATTACTTATTGTCATAATTCTGCAGCCCAGGTATGTACTGAGATTATGTGAAAAGTCCAGACAACCCCTTTAAATAGCATACAAAAAGTGCACAAAATCATGTTGAAGTGTCAATATGACGCAGATGAATACACACCCGACCAACCCCTCTCCATCCAAGATGGAAACAATGTCCTCATATATATATTCTGAATATATTGCTTAAAAAGTGGAAGCGCCAAATGTGATGCCACCCTGCAAAGAGATAATGGCCATGTGGCTCAGGTTATTCCAAAACCATTCTGAGCAGAGCTCAGAATCTTTGGGAGAAGTAATTACCATCCTTTTAATGCAGGGAGTCTAAGTACAAATAAAGGCAAACACCACTAAAAAACAGAAGTAATTATCAGTTAAGGATCTTACCAGAGGATGGGGAGGAGAGGGGGAATGTCTGGCAGTGACCCCCGACGCGCGTTTCGCAGCACTAGACCGCCGCTTTATCAAGGAGATGTATTTATGTATTTCTATGCAGCTTTCACAGTCAGATCAGGAGAGCCGCCGGCCAGTCAGAGCATTGAGTTGCAATTCCCTTCCAAGTTATATGGTCATCTGACTGTTCCCAAAGGATAGGCAATCAACTGGAAGTCCTGGAAAGCTCCTTTAATCATTCATACCAACTTTTATAACTAGTCATGGAGAATGGTACTAAACATGTCTACTTTTTCCGTCCAATCACCCCTTTGTGATCCACAACTCATGCATGCCTTATTCTTGCCCCTGGTGTGAAAAAAAGTGAGAAGTACCATTTTCCAGAAGGGTTTACAATGCAAGGGAGACTTGGCAACTAGAAATAAGCTAATCTTTTAAAAATTGAAATAACCAGTTTCGGAGAATTTTTTTCAAAAATTGGTAAATTCACACAGATCTCAGAATGAGAGATACATTTTTGTTTTAATATCTGTCTAATTCATTTCAATTCGGATATGGAATCCAACTCTCCAATGGAAACTGCTGATCTCTGATGAAGCAGTAGTGTACTGACCAGGGGCGGACATACCATTGGTGAAAAGGGGTCCAAGAGGTAGTAGGGGACACTACCATCTCCAAAACAGGTGGAACAGTATATTATGATGAGCTTTTGGACTGCAAAGAGCCCATATATTGTTCTTGCACAGGGGTCCTCTTCTGTCTGTGTCTGCCAGTGGTATTGACCACTAATCTTTATGGTATGAAAAAACTTTGATAAGCTGGGAAAGATGCTGGGAACTATAGAGAAGTCTGCAAAGCAACATTAACGCTCTGTTTGATGCTTTTCCAGTGTAGGAAATGGTGTTGCGCATTTTTGTTGGAATCATGAATCAAATCACAAATTGTTGAATTTGCGTGGAACTGTGAAATTCAGGAAATTCGACTCAAACTTAATCCTCCACAAATGGATCAGTCCATCTCTACTGCCAGGAGTCTAGGAGGTCTCTCCTTTTCCTGTGAGCCTAAGACCGGCGTCAGATGAGCGTATGAACAACGGTCTGTGTATAACCCAGAAAACCTGGATGATTTTCTAATAATTTTCATCCAAGTTTCAAATCAGTGTGACAAACATTTGTCAGTTTTTTACGTCTGGGTGACATACGTGTGATGTCCTTGTGACGTCCGTGTGCGATCCATTTTCTTACGTCTACCATAAAACATGTACGTGGTCAAACACAGTTTCCTGGATTTATAAAAGAAATGTATGGAAAAAAATTGAATACCACTCTGATATTCTGCATGAGATCCAATTTTTATTACGCACCCATGGATGTGAATGGGTGAGAATCATCTGATAAGCACAAGAAAGCAGTGTATTCTGTGATTATTTTCTCTTAACAGCCCTTTCGAATAACATATGTCAGTGTGCAGTCCGGTCAATATTCGGAGAGCACATTTCCAATTTATACGCTCATCTGGTTGAGCCTTTATGGACATTCCTGGATGGTTGGCAAGTATGCCCTTAACCAATATTGCCTCTTCTTGCCACTGACACTTCCACTGAATAGGGCTCTGGAGTCTCATCATTGAATAGAATGATAATCAATCATGCATCCACACCGTTGTCTCTTTCATTATGTATAGGCCTGAAGAAATTATCTGAGCGCTGATCATTGCTCCATTCAGTAATAATTATGTGGTCCTAGTGTTTGGCCCTTCCACTCTCCACTGTCATCCACCCGGTACTCGCTGCATCTTCTTGTCATCGCGGAAGTCATGACACAACCTGTGTTGCGACCTTGCTCGCGCATACTCAGAACTTTCAAAGCCACGTAAGAGCCAGAAGTTCTGGTCGAGCATGACATGTTCGGGGATGTTAGCACTCATGGCGGTGATCAGCAGATGCAACAAGGATCAGACAGGTGATAATGAGGAGCAGAGGGACAGGATAAGTATTTTTTTATATTTTTTACCTTTTTATGGTCTTTTACAGTTCAGATAAACAGTGAAAGTAAATTACAAATAATCAGTATTTTGACAAATGCACATTTTTGTAATGTTGAAGTAAAATCCAATTCTACTCGAATGTTTGTTCATTTCTATTACCATAAACACCTTCCTGAATCAGTGCCACGGTCTATTAAAAGCTTGTGTCATTTTTTATTATAAGGTAAATAATCTGAAAATGGAATACCTATGTAAGTAAGATATAGAATATCGCTGCTTAGAAGTGGAAAATGACTTTAAATGTAGTCAGTATCTATTTTCCAGCAGATGTCGGTGAAGCATTTGATGCATGTTAGGGCAGCCTGTTCAGCGCTTTACTACACTTCCTTATTTTTGCCCCAAGCAATTTGGCAGACAATCACTAAATGAGCAATTTAGATTTGGCTGGAGTTGTCTTGTGCATTGAAGTCAGTTTTTGTGCTTTTTCCCAAGTTCTTTTGGTGCCCATATTGAAGGATAATATGGCTACTTTTCTGAAACCGCATATTGTGATAGTTCATGTAAGACACTGACACTTTGGAAATAACTGTACTTGTTCATGAAAGCAGTTGGTACGGGAGATCTGCTGTGAAATTTTTCACAGATTTGTTTGTGTTTGCAGGTTTCTGCCTGGAATGTCTATGAAAAATAATATTCCTTCAATAAGCTCAACACACAAAAACTTAAAAAACCTGTTTGACTGCTCAGATTGCTAATTTGGGATTTCTTATTTGTAGATGGATAGATAGATAGATAGATAGATAGATAGATAGATAGATATGGATCACCCCCAGGGCTAGTGGGGCTCCTCACTTTACTCGGTACCGGGCCGGTGTCTTTTAGGGGATGTGTCGCGGTGGCAGTGACCCGGTCCGTGGCCCTGGGTGTCCATGTAAAATAGATGGATTGAATAAAGTTTATGTATGGATAAGTTCGTGATGCCACCTGTGGTATCTGGTCAGAAGGAGACCAGCGCTGCCGTGCAGATCCTCTGGGACAGATGGTATGATGCAGCAAAGATGTAATAGCTCTCCACAGGCAGAGCTGTAGTCCCAGAGCAGATGAAAATAGATGTTGAGGTAGATGGTGTAGTGTTCAGGCACAGAGATGTAGCAGTGCTGAGAAGGTGGTGCAGGAAGAAGGCAGAGACACAGCTGAATGCAGTTCCAAAGCTTTACTCACATTTATGGCATAGAGAGGTGCCCGCTTCAGTGCCGTGTCCTCCAGGTCATCTTATTCCAGGTCGAATTTTCTACCCAGACATCTTGGCTCTTCATTCCTGTAACCCAGCCCTATCCTGTATAGAAAAACAAATTCAGATCACAGACCAGGTCCCTAAATAAATTCAGACTTCAGAGCAGATACCTTAAAACAGACCCCTGAAAGACCGTTTAGCGTGTTTAGGATTTTATTAGTTCTCTCTTTCCTATACTCTTGTGTTTTGCTGCAGTGAGCTGGAAGGGAATTATCTCTCTGCTGGGAGCCATGGGCGGGCTCCCTTCTATATGAACATGAGCAGAGAGTCTCTAGATGCCAGTTTGTTCAGCTAGTACTAAATTCTCTAACCTGAATCCTGTGAAGTGATTTGTATTTCCTGTGTTCTGAGTAATCAGTGCAATGACTGGCACAGGGTAGATATATCAGTGTAGAGGTTGGTGAGGAATATGATCCTGGCTCCTGCTTTCAGGACGGAATGGAGAGTTGAGAGTTTAATAAGAGGGAGACCAATTACTAGAGAGTTGAAATAGTCCAAAGGAGAATGAATAAGAGCAACAGTAAGAGTTTTTGCAGAGTCAAAGGTAAGAAAAGGTTGAATTCTAGAAATGTTTTTGAGGTCTAGGTGACATGATCGGGCGAGTGATCGGGTGTAGGGGATGATTGAAAAATCTGAATCAAATATGACACCAAGGCAGCAGGCATATTGCTGGGGAGTAATGGTAGAACCACACACAGAGATGGCAATATCCGGCATAGGTAGGTTAGTAGAAGGAGGAAAACAAGGAGTTCAGTTTTTGACAGGTTCAGTTTCAGACAGAGGGAGGACATAATGTTAGAGACAGAGGTAAGACAATCACTGGTGTTTTGTAACAATGCAGGTGTGATGTCAGGAGTAGAGGTGTATAATTGGGTGTCATCAGCATAGATATGGTAATGAAAACCAAATCTATTGATTATTTGTCCAATAGGGGCAGTATACAAAGAGAAGAGGGCTGATCCCTGAGGAACCCCCACAGTAAGAGGAAAAGAAGAGTCAGAAAAAGATGCTGTGAAGGAGCTGTCAGAGAGATAGGAGGAGAATCAGGAGAGAACAGTGTCCTTGAGGCCAATGGAGCGGAGCATAGTGAGGAGGAGTTGGTGATCCACAGTGTCAAATGCTGCAGAGAGATCCAGGAGAATCAGCAGGGAGTAGTGACCATTAGATTTAACTGTTAGATCATTAAAGACTTTAGTGAGGGCAATTTCAGTAGAGTGTAAAGAGCAGAAACCTTATTGTAGAGGGTCAAAAAGAGAGTTATCTAAAATATAGTGGAAAAGGACCAAGCATTCCAGGAGTTTACATATGAAGGGAAGATTAGAGACAGGTCTATACGCGTACTTAGCAGCACAGTTTTGGTCGACGGATGGTTTTTTAAGTAGTGGATGTATGCTGGCTTGTTTAAACGAGGAGGGAAAGATACCAGATGAATATTGAATATTTTAATTATGTGAGTGGTGACAGCCTAGGAAATGACCTGAAGGAGATGTGAGGGAATAGGGTCACTAGTGCAAGTAGTAGGGCAAGAAGATGCAAAGAGCCTGATCACTTCTTTCATGACTGGTTCAAAGACAGAGAGTGAGCTAGGTGCAGTTGGAGGAATGACAGTTCATGGTATTAAGGGATTGGGAGAAAATTTCCTGTCTGATATGGTCAATTTTTTCTTTGAAATAATTGGCCAGATTGTCAGTGCTGAGGTCAGTGCTCAGGGCCTGTACTCTTGGATTGAGAATGAAAAGAGTCAAAGAGATGTTTTGAATTGTTGGATAGTGAAGTAATGAGGGTACTGAAATAGGTTTGTTTGGCAAGGTGAAAGGCAGAGTTGTATGTGTTAAGCATAAATTTATAATGGATGAAATCTTTGGCCAGATTGGGAATGATTGCTTTAGATCAATCTCCTTCATTATTAGGGCTTGCTCAATAGTAATAAATTAATTATAAAATAAAAGTTCTGCATTAGTTGGGATCCCACTTTGGATTCACTCACACATAAATACATTCACTTGTTCATTTGTCACTTTTATTCCACAATTCTATATCATATATCATACTATATCATTAATTTTATTATTCACATTCAGCTATTCATTATTCATGTCCATTGTCACATATTAATCTCATTCAGACACTTTTCCAAACTTATTTTAGCAATACTGGTTGCTTTTTATTTTCTCTTTTGCTTTATTTTTTCTTGTTTTTCACTCTTCATTTATACATTTTATATACACAATAATTTGCCTTTAATTTATTATCTTTATATTTATATATTTTTTCTGCCATTATCATTGTAATGTTTTGCATGGTCACAGTATTAGTACAGTCTTTATAATTTATCATATGCACAATATAGTTACCCTTACTTACTATGACTGCTGGTGAAGCGCACATGCGCTGACTGGACTGTGGGGCTCCTGTGACGTGAGCAATGGTGCCTCACTGGCATACTTGGTCAATTTAAGATATCATGAACTTTGAGGTGGTGTGGTGGGCCAGCATGCACCTGATAATGGACGGTGTCCTCATCATATATCAAAGTATATACTGCCTCTAATTATAGGTCAAATACATATGTGTGTCTGCAGCTCTGATTTGTCTGTCGTTATTATGAGTTCCTCCCTTTACCTATATATACCGTGTCCTGGTCGTCTTCTCACCGATGCGCGTTTCGCTGTTAGCTTTCTCAAGGGGTATCGGGGTTGTAGTGGTGAGTGACTTGTCCTCCCTTTGATGTATCTTTTTTTGCACTCTATTATTTTGTTTGTTTCTATATTATTACCCACTGCTCATTTATTTATTTTTATATCACATCATACACTCTGGCTGTAACTATCGATCCAGTTGTTTTTAATTGATTTTAACCTGTTATGTTCAACTGATGTTTTTGTCATCTTTTGTTATTATGCCTTGATAAACATTGATTATATTTAATTTTGTCTATTTAATTCATGGGTATCCATATATTTGCTGTTCTGTTTCAGTAGGTTAATTTAGTGTTTATACAGCACAGCAGATAATTATACTGTATATTCTTTATGCTCTATTAATAATAATATTAATATTTTAAATAAATATGAGCTATATCAATAATTTACTAGTACTTATTGTTTTGACCTAAATTATTCTGATCCCAAATCAGACTGTATAAATTTATTCTAACCTCAGACAAGTGTAAATATGTATTATGACTCCAGACCAAAGCCTTACATTAATTCAGACCTCAGACCAGACCACCTAATTTAATCAAATTGCTATAACAAGGGAGAGGAAATGTGGGGGGATCACCGCAATCAGAAGCACCTTATCTGCAGGATTCATCGCATGGAGCCGCCCCAGTCCAGGCAAACGTATCAATGTAGAAAAAGTAGTGGTGTTTTCTAGTGATGATGGAAATGAAGGTAAGGCCGGGGTCACACTAGAGAGGAATACGGACGAGTGAGAGGCGTTAAAAGCACGCATTATACACGGACAAATGATTCTCTATGGGGTAGCTCCCAACAGCCGTATATTCCTCATCCGTATTCTACGGTCCATACCTATGGCAGCATGCTGCGATTGTCAGCGTACTTTGCCCGTAGTACGCCAATGCAAGTCTATGGGTGCGCAAAAAATACGGATTACACACGGACCACAAGTGTGACTTGCGAGAAATACGCAGGTCTTTTGGCAGGTGACAGGAAATGGGCCAATCCATCATCAGGAAGCTTAGACATGCAAATGAACTCAAAAAGCCCTCCAGACATCCAGGAAGTACGCCTCCATGGAGTACATCAGCGTCATGGTGCCATATTTCCTCAATGTGGAGATGCTTATTGTCTTAGTGCAGGAGCGGCCAGAAATATGGGACCAACGTGATGCCCATTATGCCAACCGGGCAAGAAAGGAGGCGTCATGGAGGCGCATATGTCGCCAGATGTTCCACGTGAGGAGCAGCAGCAACTGAGTAAGTACAACCCAAAAACTGTGTAAAATTACCTCACATCAAAAAATGCATATAGAATCAGCCCCCTCCCTTCCTGTGCTTCTACTTTTTTTTACTCATGAGGCGGGTAGATTTTGATGTGACCCATGGTTTTACACTGCCATAATTTGGCCCAGGCCACAAGCTCCTCATCCTCCTAGCCTACCAAGTTAGTAAGTGTAGTTACTTCATACATGAACTACTGTGACCCTGTGTATCTGGCCTGGATGCCCCAATTATATATGCCACCCTGGGTAGAAAGCACACCCCAGAAGGCCACATGCCTAGGCTACTGTTAGCAAATGTGACATATCAAATATGTGAAATTGAGAATATTTCCTGTCACATTGCAGTGGAAGATGTGATGAGACGGTGGCGCAGCATCCGCGACCAATACAGGCGGGAACGTCAGCAGCGGTCCAGGAGTGGTGATGCGGGCCACCTAAATAGGAAATACATTTATTATGACCGCCTCTCCTTCCTCACCCCTATTCTGGATCTGAGACCGTAAGTAGATACCTCACACCACGTTATACAGATACTTTACAGGGCCAAAAATATTGATTTATTTTTGGCTCTGTTCGATTTCATAACAGAACTCAGTCCAACCTTACGGAGAGAGGAACTGGCTCAGATACAGAGCCCATCATTGATCCTGTAGGGGATGAGGTGGCTAGCCCATCTTCTCCCCCTACAAGAAGCATGGGTGAAGAATCCTTGCAGGAAAACCCAGTGTCTGTGCCACAAACCCCACCACCAGGACCACATCCACAACCAGGACCGTCTGCTGCTGCACCATCAGCCATAGTGGAGGAGCAGGGCAACATGAGCAGCAGCCCAACTGCCCAGATCCGGTCCTCACCACAGCCTGCTGGACCATCCCGGCGAGGAAGAAGAAGGCGCCACATCCCAGCCCAGAATACACGTACAAATGTGGACACTGGGGTCCTCAACTATTTGGCTAGAGTCAATACTGATGATGGCGAGGAGGCATACCTGCGCAGCCTGGCCCTTTACCTTTGTGCACTTTCCCATGAGGTGAGGCTCTGTATTCGAGGATGTTTTCAGATCCTGCTTGATGCTTGCACACACCCCAATACCCCATATGAATTATTTGAATATCTGGAGAGGTGGCAGCTTTCACCCAGAAATCTAATGCGCCTTAGACACCCCACACACATGCTTGCTCAAGCAGGCTCTGAGGATCCTCAAATACGTGGGCCTACACCTCACCCCCTTCCTCCCCTACCCAACCTTCCCAACAGCAGCCACATATGTCTGGCTCTAGCCAACCTCACCAATATGGCCACTTGTTCCCACCCAGTGTTGGAGGCTGGTCCCAACCTGGTTGGGGACGACATGGATATATTGGTGGGTATGAGACACGGGCCTACCAGACCCAACAAGATGCCCCTCTTCAGTTTCACTCTGGCCAGTACCCACAACAATCCCAGGAGGCAGTTCATTACCCACATCATGGGCAATAGTATGCCCCGACACAGGGCGATGTTGGTCAAAGTAGCCAGCAGCAACCACAGGCTGGTCTTCCGCCTTCTCCTTCCCCAACTTTCCACAATTTATAATGTAGCCATTTTGGTATTGCATAATGTTTATCTTTTTTTTGTCTCTATGTGTGAAAATGTTATTTTGAACAAATGTTGACATCTGCAAAAAGGCCAATATGGCCCATTGCCACAGTTCTCATATTTCAATAATATGTTTTGCTTAAAAAAAAAAAAAAAAAAAAAAAAAAGGCAAAAGTAAACATTTGCCTACTACATTTAATGTCTCTGTGTCAATTATAAAAAACAGTGTCAGCATACTAACATACGCTTACCAATGCAATAAAACACTCAAAGAATCATAAGGGGTAGAAATATATATATTTAGACACACGCAAACCAAAAAATTATAGCATAGACACAGCATGCTCTTGCCAAGAAGTTTCACCCTCAGGTGACATAAAGTAATTTGTGAAAATATCACGCACTTTGAGCCCAGAGAGCAGTCTACGTTGAGGGTTGATAGGTGGTCTCGCCCTACGCACATTGTCCAACCCACGCACAACACCAGTAGAGGAGGAACAATCATGTATCCTGGTGAAGTTATGAAGAACCACACAGGCTTTAACTACTTCATTAACATTTTGTTCACTCAGCTGAATGGCAGACTGGAGTACCCGCCATTTGGCACAAAGAATGCCAAAGGAACACTCCACCAGTCGCCAAGCACGTGATAGGCGCAAGTTAAAAATTCTGCGCAGGTGGTCAAGGTTGCGCCGGGGATATGGCCTCATGACATTGCGCGTTAACTGAAACGCCTCATCTGCCACAAGGACATAAGGGACAGAATCTTGAGTGGAGCCTGGTAACTGGCGTGGTGGTGGTAGATCCAACTGGTTGGTGCGTAGCCGCCGAGCCATAATGGAAGTATTGAAGACTCGAGAGTCTCCCGTCCTTCCATAGGCCCCAATGTCAACAATTATAAACTTATATTGAGGGTCGATCAGAGCCAACAATATAACAGAAAAGTATTGCTTATAATTGAAGAATTGGAAGCCAGAGTTCGGCGGCTTACGCACCCGGATATGTTTGCCATCAAGGGCCCCAATACAATTAGGAAACTGGCATTCCTCCTCAAAGTCCCTTGATATCCTCAACCAGTCTTCCATCCTGGGCTCGGGCATGACGAGTTGATGTAGTCTTGACCTTATTTCACTACATGTCGACCTGACTATGCAAGAAATGGTAGATCTTCCAATCAGAAACTCATGGTGGAGGGCGGCATAAGACAGGCCAGTGGACAGGAAGCTGAAGAACAACAGAAAAGGGACATTTTAGAATGCACAAATTAAACAAAAAACAGGTACATACATACCAAACTTGTTAGGATTTCAGATCTACTAACACACACATATTTGATCGCACAATGACTAAGTGATATTCAGTATCAGTACATGTTACACATAACATTCTGGTCTGTAAGTTTCAACATATCTGGAATAAGATTAGGGCATTAAAATTAGTCCATGAAGCAATAAATACATACAGTGGGGAAAAAAAGTATTTAGTCAGTCAGCAATAGTGCAAGTTCCACCACTTAAAAAGATGAGAGGCGTCTGTAATTTACATCATAGGTAGACCTCAACTATGGGAGACAAACTGAGAAAAAAAAATCCAGAAAATCACATTGTCTGTTTTTTTTTTATTTTATTTGCATATTATGGTGGAAAATAAGTATTTGGTCAGAAACAAAATTTCATCTCAATACTTTGTGATATATCCTTTGTTGGCAATGACAGAGGTCAAACGTTTTCTGTAAGTCTTCACAAGGTTGCCACACACTGTTGTTGGTATGTTGGCCCATTCCTCCATGCAGATCTCCTCTAGAGCAGTGATGTTTTTGGCTTTTCGCTTGGCAACACGGACTTTCAACTCCCTCCAAAGGTTTTCTATAGGGTTGAGATCTGGAGACTGGCTAGGCCACTCCAGGACCTTGAAATGCTTCTTACGAAGCCACTCCTTTGTTGCCCTGGCGGTGTGCTTTGGATCATTGTCATGTTGAAAGACCCAGCCACGTTTCATCTTCAATGCCCTTGCTGATGGAAGGAGGTTTGCACTCAAAATCTCACGATACATGGCCCCATTCATTCTTTCATGTACCCGGATCAGTCGTCCTGGCCCCTTTGCAGTGAAACAGCCCCAAAGCATGATGTTTCCACCACCATGCTTTACAGTAGGTATGGTGTTTGATTGATGCAACTCAGTATTCTTTTTCCTCCAAACACGACAAGTTGTGTTTCTACCAAACAGTTCCAGTTTGGTTTCATCAGACCATAGGACATTCTCCCAAAACTCCTCTGGATCATCCAAATGCTCTCTAGCAAACTTCAGACGGGCCCGGACATGTACAGGCTTAAGCAGTGGGACACGTCTGGCACTGCAGGATCTGAGTCCATGGTGGTGTAGTGTGTTACTTATGGTAGGCCTTGTTACATTGGTCCCAGCTCTCTGCAGTTCATTCACTAGGTCCCCCCGGGTGGTTCTGGGATTTTTGTTCACCGTTGTTGTGATCATTCTGACCCCACGGGGTGGGATTTTGCGTAGAGCACCAGATCGAGGGAGATTATCAGTGGTCTTGTATGTCTTCCATTTTCTAATTATTGCTCCCACAGTTGATTTCTTCACTCCAAGCTGGTTGGCTATTGCAGATTCAGTCTTCCCAGCCTGGTGCAGGGCTACAATTTTGTTTCTGGTGTCCTTCGACAGCTCTTTGGTCTTCACCATAGTGGAGTTTGGAGTCAGACTGTTTGAGGGTGTGCACAGGTGTCTTTTTAGACTGATAACAAGTTTAAACAGGTGCCATTACTACAGGTAATGAGTGGAGGAAAGAGGAGACTCTTAAAGAAGAAGTTACAGGTCTGTGAGAGCCAGAAATCTTGATTGCTTGTTTCTGACCAAATACTTATTTTCCACCATAATATGCAAATAAAATGAAAAAAAAAACAGACAATGTGATTTTCTGGATTTTTTTTTCTCAGTTTGTCTCCCATAGTTGAGGTCTACCTATGATGTAAATTACAGACGCCTCTCATCTTTTTAAGTGGTGGAACTTGCACTATTGCTGACTGACTAAATACTTTTTTTCCCCACTGTACTTTTGGCAACACATCTTGAACATAGAGAATGTGGTTGTGTAGTACATACCGCAATGTGAGTAGAAGTCGCTCCTCTGCAGATATAACTTTGCGCATCCTTGTGTCCTGAAAGGTTATCCCAGGGCGCACTGTCTCCAAGAGTCGATCAAATGTTGCAAGGCTCATGCGACAGTATTGGTAGAATTTTGCAGGATGCTCCCGTAGAGAAGAATAGAGGCGGTGAAAATGACCTCTTGTGAGTCGTTGCCTCAAAAGTGGAAGTATCCACATGCGTCTCCTCGTCCGCAAATCCACTATCACTATGTTTGACCAAAGCGGCGTGACAAAAGCCAGTTGAAGAGAACCTGCTCAGTTGTGTTGAAACTCAGTCTGCCTGCCATGTTGCACATACAACAGCAACACACCTAGTGAAGGCAAGGTCACAAATGGACAGAATGGAGGCTGCCACCTGTTCCTGAGCCAATAAATAGGGTGCAGGCTAATGATTTAAATAGTTAGCAGGCCTCAAAACCGTTAAATGTCCATTTTGCAAGCCTGCGAGAAAATCTCGCAATACGGATTACATACGGATTACATACGGATGCTGACATGTGCAAAATACGCGACCACACCTTGTTTACGGATGACATATGGAGCACAATTTAGGGGTCATTCATCCGTATTACGCAAGTAAACTGCAGACCGTATTTTGCGTCGGTTAGTGTGACCCCGGCCTAAGTGTAAATGTGGCGCCCCTGAGGCTTCAGTCGCCACAGAGGTACTGCATCTTCTCCTAAGGTGTGGTACCCCACCATCCAGGTAGACTGGGAACTCCCTTCCGCATTCCAACACCTGCACCCCACACACAGGATAGTTCAGCAGGGACCCATCCATGCTTTATGCTGGAAAGGTCATAGGGAGCCTTTTGTGGTACCTGGCTTCGTAACACGAGAGGTGCTGGGGAGGCGGGTGGAGTTAGCTATAAAAGAGAGTGAAGGTGTAGGATTTCAGATCAGTCTGGGGTCAGTCTGGGGTGAGTCCCAGAGAAGGAGGTCACTCAGACAGGAGTGAGGATCCCTGGAAGAGGGATGGAGGAAGGAGTGCTGCAGCTGCCTCAGTGACCTGAGCCAGCTGGCACGGGAAAGGAACAGAAAGAGATGTAGACTGGAGACTACAGATTCCATAAGAGAGATAGAACAGATCGGAACGAAGGAGAATAGAAGGACGGTGAGAAGCAGGTTGAGAAAGAGAGAGAACCCTTCCTGTCCAGAGCGCAAAGGCCGGGGCCCGGTCCCCGAGGTTGATTGGATCTTTATGTCCGGCAACAGACACCGGAGGAGTAGTGAGCCACTAACGCCTTACTCCCATCATAGACTTGGGACACAACAGCAACTGAATAGAGAGCCGGGACGCAGAGAGGAGTCCCCGAAGCAGGCTACAGCTGTCTATCATACAAGTAGAGACTAGGAACACCTAGAGAGAGGCATTCCAGGGTAACTAAGTACTGGAGTGCTTCGCACCTGAAGGCGCATTGGAGGAGTCGTTCAGTAAGGTACATATTGGCGGAGTGTGGAGGGGAGAATCCTATCCTGCCTGGAGGTTGGCTGGGGCCCTGACCTGAAGAACACAGTGTGGAGGCAGGCAGTTGTGTGAACTGCAAACAGTGAGTAAAGCTTTGGAACCGCATACTCTGGTGTCCTCCAGTTATTCCAGCACCGCTACATCTGGGTAGCAACATCTACACTGTGTTCCAAATTATTATGCAAATGATATTTTTCTATGATTTTCCTAAATAGTCAGCACAAATGACAGTCAGTCTAATAAAAGTCATCACCCGTTAGAGTATACATCAAATTTTATTAAAGAAACCTCCCAATGATAACAGTATAATCTCCAAAATGAATAAAAACTCAAATTGCACTGTTCCAAATTATTAGGCACAGTAGAATTTCTAAACATTTGATCTGTTTTAAAGAACTGAAAATGTTTATTTGTGGAATTTGCAGCATTAGGAGGTCACATTCACTGAACAAAAAAGCTATTTAACTCCAAAACATCCTAACAGGCCAAGTTACATGCTATCATAGGAACCCTTCTGTGACATCACCTTCACAATTCTTGCATCCATTGAACTTGGGAGTTTTTGGAGAGTTTCTGCTTGGATTTCTTTGCATGAAGTAGGAATAGCCTCCCAGAGTTGCTGTTTTGATGTGAACTGCCTCCCTCATAGATCTTTTGTTTGATGATACTCCAAAGGTTCTCTACAAGGTTGAGGTCAGGGGAAGATGGTGGCCACACCATGAGTTTATCTCCTTTTATGCCTATAGCAGTCAATGACTCAGAGGTATTCTTTGCAGCATGAGATGGTGCATTGTCATGCATGAAGAGGATTTTGCTCCTGAAGGCACATTTCTGCTTTTTATACCATGGAAGACAGCTGTCAGTCAGAAACTCTATATACAGTACTTTGCAGAGGTCATTTTCACACCTTCAGGAACCTTAAAGAGCCCTACCAGCTATTTCCCCATGATTCCGGCCCAAAACATGACTCCTCCTCCTCCTTGCTGAAGTCGCAGCCTTGTTGGGACATAGTGGCCATCCACCAACCATCCATCTGGACCATCCAGGGTTGCTCGACACTCATCAGTAAACAAGACTGTATGAAAAATAGTTTTCATGTATGTCTGGACCCACTGCTACAATTTCTGCTTGTGAACACTTTTTAGGGGTGGCCGAATAGTAGGTTTATGCACCACAGCAAGCCTTTGAAGGATCCTACACCATGAGGTTCGAGGGACTCCAGAGGCACCAGCAGCTTTAAATATCTGTGTGCTGGTTTGTAATGGCTTTTTAGCAGCTGCTCTCTTAATCCGATGAACTTGCCTGGCAGAAACCTTCCTCATTCTGCCTTTATCAGCACAAACATGTCTGTGCTCAGAATCAACCACAAATCTCTTAACAGTACGATGGTCACTTTTAAATTTTTGGGAAATATCTAATGTTTACAACTCTTGACCAAGGCATTGCACTATTTGATGCTTTTCAGCAGCAGAGAGGTCCTTTTTCTTTCCTAAATTCCTTGAAACCTGTGCCCTGCTTAATAATGTGGAACATCATTCTTAAGTAGTTTTCCTTTAATTGGGCTCACCTGGTAAACTAATTATCACAGGAATTTGAGATTGATTTCAGTGATCCAAAGAGCCCTGATACACAATACCATCTATGAGTTTATTTGAAAAACAAAAAATTACATCTTTATGACACTTAAATCCAATTGGCATAATAATTTGGAACGCAGTGTATACCATTCTGCGCCTCTCCTCGTCCATTGCACCTACACTGCCCTGGGATTACAGCTCCACCTGTGGGGAGCTACACCATCTTTGCTGCACCACACCATCAGTCCCAGTGGATCTGCACGCAGCGTTCACTCAACATCTCACTTGCCAAACACCACGGGTGGCGTCACGAACTATCCAAATAAACTATTACACCATTAACATCACCGCCATTGATATTGGGCGCCCAGGGCCACGGACCGGGTCACCGCTGCTGTGACACCCATTCCCCCTGACACCGGCCTGGTACCGAGTATCCCACTGCCCTGGGTGTGAGGGGCGACTCATAAAACTTCACATTTATTATAACATTTAACCCCTTTCTGCCATCTGACGTACTATCCCATCCATATGACCTGGGACTTAATCCCCATGGACGGGATAGTACGTCATGGCGATCAATGGTGCCCCCGGGGGGGGAGTGCCGCTGATCGCGGCCGGGTATCACGCTCCCTGCGTGTTCCCTGAAACCTCCGGAGCAGCACGATGTGCTGCGCTGCTCCGAGGGTCTCCTTCCCCTGACACAGCGCTTTGCAAAGTGATGTCAGTGATGTCCCCCCTGGGACAATAAAATAAAGTAAAACAAAAGAAGTATAAAAATAATTTATAAAAAATCCCTAAATTAATTAAAAAAATATATATATATTCCGTAATAAATTCATTTTTTGGAAATAAAAAAAACCAATAAAAGTACACATATTTAGTATTGCCGCGTCCGTAACGACCCGCCCTATAAAAATGTCCCACTACTTAACCCCTTTAGTGAACCCCTTACAAAAATAAAAGTAAAAAAACAAAGCAAAAAACAACGCTTTATCATCATACCGCCAAAGAAAAAGTGCAATAACACGCGGTCAAAAAGACGTATATAAATAAACATGGTACCGCTGAAAACGTCATCTTGTCCCACAAAAAATGAGCCACCATACAGCATCATCAGTGAAAAAATTAAGAAAATTATAGCTCGCAGAATAAAGCGATGCAAAATAATTATTTTTTATATAAAAATGTTTTCATTGCATAAAAGCGCCAAACATAAAAAAGACATAAATGAGGTATCGCTGTAATCATACTGACCCGAAGAATAAAACCACTTTATCAATTTTACCACACGCACCCCCCAAAAGAAATTCATGAAATGATGTTTTTTGTTCATTCTGCTTCCCAAAAATCAGAATAAAAAGTGATCAAAAAATGTCACATGCCCAAAAATAGTACCAATAAAAACATCAAATTGTCCCACAAAAAATAAGAACTCACATGACTCGCTTTGTCAAAATATGGAAAAATTATAGCTCTCAAAATGTGGTGATGCAAAAACTATTTTTACAATAAAAAGCGTCTTTTAGCGTATGACAGCTGCCAAACATAAAAACCCACTAAAAATAGCAAATCAAACCCCCCGTTATCACCCCCTTAGTAAGGGAAATATAATAAAATTTAAAAAATGTATTTATTTCCCTTTTCCCATTAGGGTTATGGTTAGGGCTAGGGTTAGGGCTGAGATTTGGGTTAGGGGTGTGTTGGGGTTAGGGTTGGAGTTAGAATTGGGGGTTTCCACTGTTTGGGCATATCAGGGGCTCTCCAAATGCAACATGGCGTCTGATCTCAATTCCAGCCAATTCTGCATTGAAAAAGTCAAATGGTGCTCCTTCCCTTCCAAGCTCTGCCATGCGCCCAAACAGTGGTTTACCCCCACATATGGGGTGTCATCCAACTCAGGAGAAATTGCACAACAACTTTTGGGGTCTAATTTCTCCTGTTAGACTTGGAAAAATAAAAAATTGGGGGCAAAAATATCCTTTTTGTGGAAAAATATGATTTTTTATGGCTCTACGTTATAAACTTATGTGATGCACTTGGGAGTTCAAAGTGCTCCCACATATCTAGATAAGTTCCTTGGGGGGTTTAGTTTCCAAAATGGGGTCACTTGTGGGGGTTTCCACAGTTTAGGCAAGTCAGGGGCTCTCCAAAGGCAACATGACACCTGCAGACCATTTCATCAAAGTCTGCATTCCAAAACATCACTACTTCCCTTCCAAGCCCCGACATGTGCCGATACAGTAGTTTTCTCCCACATATGGGATATCAGCGTACTCAGGACAAATTGGACAACAACTTTTGGGGTCTAATTTCTCCTGTTACCCTTGGGAAAATAAAACAATTGGGGACTAAAAGACCATGTTTGTGGAAAAAATATGATTTTTTAATTTTCACGCCCGGGTGTTATAAACTTCTGTGAAGTACTTGGGGGATCAAACTGCTCACCACACATCTTGATAAATTCCTTGTGGGATCTAGTTTCCAAAATAGGGTCACTAGTGGTGGGTTTCCACAGTTTAGGCACCTCAGGGGCTCTACAAAGGCAACATGACACCTGCAGACCATTCCATCAAAGTCTGCATTCCAAAACGTCACTACTTCCCTTGTGAGCCCCGACGTGTGCCCATACAGTAGTTTTCTCCCACATATGGGATATCATTGTACTCAGGACAAATAGGATAACAATTTTTGGGGTCCAATTTCTGCTGTTACCCTTGGGAAAATAAAAAAATTGTGGACTAAAAGATCATGTTTGTGGAAAAAATATGATTTTTTTATTTTCACGCCTGGGCGTTATAAACTTCTGTGAAGCCCTCGAGGGTTCAAAATGCTCACCACACATCTAGATTAGTTCTTTTGGGGGTCTAGTTTCCAAAATGGTGTCATTTGTGGGGGGTTTCCACTCTTTAGGCACATCAAGGGCTTTCCAAACGCAGCATGGCGTCTGATCTCAATTCCAGCCAAAAAAGTCAAGTGGCGCTGCTTCCCTTCCGAGCTCTGCCATGTGCCCAAATAGTGGTTTACCCCCACATGTGGGGTATCAGCATATGCAAGACAAATTGCACAATAACTTTTGGGGTCCTGTTACTCTTGAGAAAGTAAAAATTGGGGGTGAAAAGACTATGTTTGTGGAAAAAATATGATTTTCTAATTTTACACCTGTACGTTATAAACTTCTGTGAAGTCCTTGGGGGTTCAAAGTTCTCACCACACATCTAGATTAGTTCCTTTGGGGATCTAGTTTCCAAAATGGTGTCATTTGTGGGGGTTACCACTGTTTTGGCACATCAGGGGCTTTCCAAACGCGACATGGCGTCCGATCCCAATTCCAGCCAAAAAAGTCAAATGGGCTGCTTCCCTTCCGAGCTCTGCCATGCGCCCAAATAGTCGTTTACCCCCACATATGGGGTATCAGCGTACTCAGGACAAATTGCACAATAACTTTTGGGGTCCTGTTACCCTTGGGAAAATAAAAATTGGGGGTGAAAAGATCATTTTTGTGCAAAAATTATGATTTTTTAATTGTATGGCTGTACGTTATAAAGTTCCTTGGGGGGGTCTACTTTCCAAAATGGGGTCACTTGTGGGGGTTTCCACTGTTTAGGCCATCTGGTGCTCTCCAAATGTGACATGGCATCCAATCTCAATTCCAGCCAATTTTGCATTGAAAAAGTCAAACGGCACTCCTTCCCTTCTGAGCTCTGCCATGCACCGAAACAGTGGTCCCCCCCCCACATATCAGGTATCAGCGTACTCAGGACAAATTGTACAATAACATTTGCAGTCCAATTTCTCCTGTAACCCTTGGTAAAATAAGATCCATGGAAGCGTTCCAGAGTTATGACATCATAAAGGGACAGTGGTCAGAATTGTAAAAATTGGCCTGGCCTGGTGCAAACCACCTTTAGGGGTAAAGGGGTTAAAAGTCCAACATGTCGGAAAAACCACAGTGAATCACTACAGGAAACCCAGCGTTTTGCCTTACTCAGGTCTGAGCATGGTCTGTATTGCAGTTTCAGACTAAAGAAAAAATAAAAAAAATAAAAAATGTAAAATGAAAAAAAATGAAGTACACTCCCTTTCTTCCCATTAAAAAAGTAAACACATTTAGTATCACTGCATCTGTTAAAGTACAATTTATCACAATATAAATTTATTTAACCTAGGTGCTAAACATTGCAATGCAAAACGCTAACATTGCCTTTTTTCAAAAGTCACACCTTCACAATAAAATGCAATTAAAGCTTAGCAAAATTTATGTAATTAACCTGTTTCCAACCTTAGATGCATAAGTACATTGAAGGTCACCTCCCCATGATTGCTGTGGGCATCGGCGATAAGCCCGCAACTTTTCCCGCATATGTCAGCTGAGACTCTAATGGTAAAAATTCCCTCTGCTTGCTGTCTTCTACAACATATTCAAATGGTACAACTTCCCACCTCTGATTGCAGTCTCATCTGCTGCAATAGACTCTAATGGTAAAAATTCCCTCTGCTTGCTGTCTGCTGTCATCTGCTGCTTTACCATCTAGAAACATATTTTAATGTGTCTGCTAATTCATTGTTATAAATCATTTGGTGCATTGTACTTAAAACTCACTGTTGCATTTCCATGACTGGGATCAGTGTAGATCTTATCTGGTGGAGGTGTTAAAATAGATGTTGCCTGGCTGAATGTCTTTGATCATCCCAAAAAAACAAAACAACAACCCTGGTGTGCTGAGCCCAGCTGCCAAATTATCCTCAACCAGTTCCCACAATCCATCTCTTCTGACCCAGCAGTCTGGACTATAAATGTGAACCATTCTTAGGGGTGCACGCATGTGGGGGTGCACGCATCACAGAAGCAAAGCGTCACGAAGATAAGCGTCGGGATACAGCAGTTATTACATGGCAGTTAGTCAGGGCAGGAGTCAGGTAACCCTCACTCTGCTGTCCCTTTTAACCATGTGCTTTATTCCTAACCTCCTATGTTCTCTTGCAATCCACTTTCACCGACCAATCCCCCCTCCATCACAACTCATATACATCAGCTCCTCTCTCTTTCCTTCTCCCATGTACAGCTCCCATGCACTTCTCACCTTCTTAAAAAACCTCAGCCCATCTTGCCCAAACACACTGCACAAAAAATCTTCATACAATTCCAAAAACTACTTGCTCTTTATCTTCCTGCTCCTACTGATTTCAGGGGACATCTCCCCCAACCCCGGTCCACCATCCCCCAACCTCAACCCCTACCCTACCTCACATCGAAACCTTAATAATCTTACTAATATTATTTGCACTCCTTCATCTCCTTCTTTCAATTGTGCCCTTTGGAATCCACGGTCTGTATGCAACAAGCTTCCTTTCCTACACAATTACTTTCTGAAAAACTCTCTGAATCTGTTGGCCCTCATGGAAACCTGGATTCAGGATTCTGACACTGTCTCTCCTGCTGCCATTTCCCATGGTGGCTTACAATTCTCCCATTCCCCGAGACCGACAAACAGACCTGGTGGTGGAGTCGCCATACTCCTGTCCCCACAATGCACTTTCCAGGTCATCCCCCCAGTTCCATCACTCTCATTCCCTTCTTTTGAAGTCCACACCATCAGGCTCTTTCGTCCCCTCTCCCTCAGAGTAGCGGTCATATACCGGCCCCCAGGCTCACCCACCCACTTCCTGGACCATTTCTCTGCCTGGCTGCCGCACTTCATGTCCTCAGAACTACCAACCCTTATCCTGGGAGACTTCAACATCCCCATTAACAGCCCCACTTCCACATCTGCATCCCAGCTTCTATCACTAACCACTTCTCTAGACCTCTCTCAGCTCTCAACCTCTGAAACACACAAAGACGGTAACACCCTGGACCTGGTTTTCGCCCAGCTCTGCTCAATCTCCTACATAGATAACTCACCGCTTCCCCTCTCTGACCACAACATTCTCTCCTTTACACTCACAAATCCTCGCTCACCCCAGCACCCTCCTACCTACCATTCAGTCAGAAATTTACAAGCCATTAACCCTCATACACTTTCAGACTCCCTACACTCATCACTGTCCCCAATCTCTTCTTTGTCCTGTCCTGATCTGGCTGTACATCACTTCAATGACACTCTTAGAAGCACCCTTGACCAAGTAGCTCCCCTCACCCTCAGAACCTCCAAACACAGAGTGAAACAGCCCTGGCTCACATCGCAAACCCGATTTCTCCAGCGATGCTCTAGGTGTGCTGAACGCTTATGGAGGAAAACACGCACACCAGAAGACTTCATACACTTCAAATTTATGTTAAGGACATACAGTATAACTCTGCCCTTCACCTCGCCAAACAGACCTACTTCACCACCCTGATCTCCTCACTATCCAACAACCCCAAGAAACTTTTTGACACCTTTCACTCCCTCCTCAGGCCAAAAGCACAAGCCCCTATCACAGACATTTGCGCTGATGACCTTGCCTCCCACTTTATAGAGAAAATAGACAATATCCGTCAGGAAATCCGCTCCCAATCACCAAATTCAGTGACTCCCATCCCTCCCCGCATTCCCCCTGGCTCACTCTCCACATTCGATCCCATCACAGAAGAAGAAGTCTCCAGGCTCCTCTCCTCTTCTCGTCCGACTACATGCACAACCGACCCCATTCCCTCACATCTCCTCCAGTCTCTCTCCCCAGTCGTCACAACTCACCTAACTACAATCTTTAATCTCTCCCTCTCCTCTGGCATTTTCCCCTCCTCCTTCAAACACTCTATCATTACTCCATTACTAAAGAAACCCACCCTCGACCCATCCTGCACAAACAACTACAGACCAGTCTCCAATCTCCCCTTCATCTCTAAACTCTTGGAGCGCCTGATATACTCACGCCTTACCCGTTACCTCTCCACTCACTCCCTCCTAGACCCTTCACAGTCCGGTTTCCGCCCCCTACATTCAACAGAAACTACACTCATCAAAGTGACCAATGACCTTCTGACAGCAAAACGTAATGGTGACCACTCTCTGCTCATTCTTCTCGACCTTTCTGCAGCTTTCGACACTGTTGACCATCCTCTCCTACTCTCTAGGCTCCAGTCACTAGGCATTAAGGACACTGCTCTTTCCTGGTTCTCCTCCTATCTTTCCAACCGCTCCTTCAGTGTTCTGTTTTCTGGCTCCACTTCATCTCCTCTTCCTCTCACTGTTGGGGTACCTCAGGGCTCAGTCCTTGGCCCCCTTCTCTTCTCTCTCTATACGGCCCCAATTGGACAGACCATCAGCAGATTTGGCTTTCAGTACCATCTTTATGCTGATGACACACAACTGTACACATCATCCCCTGACCTTACCTCCGCTGTACTACAGAACGCCACTGACTGTCTGCAGTCTCCAACATCATGTCTGCTCTCTATCTGAAACTCAATCTCTCCAAAACTGAACTTCTTCTGCTCCCACCATCTACTAACCTCCCTAAATCTGACATTTCCCTCTCTGTGGGTGGCACCATAATAACACCCCGACAGCAGGCACGCTGTCTGGGTGTTATGTTCGACTCCGATCTCTCCTTCACCTCCCATATACAATCTCTTGCCCGCTCATGCCGCTTACACCTAAAGAACATCTCTAGAATCCGCCCTTTTCTCACCATGGAAACAACAAAAACTCTCACTGTCGCCCTGATCCACTCCCGCCTGGACTACTGTAATGCTCTATTAATTGGCCTCCCTCTCACTCGACTCTCTCCTCTCCAGTCTATCCTTAATGCAGCAGCCAGGGTTGTCCATCTGGCTAATCGTTACTCAGACGCGTCCGCTCTTCGCCAGTCGTTACACTGGCTGCCAATTCATTACAGGGTACAATTCAAAGTACTTGTTCTCACCCACAAAGCTCTCCACAGTGCGGCACCCCCTTACATCTCCTCCCTCATTTCTGTCTATCGGCCTAACCGACCGCTGCGCTCTGCAAATGACTTTCGACTAACCTCTGCCCTAATCCGTACCTCCCACTCCCGACTCCAAGACTTCTCCCGTGCTGCGCCAATCCTCTGGAATGCTCTACCCCAAGATATTAGGATCATCCACAATTTGCATAGTTTTAGGCGCTCGCTCAAAACGCATTTGTTCAGAGCGGCCTATCACATTCAGTAATCAAAGTCATGTTATGTTTGTGTGTGTGTAGCCCATTCACTATCTCCATCTAACCCCCACCCCCTGAAGATGGCTGGACCGTCATTGTAAATACATCATTGTAAATACAAACCTGTGCTTTGTATCCCCCCCACCTCATTGTAGATTGTAAGCTCCACAAGCAGGGTCGTCTTATTTCGCTTTAATTATTGTATTGTTAACGTTGTTACTTATGACTGTTGTGTTTGAAACTGTTCAACTGTAAAGCGCTGCGGAATATGTTGGCGCTATATAAAGATTATTATTATTATTATTATCTTTTGCCAGTTCCTCCTCCTCTCATCTTCCCCTTACTGTTGGGGTCCCCCAAGGATCGGTTCTAGGCCCCCTCCTCTTCTCCTTGTACACTGCCCCTATTGGTCAAACAATCAGTAGATTTGGTTTCCAGTACCATCTCTATGCTGATGACACCCAATTATACGCTTCTTCTCCTGACATCACGCCAGCCTTTCTAGAAAACACCGGCGATTGTCTAAACGCTGTGTCTAATATCATGTCCTTACTATATCTGAAACTGAACCTGTCAAAGACTGAACTCCTGGTTTTCCTCCCGCTACTAATGTACCTATACCCGACATTGCCATTTCTGTGTGTGTTTCCACTATTACTCCCCAGCAACAGGCCCGCTGTCTTGGGGTCATACTTGATTCCGAGCTTTCCTTTGCCCCCCACATTCGATCACTGGCTCGCTCTTGTCATCTGCACCTCAAAAACATTTCTAGAATTCGACCTTTTCTTACCTTTGACTCTGCAAAAACTCTTACTGTTTCTCTTATTCATTCTCGTCTCGACTATTGTAACTCTCTTCTAATCGGTCTCCCTCTTACCAAACTCTCCCCTCTCCAATCTGTCTTGAATGCTGCAGCCAGGATCATATTCCTCACCAGTCGTTACACCGATGCCTCTACCTTGTGCCAGTCATTACACTGGCTACCCGTCCACTCCAGAATTCAGTATAAACTTATTACCCTCACTCACAAAACCCTCCATGGCTCAGCACCACCCTACATCTCCTCCCTTGTTTCAGTATACCACCCTACCCACGCCCTCCGTTCTGCTGATGATCTGAGGTTAGCATCCTCAATAGTCAGAACCTCCCACTCCCGTCTCCAAGACTTAACACGTGCCGCGCCAATTCTTTGGAATGCACTTCCCAGGTCAATACGATTAGTCCCCAATCCCCACAATTTTAAGCGTGTCCTGAAAACGCATTTATTCAGACTGGCCTACCACCTCAACACATTAACCTAATCTATCCCTGTGTGGCACAGCCAAAAGTTTTACCATAACCAGGTTCCCCGCATCATTCTCCCACATGCTTTATGCCTCCATTAGCCCTCTGTGTCCGTACTGTCACACACCTAACATTATGGCTGGTCCATACAATCAGGGCAACTGTTACCACCCACCTTTCGTGTCTACCTCTTTCCTCATAGACTGTAAGCTTGCGAGCAGGGCCCTCATTCCTCTTGGTATTTGTTATAATCTATGTGATTATTGTTATGCTGTAATGTCTATTGTCTGTACAAATCCCCTCTGAAATGTAAAGTGCTGCGGAATATGTCGGCGCTATAAAAATAAAATTTATTATTATTATTATTATTATTATTATTATTTGAACAGCTGACATGGGCCCCTAACAGCCACTAGTGGAATCGCAATCCACCTATGGCTGTTAACATGTTAAATGCCGCTGTCAATCTCTGAAAGCAGCATTTAACATGATCGCGCGAGAAGCGCATCACAAACCCCGTCCATCAGCACCCATGTCACATGACCGCGGGTCGCCGATGGGTTGGCATGACAACCCGAGGTCTGCAGGAGACCCCTGTTGTTGTTATTGTCAGAATGCTATGAGCGCCGCCCAGGGGTAGGCGCTCATACAGGTGATCATTTTAGCTACACACCGTAGGCTGCAGCCCTGTTCTATGTAGCACAGGCAGTCATATGATCACAGCTTGCAGTCTCCCATGGAGACTATTGAAGCAAGTGAGAAGTACAAAAAATGTTTTAAAAAATATTACAAAAATAAAAAAATGTAAAAGTTTAAGTAACCCCCTTTTTGCCCCATTCATAATAAAGCAATTTAAAAAAATACACATATTTCATATTCACAGTTGCCCGATCTATCAAAATATAAAAAGAATCAATCCAATTAGTGAACGGCGTAACGAGAAATAATATCAAAACACCAGAATTAAAATGCAATAACAGACGATCCAAAGATCGTATCTGCACCAAAATGGTATTAATAAAAATGACAGCTCAGAACACAAAACATCAGTCCTCACCCAGCCCCAGATCACGAAAAACTGAGACGCTACAAGTCTCGGAAAATGGCGACTTTTTATTTTTTTTTTTACAAACTTATGGGTTTTTACAACTTAAATAAAAATGAACCTATACATGTTTTGTATCTGCAAACTCGTAAGGACCTGTAGAATCATAATGGCAGGTCAGGCTTAGCATTTAGTGAACATGGTAAAAGAGAAAAAAAAAACAATTGTAGAATTGACCTTTTTTGAATTTTGAATTTTTTTCTCGTTTTCCAGTTCACTATATGGCAAAACCAATGGTGTCATTCAAAAGTCCAATTCATCCTGCAAAAAACAAGGTTTCACATGGCCAAATGTAAAAAGTTATGTCTCTGGGAAGAAGGGGAGCAAAAAGTGGAAAAACCCAAGGTGATGAAGGGGTTAAAATGTCAGCCTGCCTTGCAAAATACAAGCCCTCACACTATTCAATTGCTGGAAAAATAGAGAATATTACAGGTCTCAGACCATTAAAATAAAAAAATCTTAGAAAATCGGTATCACCATAATTGCACTGATCTGAAGAAACTTTAAGGGCTCGCTCACACCACCGTATAAATCGGATGAGTGCTGTCTGAGTTTATCGGATTGCACTTGGAAAGATGTAATTCTATGGGGCAGTGCTGATGATGACTGATTCTTTTTTTTCACTGGTAGAATCTGTCTGTGAAAAAAATCGCAACATGCTAAGATTTCACTCCGAAAATAGGGAGGCACAGTGAAGCATCCAATATTTATGGAAAGTCTGGCTTCTGGGAGAAAATGAACTAAATTCTTCTCAGCAGCCTCCAGCTATCAATCATAGAGGCGCGGCCAGTGCAGCTTCAGTCACTGGTCAGTACAGAGTGAGCAGTGGCTGTAAATACGCCCCAGCACTGACTGACAGCTGGCTCAGCACTGAGGCACTACCGAGCTTTCAGTGCGACAGCCACACAGCTTTGTAACACCATGAGGCTTGGGTTACACAATAGCATATTCTGTCCGAGTGATCTTCATTAAACAAAATGGATATAAAAGGGACTAATGTTATTTCATGGGGCAGTGCAAATGAACAATGTTTTTCACTGATTCAATAGGCGTGTTAAAAAAATGGCAGCATGCACCATTTTCCTCCGAAAAATCGGATGAGATTACTATACAAAGACACCGAATAGGTTCCAATTTTTAGATATACATTGTAATTCTGTAACATAAGAAACTGTAAGTGGTCTTGTATATGACTTACAGTGGCTATCCACTTTCTTCTCTATGAAAAAAATATATGGATATACTGCTCTGGTAAAAATTAAGTGACCACTGCAAAATTTTCAGTTTGTCTGATTTTTCTCTTTATAGGTATATTTTTGAGTAAAATGTAAGTTGCTCTTTTATTCTATAAACTACTGACATGTCTCCGAATTTTTCCATGCACTAAATTTTGCATTTATTTTCAGAAAATGAGAAATGGTCACAAGAACCAAAAAAATGCAGTGCTTGCAGACCTCAATTAATGCTAAGAAAACAAGTTCATAATCATTTAGAAACAACAATACTAATGTTTTAACTCAGGAAGAGTTCAGAAATCAATATTTTGTGAAATAACCATGATTTTTAATCACAGCTTTCATGTGTCTTGGCTACTTTCCAACAGCCTTTCACACTGCTTTTGACTGACCTTATGCCACTCCTGGTGCAAAAATTTAAGCAGATCTTCTTTGTTTGATGGCTTGTGACTATCCATGCTCGTCTTGATTACATTCCAGAGGTTTTCAATGGGGTTCAGGTCTGGAGATTGGGCTAGCCATGACAGGGATTTGATGTGGTGGTCCTTCATCCACACATTGATTGACCTAGCTGTGTGGCATGGCGCATTGTCCCACTGGAAAAACCAGTCCTCAGAGTCGGGGAACATTCCCTGAGCAGAAGGAATCAACTGGCTTTCCAGGATAACCTTGCATGCGGCTTCATTCATGCATCCTTCGCAAATATTAACCTGCCCAATTCCAGCCTTGCTGAAGCATCCCCAGATCATCACTGATCCTCCACTAAATTTCAGAGTGGGTGTTAGGGTTTGCAGATCACACCAAATGTAAATTATAAGAAGGTGCGATCGCAACCTGGGGTCCACCGTGTGGTGATGGAGAAACCGCAGCTAGAGAACAATGGTGGAGTGTAGCCGCGAGTAAGCACCGTAAACAGAGTTAAACGTCAAAAGCGCCTGACTCTGTTACTCCACAGAGCAGTATGAGAACTGAGAGCACTCTAAGCTATGCCCTGGTAGACATCACAGGAGCATAGTGGAAATGACACTAGTGGGGTCCCTATAACTCACCCCCCCACTACGCTGGTGATTGATCCTGCTCTGACACACGGTGGCTTTTGAGCCAGCACCTGAGGACGCCCAGTGCAGACGCTAAGTTCAAGTGGGAGTTCTCACCCTACACTGCCTGTCTAGAAAACACACTCGAAGTGCTATTAGTGACACACGTGCATACAGGGTGGTAACTGACCTACCAACACCAACACACACACACACAGCAAATATGAATGATATTAGTGCACCGACGGGCACGCCAAAGATCCTTTTATAGACTGTGCCAATCAGACAGGACCTTGCTCGTGGACCAATCCGAAGCTGACACAGGACCTGAGCAGCTGACGACCGACCACCAATGAGAGGTCGCCAGTCACCACCTCACGAGCAGGCTCAGTAGAGCGAATCCTGGACTTAGCCTCAGGAATGACTGCTCACCACTGTCTATTGCAAGATACCATGGCTGGACCTAGAGAGGCACCAGTAACAAAGTGCACAGCCCAAGTCTGAGCAAGATGCTGAGACCGACATCTTTGCTGAGCAGCATCTACTGCGGTCAAGACTAAATGGGAGACCGCAGGAGAAGATAAGGCTTGGAATCCATCCTGGTGCCTAACAATGGGTGCAAGACACTGTGGCTGGTATGCCTCTCCAGATCTCCACCTAACCATTGGATGACCAGGTGTTGGGCAAAGCTGAAAATTAGTCTCATCAGAGAAGATTACCTTACTCCAGTCCTCTATGGTCCAATCCTTATGGCCTTTGGCAAACTTCAGCCTGGCTCTCCTTTGCTTCTCATTGATGAAAGGTTTTTTTCTAGCTTTACCTCACTTGAGCTCTGCCTCAAGGAGCCTATTAAAAACTGTTCTTGCCATGAACTTCACCCCAGCTGCCATTTGCCATTCCTTTTGTACATCACTTAATGTTATCTTGCCGTTGCTGAGTGACATTCGAATAAGATGACGGTCTTCCCGGTCAGTGGAGAATCGTTTTCGCCCTCTGTCGGTCTGTAGCTTTGTTGTCCCCAATGTCTGCTGCTTGACATTGCTGTAATGGACTGCCGTCTTAGAAATTATAAGGACAGAGGCAACACGTCACTCACTGTATCCCTCTGCTAGTAAAGCCAGAATTGAGCCCTTCCTTTCCTCACTCAAGACTTTTCTTTTCAACTCCTTTTGGCATGGTTAAAAGTTATTTTTTCATTCCTATTACTTTTGGGATATTACTAGCACTTGTTTTGCCATCCAGCTTGTCTTATTGCAAGAGGATTGTGACCACCACAGCAGGGTTTTTTATACTTTCCTTCGTTAAATAAGAAGGAGGTGATCACCTAAGCAGAAGCACATTAAGTAGAATGAGGTGTATTCTGGTTGGAATTCAACAGATACTGGAATGGCTGTCAGACATGTAGAGAAGCTGATTTTTATAAAACTGTATATACTATATAATATAGTATAGTAAACTGTATAATATATGGATGACAAGTGAGAAGCAAAATCATCTAACTTTACAGGATGAAACTCTGAACGTTATTTTATACTGCACTCTGAACCTACCCTAAGCCTGCAGATTAACCACATATATGCAGGTAAATAGCATATTTTGACATGACAAGTTCCCTTTAATTACATCATGAACACCTTAAAAATAAAACTCCCCAAAACAATGACATTGAATTGCAACTTTTTTTCTCAATTTACTACCATATATAGCAGGATGGGGAGGGTCACATCTTGCAGGGGCCCATCGAACTCTAGTTACATCAATGCAGACACCCCAGACCAGAGCAAAAAACATGCTAAAACAACATTAGATGCCTGCATATGTCTATCCTCCTGGCTACTCTTTAGCATTGTACTGGATCCTGATATTGATCAACATCTTTAAATTCCCATCAATGAGCGTCATGGTGACCTGTAATTTTAACGCACAGTTAACCGATTGTTCTTAACTAATCCAATATTGACCACGGATTTCAGGTCTTGTAATACAATGTGAACTTGTTCAGCTGATACCTGCTTTATTTGTTGGCTTAAACAATTGTAGATTTCAAGGCAATCCAGAATAGTAGTTGGACGCTTCTTATTCTATGTAATTCTATATTTTACCCAGTCAAGGACACAGTTGATAAATAGTTGAATTACTTCTTCCCGCAGACCCCACCATAGTAAATGCCCCACCATTGAACATCTATTATATTTCCCCCTCTCGCACAATAGTACGGAGCTGTGTTATTGTTACAGCAAGGCCCAGTCCAAATAACAGTATTATTCACGAGGAAGGATCTGTCACATAAATATTTATCTCGCATGAATCAAGCCGTCGTTTTATTTCTGCAGCTGCAGCGCCTATCATAAACTATATGAATCATGTTTCATTCAAGTCCACATCAAAACTTGGAAACTCTGGAGCAATTTTCAGCACTCACTTTTTCCAGGTCATACTGCATGTGACTACAATAGTTGTTTTACATATTTGCACATACACCCTTGGAAAAACATGACAGCCATCAATGCGAGTGAGAAGTAGCTAACCTAAGCCCAGATTGAAAACTGTTCAACATGGGTAGACTTGTGTGTTTTATAAAGTGGATGCTATCTTTACATATCACACCTCAGCCTCTCTCTTTTTATTTTCTTTTTTTTTTCTTTTATTGACTTCGTAGCTCAAACTGTTCCATGGAACTAATGTTGGTTCTTATTCTACAACTTGTCAGGATCCCATAAGTATAACTTAAAGAATTTGTCCCCTACTAGGAAAACCCCTTCTCATACCCCAAGATTGGCCCTGATAAAACAAAAAAGCTTATAATCACCTCTCGTGCCAGGGTCATTCCAGTGGTGTCCACACTCGTGTTCCTGGAGGTCTTGTGTGGTTTTTATTACACGTGAGCCCTGAGCCCAATCAACACTGACATCACTTGCCCCGCCTTCGGACAAATCAAATCTCAAGAGTAAGTCAGGGTTGTGGCTGCTCTCTCACATCCTTATTATGTTCGATTTGTTTGAAGGCGGAGACAGTTATGCCGGCATTGATTGGGCGCCAGGCTTACGTATCAAAGCAATCACACGAGAGCCCCAGGACCGCAAATGCCGACACCACTGGAACGACACCAGCATGGGAGGTGAGTATAAGCTTTTTTTTTTTTATTGTCGCCAAACATTTAGATGATCTAGAACGCATTGTCGGTAGTGAACAACCCATTTAAAGCTACTATTGAGCTTCATTGGTAAGTTTGTAAAAGGAAAGCCCTGCAACTATCGGTAGAAATTCATAATCATGGTGTCTACGTCATGTCCTTTGGGAACCCTCATGGTATTTCAGATAAAATGTCCTAGTCTGGAAGTACATAGTCCCCATAACATTGTTCATTGGTTATTTCTCATGTGCTTCTTTTATTGTTTTCTAACACCCATTAGTCTGGATAGGAAGGAGTCGTGCTAGTGAGACTCAAAGTAGAAAGCTTCATAGTAGTCTCTGTTTTCACACAAGTGATTAACCCAAGTGAATACTTCTGCTGGAGGCAAAGGTATAACTGGTCCTGTACTGTCTAGACCTGTAAGTGACCAGTACAATTTTAAGCATCAAACTACACCAGAGCGCCAAGGTTTACTATTTGAGACAGGTCCCATGACAAATGGTATTAACAATTCACTACATGTTCCCTCCTGTGATCCATCCTAAAATAAAGAGACCAAACACTAAGATGGATTAAATTTGCACCAGCTTTTTTGTTAAATATACAACATAGACAATGATAATATACAAATAACCCCATATCTAAATGATCAAATAAATACAGTTTTGGCCAAAAGTATTGACACCCCTGCAATTCTGTCATATAATACTCAGTTTCTTCCTGAAAATGATTGCAATCGCAAATTATTTGGTATCATTATCTTCATTTAATTTGTCTTAAATGAAAAAAAACACAAAAGAGAATGAAGCAAAAAGCAAAACATTGATCATTTCACACAAAACTCCAAAAATGGGCCAGACAAAAGTATTAGCACCCTCAGCCTAATACTTGGTTACACAACCTTTAGCCAAAATAACTGCAACCAACCGCTTCCGGTAACCATCAATGAGTTTCTTACAATGCTCTGCTGGAATCTTAGACTATTCTTCTTTGGCAAACTGCTCCAGGTCCCTGATATTTGAAGGGTGCCTTCTCCAAACTGCCATTTTTAGATCTCTCCACAGGTGTTCTATGGGATTCAGGTCTGGACTCATTGCTGGCCACCTTAGAAGTCTCCAGTGCTTTCTCTCAAACCATTTTCTAGTGCTTTTTGAAGTGTGTTTTGGGTCATTGTCCTGCTGGAAGACCCATGACCTCTGAGGGAGACCCAGCTTTCTCACACTGGGCCCTACATTATGCTGAAAAATTTGTTGGTAGTCTTCAGACTTCATAATGCCATGCACATGGTCAAGCAGTCCAGTGCCAGAGGCAGCAAAGCAACCCCAAAACATCAGGGAACCTCCGCCATGTTTGACTGTAGGGACCGTGTTCTTTTCTTTGAATGTCTCTTTTTTTCTCCTGTAAACTCTATGTTGATGCCTTTGCCCAAAAAGCTCTACTTTTGTCTCATCTGACCAGAGAACATTCTTCCAAAACGTTTTAGGCTTTTTCAGGTAAATTTTGGCAAACTCCATCCTGGCTTTTTTATGTCTTGGGGTAAGAAGTGGGGTCTTCCTGGGTCTCCTACCATACAGTCCCTTTTCATTCAGACGCCGACGGATAGTATGGTTTGACACTGTTGTACCCTGGGACTGCAGGGCAGCTTGAACTTGTTTGGATGTTAGTCAAGGTTCTTTATCCAACATCCGCACAATCTTGCTTTGAAATCTCTTGTCAATTTTTCTTTTCCGTCCACAACTAGGGAGGTTAGCCACAGTGCCATGGGCTTTAAACTTCTTGATGACACTGCGCACGGTAGACACAGGAACATTCAGGTCTTTGGAGATGGACTTGTAGCCTTGAGATTGCTCATGCTTCCTCACAATTTGGTTTCTCAAGTCCTCAGACAGTTCTTTGGTCTTCTTTCTTTTCTCCATGCTCAATGTGGTACACACAAGGACAGAGGTTGAGTCAACTTTAATCCATGTCAACTGGCTGCAAGTGTGATTTAGTTATTGCCAACACCTGTTAGGTGCCACAGGTAAGTTACACGTGCTGTTAATTACACAAATTAGAGAAGCATCACATGATTTTTCGAACAGTGCCAATTCTTTTGTCCACCCTCTTTTTTATGTTTGGTGTGGAATTATATCCAATTTGGCTTTAGGACAATTCTTTTTGTGTTTTTTCATTTAAGACAAATTAAATGAAGATAATAATAACAAAGAATTTGTGTTTGCAATCATTTTCAGTAAGAAACTGAATATTATCTGACAGAATTGCAGGGTTGTCAATACTTTTGGCCACAACTGTACCAGAAGAATACACTTTGAAATGAAAGGACACTGTCTTCAAATACCCTCACCTCTAACGTGAAATATCAGGTCGTATTGCATCTAGCCATTTTGCGCCACCAATACTCAGAAGCATGGGTTAACCAAACTGGTATTTAGTTATTAAGCCACTACCATATTCCCCTTTACCGTGTGCTTCTTTGCCCCTCAACCCTCAATGCTGGAGTTCCCTTCCCACCACAAGTTAATTGAGTCCACTTGGGAGGTACAGAATCTTTCAAACTCTCACACCCAACCATCCACTATTTTCCATATAATCAAACTTTACTCCCCCAATCACTCCCTGCCATGATAAAAAGAACTAAGCTTATGGGCACTAGATTCTGTGATGGGGGTGGATAAAGGCAGCTAGACTGATTTGCAATATATGGAGTGGGAAGGACTTTTCCCCCTGATATAGGGCAATCCCTTTGTCTTTTTCTGAATCAACACGTTAGGTTATAGGTTAAACTTTCCAGTTCTGGGCACAGCATTTTTAAGAAAACAGGATGGTGAGCAGACTGCAAAGTATGTCCTACAATAAACTGATACAGGATCTAGGAATGTTTAGCTTGTATGGGTCTCAAAATATGGTGGCAGAAACAATTATTCTCAGAAATATCAGATTTTTTCCCCCCCACTAAAATTGCAAAAAAAAAAAAAAAAAAAAAAAAAAAATCGGGAAAGTTTGGTGCCATGGTAATCGAACTAATATGAATAATCATTTTGCCCCTCACCCTCCAACTCCCACAAAAATGGCAGAACAGAGGGGGAGAGTCACAACTTCACAGCACTTTTTTCCTGTTTTTTTGTTCATTATAAAGGTATAATGAATGGTGTCATTCAAAACTACAATTTGTCTTGCAAACACAAGTCCTCATATGGCTACGTCGATGGAAAGATAACAAAACTATAGCTTTTGAAAGAACAGAAGAAAAAAAGAGGGAGCATAGACAAAAAATCCTGGGTCATCGGTGGGTTAAATGTGAACAGTACTATCAACTAACCTTGCATAAATCAATCCTACTATATATATATATATACACACACACACAGTATATATATATATATATATACACTGTATCAGAGAAATTTGCTTCCTTACCCACTTATGAGACACTTCTTCGCTTCTTCCCCCCTGCCTTCTGAACTTGTCATCCACTTTTTTACCTCACTCTAGAGCTTAATTCACATCCACACTCCTGTTCGGTGCTGTAGTTTAACAATGACACTAACCTGATTTAGTTGTGTATACACAACATTTCAATCACTTATAAATCCAGTTGATACAGGTCCAGTAGGTCATCAGACCGGGAAATGCAGATAAAACGGATTTGCAGATTATCTGTGCTTTTGGTATCTTATATAATAAATCCAAATCCAGATGGAAAATACATGCGTTTTTTTCTTTATTAAATCAACGCGTTTCGAAGTATTACAAGTTTCTTCATCAGGACAAGAAAAGCATCCACGGGGTAAGCGAATTAGAACTATACTACATTTCAAATTAGAGATATTTGCTAGTATTGCCGAGATCCCAACCTGCACATGCGCCGCCTCCGAAGCCATTTTCCCGGAGGCCATCACATTACAGCAATGGAAGTGTGGGGGGCTCCGAGCTTTCACAAAATGTCGGCTGAGCCCTCGCACCGCCAAACCTGCCACACCAGCCTGGGATGGGAGTCAGCCTTGCAGCGTCAGACCACCAAACACCCCCTCTTCCCAGCTCCGGCAGAATCACCCACACTCCTGGTAAGTACTGTACATCCGGACTATAAGACTCACCCATCTTTTCCCAAAAAATTTTTGGCAAAAAAAGTACATCTTATAGTCCAAAAAATATGGTACATATTGGGATAGGATCTTTGAGATGGGAATACCCCTTTAACCTTTGATTTAAGCATATATTTCTAGATTTTGTGCTCCATTACAAAATGATGTTTGATCCTGCTTCCAGTTTACACATCAAAAGCCAAAAGACAACACATAAAAAAATTACCGTATATATAATTAACATAAAATTTTGTGTGTAAAAGCATTGCGTTCAACCGGTATACACAGAATATTTTCTCATAATTTAATTTTTGCTGTTCCACATACTATACATAAACCTACCATCTTTGCATCAGGAAATGTGGTTGCGTGCCTCAGATTAAGCAAGGCCTATAGACAAATTGCCTCCGATAATGTTACCCATCAACGATAACTAATTGATGCCATTAAACATGAATGCCTCTCATTTGTTACACAGCTCTATCTTAATGAATTCTGCATATTTATCTCAATGTATCTAAGACTTTATCTCTAAAGTGATTCTCTGGGGTTTACAGGCCATAGAATGACATTAGGCCAACATACAGCAAATAAGTCTGACATTAGTTGAATACTTTGAAGTCTCTTTGCGTCTCGCGTGTAGCCATGAATCACTATTGTTAGTCTTTTTTGTCGTTGAATGCATCTGTACATGGGACGTCAATAGGCATAGATTGATTTAAGATATAAAAACTCATTAAGTTCGATATATCAGGATGTTTTTTCAGCATCTGCCACCAGCCAGTTAAGAAACTCTACAAATGGCCTAAAGTTTCTCGGTACGGAGACTTAAGAAATGTGAGACAAGAATGTTCACTGTGATTCGATGGATGCTGTAACTTAGCAGGTCATTAATCTAACATTAGCGTAAACACGACACTCACCGCACACTTACATTGTGGGAAAGACACTTAACCAGTCCCTCGAAATTGTTGAAAATTAAAATAAGGCTCTATACAACAGCAACCATTACTGGGCTATTATCCAGTATCCTGAGTAATTCTCATTGGTAATGGAAGAGTGGTTCGTACCCACATTGAGTACAGCCCTAAATAAACTTGACTTTATGGACCTGCGTGAATTGCAGCACCATTATATGAGAGTCCATTACTCAACATGTCAAATGCAAGGACTTGATTAAAAGAAAAACAAGAAGCGTTGAAATCTAGAAGTGTGTATGAAAGAACCACTCAGTGTCCTTCATCCAAAAGTTCTTCTGATCTTGAAGGCCATATACGTCAGCTGTAAATCCATCCCTGAAGCTCATTACCTGCTTCAACTGTAAACATCGACAGAATGTTCACAACAGGGGTAGTTACTTTGTGTTTTCATGAAGTCCTATTGCCCCGGTGAATAACGTCTGGCACTGTCTGTATAAGCTCTGGCCTCTCTTCCGCGATGTATAACATGTGGCCCCTCTCTCCAGTGTATAACATCTGGCCCCTCGTCCCAGTGTATAACCTCTCACCCCCTTCCCTGGTATATAACCTCCAGCCCCTCTCCCCCAGTGTATAATATCTGGCCCTTCACCCCTGATGTATAACCTCCAGCCCCCTCCCCTGGTGTATTACCTCCAGGCCCTCTACCCCAGTGTATAACATCTGGCCCCTCGTCCCAGTGTATAACATCTGGCCCCTTCCCCCAATGCATAACCTCCAAGATAACCATTACCATATATATATATTATGTGAGGTAGCGCTGTCATTTAGTTAGCTGATTCTCGCTAGGCAGCGAACAGATCACATCCGGCACAGGTTTTCCAACAAAACATAGCAGTCCATGCGGTTTATTATGCAGCATAAACCATCACAGCAACAGACAGTTCATTTCACCAGTAGTGTTGAGCATTCCGATACCGCAAATTTCGGGTATCGGCCGATATTCACGGTATCGGAATTCCGATACTGAGTTCCGATACTTTTTGCATATCGAATACCGGAATCGGAAGTTCCCATAATGCTATGAGCCAGTTTGATTTGATTCAGCCAATGAGGAATCCTCAGAAGTGTGGGCACATCCTGTTAGTAGTGTTGAGCGATACCTTCCGATATCGGGAAATATCGAATCGGGTCGGACCGATACCCCAAAAATATCAGGTATCGCCGATTCCGATACCGGAAACCCATGCAAGTCAATGGGGCACAAATATCGGAATGAAAATAAAACCTTTCTTTACTTGCACATCCAGTTCGGGAGGGGGGAAGAGTGTGGGCGGAGACTGTTATGAATGGGTCACCAAGGAGGAAAAACCCTAAACATGCTAAGCCCAGAAAAACCAGAGAGGTTGGTAACTATGCAGATTGCAGATCCCTGATCTTACCACACAACTAGCAGCAGCCGTGGAGCGTGCCTACGATGAACCTAGACGCCTCGTCACGGCCGGAGGACTAGTTAAGCCTAAAGCAAGAAAAGGGAAAACTAACTGCCCCAGAGCAGACCCCAAAGGAATAGACAGCCCCCACACATGTATTGACGATGAAACAAGATGAAAACACAAACACAGGTAGGAAAATAGGCTGAGCAAACGATGGGGCCCAAACTAACTAGAAAGGAGAGGAAAGGACAGACACTGTCTGCAATCTGCCCAAAACCCTACAAAATAATGTCTAACACTTCTGATAACAAAATTAACCCTGAAGTCACTAGACTTCTCCCACTATATCAGCACTCTGAAATATTCTGAGGCAGAGCAAAAAGAGGCCAATCTAATAAGGGACAAAAAGCAAATAGGCAAACACAGATAAATAAGAGTGGAAATTCAGCACAGCCCAAGCTGGGGCTGGCTGACCACACAAAAACCTGAATAGAACAACAAAATCAAGTGTGAACATTAACAGAGAAACTTAGCTTAAGCTGACTGGAACAGAGCTGAGAACCAAGACCTGACAAGCAGAAGGAATCACCAGCAACTGAATAGGGCGTCAGCTGTCTTAAATCCAATCTGAGACTCCTGAGATCCAATCGTCATCCTCATTCTCAGGTGGCAGATCTCCACCGATCAAATCAGCCTCACTACCTCCCGTTACCACCAGAGGGTGTCTGGAAGGAGAACTCACAACTGGTGAACCAGAGAATGAACTCACAACAGGAGACTGAGCGTGTGTGTGTGGGCAGGGTCTGTACGGGCCTCTCTTGGATCTGTGCGGGCCTGCCAGGGGTCTGTGCGGGCCTGCCGGGGGTCTGTGCGGGCCTGCCGGGGGTCTGTGCGGGCCTGCCGGGGGTCTGTGCAGGCTGCCAGGGGTCTGTGCAGGCCTGCCGGGGGTCTGTGCGGGCAGCCGGGGGTCTGTGCGGGCCTGCCGGGGGTCTGTGCAGGCTGCCGGGGGTCTGTACGGGCCTGCCGGGGGTCTGTGTGGGCCTGCTGGGGGTCTGTGTGGGCCTGCCGGGGGTCTGTGTGGGCCTGCCGGAGGTCTGTGCGGGCTGCCGGTTGTCTGTGCGGGCAGCCGGGGGTTGTGTGTATGTGTGCAGGCATCGTCCGATGGGACTACAAGTCCCATCGGGCTATGCCTGCTACAATAACATTAATTGACACATTAGCCAATTATGGGACAGTAGCAGTCCCATCATCCGGCTAATGTGTTCAATGTAAAAAAAAAAAACATACATACTACATACATGCTACATATATGCAACATTCATACAACATACATACTTCATATATACTACATTCATACAACATACATACATACTACATACATACTACATATATACTACATTCATACAACATACATACATACTACATGCATACTACATATATACTACATTCATACAACATACATGCATACTACACAATACATAGATACTACATTCATACAACATACATACTACATATATGCTACATACATACAACATACATACTGCATACATACTACATACATACATACTACATATATACTACATTCATACAACATACATACATACTACATATATACAACATACATACATACTACATACACAATACTTATATACTACATTCATACAACATACATACATACTACATAATACATACATACTACATATATGCTACATTCATGCAACATACATACATACTACATACATAATACATATATACTACATTCATACAACATACGTACATACATACATACTACATTCATACAACATACATCCATACTACATACATACTACATATATACTACATTTATACAACATACATACATACTAAATACATACAGTTGTGGTCAAAAGTATTGACACCACTGCAATTTTGTCAGATAATACTCTGTTTCTTCCTGAAAAGATTGCAAACACAAATTCTTTGGTATTACTATCTTCATTTAATTTGTCTTAAGTGAAAAAACACAAAGAATTGTCCTAAAGCCAAATTGGATATAATTCCACACCAAACATAAAAAGAGGGTGGACAAAAGTGTTGGCACTGTTCGAAAAATCATGTGATGCTTCTCTAATTTGTGTAATTAACAGCACCTGTAACTTACCTGTGGCACCTAACAGGTGTTGGCAATAACTAAATCATACTTGCAGCCAGTTGACATGGATTAAAGTTGACTCAACCTCTGTCCTGTGTCCTTGTGTGTACCACATTGAGCATGGAGAAAAGAAAGAAGACCAAAGAACTGTCTGAGGACTTGAGAAACCAAATTGTGAGGAAGCATGAGCAATCTCAAGGCTACAAGTCCATCTCCAAAGACCTGAATGTTCCTGTGTCTACCGTGCGCAGTGTCATCAAGAAGTTTGAAGCCCATGGCACTGTGGCTAACCTCCCTAGATGTGGACAGAAAAGAAAAATTGACAAGAGATTTCAACGCAAGATTGTGCGGATGTTGGATAAAGAACCTCGACTAACATCCAAACAAGTTCAAGCTGCCCTGCAGTCCGAGGGTACAACAGTGTCAACCCATACTATCCGTCGGCGTCTGAATGAAAAGGGACTGTATGGTAGGAGACCCAGGAAGACCCCACTTCTTATCCCGAGACATAAAAAAGCCAGGCTGGAGTTTGCCAAAACTTACCTGAAAAAACCTAAAACATTTTGGAAGAATGTTCTCTGGTCAGATGAGATAAAAGTAGAGTTTTTTGGGCAAAGGCATCAACATAGAGTTTACAGGAGAAAAAAAGAGGCATTCAAAGAAAAAAACACGGTCCCTGCAGTCAAACATGGCGGAGGTTCCCTGATGTTTTGGGGTTGCTTTGTTGCCTCTAGCACTGGACTGCTTGACCGTGTGCATGGCATTATGAAGTCTGAAGACTACCATCAAATTTTGCAGCATAATGTAGGGCCCAGTGTGAGAAAGCTGGGTCTCCCTCAGAGGTCATGGGTCTTCCAGCAGGACAATGACCCAAAACACACTTCAAAAAGCACTAGAAAATGGTTTGAGAGAAAGCACTGGAGACTTCTAAGGTGGTCAGCAATGAGTCCAGACCTGAATATTATAGAACACCTGTGGAGAGATCTAAAAATGGCAGTTTGGAGAAGGCACCCTTCAAATATCAGGGACCTGAAGCAGTTTGCCAAAGAAGAATGGTCTAAAATTCCAGCAGAGCATTGTAAGAAACTCATTGATGGTTACTGGAAGCGGTTGGTTGCAGTTATTTTGGCTAAAGGTTGTGCAACCAAGTATTAGGCTGAGGGTGCCAATACTTTTGTCTGGCCCATTTTTGGAGTTTTGTGTGAAATGATCAATTTTTTGCTTTTTGCTTCATTCTCTTTTGTGCTTTTTCTTTAAGACAAATTAGATGAAGATAATAATACCAAAGAATTTGTGATTGCAATCATTTTCAGGAAGAAACTGAGTATTATCTGACAAAATTGCAGGGTGTCAATACTTTTGGCCACAACTGTACTACATATATACTACAGTCATACATCATACATACATGCTGCATTCATACAGCATACATACATACTACATACTACATACAAACTACATACATACAACATACAGAAAATATGCTGCAGACACACAACATACATACTACATACATACTACATACAATACATTCATACAATACATACATATAGACATACAGTACATATAACATAGAGTACATACTCACCATCACTTGTCTCTTTGATCCCCGAAGGCAGTGTCACCTGTAAAAAATATTAAAATAACAAACAACCGATATACTCCCTGATCCGCAGAAATCCATGAGTGTCCCACGACGATCTCCCGTGAAAACAGCAGCATCAGCTGATGCCACCGCTCTCTAGGGGCCCCAGGAATACAATGACGGAAGGTAGGTATCCTTCTGCACTGTATTCCTCCGCCACTGTAAAAAAATAGTCCCTAGTCTCACTTTTGGCATTGCTGTGTGAGAAAGTTCACACGCAGATTTTGCCTTAAAGTGAGACCAGTGAACTATAGTAACCTCTCAGTGATGCACTGCAGGAGATCGTCGTGGGATGATTGGGGGATTGGGGGATATCGGGGTGCATATGACTTGGTAGCAGGGCAGGCCTTGCAGACTATGAATAAAAAAACAGAATGGGAGTACAAAATGAATAATGTGCTCATCCAGTATGTGGGTTCAAAGGCTTATTGGGGTGTATATGACTTGGTAGCAGGGCAGGCCTTGGAGACAATGCATAAGAAAATAGTCTGGGATTACGAAAAGAATAATGTGAAGTGAACATCCTGTACGTGGCTTGAAAAACTTATTGGGGTGCATGTAACTTTGGGGCAGGCCAGGCCTTGCATTCAATGCAACATTTTTTCAGGAAGCCCTCCTGTACCTCTCGTGAAAGGGATATTGTGGTGCGTTGTAATTCTTGGCAGCCCATCCACTCACTGCATAGGCAATAACAGTTTAGGAGACCCACTGATTAATAATGGCCCTTTTTGGCTAGTTTCACACTAGCGTTTTTTTTGCGCTGCGTTTGGAGTGCACATGAAACGCATGTCAAAGGCGCATGCAAATGCTTGTAAACGCTACATTTTTTTGCAGCATTATTGAACGCATAATGACAAAAAAATCGCAGCGTTTTTATGCGTTTGTAGCGTTTTTCATGCGTTTGCATTTTTTATGTGCAATAAACTGAAGAAAAAATCCTTGAAAAATTCTTGCAAAACACTCCACCAATGGGACACCAGTGGGCGTGTCTTATTGAAATTCTTTATATAGCCCCTGTTTACAGCTGAATTCTTCACATTTGCTTGCATTTGACTTGAGAAACATGGAGCTGCGCTGGAAGAGTTTTGACTTTGACTTGGATCTGGACATGAGGACGGCTCAGGCTTATGCCGTTGCTTGCCATGAACAGAGGGAGAGAGAGAGGCAGCGAAGATGGCAGCAGCGGCGTTTGCGGATACATCCCATCATTGAAGTCCGGGAGAGCCGTGGAGCGTACCACACCCTCTACAGTGAGCTCCAGGCAAACCAGGAGAAATTTACGGATTATACCCGGATGACCCAAGAAACCTTTAACTATTTGCTTGGTCTGGTAAAAGAAGTCATCCAGAGACAGGACACGCAGCTCCGGTGTGCGATTACTCCTGAGGAATGGCTCCTGGTCACATTGAGGTACGTAGTTTTGCTAAACCAATGCCTGCTGATTTTTCTTGGTTGTGACATGTACTCTTCCAAATCTGGCAGAATTATAGTTCTGCCATGTAGTTAACTAAAGGCTGCGGTAATTTTTTGATAGCATGTATTGAACCAAAGGCTGCAGATATATTTTTTTTGCTTGTTTTTTATTTAAACGTGTAATAAAAAATTACGTATACACAAATATTAATTTTTGTTGTTTTCTTTGTGTCACATATTCCTGGCTACTGGAGAGACCCTCTCGTCACTGCACTTCCAGTACCGGATTGGAATCTCCACGTTGTCTGGAATTGTAGCGGCCACCTGCCGGGCTTTTTGGAACGTTCTTTGTCCCGAATTCATGCCCATGCCAGGCGCAGACAAGTGGTTGGAAATTGCCAAAAGATTCTGGACTGTATGCAATTTCCCTAACTGTTTGGGAGCGGTGGATGGGAAATACATCCGGATTATCAAGCCCAAAAGAACAGGCTCTGAGTTCTATAACTACAAAAAGTACTTTTCTACTGTACTGATGGCCATTGCGGATGCAGACTGTATGTTTATTGCAGTGGACTTTGGGGCATTTGGCCGTGGGAGTGACTCCCAGGCTTTTAAGAACTCAGACATGGGCATGAGGTTGTATGGCAACAACTTCAATTTCCCTATGCCACGGCCTCTTCCCAACACCTAAGGTCCGCCACAGCCATTTGTAATGGTTGGTGATGAAGCATTCCAGATGTGCCAAAACCTGCTCAAACCCTACTTCAGCCGTGATTTGGACCTCAACAAAATAATTTTTTTAATTACAGGCTCACCAGGGCCAGGAGAACAGTAGAGTGTGCATTTGGTATACTGGTATCTAGATGGTGCATTCTTGGCACAGTTATTAATCTGAAACTGGAAACCGTGGATGAGGTGGTCAAGGCCTGAGTTGTTCTACATAATTTTGTAATTTCTCGAGAGCATTCAAACTTTGATCTTGATGATGTTGCTCCTTATCCATTGTCTGAATTTACACAGCACCCTCTCAGGTCATCCGTCAAAGTTGGCCAAATGAGGGACCAATTTGCGGCCTACTTCAACTCAGATGTAGGACGGGTGGAATGGCAAGAGCAAATGGTATAAAAAAAATAAAAGGTTTTAATACATGTTGTTGGTATGTTAATAAAAAAAAACTGTTTTGATACCTGTACTGAGTGCATGACATAGTTGTCATGGGAGATTTCAACTATCCAGACATTTGTTGGGAATCTCTCTCAGGCAAAACTAACAGGTCAAGGAAATTCTTATCCTCTCTTGCTGACAACTTTATCTTCCAAAAGGTAGGGGAGAAAACAAGGGGAACTGCTACCTTGGATCTAATCCTTATAAACAGGGAGGAAATAGTTGAGGAGGTAAAAGTGGCTGGGACCCTAGGAGGTAGTGACCATGCTATTTTAGAATTTTGGATAACTAGAGGAGGAAGACCTGTGAAGACTCAGACGGCAAGGTTAGATTTCAGAAAGGCAGATTTTAAGGGATTCATAAAGAGAATTGGAGGGATCCAATGGCTGGATATCCTTAAAGACAAAATTGTCCAGGAAGGATGGGAAATCTTGAAAAATGAAATTCTCAAAGCACAATTGTTAACAATTCCAAAAAAGAGGGAAGAATAGGAAGCATTTAAGGAAGCCAGGATGGATGAACACAGAACTTAAGCACATGCTAAAAAGGAAGAAAAAAAGTTTATAAAATGGAAAGAGGGAGGCATATCTAAAGAAGAATATAATGCTGTCTGCAGAACCTGCAGGGCACAAATCCAGATTAGCTAAAGCTGACAATGAATTGAGGCTTGCAAGAGATGTCAAAAGCAATAATAAAGGATTTTGGGGATATGTCAAAAGTAAAAGAAAAGTCAAAGATGCTATAGGATTTTTACAGGATGAAAATGATGAGAACAGCAATAGAACAACAAGGTTTACCCGTATAGGCCTCCAAACAAATGCACTATCAGGGTGCAGTGGACCCATATAAAGATGGCAACACAGGTGCAAAAATACCAATCAAGCAACTGCTCCAGCCTACCAATACATGGAGGGGGCGATTGCCTGGTATGTTGATGTACAAAAACAACTTGTATGCGGTGCTGTTCACACTGAGGCCATGCACAGCGTCCAGGCCAGCCTAGTACCAACACCCTTCTATTAGTTCAGGCGGGCTGCCCAGCGCTAACAAATGCATGCCGTGTGGAAAACAGACACCGCAGTTTACAAGACCAAATGGGCCCAACTGCACCCTGAATAAAAAGTGCAAAAAACACATTTTAAAAATGGCCTCAGTGTGAACAGCGCCGCATACAAGTTGTTTTTGTGCATCAACATACCAGGCAATCGCCCCCTCCATGTATTGGTAGGCTGGAGCAGTTGCTTGATTGGTATTTTTGCACCTGTGTTGCCATCTTTATATGGGTCCACTGCACCATGATAGTGCATTTGTTTGGAGGCCTATACGGGTAAACCTTGTTGTTCTATTGCTGTTCTCATTATTGGAGGTTTTTCAAGTCCTCTTTCTGTACTGTGCTGTATTATTATTTAGTGTTAGGTACCTTTAAGTGTGGAGATCTTTGACGAAGGTTACGGGCTCACGTATTTTGGCCAAAATATTAACTAATACTCCACATTTTTAAAAAAATATTTTTAAAATGTGTTTTTTGCACTTTTTATTCAGGGTGCAGTTGGGCCCATTTGGTCTTGTAAACTGCGGTGTCTGTTTTCCACACGGCATGCATTTGTTAGCGCTGGGCAGCCCGCCTGAACTAATAGAAGGGTGTTGGTACTAGGCTGGCCTGGACGCTGTGCATGGCCTCAGTGTGAACAGCGCCGCATACAAGTTGTTTTTTTGCATCAACATACCAGGCAATCGCCCCCTTCATGTATTGGTAGGCTGGAGCAGTTGCTTGATTGGTATTTTTGCACCTGTGTTGCCATCTTTATATGGGTCCACTGCACCCTGATAGTGCATTTGTTTGGAGGCCTATACGGGTAAACCTTGTTGTTCTATTGCTGTTCTCATTATTGGAGGTTTTTCAAGGATGAAAATGATGAAATGGTAAGACAGGATGTTGAGAAGGCCGAACTTTTAAATTCCTATTTTGCATCTGTTTTCTCTCAGAAAGGAAGTGTAACATCAACTGTTCTTCACTGTTCTATTAAGGGAATAGAAGAATCCAGGATATCTATAAACAGAAAGATAGTGAGGAAACACTTAGCTAACCTAAATGAATTCAAGTCTCCAGGTCCAGATGAATTACACCCCTGAGTACTGAAGGAGATAGCAGAAGAAATTTTTGAACCCCTCTCCATAATCTTTGAAAATTCTTGGAGAACAGGAGAAGTCCCAGAAGACTGGAGAAGAGCAAATATTGTTCCTATCTTCAAAAAGGGGAAGAAGGTGGACCCAGGCAACTATAGCCCGGTGAGTCTGACTTCTATACCAGGAAAGATCTTTGAACAAATTATTAAACAACATGTATGTCAGTACCTGGATAAAAATGAAGTGATTAAACAGAGTCAGCATGGGTTTGTAACTAATAAGTCATGTCAGCCTAACTTAATTTCTTTCTATGATGGAATCACTGATTGGGTGGATCAAGGAAATGTTGTAGATATAGTATATCTTGACTTCAGCAAAGCATTTGACAAAGTATCTCATACAATCCTTATTGAAAAAATGACTAAGTATGGAATGGACAAGGCAACTGTTAGGTGGATTCATAACTGGCTTAGTGATCGGACCCAAAGAGTGGTCGTAAATGGCTGCACATCCAGTTGGAAGAATGTCTCAAGTGGGGTACCACAGGGCTCTGTCCTGGGCCCTGTATTGTTCAACATTTTTATCAACGATTTAGATGAAGGAATTGAGGGTAAACTGATTAAATTTGCTGATGACACAAAGCTAGGTGGGATAGCTAATACTAGAGAAGAGAGAGAGAGGATTCAAAAAGATATAAATAAACTGGAGAAGTGGGCAGCAACTAACAAAATGGTTTTTAACAGGGAAAAATGCAAAGTACTACATCTGGGCAATAAAAATGAAAAAAGCATATACAGAATGGGAGGAATAGACCTAAGCAACAGCACATGTGAAAAAGACTTGGGTATACTAATAGATCACAGACTGAATATGAGTCAACAGTGTGATGCAGCAGCAAAAATGGCAAATGCAATTCTAGGATGTATTAACAGAAGCATACAGTCTAGATCACGTGAAGTCATTATTTCCCTCTACTCCTCTTTGGTCAGACCTCATCTGGATATTGTGTCCAGTTTTGGGAGCCACATTTTAAAAAAGACATCAACAAACTGGAGCAAGTTCAGAAAAGAGCAACCAGAATGGTGACCGGTCTGCAAATCCTGTCTTATGAGAAAAGGTTGCATAATTTGGGATTGTTTAGTTTGCAAAAGAGAATACTGAGAGGAGACTTAATAGCTGTCTACAAATATCTAAAGGGCTGTCACATTGTAGAAGGATCAACTTTATTCTCATTTGCACAAGGAAAGACTAGAAGCAATGGGATGAAACTGAATGGGAGGAGACACAGATTAGATATTAGAAAAAACTTTTTGACAGAGTGATCAATGAGTGGAACAAGCTGCCACGAGAAGTGGTGAGTTCTCCTTCAATTGAAGTCTTCAACCGAGGCTGGACAGACATCTGACTTGGATGATTTAGCGAATCCTGCTTTTAGCAGGGGGTTGGACCAGATGGCCCAGGAGGTCCCTTCCAACTCTACGATTCTATGATTCTATGATTTTACACTCCCAATACCATTAGCAAGTAGCCAGGTGTCGCAGTAAATTTACGATGCTGTGTTTTGTGCATCATGAATTCACTAATACTCCTGAGTAGGTGACATACACACACAAGTTGTATTACCTTTATAATCTCTACAGTGTGTTCAATTAACAGCGATGGTGGAGATAATACAACTGTGTCAGGTAAAATACCCAGGCCTTGTGTCATGCTGAATACTTAGCACAAATGGCCATTACAATACAGATTAAACTGCAGCATCACTACACTCTTCTGCAAAATATATGGAGAGTTATAGTAACGCTCAGTGGCGTAACTACCGGGGTAGCAGCCGAAGCAGTTGCTTTGGGGCCCGGCCCATATAGGGGCCCGGGTCCCCGGCTCCGATCGGCGCTACCCGGTAGTGCAATGAAGTACAGCGGCGCTCCGGCAGGTGCTGTGGCCAATGGTGTCTAGGGGGCCCGCCGGCCCCCAGCTCCGACTCCCCCCTCCGCCTGCCCTCCCAGCGCCGCCTGCCACTGCCGTCGCAATGATGGAGGAGAGAGCGTCAGCTGACGCTCCCTCTCCCATCATTCCCCGCGGAAGAGGCAAAGGCACGAGGAGGAGGTGAGGATAATGTTTGTTTTTTTAATTAATATATTGTGTGTGTGCTGGACTGTGGGGCCATTCTCTGCGGGGGGCTATATACCCTGTGCTGAGCGCTATATACCATGTGGTGCTGGGTGCTATATATATCATGTGGTGCTGGGCGCTATATATGCCAGGTGGTGCTGGGTGCTATATATACCATGTGGTGCTGGGCGCTATATATATCATGTGGTGCTGGGCGCTATATACCATGTGGTGCTGGACGCTATATACCAGGTGGTGCAGGGCGCTATATACCATGTGGTGCTGGATGGTATATATACCAGGTGGTGCTGGACGCTATATACCAAGTGGTGCTGGGTGCTATATATATCATATGGTGCTGGGTGCTATATATATCATGTGGTGCTGGGCGCTACATACCATGTGGTGCTGGGTGCTATATACCATGTGGTGCTGGGTGCTATATACCATGTGGTGCTGGGTTCTATATACCAGGTGGTGCTGGGCGCTATATACCATGTGGTGCTGGGTGCTATATATATTATGTGGTGCTGGGCGCTATTTAACATGTGGTGCTGGGTGCTATATATATCATATGGTGCTGGGTGCTATATATATCATATGGTGCTGGGTGCTATATATACCATGTGGTGCTGGGTGCTATATATATCATATGGTGCTGGGTGCTATATATACCATGTGGTGCTGGGTGCTATATACCATGTGGTGCTGGGTGCTATATACCATGTGATGCTGGGCGCTATATACCATGTGGTGCTGGGTGCTATATATATCATATGGTGCTGGGTGCTATATATATCATGTAGTGCTGGGAGCTACATACCATGTGGTGCTGGGTGCTATATACCATGTGGTGCTGGGTGCTATATACCATGTGGTGCTAGGCGCTATATACCATGTGGTGCTGGGCGCTATATATATCATGTGGTGCTGGGCGCTATATAACATGTGGTGCTGGGCGCTATATATACCAGGTGGTGCTGGGTGCTATATACCATGTGGTGCTGGGTGCTATATATATCATGTGGTGCTGGGCGCTATTTAACATGTGGTGCTGGGCACTATATATACCAGGTGGTGCTGGGCGCTATATACCATGTGGTGCTGGGTGCTATATATATCATATGGTGCTGGATGCTATATACCAGGTGGTGCAGGGCGCTATATACCATGTGGTGCTGGATGCTATATATACCAGGTGGTGCTGGATGCTATATACCATATGGTGCTGGGTGCTATATATATCATGTAGTGCTGGGCGCTACATACCATGTGGTGCTGGGTGCTATATACCATGTGGTGCTGGGTGCTATATACCATGTGTTGCTGGGCGCTATATACCATGTGGTGCTGGGCGCTATATATATCATGTGATGCTGGGCGCTATATAACATGTGGTGCTGGGTGCTATATATACCAGGTGGTGCTGGGCGCTATATACCATGTGGTGCTGGGTGCTATATATATCATATGGTGCTGGGTGCTATATATACCATGTGGTGCTGGGCGCTATATACCATGTGGTGCTGGGTGCTATATACCATGTGATGCTGGGCGCTATATACCATGTGGTACTGGGCGCTATATACCATGTGGTGCTGGGCGCTATATACCATGTGGTGCTGGGCACTATATATATCATGTGGTGCTGGGTGCTATATAACATGTGGTGCTCGGCGCTATATATACCATGTGGTGCTGGGCGCTATATACCATGTGGTGCTGGGCACTATATACCATGTGGTGCTGGGCGCTATATATATCATGTGGTGCTGGGCGCTATATACCATGTGGTGCTGGGCGCTATATACCATGTGGTGCTGGGCGCTATATATACCATGTGGTGCTAGGTGCTATATACCATGTGGTGCGAGGTGCTATATATATCATGTGGTGCTGGGTGCTATATATACCATGTGGTGCTGGGCGCTATATACCATGTGGTGCTGGGCGCTATATATATCATGTGGTGCTGGGCGCTATATAACATGTTGTGCTGCGCACTATATATACCATGTGGTGCTGAGTGCTATATATACCATGTGGTGCTGGGTGCTATATATACCATGTGGTGCTGGGTGCTATATACCATGTGGTGCTGGGCGCTATATAACATGTGGTGCTGGGCGCTATATATACCATGTGGTGCTGGGTGCTATATATACCAGGTGGTGCTGGGTGCTATATATACCAGGTGGTGCTGGGTGCTATATATACCAGGTGGTGCTGGGCGCTATATATACCAGGTGGTGCTGGGCGCTATATACCATGTGGTGCTGGGCGCTATATATATCATGTGGTGCTGGGCACTATATAACATGTCGTGCTGCGCACTATATATACCATGTGGTGCTGAGTGCTATATATACCATGTGGTGCTGGGTGCTATATATACCATGTGGTGCTGGGTGCTATATACCATGTGGTGCTGGGCGCTAAATAACATGTGGTGCTGGGCGCTATATATACCAGGTGGTGCTGGGCGCTATATACCATGTGGTGCTGGGTGCTATATATATCATATGGTGCTGGATGCTATATACCAGGTGGTGCAGGGCGCTATATACCATGTGGTGCTGGATGCTATATATACCAGGTGGTGCTGGATGCTATATACCATGTGGTGCTGGGTGCTATATATATCATGTAGTGCTGGGCGCTACATACCATGTGGTGCTGGGTGCTATATACCATGTGGTGCTGGGTGCTATATATACCAGGTGGTGCTGGGCGCTATATATACCAGGTGGTGCTGGGCGCTATATACCATGTGGTGCTGGGCACTATATATATCATGTGGTGCTGGGCGCTATATAACATGTCGTGCTGCGCACTATATATACCATGTGGTGCTGGGTGCTATATATACCATGTGGTGCTGGGTGCTATATATACCATGTGGTGCTGGGTGCTATATACCATGTGGTGCTGGGCGCTATATATATCATGTGGTGCTGGGTGCTATATATACCATGTGGTGCTGGGTGCTATATATACCAGGTGGTGTTGGGCGCTATAAACCATATGGTGCTGGGCGCTATATACCATGTTGTGTTGGGCGCTATATACCATGTGGTGCTGGGTGCTGTATACCATGTGTGGCTGGGCTATATACTATGTGGTGCTGGGTGCTATATACCATGTGGTGCTGGGTGCTGTATACCATGTGGTGCTGGGCGCTATATACCATGTGGTGCTGGGTGCTGTATACCATGTGTGACTGGGCCATATACCATGTGGTGCAGGGTGCTGTATACCATGTGGTGCTGGGTGATGTATACCATGTGGTGCTGGGTGCTATATAACAGGTGGTGCTGGGTGCTGTATACCATGTGGTGCTAGGTGCTGTATATACCATGTGGTGCTGGGTGCTGTATACCATGTGTGGCTGGGCTATATACCATGTGGTGCTGGGTGGGTGCTATATACCATGTGGTGCTGGGTGCTATATACCATGTGGTGCTGGGTGCTTAATACCAAGTGGTGCTGGGTTCTGTATACCATGTGTGGCTGGGCTATATACCATGTGGTGCTGGGTCAGCAACTTTAAATATAAAATTATCAATGCTTAACTAATTTGTTTGTATTGACTGAGTTACAAGATTAGGAATAATTGTGTTACATTATTTCTAATTCTGTTACTTAATGTGACTCTAGTATGCATTATCGGTAAAGGTGTGTGTCTTGAAGGGGGTGTGTCTTTGAGGGGGCCCCGTTTAAAAGTTTGCTATGGGGCCCAATCAGTTCTAGTTATGCCCCTGGTAACGCTGCAGGTTCAAACTCTATTCACCTGCCCAGGTGTGATACTGATGCAAGGTCAGGGTATTTTTGAAGTATATATAACATTTATTTTCAACATCATCAATCTGTTTCTTCCACAAACACGTAATAGAGTATGTGGTTATGTTTCTTCCACAAACACGTAATAGAGTATGTGGTTAATTACAAGGTATATCTATAGTTCCTTGCCTTTTTTCTAATAGTTAAATGAGAACGGTACAAAAAAGGCAAGGTAACAATAGATATGCCTTGCACTCAACACCATCCTGGAGGACTGGAGTTGGGGAACCCTGCTGGATCCAGTCTGTGCAATATTACTAGAATGTAGACACTGTTGTTGAAAAGACAAGTCATGTAGATTTGTTTCGTTGCCAACACATATCTACAAGACTGACACAAGAAACATGGCTCAGTAATGGAGATATCTGGTGGCAAAAACGCTAAGAGTACGGCTCAGTGTGTGTACGGCGCAGTGTATGTAATCGGCGATTGACACAGTAACCAATCCAAATATTTTGAAAGCACAATTGCACATTTATTTTGTAACAAAAACTAAAAGAAAAAAAACATTTTTATTAGGAATGACGTTTGGGGGAAGATTGGGATACTTTGGGTGTGTGGAGAGACGAGGAACGACTGGAGGTTGACGAAGGGGTTCTAGGAGAAGGGGCAATGAAAGTACTGGGGGAAGGGAGCTCTGGAATGGACATGGAGGCAGGTTGAGACATTAGGAGGAGAGGGTGGATGGGCGAAAAAAGTTTTTTTTTTTTCTTTGGCACAGGAGTATCCTGCCCAGACCGACTTGCACCCTGTGACCGCCTTACTTTGGTCGACGCCTGGTGATGGTGGACTGTGGCGTTGCCCTGTAAAATAGGGAATGTGGATAACCCCTTTGCTGCTCTGTAGTGACGGTGGCGGTGCTGCTAGAAGTGGCAGTGGCGTTGCTCCTAGCAGGGGACAAAGTTTGGTCGGTGCTCTGAGAAGGAGGCTGCCTGTCTGGGATCTCAGCCAAAGTTCTTGGGGGATTCCGAGGTGGAGAATTGGTAGCGGTGCTCTTAAGATGAGGAGTGTTGGCAGTGCTCCTTTGCTGAGGAGTGCTGGCGGTGCTCTTTTGCTGAGGAGTGCTAGCGGTGCTCTGTTGATGAGGAGTGCTGGTGGTGCTCCTTTGATGTTGACTGGTAGTGTCGGTGGCCCAAGCAGGTTCTGTGGTGGTTTGGCTCCAAGCTGGAGGTGCTGTGGCAGTGGTGGTGCTCCATACAGGAGCAGCGCTTGCCATAGTGGTGGTGGCGGAGGAGTGTCCAGCAGCACTCAGACTTGGGGTGGTGTAGTGGTGTCCGGCTTCACTGGGAATGCAGGTGGCTGTGCAGCGGTATGCAGCAGAAGTCGGTAGTGTGGTGAAGCGAGTCAGCGGTGGAACTGTTGAAAATGACACCACTGACTGCTGAACATACCGATTCTGCTGCATAGCCTGCAAGTAAGCAGTGTTGCAGGCCTGTAACACACTCAGCTGTTGCTCAGGACTAAGGTGTTCTGCCATGCCCTGTTCAATTTTACTGAAAAAATGGTGCACTGGTCTGTTGAGGTCGGCGTCCAGACGGTCAAGGCACTGGTCAACAGAGTGGAAGCGGTGTTCCATGTGGTTAAAACCACGTTCCATCAGGGAAAAACCGCTTTCCATTCTGGTGGACAGCACCTTGAGGCTGCCCTTAAAGGCCTCGCTCAAGAGCATGAACTCGGGCATGACAGGCCTGTCCGAGGCCCTCTGCCGCTGGTGGAGGGTGCCCGCATAACCAATGACAGAGACCTGGGACAGGGGAACACCTGATGGACCAGCTTCCTGGTCACCAGCTGTCTGTGTTGCTGACCTGCAAGATGCTTCCTGGCTGTCAGATGGCTGGGACAGGTCCGAGGTCGATCGATGAAGAACCGCTCCCGGGACAGGTTGCAGGGTGCTGCTCCAAGTGCTGTGGAAAGAAAGGGAAAACATTAGTATCATGCATTTACAAGAAGCATCACCTGTGGAATTGAAAAGCACATAGTAATAACAAACCAAAATAAAAAAAAAAACCTACGCTCTGCTGGCAAGGACCGGTCTCAGGAAAGCCAACTCTCGATAATAGCGGTACTCTCTTCTGCGCCTTGCCGCTGAACCACTACGAACCTGTCCCTCAGCACGAACATCAGTGTTGAAGCGGTCCTTCATCGAGCGCCAACGTGTGCGGATTTTGTTCACTGTTGGAAAAAAAAAAAAAACGTTAGACAATGCACTTAAGGCAACTTAATTATCAGCACACACACCTGATAGAACTTTGCAAACAGTCAATGCTGCAGGCCAAATTTATTATAGACACAATGCAGTCACTGTTGATCCTGAGGACACTGTTACGTTTCCTGCTAGAATATATGTAGCAGCCAAAACAACAGTATCCTCTGGAGCAAGAGTGAAAACAGGATCAAGACAGCAGTTTAAAAAGCAATCACTGTTTTTCCGCAAGGCATTGTTGTGTTTGATGCAAGAATATATCTTGCAAAAAACACAACAGCACCATCAGGACCAGAAATCAAGGCAGCAGTTGAATACAAAAATCAATCACTGTTTTCCACAAGGCATTGTTGTGTTTGATGCAAGAATATATCTTGCCAAAAACACAACAGCACCATCAGGACCAGAAATCAAGGCAGCGGTTGAATACAAAAAAACAATCACTATTTTCCACAAGGCATTGTTGTGTTTAATGCAAGAATATATCTTTCCAAAAACACAACAGCACCATCAGGACCAGAAATCAATGCAGCAGTTCAATACAAAAATCAATCACTGTTTTCAACAAGGCATTTTTGTGTTTAATGCAAGAATATATCTTGCAAAAAACACATCAGCATCATCTGGAACAAAAATCAATACAGTATCAAAGAGCATCTTTATAATTACTGAACACCCTTTTTGAACTCAGAGAGGCGCTGTCCCAGCCATCCATCATCGCTGCGGCCTCCTCATTCCAGAGCTGCCGGGTCACCACTGTGTCTTTGTACTGCTGGTCACGGCTGTCCCACAACGGGATACGCTCCTCAACAAGGTGGATCAGGTGCTCGTTGTCGATGTACACTACTTCTTCGTCATCCCGTTGTGGAACCTAGAAAAAAAAAATATTAGAATGTTTGGAATTTTGGAGAATGAAAAAGATACAAAAAGAAACAGAGAAGAAGCAAGATAAATAAAGACAGAAAAAAAAAGACACATTATATATTCTCCTCACCACAACTTGACTACGCTGCTCCTGCTCAGAATCCTCCCGCTCAGACCGCTCCCTTTCAGACCGCTCCCACACTTTATCTTCACTGCCCGTGTCCGATGTCTGTAAAGAAAAAAAAAAATTAAAACACATTTCTAGAGGCAAATATACTTCCGCAAAGGCAGCAACATCCTCACCTCACGATCAGCTTGGGCCAGTTCTTGCCGAGATGGCGAATACAGTGATCCAGAAGAAGACATGCTGAAATGTAAACAAAAAATACATTAGTACATTATAAAATTGTACAGGACACAAAGACATTATGTTGAAAAATACTCACATTTTGGCTCCTGAAGCTTGAATCCACAGGTGGAAGGCTCTTGGAGGTGCTTGTCTGGTCTATGCAAGGCTGTCTGTAGAGTAATTGTGTGACCCTGAAGACACCTTCTTTTATCTACACGCCTCCCAAACAATGTTGCTTGTTTAGGGGGAGTTTTAGACAAGTGTCTAGACATTGTTTACTCAAATTGCGTGCGTGCACAAGGCGCTGACGTGCGCACGTCAGCGACCACATAGACTGTAAAGCTATTTTTGGGCGCACAACGTGCGCACATGTGCACGCGCGATTTTTTTAACAATGTAAGCGGAGCAAAAAATGCAACATGTAGCGTACGGCGCGTCTGGGAGCACGCTAAACGCTGATGATCGCGTACAATCGCAAGACCCTGCGATCACTATGTTAATGAGAGGTGAACATTGCGCGTGCGCCCGATAGCGCACAATGCGCTGCGCGATAAAATGCTAGTGTGAAACCAGCCTTACTCTCTACAACATATGGACGATGATGGTATTGATGACGACTTAGAAATTTTACACATCCACACCAAGAAGATAAACATCTCAGCTGCAAAAAATGTTCCAAAAAGGCGGTGAATGTCTTGAAAATCATTTTCTCTAGGTCAAAGTTTACCTCTTACTAAAGTGGTACCGAATGAGGCATAGCTCTCTGGTACTCAGCGTGAGATGCTTAACAGATGATGTATTCTGATTTGTCCATGTCCACTTCTTGAAAGCAAGCAGAAAAGAAGGATGATTATGTGGGAATACCTGTGATTTAGGTCAGTAAGGAGGTGATGTCAGGTACAGATAGGTAGGTCGAGGTGAGGAGGAGGCGTAGTAGAGGGAGACAATGAATGTCCCTCTACCAGTCTTCTTGTTTTTTAAAGACTCTGCCGATAACCCCAAAAAGGACATTTGCACCACCGGCCATGGCCGCATCTGCAGGTGTAGTAAAACTACCAGCCTTACCACCACCAGCATGATCAGGCACATGGCAGCATAGCAACAGGCTTTGTTGGTTGAACACCAGGCTCCATGAACAGTGTGTGCGTGTGATACCACTGCTGCTTCCGCTGTTATGCGTGCAAGGCAATCCCCTATCCATGGTGCATGCAAAGATGCCTTCTGGCCTGCACCTGTTGTTGACCACAGTCAAGTTGCACCATAATCAAGCACGTTCACGTCCTTGTCCCAACGCAGCATTCAGTTGTCCATATCCTAGTCATTGGACCGTAAGCGGAAAGACACACCCAACGGCCCACAGGCCACAGTACTAAATTCTCAAATTTGTGTTCTGCTTGTGCTGGAAATGTTGCATTCTATGCTCTTGGGAAATGGACGCTTTCTGCAACCTGATGGTGGTGACCGTAACAAGGTACTCGGTCCCCACCCGGCACTATTTCTCCCGGTCTGCCGTCATGATATTAGACAAGCAAGCACGTGTCCCACAACATTACCCATGCCATCTACAATGTAGGTACAGGGAAAGTGCACCTAACCACGGACATGTGGACAAGTGATTGTGGCAGGGACAGTACGTCTTGCTGATGGCACACTGTGTTTGCGTAGAAAAAATCATGACCCAGTCGGACATTGGGATACCATGTCATAGATGTATGGAGGAGACAGTTTGGGGGAAGGCTTTGTATGTCATATTTACCGTTTTGAACTGTAGCCTATGGGCAGTAGGAAGACAGTAAAGGGCATGGCAGAGAGGAGAGGCTGTGGAATAACGGAGGGACATTTGGATTACTCTGGTAGCAGAGTTTTGGATAGACTTGGTGCTACAGTGCTAGATAGGAGCGTACAGAGTATAAGGTTGCAATACTCAAGGCGGGAGATCATGAGGGCGTGCACAAACATTTTTTAAGTTTCTTTTAATGTACGGATCCAGGAAATGTTTTTGAGTTGGAATGGACAGGAGGAGGCAAGGGCTTTGATATGTAGTTTGAAAGAGAGGCCAGGGTCGAGGATCACCCCAAGGCCACAATCATGCGGAAATATTTGTCCCGGTGTGCCATCCTGGCATTACACAGGCACGTGTCCCACAACATTACCCGTGCCCTCCACAATGCTGGTACTTGGAATGTCCACCTAATCACAAACACGTGGACAAGTGCTTATGGTCAGGGACTATAATCTCATTGAGGGTACACAGTGTTAATATAGTGGAATCCGGGACACACTCAGACCTTGGTATGGTGGCCATCCTCACATGCACAGAGTATTGCATGCCCTACATCAATCTTGGTTGCCCCTACAGTGTACAGCTCCTGCACCTCCTCCTCCTCCTCCTCTTCATCCTCCAGCTACAAAAGTAGCACATCAGTCACAAGCTTGAAGCGCTTCAGCGCTGCCTAATCAAAGTGGGAACAGACTGTGCTGAAGCTAATATGCTTCTGTGACAAACACAACAATGCTGAAGAGAGGTGGACAGCTCTATAACAGCAGGCATATCGGTGAATGAAACCGCTGAACCCACAACCAGGCATGTTTGTGTGTTTCAATGAGTGGAACCTGGTGGCTGCTCTTTGGCGAGCTCACTCACGTGCCATGCCTGGCTCATGCGCTTAATCTAATTGGTCAACTTTTTTTGAAAAATGACACAGAGCTGGCTGATCTGCTGGTAAAAATACAACGCTCTAAATATCCATTTTAGAAAGTAAGCTACAGCTTCATCCGCCCTTGCCGTGATTCAGCAGCGCTTGCTGCATCTGGCTCACCGACTGGTGTGTGATGCCCCAAGGCCTTGGAACTCTACACTGCACGTATAGGAAAGGATTTGTGAGCAGAAGAAGGCAGTTGGTGACTAATCTACTAGCATCAACAAGGTTGTCGGTGTTCAGTTCTGTCTTCACACATAACATCTGAGGTGTGGACATGGATGTCTGACATGTGTACCATCCTCCAAAACTTTGAGGAATCCACCAAGAGAGTGAGCGTCAATGACATCATAATTAACATCTCCATTCTGCTTATCTGTGTTCTAATTTGAATATTGAGAGTTATTATAGAGCGAAAACATATTTACAGTTTAACAGTTGCAAACACAACAGTCCTAAAGCAACTATAACAATAATCCAATAATTAAACCAAAATAAAACTACCCTGCTCGTGACAGCTTACAATCTACACTAAGTAACAACAATAACAATAATTTAACCCAAACAAAACAATCCTGCTCGTGACAACTTACAATCTAAAAAAATGAGGAGGGGAAGATAAAAATTACAGGGGTGTATTTACAAGAAGGTATTTACAATGATGTTTGTACTATGATCTTACTGAGGTTCGTTGTAAGTGTTGTAGGCCTGAGGACAAAGAGGAGGACAGCATGGTCAGTGACGACACAGAAGTCTTGCCTGTAAGCAGTCTGGGATGCATTGGGCTGACTTTATGGTACGCTGCCTTTCCCGAGACCCTCGCGCTCTCAAAATTTGAATGACAGACAGGCAATACTGATTTGTGACACTTCTAGACCCACTTTATATCTCTTAGTCTTGAGGCAGACAGGTGTATTAAAATGTTGCAGTATCAGAGGGCCCTTATAGCAGAATTCTTAATAAAATTACTATCACAAACACTGGCGGCAGATGACACAGTTCATTGGCCAACCAAGGAGTACAGGTGAGAGAGACACAACTCCAATACAGCAGAGGCAGTGGAACAATGGCAAAGTTCTTGTAGAGTTTTAACAGACCCTCTCATCACCCTGACATAGAGGCGCAGGGCTACTTTCACAAGGAATGCAATGTTTTGGAAGATGCTGAGGGAGTACCTTGCTGACCATGCGAACGTCCTCTTTCATTCTTCTGTGCCTTATAAATATTGGTTATCCAAGCTGGACATGTGGCATGAACTGGCTCTTTCTACTGCGTACATGCGCTGTACTCACGGTCAAGGAGCGCACGGTTCCTCACTCTCTGGCAGTTACTGGACAAACAGCACCTTGCTAAATGGCAGTACCACTTTTAGTGGCGGGAGGCTACGGGAACAGTCCTTTGCAGCGCCACTGCTCTAATTACGGAACACGCTACTCAGCCTCCTATGCTGTCTTGCCCTCTTTCTTTTAAGCTGGACACCTGCCTCTAGGTCACTAGGTCTGTCTGTCTGCTGCATTTTGCCGCAGCGTCGGCGCTTCGGGTGCATAGTGCACTGCCCCCCTTGCTGCTCACACGATCACAGAGATATGGTACCCAGGGCCTGGAGGAGAGTCTCCTCTCCTCCAGACCCTGGGTACCATCCGCACATTTTCCGCAAAAAGAATGAGCCTGCTGCATATTTTTCCGTGATGCGATTTAGCTGCGGAAAATTACGCAGCATTAACACGGCATGTGCGGAATGCCATTGAATTCAATGGCTTGCTTATTTTATGTGTTTTTGCAGCAAAAAAACACGGCAAAAACACATAAAATCCGCACGTAGGTACATAGCCTAGGACATGTTCTTCCAAAAAATTCTACAGTACATCCACAACAGTTTCAATTTGAAGGGCTTTGCGGCTCATATCATTCCACAAGATGACACTAGTCTGATACTTTAAATTTTCAGTGGAAAATAATTTCCCCACTGATAGGTTGTGTATGTTTAGAATTATGTAACATCATTGGTGTGATTAATTATTCATACCTATTAGCTTCACAATACATTCAATTTTTTCTTTGAGATTTTTGAATATAATGTGTTGTAAATATAGTTAAAGGAAATTGTTGAATTGTGTTTAACCTCAAATGTGAAACTACTTGTCAATTATCATCTTTACTATTTCTCCATCCAATGTGCGGCTAACCCCCTAATTGATGTTATTGAGTTTCTTTGTCAAGGAAACAACAGCTACACCAATATTACATGCTTTTCCAGTTAATTCATCATGCTGCTGAAGTAGAAGTGAGATTAGGGACCTACATAACATCTGGGGACTGTAGTCAACACTGTGCCAACACCCACTGGGGTATAGCTACCAATTTGACATAGTTTGTGCACAGCTGAACAGAATTGTCATAAAAAAATCCTTCAATAAAATGTTTGATGGATTGTCTCTAGGAAACACCCATATAGTATTATTATTAGCATTATTATTTAGTTATTTCTACAGCGCCATTAATTTCATGGTGCTGTACATGACAAGGGGTTACATATAAATAAATAAATATTGTTTAAACCAAAAAAATTACAAAGACAGACTGTTACAGAGGGGAGACAGAAGGTGGGGGTTCGGCAAATCGGGTGGGGGAGAGCCGGCAGCTCGTGTGGTGGTGTAGTAGTCACATCTCCGACCACCACGCTCTCCAACTGACATCTCTTGAAATGCAGCCGAAACATCAAAATCTCTTTCTTCAGTTCTAGACAATGCATGGGCTCCTTTTAAACATCAGCGGCCAACCAGTTAAGTTTTAGTAGGTGAGGGCTTGTCAGAATCCTGCCCAGGAACACCAGGCTTCAGTTGTTGCAAGTCCTGTCCCTGTGATCTTCCACATAATCTTGCTCTGGCTCTTCCAGGCATGATTTCATCATGAAGATTTAGCCTTTGTAATATAGAGACAGAGTATAAGAAAGAGTACATCAGTGCCTACGCGTTCACCCTCTGCTACTTCTATTTGCACAGTGACTGCCTCTAAGCTGAAGATGATGACGGTGGTAGTAGTTGGTGCCATAACAATTTTAAACCGAATTCTTATTACCGACATCCCCCACTGTAAAATGTGGCCTGCTTTTTTTTAAAAAAGCAACAGAGTGCTGTATATAACTAGAGTAACAGACAGGAAAACACTGGAATACCAGCCTAAAATCCCCAAATTTTAATCACACGTATGTATGAGGCGTGTCACAGATATACCACACTGTAAAATATATATTTTTTTTATTGGATGCAAAAGAGTACTGGATATAACGAGAGTGACAGACTGGCAAAAAAAGTGAATTTAGGCCAAAAATGCCTCAATTTTTGAGACACGGATGTATGAGGCGTGTCACAGATATACCCCACTGTAAAATATGGGCTGTTTTTTAAAATAATGCAACATAGTGCTGTATCTAAGTCCAGTGACACCCAAGACCAAAAAAGAAAACACCCGTAAACTGGCCAAACTTTGAGCACACACAGATATGAGCTGGCACACAGATGCTACTACTACAAATGTATTTTTGTCTTTTAGAACTTTTTTGTGCTAAATACTGCTGTATATAATTCCAGTAACACCCATGACCAAAAAAGAAAACCAGTCTAAACTGGCCAAACTTTGAGCACGCACAGATATGAACTAACATGGAGATACCACTATGACAATTTAAAAAAAAAAAAATTGGGGGCATAAATACTGCTGAATATGAGTCCAGTGACACCCCGAGCCAAAAGAAAAAACAGCTGTAAACTGGCCAAAATTTGAGCACACACAGATATGGAACGCAGATACCACACCGAAAAATGTGTGGCCTGTAGTTTTCTAATTTTTTGGCTAAATGCTGCTGTATATAAGTCTAGTGATACCCTGGATCAAAAAAGAAAACAGCTGTAAACTGGCCAAACTTTGAGCACACACAGATATGAGCCGGAACGCAGATACCACACTGAAAATGTGTGGCCCTGTATTTTTTTTTAATTTTTGGCTAAATACTGTTGTATCTAAGTCCAATGAGACCCAGGACCAAAAAAGAAATCAGCCATAAACTGGCCAAACTTTGAGCACATACAGATGAGCTGGCACAGAGATACCACTAAGACAATTTAAAAAAAAAAATTGGGGGGGGTAAATACTGCTGTATATAAGTCCAGTGACACCCCAGACAAAAAAAAGAAAACAGCCATAAACTGGCCAAACTTTGAGCACACACAGATATGAGCTCGCACACAGATACCTCTTTGAAAAATCTGTGGCCTGTTTTTTGGCTATATAGTGCTGTATAAGTACAGTGCCAGACAGCAAAAAAAAAATTAATTTAGGGCTAAAAAGACCAAAATTTTAAGCAGATGGACGGATGAGGCGTGTCACAGATATACCACACTGTAAAATATGTGGCCTGTCTGTATTTTTTTCGGGGGTTCAGCAAAATAGTGTTAAGAAATTGTGTAAGATGCTCAAAAAACACTACTGAACGGTACCACATAAAAAATAAATATTTCTCTGCACACTCAAAAGGGATGTTTGGGACCCCTTTAAAATTGCTGGATTTTCACTCTGTGCTAGGAATAGGATCTGGCTGTATTGTGCACTGTCAAAAAGCAAATGGAGGAAAAAAAAGGGCTCCGGATTGCTTTTCAATAAAAAAAGCTCTTTTAGCCCTGGCTCAAAAAATTTCAAAGCCAATTACACCTGGGGATAGGTATATACGGCCAAAATATCCCACAGGTAGCAGCAGCAGCACCAGAACACAGGAAGGGAATGGACCCTCTTGGTGTATGCAATGATATGTATATACACACATACAGTGCCTGCAGCGACGTACACTACCCTGCCTGCCTAACACTGGAACCTATATACTCCGGAATTAGTCCTTAGAAGGACTGTTGGTTCGCTCATTACTAGTTGCAAGGAAAACTGTTGCTCTTAGCAACTAACTACAGCTCAGCTTCTTTTAAACAGCTCTGGTGAAATGAAAGATGCTTCGTGATTGGTTGGTGATACACACATACATTCAATTATATATATATACTGTATATATATATATATATACAGCTCTTGCAAAAATTGAGAGACCACTTCCAAATGTTCAGTTTGTCTGATTTTTCTCTTTATAGGTATCTTTTTGAGTATAACGTAAATTGTTCTTTTCGTCTACAAACTTCTGACAACATGTGTCCGAATTTCCAAGCAATAAATTGTTTTTTTTCTGAAAAGGAGAAATGATCAAAATTAAAAATGCAGTGCTTTCAGATCTCAAATAATGCAAAGAAAACAAGTTCATATTAATTTAGAAACAACAATACTAATGTTTTAACTCTGGAAGAGTTCAGAAATCAATATTTTGTGGAATAACCATGATTTTTTAAAACAACTTTCATGGATCTTGGCATGCTTGTTCATGACAGAGCTCAGCTCTGTTAAGACTGTGGTCGCACAGGCTGTGCTATGTCGGTACGCAGGCTATCGCCTAAAACACAGTTAGTTCACCCTGTCCGGGATTACCTTCTTAGTTGCTTTCTCTTTCAGGATGTCCATTCCTTCCTGGGGACTGTCCCACACAAACAGGCCAATATACACAGGCCTAACCAGGTCTGCGAACCTCAGTATGTGCTGTTCAGGAGGGCAGCAGACCCTCTAGCATATTGGCCTGCCGGGACCTTCCACACATGCTCCAATCAGATCCAGTCTGGTCACCTTATATGGTCCGTAGCCACGCCCACCGGATCACATGGCTATGACCTCATCGCAGGTCCTATCTCAAACACCAAGCCATACACACATATATATATACATGCTTACTATGGGTGTTTAGCCACACGCCCCTGGGTGGGTTTGTAGGTGACTGGTCCCACCCATCTCACCAGCCACCTGGAAGCTTCTCCCTGATACAGTGTAACAAAACCTCAGCATTACCTCTGCTGATTAGCACATGTTCAAGCTCCCATCCCAAGGCCACCCACTCTGAGATATATAACGGTCATTTACCATCCTGGCATTCATCCTATATCCATTACCACAATGGATATACCTGTGTGCATGACCCATACAGCGCCCCCTAGCTGTCACAGCGGTCACTGCACCACAATACACAGTGTATATATATATATATATATATACAGTAAGGAGGGTGGTCGAGGCTTGATAACCATCCAAGCTACCATCTCGAATGAAACAAGGAGTATCCAGGAATAAATCAGGAAAATGGCACCAAAAGATGAGATGCTGAGAGAAAGCCTAAGGCAGCAACAACAAAAGATTTGGAAGGAAGAACAGGAACCTGAAGCACCATGGCCAGACAAGTCGCTGCATTTTATCGACAGATAATGGAGGTGGCTGATATGGAGAAATCCTACCAATGGCTGGAGAAAGCTGGACTCCGAGACAGCACAGAGACACTAATCATAGCAGCACAAGAGCAAGCACTAAGTACCAGATCCATAGAAGCTCGAATCTACCACACAAGACAAGACCCCAGGTGTAGATGTAAGCAGGTTGCAGGATGCAGTGACACAAGGAAGGCAGAACAAGAACTAACAATTTAATTGAACAGTAAAGTTACTCCTCACAGGGAGATGAATACTTAAATGGAAAATGATAGGAAAATACACAACAACAATGTAATAGCAGTCCACTCAATAAACTTATTGTGTTCATGGCGTCCTCGGCCATGAATGATCCGATGAGGGTTATAGTCCCAGCAACGGGTGGTGCAATATCCTCAGTGGAGATTCCTCAGTTCGCGGTATATCTTCTGGCGGCAACAGGCGGTCTCTGGTTTGTGTCAGTAGTCCATAAACTTGTGCAGCCAAAGTCAAGGAAGCACAGTAGAGTCTATTGTCGAGGAAGATTTGCGGTGTACTGTCCAGCAAAGAGGGTCACAACGAATAGTCCTGAACCTGGTCCCCGTTCCTATGCCCGTGCGCGGCAATTAACAAAGCTCACGGCCTTTCCTCTGCTGCTGATCTCAGTGGCGTGCTCGCGTGAAGCCGCCCACAGTACATTGCGGGGCTGCTGCATGCTAAGCGGAGTACGTTGCCTACACACCTGCTCTGTCCCCATCAGCGGGAAACTGCCTGTGCCTGTGCACACTTTTCTCTCTGCCACGGCTCCTGCCTCTGGGTGAAAAGGTGTAGAAGGTCAAGGCAACAGTGATTCCAGTGGTGATAGGAGCCCTTTAAACAGTGACCCCTAAGTTGGAAAAATGACTGCAACAGATCCCAGGAGCAACATCTGAGCTGACTGTCCAGAAAAGCGTAATGCTGGGAACAACTAAGATCCTGCGCAGAACCCTCAAACTCCCAGGCCTCTGGTAGAGGACCCGAGAATGAGAAAGGCCAAAAAATACCAGGAAAGGCCAAAAAATACCACCCCCAGTGGGGGTGGGAAGGAAGTTTTTTTTGTTTTTTTTTATATATACTGTATATATGCATATATATATATATATATATATATATGTCCTTCTCACCCCCCACTGGTCTTTTTCTTTTTGTCTATGGTAGATTTGCACTAAAAAGGCATTTTTGGAATTTAAAAAAAACAACGGATTTTACTTTAATATTTTAGTAATATTTTTAACAGACTGTAAAAATGATGTTGACAGTATTATAAATTCGGTACAACTTAGCCTCTTATCTAGTTCTTACATATCCTCATGGTTCCCCTGACGAAGGAAGTTCTATTCCAAAACACGCGTCGGGGCGCGTTCACAGGCATTCCCAGGCACCATCCACTGGCTCATTAGGTATTACTCTGTCCATTCCTAGCTCCCATTTCTTCTTTTTTCACATTGTGTGGCACCTCAGCAGTGTCACCCTTCTAATTGTGCACTGCATATCATTCATTTATTTTTCATTGCACTTCTTATTCCATTGCACTTTGTATGCACAGCAGTTGTTATTATATGCACACTGTATATATACATGGGGAAAAAAAGTAGTCAGTCAGCAATAGTGCAAGTTCCACCACTTAAAAAGATGAGAGGCGTCTGTAATTTACATCATAGGTAGACCTCAACTATGGGAGACAAACTGAGAAAAAAAAATCCAGAAAATCACATTTTCTGTTTTTTTTTTTCATTTTATTTGCATATTATGGTGGAAAATAAGTATTTGGTCAGAAACAAAATTTCATCTCAATACTTTGTGATATATCCTTTGTTGGCAATGACAGAGGTCAAACGTTTTCTGTAAGTCTTCACAAGGTTGCCACACACTGTTGTTGGTATGTTGGCCCATTCCTCCATGCAGATCTCCTCTAGAGCAGTGATGTTTTTGGCTTTTCGCTTGGCAACACGGACTTTCAACTCCCTCCAAAGGTTTTCTATAGGGTTGAGATCTGGAGACTGGCTAGGCCACTCCAGGACCTTGAAATGCTTCTTACGAAGCCACTCCTTCGTTGCCCTGGCGGTGTGCTTTGGATCATTGTCATGTTGAAAGACCCAGCCACGTTTCATCTTCAATGCCCTTGCTGATGGAAGGAGGTTTGCACTCAAAATCTCACGATACATGGCCCCATTCATTCTTTCATGTACCCGGATCAGTCGTCCTGGCCCCTTTGCAGAGAAACAGCCCCAAAGCATGATGTTTCCACCACCATGCTTTACAGTAGGTATGGTGTTTGATGGATGCAACTCAGTATTCTTTTTCCTCCAAACACGACAAGTTGTGTTTCTACCAAACAGTTCCAGTTTGGTTTCATCAGACCATAGGACATTCTCCCAAAACTCATCTGGATCATCCAGATGCTCTCTAGCAAACTTCAGACGGGCCCGGACATGTACAGGCTTAAGCAGTGGGACACGTCTGGCACTGCAGGATCTGAGTCCATGGTGGCGGTGTGTGTTACTTATGGTAGGCCTTGTTACATTGGTCCCAGCTCTCTGCAGTTCATTCACTAGGTCCCCCCGCGTGGTTCTGGGATTTTTGCTCACCGTTCTTGTGATCATTCTGACCCCACGGGGTGGGATTTTGCGTGGAGCACCAGATCAAGGGAGATTATCAGTGGTCTTGTATGTCTTCCATTTTCTAATTATTGCTCCCACAGTTGATTTCTTCACTCCAAGCTGGTTGGCTATTGCAGATTCAGTCTTCCCAGCCTGGTGCAGGGCTACAATTTTGTTTCTGGTGTCCTTTGACAGCTCTTTGGTCTTCACCATAGTGGAGTTTGGAGTCAGACTGTTTGAGGGTGGGCACAGGTGTCTTTTTATACTGATAACAAGTTTAAACAGGTGCCATTACTACAGGTAATGAGTGGAGGAAAGAGGAGACTCTTAAAGAATAAGTTACAGGTCTGTGAGAGCCAGAAATCTTGATTGCTTGTTTCTGACCAAATACTTATTTTCCACCATAATATGCAAATAAAATAAAAAAAAACAGACAATGTGATTTTCTGGATTTTTTTTTTCTCAGTTTGTCTCCCATAGTTGAGGTCTACCTATGATGTAAATTACAGATGCCTCTCATCTTTTTAAGTGGTGGAACTTGCACTATTGCTGACTGACTAAATACTTTTTTTCCCCACTGTATACTTTTTGGTCATTTATTATTATATTGCGCATTGTATGCATATTTTTTGGGGGGGCTTCAATAAGTGTACAGTCATTTCTTCTACTGTATAGCATTGAGCCTGTTCTTTCTGGGTATATATTTTACCCTATGTTGAAGTTTATTATAATTCAACATTACGCATTTATTTGGGATGCCTTTTTATTTATTTTAAGTGTACACCCATTTATATTTCAATAAAGGTGTTTTTATTTTTACGTGTTGCTGTATATATTATTTTCATTTGGCACTCTGTCAGCATCATCTTCCACCATACTCATTGGTATTGGGTTCTTCTACCGGATGGTCTGCCATCCACATTTCTAGAGGGGTTGTGGATTTTTATCACTATTTTATTATCAGTATTAGTATATTACCCTCATTGTTCTAAATGCCAAAGAATATGTGGTACAGAGGCCATGGGCTCCCGTGGCATCTAGGCCAGGATACAAATGAAACCTTCACACCCCGTTTTCTGAGCACCCTGAATGACATGTTACAACTGAAGAATGTTGTCATGTACAGAACTAATGGAAATACCCTTAGTTTATAGGTCTAAGCAGAGTTACACAAAGTATTGCTTGGGTTCAGATCTGGCACCTTTTTGGCCTCTGATAAGCTTATCTTGTTACCTGGTGGCTCTTATTACAGTTACTAATTAGACATCTTATAAGTGACCCCGATCTTTGATGCCAACCATTAACCCTTTTTCCTGAATTTGACCTTGTCGGACTCAGTCTAATGATTTCGTGACTCATCTTGAACTCATTTGTCCTGTCTGCGTGCTCAAGTATTTATCTTGTCTGTCCACAGAAATGTAGAATAATCGTGTAGTAGGGATCATTTGCTTGCTAGTCCTCATTATCAAATACATAACAAAGGGATGTTCCAAGAGTAAATGATAGAAATTCATTTTACTGCTTCATGGACTTAAACTATTGTAAAACACGACCCACCAAAGGTATTTAAGGTGAGGACTGGGATAATATGGAACAAATGCAGACAGTGAAGGCAACCACAAACCACAATTTTGGCAACTCAAAGTGTCCATCCATGGATTTCATCTACGTATAAGTTCAACTATTTGTAATAGCGGAAACGATAATGTAATATCTCAGCATTTCTTATTTTTGGCCATTAAAGTCAAGAAAACTGGTTACTGACAGATATTTTTTCCCAGTAGCTCTATCCAGTCTTGAGAATACTTTTCTTTGGATATTAATTAGCTGTGAGTTAATGAAAAACATTATAAAATTATATGTTTAAAGCAATGAATCAACCCTATCCACGTACGCAGAACATCATCTATGGAGCCAGTGTAAGGAATAAAACACATATGGACATTTTTCTGGTGACCTCTTACCGGGCTTCCTCTGCAGATGCTGCCTCTTTTTGTGAAACTCAATCCTGGCTAATTTACAAACCCCATCAAGTTGTTTTAAGAAGATGAACGTTGGCTAATTTCCTTAAAATATCACCACATCATCAGGTTTCCTGAATACCAGGGTTCATCTCTGGTGGAAACAAAGAAAGGAGCTCTTGATGTTGACAAGACTCCAACAAAGAGTGGTCATTTTTTAAAATAAGTCTATAACTTGCTGACAGAAACTAAAATTCCTCCAGGGTAATTGATACCTGGAGGTAATTAGCATATTAATATCATATCATACAATAATAAGTGATCACAAGAGATCATCCCTAAACTAATATATGGTCATCAACAAAGTATCAGTGTACTGTCTTCCATTCTGCGTAGAAGAACTAACCAAGGTTTAGAAAAATTGTTAGACCTTCAATTCTGTAAAAAATATTTCCCACCTTTTAAACCACAGGGTTTTCCCATCATTTGCTGATGAAGGCAACTAGTCAACACCTGAGTATTTGGACATTAAACGTCCTGCTTCTATTATGGTATTAGTATCTCCAATACTACTAGTGTTTCAGCACTACTACTCAGACTCCGCTGTTGTAACTCTGCTACTGCATTGATCTGCTATGTTACTCAACAGTTCCAGCTTTGCTACATCAATGAATGCTGCTCCAGGTCTGTTACATCAGTCAATGCTGTTCTGGCTCTGCCACAACAGGAAACCCTATACTAGCTTTGCAACATCCCTCAGCACTGTTTGAGTCCTGCTACATCATGCAACTCTGTTCCAACTCTGTAACATCAGTTTCTATTATACCAGCTCACCTACATCAGTCACCGTTGTTCCAACTTGCCTATTCTGCTGCAGAAGCGCCAACTGTCCGTGCCATGGTCATCACTTTATGATCATAGTGTTAGAATCTGCTCAGTTTGTGACTATCCACCATTTTCTTGTAGTGTTCTGGCTGCTGGTCTTTTTCCACCGGTGCTGGGTTTGTCTTGGGTCTGGTGATTGTATCACTCTTTATTAACCTGCACCTGCCTCCCATTCCTTGCTGGACAATAGTGTTAATCCACTTGAGTTCTGGCTTGGAGCTTTGCTTTGCCTTCTGTGTGTTTAATTTGCGGAGTGCTGGGACCTCTGATTCTGCTAGTCTTAGTTTCTGTTTTCAGTTTGCTTCTGCAGCCTTCTTTGTGTTTTCTGTTAGGAGGTGACCCGTTTTTGAGCCCAGTCCTTAGATCTTTCAGGGACCCCCCTCCCCCTATCTATAGGTCTTCGCTTGAGATTAACCTAAGATCATCTGTGGGTCTATTTGCAAGGAATGGGTCGCCCACTCCATCGTAGGGTATCAGCCCAGTCATAGTGCAGGGTCAGTTTTTCCCCTTCTAACCTAGTCCTGTGTTGCAGAACCGTAACACATAGGGGGTCCAATCTGTGTAATGGAAGGATTGCAAAGCTCAACTCTGTGTCTTCTTCACAATTTTTCCACCTGGATATGCAAGGAAGTGCAGCTTGCCCTATTGACTTGTATAGAGCTTTCCTGTGCAGAGAAAAAGCTGTGCAGTGAACATGGCACGTAATCACAGCTGCATCCCCTTCACTTTCAGAATCAGTCCCAAGGGTTGGACCCTTAAGAATCAATTAAGGGAGTGCATTTACTTGAAATATGCCATTGCTTACTAATTCGGAAATGCCCCTTTAACGCAATGCAATAACATTGCAATTGAGGTATGGCGACACCAAATGGGACCTTACCTCTAAAAAATATATTTACCAGTAAAATCCAACACTGGATACTTTGTTATTCGCCATCATTTTAGGGTCATATAATTGACACCAATCACTACACCAATATCTGGCATCTGTAACGCTGCTGTGACATAGCAGAACCGGGGTATAATGGAGCTAGAAGAATACAGCAGTGTTAGTTTTTTCCTGCGGTGAACATTTGACCTCTCTTATTACTACAATGAGCTTTTTGGTGACTGTATTAAATATTTTCTGTTGGCCTCATTGTAAGTTCTCAACTGCTTTATGATCATAATTGCACATTAAAACACCAGATCTGCGAGTGGTACAACGCCGTACAGCTACCTATTTATAAAAAGCCGAATAATTAATCCCACATGAATGACAACTGCTTTGTAATTTATTCCCCTTTGTTTGGCTGTGGTTTGCAGAAACATGAACTCTGAATTAGTGAACTATGTGTGTTTCAATCTGGAATCCATATGTTGTTATTCTCTTGCTCGATTTATCAAAACCCCCAAACCCTGGGAAAGGTGTGTGCCACATCCAAAAATTATTCATTAATGTCCTATGTTTCAGATTTGTTTTATTTGGAGATACAAAAAAAAAAAAAAAAGTTTTTCATTTCGTACATCTGGGACCATTTTGAATGATTGCCAGGAGGGGAAAAAAAAAGAGAGAAATCCAGGTCATAACTAACGATCGACATCCCCTTTTAATCAGATGAAGTCGTCATAATGTGTCTATGTTCTTGGGGAAGCGAAACCTTTTCACCTCCTGCTGATTCGCAGTAGCCTTTCCATGTCAGACACTGAAAGGCATTTTCGTCACGCAAGGAATTACTAGGATTTTACCCTTCTACCTTGGAAAGGCAAAAATGATGCCCACAAAAAGGGTAAATTTGCTGTTGGAATTTTTTTTAAATTCTTCTGAAGCATCTAAAACCAAAAATAAGCAGTTTTGCTAAATAATTTCTTACCATTTTGTTTACACAGCTCCAACGTGGATCAAATTTGCTTGTTCGCGTGGATTTTTCCTACAAATTCGATTTGCAGAAAAGTTATTTTCCATAAATTTAATGTTCCTTATTATGCTCTGGGGTCTCTCCAGACCCCAAAGCACAATGAACATGATATGTAGAAAAATGTAAATAAAATAGTTACACTAACCTCACTGCTCACTTCTCCAACCCCTACGCTACTCACGGCCACTTGTGTGGTCTTTATCTCATCTTCAGATCGCCGCCACAAGCGCTGAAGTGAGGGTTCTTCATAATCTTGAAAAAGGGACACATCACCATGATGTCACGACATTCGTTGTGACCTTGTGGTCAAATGCGCAGAACCGTCCCAGGCCTCATCAGACCCGGGATTCAGTGTGGGAGGCCCAGAGATTTCAGCGCTTGCAGTGGGGATCACAGAATGGAATAAGGAGAGGGAAGCGGGGAGGTGAGTATAGGAATATTTTTTATTTTTCGATATTTTGATGGCCATTTTCAGTTTAGCAAACTGGCCAACATTTGCTGAATCTGACAAAAACAAATTTTAAACAATTGCCGAATAAGCATTTTTGTAAATTTTGAGTAGAAGTCAGTTTCATCTTTGTCATACCTTACTATAAAATGTCACCTATTTCTTGCTTTTCTGCTGAACTTATGAAGCAAGAGTTTTTATATACTTTTTTACTTTTACACAAAAAAATAATATTTATCAGCACTTTTGTAGTATATTTAACTAGCATTTAAAGTTTTGGGAGGCAATACTAAAATTAGCATGTTTTTTTTCTATTTTGTATGCCTTTTGCTGCCATCAAATGATCACTAAAGTGTTAATGCTTTAATTTAGACAAATAATCTAAACAACTTAAAAAATTTAAATTATTTTAAATTTAATTTGCGAAAACTTTTACTTTTATTAATGTGTTAGTAGACAGTAACTTCCCATTGTCAGGTCTCTGACTACCATCTTCAAGCATCTCCCTACCCAGAAAAAAAAATTGCATTAAGCAAGGGTTAAACTGGAAAAAATTGAGTTATCTCTGATGTCACGGGTATTGGTTGTATATCACAGCTATCACAGGGAGTGATGATGATTGCACATCTTTCGAGCCCTTGTCATCATTAGGTGAATGTATAGCATGTGGCACAAAGGGGTTCATTTTTTTAATATTATCCTATATAGAATGAGGTACCCTCCATCCATACAGTAAATAAAAAAAGATTAAAAACGTTGTTCGTTTGAACCTTTTTACTTTTTTGGAACACCATATTTTTAAAGTGATCTTTTTCTTTTTGTTTCTACCCTATGTTACACATATGTTGGTGGATATGGGTACAGTAAAAAATTAGTTAGATGTGCATTTGTTCATCAGACAGGGTTTTAGGAAGGCCATATCTTGTGGTATGAGTTTTTTTAATTTTTCCTATGATAAGCCGTTTTGTAATTAGTGTTAAGGACTCGCAAATATGAGGAGCCATGAAGTGGCTTGCGAGCTTAATTTATTTTGGCCAAAATACTAACCAATACCTTATTTAATGTACTCATTGTATGCATTAATTTTTTGCACTTATCATATCAGTTTTTGCAGGATGCAGCCGGGCCTCTTTCTGTTGGCTTGGTATGGGGCATCTGTCACTGTGTTTTGCATACTATAGTGCTAGAGCAGCCCGCCTTATAATACTATGGGCGTCATTAATAGGTTGCAAGCCAGACACTCTGCATCACACTTGCCTGTGTGACTGGCGTCCAAAGCAAGCATTTATCTATGTGCATTTTTTCTACTAGGCAGCTAACCCCTCCATGGTCTGGTAGGTGTGGGGTGGTTGTTTTATCAGTGGATTGCACCTGTGCTGCTCCTTGCCTTTATTAGTGGAGGCCGGCTGCATCCTGCTACGTGTGCATTTGTTCATCAGACAGGGTTTTGGGAAGGCCATATCTTGTGGTATGAGTTTTTTTACAGTAAAAAATTAGAATCGTGAGCCCTTTTGAGACTTGAATACTCATATTAATGGTGCATTTTTTGGGCAGAGTTCTGGAATACGTTGATGTTATTAAAGCAGCAGGAAATAATAATAATAATAGTGGCAAAGACACAGATAGGAGAGAGCAAAAATGGACCATGCCTGCCAAATACATTAGATGGTCGAAAGATGGTCTTGGCCGGCCATCCCATACACACTCACTCATTCAAGCGCTCCTGTGTTCTTATGTCAGAGCCACTGCCAGAAATGTCTGGTAGCACCTTGTCTCCTTAAGAACATAAGTATCGGCAGTCTGAAGTTAATTGTTCTAAGCTGGTTTGGCAATCATTAATCAAATGTCTATGGGGGGGCTTTACTCTCTAATTGTTCATATTGCTTATATTATGGGTCCCGTTACACATAGCGACGCTCCAGTGATCCCGACAATGATACGACCTGGTAAGGATCACTGGTACGTGGTCACTAGTAAGCTGTCGAACAGGTAGATCTACTCAACGATGCAGCAATGATGCGGCGATCCATATAACGACCTCGGCGGTAATTGGGACCTTGTCAGAAAGCAGCTATTCTGACAACTCTGACCTCGATAGGTGTGCTTCAGAGTTGCCAACGAGGTGTCACGTGGAACCGTCTTGTGTGACGCGACCCGCAGGTCGGTAACTAAAACAACAAGACACGGCACGTGTAACTGTCCTGTGTGACACGACCCACAGGCCGGTAACTAAAGCAACAAGACACGGGGGCAGGAGAAACAATTACAATGGTGGCCCTGCGATAGGGAACGGGGACGTGGAGACCTCCTGCACTTCCCTGAGTCAGTGTCTCTACACTCCTAACGATCCCTAGGCCGGTTCCGCACTGGGCACCGATCAGGATACCTGAAATCCCTAGCTCGCCCTGAACCAATCCCTTCCTAGTAAAGTGGATGGTGCAGAAACTAATCCCTCCACTGCACTAACACACATTGAGGAAAGTGACAAACAGGGAAACACCACTTAGCTTTGCTCTGTTGCTAGTGCTCCCAGCAACAGAGTCCAACACCTGAGTGCATCTTTTCCTCCAACTGGATCCAACACCTGAGTGCAGCTTTCCAGCAACAGAGTCCAGCATCCGAGTGTAGCTTTTCAGCAACAGAGTCCAGCATCTGAGTGCAGCTTTCCAGCAACAGAGTCCAGCATCTGAGTGCAGCTCTCTTCCAGCAACAGAGTCCAGCATCTGAGTGCAGCTTTCACCATAGCTGCCACTCCACCAAGCTTTGCAAGAACTCCTCACTGACACCATAGCTGCCACTCCACCAAGCTTTGCAAGAACTCCTCACTGACACCATAGCTGCCACTCCACCATGCTTTACAAGAACTCCTCGCTGACACCATAGCTGCCACTCCTCCAAGCTTTGCCAGAACTCCTCACTGACACCATAGCTGCCACTCCAGAATTCTGACTGAGCTGCCAGGAACTCTCTCTAGCTCCTTCCTTCACCAAGGATGGTTGGAAAACACCAATATCACCAACCATGAGTGAGAACACCTGACACACCTTTATAGTTAGGAGCCAGAGTCTCACACCTGTGAGAGATTCCCGTGCAATAACGCTCACCACCACCAGGGGCAAACTAGAACAAAAGACACCACTGTGCAATAACCCCAATGACCACCGGGGGCAAAACCAACTCCAAGCAACCAGCTCAAAGGAAAAAAAAGGTTACTTATTCAAAACCTGTCACATCCAACCTGGATCATGACACGAGGTTGCTCGTCGTAGTTATGGCGTCAAACACAGCGATGCATGCTGGCCAGTGGGACACCAACGATCAAAAAATGGCCTATGACATTCGAGCACGATCAGCGACATCGCAGTGGGGGGGCCGGTCACGCTATGTGTCACACGCAGCGAGATCGCAGGCGAGGTGGCTGTTGCTTCACAAAACCTGTGACGTTTCAGCGATCTCGCTAACGATCTCGCTATGTGTGACGGGGCCTTATGTCTCTCAAACAATCCACCAATAATTGAGAGTCATAAAATGACTGACCTCAGACCTTTATGTGCAATCTAATAGACAGTAGGACAATGCTTTTAAGATTGCAGTGGCCTTCCTTACCTCCGTTTACACCTGAATAGAGGATTAAAATTTGGCCTTTGGAGGATCCTACCTCAAACAAACCTACAGAAAATCTTGTGAAACCGAAATAACATGATTGATTTTGCATTGATACCACCTCAACCAATCAAAACTACAGAAGGTTTTCTGATATCAAAATGACATCACTTAGTTTGATCCCACCCCAACCAATCAAAAGTACAGGAGGTATTGTGACACCGAAATGACAAAATTGAGTTTGATCCCACTCCAACCAATCAAGCCTACGGGAGGTCTTGTGACAATGAAATCTGCAATTACATCATTGAGTTTAATCCCACACAGGGTTGCCAATGCCAACCTTCCAAAAATTCCAGAACAGTCCATAAAAATTGGGCCCTTTTTACCACTGTCCATAAAAATATTTTTAAGACGGCCGTGATTTTTTTGGAAACTGAAGAAACTTCTACCGATTATTTTGACTTTAATTATATCATCATTGTAAAGTTTAAAGTGAATGTAGCTGATGTCTGATGATATGTCTGATGTCTGATATCAGAATTATGAGCTGTAGATATGGATCACTTATAATCATAATGATTACTTGTGGATTTCCAATATGTCCATAAAAAAATATTGTCTGTCCGTGATTTTTTGATAAGTTGTCGAGAAAAAAAGTCACGATGGAAAACCTTGGTTCCATCTCAGCCTCAAAGCTATTGAAGGTCATGATATCCTGTGCTGTGCTTGTTGGTTGGAGGACTACAAGTGCCAGATAATCTAAGCAAGGCAGCTGAGCAGTACGGAGGTTGTATTTTAAGTGCAGAGCTGCAGGTAAGTGCGTAGTTAAAAGCAATATCATAGTTTAACACAAGAGCATAGTTTGATGTTTTCCTTACTAGTTTCCATAGTTTTTCTGCTTTTATCTGTAGTGTTTATACCCATTTATTATGTGCTCCATGCACAATGCTACCCAGTGTGCGTCTTGTGAGATGTATGCATGCCTTGTACAGCCGTTTGAGGATGAATATATCTGCACTCGACGTCAGCGAGTTACTTGTTTGGAAGCCCAGGTAATGTGCAGTTTGCAACACTCAGGAGCATTGCAAACCTGGAAAGGAGTTTAGAGCTCACTGAGAATACGCTGTTAGGGCCAGTGATATGGAGTAAGGCTGTGTGCACACGTTGCGGATCCTGCCGCAGCGTTTTTGGCCCTGCGAGGCCGTAGCAGAATTTGCTGCATTTTACAGTACCATTTTAATCAATGGAAACTGATAACCGCAGAACACACGGGGCGGAATTTTCCGTGCGGATTTGCTGCGGTTTCAAAACCGCAGCATGTCAATTCTTTGTGCGGATTCTGCAGCGGTTTAGCACCTGATCAATGACAGGTGTCAAACCACAGGAGAAAACCGCAGAAAATCTGCAGATAAACCGCAGGTCTTTTGACCTGCGGACTTTCCCAAATCTGCACGGAAAAATCCGCAGCACCTTCCACTACGTGTGCACATACCCTAAGGGTGAAGTGGGGAAGATCAGCACAGAGAAGAATACAGCTGGGTAAACATTACAAGAAGAGGTAGGGGGGAAAGTGCCGAGGAGCCCAGTCCTCGTCTGGCACAACCTAGTAAATGTGCCTGTTTGGGCTCGCTCCAACTTGCGATTAAATCGGACGAATGCAAAACTGTTAAAAATCAGATTGCATTCGGACCAACATTATTCTAGGATTATGTGTTCATCTGCGATTTCTTTTCCAGCTCGGATAATATTACTGGAAAAAAAAATCGCAGCATGCTGCTATTGTACATGAAAATTGGATCACATTCACCAATAGAAGTCAAAGGGTGCGAGAAAAAAAATAACACAGCACTCGGGCTATGAGAGTGCCATCTGATTTTTACGCATCCATGTCCTTGAAACCCCGGCATCTCTGCAGCCGCGTACAGTAAAAGCATAGCGTGACCCAAAAAATAGAATAGATAGATATAAAGATGTCAGTGACATACAGCTCTGGCAAAAATTAAGAGACCACTTCCAAATGTTCAGTTTGTCTGATTTTTCTCTTTATAGGTATATTTTTGAGTAAAATGTAAATTGTTCTTTTAGGCCTGTTTCACACTTCCAATTTTTGGCGTCAGTCAAAATCCGCCGTTTGGGGGAAAAAAAACGGATCTGACGGATTTGCCTGGCAGATCCGTCTTTTTCCCCATAGGCTTCTATTGGCGGCGGATTGTGACGGATGGCCTTCCGTTGGGTCCGTCATGCGACGGATCCGTCATAAAATTGGCGGGAGTCAGGCAGAAAAAACGTCCCTAGGAACGTTTTTTGCCTGCGTCGAAAGGACGGCTGGTGAAGGATCCGACGCCTGGTAGAATGGACGCCTATGGGCGGCGGATCCATCCCAGGACGGAAACCGTTGATGGATTCCGTTTTTCCAAACTGAGCATGCACGGAAGAATTTCCCTTCCATAAATTTAACCCCAAAAATCCATTCTGGCACAGAAAAGTCTCTCTCTCTCTAGAATCATGTTCATTTACATTGCAAAATCTGCAGTTTCGACGGATCCGTCAAAAAGCGCATGAAACATGAAAAAAAACAGATGCAACTGATTAAACGGATCCGTTTTTTCAGCAGATCCACTAGTCGGATCAGTCAAAAAAAACGGATCAGTTGCATCCGTTTGCTTCCGTTTTTCACTAATTTTGACGGATCCCACATTCCGTCAAAACGGCGGATTTTAACTGATGCCAAAAAACGGAAGTGTGAAACAGGTCTTAGTCTACAAACTTCTGACAACATGTCTCCAAATTTCCGAGCAATACATTTTGTTTGTTTTTTTCTGAAAAGGAGAAATGGTCAAAATTTAAAAAAAAAACAGTGCTTTCAGACCTCAAATAATGCAAAGAAAACAAGTTCATAATAATTTAGAAACAACAATACTAATGTTTTAACTCAGGAAGAGTTTAGAAATCAATATTTTGTGGAATAACCATTATTTTTAAAAACAGCTTTCATGCGTCTTGGCATGCTTGCCATCAGTCTTTCTCACTGCTTCTGGCGCAAAAATTTAAGCAGTTCTTCTTTGTTTGATGGCTTGTGACTATCCATCATCCGCTTGATTACATTCCAGAGGTTTTCAATGGGGTTCAGGTCTGGAGAATGGGCTGCCCATGACAGGGTTTTGATGTGGTGGTCTCTTAATTTTTGCCAGAGTTGTATGTAACGATATAACAAAATGCCATCACTAAGTTTGATAACACCTCAACCAATCAAACTTACAAAAGTTCTTGTGACTAAATTCATTGAGAGGTGTAGCTTGTAAAATGGGGTCTCTTATGGGGGGTACTGGTGTTCTGGCACCTCAGGGCCTCTGACAATATGACATGGCCTGCTCAAACCAGTCCAGCAAAATGTGAACTCCAATATGGCGCTTCTTCCCTTCTGAGCTTTGCACTGAGCCTCAAAAGAAGTTTTCGACCACATATGGGGTTTTGGCGTACAACAAATTTTGCACAACAAATTTTGGGGTCCATTTTCTCCTGCTTTCCTTGTGAAAATAAAAAATGTGGGGCTAAAATAACATTTTAGTGAGAAAAATTAGATTTTTTATTTTCATGGCTCTACACTGTAAACTTCTGTGAAGCAACTGGGGGTTAAAAATGTTCACCTCACATCTGCATACATTCCTTGAGGGGGTCTAGCTTCCAAAATTGTGTCACTTATTGTATTTTTTTCACTGTTTTTGCCCATCAGGGGCTCGCCAAACGAGTCATGACACTGGCAGACCATTCCATAAAAGTCTATGTTCCAAAACATCACTCCTTTTCTGAGCCCTGCCATGAGCCCAAACAGTAGTTTACCCCCACATATGGGGTATTAGCATACTTAGGAGAAATTGAATAGCAGATTATATGTTGCGATTTCTCCTGTTACCCTTGTGAAAATGTGGAATGTGGGACTAAAAAAACCTTTTTGTGGGGAAAATGTGATCTTTTTTTTATTTTATATAAACTTCAGCAAAGCACCTGAGTGTTTAAAGTGTTCACCACACATCTAGATAAGTTCCCTGAGGTATTTAATGTCCAAAATGGTGTCACTTTTGGGGAGTTTCCACTGTTTAAGCACATCAGCGGATCTCCAAACGTGACAAGATTTGACATGTTAATTAATTAATGGGGTTCCTTCACTTCCATGCCCTGCTGAGCGCCCAAACAGTAGTTTTTGACCACATATGGGTTATCGATGTATTCGAGAGAAATTGAACAACAAATTGCATGGCAGAATTTATAATGTTACTCTTGTGAAAATGCAAAATTTGGGGCTAAAACATTTTTGTGGGGAAAATGTGATTCTTATATTTTCACGGCTCAACGGTATAAACTGCTGTGTAGAACCTGGGGGTTCAAGGTGCTCATGACACATTTAGAAAAGTTCCCTGAGGGGTCTAGTTTTCAAAATGGTGTCACTTGTTCGGCATTTTCCACTGTCTAGGTACATTAGGTTCTCTCCAAACGCAACATGGCGCCCGCTAATTATTCCAGCAAATATTACATTAAAAAAATCAAATGGCACTCCTTTCTTTCCTAGCCCTGCCGTGTGCCCAAACAGTGGCTTTTCCCCATCACTATGCTCAGCTGAAATTGTAGAACAAATTTTGGCATCCATTTTCTCCTGTTACACTTGCAAAAATAGTAAAAATTAGAGTTTTTACACATTCCAAAAACTCCTGTGAAGCACCTGAAGGGTTATTAAATTTCTTGAATGTAGTTTTTAGCACCTTGAGGGGTGCAATTTTTATAATCGTGTCACTTTGGTGTATTTTCTGTCATGTAGACCTCTCAAAGTGACGTCAAATGTGATGTGGTCCCTAAAAATGATTTTGTAAATTTTGTAGGAAAAATGAGAAATCGTTAGTCAACTTTTAACCCTTATAACTTCTTAACAAAAAAATTATGTCTAAAAAATTGTGTTGATGTAAAATAGACATGTGGGAAATGTTATTTGTTAACTAGTTTGTGTGATATAACTCTCTGATTTAAGAGCATAATAATAAAAGTTTGAAAATTGAAAAATGTTCAACATTTATCTCCAAATTTTCATGTTTTTCATAAATAAATGCAAGTTATATCGAATAAATTTTACTAATATCATGAAGTATAATATGTCACGAATAAATATTCTCAGAATCAGTGGAATTCTTTAAAGCGTTCCAGAGTTATAACCTCATAAATTTTCACTGGTCAGAATTGTGAAAATTAGCCTGGCCATTATTGTGCAAACAGCCTTGGGGGGTGAGGGGGTTAATGTTGATAAATGTAGAGTAATGCCCCATTGCTGCATATACATTAAACTGGAGTATAGTTGGGACTACAGAACAGGAGAAGGGCTTGGATATTCTGGTTACGAGTATGCTGAGCAGCAGCACTCAATGTCAAGCAGCAGCCGCCAAAACAAACAAGATTTTATGGTGTATAAAAAGAGAGATAAAATCCTGTATCCCAATGTATTGTTACCCCTTTATAAATCAATTGTGAGGCCACTTCTAGAATATGGGATCCCGTTTTGGGCTCCACATTTTTAAAAGGACATTCAGAAGATAGAGTCAGTACAAAGGCGGCAATTAGATTATTACAAGGGATGGACTCATATGATGAGAGGTTGGAAAAGTTAGGCTTGTTTAGCTTAGAAAAAATATGCCTCAGAGGAGATCTCATTTACATGTATAGATATATGTGTGGTCAATACAAAGAACTGGCACATGACTTATTCTTTCCAAAGACCATGGTTAGGAGCGGGGGGCATTCGTTACAGGTGGAAGAAAGGTGATTCCTACATCTAAATAGGAAAGGGTTCTTTACAGTTAGAGCAGTCAGACTGTGGAATGCCGACCACAAGAGGTAGTAATGGCCGACACTATGACAGCTTGTAAAAAAAGGGCTGGATGATTTCCACAATACACATAACATTGTGGGTTATAGTTATATTAGTGACAAAGTGTACTATTGGTGGAGAAAGGTTGCACTTGATAGACCTGGGGCTTTTTTCAACCTATGTAACTATATGTAACGATATATCAAAATGTCATCACTAAGTTTGATCCCACCTCAATCAAACCTACAAAAGTTCTTGTGACTAAACTGACATCATTGAGTTTTTCCCCAGGTCCAATTCATACCTATGAATTCTTTCTTATTTGAGGCTTTTTTATGTTAATCCTATATAAAGAGAATAGTCACAATCTTTTTATACACAATCTAGAAGTAATGCAACTTTGAGTCTCAAACCTATATGTTAAAAATGATGACAGCTATCCTTTCCGCCTCCAAGTTGACAGGTAGCCTAATCAGAACATATAGATCAGTGTAGCAGGTGGAAAATAGTTCATGCATTATCTTAAATCTCTATTTTAATGTTTTAGAGTTTCATTCAACTCAAAAGCAGATAAGTCAATCATGTGTCCCAGACATAATATCAGCAAATGCATTACACAATTCTTGGCAGCATGTCTGGCAACAGAATGGTATAAAATTGCCGCTGGCAGAATGTACAGTATGAAATCAGCATTATGGATGGGTCAGTGCGTAAACTAATGAGGTTGCGTGATTTGCACAAGAACATAATCGATCAAGTTTGGGCGAGTATCAAACTCGGTAATAAACATGAAGTTACCAGTGAAAATCATCCAACTTACATAGCAAGCCTTTCGTTAGCCATTTGATAATCACTCAGAACTCCATGTGTCCACTGAAATGGCTGTGCCAAGCCAGGGCAGAATCTAAAGGGCAGAAAAGCATAGTTGGAGATGCTGAACTGACATATATAAGAAGAAACCTTATCCCACCCACTCGTGGAGAAAATTGCTGTGTTCTATTTTCCCTTCCCACTGATAGATGAAGCCTAAGGCTGGGGTCACACTGCCCTGTGAGAGGCGCTAAAAGCACGCATTAGACACGGACCAATGATTCTCTATGGGGTCCCTCGCACCAGCCGTATATTTCTCATCCATATTCTACGCTCCATGCCAATCGCAGCATGCTGCGATTGTCAGCGTACTACGGCCGTAATACGCCAATGCAAGTCTATGGGTGCGCAAAAAATACGGATTACACACGGACCACACATGTGACTTGCGAGAAATACGCACCCGGTGTCTTTTAGCAATGCCGACAATTCAGTGCGCTATACAGTAAACTCACACTGACAGGTTTAATAAAGAAACGAAAGAATAGATATAGACACATAGAATACATACATATATACACTCACTGGCCACTTTATTAGGTACACCTGTCCAACTGTGTGTTAAGACTTAATTTCTAATCAGCCAATCACATGGCGGCAACTCAGTGCATTTAGGCATGTAGACATGGTCAAGACAATCTCCTGCAGTTCAAACCGAGCATCAGTATGGGGAAGAAAGGTGATTTGAGTGCCTTTGAACGTGGCATGATTGTTGGTGCCAGAAGGGCTGGTCTGAGTATTTCAGAAACTGCTGATCTACTGGGATTTTCACGCACAACCATCTCTAGGGTTTACAGAGAATGGTCCGAAAAAGAAAAAAAATCCAGTGAGCGGCAGTTCTGTGGCCGGAAATGCCTTGTTGATGCCAGAGGTCAGAGGAGAATGGGCAGACTGGTTCGAGCTGATAGAAAGGCAACAGTGACTCAAATTGCCACCCGTTACAACCAAGGTAGGCAGAAGAGCATCTCTGAACGCACAGTGCGTCGAACTTTGAGGCAGATGGGCTACAGCAGCAGAAGACCACACTGGGTACCACTCCTCTCAGCTAAGAACAGGAAACTGAGGCTACAATTTGCACAAGCTCATCGAAATTGGACAGTAGAAGATTGGAAAAACGTTGCCTGGTCTGATGAGTCTCGATTTCTGCTGCGACATTCGGATGGTAGGGTCAGAATTTGGCGTAAACAACATGAAAGCATGGATCCATCCTGCCTTGTATCAACGGTTCAGGCTGGTGGTGGTGGTGTCATGGTGTGGGGAATTTTTTCTTGGCACTCTTTGGGCCCCTTGGTACCAATTGAGCATCGTTGCAACGCCACAGCCTACCTGAGTATTGTTGCTGACCATGTCCATCCCTTTATGACCACAATGTACCCAACATCTGATGGCTACTTTCAGCAGGATAATGCGCCATGTCATAAAGCTCGAATCATCTCAGATTGGTTTCTTGAACATGACAATGAGTTCACTGTACTCAAATGGCCTCCTCAGTCACCAGATCTCAATCCAATAGAGCATCTTTGGGATGTGGTGGAACGGGAGATTCGCATCAGGGATGTGCAGCCGACAAATCTGCGCCAACTGTGTGATGCCATCATGTCAATATGGTCCAAAATCTCTGAGGAATGCTTCCAGCACCTTGTTGAATCTCTGCCACGAAGAATTGAGGCAGTTCTGAAGGCAAAAGGGGGTCCAACCCCTTACTAGCATGGTGTACCTAATAAAGTGGCCAGTGAGTGTATATATATATATACATGCATTCTATGTGTCTATATCTATTCTTTGGTTTCTGTTAGAAACCCTGTCATAGGGCTCCATTATATGTCCATTTTGCAAGCCTGAGAGAAAAAGTCACCATACGGATGCCATACGGATTTCATACGGATGCTGACATGCGCAAAATATGCGACCACACCTTGATTACGGATGACATACGGAGCACTGTTTAGGGGCCATTCATCCATATTACGCATGTAAAATACTGACCGTTTTTTGCGTCGGTTAGTGTGACCCCGGCCTAAGAGTTCTGCTTCCTCGCCCACTCACAAAGAAAGGCTGTGAGTCCCTCTTCCTCCTCCTACTCATAGAGAAAGCCTGTGAGTCCTGCTTAGCCTACCAACTCATGAAAAGCCCATGAGTCCCACTTCCATACTCTCTCATATAGAAAGTCTGCGGGTTCTGCTTCCCGCTCCTACTTTTAGAAAGAATTCTTGTAAGTTCTTATTTCCTCCCTACTCAACAAAAAAAATCTGAGTTTTGCTTTTCACCTCCCACTCATAGAGAAAGCTTGTGGGTCCTGCTTCTCTCACTCACAGAAAAAGTCTGAGTTCTGCCTATCTGCCCATAGAGAAAGCTTGTCAATACAGCTTTCCCACCTTCATGTAGGTTCATTCCTTCATTACTAAGAAATCAGTGTTTGAAATGACAAATGAGGCTGAAAAGTTATTTGTGGATCCGAAGCTTCTGTCACTCCAGCTCTATTCCCCACCCAGCGCCGCCTCCTCTTACTTCAGTGTTTATGCCTTGTAGCTTCAGACAAAAAGCTGCCATTCAAACAGGAGGAGGTGGTGCTGGGAGGGGAATAGAGCTGGAGTGACAGAGGCTTAAAGTCTACAAATAGCCTTATATGAAACTTAGTAAAATGTTCATATATAGCACATAATATAACAAAACAAACTACAAGGTGGGCCATTTATATGGATACACCAAAATAAATTGGGAATGGTTGGTGATATCAACTTCCTGTTTGTGGCACATTAGTATATGGGGGAAAAACTTTTCAAGATGGGTGGTGACCATGGTGGCCATTTTGAAGTCGTCCATTTTGGATCCAACTTTATTTTTTTCAATGGGAAGAGGGTCAAGTGACACATCAAACTTATTCAGAATTTCACAAGAAAAACAATGGTTTGCTTGGTTTTAACGTAACTTTATTCTTTCATGAGTTATTTACAAGTTTCTCTTTGTTTACAGCCATTGACACGTCGCAGAGGTTAACACGTGAGGAGCGGATAGAAATTGTGTAGATGTCTGGTGAAGGCAGTACCCGGGTCACTGCCGTAGATTTCAATGCAAGACAGCCTACACAAGAAAACTGTCACCATTCCCATTTTCTTTAGGTGTATCCATATAAATGGCCCACCCAAAAAAGTTTGACTCATCACTGAACATAATGTTCTGTGTAAACTGAGGGTCCTGTTCCAATTTTTGTTTTGCCCATTCTGCAAATCCAGCGTGCCGATCTGGGTCACCAACCATTCCCATTTTATTTAGGTGTATCCATATAAATGGCCCACCCTGTAGAAAGAAAATAAAATATAAAAAACACTGTTATAAAATCATGCACACTAATCAGTATTCATGGTTCCAATAATTGTCTCTAAAAGTCCATGAATGTTCCATTTCCAGAATATATAGAGTAGAACACATTTAAGTGATCTTGGATTAATTCTGTTTATACTCTATAAATGTGCAAGAATAATAGGAAAAATGTCCACTCAGCAGCTCTATTGTGTGTGTGATATTCAGCAGTGGCTTCAAGAAAAGCACATTTTTACTACCACCTGATACAATTGTGTCTTGATAGCCAGCTTTGTACTGGCGCATGCACTGTGCTATACATGTACCAAATGTGCAGAATTTTGTTATGTCTCAGCCCCTCGTCCCAAATTCTCTAAGTGTCTGTTCAGCATTTGAGTGGAGAAACAGGGTGCATGTGCAACCACTCTCCATTCAACTTCTATTGACAGTTGTTTTTCAACTGTAAAGAAATGGAGGACTCAAGACGCCAGTTCTAGTGATCAGTGGGTTCCCAAGTAACAAACCTACATGTATCTAAAGGCCCCATACACATTAGAATAACGGCAGTCGAACATGCTGATATGCTCAGATGACAGTTTAATGTGTCTCAGGAATCTTCCCCAATAGATTATGCCAGGGGAGGTAAGGATTTAGCATGTCTGATTTTGAAATGCCAATCCTTTTGTGCTCGGTGAGATAAGCCGACACCTAAGTCAACTGGCAGCTGTGTTCTCTTGTAGTGTACACAGGAGCACTCAGGAGATTGAGGGCTCCTATGTATGAAGGAATCGGGAGAGATATCTTGGTCCAGCCATCAATAATCAGCTGACAGTTATCTATTGTGTATGGAGCCCCCAACACTTACAGTAGCTATCCAGTGGATATGTGATAATTGGGGCTGGAGAGCACTCATTATTTAAGGCACCTCCACCAGGTGGGAGGTGCCTGTGTAACATTGTAGTGTGTTCCTAAAACATCCTGCTCAGTTTTCAGGTCCCAGCAATCATATTCCTGTATACCAGCCTTTCTATCTGCCGTACCCTCCAGCCTGTCTATCTGCCATGCCTGCCAGCCGGTCTATCTGCCGTGCCCACCAGTCTATCAGCCGTGCCCATCCGCCTGTCTATCATCTGATCCAGCCTGCACCTGCCAGTACTCATCTTCACACCAGCCGGTCCCATCTGCATCCGTGGTACCTGTCTTCTTACTCCACCAGCCTGCATCTATTGGACATTCCCTCTGGCCGTCCCAGCTACCTGCTCCTAGGGGTCAGCTGCCATCTATCCAAGGTCAGCTCTTGAGTAGCACCTGGACCATATCCCTTGTCTCTCCTCGGATCTCGGTATCTATGATACTGTTTATGTTTTGTCAGATTGGGTGAGGCTCCCAGTCTCACCACTCCAAGTCTTCCTTGGGCTCTGGCTCAGTGGTTCCACCAGCCAGCCCATTACAATATACATATATATAGAAAACAGTAATAATTTTTTAACCCAGTATATTTGTAAAGTTGCTTCTTTTTTTATTTGGTAGGAATAGAGTAATAGTTGCAAAATTATGCATACCCTTAAAGGACAAATAGTCCAGAACAATCCTTCATATTGTAGAATTAGCTTAGTAATAAATAACCTTCCTGCTTACATAAAAAAAATTGACATCTCCGATCTCAAGTGGTGCTACAACCTATAAAGTCATTGCCCCCACTGGGTATAGGGCATGGATGCAAGCATTTTATGGTGGCTATAACCCAGCGGTGAAGCTTTCCTACCGTACAAAATGCTTCAATTACCATTGGGAACTAAGTCTTAAGTATTTCTAATCCAGGCAAAGCAGAAAAGTCCCAGTCTTGGGCTAAGTGCTGCGGCTTTACAATCTGACACTGCTCCTTTGTGACTGCTATTTGTAGTAGGAACAGGAGAGCTAAACTTTCTCTGGACATAATCGGTTTGGGCTGGTCGAGCTTCTGAATGGTGTCATTTATGTGACTTTCCAATTTCACCTGCAGCCAGTAATTGAAGTTAATGGGGGAAGAAGTAGCCTTTGCCCTCACACACTGCAATTTGTTGTCTTAAGAAGAGGCTGCAATATATTAAGGATCCAAACAAGGAACATCCTTGTTACCCATTAAAAAAACAGTGAGCATCCCTGCTTCTATCTATCTATCTGTCTTTAAAGTTAAAAAATTGCAGCAGTGCAATTCGTTTGGCTTCCAACAGTAGGTTAAAAAACAGCGGCACATCAAAATACAACTTCAAAAAAAGTGGTATACTTTATTTACTTACAGTAGTGGTCAAAAAGTTTGGACACACCTGTTCATGCAATGGTTTTGTTATTTTTATTGGAATGTGCACACTGTAGATGCAGACTGAAGGCAGTAAAACCATGAAGGAACAGGTATGGAAACAAGAAGCAAATAAACACTGATTATGTGTTAAAGCTTGAAAATTCTTGAACCTTAACCCCTTCCTTACCGATGATGGAATAGTATGTCATCGGTAAGGATCCCCTGCTTTGAGGTGGGCTCCGGCGGTGAGCCCACCTCAAAGTCGCGACATGTCACCTGTTATGAACAGCTGACATGTGCCCGCAATAGGCATGAGCGGAATCGCCGTCTGCCCGCACCTATTAACTAGTTAAATCCCGCTGTCAAAGCTGACAGTGGGCATTTAAATAGCACTTATGGCCGCTGGGCCGGAAGTGAGCTCATCGCCGACCCCCGTCACGTGATCGGGGGTCGGCGATGCATTGCCTGGACAACCACAGATCTCATAGAGACCTGTATAGTTGTTCCAGGCAGATGGCTCTGAGAGCCGCCCATTGGCCAGCGCTCAAAGCACAGCAGTAAATCTGCTACATATGGGCGATCTGCTCATCGCCCATATGTAGCAAAGCCGATCAGGTTGTGCATGCTTCTAGCCTCCTATGGAGGCTATTGCAGCATGCCAAAATTAAAAAAAATGTTTAAAAATAAAAAAACCTAAAAGCTCAAATCACATCCCTTTCGCCCCAATCAAAATAAAACAATAAAAAAAATCCCACATACACATATTAGGTATTGCTGCATTCAGAATCGTCCCAATCTATCAATAAGGAAAAAGCATTAACCCGATCGCTAAACGGCATAGCGAGAAAAAAATTCAAAATACCAGAATTACATTTTTTTAGTCACCTTAACATTGCATTAAAATGCAATAACGGGCGATCAAAAGAACGTATTTGCACAAAATTGATATCATTAGAAATGTCAGCCCGGCACGCAAAAAATAAGCCCACACCCGACCCCAGATCACGAAAAATGGAGACGCTACGTGTCTCAGAAAATTGAGCAATTTTTTTTTTTTAGCAAATTTTGGAACTTTTTTTCACCACTTAGATAAAAGAGAACATACACATGTTTGGTGTCAATGAACTCGTAATGACCTGGAGAATCATAATGGCAGGTTAGATTTAGCATCTAGTGAAACAAGTGTGGGATTGCACTTTTTTTGCAATTTCACCGCACTTGGAATTTTTTTCCCGTTTTCGAGTACATGACATGGTAAAACTTATAGTGTTGTTTAAAAGTACAACTCGTCACGCAAAGAATAAGCCATCACATGGCCATATTGACAGAAAAATAAAAAAGTTATGCCTCTGGAAAGAAGGGGAGCGAAAAACAAAAACGAAAAATCGAAAAAAGCTCAGAGATTGAAGGGGTTAAAGGTATACTCAATTGCAGTCATGAAATCATCAATCACTATGATGAAATTAGTTTTCAAGGCGACTGCCTCAAGAAAGGAGGACCAATACTTGTATCTGCTGCAGAGGATAAGTTCATCAGAGTTACCAACATCAGAAACTGCACATTGACAGGACCTTAGATAACAGCCCTCCTAAATCATCAAGTAGCAAGCATCAAGTAGCTAACACATCTCAAAATCAACTGACCAGAGAAGACTGCAAGAAGCAGACATTTTGGGCTGAATAACAGCAAAAAAAGCTAATACTGAGGACCACAAACAAGAGAAAGAGATTTGTTTGTTCAGAGAAACACATGGACTGGACATTACACCAGTAGAAATCTATGCTGTGCTCTGATGTGTCAAAATTTCAGATTTGTTTGTGAAACACAGAAAAGGTAATGATGTGGTTTCTACATCTGTGATGCCCTTCGTGAAGCATGAAGGGGGAGGTGGGATGGTGTAGGGCTCCTATGCCAGTCACACTGCTAGTCCTTTACACTTTTCCACATTGCAAATGCAACACCAGTAAGAAAGAGACTTATGGAAATCACTGGATCAATAGGCATGTTAATGTCAATAGTGAAAAAAGGTACCAAAATTTTCAAAACATTTCAATTTATTCAGTATTGGCATTCTGATAGTTAGGGTATTATTGGTTGTCTGAGAAATGTTCTGCCATGCTAAATATACTTGGGCAAATCATCAATATCCCCTGCTGACAGCTCCCTGTGCTATTGCCAACCAATGATGTGCTTGTTTAGCGAGAAAGCCGGAAGTGCTGCAGGACATAGCAGCACATTTAAGCCACTTAGGCTGCTCACAGTAGAATGAGCAACCTGTGGCCTGATGTTGTTGTGTTGAAAAATGGCTCCTGGGACACTTTAGAGATACAGCCACACTACTGCTTCCACAATCAAATCAATGTAGCGCTGAGCTCTTAGTATACTGGAAATTAAGACTTTAAGCATCCATATACCACATTTTATGCCAATCCACACTATAATTTTGGTGTGACATTCCCTCATGAAGGCCTCTTTGTGGCATTGACCACATGATCTCCAGACTAGTCTCAGGGCTACCACTGAATCCAAGACAAAAGCCGGACTCTTCACTGAAGAGGATAGACCTCCAATACAGCCTCCATTGCTGGCTTGCTAAGCACCATGATAGCCTTTGAGAATGGTGGCATGATAACAATGGAACAAATGATGGACATCTGCCTTGTATCTCAATGTCATGTAACTACCTTTAGATGATTTGTTTAGACAGTGTTTGATGCCTTAGACTTGGTATGAGATGTTTAATTTCACTTTCAGTACAGAATGGATGTCCCAGAAGTCACTTTTCAACATTACAATGTGACAATTGCTCACACTACTGTGAGCATCCTGTGTGCCCCAAACGTGCTACCAGGGGTGGATTAAGGGTAGCCAGGGCCCTGGGCTGTTCAGACTCTGTGGGCCCCCCGGTCATGTGAAGGGGTCGGGAAGTCACTTGTTTTCATGATGCATACTGTGCGCAAAGGGACGGGAAGGGGTTAAATACTGAGGTAAAAAACTCAGCAAAGACTCAACGTGTGCACAAGGCCTCACAAGTACTGAGGTAAAAAACACCAAATATTCAGCGTGTCCATGAGGCCTTATAAATACTGAGGTAAAAACTCACACCAAATACTCAGCATGTGCACGAGGCCTTATAAATACTGAGGTAAAAACTCACCAAATACTCAACGTGTGCACAAGGCCTTACAAATACTGGAAGGCTTCCACCCAACATCTAGTCCTGACTCACCTGTACCTAACATCGAAACCAGCAAATAGTCTGCAATCTCCTGCTGACCTGGACCCATGACCTGTCAGACAAGTTACTTCACATGAGTCACACAGAGGCTTCTGCTTCATGAACTTCCCCAGATAGAAGAAGTAGCCTCCGATGTGCAGCCTGTGACCGGATACACAGGAAGAGATGCTCCTTGTCACAGGCTGTGCCCAACATGGCAGCAGAGGTGTTAACGCCATAGACAAGTCGCCGTCTCCTCACACACTGGACTCGATGCTGCATCTGGTGTCGAACAAGCGCACATTGTGCAATGTTAGTCATGTCCCAGATGTTCAGCATGTGGAGGACCAAGGGGGGACAAAAAAGACCCCAGGATTGGAACAGGAGCATGGGAAAGTGGATGGCGGTTGGAGGGGCAGGGTTTATATAGGGATCAGAGTAAATATATATATATATATATATACACACACACACACACACACATTACTACATGCGGGCAGCGCACACATGCACAATCCTCAGGTTGTATGACTTTCAACTGGTCAAAACATTTCTCTCAGTAGGCCAAGAAAGAAATGTGGCAGGAATAAAGTACACCTCATAGTAATTTATGTATGAGACAGAGGTGACAAGACCTGCCATCTCGTGTCCACCTTACTAGAGGTGCCCACTGCCCACAAATAACAAAGTTGATTGAAACAGACGACTTCCACTATGATGATTGGTTACCGGCCGCCGGACCGCCCGACCGCATCCATTTCACAACTAGTCACACCCATGTCCATGCCCCAACCACACCCATTTAGCACTGCTAATCACACTGACTGGTACTGAGGGCACAGTGGCTGGCATTATGGGCACACTGACTGGTACTGAGGAAAAGAAAGAAAGAACAGAGAGAAAAAAGAAAACAGAGAGAGAAAGAAAGAACAGAGAGAAAGAAAGAAAGAAGAAAAAAGAAAGAAAGAGAAACAGAGAGAGAAAGGAAGAAAGAACAGAGAAAAAAGAGGGGACAGAAAAAAAGAACAGAGCGAAAAAAAAGAAAAAGGGGAAAGAAAGAAAGAACAGAGAGGGAGAGAGAAAGAAAGAGGGGAAAGAAAGAACAGAGAGAGAAAAAAAGAAAGAAAGGGGAAAGAAAGAAAGAAAGAACAGAGAGGGAGAGAAAAAGAAAGAGGGGAAAGAAGGAACAAAGAGAGAAAGAAAGAGGCGAAAGAAAGAACAAAGAGAGAATAAAAAGAAAGAAAGGGGAAAGAAAGAACAGAGAGGAAGAGAGAAAGAAAGAGGGAAAAGAAAGAACAAAGAGAGAGAGAAAGAAAGACAAGGAAAGAGGAGAAAGAAAGAAAGATTCTATAAAGATACTATACCAGCCCGGCTCACATTGTAGTGTCCACCTGAGCCTCCTGTGCAGGACATGTCATGATCCACTCACATGGCCGACATCCCCGAGTCCAAGGCGATCCCACTGTTCACGCTGTTGGAGGAGAACATGGTGATCATCTGAAGCATTCCCTGAAGTGCCTCCATGGTTCCATCACAATCTCCTCCGGTCAACTTCCAGCACGTCACTTCCGATGGAATGTCACATGCGAGTTTTCAAGTGCTCCTCAGGGCTCCGCCGCATACTCCTGTGTCCGAGGGAAAAGATCCCGGTCGGGGCAGTGGGGCAGACTGTCAAAATCTGGGACGGTTGGGAGGTATGAATGATCCCCATGATACACCTTGTACACGCATGCCACCGCACACTTCATACACAAACGGTTCTGCTTTGTACTTTGTATGCCTCGTACACACATGGCTCCACTCAGTACACACATGGCTCCACTCCCTAAAACCTCGTACACACGCGGCTCTTCTCCGTACACCTTATACACACGCAGCCACGCTCTGTACACCTTGTACACACATGGCTCTGCTCCGTAAACCTTGCATACATGCAACTTTGCTCCATATACCTCGTACACACGCGGCTCCACTTTGTAAACATACGGCTCAGCTCTGTACACTTTGTACACACAGGGCTCCGTTCCGTACACCTTGTACACACACACACGGCTTCGGTCCGTACACACACGGGGCTTCGCTCCGTACACCTCGTACACACATGCGGCTTTGCTCCATACACCTCGTACACACACGCGGTTCCGCTCCATACACACATGCGGCTTCGCTCCGTGCACTTCGTAAGCACACGCAGCTTCTCTCCGTACACCTCATACACACACGCAGCTCCGCACACACACATGTGGCTTTGCTCCGTACACCTCGTACACACGTGGCTCCGCTCTGTACACATCTCCGCTCCGTACACACGCAGCTCTTCTCCGTACACCTTGTACACGTGTGGCTTCACTCCGTACACCTTGCACATGCACGGCTCCGCTCCGTACACCTCGCACGCTCGCAGCTCTGCTCCATACACCTCACACACGCGCGGCTCCACTCTGTACACCTCGCACACACACGCAGCTACATCCACCCTGTAAACCCCTCCTGACCCCACACATAGTTCCCTCATCCAGCACCATGACAACCAGCACAGCAGAGTCCCGCATACAATACATTGAAGGCTGTGTGCACAGGACCTGTGATGAGGTCACAGGAGGGGAGGAGTCAGGTGTCACTTGATCAGGGGCCTCCGACTGAAGCCCCTGATCATGTGACCCCCTGACTCCTCCCCCCGTGACTTCATCACAGGTCCTGTGCGCACAGAGCAGGGATTTATCAGTGAGGGGCTGGGCCTGTCTGGGAGGGCAAAGATGGGGTAGTTACATGGGGGGCTGTGGTGCTATGGTGGCGGATTATAATTGGATAATTTTCCCTGGGCTGGTGGGCCCCCCACACCACTGGGCCCTGGGCTACCGCCCAGATTGACCTCATTATAATCCACCACTGCGTGCTACTATGGCCTACAACATCTCCTGAATTGTCTCCCATCGAACCAGGTAAGGACTGGGGCTAAAATTCAGCCCTGGCATTTGAAATCACACAGGCCCATGCTCTCCTCGTCCCCAAGCACCAGATGGGATATATTACTAATAATACCCTGGATGGAGGAAAGCAAGTTTTACTACAAGACCAATATTTCTAAGGATACCCGTGGTCTGCTGGGGTAAGTGACGTCAAACTCTTAACAGTATGGGTGTCTTGAGAACACTGTTTCTGTTAACAACGTAGCAGACAAGGCGGCCCACGACCAGACAGGCCCTTCTGGCATTTGTCAGAATTGCCAGATGGCCAGTCGGGCCTTTTATCAAATACATCTGAGAGAACATTGGTCGACAATTGCAAAGGAGATGCCAGAAGCGGATTGTCATGAATTGCAGAACATTCCTCAAACAACAATTAATAAACTTATTGACGGCAGCCAAGGCTGTAAGTGTGTGTTCATACTACATACTTGAATATACTAAGATTATTTGAATATGTTTGTTTTCATTTTTTCATAATTTGAAAACCATCAACATGTCTATCCATTTTGTGTTTTCCATAATTTCTTACGTTTTCTTTCTTGAGATATACACAGTATACACTGCTGAAAAAACTAAAGGGAGCACTAAAATACCACATCCTAGATATCTCTGAATGAAATATTCCAGTTGCAAATTTTTATTCATTGCATAGTGGAATGTGTTCAGAACAATAAAACATGTCAATTATCAATGTAACTCAAAATGAATATCCCATGGAGGTCTGGATTTAGAATGATACTCAAAATCAAAGTGGAAAATCAAATTACAGGCTGATCCAACTTCAGTGGAAATGCCTCATGACAAGGAAAAGATGCTCAGTTTTGTGTGTGGCCTCTACGTGCCTGTATGACCTCCCTACTGTACAACACCTGGGCATGCTCCTGATGAGGCAGCAGATGGTCTCCTGATGGATCTCCTCCCAGACCAGGACTAAAGAATCCGCCAACTCCTGGACAGTCTGTGGTACAATGTGACATTGGTGGATGCAGCGAGACATGATGTCCCAGATGTGCTCAGTCGGATTCAGGTCTGGGGAACGGATGGGCCAGTCCATAGATTCAATGCCTTCATCTTGCAGGAAGTGCTGACATGCTCCAGCCACATGAGGTCTGGCATTGACCTGCGTTAGGAGGAACCCAGGGCAAACCACACCAGCATATGGTCTCACAAGGGGTCTGAGGATCTCATCTTGGTACCTAATGGCAATCAGGCTACCTCTGGCGAGCACACGGAGGGCTGTGCGGGTCCTCCAAAGAAATGCCATCCCACACCATTACCTACCCAATGCCAAACCGGTCATGCTGAAGGATGTTTCAGGAAGCAGATCGCTCTCCACGGCGTCTCCAGACTCTGTCACGTCTGTCACATGTGCTCAGTGTGAACCTGCTTTTATCTGTGAAGAGCACAGGGCGCCAGTGGCGAAATTGTCAATCCTGGTGTTCTGTGGCAAATGCCAAACGTCCTACATGGCGTTGAGCTGTGAGCACAAACCCCATCTGTGGACGTCGGGCCCTCAGACCATCCTCATGGAGTCGGTTTCTAACAGTTTGTGCGGACACATGCATATTTGTGGTCTGCTGGAGGTCATTTTGCAGGGCTCTGGCAGTGCTCCTCCTGTTCCTCTTTGCAAAAAGGCAGAGGTAGGGTTCCTGCTGCTGGGTTGTTGCCCTCCTATGGCCCCCTCCACGTATACTGGTGTACTGGCCTGTCTCCTGGTTGCGCCTCCAGCGTCTGGACACTACGCTGACAGACACAGCACACCTTTTTGCCACAGCTCGCATTGATGTGCCATCCTGGATGAGCTGCACTACCTGAGCCACTTGTGTGGGTTGTAGAATCCATTTCATGCTACCACAAGTGTGAACACACAACTAACATTCAAAAGTAACCAAAACATCAGCCAGAAAGCATTGGTACTGAGATGTGGTCTGTGGTCCCCACCTGCAAGAACCACTCCTTTATTGAGGGTGTCTTGATAATTGCCAATAATTTCCATCTGTTGTCTATTCCATTTGCACAACAGCATGTGAAATTGATTGTCAATCAGTGTTGCTTCCTAAGTGGACAGTTTGATTTCACAGAATGTTGATTTACTTGGAGTTATATTCTGTTGTTTAAGTGTTCCCTTTATTTTTTTTGAGCAGTACATTTATCGGATATATATATACTGTATATATATACTGCTCAAAAAAATAAAGTAGTTATAAAATAGTTTTATTCTATTTTATATTTTGACTTTTTTTTTCTTGGTGCTCTTGCTTTCTACTGGCCCGTTGACCATAATACTGATATTTTCCCTGCTGTGGTAACTGAGTGACGGAAGTAATCATGGAGATTGAGAGACATTTAGAATGTGACCTCTTGTAACCTAGTTGTTTTTCAGTAGGATATAAGACACATCTGCTCTCAATAGTGAGTTTAAAAAATGACCTGTAGGTTTCAAGGCCTGCAAAGCTGAAACGTGTGCTGCGGGAAAACACTTCTCCGGGTTGAGAGCAGTGATGTAATATGACAGTTGAGTAAAAGTTTTATTTCCTTTTTTGCTTTTTTTCTTCGAAAACATTTTGGATTTCTGAAATTCTCAATTTCAAGGGTTATTGCTTGTTTAACCTGTTGCTGCTAAAACAAAGTTCTATTAATAATGTAAAAAGTGCATGCAATATCTCCTATTACACACTGCAATCAGGGCCGTGTTGTTCTTTTATAGGGTTAGGGCTCTCAAGGACTTACTACTCAGTCTACAAAAATATCTTCATATTATATAATGAAGGTTTCTTTGGTTCTGAAGTGATAAGCCTCCCCCAATTAACATGTTACACTTTGGAGCCAATCAGATAACATTGGATACTTTGCAAAACATACAAAAAAGATTAAATAGCTCTAAAGGATTGCAGTATTTTTATTCTTTTACACCCCACTTCATGAAATTTTAGAGTCCAAGTCCAGTTCAAAATCTAATATAACCATCTAGGCACAGGCAAAATTTCCTAGTGGTTATTCATGAGGTTACCGTTGAGCATAATCCCCATCAATATGCCCTGTTAAGACACATTGACTTTTTAAAATAAAGATTCCTAACTCCAGACTATGAGTTTGTGGAGATAGTGTTTCTCACTCTGATGGACTCATTTGTTCCATGGATGGACATTGGTAGTCATATATCTCCAGCATTTGCCGCTGCATGGTAAATGGTTCACAATCTCTGGCAAAATAGGTTGGATTTACCACATTAAAGGGGTTTACTGTGATTAGACAACACATTTCATTTACATCTTACTGTATGAGTGTGAACACAGTATGGGGAGTAAGGGTGGGGAATGTTTGCGGACATAGTATAGGGAGTGAGTGGGAAGATGGATGCTGACACAATATGGTGAGTGGGGGGATGGGTGCAGACACAGTATGAATAGCGAGGGAAAAAATGGATGTGGACACAGTATTGGGAGTGAAGGTGATAGGATGGGTGCGGACACAGTATGGGGAGTCAGGGGGATGTGTGAGAAGGCTGTATAGAGAGTGAGGGGGTAAATATAGGAGGAAACAGTATGGTTAGCAGGGGGATGTGAGAGGAGACAGTATAAGGAAGGAGGAGGAACAGTATGAGGAAACAGTATGTGGTAGAAAGTGTGAGTGGGCACAGAACAGAGATTGAGTAGTGTGTCTGGGGTAGCATTGGGGACAGTGTAAGTGTACAGCCAGGAGGGGACAGTATGCCAAGGAAAGGGGAGTGTGATGAGGGAACAAATTATAGACACTGAGCTCTAGAGGGGGTACACAGTGTGAATGGACAGTCTGAAGACAGGGCCCAGGATGGAAAGGAGGGGCAGTGTGGACGACATGTACCATAAAAGGGACGGTGTGGGTCATATTTTGTGCAGGGAATATAGTGAGGATAAATTGTTTATTCAGGGGCTCAGTGTAGGGCAGATATTTTAATTCAGTACCATTATAATAACACTCTTATTTTTAAGTACATCGTATGGCAATGTGCTGCAGAAGACCAGAGAAGAAGGAAGTCTGTAGAGATGAACTGTGGATGAGAAAAGTCATCATAGAGTCTGGAAAAAATGAACGAAAGAAAGAGAACGACTCCAATCAGAGACAGTGTCATCTATAAGTTATCTGGATGTACATTAACCCCTTTACCCCCCAAGGGTGGTTTGCACGTTCATGAGCGGGCCAATTTTACAATTCTGACCACTGTCCATTTATGAGGCAATAACTCTAAAACGCGTCCATGGATCCCAGTGATTCTGACACTGTTTTCTCGTGACATATTGTACTTCATGATAGTGGTAAAATTTCATTCAAATTACTTGCGTTTATTTGTGAAAAAAACAGAAATTTGGCGAAAATTTTGAAAATTTTGCAATTTTCCAACTTTGAATTTTTATGCCCTTAAATCACAGAGATGTGGCACACAAAAAACTTAATAAGTAACATTTCCCACATGTTTACTTTACATCAGCACAATTTTGGAACCAAAATTTTTTTTTGTTAGGAAGTTATAAGGGTCAAAAGTTAACCAGCGATTTCTCATTTTTGCAACACCATTTTATTTTTACGGACCACATCACATTTGAGGTCACTTTGAGGGGTCTATATGATAGAAAATCCCCAAAAGTGACACCATTCTAAAAACTGCACCCATCAAGGTGCTCAAAACCACATTCAAGAAGTTTATTAACCCTTTAGGTGCTTCACAGGAATTTTTTGAATGTTTAAAAAAAAAATGAACATTTAACTTTTTTTCACAAAAAAAATTACTTCAGGTCCAATTTTTTTATTTTACCAAGGGTAACAGGAGAAATTAGACTGCAAAATTTATTGTGCAATTTGTCCTGAGTACGCTGATACCTGATATGTAGGGGGGAACCACTGTTTTGGCGCATGGCAGAGCTCAGAAGGGAAGGAGCGCCGTTTGACTTTTTCAATGCAAAATTGGCTGGAATTCAGATCGGACGCCATGTCATGTTTGGAGAGCCCCTGATGTACCTAAACAGTGGAAACCCCCCACAAGTGACCCCATTTTGGAAACTAGACCCCTCAAGGAACTTATCTAGATATGTGGTGAGAACTTTGAACTCACAAGGGCTTCACAGAAGTTTATAATGTACAGCCGTACAATTAAAAAATCATATTTTTTCCACAAAAATGATCTTTTCACCCTCAATTTTTACTTTTCCAAGGGTAACAGGACCCCAAAAGTTATTGTGCAATTTGTCCTGAGTACACTGATACCCCATATGTGGGGGTAAACCACTTTTGGGGGCATGGCAGAGCTCGGAAGGGAAGCAGCGCATTTGACTTTTTTGGTTGGAATTGAGATCGGACACCAATGTCGCGTTTGGAAAGGCCCTGATGTACCAAAACAGTGGAAACCCCCCCACAAATGACACCATTTTGGAAACTAGACCCCCCAAGGAACTTATCTAGATGTGTGGTGAGAACTTTGAACCCCCAAGGGCTTCACAGAAGTTTATAACGTACAGCTGTACAATTAAAAAATCACATTTTTTCCCCAAAAATGATCTTTTCACCCTCAAATTTTACTTTTCCAAGGGTAACAGGACCCCAAAAGTTATTGTGCAATTTGTCCTGAGTCCGCTGATACCCCATATGTGGGAGAAAACCACTATTTGGGCGCATGGCAGAGCTCGGAAGGGAAGCAGCGCCATTTGACTTTTTTGGCTGGAATTGGGATTGGACGCCATGCCGCATTTGGAAAGCCTCTGATGTGCCTAAACAGTGGAAAACCCTCACAAATGACACTATTTTGGAAACTAGACCCCCTAAGGAAGTTATCTAGATGTGTGGTGAGCCCTTTGAACCCCCCAGTGCTTCATAGAAGCTTATAACACCCAGGCATGAAAATAAAAAAATCATATTTTTTCCACAAACATGAGCTTTTAGTCCCCAATTTTTTTATTTTCCCAAGGGTAACAGGAGAAATTGGACTCCAAAAGTTGTTGTCCAATTTGTCCTGAGTACCCTGATACCCCATATGTGGGAGAAAACTACTGTATGGGCACACGTCGGAGCTCGGAAGGGAAGTAGTGACGTTTTGGAATGCAGACTTGGATGGAATGGTCTGCTGGTGTCATGTTGCCTTTGGAGAGCCCCTGATGTACCTAAACAGTGGAAACCCCCAACAAGTGACCCAATTTTGGAAACTAGACCCCCCCACAGAACTTATCTAGATGTGTGGTGAGCACTTTGAACCCCCAAGTGCTTCACAGAAGTTTATAACATCCGGGCGTGAAAATAAAAAAATCATATTTTTTTCCACAAAAATGATATTTTTACCAATTTTTTATTTTCCTAAGGCTGATACCCCATATGTGGGGGTAAACCACTGTTTGGGCGCATGGCAGAGGTTGGCCCTAACCTAGCCCTAACCCTAGCCCTAACCTTAGCCCTAACCCTAGCCCTAACCCTAACCCTAGCCCTAATGGGAAAATGGAAATAAATACTTTTTTTTTTTTAATTTTATTATTTTTCCCTAACTAAGGGGGTGATAACGGGGGGGTTTGATTTACTATTTATCGCGGGTTTTTATGCTTGGCAGCTGTCATATGCTAAAAGACGCTTTTTATTGTAAAAATAGTTTTTGCATCACCATATTTTGAGACCTATAATTTTTCCGTATTTTGACCCACCGAGTCATGTGGGGTCTTATTTATTGCCGGACAAGTTGACGTTTTTATTGGTACTATTTTTGGGCACGTGACATTTCTTGATCGCTTTTTATTCCGATTTTTGGGATGCAGAATGAGCAAAAACCAGTATTTCAAGAATTTCTTTTGGGGGGTGCGTTTACACCGTTCCGCGTGCAGTAAAATTGATAAGGCGGCTTTATTCTTTGGGTCAGTACGGTTACAGCAATACCTCATTTAGCTCTTTTTTTATGTTTTGGCAGTTTTATGCAATGAAAACAATTTTATATAAAAAATAATTATTTTTGCATCGCTTTATTCTGTGAGCTATATAACTTTTTATTTTTTTGCTGATGATGCTGTGTGGTAGCTTGTTTTCTGCGGGACAAGATGACGTTTCGCGCGTTATTGCACTTTTTGTTCGGCGGTATGATAATAAATCATTATTTTTTGCTTCGTTTTTTATTTTTATTTTTTAAGGGGTTCCCTAAAAGGGTTAACTAATGGGACAGTTTTATAGGGCGGGTTGTTATGGACGCGGCAATACCAAATATGTGTACTTTTATTGTTTTGTTTTGTTTTTATTTCCAAAAAATGAATTTATTAGGGAATTTTTTTTTTTTTACATTTATTTAGCAATTTTTTTAAAATTATTTTTACACTTTTTTTTTTCTAACTTTATTACATTGTCCCAGGGGGGACATAGCTGTCATGTGACAGATCGCTGAGCTGTCACATCACAGAACACTGTGACAGATCAGCGATCTGTCACAGGCATAGAATCAGACTTCCTCATGCCTGCGCTTTGCAGGCACTGAGGAAGCCAGCTCCCTGCAGGCCCTCGAAGGTCCCCATCCCCATCTTGGATCCGGGGACCTGCAGGGAAGGAGCCCCCCGCAGCAGCGCTGCACATTGTGCTGCTGTGGGGGGCTCAGGGAAGCACGGAGGGAGCCCCCTCCCTGCCGATGCTCACCTTTATCCCCCCCCGTACACCGCGATCGTGTTTGATCTCGATGTGCAAGGGGTTAACGTGTCGGGGGCGGTCCGTGACCACCCCTTATCACAGCTGACACCCGGCCGCGATCAGCTGCGCTCCCCCCGTGAGCGCAGCTGATCGCGTTAGACGTACTCTCCCGTCCATGGGCATAGGGGCCCGGATCCCATGGACGGGGTTAGTACGTCTGATGTCAGAAAGGGGTTAAGTTTGAAATAATAATTAATTCCTCTATTTTTATTTATGTTCAGAGCATTATAGGGGTTGCCTAGGTTTGTGATGAGTCTGCAGTCATGCTAGCTAACTGCAGACTACTGTATTCTCACAGTGCTCACTGCACGCTATCAGGATTCTCTCATACTGGCAATTTGCATACATGCGGTCACATGCTGACTAGACATGCGTGGCCTCGCTCAATGAAAATGAAATGAGAAAGGCTGGACTCGTCTAGTCGGAATGCGGCCAGAAGTATACCAATCTCATACTTGTGTTGACATGACTGTCCACTCTTTCTACAGGCAAGAGAGAATCCTAAAAGTGTGCAGTACATGCGCTGTGAAAATTGTAAATTGAGAAACCTGCAGTCACACAGAGTGACTGCAAACTTTCATCTCAAACCTGGACAAGCCCTTTAATTATAAAATAAAGCACTGTAGCCTGCCAATCCTAACAGTGTGTAATATACTCACTGTCAGGATTCAGCTCTATTTGCTGATTCCATCAGTAATGGCCACTTCACTCATATGAGATTATAATACTTATGGTCCTGTGACAACGAGCTTCTCTTCCTGCTTCTAACTGAACATTGAGAGAAACAGGAAGAGCAGCTAGTCGGCATGTGACTAAGTTGGTAAATCACATATGTGCTGGGGGGGGGCTAAAACTGAATTCTTGACCAGGCTGTCGGAAACCTAGATACACTTCTGTCTTAGTGATTCTTCAAAATGAACAAATGTGCAAATTAGTGTCTGACTAATGAGTTTAGATTGCCTTTCCATGTTTTGGTGGGTTTCCCCTTGATTCTTTGCCTTTTTTAGTCATTCCAAAAACATAGTGAAATTGGTCCTAGTGTGTCTGAAATGTAACCGTAAGCTCCATAAAAACCATGGACTAATGGAACTTATGGAATCTTCTCTATGATGTGCTAGATATGTTGGTGCTATATTAAAAGTAAAAAAAAAAACAGCAAGTTAATTCAGTTGAGCAAAAAGATTCATGCCTCCTTAGGTCTGGTGTCCAGTTTGATCATTCATGTCAGCCGGACCCAGGTCGTCTTCATTTCTGAAACTAACATCTTTGGCCCACCATCCTGGACACCTCTGATACTTACTAGACCTCACGCAAAGACATGACTTGCATCACTATGTGTCATCATGATGTCACGTGCAAGAGGTAGCAAGGATCCCAGGTCAACAATGCCAGCCTCAGAAATAGAATCTGCCCTGGTCCAGCTGTCATGAAAGACCATACTCAAAGCATGACCAGGACAGCGCAAATCTTTTTGCCCAACTCTAGAAATGAACAATTAAAGACACGTGGCAAGGTAGGTACAGATATGGCTCGCTTTGTTAAACCGAGGTCCATTTGCCCACTAGTAGAAATTATGTTCACCACCATCTATAAAATACCTTCCATCATTACTATATGCCCATGGTGAAAAATCCAAAATCATAAGGCGTGGTTCACATTATACTATATCCCTATATTTTAAATATAGGTTAAAAGGACAAAAGAGCGCAAGATAGGTCCTTAGCCAGACGACAGGCATTTTAGGTCTGCGGTACCTGCTTACTTGATAAGGTTGTGAGAAAGCACAACTCTTATAATAGCTCAGAAACAAAAGGTAACATACAGCTTCTGATGCTCCACTTGGTTGGCAGACGAAACAAAAACAGTCAAATATTTTGGAGAGGAGGTTAATAAATGAGAATGTCCAGAAAAGGAATTAGAATAAGTATTATGGTTTAATCTCTGTATCCTACTAACTCCTTTATCAGGAGAATCACAAGTTTTGTGATTTCCTGACAAAGTCTTGTGTGTTTCCTGATGAAGGAGTCACTTGGACTTCGAAATGCGTATAGTTGAACCGCAACCTTATTCTAATTCCTTTTCTGGACATTTCCATTCATTGAGATGCTAGAAGTACAGCATAACCTTCTCTCCATACTAGAGTTGAGCGAAAAGGGTCGGTCAAATGCAAAAATTGCTGACTTTAGCTAAAGTCGGGTTTCGCCGATCGAAACCCGACCATAGCGTGAGGTCGGCTATGAGGTCGCCGAGCCGAGTGCCAAAGTCGCATTTCAAATAATGCTTCCAGCACCTTTTCTCAGCCAATGATGGAGGACGCATACTGTGGGCAAAGCGATGACATGAGCAGCGGCCCCCACCATCTTAGAGAAGGGCATTGAAGTGATTGGCTGGCTTTGTGTGGCATCACAGTGGCAATAAAAGGTCGTGATCGCCGACCGCCATCTTACTTCAGCCGATCTTAGAATAGGGAGAGGTGCTGCTGCTGATTCTGAATAAGGGAGAGCGTAAGTCAGGGAAGAAGAAAAAAAAATTGCTTCCGCTGATAGCGCTTTTCACTGTACAGTTAGTATGCAGTGAAAGGGGAGGATTTTTGTTGTGTGCAGCAGCGCTGGTGGTGATTAGGCTGCCTTTTAAGGCTACCTGCTAGCTGCATTGCTGTGTGCACAATGCTGTTCAAACTGCTTTTTTCAAAGCACTCCAGCTTTTATTATTTTGTTCTGGTGAGTTACCGAGCGTTCATTTTTTCACACACCATATAGCGGTGTACGCTCCTCACACACTACCATGTACTGGCTGGTATCACAGACAAATACAAGCTATCTGTGTGTGACTCTGGAAAAACAAACCGAGGAGATTTTCCATTTTTCCAGACCTACACCTTATAGAGCTGTCCACTTTTCAAACAGTTTCGTATATCTGCTGTTTCATAACGGTCAAAACTATACAGAGACAGCGTGTGTCACTTCGTATAAAAATAGACGGAGATTGACAATTTTCCATACAGACACTATATAGCGGTGTACGCTCCTCACACATTACCGTGTACCGGCTGGTATCACGGACAAATACAAGCTATCTGTGGGTGACTCTGGAAAAACAAACCGAGGAGATGTTCTATTTTTCCAGACCTACACCTTATAGAGCTGTCCACTTTTCAAATAGTTTAGTATATCTGCTGTTTGATAACGGTCAAAGCTATACAGAGACAGGGTGTGTCACTCCGTATAAAAATAGATGGAAATTGACAATTTTCCATGCAGACACCGTATAGCGGTGTACGCTCCTCACACACTACCGTGTACCAGCTGGTATCACAGACAAATACCAGCTATCTGTGTGTGACTCTGGAAAAACAAACCGAGATTTTCCATTTTTCCAGACCTACACCTTATAGAGCTGTCCGCTTTTCAAACAGTTTTGTATATCTGCTGTTTGCTTACAGTCAAAACTATACAGAGACAGCGTGTGTCACTCCGTATAAAAATAGATGGAGATTGACAATTTTCCATACAGTCACAGTATAGCGGTGTACGCTCCTCACACACTACCGTGTACCGGCTGGTATCACGGACAAATGCAAGCTATCTGTGTGTGACTCTGGAAAAACAAACCAAGGAGATTTTCAATTTTTCCAGACATACACCTTATAGAACTGTCCGCTTTTCAAATAGTTTTCTTATATCTGCTGTTTGATTACAGTTAAAACTATACAGAGACAGCGTGTGTTACTCCGTATAAAAATAGATAGAGATTGACAATTTTCCATACAGACACCGTCTAGAGCTGTTCAATTCTCAAACAGTATTGTATATCTACCGTTCGCATTACAGTCACTTTTATACCTAGTCAGAGTGTGTGTGTGACACTCCGTAAATACATATACGGAAATTGTTAGTTACACAAAAAACGTACACAGCTCTACACTTCTGATACAGTTCCGTATATCTGCTTGTTAGATTACGGTAAAATACATACTGGGAGAGCATTTACGTAGATTTCATTTTTAATACACCTTACACAGCTGGACGCTCCTCATACAGTACCATCTCTCTGCTGGTATTTTTGGTACATTTTCCCAAACATGAGGAAGTATGGTGGAAGTGGCCGCGGATGTGGGCAGGGGGGCGCAGCTGGTGCTGATGGTGGTGGTGCATCGGCTGGTTCTGGCAAAAGCACAATAGCAGCTAAGGCAGGAGGTGTGGAGCCTGCGTCATTGTCTGGCCCAAGAAGGCCTGTAAGGTTGCCTTTTCTTGGAGTAGGAAAACCGCTTTTAAAGCCAGAGCATCAGGAACAGGTTTTGGCGTACATTGCCGAAACAGCCACCAGCTCTATTGCCACCTCTTCTGAACGGTCGAAACCTGCAAGCACGGAGTCGTCAGTGCAGGGTTCTGGTCATAAAAAACCACTTCCCTTGTGTCCTTCACCCCCACCAAAAGTTAAGGATGCGGCAGCCCACACTTCAGATTACTCTATGGAGCTCTTTTCACATACCATGCCTGGGTTATCCAGTCAAATCCTGAATTCCCCAGTCCAAGATGAATCTAACATGGAGTGCACTGATGCACAGCCAGTGCTAGATGATTCTGCTGGTACATTGACCCAGAGCACTACATTGCCCTCGCAGTCTACTGAGCCAGAATCTGACCCTGATGAAACTCAGGTGCCCCTTCCTGCTGTCACGTCGCCGTCAGACACAGGGACTGCTGTTCCTGCCTCGGCCACTGGGAGGCGCCGGACTGTCACGTCGCCGTCAGATACAGGGACTGCTGTTCCAGTCTCAACCACTGGGAGGCGCCGGGTGGTCACGTCGCCGTCAGACTCAGGGACGGCTGTTTCTGCCTCGGCCACTAGGAGGCGCCGTGGTTTCCCCGTGGGTGGTGGTGACAGAGAAGGGGCTCCTGCGCAGGCATCTGGTGGGCGCAGGCTCCGCTCCTCTGTCAGTCACCATCTGGCCTGGTCCTGGGGGCGGTCCAAATGACATAATCAGACTGTGAACCTGTGAGGGATAGCCTGATCCTTCAAATACCTTGGGGCCTGTCTTGCAGGCTGCCAGATATAGTCTTGGTTTCCCCAGTGTGCTAGTTTGTTATTTGCTATCTTTGATTCTGAGCTTTGCCTGGATTTCTGACTCTGCTCCTGCCTGACGATTTTGTACCTCTGCTGCCCTCCTGGTTTATGACTCTGACCTTGGCCTGGATTTTTGACGCTGCGACTGCCTAACGATTTTGTACCTCTGCCTCCCTCCCGGTTTATGACTCTGACCTTGGCCTGGATTTGACTCTGCTACTGTCTGCCGTTTTTGTACCTCTGCTGCCCGCTTGGTTTAGACTTGGATTCCCGACTACGCTTTTGGTCCTGTTTTTTAACCCCTTTCTGGCGACCGTCCTGCTCTGGTCCGCTGCTCTTATTCAGACAGCTACCTCCTGGGCTCTGCTGTAAATCCAGATCTCTGTATAGGGGTAAAGGGTATCGGGGTTGCTCGGGGTGCTGTCTTACTGCAGCCCAGACTGGCAGACGGACGTCACACCTGCATACTATACCACCTTACACGGTGACACAGAGGAAGGTAAAGAGGAAGGTGCAGATGACTTTGAAGAGGAGGTGATGGATGACCCAGTTCTTGACCCGCATTGGCATCCATTAGGGGAGGAGGGTGGCGCTGGCAATAGTTCAGATAAGGAGAAGGATCCGCAGCAGGCATTGACATCGCAGCAGCGGTTATCTGGCAGGCCCGTAGCTGGCCAAAAACGTGGACTAAAAACTAAAAGAGTTGCAGGACAGCTTGGCCAGACGGTCAAGTTAGCACAGCGTGCAAGGCCAGAAAATGTATACCATAGTAGGAAGAGTGCAGTGTGGCACTTCTTTGTCCAAAATCCTACTGATGAGGCAAAGGTTACCTGTAAGAAGTGCGGAAGGTATCCTCCGAAGACAGAGCAAAAAGGAATTCAACTCACCCCAGCAGGGAATGGCAGAAATTCTGAAAAACAAGGCAAAACAAAACACAAATGCAAAAAGCAGTGCAGAAAACTTAGCTTTTGAGGAGCAGGAATCAGACTGGTCTCCTAGAATCCCTCAGAGAGATCACCAGCAAGGCAGAAGGGTGTCAGCTGCCTTATATCCAGTCAGCAATTCCCGTCCCCCAGTCATCATCATCATACCCAGGTGCTTGGTAATCAGCCTCACTACCTTCCTTCACCAGAAGAGGGATTTCATCAGACCTCAATGGTGAAGGGGAAAATGAACTCACAACAAGACACTCTGAGTAGGACAAGAAAGTACTCATCCTCTCATCCGCGTACACTGTGTTTGAACACCTATATTGCCAAACTAATCTCATTAGAGATGATGCCCTACCGTTTGGTTGAAAGCGAAGCTTTCCGCGAGCTCATGGCCTACGCAGTCCCATGCTATGACCTACCCAGTCGGCACATCTTTTCTCGAAAAGCCATCCCAGCCCTCCACACCACATTGTCCATGCACTCAAGCAATCAGTGAGTGGAAAGGTGCACCTCACAACAGATGCATGGTCCAGTAGGCATGGCCAGGGGTGTTACGTGTCCATCACTGCGCACTGGGTTAATGTGGTGGATGCAGGCTCCACAGGGGACAGCGGTGGTGGAACAGTGCTGCCTAGCCCATGGTATAGGAAACAGTTGGCTGTAGGCTTTCGACCCTCCTCCTCCATAAGCGAAAGCTCGTCCACAGAGAGCAGTCGCACGAGCACTCCATCCGCAGCTGGCAGTGTTGCACACGAGGTGTCCCACTATTGAACAGCTAGTGGTAAGCGTCAGCAGGCTGTGTCAAAGATGATGTCTTTGGGCGACAACAGACACACCGTGGAGGTACTGGCCGACTACTTGCAGTGACAAACTGAGTCATGGCTGGGCACTCTACATCTTGAGCCAGGCAAGGTAGTCAGTGATAACGGACGTAATTTTGTGGCAGCCATAGCCCGTGCAAAATTCACACACATACCTTGCCTGGCTCACACTTTGAACCTGGTGGTGCAGTGCTTCCTTAATAATTATCAAGAGTTAACATCCCTGCTCCATAAGGTGCGAAGACTGTGCTCGCACATCTGTCGCTCAAACATCCACTCCACTCGTATGCAGAAGTTGCAGCGATTGCTCCACCTCCCCAAGCACCGCCTAATCATAGATGTTGCAACAAGGTGGAACTCCACCCTGCACATGGTTGAGTGGCTGTGCAAACAGAGGCAGGCTATAATGCATTTGTGGGAGGATACATGGGCAGGCAGTTTGAGGGAAGACGGAATTGTTGGGTGTGCAGTGGTCAAAGCTGAAAGACCTCTGTAAAGTCCTTCAGTGTTTTGAGGAGTGCACACAGCTGGTAAGTGCAGACAACGCCATCATAAGCATGAGCATCCCACTTATGCGTCTGATCATGCAAAGTTTGACGCACATTAAGGATCTGGCGTCTGCAGTGGAGGAGGAACAGGAGGAAGAGGGAAGCCTTGCTGACAGTAAGCCACTGTCTGGTCAGGGAACTGTCCTGGACGAGGTGGAGGAAGAATAGGAGGAGGAGGATGTGGGGGATGATTATTTTGGGCAGGAGGATGCTTCTCAGGGAGCAGGAGAAAATGTTGGTGTTCCAAGGTCAGGTACAGTGTTTGTGCATGACTGTAGGGATGTGGATTTGCCAGAAAGTGCTCTTCCACCCAGCAGTGGCAGTGCAATATTATCCTAAAAGGGTGAGTGACGACTACTGGCTGGCCAGCATCCTCGATCCACGCTACAAATGCAAATTACACAACATCACGCCACAGGAGAACCTAGAGATAATATTGGCTAACAAACAAGCAACTCTGGGAAACTGTTTGTTTGAGGCTTTCCCAGCACACAGCAGCGGTGCGGGTTCTCCCACGAGCCGTAGTGGGCACAATGGAAGAGGTGTTCATGGTGCACACAGCCGAATTGGCATTGGAGACAGGGGTTTAATGACCATGTTGTGGAATGATTTCTCAAGTACCGCTCACACGACTGCTAATACTGCATCGATTACAAGTGACAGGAGACAGCAGTTGTCAACTATGGCTACAAACTATTTCTCCCATATCGATGTTCTCCCTCATTAGTCATTACCCTTTGACTATTGGGCCTCTAAACTGGACACCTGGCCTGAATTGGCGCACCATGCCTTACAGGAGCTCGCTTGCCCTGCTGCTAGTGTGTTATCTGAAAGAATCTTCAGTGCTGCTGGATCAAACCTGACAGAAAAAAGGACCCGTCTGTTGACCCAAAATGTTGATGATCTAACCTTCATTAAAATGAACCATGCATGGGTTTCAAAGGATTTTGTCCCAACTTCCACTGATTACACATAGGTTGACAGAAAACTGCCTCGCTTTTGTCCTCCTCTTCCTTGGACTTGCCCAATTCCGCCATTTGCAGCAGCTGAATGTCCAGCCTACACATCAACATATGCCATTTTTTAAACCTCCCTAACTGGGTTGCCCACCCCCCCAAGGGCTGTGGTCAACACCTGGTGCACCCGGGCAGGTGTCATAGCTCTGAACAGGTGGATGGGCCCACTGATGGCCGACGTCACTGGCACAGGGCCCCTCATAGTACAATACAGTGTCTCTGACAGTGGGGGGGCCCACTCGCCGTCAGACACACCAGCGTACTATGAGGGGCCCTGTGCCAGTACTGTCGCCCACGAGTGTGCCCCACCTGCTTGGTCATGGCCACAGCACTTGCAAGTTGCAATGCTTACCTCTCTCTGCTCCACCGCTGTGTAGTCTGGCCAGTTAAATCCTTCACAGGGACGGCCACTAGAAATTTGGTGTATTGATCGATGATGGTTAAGATGTAGCTATGGCCTGTCCTGCTGGCCTCTACCTTCAGATGATCAATGGCTACCATTTGTAATGGACATCAACTTACAAGCGGATGCAGTGGTACTTTATAATCACCTTTCACAGTTGTGATAGTCACAGACGTGTGACATTCCTACCACCATTTTTCAATGTCTCCTCTCATGCCAATCCAATAGAATCGGCTACGGCCTGTGGCTTCTGTGTTTTGTACTCCAAAGTGACCAGACACATCATGATAGGCAGTGAGGACCATGTCTACATCTCTCCCTGTGATCACAATTTGTTGGAGACGACTAACGGTGATGTGATCCACGCTACTGCAATAAAGCAATCCTTTCTTCACAAAGAACCTTTTTTGCTGTCTCCACAGACACAGTAATTGAGGGTCTGCATCGCCTCTGCAACATCTACTGGGAGGTTTTCCCGCGATGAATAAGTCCCAAATTTCTGCTAACATTCAACTTTCTGTCTGTACTTGTATCCATGTAGTTTCCAGTAACGGAGAGTCTGGACTGGCTTACTGAGATTGAAATATATACGAAGATTTAAAAGTACCACAACACTGTATACTGTTGTACGCTTCGACTACCTTTCCCTTTTTCTACTTGTTAAATTCTGGTGTAATACATAGTGAGCCTGTGAGTGTCTGTGTCTGACTCCGGAAGCATAGATGGAAATTTACAATTACCCCTAGACTGGATGTACCTGGTATGTGCTGATACAGTACCTTTGATCAAAATTTTTTATTACGGTATCATCCATAGTGAGTGAGCGTGTGTGATTTACGCCTTCTATACATACGGTGAATCGGAGATACCAATTTTTACCCTATACTCGATACAGCTTGTATCTTGTTATACAGTACCTTTGTTCAACATTTAGTATTACTGTTATGATTGGGTCACCGAGGAGCAAAGCAAGACCAAGCTAAGCCACAGATAACCAGAGAGGTTGTAACTAAGCGGATTGCAGACCCCTGATCCTATCCACACAACTAGCAGTAGCCGTGTAGCGTGCCTACGATGATCCTAGATGCCTCGACACAGCCCAAGAACTAAATAAGCCTAAAGCAAGAAAGGGGAAATCGAAACTGCCCCAGAGCAGACCCCAAAGGAATAGATAGCCCCCAAACATATATTGTTGGTGAGACAAGATGAAAACACAAACGCAGGTAGGAAAATAGTCTGAGCAAACGATGGGGCCCACACTAACTAGGCAGGACAGGAAAGGAAATACTCTGTCTGCAATCATGCAAAAAACCCTGCAAGAAATGCCCAACACGTCTGATAGAAAAACACTGAAGTCACTAGACTTCGCCCACTATATCAGCACTCTGGTATATTCTGAAAGCAGAGCAAAAAGAGGCCAATCTAATAAGGGACAAAACCAAACTGGCACAAGCAGTACCATAAAGGTGGAAATTCAGCACAGCCACAGCCAGAGCTGGCTGAACACACAAAACTGAAATAGACAAAACCAGATCAAATGTGAACAATAGCAAAAGAACACTTAGCTGAGCATGCAAGGACTGAGCTGGAAACTAAGACCACAGGAGGCAGGAAAAAATCACCAGCAGGGATAGAGGGAGTCGGCTGTCTTAAATCCAGTCAGAAACTCCAGATCTCCAGTCATCCTCCTCATTATCAGGTGGCAGGCCTCTGTTAATTAGATCAGCTCCATTACCTCCAGTAACCACCAGAGGGAGCCCAGAAAGAGAACTCGTGACCCATCTGTTAATATAACCAGCTCCACTACCTTCACTAGCAATCAGAGGTAGGCCAGAAAGCGAATTCACAACAGTACCCCCCTTGAGGAGGGGTCACCGAACCCTCATCCACGCCACCAGGCTGACCAGGATGGGCCCGTTGAAAAGCACGAACCAATCTATCGGCATGAATGTCAGAAGCAGAGACCTAAGAATTATCCTCCTGGCCATAACCCTTCCTTTTGACCAAGTACTGGAGTCTCCGTCTAGCCAAGCAAAAATCCAATATTTTCTCTACCTCATATTCCACATTGCCTTTAACCAATACAGGGTCAGGAGGCGCTGCCATAGGATCTACTGGCTCCACAAACCTCTTCAACAGAGATTTATGAAACACGTTATGGATATTAAACGTGACTGGAAGAGCCAACCCAAAAGAAACAGGATTAAGAATCTCCAAAATCTTATAAGGTCCAATGAATCTTGGCTTGAACTTTGGAGACGCAACCTTCATAGGAATATTCTTTGACGACAACCAAACCATATCACCCACTTTAAACCGGGGACCAATGGTCCTATGCCGGTTGGAAAACCTTTGGGTCTTTTCCTGAGAGAGGGACAACTTATCCACCACTTGGTCCCAAATCTGCTGCATTCTCTCTACCACAGTGTTCACACTTGGGCAGGTCGAAGGTTCCTCTTGACCTGAAGAAAATCGAGGATGAAACCCAAAGTTACAGAAAAAGGGCAACATCAAAGTGGCAGAACTAGCTCTATTGTTTAGTGCAAATTCGGCCAAGGGCAAAAATAAGACCCAGTCATCCTGATCAGCAGATATAAAACATCTAAAAAAATGACTCCAAAGTTTGGTTTGTTCTCTCAGTCTGCCCATTGGTCTGAGGATGTAATGCCGAGGAGAAAGATAACTGAATTCCCAGTTTGGAACAAAAAGCTCTTCAAAATCTGGAAACAAACTGGACTCCTCTGTCCGACACAATGTTCTCAGGAATCCCATGCAACCGAACAACCTGTTGTAAAAACAAGGGCACCAACTCTAAAGAAGATGGCAACTTTGGGAGTGGTACAAGATGGATCATCTTAGAAAATCTATCACAAATCACCCAGATAACAGTCATTCTCTGAGAGACAGGAAGATCAGAAATAAAATCCATTGAGATATGGGTCCATGGCTTCTTGGGCACTGGCAGGGGCATCAACAACCCACTAGACCGAGAACAGGGTTTAGACTGAGAACAAGTCCCACAGGATTGCCCAAAATTCCTGACATCACGAGATAAGGCAGGCCACCAAAAAGACCAACTCACCAAGTCTCTAGTACCAAAAATACCTGGATGACCCGCCAACGTGGAGCAATGAATTTCAGACATTACTCTCTTCCTCCACTGATCAGGAACATACCATTTTCCCATAGGGCAACGTTCAGGTTTGCCCTCCTGAAATGCCTCCAGGGCACGTCTCAAATCGGGTGAGATGGCTGAAAGAACTACCCCCTCCTTTAGAATGGTAGTAGGCTTGGTCACAATAAGAGAATCCGCAAAGAAACTCCTGGAAAGGGCGTCCGCCTTGACATTCTTAGTGCCCGGAAGAAAAGAGACCACAAAATTAAAACGCGTGAAAAACAAGGCTCACCTAGCCTGTCTAGGATTCAAGCGTTTGGCTGATTCAAGATAAATCAAATTCTTGTGGTCGGTGAGGACCACAACTTGATGTCTAGCTCCCTCCAACCAATGTCTCCACTCTTCAAATGCCCATTTCATGGCCAACAATTCCCGATTCCCCACGTCATAGTTACATTCAGATGGGGAGAATTTTCTAGAAAAAAAGGCACAGGGATTCATCTTCGAAGTCACCGGATCTTTTTGGGACAAAACGGCTCCTGCACCAATGTCAGAAGCATCTACCTCCACCTGAAATGGGAGTGAGACATCAGGTTGCCGTAGAACCGGAGCAGAAGTGAATCTCCGCTTAAGCTCCTGAAATGCCGAGACTGCATCGGGAGACCAATTCACCACATCAGCACCCTTTTTGGTCAGATCAGTCAGTGGTTTGACAATACCAGAAAAATTACTTATAAATTTACGATAGAAATTAGCAAAACCCAAAAACTTCTGGAGAATCTTCAAAGAAGTGGGCTGAACCCAATCATAAATGGCCTGTACCTTGGCCGGGTTCATTTCAATAGCCGACGGGGCCAAAATAAATCCCAAAAATGAAATCCTCTGTACACCAAAGAGGCACTTCGATCCCTTAACATACCGGGAATTTTCCCTCAATATCGGGAACACAGTCAGGACATGTTCCACTTGAGAATCCCAATCACTGGAAAAGATCAAAATATCATCCAGATAAATGATCAAAACTTATCCACAAAGTCCCGGAAAATATCGTTCATAAAAGATTGGAAGACAGAAGGGGCATTAGTGAGCAGAAAAGGCATCACCAGGTACTCAAAATGTCCCTCCGGAGTATTAAACGCCGTCTTCCATTCATCCCTGTGCTTGATCCGAATAAGATTATACGCCCCCTGAGGTCAAGCTTGGTAAACCAGAAGGCACTTTTAACTCTGGAAAATAAATCAGAAATCAGGGGTAACGGGTACTGATATTTAACAGTGATTTTGTTAATGGAACGATAGTCAATACAAGGCCTTAATGAACCATCTTTCTTGGCCACAAAAAAAACAGCACCTAAAAGGTGAAGAGGATGGTCTAATATGACCCTTCTCCAATGACTCCTTGATATAAGATTGCATAGCATCATGTTCAGGTACCGATAAGTTGAAAAGCCGACCCTTGGGAAATTTACACCCGGGCATTAAGTCAGTTGCACAGTCATAACTCCTATGAGGAGGCAAAGACGCAGACTTACTCTCACTAAATACATCAGAAAAATCAGCCAAATAATCAGGAATATCATGAGACTGGGGAGAGGTGGAGAAAACAGGAGTGTCACTAAGAACACACTGACAACCCCAACTCACCAAAGACACAGATTTCCAATCCAAAACAGGATTATTAGTTTGCAACCAGGGAAAACCCAGAACAATAGTATCATGCAAATTGTGTAACACCAAAAATTTACAATTTTCTTGGTGGTCCGGGGCGACCCGCATTATCACCTGGGTCCAAAACTGAAGTTTATTCTCCACCAAAGAAGTAGCATCAATACCCCTCAAAGGGATAGGAATCCGCAGAGGTATCATGGGAAAACCACAACCTTTAGCAAAGTTTAAATCCATCAGATTCAAAGCTGCTCCTGAATCTATAAAAGCCTTAGAGGAAAATGTAGACAAGGAGCAGATCAGAGTAATTGCCAAAAGGAACTTAGGTTGTACACTGCCCACAGCAAATGTGTGCGCAAAACGTTTTTCTCATTTAGGGCAGACAGAAATAGTATGAGAGGTGTCTCCACAGAAAAAACACAGCTTATTACTAGTGTTGAGCATTCCAATACTGCAAATATCGGGTATCGGCCGATATCCGCTGTATCGGAATTCTGATACCGAGTACCGATATTTTTTCAATATCGGATACTGGAATCAGAAGTCCCCATAATGCAATGAGCTACTGTTGTGGCTGTGATTGGCTGCTGAAATGATGTCATCATGAAGCACGGTCTGTGCGCATCATGATGCGCGGTCTGTGCCGACTGCGGGGGGTCTGTACGGGCATGCCGTGGGCCTGTGCCGGCTGTCGGGGGTCTGTACGGGCCTGCCAGGGACCTGTGCCGGCTGCCGGGGGTCTGTACGGGCCTGCCGGGGGCCTGTGCCGGCTGTCGGGGGTCTGTATGGGCCTGCTGGGGGCCTGTGCCGGCTGTCGGGGGTCTGTATGGGCCTGCCGGGGGTCTTGTGTGTGCAGGCATCGTCCGATGGGACCACAAGTCCCATCGGGCGATGCCTGCTACAATGACAGTGATTGACACATTAGCCAATGATGGGACAGTAGTAGTCCCATCATCCGGCTAATGTGTTGAATGTAAAAAAAAACAAAAAAAAAACATACTACATACATACTACATTCATACAACATACATACATACTACATACATACTTCATATATACTACATTCATACAACATACATACATACTACATATATACTACTTTCCCATCATTGGCTAATGTGTCAATCACTATCATTGTAGCAGGCATCGCCCGATGGGACTTGTAGTACCATCGGACGATGCCTGCACACACACACAACCCCCGGCCGACCCGCATAGACCCCCGAGAGGCCCGTACAGGCCCCGGCAGGCCCACACAGACCCCCGAGAGACCCACATAGACCCCCGAGAGGCCCGTACAGACCCCACCCGCACACACAGACACGCACAGTGTCCGCCCACGCACCGCCCACACTCTTCCCCCCTCCCGAACTGGATGTACAAGGAAAGAAAGGGTTTTTTTTACTTCCGATATTTCTGTCCCATAGACTTGCATGGGACTTCCGTTATCGGAATCGGAGATACCCGATACTTTTTGGGTATCGGTCCGATCCAATCCGATCCGATATTTCTCAGTATCGGATGATATTGCTCAACGCTACTTATTACGCCTTTTAAACTCCTGACGTTGCGCCCTAGACAAAACCCCATCACATTGCATGGGTTCAGATGTTCGTTCAAAAGGTGGCAACGCCTCTTGTGTCGTTTTACGCTCACGTAAACGCCGATCAACTTGAATGGCTAATGACATAGAATCATCAAAACCAGAGGGAACAGGAAATCCAACCATAACATCTTTTACGGTTTCTGCCAAACCCTTCCGAAAGAGCGCTGCTAAGGCACCGTCGTTCCATGTAGTAAGGACCGCCCACTTTTGGAATTTTTGACAGTATGACTCTGCAGAATCCTCACCCTGGTTCAATGCCAGTAGGGGTTTCTCAGCTTGATCAATAGCATTAGATTCATCATACAACAACCCCAAGGCTTGAAAAAATACATCCACATTAGTCAGAATAGGGTCTCCAGGTTTCAGAGAAAAAGCCCAATCCTGGGGATTGCCACGCAGCAAGGAGATGACAATTTTAACCTGCTGCACAGAGCTCCCCGATGAGTTAGGCTTTAAGGCAAAAAATAGTTTACAATTATCCTTAAAATTCAAAAATTTAGACCGATCCCAAGAAAACACATCAGGAGTAGGGATTTTTGGTTCAACAGCAGATGATTGAGCGAGATAGGCGGAAATTCCCCGAACTTCAGCAGCGAGCTGATCAACACATTCAGACAATTGCTTAATCTCCATTAAAGAAAAAAAATCCTCCTATGGCCCCAGAGAAAAAGAGGAAAAAATATATTAAAAAAATTCTGACACTTTTTTTTTTTAACAATTCTCTCCTGCTTTTGAGTACCCTAGAATCTGCGGTTTAGCCTGGTGATTCTGTTATGATTGGGTCACCGAGGAGGAAAGCAAGACCAAGCTAAGCCACAGAAAACCAGAGAGGTTGGTAACTAAGCAGATTGCAGACCCCTGATCCTATCCACACAACTAGCAGTAGCCGTGGAGCGTGCCTACGATAATCCTAGATGCCTCGACACAGCCGGAGAACTAAATAAGCCTAAAGCAAGAAAGGGGAAATCTAAACTGCCCCAGAGCAGACCCCAAAGGAAAAAGATAGCCCTCAAACATATATTGCCGGTGAGACAAGATGAAAACACAAACGGAGGAAGGAAAATAGACTGAGCAAACGATGGGGCCCACACTAACTAGACAGGACAGGAAAGGAAAGACTCTGTCTGCAATCACGTAAAAAAACCTACAAAAAATGCCCAACAAGTCTGATAGTAAAACACTGAAGTCACTAGACTTCGCCCACTATATCAGCACTCTGGTATATTCTGAAAGCAGAGCAAAAAAAGGCCAATCTAATAAGGGACAAAAACAAACTGGCACAAGCAGTACCATAAAGATGGAAATTCAGCACAGCCCCAGCCGGAGCTGGCTGAACACACAAAACTGAAATAGACAAAACCAGATCAAATGTGAACAATAGCAAAAGAACACTTAGCTGAGCATGCAGGGACTGAGCTGGAAACTAAGACCTCAGGAGGCAGGAAAAAATCACCAGCAGGGATAGAGGGAGTCGGCTGTCTTAAATCCAGTCAGAAACTCCAGATCTCCAGTCATCCTCCTTATTATCAGGTGGCAGGCCTCTGTTAATTAGATCAGCTCCATTACCTCCAGTAACCACCAGAGGGATCCCGAAAAGAGACCTCTCTGTCAATATAACCAGCTCCACTACCTTCACTAGCAACCAGAGGTAGGCCACAAAGCGAATTCACAACATATTACGGTCAAATCCATACTGAGTAAGCATCTGAGAGTGACTACGAGACTATGTATATGGAGATTTCAATTGTACCCTATAATATATATACTTGCTGTCTTGTTATCCAGTACTTTTTTACAACATTTTTTATTATGGTCAAACCCAAACTGAGTGAGCGTCTGAGGGTGACTCCCGAAATATATACCGAGATTTCAAATTTGGCCAACACTGTATACAGCTGTACGCTTCTGATACAGTAACCTTTTTTGCTATTTAGATTCTGGTGTAATCCATAATGAGCCTGTGAACGTCTGTCTGTTACTCCGGAAATATAATTGGAGCTTTAAGATTACCCCAACACTCTATACAGCTGTACGCTTGTGTTACATTACCCATTTACAGCTTTTCATGTTCTTGTGTAATCCATACTGGGCCTGAGAGCGTTTGTGTCTGCCTCCTAAAATATATACAGAGATTCGGAATGTTTACACTATACTATATACACCTTCTATCTGGTGATACTGTACCCTTTTTCAACTTTTTATTTTATTGTGTAATCCATACTGAGCCTGTGAGCATCTGTGTATGACTCATGAAATATATACGGATAACAGTCTGTTATCCCTAGACTGTATAGAGTTGTACGCTTCTGATACAGTACCATATATCTGCTGGTATTTTGGGTCCATTTTCCAAAACATGAGGAAGTATGGTGGAAGAGGACGTGGACGTGGGCATGGGGGGCCACCTGGTACTGATGGTGATGGTGGTGCATCTGCTGGTAGTGCCAAAAACACAATAGCAGCTAAGGCAGGAGGTGTTGAGCCTGCGTCATGGTGTAGCTCTGGAAGGCCTGTAAGGCTCCCATTTCTGGGAGTAGGTAGACTGCTTTTAAAGCTGGAGCATCAGGAACTGTTTTTGGCTTACATTGCTGAAACAGCCTCCAGCTCTATCACCTCCTCTTCTGAAGTTTAAAAAAATGCAAGCACTGAGTCGTCAGTGCAGGCTTCTGGTCAGGAGCAACCCCTTTCCTTGTGTCCTTCACCCACACCAAAAGTGAAGGATGAGCCAGCACACACTTCAGATTACTCCATGGAGCTCTTTTCACATACCATGCCTGGGTTAACTAAAAATGGGGCCCATCATATACTGGAGCATCCCAACTGGGGGACATCAGACACTGGAGCAGCATTTACGGGGCCCATTATACACTGGAGCATTAGAAATGGGGCCCATTATATATGGAGCATTATTAGGGCCCATCATACACTGGAGCATCATCCATGAGGCCCATCATATACTGGAGCATTATAAATGGGGCAGGTCAGACACTGGAGCAGCATGTATGGGGCACATTATACACTGGAGCATTAGAAATGGGGCCCATTATATATGGAGCATTATTTGGGCCCATCATACACTGGAGCATCATCCATGAGGCCCATCATATACTGGAGCATTCCAAATGGGGGACATCAGACACTGGAGCAGCATTTACGGGGCTCATTATACACTGGAGCATTATTTGGGCCCATCATACACTGGAGCATCATCCATGGGGCCCATCACTGGAGCATTCTAAATGGGGCAGATCAGACACTGGAGCAGCATCTATGGGGCACATTATACACTGGAGCATTAGAAATGGGACCCATTATATATGGAGCATTATTTGGGCCCATAACACACTGGAGCATCGTCCATAGGGACCATCATATACTGTAGCATTATGTGGAGCTCATCATATACTGTATGGAACATTATATGTGACCAATTAATCTGTATGGAGAAATATATGGGGCTCATTATTCTGTATGGCACACAATGTGGTGGCCATAATACTGTATGGAGTAATATACTGTCAATTTTTGAGCTATTGTACAATTTAAAATAGATCAGTCATGTCATGTAAGCAGTGAAGTATTTGTCATTGTACTATACCTATATTTCTGTGCCGTATTGGAGCATCATGAGTTATGGTATGTGTTAAAGGGGCGCACTGACACTCTTTGGCCCAGGGCACACGAAAACCTGGAGCCAGCCCTACCCCCCCACAACTTTAGCCAAATAACCCCCAGTTTTCAATGCCTTACTATTATTATGAAGTAAATTAAGGTTGACAAGCTTCGGTAATAAGAATTGATGTTTTTGGCAATGACATGGGCACTGTAGGTGTGTTTACTGTCCTCCACTCCCTGCCAACTTTGCTTCCCCATTGACTTGCATTGGGTTTCGTGTTTCAGTTGGCCTCCAACGTTTCCCTATAGTCAGCCGATTTCGTTCGACCTGACTTTTGCAAAAGTCGGGTATCATGAAACCTGACTCGACCCTAAAAAAGGCAAAGTCGCTCATGTCTAATCCATACTATTAGAGATCCCTTTGTATGAGATGTGCACTGGAAAAAGCTCTTTGTGTGTATGTCAAACATATCCATAGGTTTCAATTTAACTAAAAGAAGTCAAAAGAGTTCCCTACTGCTCTTCATTGGGCCAATATACCATATGTTGGTATGAAAAATGAAGGTATATGTCTAATAGAAGGCTTTAAAAGTTATGTAAAAGCGGACCTTACTCCCATTCATAAAAGATGATTTTTAGATGCCCTATGCCAGGTGCAATAAACTGATTCCAAAACATAATACTCTTAAACTACATGTACTGTAGATTTCTATAGAACTCTACGATGATCTAAGTTGAGTCTCTTCCCCACCAATGTGGCCACATTACGGCCATTTCAAACTCGTAAGTTTTGTTGTAGGTCCAAACAATTTGACCCATCCAAATCAAATTTTTAAGATGTATCTGAGTGACTTGTTGTCTAAATCATTTCCATGGAAAACTCCCTTGAATAAACCCCCATGATCGATTCTTAATTTGCACCCACTCATTTCCTCTACTTTTTGACCTCAACCCATTGTCCCGTGGCCAGTGCCCCAAAGGTGACATGATCACCATCAGTGCTAATTAGGGATCATTTGTCAAGCTTGACATTTCATATTGATATCTTTTCTAAAGAAAATAAAGATCCAGTGAAGGCTCGAAACCATCTGTTCCGTGATTGTTGTGTGCTATTCGCTCGGGTGTCACAAAAATTGTCAAAAATTATTGTAAGCGATTGAGAAAAGTGTTAAGAGTGGAAGTACAGCCGTAGCCTGAGGTGGACTCGCATCGCAGAACAGAAGGAAGGACACCTGATACGCCTTAGCTGGAGATTACTTACCCTACACATGTATTTTTAGATATCCAAGTTAAGCCCTACGGCAATATCTTGGAAGAAAAAAACCAGAGTGTAGAAGGATTTAGTCCTCATTCATAAAGCCGTCCTACACCTGCCTTCACTACTTCATCTGTGAAAAATTATGTGTGTGACTGTTTCACCCGCCTTCACCGTGGAGTGCTGAAACCAGTAAATTCTTTGCTGTGTAGCTCATAAATTTGGGCTTACTTGTAGGGGACTGAAGATTTAATATTCTGTACCTATGATAAATAAAAGCCACAAGCAGCTCTTTACTGAGCTTTCTGCATCCCTAAATCTTGATGTCTTAGTAGTTATCGTTTCTGGAGTTCGAGGTGAATTCTAATATCCTCTGTGATCGCCAGCAGAGGGGTTATTCTAATACCTTGGAAATTTTAAGGACAACTAATTTACTTTTTAAGATTTTACCATTAAAATCTATAAAAGATGTGCAACTTTATTATTGTTTTGTTTAACTTGTTTTTTTTACCGATATTTAGCCAGACGATTGTTTTCTTATCCATTCACAAAGTCACAGATATTCCCTGTATCTAAATATCCAGGACAGGTCAAAGTGAAGTCAAGGTTGTACTCCCCATAGAGGTAGCACATTTGACTGCTGTGGGACACTTTGGGAGTAGAGTGAATTCGGTAGAGAATTGACACAGTGGTGGTACAATTCTCGTGAAATTTGGTGGAACATAACATTGTTGGGAAAGTTGGGAAGGAAATTGACCCAACGGTGTGTAAAAGGCAACAAACACCAGGATCTTCTAAACATGAAATCCAGAACCATAATGTTGCTCAAAGTTTGGTCTTAGTTATGCAGCCCCTCCAGTCTGTGTATGCCCTTGGGCCAAGTAGCATATTTATGTCTCCCAACATCCAGAGTTCATGCCTTGACATCACTCGTCTGTACCTCCAAATTGTCTTCTGTTTGAAAGAGGCAAAAATTCCCAAACTGGACATCTGGGAGAAGCTTTGTTGGTGCGCCTGGGTGGATTAAGGACGAGACCTAACCATTTTACATTTTCTGTATTAACAGAAGCATACAGTCTAGATCACGTGAAGTCATTATTTCCCTCTACTCCTCTTTGGTCAGACCTCATCTGGAATACTGTTTCCAGTTTTGGGCACCACATTTTAAAAAAGACATCAACAAACAGGAGCAAGTTCACAAAAGAGCGACCAGAATGGTGACCGGTCTGCAAACCCTGTCTTATGAGGAAAGGTTGCAGGTTTTGGGAATGTTTAGTTTGCAAAAGATAAGACTGAGAGGAGACTTAATAGCTGTCTACAAATATCTAAAGGGCTGTCACATTGTAGAAGGATCAACTTTATTCTCATTTGCACAAGGAAAGACTAGAAGCAATGGGATGAAACTGAATGGGAGGAGACACAGATTAGATATTAGAAAAAACTTTTTGACAGAGTGATCAATGAGTGGAACAGGCTGCCACGAGAAGTGGTGAGTTCTCCTTCAATGGAAGTCTTCAAACAGAGGCTGGACACACATCTGACTGGGATGATTTAGCAAATCCTGCTTTGAGCAGGGGGTTGGACCAGATGGCCCAGGAGGTCCCTTCCAACTCTACCAATCTAGGATTCTATGATTTCCTCCTTATAGTGAGAAGTGTATTCTGAAAACATACATGAATAGGGAAAACAGTTCCAACACCTATGGTGCTATCAGAATGCCCAGAAATGGCCTTTACAACATATGAAGAAATGAATCTATAAGACCGGATTCGGTCGAGCGTATGAAAAATTTTACATTTTGCATCCAGAAAAAAACAGACAATTTTTATCCATATTTTCACCCGTGCGTCATCTCTCCATCCATTTTTTCCCTCGGTATGCCATCCGTTTGTCAGCTGTATGTCCATTTTTGATATCTATATGGCATCCACTTATATACATGAACATTTAAAGAAAGGTGAAAGATCAAATGCAGTTTTCTATACGACTGATCCATTTTGCGTAGGCTTGAATGGTTGACTTTCAGCTGAAAAAAAACAAAACAGACTAGTGCACGCTGCACTTTTTTACATACAGGCACTCAGTCCATGTGAAAAAAAACTCTCATCTGAACAGTCCCTATTCAATAACATTGGGCTGTGTCCTATCCGATTTTAACACGTACGTAAAATGAACACCGCCTAAACTAAACATAAAAATTGGAGTCCCTTAATACCTTTGTTTCAGAGCCCAAGATTTTTCACCTTCCTCTGTTTCGACCATCTGCCTCCCTGATAAATCTGAGCCTTTATCACTTTCCTAACAAATATCGCACATTGTGATTAAATCGCATAATTAACATTGTTCATCTAAGGAACTTGTTAAAATGAATGAACAGTGAACACCACTCATGGCAAATAAAGGGGAAGAACACCCTAACTATTAACGTGCCCTATTTATTATGACATGTCACACCCATCACATGCGCAATTACTGACACCAAACATGGAAGCCGGAGACCTTTCGGCCCATCACATTCCCTTGTATTTAGTTATTGCTCATTAGGAGTGACACTCGTGTCATGAACCCCAGAGACTGAATAGTCAGAAAGACAAATATCTGCAGAGGTAATTTGGTAACATGTGCCTAATGATTCCCTATAGCTAATTATGGAATCAATGGGACATTTTTTGGAAGCAACATATAGAGCCAGATGCTATTGCGCTTTGCATTGACTTCCTTGTCAGCTGAGCTTACAATCTATAGTGAATAATGTAAAGGGATGGGAGGAATGTTTGCAGATTGGGACTGCCGTGATTTAACACAGATTAACACTAATAGCATCATTAACGTCCTGTGTTTTGGCACTGGGTGACAGGTGTCATAATAAACTGGGAGGAATGAAGGCTGGAGTGATGAGGAAGGTACTGGGATTAGTCATCTGAGGAAGCCAGTGTTTATTTGAATGTGATCTTATACAATTTACAGAACAAGGACTGCTATAATGAGACATGAAGAGATGGGAATTAGGCTGGAGGTACACATGTTTGAGGGCTGATGCACAACATATGCAGCTCAAGATGACAATTATACCATTCTAGAATGTGAGGGAGTAATGTGTGCCTTGAAAGATGGCTCCTTGCTAAGATGTTGTTACGCACCTCATCCTGGTCCACTTGATTCTGTTGTACTTCATATCGGGATTTGCAGATGGCCCGGCATAATTTCATGTGATCATCTGCCCAGGCCTATATATGGCTCACCGAGACAGACACCTGAGTCTTGGTATTAAGACTTTAGTGTTCCTAAGATTCTGTGTTTCTCTGCTGGCCGTCTGCAGCCTCCGGCACGTCTCCTGCCTGCCTGCAGTTTTCAGTACCCCAGTTGCCTGTCTGCATTCTCTATGACATCTTTCACCTGCCTGTAATTACCATAATCTGAGCTACCTATCCGCAGTCTCCAAGATGTCTCCTGCCTGCCCATGGTATCCAGTATCAGAGCTGTCTGCGGTCTCCAGGATGTCTCTCATCTGCCTGTGGTTTCCAGTATCCTGGAAGTCTGTCCATGGTCTCCAGGACATCTACTGCCTGCCTGTGGTTTCCAGTATTTCAGCTAATGTTCTTCTGTCTGCCTACAGTCTCCAGTCTCTCAGGTATCAATTTCTTTTGTGCCTAACCTGTCTGTTATACCAACTCCCATGGCCCATGTGCCCTCCCAGACCTTGATCTTGGAGGATCCAGCTCACCGGATGAGCCTAACAGACATAGTATCAATGTCTGACCTACATACAGTTGTGTGAAAAAGATCCCCTCCTCTCATATTTTAAGGGGGGGCAACCACTTTTTCACACTGAGCCCTGTAGGTTTGGATTACTTGTTTTTTCTCTGTCTAATATTTAAATTTATTTGGTGATCAGAAACATTTAAGTGTGACAAACACGCAAAAGAATAGGACATCAGGAAACGGGCAAACACTTTTTCACACAACTGTATAGTCATTGGTAAACCATGTGTCTTTAGAAAAAGTAGGAAGTAATGATGCTGATAACTTTCCTAGTGCCACTGCCAACTTGTTTTAGTGATCAGAACCGGACCTCTCTGACCTTTCCCGGTGCCTGCGCACTGCAGTACTTTACTCTGCCCTCAACAGGGCAGATAATGTACGCCTGCGCAGGAGCCAAGGGAGAAGCAAGGAGGAGGACGTCATCGTATGAAGATGGGAGGTGCCGGACGGGAGGGCGACACCCATCGAACCGGACCGAACGCCGGGGTGAGTATAATCTTACTCTTTTTTCTTGTCTTTCAGTTTTTAACAGGGACTTATCTACAGCATTACGGAATGCTGTAGATAAGCCCCTGATGGCGGTGGCTGCAGCTGATATGCCAAAAATGGGGTGACAGATCCCCTTTAAATTCCGCACCAAAATCCGTGCAGCAGATGACCCGCGGCAACCGTCGGGAGATCAGCGGCTAGTGTCGCAGGTATCCCGACGGTAGCGGTGGGGTGCGTCGTTCGAATTCCATGCCAATTCGCGGCCGGACTGCGCCAGCCGCTGATTGGTTGTGGCCGGCCGGGCGTGACCAATCAGCGACGCGGGATTTCCGTTACAAACAGACAGAATTAGACGATTATATAGTAGATGGGCTTACTGCCAGGATTCAAACTTGAAACTTGTAGCATTGAAGGCAGAATCATTAGCAGTGACTCACAGGCTGCCATATTATGTATAATAAGGTTTCTCTACCTAGAGATCTAAATAGATTATTTATTTATCATGCTTTGCTTATGTAGCGCTGTTATATTCCACAGCGCTTTACATACATTATCATCACTGTCCTCAATGGGGCTCACAATCTAGGTTCTCCATCAGCATGTCTTTGAGTGTGGGAGCAAACCGGAGAACCTGGAGGAAACCCACGAAAACACGGGGAGAACATACAAACTCCTTGCAGATGTTGTCCTTGGTGGAATTATCCATACTCCATACTCCATAGTACAAAGAGTCATTAATGTATTTATTTGTAAGTAATGTAAATAAATGTTCTTTATTTTAATGTATAGCATATTTTTTTCCTGCCAAGACATATTGGACTTTATTATTATCATCGATAATGTGCTGTATATGTAAACATCACTACTGAGGTCAGCAATTGTCTGCGAGGGGCCGGTGTCTGGTGGATGACATCACTTCTGTGGTCAGTTGTTTGTTTCTTGGCTCTGGTAGAATTTCTTCTCTAGATTTCTTGTTTTACTCTTCTCCATGCAGGATCTGGAGAAGATTGACAGGTCAGGAATGACTCAGACCCAACCTTGACATATGGCAGTGATTTGGGGTGGAGTGATAGAAGAAGGATGTTTGATTGCTTCTCGTGTTCAGTGATTTCATGGTGTGCGCAGGGAAAATGAAGATGTTAGAGGTCACTGCTACATCTATCCTTTCCATAGATAAAACAAGACTAATAATAAAGCAATTACAGACTGTGGGGAAGTACAAGGGCAGGCTCATTACCGTGGTCTTGGGAAGCCAGTGATGCGGATAAGCAGTAACAGCTTGGATTATGGATGGTTAATAAGGGTAATTTCCCTTCAATAAGACTATTTGTTTTTTAATCAATAGGAACAGCTGAATGGTAAGTAGAAGATAGAAAATCAAGCTCCACTCTTACATCAGATCCCAAAAAATATCCACAGGTGTCCATCCTGTATCATAGTCATTTTGTTTTAGTTACTAGTAGAGATGAGCAAATCAACTAGTAACTAATTGAATTTGTTCCAAGTTTTCAGCCAGCTGTCTTCTTTTAAGGGCCATTTAGGGGTTAAAAAATAATAAACATTATACACTTCCTAGTCCTAAACTTGCAACTTACACCTACGCAGTTCCCTTGTCCCCTGCACCAATCTTTGGATCACCTGGAACTGAGGTATGTGATTGGGGATCACATGAGGACATTGCACCGCATAAACGTCATGATGTGCGTCACCCAACGCGAGTTCTGGAGATAACCATAGAATGTTAGAGTTGGAAGGGACCTCCAGGGTCATAGTGTCCAACCACCTGCTCAATGCAAGATTCAGTAAACCATCTCAGACATGTCTGACCAGCCTCTGTTTGAAGACTTCCATTGAAGGAGAACTCACCACCTCTCGAAGCAGCCTGTTCCACTGATTGATCACCCTCACTTTGAAAAAGATTTTCTAATATCTATTCTGTATCTTCTCCCTTTCAGTGTGTTCCATTGCTTCTCATGTTTTCACTTGCAAATGAGAATAAGGATGATCCCTCTATACTGTGTCATCCCTTCAGATATTTGTAGACAGGTACTAAGTCTCCTCTTAGGGCTCACACTCACTTGCGAGAGACTCGCACGATTCTTCTGCGAGTCTCTCGCATGAAAACCCGGCACTGCCGCCGGCACTGGGACCGGAGCATGCGGCTACATGTATTTCTATGCTGCCTCACGCTCCTTTCCGAGTGCCAGCGTTAGTGCCGGGTTTTCATGCAAGAGACTCGCAAGTGAGTATGAGCCCTTAGCCTTCTTTTTTGCAAAAAAAAAACCATTTCCAGATCCTTTATCTGTTCCTTGGTGGACATAACTTAGCGTCCACTCACCGTCCTGGCAGGTCTTCTCTGAACTTGCTCCACTTTTTCAATATCTTTTTTAAAATGAGATGCCGAGAACTGGACACAGTGTTCCAAATGAGGCCTGACCAAGGAGGAGCAGAGGGGGATAATTAGTTCACGTAAGCTAGACTCTATACTTCTCTTAATACATCCTAGAAATGTGCTACTTTTTTGCTGCTGTATCACACTGTTGACTCATGTGCAGTCTGTGATCTATTAGTATACCCAAATCTTCTTCACATGTGCTGTTGCTTAGTTCAATTCATCCCATTCTGTAGAAATAATTTTTATTTTTCTTGCCCAAATCTTGCATTTCTCCCTGTTAAATACGATTCTATTAGTTGCTGCCCATTGTTCAAGCTTACTTAGATCCTTCTGAATCCCTCCTAGATTTGCATTGTGTGCAAATTTGATCAGTTTACGTTCAGTTCCCTTTTCTAGATCATTTATAGAAATGTTGAACAGCACTGGTGCCAGGACAGAGCCTTTTGGTACCTCACTTGAAACACTCTTCCAATTGGATGTGCAACCATTTATTACCACTCTTTGAGTACGATCACTGAGCCCATTATGAATCCACCACACCGTAGCCTTGTAAATTCCATACTTGGTCATTTTTTCAATAAGCATAGTATGACATACTTTATCAAATGCTTTGCTGAAGTAGATGTATATTATATCTAACACATTTCCCCAATCCACTTAGTCAGTGATTCCATCATAGAAGGAATCTAGATTTGTTTGGCATTACTTATTTTCTACAAACTCATGCTGACTCTGGTTAATTACTGTATGCTTATCCAAGTACTTACATATATACTGTGTAAAAATTTGTTCAAAAATCCTTCTTGGTATATAAGTAAGGCTCAATGGCCTGTAATTTCCTGGCCCTGGCTCCATCTTCTTTCCTTTTTTGAAGATAGGGACATTTGCCCTTTTCCAATCTTATGGGACTTCTCCTGTTCTCCAGGATTTTCCAAAGATTCTGGCAAGTGGTTCTGCAGTTTCCTCTGCTAACTCTTTCGGTACCCTAGGATGTAATTCATCTGGCCAAGGAGAATTCTATTCATTTAAATTAGCTAAATGTTCCCTCACCATCTCTGTTTATAGAGAGTGTGGATTCTTTTACTTATCTGATAGCACCATGAAGAACAATTGATGTTACAATTGCTTTCTTAGAGAGCACAGATGCAAAAATGGGAATTTAAGTTCGGCCTTCTCAACATCATTTTTACCTCTTCACCCTGTATAAATCCTATAGCATCTTTGACTTTTCTTTTGCTTTTGACATACCCCCAAAATCCTTTTTTTTATTGATTTTGGTCTCCCTTGCAAGCCTCACTTCATTACTGGCTTTAGCTCTTTTAACTCTTGCCCTGCATACCCTGCAGACAGCATTATATTCTTCTTTAGATATGCCCCATCTTTCCATTTTATATACAGTTCTTTTTCGCTATTAATAAGTGTTTAAGTTCTATGTCCATCCATCCTGGTCTCTTAAATGCTTTCAATTCTTTCTTCTTTTTGGGGTTGTTACTGATCGTGCAGTGAGATTTTCATTTAGCAAAATCTTCCATCCATTGGACTTTTTCTGCCCTCTTTCTATGTCCATTAAAATCTGCCTTAAAGTTCAACCTTAAAGTCTGAGTCCTCAATGGTCTTCCTCCTTTTGTAATCCACAATTTGTGGTTAGAATGATCACTGCCTCCTAATTTTCCGACCACCTTTACTTCCTCAACCTTTTTCTCAGTGTTGGTAAAAATTAGGTCCAAAATTGCAGATACGCTTGTTCTCTCTTCTACCTTTTGAAAGATAAAGTTGTTGTTAGCAAGATAAGATAAGAATTTTCTTGACCCATTACTTTTCTTGAATGAGATTCCCAACAAATATCTGGATAGTTAAAATCTCGCATGATTACTATATTATACTTTTTTGAGAACAGAGACATCTGATGTAAAAATAGATCATCCATAACTTCCGTCTGTCCAGGTGGCCTATAGTATACACCAACAATAGTGACCTTTCTGTTCTTTTCTTCTTGTATTCTTACCCAAATAGTTTCTGCAGAGCTACCATTCTCTGAAGCTTGGATCTCTGTGGAGATATACGTTTTCCTAACATACAATGCAACACCTCCTCCCCTCTTGTTAATCCTATTTCTAACAAATATGTTTTAGCCTTCAAGGTTTTTATTTCAATCATGTGTATCATCCCACCAAGTTTCAGTGATGCCTATGATATCTCTGTTCAGTTAGGTGAATCGGGAGGCAAAACAGGAAGCGTTTCCATTTAAAAGTCCATGCTGATTTATTGCTGCTTCATAAACCATGCCACAAGCAAAGGAAAAAATAAGCAGCCTTCAGTGCAGGCAAAACAAAGTAAACAGTTCCTCATATAAAGTCTCTTCTAATCCAGTCCTGGTCACAGAGACGGGATAGCGTCAGTACACTGGTCTGGTCCAGACATACCACACAGTAGGCCTTCTCCCTCAACACACATCCATGTGCCAAACAACGGACTCCATTTTAACACATTAACCACACCCAGAGGTTAGGTATTTAGGCAGCCAGACCTGCCCATGTTCTCAGGCCACCCGTAAAACCTGGCTCATATGCACCAAACAATCCTTTTTTTGTACTATGTGCCCTAGAGCAATACTGCAGGATTACACCACAGATGACAACCATCTCTGTGATACATACCTCCCATCAACTATGTATCCGGTACTTGCCTTACACATCATATCTCTCTTCCTGTGTCAGCATCTCCAATTCTCCCAGTTTGTTTCCCATGCCCTGTAAAATAAAAATATGGAATATTACTGACTGGGCATCAAAATGGAATAAATCTGGCCACAGAGATGATATTTTAGGGCTACTGCCTCCAGGAAGGTTTTTTACCTTGCCGAGATCCATTTATTTTACTCACTTATATAGCGCCATTAATCCATTAATTCCACAGCGCTTTACAGACATTATAGGCACTGTCCCCAATGGGGCTCTCAATATTGACATTTAGGAGAAAATCTTTAGGTCAGTGTCTAACTGCCAAACAGAACCTTAATCTGTACATACAAGAAAAAACAAATCCAAAAGTGTGCTGTCTACAATGGATGTCTCTAGTTTGGCTGATAACTAATGTTTTAAAGGTCTTCTTTTTAATCCCTCCCTGCAAAATTTGTTTTTTTTCATTTTTTTCTCCCCTTCCTCCATGAGCAATAACCTTTTCATTTTCCATCAACATAGCTGTATGAGGGCTTGATTTTTGCAGGATATAAATATAATATAATCATAGATGTATAGGTATAAACATTTTCTTAGGAAGATTAAGATTAGATATTGCTAGTCTAGGTGTGAGATTTCATATGTTTAGATGCGTTTCTATACATCATTTTGCTTTTTATTTCCATATTGAATATTTGGCCATGTGAACATTTAATTTTTAATTGTAGTACTTTTATTCGTACAATTTTGGCCATTTTAGGGGATCTACTACACTTTTATTGCTTTTTAATTTGCATTTTTGGGGGGAAGCTACACTAGCCGAAAAATGGCAATTCTGGCAGTTTGATTTTTGTCCTCTATGCCTTTTAGCATGTGGGTTATAGAATTTTCATATGATTTAACAATCTTTTTTGTAGCCCAATCCAGTACATTCCCCCATAGATCAATCAGAGATGATCGCGGTATTTAAGTGGTTGGGCTAGCTCTGGTTGCTGCTGCGTCCGCTGTACTTACACAGCCAGGACCCATCATATGTTGTGCGGATCAGTTCTTGAGCCAGTCCTTAAACCAGCAACCAACATGTGATGTACATTTTAAAGTCAGAAATTGACTTACAGGTTAAGGGTACCGTTACACTAAGCGACGCACCAGCGATCCTGACAACGATATGACCCGGTAAGAATCACTGGTACATCGCTACATGATCGCTAGTAAGCTGTCAAACAGGCAGATCTACTCAACGATGCAGCAATGATGCGGCAATCCATATAACGACCTCGGCGGTTGTTGGGACCTTGTCACACAGCAGCTATTCTGACGACTCACGCCTGCGTCCATGAGTTCTGCGTCGCCAACGAGGTCGCTCGTCGGCGTCAAACACAGCTATGCATGCTGGCCAGCGGGACGCCAATGATCAAAAATGGCCCAGGACATTCGAGCACGATCAGCGATATCCAGCGGGGGTCCGGTCGTCGCTATGTGTCACACGTAGTCAGATCGCTGGTGAGGTCGCTGTTGCATCACAAAATCGGTGACTTTCCAGCAATCTCGGTAACAATCTCGTTATGTGAGATGGGGGCTTTAGTCCCTAATGAGTATTTGCCAACTTTTAATGATTCCTATCCAGTAGGCTTTTCATCAAGGTACGGAAACTGCTTGGTTGAAATTTTTCTCAAACCCCCAACTTTTTTTGTGCATGCCACTATCACTTTGTCGCAACACTCCATTTACCACCCCTGAACATTTGTATGGACATCATGATTCTGTCTGATGATGGGGCATCCCAGCATACCGTACCGGAAACTTTTCGGAAATCTTTGGTGTATATTTAGGAAATAGGAGATTTCCCAACAAATATGATCTAATGGCACCAAAGGATTTTTGTAATTATAACAGATGAGGAGAAAATTTTCACTTCCATATAGTCTATGTATTCAATTATTACTTGTCTTTCATGGGGAAACGCTATTAAAATTCATTTGTGTGATAAATATCTGATAACTGCATCCTCTACCAATCATGCAAAGCTCTTCGTGAAAATTGTGGTTGATTTGCAGTATTAGCAGTGAGGACTCCAGCAATCAGATATTCACCACTTATACTGTGAACAATTAGTATTTTTCATTAAAAAATCCTTTAAAATTCAAGCAATAGATTAAATATAGTGACTACATGGATTTTTTATAATTTCCTAGGTACTTGCACAATTTCAAGCAAGTTCCTTAATAACTCGTATTCTTGGCCAAGTGCAGAAATGTGTGGATACGCTTATTTTTCTCACTTTTGTAGCTTGTAATTTTTGCCATTTCAATTGAAATTTTCAGGTTTTGTATTCCCCGTTTGTATATGAGTGCTGGACTGTTTCCATCTCCAGAAGCTCTGGCAGCTCCGCTGATATAAATTGAAACTGCTTTATATATTTAACAGATTCTGCTTCAATCAGAAATCCGGGACCTTTCACTAAACGTCTCTCCAAATACAAATCTTAACGGCAGCAGTCATCTGTTCATCTGTAGCTGGATGATATTTTTTTTATAAAAAGCCCCTCAATCAGAACATTGGTTGCTAAAGGTAATCAAACTATTGTACTGTAACTTAATGGTATAACATTAGATGGGTAGCTGCTCTTTAAATGGGCCAACAATAGAGATGAGCGTTTCTGCCAATGTTCGAATTCTGCAAATTCGCTCAAATTTGCCTGGAAAATGTTATCCTCATCAAATCTAGCTGATGTGAATCGAATGTGACCATAGTGCTGTTAAATAAAGCAGTTTATGATGCTCTGAGGTCTCCAGACTCCAAAACATAGAGGTTGTAAAACTATAAAATATTGTGTCTCTGGCCTGTAGTTCTCCACCCACTTCTCTGCTTGCTCACCAAGGCTCCATCTCCAGCCTTCTCTTCACTTTTTTAGTTCTTCGAGTGCTGACTAGACCTCGATGCACACTATGAAATAATAGCAAGTGTTACCCCATGAGGTCACATTTCATCCTAAGGCATCAGCTCCAGCTTCAGCCTTCCTTCCACTATTTGCTAGCTATCCAGTGCTAACTAGATCTCAATGCACACTATGACACCATGATGTGTTATCCTATGAGGTCACATCTTGTACTAAGGCATCAGCTCCAGCATTAGCCTTCCTTCCGCTCTTTGCTGGCACTTTGAGTGTTGACTAGACCTCGCCACATATGTTATGATGTGATAATGTGTGTCGAGGCCTAGCCAGTGCCAGAAGTGCTGGCAAAAGGTGAAAAAAAGATTTGAGCTGGAGTTGGTGCCTTAGGTCTGGTAGTGAGGTGCAGCAGCAGGGACAGGTGAGGGGCAAAAGTGAGTATGATATTTTATTGTTTTTTTATTCCCGGGCAATTTGGGTCCAGCTGACTGACAATTTGCTGTATTAGTGAAAATTGAATCCGCCAAAATTCAGATGTGCTATAATCCACAAGTGTTGGGAGATTCTAAATTAATTTGATTTGTTTAAAAGAGGACTGCAAAACATATGGCCCACGGGCTGCCAAAGGATGTTCAGTGGCCCACGGAGCTGTTTAGGAGATGTTGCTCCCTTTCAGATGTGAATACATTTGAACACTGTAGAGCCAGGACAGGAGCAGCACTCATCAGCATCGGTCCCTATGTACATTAGCATGATGAGGTCAGCTTGCTGCTGACTGTATCACACTGCTGTTAACACCAGGCTACAGAGGTAGCAAGGACGTGGCCGGCACCAATAAGCGCTCCATCAGAAGATGAAATGTGTTTGTTTTGTGTTTGGCGCTACTTTCCAGGGGACATTATGAAGCAATGGGGGCCTCTATGGGGGACATTATGGGGCAATGGAAAGCATTATGGGGTAATGGGGGACACTATCAAGGCCATCATGGCGCAATAAGGAACATTATTGGGAACATTATGGAACAATGGGGAACACTATGGAAGCCATATTGGAGCTATGTGGGACATTATGGGACAATAGGGGACATGATGGGGACACTATTGGGGCCATTATGGAGCAATGGGGATCATTATGGAGCAATGTAGGACACTATGGGGGCCATTATGGAGGACATTATGGAGATATGGGGGAAATTCTGGGGCAATTTGAGACATTAGAGGGGACTATGAAAAAGAGAATATTAAAGTCTATGGTAGGGGTGACTTTATGCAGATAGGCAGCGTGGGGGAGATTTTATTGAAAGGTGCAGTTTGGGGGGAACATTTTAAGGAGGAATATACAGTATGGAGGGATGCAGTGTGAGGGAACATTATGGAGAGGGGCTGAGTGTGGCGGATATTATGAAGAATGGCATCGTAAGGAAATGTTATGAACAAGGGAGGTGTGGGGGAGATAATTTGGAGAGGGGCAGTGTCGGGTAGATATTAGACGAGGCACAGTGTGGTTGACGTTACCGAGAGGGGCATTATGGGGGGACATTATGGAGAGAGGAAGTGTGAGGGACACTATGAAGAGGGAAAGTGCGGGGGGACATTATGGAAAGAGGCAATGTGGGGGGAGATTATGGAGAGGGTAATGTGGGAGGACATTATGAAGTTGGATAGTGAGTTGGGGACATTATGGAGAGGGGCAGTATGAAGGGATACTATGGAAAGGGGCAGCATGAGTGGAATATTTTGCAGGAAGCACAGTGAGGACAATTGTTTTTTCAGGAGTGCAGCTTGGGAGATATTTATATTTATGGGGCAGTATAATGATACTTTCTAACTTCACCATGTCAGGAAGTGCTGAGCAGATGTCACCTATAAGGTATTTGGATGTAAAAGTTTATTTGTGATACTTCCTCTGTCTCACCATTGCTGTGGTTCTTGTATAGTCCACAGTCTAATGATAGCTGGTAACAACAATTTCCAGCATCTCTTTACTATTTTTAAGGGCTTACCTGATATTGCAAATGATCGCTGAACTAAGCTTGGTGCTATATACATGTACTGATGGTGGTCCAGGCTCTGCATTCATGTATTGACAGTGGTACCGATGCTGCATTCGTGTACTGATGGTGGTTCCGGCGCTGCATACAGGTGATGATGGTGGTTGTGATCTTGTACACATGTAGCAATCCATAATATGCTTCATCGCTATGTTAAAATGTTAAATTCCTTAAAACTTGGAGATTTGAGTTTATGAGGAGGATTTGGTAAGTTTCTGCTGGGAAAACTCAGTTTAAGTTAACGTGTTTTCACACTGATTTTATTTTTTAGAGCACAAACACGTCAAATCCTTCTCAAAGCTGAAAACTTGGTTCTGGTGATGTATTAATGTACTGATGATTCATGTAAGCACCCCTTTAAAAAAAAATGTCCAGTCTTAGGGATAGTATGGCAATGTGGCCCTTGAACAAAAAAATCTAGTGCACGCCTGGTTTACAATCTTTTCACTCATCCTTGGCCAATAATATTTGAACACTAAGGGATCAGTCTGAAAATCAACTTACGCAGCTATAATGGAGGCCATACCACTGGACACCCAATTTTCATAGGAACACATAGAACTAAGGAAAGGCTAAAAACAACTTTTAATTTGACCATTTACTAATAAATTAAAAAAAAAAATTAAACCGGAGTCTAACCTTCATCGTTACCGTCCTTGTCATTCTTTGAGAAAAGCCACGCTACCAGCAGCCATGTACAGGAGCTGGATAATCGTCCCATAAATGTCCAGTGGCTCCTTCTTTATGTGCTGTCTGCACTGTGCTGACAATAGCTTCCCTCGGCTTACACATAACTCCAGGCTGTGTTTAAATGTTCTCATCCTTCTGTGTTACCTACAACAGGAACCATAGCAGATGAGCTGCGAGCTACAAGGGGAAGCATTCTCTGCAACAATTGTGGAGTCACAAATCATCAGGGGCCAAAAGGAAGCATCAAGTCACCAGAGCAAATTCTGATTTACACCATGTAACCGCTGAGTGTGAATTATAGATGATATATCAAAGCTTAGGCTACTTTCACACATCAGTTTTTTGCCGTCAGGCAGGATCCGGCTATTTTTAGAAAAAATGGATCCGGCATAAATTTTGGAGAACTGTAGAAACGGATCCGTTTTTCTGCCGGATCCGTCTAGCAGCTTATATCTGTTTCCTGGGGGCTGGCCAATTGGATCTGAGCATGCGCAGATTTAAAAAAATGGATCCGGTGGCTGGATCCGTTTTTTTCTGGATCCGGCGCATTCCGGCGCCCATAGACTTTCATTGTGGCAAAAAGCCGGAAGCGTCGGATCCGGCGCTTCCGGCTTTTTCGCCGGAGACAAAAAACGTTACAGTAGCTGTTTTTTCCAGACGCCGGAATGAGACAAGTAGCTGGATCCGGCAAAAAACGGATGAAACGCAATGCCATCCGGCACGATCCGGCGCTAATGCAAGTCAATGGGGAAAAACTGGATCCGGCATTGCATTTTGCTGGATCCGGTTTTACAAAAAAAAGCCGGATCACGCCTGACGGCGAAAAACTGATGTGTGAAAGAGGCCTTAATGTGGCGTAAACTATGGTGATAAAATAGTGTGACTTTATGTAGGACACCAAGCAAATTACTGCATTACTTCAGGATTTGATCATCGGTGGTCCAACAACTAACACCTACAAAGACCAGCTGAATAATGGAACTACAGTTTTTCACAACAGGAGAGCTTCATACAGATCTATATATGTGTGTATAGTTTTTTGACTCTGTCCTTCCCTACCTGCTAGTACGGTAATCAATGTAGAACAGAGAGTTCCAAAAAGTACAGCCATCTGATCAGTTGCACACTGGCCTTAGTGCCATTTATAGGTGTTTTTTCCCCAAACACGTCCTGCTTCTTTTTCTTCCTGTATTTGATCCCTTAACTTTCTCCCACATCCCCATCTCCTTACACCACCTGCTCCTCTTCTTCTAGGGGCCCCCCACTTTCTCCATCGTCGGGCTTACAGGACATACTTCAGGAGTACCCCTTTGGATCATTTCCAGGCCTCCATAGGGCACACTTTGATTTATTTGGTATGGCAAGTTTTTCTAACCCTTTATTAGTTTGATGGTTCCAATTTAATCATTCTTTATGCTGCTTTGCAGTATTGCTTTCCTGTATATAGCCATTATCATATAAGATAGGGGGTTATTGGTGGTAGATATATCGTGCCCTTGATCTTTATATGGGACCTTGTTTTATACCAGTCCTATTTTGATAAGAACTAATGGGGATGGCCATCTTTATCTTATTTTTTGACCAGTCCCATAGACTAGTCGGATGATATCAGGCATCATATTTAACACATGCAGATACAGATATTTATAGTTATTTATTTATATTGTTATCTGTCTACACTGTATATTGATGGTTGACATACTGTACACTTACCTGACACTTTATTGGGAGATTTTCCTTCCTGTGGATGGGAGTGTTATTATGTTTTTAATATGGTTTCAATAATGTATGTACTTTTTGTGGCAATAAAGTAATCTTCGTTACATGTTACCACGGGTGTGCACTGCTCATATGCATTGGCCTTTCTTGTCGCTTGTCATGTTCTCTTTTCCATGCAATTTGTAGCACCCTGATTTACATTTAATAATACATTGTAGTGCACCCGATACCATATTACCTTCAATATTACCTTCTGTGCTCTTCCGACACTGCAGAGACAAAGCCACTTCTGCTAGCAGCGTTGGATAGCACACAGTTCTGTCCGGCAGGGCAACCATGCTACTGATGTGAACCGTCAATCTTCAGGAGCGCTACTGAAGAACACACTTTCAACAACCCTTTTAACAACCAGATCTCCTTCCTCCTTATTGTTTTGCTGATACCCTATCTACTGACATTACCTGGAGAATCAACCATTGGCTAGGAGGGTACCTAGCTGAGTACCTCGATCCTAAATGAAGTTGTGTGAAAAGAGATGCAATAGGCAAAATTGTGATACCTGGTTGGTACAATAAAATACAATTGTAAAGGGTTGTTAGATGGTGGTGTGTCCCTTTAATTAAAATATATTGCTAGTCTAATGACAGTCGATAACCTCACTTACAAAATCTTAAGCTTATCTGAACAGAGGTAGACATTGTGTAGAAACTTGACTGTCACTTGTCTCAGCCTGCTGGCAATCTCTTCAGCAGCTCCTCCTTTATTCTGTCACAGTCCGTGTCACTTTCATTGCAACTCAAGATGAAATTTCTGTGGTTGTCTGGCAATCTACACACTCTTGCTTTCTATTTACTCAGTCCTTCACAATCATTCACCAATATTCTAGCCACGACTGGTGTGGCAAACTTCTCCACATGCAGGCATCAGCTTTCAGACCAGATTCAAAAATTGGATTGAGACAGAAACACCAATGCATGACTGTATCACTATGAATAAAACTTTTTCCAAGCACCTCTCAGCTGATTGATGACCAATATAACATTTATTAACCCTAACTTTCAAATAGGCTTTCTTTTCCTAATCCAAAAAAAAACATAATTAGTATTGCTGCATCTGTAAAAGTCCAAGCTTTCAAAATATAAAAATATATTTGACCTATACAGCAAATACTGTAAAGAAAAAAATCAAACCACCAAAATTGTTTTTTTTTGGACCCCTCACCTCCAATAAAATAATGAAATATAAAAAGTTCAAAAAGTCGCTTGTACCCTAAACTTATACCAATAAAAATGACAGCTCACCCGAAATACCAATCCAATGACTTAAAAAAAAAAATGGGTCTTAGAATATGGCAATCCAAACTAGTTACATGCTGTAAATTAAAAGCAGTGAAATATAAAGTCTGGTATTGTATAATCGTACTGACCTGGAGAATCATGTTGGTCATTTTTACTGTAAAATCAATGCCGTAAAAACAAACCCTAATAAAGAATGGCATTTTTTTTTCACCATTGCACCCCACTAAGAACTTTTTCCTGTTTTTCCCTACATGATATGGTACAGAAAATCGAGTCAAGCAAACCTATACTTCGTCCCATGAAAAAATAAGCCCCCATGCAACTGTGTTATAGTGGCGATAAAAACAAGTCATAAATGAATACTGACCTGGTCAAGAAGGGGTTAAGAAGCAAATAAAGGGTTTTTAAATAATTAGGGTGAGTTCACACAATGCAGTCATAATGTGTTGCTTTTGCCACAATTTTCAAAAATGGCGACAAAAAAGCTGTAATTTTCATGTAGTTTCAGAAAATCAAGGCAAAAAATTTCAGGTTTACTGATGCCATACTGGAGTTTAGATCACTTTTTAATCCTTTCTTTGGAAAGTCGATTCTGGCATGTGATGTTTAATATTTTGGACAGTCATTAACAACGCAAAAATAAATGTTTTAAATTTCATTTTTTTAAATTGGGAAATGGAGGTTAGTTTAATTTTTGTTTTGCGTGTTCAGCTGTATTAAGCATAGTTGTTACCTTAGCTGTCTGCGAGTTACAGCAGTCATTTTTTTTTCAATTGCATTTCTGTCCTCAGTACACAGATGCAGTTGACTACAATGGTGGGGCAGAGAGCCATCAGATCTCTGCTCCGACATTTAGTATGGGTGAGTCTAAAGGGCCTGCAAGGACTTTCAGGTCACGTGACTAAGCTGACTAAACAGCCTAGCCTGGCTCAGTGGCAGAAGAGCATGGAAGTGATAAAACACAAAACAAGTGGCATGCTAATTGTGGGGGTCAGTTTGGTGACTTCATACTGTGCGCTTGGGGTCTGTGGGGGCATCATATTGAATGTGTGGGAATGCACTGTGGAGGCATCATACTGAGTGGGTGGGAATAAACTGTGGGGGCATCATATTGAATGTGTGGGAATGCACTGTATGGGCATCATACTGAGTGGGTGGGAATAAACTGTGGGGGCATCATATTGAGTGGGTGGGAATGCACTGTGGAGGGATCATACTGAGTGGGTGGGAATGCACTGTACGAGCATCATACTGAGTGGGTGGGAATACACTGTGGGGGCATCATATTGAGTGGGAGGGAATGCACTGTGGAGGCATCATACTGAGTGGGTGGGAATACACTGTGGAGGGATCATACTGAGTGGGTGGGAATGCACTGTGGAGGGATCATACTGAGTGGGTGGGAATGCACTGTGGAGGAATCATACTGAGTGCGTGGGAATGCACTGTGGAGGCATCATAGTGAGTGGGTGGGAATGCACTGTGGAGGGATCATACAGAGTGGGTGGGAATACACTGTGGAGGGATCATACTGAGTGGGTGGGAATGCACTTTGGAGGCATCATACTGAGTGGGTGGGAATCCACTGTGGAGGAATCATACTGAGTGGGTGGGAATACACTGTGGAGGGATCATTTTGAGTGGGTGGGAATGCACTTTGGAGGCATCATACTGAGTGGGTGGGAATGCACTGTGGAGGGATCATACTGAGTGGGTGGGAATGCACTGTGGAGGGATCATACTGAGTGGGTGAGAATGCACTGTGGATGAATCTTACTGAGTGGGTGGGAATGCACTGTGGAGGGATCATACTGAGTGGGTGGGAATGCACCGTGGAGGCATCATACTGAGTGTGTGGGAATGCACTGTGGAGGCATCATATTGAGTGGGTGGGAATGCACTGTGGGGGCATCATACTGAGTGGATGGGAATGCACTTTTAGGGGCATTATAATGAGTGGGTGGGAATGCACTGTGGGGACATTGCAATATATGAGAAGCACTCTGGGAGGTATGACATTGTATGGGATGGTGTCTGTGGGGACATCATACTATGTGTGGCGGGAATGTGGGGTTATCATACAGTGCATAGTGGAAATGTGGGGTTATCAAACTTTGTGGGCAGGAAATTTGGGTGTATCATATTGTGTGGGAGCACTGTGGGTGTTACAATATCTGGGAAGCACAGTGGGAGGTATCAAATTGTATGGGATGGTGCCTGAGGGGACATCATACTATGTGTGGTGGGAATGTGGAGTTATTACACTGTGTGTTCAGGAAATGTGGGTGTATCATATTTAGTTTTGACATCATTCTCTGTATGAGGAAGCACTGTGGGGATGTCACACTTTGGGTGTCACACTAAGTAGGTGGGACTGTGAGGGTATCTTACTATCTGGGTGGTACTGTGGGGGCATTATGATGTGTGTGTGGAGATGTACTATGGGGTCATCCTAATGTGTGTGTGTGGGGGGTACTTTGGGGCCATGAAAGGAATATCGCACTGTGTGAGAACAGTAAAGGGCTTCGTAATATTTCTGTGTGGGCACATAGAAAACAGGTTAGACATGTTAGAGAAGGGGCTTAGCATAAAATAAAAATTTCCACTGTGCACTATGCCCTCTGCAGTAAGCGTCCCTCTTTCCTATCTTTTAAAGTAGGACGTGTGCATAATGGGGCCGATCTGGATCATGGTGGTCATAATAATACAATTCTCTAATATATTAAAGGACTTATTTTTGAGCACAAGTAAGTGAAAAATATGAAAAATAACCGATTCCTCTGTACTCAGGGCTGCAGCCCATGTCTGTCTCCTGGGATCAGCGTCCGGCCGGAGCGTGCCGGGGCTACTGATCATTTGCCGCGTTCACATTTTGTCACAGCCAGGATGTATGTATTTTTTTCAACTGCCTGGGCCCATTGTAGAGCATTGTCCTGAAGCGGAGCAGAGTTTCCCTATAACTATACCAAGTTTCCTTAAGAAGGTGAAAGACATATTCACCTCTGCTATACAGTATCTGAGAGCATGAGCGTTCTGTAAAGAAGGTCTATAACATATGTATTATTTTTCTATGACTATGTAATAGTTCTTAAGCTGCGCCTGGCATGTGGTGCTTATAATATGTCTTCTGTCTCCTAGAAATTGCTGAGCGGGACTGTGTTAAATGACGAGAAGCTGACATCCTTGACTCTTATTTTAGACTCACACATGGCTTCGCACCACCGCTAACCTTTTTGCAGCTCCTGACAAACGATACCCAAACTTTGAAAAGAACGCGTGTGCTATGTTCCCCTCACTAGGGCTCAGACATGAAAGAATGGCAGAAAAAAATTTCCCGCCTATTAAACAGACCCATGGAAGGAAACCTATTAGCATTTTTGGCAGAGGTTCAATTAGCAGTGGCAGGAGGGTAAGAGAAAGATTATCCAGAGAGTGGTACGCTTCACATTCAGGACTATGCAAAAGCAAGACACGAGAAAAGACGGAGAAAAATACGTCCACAGCAGGTGCCACATTCGAGTGAAAACCCCCTTACAGTCCTCCTATAACTCCTAGAACTAATAATATATATACTGAAATAAGTACCTGTGCCAGTAATAATTTCATGAAGGGCAAAGGGATAGAATGCACTAAAGTCAATCAGATGATAAGAAGCAGCAGGAGAAGAGTACTCTGACCTTGTGGAAGGCAGTGCCCTGTACACTAATGTACTGCAATACCATTCTGCAGCTCGGAAGTACCTGAGCCAGTAAAAATTTTGTGAAGTGCGTAGGGATAGAACGTACTAAAGACGATCAGATGTTGGGAATGATGACAGCAGCAGAGGAGGAGTGTGATGACTTTTAGAGAGACAGTGACTTGTCCTCTAGAGATGAACAAACCAATTTCAGGTGAATCAAATTTGTGTCAAATTTTAAGAAATTTGCTGGACCAAGTGAATGTAAACAATTTTGAATTTGATTAGTGCAAATTGTTAAAAAAAAAATATGCGGCCACTATTTTACACACAGTAGAAGATTGCATCAGCCACAGAAGGCTCACATGTCCTCGGGTGCATCTTCTCAATACTGCCTTGAAGCTATCACAACACATATAGCATAGGCAGTCAGGAGTTACTATCGTTGCCAGTATAAAAGCAGAGGCAGGAAAAACAGCAGCCATTTAGGATGATGCTGGATGGGCAGAGGATATCACAGCTTAGCGCTAGAAATAGGAAAAAAAAGCCATAAAACACTTAATAAACATTTAAGCCAACAACTAAGTGAAAGAAAATTCACAAAATAATAAAGCATAAATGGATATTCATAATCAATACAATAACCTACTCAAAAAATGAATACACCAAACGGAGTCCAAAACATTAAGACTCAAATAAATTTATTACATAATTACAAATGAGCATACAGAACAAGACTTAGTAAAATACCATAATATATAATTACAGCAAAATACATATAAAAAAGACATAGTGACCACTATAAATAAATAATCATACAAAAAAAAAGCCACTGTGGGCGAAACGTACGTTGGACGGAGCCTGGACACATTGAGCCACACATTACGGGTATATATGATTTGGATTTATATACTATATATTTTCTATGCACTTTATGAGTAGCTGATTTTTCAGCCCATATATATTATGCACTTTATTAGTATTATTATCCTTATCATTTTTGTATGATTATTTCTTTATAGTGGTCACTATGTCTTTTTTATATGTATTTTGCTGTAATTATATATTATGGTATTTTACTAAGTCTTGTTCTGTATACTCATTTGTAATTATGTAATAAATTTATTTGAGTCTTAATGTTTTGGACTCCGTTTGGTGTATTCATTTTTTGAGTAGGTTACTTAATAAACATTGCAGACAGCATATGACAGCACAGCAGGGATGTACAGTTGCCATCTGTTTACCCATAGCCATATACAGTAGAGTGAGGTCATTTTGATATTTATAAGGCTACTAGATCGTGGCCCGATTCTAACGCAACGGGTATTCTAGAATCTCTCTCTCTCGCAGATCTCCCGACGGAGGCGTGCTTCGTTCGAATGCGCTGATTGGTCGCGCCCGGCCGGCCGCGACCAATCAGTGCCGTGGGATTTCCGTTACAGACCGATAGACAGACAGAATAAAACGATTATATAGTAGATGAATGTGATAAAGAGCTTGAAAAGGCTCTAATACAGTCCTAGGAGATTTCAGAATGCTACACATTACTTTTCAGAGCAACTAGAGGCTTTGCAATATTTGCATTTTGCTGCAAATCAATTTTAAAAAAATTAAGTGAAGCCTGCAAATTCAAATTTCAAAAGATGCACTTATCTCTAATGTCCATTTACATTATTGAAAACAGATGGGACAGAGGCATCATCATGAAGTCCACAAGGATAGAATTCACCACAGCTAATAAAATGATGAGAATGATGACAGCAGCAGAGGAGGAGGGAGCTGACCTTGTGGAAGGCAGTGATGTGTCCTCTCATATAATTATGTTAGTGAGAATAGAAGTACATGTTTCATAAAGAGGATCATAAAGTGGATGTGGAAGGAATTAATTTAAGCCAATCAGATAATAGGAATAAATACAGCTGCGGTAGAGGAGTGAGTTGATCTTGTTGAAGGCAGTAACCAGTACACTAATGCATATATAGCAACATTTCAATTTGAAATATGTATGCCTCTGCTGTTCAAATTATTTACATTAATGTTCCTGTATTGCAGCAACCAATACCGCTGCTGATCAGATGTTCCCTGTGTCAACAAAGGATGGGAAAATTGGTAAGAGGATGGAGAATTTCCCTACCGGAAATTACTCTCACACGATGGGATCAGGACTATGGACCTGTGCATGTACCGCCTCCTCTGATAAGATGACGGGCAAGGGGAGTGATGGCTCCCGCACAAGACTTCTGTCAGGGGAGGCAGGGCTCTCAGATATTAGCGACCTGTCAGTCAAGGAGCAAGCCCACCGTACCTGCGGCTCATTAGCATGAAGATTGAATAGAGGATTACTGCAAAAGCAAAGTATGAATTGATTCTAGATTACAGTGACCTAATATACACCAGTTTGGTATGTTGTAGTAAAACCTGCTGACAGATTCCATTTATCATTAATGTGAGCAGTGTGGCACGCTGCATGAAGTTTCCATGGTCGGCTCCATGACTGGAGTCACAAGGTTCCAAAAATCAACACCTTATTATTGCCCATTGATCACACAACCTGTTAACAATGTTGGATCTAGGATTCTACTGATTGTTCCTTAATAATTACTACATGTAGATTGTGCTGTTTTTTCTCGCTCCCCTTTTTCCGTCATCTGGCCTTATTTCATTACTAGTCATTACGATAGATTGCTGCACAAAAATACTTAATCCATTAGTAACCGCTGCAACAGACTTCTAATCGAGTACTTTTTGTGTGCTTGAAAAAAATGCTCAAGTCACCACCCCTGCATGTCTCGCGACTGTTCGACAGCTGCAATACATGCAGGGATTACCTGTTCGTTAGCCAATTCCTGCATGTGGTGTGGCTGTCGAACAGTCGCAAGACTTGCAGCCGCGACCACTCGAGCACGCCAAAAATCCTCAATTAGAACACGAGCATGCTTAGATAACACCTTACCAAAACACGCTCCCTCATCACTGCTAGTTAGTTAACAAATTTGTGGTTATAGGTTAGTCTTATAGACTTACAAGGAATCTGTCAGTAGTATGACCCCTCCTTAGACATCTATGTGGGCGTGTAGGTCATAGAAAGATGAATAAAATGATACCTTGATATCTACAATCCAATGTCTTATTCCAGAGAAATCCACATTTTTCTTATATGCAAATGAGCTGTAAGATCTATGGGCAGGACATAGATCTCCCTGAGAATGTGCCTCTAGAGGTTATTTTGAAGAAAAGGGAGTGTTACCAGTGTGAGACATATAATGACTGACAGTCTACTCTCATAATCACATACAGCTCTGCAGTGGGAGGGGAGGATGAGGTTTAACAACTCAAGGCTGGATATACAGCTGCACTGCTCAGTACTGCTCTATAATATCCTCCATACTGCTACTGCTTCTGTGTTACATAGAGGCTAGACAGCAGGAACTTCTCATGTCTGTGTGAGCAGCGTAAAAGAGATCATAGCTCCTAGTCTCCATCCACCAGCTCAGAGACAACAGCAAACAAAAATCGAGATAGAACCTGCAGAGGGAAAATATATTAGCCAGAAATAATGTTATGTCTCATATACACATATAACAGCTTATTCTGTAAAGCCCGCCTTTCCTCTTTCCTTCCCTCCCTCTTAAAGGTCTCCTGAAATGACAGGTACGCTTTAACCCTTTGCTTTTTTCATATTTTATGCGGTTTTTTTCTGGCTACCATGCATCTTAAAAAAAAAAAAATACATTTTGCAAATAAGCTTTGACTATAACCAGGAGATCCTGGCTGCATACAAACTGTGCCTTGAAGATTACTTGCACTTAGGTTTAGTTTCGTAAAGAAAGGACCATGTATTCCATCTCTGCTCACTGATTCATACACTTTCCTTGGCTTCTTACGCTTAAAATAACGTCTCGTGGTCTTAACTTCCATTACGCCTACTTCGCCGAGTATCAAAGAGCAAATGGATAAAGCGATATTATTTTCCAGGACCACTGGGACACTTCCTGTCAATTCACATAATTGAGTATTACAGTATTTAAATTACAAATTGAAGATTATTTTTACAGGTGTCATTTTAAATATAACATGAAATTTTTTGACATTACATCAGCCACACTGCACAAACAGCTGCACTTCAACATTCATATGTGATGCACATGGCTAGCATATTACATCATATGCTACACAAACATATAAATAGGCCATTGTAGGGTAAAGCTGGATAGGGCAAATACTCTTTTTCCTATGGAGCATTCACACCGAAGACAGAAATTATTTTCTATTTTTTTTCTTTTTTTTTTTTTTGCTCTTTCCTTAAAAGCCAAGAAGCTGCCGAGACGGGAACAGGAGCCGAGATCTGGTGCAGTGCTGCAGTGCCCTCTCGTGGTCACAGCCTGCAAGAATCATCTCGGTGACATTGTAGAACTATAAGTATCAGCATGCCTTGATATATAGAGTTTGCCACAACAGCTTTGCATAAGTAACTTACATAGGTGAATTCTTAAAGGGTAAGTTTCAATCTAGCTTTTGAATAAATAAAAAAATATTTTTGTTATATATCTCATTTTTGAAGGATTATTCCCAGTATATCAATTTACTGATCACTGGACATCCGACCACTGGGACCCCCAAGGATTCCAAGATTAATGCTTTGAAAAACTCCAAGAATGGAGCTCTGTAGCCCATGTCTGGAATGGAGCGGAGGTGAACATACTTGTTCTCCACTCCATTAATTGTCTATGGATGGCTGGAAATAGCAAAGCTCTTTTCTCCAGCTCCATAGACAAATGAATGGAGCAGAGGCCAAGTGTGTTCACCTCCGCTCCATTCCATACATTGGCTGCAGAGCTCCATTCTTGGCATTCCAGAGTCCAATCTCAGTGTTGCAGGTTGCCCTAGAGGTCAGACTCCAAGTGATCAGCAAGTTATCCCCTACCTGGTGGACAGGGGATAACATTTCATGGGAATAACCCTTTAAGGGTGTCATAGTGACTCAGTGGTTAGCAGTGCAGCCTTGCAGCGCTGGGGTCCTGGGTTAAAATCCCACTAAGGACAACATCTGTAAGGAGTTTGTATGTTCTCCCCCTGTTTGCATTGGTTTCTTCCGGGATCTCCGATTTCCTTCCACACTCCTAAGACATACTGATAGGGAATCTAGATTGTGAGTCTCAATGGGTACAGTGCCAATAATGTGTAAAGGGTGTGGAGGTGGCTGATTTCGCAGCTGCACCTCGATGCTTATCTGCTCAATCATAACGGGTATGCTGTGGATGTTTTACTAATGTGCTTATATTATCTCTCCAAATCCTGGTCCTCCTCACCACATTCCCACAGTCATTTCTACCTCCCATCCACGCTCTATCACAACCTTCCGTAACCTCTCCAACCTTATACCCATTAACCCAGCCCCCGCTTCCCCAGTCCCACTAACAGGAGCACTGTGGAACGCTCGCTCTGTCTGCAACAAGCTTTCCTACATCCATGATCTTTTTGTTACTACCAAACTTTCCTTCCTCGCCATCACCGAAACCTGGCTCACCCCTTCTGACACAGCCTCTCCTGCTGCACTTTCGTATAGCGGCTTCCACCTTTCTCACACCCCCCGCCCCAGCAGCAAACATGGCGGAGGAGTTGGTTTTCTCCTGTCAGATACCTGCTCCTTCACCCCAATCCCACTGCCACCCTCTGTTACCCTCCCTTCCTTTGAGGTGCACTCTGTGCGCACCTACTCCCCCTCCAACCTCCAACTGGCTGTAATCTACCGCCCCCCAGGGCCAGCCACCACCTTCTTTGACCACTTCACCACCTGGTTACTTCATTTCCTTTCCGCGGACATCCCTACTATCATCATGGGCGACTTCAACATCCCCATTGACACTTCCCTCTCAGCTGCCACTAAACTTCTATCTCTCACTTCCTCCTTCGGCCTCACTCAATGGTCTTCTACATCCACCCATAAAGATGGCCACACACTGGACCTCATCTTCACCCGCCTCTGCTCCCTATCTAACCTCTCTAACTCACCTCTTCCTCTCTCTGACCACAACCTGCTCACATTCTCTTCCCTCTTCACTCCATGTCTACAATCCCCACCCCACAAACTTTCACACCCTCGCAGGAATCTTAAACACCTTGACCTACACTCATTCTCTGAATCCCTCCTCCCTCTCACAAATATAAGTTCCTTACACAATGCAGATGACGCTGCTGCTCTATATAACACCACAATAGCTGTAGCTTTGGAATCCGCTGCCCCACTTACACATACCAAAACTCGCAAAATCAACAGACAGCACACCAGCCTGACCAAAGAGCTGAGGCGAGCTTCCAGGGCTGCTGAGCGCAGATGGAAAAGATCCCACTCCAACGAGCACTTCATCGCATTCAAACAGTCCCTCACTACTTTCAAGACCACACTCGCCACAGCTAAACAAAACTACTTCTCATCTCTCATATCCTCCCTGTCTCACAACCCTAAACAGTTATTCAACACCTTCAATTCTCTCCTCCGCCCCCAGCACCTCCTCCCTCCCCACTCATCTCAGCTGAAGACTTTGCCTCATTTTTCAAGCAGAAAATTGATAACATCAGGGACAGTTTTGGTCAACAACCCCCAGAGCCCTTCCTCCTGACTTCCCAGCCCTCCACCTTCAAAACCAACTTCTCCACCATTACAGAAGATCGACTCTCCACTCTACTCTCAAGATCACATCTCACCACCTGTGCACTCGACCCGATCCCATCCCACTTCATACCAAACCTCACCACAGTCTTCATCCCAACCCTAACCCATCTCTTCAACCTATCACTAACAACTGGTGTTTTCCCCTCAAGCTTTAAACATGCCTCCATCACACTTATCCTCAAAAAGCCCTCTCTTGACCCATCCTTTGTATCTAGCTATTGCCCTATATCACTTCTCCCCTACGCCTCCAAGCTACTGGAACAACACGTCTACCTTGAACTGTCCTCCCATCTCTCTTCTTGCTCCCTCTTCGACCGCTTACAATCTGGCTTCCGGTCACACCACTCCACTGAAACTGCCCTTCTAAGGTCACCAATGACCTCTTAACCGCAAGAGCAAGCGACACTACTCTGTCCTCCTCCTCCTGGACCTGTCAGCTGCCTTTGACACAGTGGACCATTCCCTATTATTACAGACCCTCTCATCCCTCGGCATCACAGACTTGGCCCTATCCTGGATCTCATCATACCTAACAGACCGGACATTCAGCGTCTCCCACTCACACACCACCTCCTCACCTCGCCCCCTATCTGTCGGAGTCCCACAAGGTTCAGTCCTTGGGCCCCTGCTGTTCTCTATTTACACCTTTGGCCTGGGACAGCTCATAGAATCTCATGGCTTTCAGTATCATCTTTACGCTGATGACACACAGATCTACACTACATCTCTGGACCAGATATCACCTCCCTACTAAACAGAATCCCTCAATGTCTGTCCACTATTTCATCCTTCTTCTCTGCTAGATTTCTGAAACTCAACATGGACAAAACAGAATTCATCATCTTTCCCCCATCTCACGTGACCCCCCCTACGAACCTATCAATTACAGTAAATGACTGCCCACTCTCCCCAGTCCCACAAGCTCGCTGCCTCGGAGTAATCCTTGACGCTGATCTCTCATTCAAACCACATATCCAAGCCCTTTCCACTTCCTGCCGACTTCAACTCAAAAATATTTCACGAATCCGTTCATTCTTCACCCAAGAATCTGCAAAAACCCTAGTCCATGCCCTCATCATCTCTCGCCTTGACTACTGCAACCTCATGCTCTGTGGCCTCCCCTCAAACACTCTCGCACCCCTCCAATCTATTCTAAACTCTGCTGCCCGACTAATCCACCTGTCCCCCCCACTATTCCCCAGCTTCTCCCCTCTGTCAATCCCTTGACTGGCTCCCAATTGCCCAGAGACTCCATTACAAAACCCTAACCATGACATACAAAGCCATCCACAACCTGTCTCCTCCATACATCTGTGACCTCGTCTCCCGGTACTTTCCCGCACGCAACCTCCGATCCTCACAAGATCTCCTTCTCTACTCCCATCTTATCTCCTCTTCCCACAATCGCATACAAGATTTCTCTCGCGCATCACCCCTACTCTGGAACTCTCTACCACAACATATCAGACTCTCACCTACCATCGAAACCTTCAAAAAGAGCCTGAAGACCCACCTCTTCCGACAAGCCTACAACCTGCAGTAACCACCGATCGACCAAACCGCTGCACGACCAGCTCTACCCTCGCCTACTGTATTATCACCCATCCCTTGAAGATTGTGAGCCCTCGCGGGCAGGGTCCTCTCTCCTCCTGTACCAGTTATGACTTGTATTGTTTAAGATTATTGTACTTGTTTTTATGTATACTCCTCCTTACATGTAAAGCGCCATGGAATAAATGGCACTTTAACAATAATAATAATATGTCATTTATAGTATACGTTTACATGTGAAGTCATGTTTATGTACCTGTATTGTGTTAGGGACTAAGGTTGGGACGGTTAACAACATAGTTAGGCCTAATGTTTAGCATAGTCGGAGGTTATGTGAAGTATAGTGCAGCAGGAGCACTATAGAGGCAGGGATGTAGATTTAGATGTAAGATAAGATAGTTAACTGGTTTAAGTCAGAGTAGTAATAGTTAAATGTTTAACCCAATAGGAAGCTAGTTTGTGGGAGGAGTTAGTTCTGAGGTAACTGGATTGTTCTAGAAAGAGTTGTGAGGTAAAGAGTGAAGTGAACAGAACCAGTGCCAGAGGGGGAGCCACAGGGAAGTGAAGGCTCGGGTTACAGAAAAGATGGAAACTGTTGACAGGAAACAAGTGGGACTGGGCAGCCTGAGGGAACAAATGGCTAGGCTTTTGGGCAACTACAGAGACGTTCTTGAATGGAAGAGGAACAGGGAGCCCCTGGAAGAAGTGGGATCGTCATCTCAGTTAGCTGTGGTACTGGGTACCTGGGAACAAGATCTTGTGCCAGAAGACTGTATTATGGAGAGTCTAAAGAAGGAAGTTTCTGTATCATGTGGAAAATACTGGACTGTAACTGCTGTACGTGGGAACGAATTTAGTTAATTTTTTGCAGAAAATGAATAGAGACTCGGACAATGTTTGTGTGTGCGTGAGAAGAAAAGGAGCCATGCACTAGGAGGAGAACGCTGGCCCACAGGTGAACGAAGCACCGCACACACAGCACATTACAGAATGGACAATCTGATTTTACAGTAGCGGAGCGGCAGGGTGTGGAAGAGTTAAAATCCCTCACCACGACTGACACCCTGGCCCCCGGTACATTTGACATACTCGGCAGGATGCGACTACCTCGCAGTGCGGAGAACCCGCGAAGAGAAAAATGACAAGTGGTGTGGGGGTGGAATTTGTGCCCCTGAAGGTTAGTTAAGAAGAAATTGTGCAAAATTGTGTATCACCAGAAACGACTGACAAAACGGATTGGACTGACACTGTGCCTTGACCTGATTTTGTGTTGACAAAGATGGTGGCCATGGAGTTGGCAGGAAATGGCGCCGCAGGTGAAGATGACATAGCCCTTCCTTTGTGGGTGTTTCCGTGCCCCCTTGGCGCCAAAAGTGGCCTGTCTGTTCTGTCTCCGACATAAATAATGACTCTTAAATGTTTATTTCCATTACATAAATTCAGTGATAATGCTCAGTTTGCCATACAGTTTGATGTGCATTGTTTCCAGCTCCATCTAGTGGCCAAAAATAATAGCTGCAGTGTTATTCAATTACTGTTTTCGTTTCATTTTCCCTCCAACTCCCACTGTATCATGGGTAAATTTGCAAGGGATTATGGTCTAGTCCAGCCCCATTTCCCTGTCCAGTCCTCCATTTTCAATCTGCTTGCATACTGGAAGCTCCTAATCGCTCTGTTTCCTCTTGTGTTAGCATCGGTGGTATGTAATCATTCTCTCTGTATATTCTGCCTTATGTTAGCTAGCTTAGTTACAACCCCTGCTCAGCTAGTAGTTCGGATTGTATGTTATGAATAATGTACAGTTGTGGCCAAAAGTATTGACACCCCTGCAATTCTGTCAGATAATACTCAGTTTCTTCCTGAAAATGATTGCAAACACAAATTCTTTGGTATTATTATCTTCATTTAATTTGTCTTAAATGAAAAACACAAAAGAGAATGATACAAAAAGCAAAACATTGATCATTTCACACAAAACTCCAAAAATGGGCCAGACAAAAGTATTGTCACCCTCAGCCTAATACTTGGTTGCACAACCTTTAGCCAAAATAACTGCGACCAACCGTTTCCGGTAACCATCAATGAGTTTCTTACAATGCTCTGCTGGAATTTTAGACCATTCTTCTTTGGCAAACTGCTCCAGGTCCCTGATATTAGAAGGGTGCCTTCTCCAAACTGCCATTTTTAGATCTCTCCACAGGTGTTCTATGGGATTCAGGTCTGGACTCATTGCTGGCCACCTTAGAAGTCTCCAGTGCTTTCTCTCAAACCATTTTCTAGTGCTTTTTGAAGTGTGTTTTGGGTCATTGTCCTGCTGGAAGACCTCTGAGGGAGACCCAGCTTTTTTACACTGGGCTCTACATTATGCTGCAAAATTTGTTGGTAGTCTTCAGACTTCATAATGCCATGCACACGTTCAAGCAGTCCAGTGCCAGAGGCAGCAAAGCAACCCCAAAACATCAGGGAACCTCCGCCATGTTTGACTGTAGGGACCGTGTTCTTTTCTTTGAATGCCTCTTTTTTTCTCCTGTAAACTCTATGTTGATGCCTTTGCCCAAAAAGCTCTACTTTTGTCTCATCTGAGCAGAGAACATTCTTCCAAAGTGTTTTAGGCTTTTTCAGGTAAGTTTTAGCAAACTCCAGCCTGGCTTTTTTATGTCTCGGGGTAAGAAGTGGGGTCTTCCTGGGTCTCCTACCATACAGTCCCTTTTCATTCAGACGCCGACGGATAGTACGGGTTGACACTGTTGTACCCTCAGACTGCAGGGCAGCTTGAACTTGTTTGGATGTTAGTCGAGGTTCTTTATCCAACATCCGCACAATCTTGCGTTAAAATCTCTTGTCAATTTTTCTTTTCCGTCCACATCTAGGGAGGTTAGCCACAGTGCCATGGGCTTTAAACTTCTTGATGACACTGCGCACGGTAGACACAGGAACATTCAGGTCTTTGGAGATGGACTTGTAGCCTTGAGATTGCTCATGCTTCCTCACAATTTGGTTTCTCAAGTCCTCAGACAGTTCTTTGGTCTTCTTTCTTTTCTCCATGCTCAATGTGGTACAAGGACACAGGACAGATGTTGAGTCAACTTTAATCCATGTCAACTGGCTGCAAGTGTGATTTAGTTATTGCCAACACCTGTTAGGTGCCACAGGTAAGTTACAGGTGCTGTTAATTACACAAATTAGAGACGCATCACATGATTTTTCGAACAGTGCCAATACTTTTGTCCACCCTCTTTTTATGTTTGGTGTGGAATTATATCCAATTTGGCTTTAGGACAATTCTTTTTGTGTTTTTTCATTTAAGACAAATTAAATGAAGATAATAATACCAAAGAATTTGTGTTTGCAATCATTTTCAGGAAGAATCTGAGTATTATCTGACAGAATTGCAGGGGTGTCAATACTTTTGGCCACAACTGTATATTTCCATGAACCAAATACTGATCCTATGTATCTGTTTCTGTTTGTAGTTTTACCATACACATCTATATCTACGTTCAATAAACCACAGATTCAACTACAGTCTCTCTTATTGGACCCCGATATAGCGGTTTAGCTGCTTGTTAAACTATATGAATCCCGTTCATTTAGTGAGGACATGACAGTAAAACACCGGCTCTCCAGCTAGTGAAATATAGAGAGAAGAACCTTCCATCCTGCAGTGGCCAGTTACACAGCGCTACCCAGCTAGTGCAATTCAGGGAAAAGACATCCCTTCATCCAGCTTGCAGAAACTAGTGATGCTGCAGAAATCCATCTAGTGAGATTCAAGTCACCGGCTACACAGAGACTAACACAGCTACAGCAATCTCCGCACAGCCAAGCATCCCTCTAAGACACCATGTCCTACAAATCACATAGGACAAAATCTGCTACATCCGTCTCCTCAAAGACTGTATCTATCAGCAGCGCGGTCGCCATTGCCCGCGCAAATGCGGAAGCCGCCAAAATGCGAGCAAGGTATGCTGAAGAAGAGATGCAACTTAAATTAGAGAAAGCACGCCTAGAAGACCAAGAGAGAAAGTCACTCATACAGTTACGCTTAGAGAGAGATGAGCAAGAGAGAAAGATGCAGTTAGAAAAGGCGCGTGTGGATGCTGCCTTAGAGAGCCTAGCTGCAAAAAAGGTAGCGGCTGCAGCACTGGCAGTGGCAGAAGCACTGGAAACCGCACACAACCCTGAGCTGCATAGTCGCAGCAGTACGTCAAGTCTGAAGTTGCTGCTGCAAGATTCACCACAACGCACATCTCAATATGTTAATGAACTTCCTGATTCAAACTATAGCCAAGATCACGACACATCCAGTGAAACGAGTAAGAGTCATCATGAGGCTGAGCTCCAGGAAAACGTGAAGCAAAGCAACTCCTGTCTTCCTTGCCCCTCACCAGGTAACCAACGTGAATCACCTTGCTGACACACCGCATGTCAGACCGAAGCAATATGACACCGGCTGGCGCCACCCTGAGGATACTAACCGGTATGAACGCACCTCACATCACTATCAGGGTGACCCATCACCAGTATACTCTGCTGACAACCGGTTCACATCAGAACTTGCTAGGATCTTCACACGACGTGATCTAGTTGCCACGTCAACATTGGCTGCAGACGCCTGCTCCTTAAGGTGCGTCAAAGTTTGCATGAGCAGACGCATAAGTGGGATGCTCATGCTTAGGATGGCGTCGTCTGCGCTTACCAGCCTTGTGCATTCCTCAAAACACTGAAGGACTTTACAGAGGTCTTTCAGCTTCGACCACTGCACACCTGTCAACTCCATGTCTGCTCTCAAAGTGCCTGGCCGTGTATCCTCCTACAAATGCATTATGGCCTGCCTCTGCTCGCACAGCCGCTCAACCATGTGCAGGGTGGAGTTCCACCTTGTTGCAATGTCGATAATCAGGCAGTGGTTGGAAGGTGGAGCAATCGCTGCAGCTTCTGCATACGAATGGAGTGTACAGGCGACCGGCGGATGTGCGCGCACAGTCTTCGCACTTTCTGGAGCAGGGCTGTTAACTCCGGATAATTATTGAGGAAGCACTGCACCACCAGGTTCAAGGTGTGAGCCAAGCAAGGTATGTGGCTGAGTTTTGAAAGGGCTATGGCTGCCACAAAATTACGGCCGTTATCACTAACTACCTTGCCTGCCTCAAGATGTACACTGCCCAGCCATGACTCAGTTTGCCGCTGAAAGTACTCGCCCAAACACATCATCTGCAACACAGCCTGCTGACGCTTTCCACTAGCTGCTCGATAGGGGGACACCTCGTGTGCAACAGTGGTAGCTGCAGATGGAGTGCTCGTACGACTGCGCTCTGTGGCCGAGCTTTCGCTTCTGGAGGAGGAGGAGGGTCGAACGCCTACAGCCAACTGTTTCCTATACCGTGGGCTAGGCAGCACTGTCCCACCACCGCTGTCCCCTGTGGACCCTGAATCCACCACATTAACCCAGTGCGCAGTGATGGACACGTAATGGCCCTGGCCATGCCGACTGGACCATGCATCAGTTGTGAGGTGCACCTTTCCTCTCACTGACTGCTTGAGTGCATGGAAAATGCGGTCTTTCACATGATGGTGGAGGGCTGGGATGGCTTTGCGAGAGAAGAAGTGGCGACTGGGTAGGTCATAGCGTGGTACTGCATAGGCCATGAGTTCGCGGAAAGCTGCGCTTTCCACCAACCGATAGGGCATCATCTCTAACGAGATTAGTTTGGCAATGTGGGCGTTCAAACCCAGTGTATGCGGATGAGAGATTGAGTACTTTCTTGACCAACTCATAGTGTCTGGGAGGGTGAGCTGGACTTGAGAGCTGCATATGGTGGAAGTAGTGGTGGACAGGGCGGACTGAGAGAGGGTTGATGATGGTGATGGAGTTGGTGTTCTTTCTGATGGCCTAGATTCAGTCTTTCATTGATATAACAGTGGGATTCCCTGACTGCTGTGGCCTTGCAACGACACCTCAACATTTGCTGCTGTGCTAACCGGTGGGCTTACAGTGGGGGAAACAATGTAGCATTGCTGACTACCTTCTTTGTGATCAGTTGCACATGTGGTACTTGAGGTTTGGTGTTGTGTCCACGCTTGCAAGTGCATGCTGGTTAAATGTCTAAGCATGCAACTGGTATTCAAATTTTCAGATTTTTCCCTCGGCTAAAGGTCTTTGCGCACTTCTTACAGATAACCTTGGCCTGATCATGAGGATTTTGTTCAAAAAAGTGCCACACTGCACTCTTCCTACTTTGGCAGACATTTTGCGGCCTAGCACGCTGTGATATTTTGACCCTCTAGACAAGCTGTCCAGCAACTCTTTTGATTTTTGGAACCTGTCTTTGGAGTGCTCCGGGCCTGCCAGATAACAGCTGTTGCGATGTCGATGACTGCTGTGGATGCTCCTCCTCCTCATCTGAGCTATTGGAAGCAGCACCCTCTTCCCCCAATGGATGCCAATCTGGGTCAACAACTGGTTTATCCATCACCTCCTCTTCAATGTCATGTGCACCTTCCTCTGTGTCACCGTGTATGGTGGTATAGTGTGCGGGAAGGGGCACCTGAGTCTCATCAGGGTCAGAATCTGGCTCTGTACACTGCGAGAACAATGTAGTGCTCTGAGTGAATGTACCAGCAGAATCATCTATCAGTGGCTGTGCATCAGTGCACTCCATGTCAGATTCATCTTGGCCTGGGTAAATCACCATTTCACTTGATAATCCAGGCATGGTATGTGAAAACAGCTCCATGGAGTAATCAGTAGTATGGCCTGCGTCATCCTTCAATCTTGGCTGGGGTGAAGGACACAAGGAAAGGTGTGGTTTATGAACATGAGCCTCCAATGACGACTCAGTGCTTTTATTTTTTACAACTTCAGAAGAGGAGGCGATAGAACTGGAGGCTGAGTCAGCAATGTAAGACAAAACTTTTTCCTGAAGCTCCGGCTTTAAAAGCGGTTTGCCAACTCCTAGAAAACTAAGCCTTCGAGGCCTTGTGGAGCCAGACGATGATGCAGGCTCAACACCTCCTGCATTCGGTCCTATTTTGCTTTTGCCACTACCATCAGATCCACCACCAACACCATCATTACCAGCTGCCAACCCCCGCCCAATTCCACAGCCTCTTCCACCAGCCTTCCTCATTTTTGGTAGAAATGTGACAGGCTCGATGTCGCAGGTGTGAAAAATGTCACTAGAGGATAACGGAGATTTTGAATTTCTGCACACACTTGTGGACACTGGACACTTTTGGATTGTGTGAGGCCCACTGAATATCACAGCGCTATGTCACAGGCTCGATGTCGCAGGTGTGAAAAATGTCACTAGAGGATAACAGAGATTTTGAATTTCTGCACACACTTGTGGACACTGGACACTTTTGGATTGTGTGAGGCCCACTGAATATCACAGCGCTATGTCACAGGCTAGATGTCGCAGGTGTGAAAAATGTCACTAGAAGAAAACGGAGATTTTGAATTTCTGCACACACTTGTGGACACTGGACACTTTTGGATTGTGTGAGGCCCACTGAATATCACAGCGCTATGTCACAGGCAGAAATTGGCTAGTGTATGACAAACTACAAGGTGTATGTAGAATTGGGCAGAATAGGAATCTCCCTAGAGTGTAGGTCTGTAAGAGCGGAACATGTCCTCGACTTATTCTTACAGAGTGACACACAGATAGCTTCACTGTGGCCGTGATAACAGCCGTTACACGGTACTGAGAGAGGAGCGTGCATGTACACGGCTGTCCGGTGTCCATAAAATTGTCAAGCTCCGTGTTTTTTAAGTATACGGACTGACACACGCTGTCTCTCTATAGTTTTGAATGTGATCAAACAGCAAATATATTTAACTGTTTGAAAACTAGACAAAACTAGAAGGTGCAGGTCTGTAAGAACGGAACATGTCCTCGACTTATTCTTACAGAGTGACACACAGATAGCTTCACTGTGGCTGTGATAACAGCCGTTACACGGTACTGTGTGAGGAGTGTGCACCGCTGTATGGTGTGGAAAAATGCACGCTCAGTACCTCACCAGGACAAAAAAAAATTGGGATTGCTTTTAAAAAAGCAGTTTGCAGAGCAGTGGGTAAACAGCAATGCAGCCGTCAGGAAGCCTTAGAAGGCAGCCTAACAACCAACACCGCTGATCCAGCAAAATATAGCCTCCACTTGCACTGCACACACAGTGACTGGTGCGTTGTACAGGCTAAATCGCTAGCAGCAGAAGCACATTTTTGGTGTCTTCTTCCCTGCCTAACGCTCTCCCTACAGAATCAGCAGCAGCAGCAGCAGCTCTCCCTATTCTGAGATCAGCATGAGTAACAGCATGAGTAACATGGCGGTCGGCGTGCACGCCCTTTTATACCCCCTGTGACGCCCACCAAAGCAAGCCAATCACTTGCATGCCCTTCTGAAAGATGGTGGTGACCCCTGCCTATGTCATCATGTTGCCCACAGTGTCCGTGGATCTTGATTGGCTGAAAAAGAGCGCAAAACAAACTTTTGAAACGCGACTTTGGCGCTTAAGTCGCCGACCTCGTGGCCGACCTCATCCTAGGGTCGGGTTTCGTTTCATGAAACCCGACTTTGCCAAAAGTCGGCGACTTTTGAAATTTTTCGACCCGTTTTGCTCAACTCTACGTATTACCAGTCGTGTGAGCGGGACTTGGAAAATCCAGCAGCACTGAAGACTCTTTCCGATAGCACACTTGCAGCTGGGCAAGCGAGCTCCTGTAAGGCATATTGTGCCAATTCAGGCCAGGTGCCCAGTTTAGCGACCCAATAGTCAAAGGGGAATGACCTGTGAGGGAGAACATCGACATGGGAGGAAAAGTAGTTTGTAACCATAGTTGACAAGTGCTGTCTCCTGCCACTTTCCATCGATGCAGTATTACCAGTCGTGTGAGCGGGACTTGAAAAATCAGTCCACAACATGGTCATGAAACCCCTGTCTCCAACGCCACTTCTGATGTGTGCACCACCAACACCTCTTCCAAGTTGCCCCTGGCCCCTACGGCTCGTGTGACAACCATCACCGCTGCTGTGTGCTGGGAATGCCTCAACCAACCACCAGAGTTGCTTGTTTGTTAGCCAATATTAGGTCACGGTTCTGTGGCATGATGTTTTGGAATTTGCCTTTATAGCGTGGATCCAGGATGCTGGCCAACCAGTAGTCATCATCGTTCATCATTTTGGCAATGCGGGAGTCCCTTTTTAGGATCTGCAAGGCATAATCTGACATGTGGGCCAATGTTCCCGGTGTCAATGATGCACTGCGAGTGCTGGGTGGAGGAGCACTTTCAGGCAAATCCACATCCCTCCAGTCACACACAAGCCTAGTACCAGACCTTGCCACGCCAACATTTTCTCATGCCCCACGAGAAGCATCCTCCTCCCCTAAATAATCATCCCCATCATCATTCTCCTCCTCTTCTTCCTCCACCTCGTCCACGACAGTTCCCTGAACAGACAATGGCTGACTGTCATCAAGGCTTCCCTCCACCTCTTCCTCATCATCCTCGGCTGCAGACGCCTGCTCCTTGATGTACGTCAAAGTTTGCATGATCAGATGCATAAGTGGGATGCTCATGCTTATGATGGCGTCGTCTGCACTTACCAGCCGTGTGCATTCCTCAAAACATTGAAGGACTTTACAGAGGTCTTTCAGCTTCGACCACTGCACACTTGTCAACTCCATGTCTGCCCTCAAAGTGCCTGCCCGTGTATCCTCCCATAAATTCATTACGGCCTGCCTCTGTTCGCACAGCCGCTCAACCATGTGCAGGGTGGAGTTCCACCTTGTTGCAACGTCGATAATTAGGCGGTGCTTGGGAAGGTGGAGCAATCGCTGCAGCTTCTGCATACGACTGGAGTGTACCGGCGACCGGCGGATGTGCGAGCACAGTCTTCGAACCTTATGGAGCAGGCCTGTTAACTCCGGATAATTATTGAGGAAGCACTGCACCACCAGGTTCAAGGTGTGAACCAAGCAAGGTATGTGTCTGAGTTTTGAAAGGGCTATGGCTGCCTCAAAATTCCGACCATTATCACTAACTACCTTGCCTGCCTCAAGATGTAGACTGCCCAGCCATGACTCAGTTTGTCGCTGAAAGTAGTCGGCCAGTAACTCCGCCGTGTGTCTGTCGCCCAAACACATCATCTGCAACACAGCCTGCTGACGCTTTCCACTAGCTGATCGATAGTGGGACACATCGTGTGCACCACTGTCAGCTGCGGATGCAGTGCTCGTGCGACTGCGCTCTGTGGATGAGCTTTTGCTTCTGGAGGAGGAGGAGGAGGGTCGAACGCCTACAGCCAACTGTTTCCTATACCGTGGGCTAGGCAGCACTGTGCCATCACAGCTGTCCCCTGTGGACCCTGCATCCACCACATTAACCCAGTGCGCAGTGATGGACACGTAACGGCCCTGGCCATGCCTACTGGACCATGCATCAGTTGTGAGGTGCACCTTTCCACTCACTGATTGCTTGAGTGCATGGACAATGCGGTCTTTCACATGAAGGTGGAGGGCTGGGATGGCTTTGCGAGAAAAGAAGTGGTGAATGGGTAGGTCATAGCGTGGTACTGCATAGGCCATGAGTTTGCGGAAATATGTGCTTTCAACCAACCGATAGGGCATCATCTCTAACGAGATTAGTTTGGCAATGTGGGCGTTCAAACCTTTCACTGCACAGTAACTACAGTGAAAAGCGCTAGCAGCAGAAGCAGTTTTTTTTTTCTTTTTGCCTACCTAACGCTCTCCCTACAGAACCAGCAGCTGCAGCAGCTCTCCCTATTCTGAGATCAGCATGAGTAACATGGCGGTCGGCGTCCCCGCCCTTTTATACCCCCTGTGATGCCACACAAAGCAAGCCAATCACTTGCATGCCCTTCTCCAAGATGGTGGTGACCGCTGCCTATGTCATCACCATCACGTTGCCCACAGTGTCCGTTCTTCCTGACTGGCTGAAAAAGGGCGCTAAAGCATCTTTTGAAACGCGACTTTGGCGCTAAAGTCGCCGACCTCATGGCCGACCTCACGCTAAGGTCGGGTTTCATTTCATGAAACCCGACTTTGGCGAAAGTCGGCGACTTTTGAATTTTTTCGACCCGTTTCGCTCAACTCTATTCGAGAGCACTGGCATTGGCAAGTGTGCTTAGGCAAGAAGGACATTTGCCCTGGGTGTAGCCTGCAGGTGAACTATCTCCCAGACAGCTGCATTTTGCCACCCCTTGAAGTGGGATGCTGACATTCTCTGATCCTGATGTCAAGCTGACAGCTGCCTCAGAGAAGGTGTGAAACGTCATGTCGGCTAAAGGAATTCGATTGTATTTGCATTTATCTGTGAAAATATTGGAAATGTAGCGAAAAATTTTGAACATTTTTGCAATGTTCAATTTTCAAAATTGTGTTCACTTTTATGCCCATAAACCAGAGTTATTTCACACATTATAGTTAATGAACAACTTTTACCACATATCTACATTATATCTGCATAATTTAAAGTGACTTTTTAGGGGGATTATAGAACAGAAAATACCCAAAGGTGGCACCATTCTAAAAACTGCACCCTTAAAAGTCTTCAAAACCACACTATCACATTCAATAAGTTTATTAACCCTACAGGTTCTTCACAGGAGCTAAAGCAATGTGGAAGGAAAAAATGAACATTTTACTTTTTTTACAAGCATTTTACTTTCGCCCCCAATTTTTTATTTGCACAAGGGTAACAGGACAAAATTAACCCCAAAATTTGTTGTGCAATTTCTCCTGTACATTGATACACCATATGTAGTGGAACACTACTGTTTGGAAGCATGACAGGGCAGGGCTCAGAAGGGAAGGAGCGCCATTTGACTTGTTGAACACAAAAATGTCTAGAATCGAGAGCGGACACCATGTTGCATTTGACGAGCCCCTGATGTGACTAAACAGTGGAAACCCCCCACAAGTTACCTTATTTTGTAAGCTAGACCCCTGAAGGAATGTACCTGCATGTATGGTGTGTACCGTGAACCCCCAGTTGATTCACAACAAAATTGCACTTTTAGCCCCAAACATTTTATTTTCACAAGGGTAATGGGAAAATTTGTTGTGAAATTTCACATTTCACATTTTTTTGTTCTACACTGAGTGCTTCTGTTGGGGTTTCTGTGTAAATCCCACAAAAATTAGATTCAGACAAAACCCCCAATGCAACCACTCATGGAGACATCTGGATTCCATTCGGCATCTGTTCTGCTGGTATCCATCTTTTTTTAGGAGAGCACATATCTCTGGTCACCCACACTTGTGCACTAAAAAGACACCTTAAATAGTGGGACACCACCAAATCCAACGTAACTCCATCTGCCTCAGAAGTGAGTGGCTCTGTTGGGGCTTCTGTCTGAATTTGGGGAATTTACATGGAAACCCTACGTAAGCGCTCAGGGGAGAGCGCAGGATAAATGTGAGCCAAGCCTTATTTCGATTTTCAGGATGTAGAATGAATAAATAGACATCAGTACAAGAATAGTTCTTATTTTTATATTTGTGCAGATCACCATACAGTATGTGATGAGATGGATTTATACTTCAGGTCGGTGCGATTGTAGCGATACCAGATTTATATTTTTTTAGGTTTTGCTGCTATCACACAGTAAAAAGTCATTTTTTTGTCGTCATATTCTGAGACCTGCAACTTTTTAATTATTTGGCGTAAAGATATGAAATTTTGTGCTAAGCCTCTCGTGTTTTTCCTAAATTTCAAAAGCCATTACGCTATTCACACTTCATGTATTTCACATTGACATGCCTTAATGCAATTGAGTGCAACCATTTCCTTATTTTGATATGTAAGCTGTTTTTTGGTATGCACCTATTCAGACTAGTTCTTGATGTGCCATCCCATCAGTTTTCTGTTATTTGTATGTTATCTTTCTGACTGAGCACTCCGCCCTTCACCATGCTGTGATTTTAATTCCATCCAATCACATTTGGTTCCGACCTTCCTATAAATACAGGCTTTACCAAGTTATTAGCCAGAGGTAAGTGTTCACACTAGGCAGTTAGGTCAGGGACCCATCCGATTCATGAAATTGTCTTGACGATGGTGGATGGGCTCACATTTTTTGTCCAAATTTTGTGCTAAGCATCTCATGTGTTTTTCCTAAATTTCAAAAGCCACTTCATGTATTTCACAATGACATGCCTTAATGCAATTGAGAGCAACCATTTCCTCATTTTGATATGTAAGCTGCTTTTAGGAATGCACCTGTTCAGACTAGTTCTTGATGTGCCGTCAGTTTTCTGCTATTTGCAAGTATTTCAAAGTATTATGGAAGTTTTAACATGACAGTAGCCTTAAAGGAGCTTCCCATTTTTAGAAGAGTGAACCCCAAGTGTTTGTCGTATAACAAAAGTACAAAAAAAAATTTAAAAAAAAAATAAAATCAAATAGAACTCACCATTTGCAGGATCAGCGACATCTCTCCTGGCTCACAACATGTAATGTGCTGGAGGAAAATACTTTGCTTCACATCACTGATGTTCCCGGTGTCAATGATGCACTGCGAGTGCTGGGTGGAGGAGCACTTTCAGGCAAATCCACATCCCTCCAGTCACACACAAGCCTAGTACCAGACCTTGCCACGCCAACATTTTCTCATGCCCCACGAGAAGCATCCTCCTCCCCTAAATAATCATCCCCATCATCATTCTCCTCCTCTTCTTCCTCCACCTCGTCCACGACAGTTCCCTGAACAGACAATGGCTGACTGTCATCAAGGCTTCCCTCCACCTCTTCCTCATCATCCTCGGCTGCAGACGCCTGCTCCTTGATGTACGTCAAAGTTTGCATGATCAGATGCATAAGTGGGATGCTCATGCTTATGATGGCGTCGTCTGCACTTACCAGCCGTGTGCATTCCTCAAAACATTGAAGGACTTTACAGAGGTCTTTCAGCTTCGACCACTGCACACTTGTCAACTCCATGTCTGCCCTCAAAGTGCCTGCCCGTGTATCCTCCCATAAATTCATTACGGCCTGCCTCTGTTCGCACAGCCGCTCAACCATGTGCAGGGTGGAGTTCCACCTTGTTGCAACGTCGATAATTAGGCGGTGCTTGGGAAGGTGGAGCAATCGCTGCAGCTTCTGCATACGACTGGAGTGTACCGGCGACCGGCGGATGTGCGAGCACAGTCTTCGAACCTTATGGAGCAGGCCTGTTAACTCCGGATAATTATTGAGGAAGCACTGCACCACCAGGTTCAAGGTGTGAACCAAGCAAGGTATGTGTCTGAGTTTTGAAAGGGCTATGGCTGCCTCAAAATTCCGACCATTATCACTAACTACCTTGCCTGCCTCAAGATGTAGACTGCCCAGCCATGACTCAGTTTGTCGCTGAAAGTAGTCGGCCAGTAACTCCGCCGTGTGTCTGTCGCCCAAACACATCATCTGCAACACAGCCTGCTGACGCTTTCCACTAGCTGATCGATAGTGGGACACATCGTGTGCACCACTGTCAGCTGCGGATGCAGTGCTCGTGCGACTGCGCTCTGTGGATGAGCTTTTGCTTCTGGAGGAGGAGGAGGAGGGTCGAACGCCTACAGCCAACTGTTTCCTATACCGTGGGCTAGGCAGCACTGTGCCATCACAGCTGTCCCCTGTGGACCCTGCATCCACCACATTAACCCAGTGCGCAGTGATGGACACGTAACGGCCCTGGCCATGCCTACTGGACCATGCATCAGTTGTGAGGTGCACCTTTCCACTCACTGATTGCTTGAGTGCATGGACAATGCGGTCTTTCACATGAAGGTGGAGGGCTGGGATGGCTTTGCGAGAAAAGAAGTGGTGAATGGGTAGGTCATAGCGTGGTACTGCATAGGCCATGAGTTTGCGGAAATATGTGCTTTCAACCAACCGATAGGGCATCATCTCTAACGAGATTAGTTTGGCAATGTGGGCGTTCAAACCCAGTGTACGCGGATGAGAGGATGAGTACTTTCTTGTCCTACTCATAGTCTCTGGTAGGGTGAGCTGGACTTGAGAGCTGCATATGGTGGAACTAGCGGTGGACATGGCGGACTGAGAGAGGGTTGTTGATGGTGATGGAGTTGGTGTTCTTTCTGATGGCCTAGATTCAGTCTTTCGTTGCAATAACAGTGTGATTCCCTGACTGATTTGCCCTTGCGACGACAACTCGACATTTGCTGCTGGTGGTGTGCTAACCGGTGGACTTACAGTGGGGGAAACAATGTAGCGTTGCTGACTACCTTCTTTGGGAGCAGTAGCACATGTAGTACGTGAGTTTTGGTAGTCTGTCCACGCTTGCAAGTGCATGGTGTTTAAATGTCTTAGCATGCAACTGGTATTCAAATTTCTCAGCTTTTTCCCTCGGCTAAAGGTCTTTGCGCACTTCTTACAGATAACCTTTGCCTGATCATGAGGATTTTGTTCAAAAAAGTGCCACACTGCACTCTTCCTACTATGGAAGACATTTTGAGGCCTTGCACGCTGTGCTATTTTGACCGTCTGGCCAAGCTGTCTTGCAACTCTTTTGGTTTTTGTAACCCATTTTTGGACTGCTCCGGGCCTGCCAGATAACAGCTGTTGCGATGTCGATGCCCGCTGTGGATGCTCCTCCTCCTCTTCTGAGCTATTGGCAGCGGCACCCTCTACCCCAAATGGATGCCAATCTGAGTCAACAACTGGGTCATCCATTACCTCCTCTTCAATGTCATGTGCACCTTCCTCTATGTCACCGTGTATGGTGGTATAGTGTGCGGGAAGGGGCACCTGAGTCTCATCAGGGTCAGAATCTGGCTCTGTACACTGCGAGGACAATGTAGTGCTCTGAGGGAATGTACCAGCAGAATTATCTATCAGTGGCTGTGCATCAGTACACTCCATGTCAGATTCATCTTTGCCTGGGTAATTCACGATTTGACTTGATAACCCAGGCATGGTATGTGAAAACAGCTCCATGGAGTAATCTGTAGTGTGGCCTGCCACATCCTTCAATTTTGGTTGGGGTGAAGAACACAAGGAAAGGTGTGGTTCATGAACTTGAGCCTCCAATGATGACTCAGTGCTTTTATTTTTTAAAACTTCAGAAGAGGAGGCGATAGAGCTGGAGGCTGAGTCAGCAATGTAAGCCAAAACTTGTTCTTGAAGCTCCGGCTTTAAAAGCGGTTTACCTACTCCCAGAAAAGGGAGCCTTCGAGGCCTTGTGAAGCCAGACGATGACGCAGGCTCAACACCTCCTGCATTAGGTGATATTTTGCTTTTGCCACTACCAGCAGATCCACCACCAACACCATCATTACCAGCTGCCAACCCCCGCCCACTTCCACGGACTCTTCCTCCACACTTCCTCATTTTTGGGGAAAATGTACCCAAAAAACCACCAACTATATGGTACTGTAAAACAAGGTACAAGGTGTATATAGTAGTGGGGAGAATTGGAATCTCTGTAGCCTTCAGGACACAGTTGGATTCTGTCAGGCCCTGTTTATTTTACACCGCAATGTGACAGGCAGATTCTGGATGGTGTAACAAAGGTGGATAGAGGACTGTGGAGAATTGGAATCTCTGTAGACTTCAGGACACAGTTGGATTCTGTCAGGCCCTGTTTATTTTACACCGCAATGTGACAGGCAGATTCTGGATGTTGTAAGAAAGGTGGATAGAGGACTGTGGAGAATTGGAATCTCTCTACACTTCAAGACACAGTTGGATTCTGTCAGGCCCTGTGTCTATAACACCGCAATGTGACCGGCAGAAATTGCCTAGTGTATGACAAACTATAAGGTGTATATAGAATTGGGTAGAATTGGAATCTCCCTAGAGTGTAGGTCTGTAAGAACGGACATACTCCTCGGCTTTTCCTTACAGAGTCACACACTTAGATAGCTTCAATTTGGCCGTGATAACAGCCGTTACACGGTACTGAGAGAGGAGCGTGCACGTACACCGCTGTACAGTGTATGTAATATTGTCAAGCTCCGTGTTTTTGTATACTGACTGACACACGCTGTCTCTCTCTAGTTTTGAATGTAATCAAACAGCAAATACACTAAACTGTTTGAAAAATGGACAAAACTATAACGTGTAGGTCTGTAAGAACGGACAAACTCCTCAACTTTTACTTACATAGTCACACACGTAGATAGCTTCAATTTGGCCGTGATAACAGCCATTACACTGTACTGAGAGAGGAGCGTGCATGTACACCGCTGTACGGTGTATGTAAAATTGTCAAGCTCCGTGTTTTTGTATACAGACTGACACTCTGTCTCTCTCTAGTTTTGAATGTAATCAAACAGCAAATATACTAAACTGTTTGAAAAACGGACAAAACTATAAGGTGTAGGTCTGTAAGAACGGACAAACTCCTCGACTTTTCCTTACAGAGTCACACACGTAGATAGCTTCAATTTGGCCATGATAACAGCCGTTACACGGTACTGTGTGAGGAGCGTACACCGCTGTACGGTGTGTGAAAAAATGAACGCTCACTACCTCACCAGGACAATCAATACAATTTGGATTGCTTTTAAAAAATCAGTTTGAACACCAGTGTGCACACAGCAATGCAGCTAGCCTTAAAAGGCAGGCTAATCACCACCAGCGCTGCTGCACAAAAGCAAAGATCTTCACCTTTCACTGCACAGTAACTACAGTGAAAAGCGCTAGCAGCAGAAGCAGTTTTTTTTTTCTTTTTGCCTTCCTAACGCTCTCCCTACAGAACCAGCAGCTGCAGCAGCTCTCCCTATTCTGAGATCAGCATGAGTAACATGGCGGTCGGCGTCCCCGCCCTTTTATACCCCCTGTGATGCCACACAAAGCAAGCCAATCACTTGCATGCCCTTCTCCAAGATGGTGGTGACCGCTGCCTATGTCATCACCATCACGTTGCCCACAGTGTCCGTTCTTCCTGACTGGCTGAAAAAGGGCGCTAAAGCATCTTTTGAAACGCGACTTTGGCGCTAAAGTCGCCGACCTCATGGCCGACCTCACGCTAAGGTCGGGTTTCATTTCATGAAACCCGACTTTGGCGAAAGTCGGCGACTTTTGAATTTTTTCGACCCGTTTCGCTCAACTCTATTCGAGAGCACTGGCATTGGCAAGTGTGCTTAGGCAAGAAGGACATTTGCCCTGGGTGTAGCCTGCAGGTGAACTATCTCCCAGACAGCTGCATTTTGCCACCCCTTGAAGTGGGATGCTGACATTCTCTGATCCTGATGTCAAGCTGACAGCTGCCTCAGAGAAGGTGTGAAACGTCATGTCGGCTAAAGGAATTCGATTGTATTTGCATTTATCTGTGAAAATATTGGAAATGTAGCGAAAAATTTTGAACATTTTTGCAATGTTCAATTTTCAAAATTGTGTTCAATTTTATGCCCATAAACCAGAGTTATTTCACACAATATAGTTAATGAACAACTTTTACCACATATCTACATTATATCTGCATAATTTAAAGTGACTTTTTAGGGGGATTATAGAACAGAAAATACCCAAAGGTGGCACCATTCTAAAAACTGCACCCTTAAAAGTCTTCAAAACCACACTATCACATTCAATAAGTTTATTAACCCTACAGGTTCTTCACAGGAGCTAAAGCAATGTGGAAGGAAAAAATGAACATTTTACTTTTTTTACAAGCATTTTACTTTCGCCCCCAATTTTTTATTTGCACAAGGGTAACAGGACAAAATTAACCCCAAAATTTGTTGTGCAATTTCTCCTGTACATTGATACACCATATGTAGTGGAACACTACTGTTTGGAAGCATGACAGGGCAGGGCTCAGAAGGGAAGGAGCGCCATTTGACTTGTTGAACACAAAAATGTCTAGAATCGAGAGCGAACACCATGTTGCATTTGACGAGCCCCTGATGTGACTAAACAGTGGAAACCCCCCACAAGTTACCTTATTTTGTAAGCTAGACCCCTGAAGGAATGTACCTGCATGTATGGTGTGTACCGTGAACCCCCAGTTGATTCACAACAAAATTGCACTTTTAGCCCCAAACATTTTATTTTCACAAGGGTAATGGGAAAATTTGTTGTGAAATTTCACATTTCACATTTTTTTGTTCTACACTGAGTGCTTCTGTTGGGGTTTCTGTGTAAATCCCACAAAAATTAGATTCAGACAAAACCCCCAATGCAACCACTCATGGAGACATCTGGATTCCATTCGGCATCTGTTCTGCTGGTATCCATCTTTTTTTAGGAGAGCACATATCTCTGGTCACCCACACTTGTGCACTAAAAAGACACCTTAAATAGTGGGACACCACCAAATCCAACGTAACTCCATCTGCCTCAGAAGTGAGTGGCTCTGTTGGGGCTTCTGTCTGAATTTGGGGAATTTACATGGAAACCCTACGTAAGCGCTCAGGGGAGAGCGCAGGATAAATGTGAGCCAAGCCTTATTTCGATTTTCAGGATGTAGAATGAATAAATAGACATCAGTACAAGAATAGTTCTTATTTTTATATTTGTGCAGATCACCATACAGTATGTGATGAGATGGATTTATACTTCAGGTCGGTGCGATTGTAGCGATACCAGATTTATATTTTTTTAGGTTTTGCTGCTATCACACAGTAAAAAGTCATTTTTTTGTCGTCATATTCTGAGACCTGCAACTTTTTAATTATTTGGCGTAAAGATATGAAATTTTGTGCTAAGCCTCTCGTGTTTTTCCTAAATTTCAAAAGCCATTACGCTATTCACACTTCATGTATTTCACATTGACATGCCTTAATGCAATTGAGTGCAACCATTTCCTTATTTTGATATGTAAGCTGTTTTTTGGTATGCACCTATTCAGACTAGTTCTTGATGTGCCATCCCATCAGTTTTCTGTTATTTGTATGTTATCTTTCTGACTGAGCACTCCGCCCTTCACCATGCTGTGATTTTAATTCCATCCAATCACATTTGGTTCCGACCTTCCTATAAATACAGGCTTTACCAAGTTATTAGCCAGAGGTAAGTGTTCACACTAGGCAGTTAGGTCAGGGACCCATCCGATTCATGAAATTGTCTTGACGATGGTGGATGGGCTCACATTTTTTGTCCAAATTTTGTGCTAAGCATCTCATGTGTTTTTCCTAAATTTCAAAAGCCACTTCATGTATTTCACAATGACATGCCTTAATGCAATTGAGAGCAACCATTTCCTCATTTTGATATGTAAGCTGCTTTTAGGAATGCACCTGTTCAGACTAGTTCTTGATGTGCCGTCAGTTTTCTGCTATTTGCAAGTATTTCAAAGTATTATGGAAGTTTTAACATGACAGTAGCCTTAAAGGAGCTTCCCATTTTTAGAAGAGTGAACCCCAAGTGTTTGTCGTATAACAAAAGTACAAAAAAAAATTTAAAAAAAAAATAAAATCAAATAGAACTCACCATTTGCAGGATCAGCGACATCTCTCCTGGCTCACAACATGTAATGTGCTGGAGGAAAATACTTTGCTTCACATCACTGATGCCATTAAGCGCAGTGACACATATCTCCCCTCTATTACATTACCAGTGACTTTGTCACACTAGTCATTAAGAGTAACCATAATTTTAATTTTATAAATCAGTAATACAAGTGAAAATAAGCAATTTTGTCATATATCTCATCAGAGAAATTGGCTTCTTTCTCCTCCTGGACTTATCATTCATTATCAAAATTCTCAATTCCGAGGTAAAATTTGTATTCAGTGAAAACAGATCTTCCCTTTACTGAGATAGAAGATGACAGGTGATACACTTGATTTACGAAATAAAAATTAAATTGATGGTTACTTTTAAGGTTCATGCCATCTACCTCAGCCAAGGCACTGAACTTAGTGAAAAAAGCGAAATATAAAAGAAAAAAGAAAAGGCTCTTGAATAAAAATAACAAAAAGGTAAAAAAAAAAAAAAAAAGGCATTAGAAGAAATCTGTCAGGGCAACATGATGTTATAAAGTCAGCACATTTCCATGTAGCGCAGCTTGTCCTATAATAATCAGACCTTTAGGACACATTTACGCATTGAGTATTTGGTGAGTCTTCTACCTCAGTATTTATAATCCAAAACCAGGAGTGGGTGAAAAATACAGAAGTGGTGACGTGTTTCTAAAATATTTTTCCTCTGACTGTTCCATTCCTGGTTAATGGCTAACAAATACTGAGGTAAGAAAAAGTCACCAAATACTCAATGTATGCACGTGGCCTAAGATATGAAAATTAGCTTTTCAGGGCACCATGGGTGTGGTGTGTGGTCCAGAGCACCTCTGTTCAATGAGTTTGACCATTCTGCTCACTTCACTATTCTCGATTGAAAGCCTCAGCATGCGCAGAACAGCCTTTCTCCTGGAGGTGGCTACTGTGCTGATCTGCGCATGAGCTGGAATTCAATGTAGACAACGTTGGTCAAAGTCAATTAATGAATTGATAAATCAATAAATTAATCAATCTAATTGTGAGATGGAGCTCCATGAACCACGGCCACATCCATGGTGCTCCAAGGGAATTGCTTTGCTTCTGATGAAAACTGAACACACACATTAGATGGCTGTTGGCCAAATGATGCTTCTGTAGGAGTGGTGGAGCTGATGGCCTGCTCACTGACACTCTAAGGGGCTAAATATATTTTATATTCATGCATGTTGTCAAGGGTAACAACCACTGGGTCTGTAGTCTAGCCTAGGCAGGGTTAACTGTAATGGCCAGTCCAGTTTGGGGAGGGGAAATTGAGAGTTAGTGCCATGTTCAGGAAGTGACAGTTCAATGCAGGACAGTAGTGTAAAGTGAAAGCAGCAGTCTCATACATTGGACTTTTATTCGGGGCAGTGGATTGCCAAAAAATACCATCCATCTGATTACATCTGCCAGCCTAGTGAACCTCGAGATGGACGTCGAGGCCAGCCTGCGAAGCTACAAGGTAAGATGGACTCAGACTCTATGAGGCAGGAGATGTTGCAATCCAGATGCACTGCTGGTGGTGGAGAAGAATTCCTAGTGCTAGTGAAGCTAGCAAGAGGGACACTCTACATATACCAAGAACCAGGGCTGAAATTGTGTCCGATACTTAAGGGAAAGACGACAAGTTTGGCCTTTTCCTATATGCCTGATGCCTGAAGACTACCAATTGTCTAGTAAAAGTTTGATTGTTTTTTCAAATCCTGTGTCCCCTGATTGATTGCTTCCAAGGTTCCAGAGAGGAAAACTTGGAGCCAATGGAGGCCTGCAGACCAGAATCATAGAATCATAGAATCATAGAATCGTAGAGTTGGAAGGGACCTCCTGGGCCATCTGGTCCAACCCCTTGCTCAAAGCAGGATTCGCTAAATCATCCCAGTTAGATGTCTGTCCAGCCTCTGTTTGAAGACTTCCATTGAAGGAGAACTCACCACTTCTCGTGGCAGCCTGTTCCACTCATTGATCACTCTAACTGTCAAAAAGTTTTTTCTAATATCTAATCTGTGTCTCCTCCCATTCAGCTTCATCCCATTGCTTCTAGTCTTTCCTTGTGCAAATGAGAATAAAGTTGATCCTTCTACAATGTGACAGCCCTTTAGATATTTGTAGACAGCTATTAAGTCTCCTCTCAGTCTTCTCTTTTGCAAACTAAACATTCCCAAATCCTGCAACCTTTCCTCATAAGACAGGGTTTGCAGACCGGTCACCATTCTGGTCGCTCTTTTCTGAACTTGCTCCAGTTTGTTGATGTCTTTTTTAAAATGTGGTGCCTAAAATTGGACACAATATTCCAGATGAGGTCTGACCAAAGAGGAGTAGAGGGAAATAATTACTTCACGTGATCTAGACTGTATGCTTCTGTTAATACATCCTAGAATTGCATTTGCCTTTTTTGCTGCTGCATCACACTGTTGACTCATATTCAGTCTGTGATCTATTAGTATACCCAAGTCTTTTTCACATGTGCTGTCACTTAGCCCTATTCCTCCCATTCTATATATGCTTTTTTCATTTTTATTGCCCAGATGTAGTACTTTGCATTTCTCCCTGTTAAAAACCATTCTGTTAGTTGCTGCCCACTTCTCCAGTTTATTTAAATCTTTTTGAATCCTCTCTCTCTCTTCTCTAGTATTAGCTATCCCTCCTAGCTTTGTGTCATCAGCAAATTTAATCAGTTTACCCTCAATTCCTTCATCTAAATCGTTGATAAAGATGTTGAACAATACAGGGCCCAGGACAGAGCCCTGTGGTACCCCACTTGAGACATTCTTCCAACTGGATGTGCAGCCATTTACGACCACTCTTTGGGTCCGATCACTAAGCCAGTTATGAATCCACCTAACAGAAGTAAGTGTGATGCACAACACACATACAGCAGCACACCAGAACAGGGACACATGTTGTCTGTAGTGTTCCAGAGCAAGTGGGATCAGCAACTCACCACCCACGACTACCTCAGTTGGGTACTTTACACTTCAACGGATTATCGACTGACAGTCATCTAATCCAACTCTCCCTACACAGGAGCACTCCCTCAGTCAAGCGCTTTTATTTTCTCTATGAGAATGTCCCCTAATGACATGTCTTCCGGCGGCTTATCTCCAGGAGAAGGATGTGATCGGCAGCCAGAAATTAGATTACTCTTCAACCATCAGTAGTTCAGCGCTCCTATAGACATTAGACTGTTGGCTGAACCCATTGATATTGGTGGGTACAGCCAACAATAATTACATGTGCATGGGGGTCTTTACAATGAATGTGACATTGGGGAATAAAAGGCAAATATGACACCCCTGCATATCACAGCAAACTGATTTCCATGATTAAAAAGAGATTAGAGGAGGAAAATATGCTCATCATGTACAGAATTTGTCATGAAGGCTGCAGTGATAGTTACAGTATATACAGTATGATCTTAGCGGATGCCAATCCTGCTGTGACATGTATCTACTGTAAGGTATGTCCGATGTGATGAAACAACAAGGGACGTTCCAGCAGTCTTGTCAGTAAGATCTGAAGCCACAAGTGTATGACACAGAGAATAGTGATGACATGATCCTTAGATCAACTAAATGTCTGAAAAATTGATGAAGAGAAGATAAAAGAAACTCGAAGCTTGGAGTATTGCGAATCTTCAGGGAAATGTGAAGGGGAATGTATTAGCTAGTGGTTACATTTTTCTGAGAAACTTAGTGATGTCACCATATGAACCCGATTTGCAATTTATAAGCCATGTAATTCACTGTAAATGACATTGGTAAAGGTCGGTGTGGGTGGAGGGGCCACTGACAATTGTCATGGGCCAGGGAAATTAATGTAAAAACATTATACATGTAATGAAAGGTTTGCAAAAGCAAACTCTACATGCTGATAACTAGGGATGAGCAGACCCAAACTTAGAATATCAGCGTTCATACCAGACAGTTACTGTCCAGTGTTAAACGCTGAATACTGACTTTCCCCCGGAAGTTGGTTGCAATGTTCAGAGTTCCAGGGAAAGAGTGTTGTAGAAAGAGAGAGAATTTTCTGATTCAAATGTCCTGGTCCCCATTATTTTCAATGCGGTTCAGGTTCTGGTTAAAGTTCGGATACAGTTCTGGTACTCGAATCGAACTTTGGAATAAAGTTTGGGTCGGCTACAAGAACCCGAATTTCCACAGGTCCGCTCATCCCTACGGGTAACCTCTGTAACCATCTTGGTGTGACGATGCACACAGTGAAGTGTACAATTGTGGACACCACTAGAGATGAGCGTATTGATTCCCCGAAAGTCAAGTTTGAGTCGAATTTCTTGATATTTGCGATTTCACCCAAATTCAAACATTTTGAGATTCCATTTGGGGTACCCAAAAGCAAAACTGAATTGCCTGGAATCATTTCCCAACACTTCTGAAGCATCAGAGAGCAGGATAATAACATTTTGCATTGCTGCTCGGCTGCCCTATAATGCCCTGCAGCTATCAAAGCTAGCAGATTATCATACCTTGTACAGTGGCGGGCATTACCAGGGCCATCACATATCAGTAGTTCGCATCGGAGCACCTTTTGTATGGTAGAGTCATTTTTTGTAGGAGATAGAAGCAGTGAGTGACACGAGTGCTGACCCCTGATGATGATTTGTTTTGTGGGTTGGCACTGGTGTCACTCACTGCATCTAGCTCTACCACCTTATGACATTTTCTTTCACAGTTAGAAGCTACAGCAGCGGAAATAGCAGATGCTACACTCACACCTCTCACAGTTTTCATCACCCATGATTGATGGCATCTTGAGATGTAAGAAACAATGTACGCTGCAGGGAGTGAATGCAGCCCCAGCTTCCTGTGACATCAAATTTGAGACTCTTCTCAAACAAAATGTCACGGGAATAACAGTAAAAAAAAACACATTTAGGAATTAGCCAGATGGGGAGAAGTGTAGGTGTGTTAAAGCAAATTACAAAAGTGGTCAGGGGGTAAGGATAGCGTAGCTTTATGCCTCGCGCCTTTGCATGGTGTCCTGTTGTCCCTTCATGCGAGGACACCGCTATAACGCACTGCCCCAGCCCACGGTATGATCCCCAATGTGCTCCTGCTCCTGCCTCCTTCCTCCTCTGTGCACACCGCGGGTGCGCTCACTCCATTGTTCTTAAAGGGGTAGCATGCGCACATGGTAAATGCTCCCAGCAACCGCTGGGAGACATTTAGTATAAAATGTTTTAATCTGCAAGGTGTTTCCCAACCAATAGCTGGGAAATATCATGTATATAACTTATCCTCCCCTATTGGGAGGTGCCTGAGCATAGTTCAGTTAGGTGGTTTGGTGTGTAAGCAATTGTATGTTGTACTTCACTACGAGCACTAAGGAGGGAGACGTTCAGAAAAGGCACATATGTTGGCGGAGTGGTGGAACGGAGTACTTCATCTTGCCTGGAGGTTGGCTGAGCCCCTGTCCTGGAAGACACGGCACTGAGGTGGGCATCTGTATGCACAACAGACTGTGAGTAAAGCTTTGAACTACATGCCCTGGTGTCCTCCACTTATTCCTGCGCCAACACACTCAGCACTGCTACACCGCTGTGCCTGACCCGCACCATCTACGTCTCCTCCCTATCTCTTCATCTACACTGCCCTGGGACCACTGCCCTACCTGTGGAGGGCCACAACATCATTGCTGCACCACACCATCTGTCCCAGAGGATCTGTCTGCAGCGTCGGCTTAACATCTTCATTGCCGAACACCACAGGTGTCGTCGTCACGAATCATTCACTAATAAACTTTAATCATCATCCGCACACTCAACATTCCCCTTTTACAATGGACGCCCAGGGCCACGGACCGGGTCACAGCTACCGTGACATCTCCCATTGAAATCCACCGGGCCCGGTACCGAGTCCCCCACCGCCCTGGGTGGGGGCGATCCACTTACATACATGATGTTTAATAATTTGTTCACAGATCTTTCCTGGTATAGAAGTAAGGCTCACTGGCCTGTAATTTACTGACTCCATCTTCTTTCCTTTTTTGAAGATAGGGAAAACATTTGCCCTTTTCCAATCTTCTGGGACTTCTCCTGTTTTCCAGGATTTTTCAAAGATTCTGGCTAGTGGTTCTGCAGTTTCCTCTGCTAAATCTGTAAGTACTCTAGAATGCAATTCTTCAGGACCAGGAAATTTAAATTCTTTTAAATTAGCTAAGTGTTCATTGGCTGCTGATTGTCTGTAGCCTTCACAGTTCCATCAGATGGAAATTGCAGCAACAACTTTGCATGAGCAGCACTGGTCTGGGAGGTGTCACTTTGGGCACTTAAGCAGTTTAGAAAAGATTGTGCAGTAGTGGACATCCCCTGTAATGAAAAATTATAATTCCTATACAGAGAATGCTTTAGATTCAGCCTACCAAAGGCACAGAAATAGATGAGAATGACCATATTAATGATGTCATAGGACTGTATCAAGCTTAAAGGCTTTGGAAGTGTGTTACTGTGTGTCAATAAGCAATAGGTACCCATTTAATCCCCTGCCAATCCACCACGTGCACATACCCTATCTGTGTTGGCTTTTGTGGGATGATGAACTGAACTAGGGTAAGGCTTGTGAATATCATCAAAAAAAGAAACAAATAATCCAATCTGTTAGTGCTCAACTGGTGATGGGAATCACAAAGCTGCAAGTCTGGGGGAGGGGGGGGAGATGGAACATAGGCGATGGCAAAGTGGGTAGGGCTTGCCAGATGGTACATTGAACAGCAAGGACCAGAACCACAGGATAAGATGGATGACAGGCAAATGGAGCAAGACTTTCCAGAAGATACAGAGCCAGGGGTGTAGACAAGTACAGGAACTGAAGAAGTAGAGCCAGCCCAGAATCTCTGAGTAGTGAAACCTCAAGTTTAGGGTCTACACCATCAAATACTGACAAAAAAGTAGACAACTAAAGTTTAAAAAATGTAGTATAATTTTGAACTATTGGCTCACCTATCGCAAGTGTCTCATCCTGACAACTTACATTCAAATTTAACCTGCCTCCCTCAGGCAGGAACAGCCGATTACAGAGAGTTACTGAAATTATCATTCAGAGCACATTTCTCCTGTATTAGTTATTTTAGTAGAAATCTAGAATCATTAATCATTCAGAATATTGGCAAACTCTCTAATGTCCATTTTTCCCAGAGGGAGAGACACCGGCTCTCCACTGTGTTTCATACAGTGTGGTCCATAGTGGGGTAACACTAGCCATTTGTGAAAGCCATATGGATCTTCAACATTTCACACTCTATTTGCCATACTTACCAACTTTCCTGGAAAGTCCATAGTAAAAAAAAGTTGGCAAATCTCTTGGATATCGTTAAAACCTCCCGTCAAGCAGTACTTCCAGAATGTTTCAAGTGTGTAATTGATCAGATTGCACTCTGGCATACTCATGGTAACAAAAAAGGCCATACTTTCCCTCTTTGAAGTTGTGGGTACGTTTAAATAGAGGAACAAGCTTAGATTTACTATATGAAAAAGGATATAGTTTTAACAAAAATATGAAATGTTAAAAAGACATATGAACAATGCAAAAACAGTACAAAAATAAAAGGGTTAAACAAAGAAATGTCTTATAGATTGGATCTGGTGGAACTTCTGGCAGAGAAGAAACCGTGGAAATTTGGACTGATCTCGATACTTGTTATTTCTCCTGAGACTGACTCACTTTTTCGTGGATGAGAGATTTTAATGGGTCCCATTCTCACCCCTTATCCCTCTTTCTGGTCAGGTGAGAGGAGGATGGCTAATTGTATGTAAGGAAAAATGGATTTAGGACACAATTCTAATATACGTCATATTTTATAGTTTCTTACCAACTCTACCGGAACGTTCATAAGGCCGGGATCACACATGCGAGAAACTCGGACGAGTCTCGCATGTTAATACCTGGCACTGCCGCCGGCACTCGGATCGGAGTGTGCGGCTGCATAGCAATACATGCAAATGCACGCTCCGCTCCTGAGTGCCGGCAGGAGTGCCGGGTATTAACATTCGAGACTTGTCCGAGTTTCTCGCATGTGTGATCCTGGCCTAAGGCTCATAGTGAAGGAATACATACATCATAATCCTGTTAAATGTTTAAAAACATATTCCATTATTGAATACAAAACCAAGCCCCCCCAAAGACGGACAAGCAAAAGAATGTATAGTTTAAAATATATAATTTTTATTTATATCCCAAAATTGAAACCATTATAAAAAAATTGATAGAAAATGGTGCCTCCTGTCAAAACAGATCCACAGATGGTCCCCCAAGGTATAAATAATGTGCATAGCATATACAGTGCCTTGCAAAAGTATTCGGCTCTCTAGAACTTTTCAACCTTTTCCCACATATCATGCTTCAAACATAAAGATACCAAATGTAAATTTTTGGTGAAGAATCAACAACAAGGTGGAACCCAATTGTGAAGTTGAATGAAATTTATTAGTTATTTTAAATTTTTGTGGAAATACAAAAACTGAAAAGTGGGGCGTGCAATATTATTCGGCCCCTTTAACTTAATACTTTGTTGCGCCACCTTTTGCTGCGATTACAGCTGCAAGTCGCTTGGGGTATGTCTCTTTCAGTCTTGTACATCGAGAGACTGAAATTCTTGCCCATTCTTCCTTGGCAAACAGCTCTAGCTCAGTGAGGTTGGATGGAGATAGTTTGTGAACAGTACTTTTCAGTTCTTTCCACAGAATCTTGATTGGATTCAGGTCTGGACTTTGACTTGGCCATTCTAACACCTGGATACGTTTATTTGTGAACCATTCCATTGTAGATTTTGCTTTATGTTTGGGATCATTGTCTTGTTGGAAGACAAATCTCCGTCCCAGCCTCAGGTCTTTTGCAAACTCCAACAGGTTTTCTTCAAGAATGGTCTTATATTTGGCTCCATCCATCTTCCCATCAATTTTAACCAGCTTCCCTGTCCCTGCTGAAGAAAAACAGGCCCAAACCATGATGCTGCCACCACCATGTTTGACAGTGGGGATGGTGTGTTCAGGGTGATGAGCTGTGTTGCCTTTATGCCAAACATATCGTTTGATATTGTTGCCAAAAAGTTAGATTTTGGTTTCATCTGACCAGAGCACCTTCTTCCACATGTTTGGTGTGTCTCCCAGGTGGCTCGTTGCAAACTTTAAACAACACATTTTATGGATATCTTTGAGAAATGGCTTTTTTCTTGCCAGTTGCCACTCTTCCATAAAGGCCAGATTTGTGCAGTGTACGACTGATTGTTGTCCTATGGACAGACTGTCCCACCTCAGCTGTAGACCTCTGCAGTTCATCCAGAGTGATCATGGGCCTCTTGGCTGCATCTCTGATCAGTCTTCTCCTTGTTTGAGATGAAAGTTTAGAGTGACGGCCAGGTCTTGGTAGATTAACAGTGGTATGATACTCCTTCCATTTCAATATGATCATTTGCACAGTGCTCCTTCGGATGTTTAAAGTTTTGGAAGTCATTTTGTATCCAAATCCAGCTTTAAACTTCTCCACAACAGTATCACGGACCTGCCTGTTGTGTTCCTTGGTCTTCACGATGCTCTCTGTGCTTCAAACAGAGCAGATGCATTTATACAGAGACTTGATTACACACAGGTGGATTATATTTATTAGTCATTTAGGACAACATTAGATCATTCAGAGATCCACAATGAACTTTTGGAGTGAGTTTGTTGCACTGAAAGTAAAGGGGCTGAATAATATTGCACGCCCCACTTTTCAGTTTTTATATTTCTACAAAAATTTAAATTAACCAATAAATTTCATTCAACTTCACAATTGTGTCCCACTTGTTGTTGATTCTTCACCAAAAATTAACATTTGGTATCTTTATGTTTGAAGTATGGTATGTGGGAAAAGGTTGAAAACTTCCAGGGAGCCAAATACTTTCGCAAGGCACTGTAAATAATAATAATATAGCCTTAGTAATGCCACTCATAAAGTTTAGTAGATCTAAATAAATAGACATTCAAATATCCAAAAAAGAGCCAAAGTAAATTGCCAAGGTACAAATCAGAATAGTAGGATATGTCAGAAATAATGTGCCTAAATTTGACCATAAAAAAAATTAACAGCAAAGTGCCTGAGTGCATATAAACATTACTAGCCTAACTCCATTAATAAAGTGCTATCAAAGGAACATTACCTCTTGAAGGGGAGACCAAGAGAGACCTGCTTCCTACCCCAACGCGTGTTTCGATATGTTCTTCGTCTAGGGGCATGGTAAACAATGGGAATAGGGATGTATTTATCCCACCACTTAGCCAATCATTATGCGCATATGTCCCCACGTGATGAGCATAACTCGGTTTACTACATTAAACTTCAGGACCTTTCCGGTCATGTGACCTATATTATAGTTAAGGACCTTCCAGGTCCTATGACTTAAAGTACACTGCGCATGCCCAATATGATGTAAATGGAGTGCACTGCATTCCACCGTGTGGAAACCCCCCTTATTATAGAGTACAGATACACACTTGGAACTCAATGCGCTCCAAATAGCGGAAGTGTTCGCTGGTCTCATTTAGGAACACACTGGGTATCAGGATATAATGGCGCATGCGCCCTCGGTCTCGCAGGCCAGAATGGGGACCTCCGGCGGCAATGGGGCCAAGTCGCATGTGCACATCCAGACACCACAATGCTCCTATGATAATAATACTGACCACTAACGGAGTTATAAAAATAAAAATGTGTATTACAGTGAATAAGTGAATTGTGTGTGCATGAATAGATGTGTGAATAATGAATAGATAGAGGAAGGAGTAGTGAATAAAAACCTATGACGAAAAACATAGGAAAAAGAAAAAGTGGACAAAAATAATAGAAGGGACAGTTAAAAGATGAAAATGTGAATAAATAAGGAAAAGGGTAATATGGGACAATGGCAATAATAAATACATTGTAATAAGGATATAAAAAAATTATACAGGGTGGGCCATTTATATGGATACACCTAAATAAAATGGGAATGGTTGATGACCTAGATCAGTGCACTGAATTTGCAGAATGTGCAAAACAAAAATTGGAACAGGACCCTCAGTTTACACAGAACATTATGTTCAATGATGAGGCAAACTTTTTTGGGTGAGCCATTTATATTGATATACCTAAAGAAAATGGGAATGGTGACAGTTTTCTTGCATAAGGCGTCTTGCATTGAAATCTGCTGCAATGGCTGTAAACAAAGGGAAACTTGTAAATAACTCATGAAAGAATAAAATTATGTTAAAACCAAGCACACCATTGTTTTTCTTGTGAAATTCTCAATAAGTTTGATGTGTCACATGACCCTCTTCCCATTGAAAAAAATAAAGTTGGATCTAAAATGGCTGACTTCAAAATGGCCACCATGGTCACCACCCATCTTGAAAAGTTTTCCCACTCCCATATACTAATGTGCCACAAACAGGAAGTTGATATCACCAACCATTCCCATTTTATTTAGGTGTATCCATATAAATGGCCCACCCTGTATATTAAAAAAGTGCAAAAGGTTAAACAAGAATACTGTAAAAACATCCAATTTAGATAGAAAATCCATAATAGAATAGATAAGCATTATCATGGTTAAACAGGTTAGTCAACACACACCTAAACACAAGCACAAATGCTAGGACATCAAATACGCATATTAATGGCCATCAATGAGCACGCAAAAATAAATGGTCCAATACCGCATATAAAGAGACCAAAACATTTTCTTGATAGTAGTCCACAACCTCAGAAACCATAAAATATTGGAACTTCATGATTAGTCCCATTAGGTCATCACAAAGAGGCAAAAAAAGGGGACCAAATGATGGATATAAAAAATCCAAATATAAAAATTGATGAATCCAAAACCGCATGACCAATGAAGGTACCAGGATCCACTATGACTGGCAGATGTGGAATTCAATCATCAGATGGTAAAGAAACAGCGTAATATCTAGACAAAACAACACATAGTTAAAATCCAATAAAACCAGAAAAACACAAACTGAAACCCATAAAACACATATCAGACAATTTTGTAAGACCAGATTATTTTATAAAAATTCCTCGAAACCCAAACTTTCATTTAATCCGTGGGGCGCTATGGTACCAAACCTATATATCCATCTGCTTTCTAATTGAGCAAGAACCTTTCCTACATCTCCACCTCGAATTCCCAAGGAAACAGAATCAATCCCTTTAATTATTAAACCCCCAAACTTACATCTATGAAATTTCCGAAAATGCCTTGGTAGGGTTTTTAAGGTTGATTCATCCTCCACCGTTCTAGCTTTTTCAATATCCATACAATGTTCACGTATTCGAATTTTCAACTCTCGGGTAGTCAGACCTATAAATATTTTTCCACAAGGACAGGTGGTATGGTACGTAACACCATGAGTTGAGCAAGCAATATGTTTCCTGATATCGAATTTCTTGGTCTCATCAAAGTTAGAAAAGGTTCTTGTTTTTATTGTGTTCAGACAAGCTTTACATAGGCCGCATGGATAAAAACCGGCATTTGGGGCCACATTAGACTTTTTACTGGATCCTGATTCATGGAAACTCTGAGTAAGAACAACTTGAATATTAAGCTTTCTTTTAATTTGGAAGGAATATTGAGTTCCTGGATCTTCTAATTGGTGTGAATACATCAGGGTGTCTATTTACAATTCTATATAGGAAACCCACTGCACTTTGCTCTTAATTTTTCATGGTCAAATTTAGGTACATTATTTATGACATATCCTACTATTCTGATTTGTACCTTGGCACTTTACTTTGGCTCTTTTTTGGATATTTGAATGTCCTTTTATTTGGATCTACAAAACTTTATGTGTGGCATTTCTAAGGCTATATTATTATTATTTATATGCTATAAACATTATTTATTCCTTGGGGGACCATCTGTGGATCTGTTTTCACAGGAGGCACCATTTTCAATTAATTTTTTATAACGTTTTCAATTTTGGGATATAAATACAAATTATATATTTTAAACTATACTTTTTTTGCCTGCCCGTCTTTGGGGGAGGCTTGGTTTTGTATTCATAGTGAAGTAAGCCTTCCTGCAATCCCAGACGAATTGGCAAATCTTTAGGGTATCGTCAGAAACCTCCTGGAAAGCATCGTTTCCGGAAGGTTTCATGTGTGTGACTGATTAGATGGAGTCTTGGAGCTGCCACGACTCAGTCCATACAATCACATTAGTTGAGCCACATGATAACAGTAGATGGGTGCACGTCCAAACTAGTAAGTGTAGTAACCAGAGGAAAATGGAAACGGTGACGCCACACCAAAAAAGATAGAATAAAAAAAAAACCTTTTATTGCGGCAATTCAAGCCATAATTAAAAACAAAAAACCTGACGCATTTCAGGTGCGTCTATTGCACCCTTATGACTAAGGGTGCAATAGACGCACCCGAAACGCGTCAGGCTCTTTGTTTTTATCTTTTTTGGTGTGCCGTAACCTTTTCCATTTTCCTCTAGATGGAGTCCCTTTTCCATACACACCTTCATGCAGTAAGTAATGAGTCACGGAATGGGTTTGGATGTTCATCGTTTGATACAAAAAATTTTCAGCATATGTCTATCAATGCAAATCAGAAAATATGACATTTACTAATCCAGTGATAATTTTGTAATTATGCAGGAAATTTTTTTACTTTGCATTTAGCAAAAAATATTTATGAAATGTTATATGGCATATTAAGGCAATATGAAGAATTCTATTCTGGAAATTCACTTTAAATAATATAGAAACCGAACCAATATGTACAAGGCAAAATGGAGCGCTACCCATGTCCCCATTTAAACTTTACTTCATAAGTGCTCCATTCAACTCTACACAAGATACCTATTTCCATGAGCTAGAAAGCCGAGCTGACCGCGACAACCCTGTGGCTACCTCTACAGCTCGTTTTGTGGATTGAAGACTGCAGTAAGTAATTGAATTTTTTTTTAACTATACATTTGATTTAAAAGTACAGCTTTAGAAAAACAAATCACATGTCATTTGTAATATCAAGCAATGGGACTTGTAAGAAACAGCTGGGGTTTTTTACTTTTTTTTTCGGTTGCATTGAAAGGTTAACCTCCGGTGGACTCCATCCTTCACCAAGCCAACCCAAGCTCCGGCTTGACATCTCTAATTGGGAGTTTAGACAAGTTTGACCTACTGTATGTGCATTGCTACATGATTTTCAGTGTCATCTGAGTCTTCACCATTGCTGGCAGTGCACATCTTAAATCTCCAGAGAAGAAGGTTGTGGTGGCGTGATGAACCCAGAAACCAAAATAAATTTTTATGATAATCAATCTAAAGATTGCTTAAAAGAACAGGTTTATGCTTTTAAGCCAAAGTCAACAATGTAAATATCAAAGTGGAAGATGTTGTGGCCTAAGGAGCCGATTTGCCCTGTAAGGTAATACCAATGTTTATTATCTGTACTATGACATCACTGTGTGCATTACTCCTCCAGTGACATCACTGCATTTATTATTTCCGTGGTGCGACCTCACTGTTCTTATAAACTCTGCGCTGCAAAATCACTGTGTGCTTTACGTCTTATGTGATATAACTGTGAACAGGATCCTTCAACTTTATGACAACCTTATTATCCCTGTAGTGTGACATCAATTAATGTATTATTTCTGTACCCTGACATCACTATATTTATTATGTCTGTGCTATGACGTCCCTAGTCACTACCTATTTGTTTTTTCCGTACTGTGACATCACTATGTGCATTATAAATGTATTAGGATAAGGTGTCTATCTTCTTTGTGTTGTGACATCACTACTGTATGTGCATTATTCTTGTATTATCATGTCTTCATTATCGTTAAACTGAGACATCACTATATGCATGATCCTTCCATTGTGACATCACCATGTATGTTATTTACATTTTGTTACTTCACTATGTGCATGTGATGTCTTTTCATCATTATTAAGACGTTTTCATCGGTCGGGGTCTAGGTAGTGAAAACCCCAACAATTGCATAAAGGAGGTACAGAAATACTCAGCTATATATACAAATCATAGTATTGTATGCATAGGATCCAATTCAAACTGCTTGTTCTCACCCACACAGCTAACCTCTGTGCGGCACTCCCCTACATCTCCCTCATTTCTGTTTATCAGCCTACCCGCTCATTACGCTCCACAAACGACTTTCGACTACCTGCTTCATTAATCCATACCTCCCACTCCCAGCTCCAAGACTTCTCCCGAGTTGCACCAGTACTCTGGAATGCTCTATACCAGGAAATTAGGATTAACCACAAATTATATAGTTTTAAATGCTCCCTCATATCACATCTGTTTAAAGCAGACTATCTAATCAAAGTGTGTGTGTCATTCACTATCTGAGAATAACCCTCCATCAAACTCCACCGCAACCAAAAGCACCACAAAAACTGGCTGGTGACTACCTCATGCAGCCTTTAGGCTAGTTTCACACTAGCATTTATGAGCGCAGCGACGGCCTGCGCACGGCCGCCGCAAAGCCCCGCCCCTGCCGCGCACCCGCCGGTAGCTCCGCCCACCGGCGCATGACGCTGCATGCGCCCTGCGTCCCCTATCTTTATCACAGGGGGCGCAGGCCGTGCGCAGTATGCGTTTGGCGGCGCATGCGTCCTTTTGACGGTGCGCCGACCTGCGCCAAACGCAACCTGCTGCAGTTTGGTTGCGTCGGCGCACCGTCAAAAAGGCGCATGCACCGCCAAACGCATACTGCGCACGGCCTGCGCCCCCTGTGATAAAGATAGGGGACGCAGGGCGCATGCAGCGTCATGCGCCGGTGGGCGGAGCTACCGGCGGGGCGCGGCAGGGGGCGGGGCTTAGCGGCGGCCGTGCGCAGGCCGTCGCTGCGCTCATAAACGCTAGTGTGAAACTAGCCTAATCTGTTCCTCATTCCTTCAAGATGGCTGGACCAATATTGTAAATAAGCACCTGTACTTTGTATCTCCCCCTCCTCATTGCAGATTGTAAGCTCTTACAAGCAGGGTCGTCATTATTTTGCTCTAATTATGATCTTTAACGTTGTTACTTATGACTTGTGTATGAACTGTTGAATTGTAAAGCGCTGTGGAATATGTTGGCATTATATAAATAAAGAATATTATTATTATTATTATTATTATTATTATTAATAATGTTCCATTTAGTTCTTAGTAGCATAAGTGTTATTGTATTATTGTTTTCTTGGCTTTTTAATATTCTTTTATCTTTTGCTTTTAGTAGTTTTTTCTTTTATTTCTTGCTCACACCACCATGGGGTGTTTGTTTTTCTTTGTCCTTCCTCATTCTCAGGTCCTGGGAATTTGAGTGTTCTGCACAGGAACTTACTTGTCCCCAGTGCTGCGCTTTTCTGGAGAGAGAATTCACATGTTGCTCCTAGGATCTGGTCAGTGCTCCAAATGCTCCTATCACCTCTGGAACCACTGTTGCCTTCACCTTCCACATGTTCTCCAGTTCTCCTTTGAGGCCCTGGCTTTTCTCCAGCTTCTCATATTCCTACTTTCTAATGTTACTATCACTTGGCACTGCCACATCTATTAGCTTTGCTGTCTTCTGATTCTTGTCTACTATCACAATATCTGGTTAGTTAGCTAACACCTGCTTATCCATCTCAATCATGAAGTCTCACAGGATATTAGCCTTTTCATTCTCCCCAACTTTTTTTGAGGTCTTCCATCTGGACTCAGGAGGACTTAGCTCATACGATGTGCAGATGTTCCTGTATACAATTCCCGCTACTTGGTTGTGGCGTTCGGTATGCACTGTTCCTGCTTGCATTATGCACCCTGACACTAAGTTTTGGACTGTTTCTGAGGTTTCTTTGCATAGTCTGCACCTTGGGTATTGCCTTGTATAGTAGATCCCGCCTTCTATGAATCTGGTACTTAGCACCTGTTCTTGTGCTGCTATCATCAATGCCTGATTTATATATATATATATATACATATATATATATATATATATATATGTATAAAGAGGTGCTCAGGTAATACTCAAGCACATGCTGTGTGGTGTACAGACTCAATAGAAAGTCTTTGGGCCTATAGCCAACTTTTTTAGCATTCAAGAATAAGTTGAGCACAAACGGTGAAGATCTGTGAACCTTCCAATTTAAACCACTAACGTTCAAACCAAATTTGAATTTGCGATCACCGTCCTGTTCTTTTTAGGAAGTTTATTAAATGTTCCAAATTAGAAGGTCTATCTTGGTAACAGACCAGAACTGGACATCCACTTTATTATAACCCAACTATCATGGTACCATACAACAGAGTGTCAAATGATGAACACAACTCTGGTACTTATTCTTTATTCTGTAGATCAAAATCACAACTTAATTCTAAATCTACATATAATCCGTGTATTTTAATTGGTTTCTTTCATTTTTTTTTTAATTCCCAAAATGTGCATATGGACTTCGGTTGGGAAAAAGCGTGGTTAGATACCCTGTTGAACACCACACCCTGAGGCAAAGTTCAATGAAAATAAAATGAATTCAGCTGTTCTGTGTGAAAGGAAAACACCCAGCAATATATTCTTTAACTTTATATGTCTAATTAATGATGTCTCCAGAGATTGCCCTCCTGTGAACCAATACAAGCTGAATAAATCAGCTCAGGAACATATGGAAGATCACATGCCTGGGATCATTTGCCAAGCTGTGATACAGCTTCATGGGTCTCGTCCAGTTTTCAATTTGTATTATAAAACAGCTCTTAAGGCTCCTTCCCCGATAATAGCTATGGAGGAAATGTGCCAATGTGTATATCTTTGGAAGGCATGCAGAACTATCACATGACACCAATACATACACCCAACATTACTTCGCCTCCTGATCCTATGAAGCAAAAACCGTCTTTATCTAAGGATCCTTCACTGTGATTTTTTTCCATCTGCCTTAATCTTCAAGCTAAATCTGTGTTATTTTCATAGAAGAATATTTGGAAAAGTAATCCTCATGTTAAAGTGGGTTCATTCACATAAAATTGAAATGCATTTGTACAAATGCATCCAGACGTTGTAGAGTGATCTCAAAAGAGATGTATGAACATTGCCAAATATACAGAAAAAGTAAACTGGATAGGGTCTGATAAGTCAATCAGGGTAAGAGGAATGTGGCTGATAAGCTAAGCATCGGATATCATAGTCAGACGAAGAAGTGATATTTAGTGTTGATAAGAGCAGATGGTTCCACCATATTGGGCTGCATTGGTTTGTTCTTGGACAAGATTGACGATACTCAAGATTGAGGAGTTGTCATCCTCCTCGCTATGTTCCCTCTAGTTCAAACTGTTTATAAAAGATTTTTCATTCATACAGGAACCCAACAAGTACATGCCTAACCGCTTCAAAAGATAGACATTCCCATCTTAGGGGGACTGATTTGGGGAGATTCTTATGATTTAGAAGATATAGTTGCTTATTGCCAAAACTTTACAGCCACTTTGTACATGAATACCTTGTTCCATTATTCTTCTTTACAATAGGTAGTCCCTCAAAACTTTGCAAGCTGATTCTATCTCATGACTCAACTCTGTTCCCTACCCCTGGAGCGTTCCTTTTATTTGTAGCTTCCTAATTGAGGATAAAATATTTGCTTTTAACAGAGAAAAAAAACAAAGGCAACATATGAGTGCAAAAAATCCCAAAAATAAATAGGTAGAACCGTAAATATAAAAACTCAAATGAAGTGAAAACTAGCTAAAGTATGCAGTTTATGATTGGGTTTAACATTTACCTGTTGACTCAAAGCAAACATCTTCTGAATAGTGTTGATCATTCCGATACTGCAATATCGGGTATTGGCGGATATTCGCGGTATCGGAATTCCGATACTGAGTTCCGATACTTTTAGTATATCGAATACCGGAATCGGAAGTTCCCATAATGCAATGAGCCAGTTTGATTTTATTCAGCCAATGAGGATTCTAAGAAGTGTGGGCACATCCTGTTAGAGCATGTTAGGCATGTAACTACTGGCATGGCTGTGATTGGCTGCTGAAATGATGTCATGATGCACTATAAAAGCCGCCGCCATTTTGGGTTCACTCTGCTGTGAATTCAGTTAGGGATAGGACGCTGCTGTTCTGAGGGACATTGTGACCTAGCGATTTGCTATATTGTGCTTTACCCAGGCTACTTTATCATCCACTGTAGCTTTCTTTTGCCTTGCAGCAGTGTTCACGGCTGTCTGCGAGGTCTTTGTGTGTGAGTGCAGCTCACGCTGAAGTGTGTTCTTCAGCCACCTCCGGTTGTAGTCCACTCAGCGTGCGTCACTGCCTCATACATTGTCCTTTTTTACATTAGTGCTGCTCATTATTCCAGATTTCTCCTATTAGTGTGGTTCCATCCGTATCCAGCTAGAATATTTGCAAACACTATATAGGAGTAGATAGAGGAGCCTTTCTGCTGGCTTGTGCCCTGCAGCCCCAGCCAGATTAGTATTAGCCTATTTTTTGGAGCCTCATCTATTGCATTGTAGGTTACCTTCCTGCATTGTAATAGCTACAAAAAGTTTGTGATACCATCGGTTTTACATCTTTGGGCACATCCAGTGTCTTTTTGTGAAAAAAAAAGTTAATAAAGTTCACAAACACTCCACTTTACAGTTGTGTAGGCGACATTAGCTCATATTAAAGTCTAGTCCACATTTTATAAAATTAGTGTTTCTTATACCTGTTAGCAGCTGTTCAGGAATAAGCACACTAAGCCCTTAGTACTTTTCTGCCTATCTTTATCAGTCTACCAAGATGAAGAAGGCAGGGAGTAAGGCATGTGGTCGTGGGCGTGGAGTTTCTGCAGGGAGAGGACGTGGGGATTCTGTGCCTGCTGCTGGTACCAGTGACTCAGCATCCCCCAGTTTTCCCAGGGAACAGTCCTTTATGTGCAGCTTTCTAGGAGCTCGCCGTACCCCACTGCTGCGGGACGAATAAACTGAAGCCGTTGTCGGATGGATGGCAGCTAACGCATCGACTTCAATTAGTTCCAGATCCTCTCAGGTCCAGAGCACTGAAGAGCACCCATCTGTCTCTTCACCACCTGCCAAATTGCCCAGGCAGTCAGAGAGCCCTGGACAGGAGCCATCTCTACTTCTGTTCTCTGAATCTGTTGGCTTGGAAAGAGGGGGCCAGCCAAGCAGCATTCGAGAATTTGAAGAAGAGGTAGTATGCTGTGATGCGCAACAGCTTTGTCTCTCTGAATCTGATGAGGCGGGTGGGCCAGTGCCTATGGTCAGCACACCTCAGTACACATCTGATGATGAGACGCAGGTGCCACTTTCTGGTGCGTACTGTGCTGTCGAGACTACCCAGGAGAAGCAGTCGTTTGAAGAGGGTAGTGTAGATGATGAGGTCCTTGACTCATCATGGCGTGAGGTACAGGAAGGTGGTGGGAGCAGCTCTGAGGAAGAGATTCCCCGAATGGCCAAAAAAGGAGGGAGAGGGAGGGGCCAGACTCGGTTGCCTGTAGCCTCCACTTCGGCACCCATTAGGAGCATGCCTCTTCCAAAACCCAAAATGGGCGCTCCCAAGACTTGCAGTGCCTGGTCTTTTTTTGACACAGTTGCAGATGACATTTGCTTTGTCAAATGCAAGCTGTGTAATCAGAAAGGGAAAAGAGGGAAAAGTGTCAGCAACCTCAATACCACAAATATGTGGAAACATGTGCGGACCAAGCACGTGGTGGAGTTACAAAGACACACTGAAGACCTAGGCCAACCTACAGCGCCACCTACCACCTCTTCAGCTCGTGTTGTAGCCTCTTCCTCCAGCTCACACACAGCTGGTTCGGCTTCCTCACAGGATCGCCATGGAAGAACCTCTGGCACTGTTGTACAGAGACACAGTGTCATTCCACCCACAGCACCACGTTCCCTGTCATCCTCACACTCCCAGGCCACTCTACAGCCATCGGTAGCACAGGCATGGGAGAAAAGGCACCCATACTTGGCAAACCATCCCCGAGCACAGGCTCTGAATGCTGGCATTGCAAAACTACAGTACCTTGAAATGCTCTCATTCAGGCTGGTGGAGACTGACACCTTCCGTAACTTCATGGCATTGGCAGTCCCACAATACACCGTGCCCAGCTGCTTTAATTTCAGCAGGCAAGCCATCCCTGCCCTGCAAAAGCATGTGGAGGGAAAAATTAAACATGCGCTACTAAACACCGTCAGTAGCAAGGTCCACCTGACCACCGATGCGTGGACCAGTAACCATGGACAGGGACGATATCTTTCCCTCACTGCCCATTGGGTAAATGTTGTGGAGCTGGGTACAGATCTTGAGAGTGGCGCTGTACATGTTCTGCCAACTCCAAGGCTTGCAGGAATCCAGTCTGTACACATTGACTCCTCCTCATACTCCAGTTCCTCTGAATCAGCGCTGCAGGAGCCGTCACAGTCTACCTCCACATGAACCTGTGAACGCTTACCTGTTACGACCAATATGAGCACAGCCGTGGCCAAACGTCAACAGGCCGTATTGAAATTAATTTCTTTTGGGAATCGAAGCCACACAGCGCAGGAGCTCTGGAATGCCATCAAGCAGGAGAGCGACGTGTGGTTTGTGCCAGCGAATCTCCAGCCAGGCATAGTAGTGTGTGACAATGGCCGAAATCTGGTGGCAGCTCTGGGCCTAGGCAACCTCACTCACATCCCATGTCTAGCACATGTGCTCAACTTGGTCGTGCAGAGTTTTTTGAGGGACTATCCGGATCTTGATGCACTGCTGCACAAGGTCCGCATAGAGTGCGCTCACTTGCGGCGTTCCAGCATGGCAAGATCGCGCATTGCAGCTCTGCAGCGCCGATTCCGCCTTCCGGAACATCGCATCATATGTGACCTACCCACCAGCTGGAATTCAACGTTATATATGTTGGAGAGGTTGTGTGAGCAGCAAGCAGCAGTAATGGAGTACCAGCTGCATCATAATAATAATAACATTAATAAATTTTATTTTTATAGCGCCGACATATTCCGCAGCACTTTACATTTCAGAGGGGATTTGTACAGACCATAGACATTACAGCATTTCAGAGGGGATTTGTACAGACAATAGACATTACAGCATAACAATAATCACATACAGTAGATTATAACAAATACCAAGAGGAAAGAGGGCCCTGCTCGCAAGCTTACAGTCTATGAGGATAGAGGTAGACACGAAAGGTGGGTGGTAACAGTTGCCCTGATTGTATGGACCAGCCATAATGTTAAGTGTGTAACAGTACAGACACAGAGGGCTAATGGATGCATAAAGCATGTGGGAACATGATGCGGGAAATCTGGTTATGGTAAAACTTTTGGCTGTGCCACACAGGGATAGATTAGGTTAATGTGTTGAGGCGATAGGCCAGTCTGAATAAATGCGTTTTCAGGGCACACTTAAAATTTTGGGGATTGGGGACTAATCGTATTGACCTGGGAAGTACATTCCAAAGAATTGGTGAGGCACGTGTAAAGTCTTGGAGACGGGAGTGGGAGGTTCTGACTATTGAGGATGCTAACCTCAGGTCATCAGCAGAACGGAGGGCACGGGTAGGGTGGAATACTGAAACAAGGGAGGAGATGTAGGGTGGTGGTGAGCCATGGAGGGCTTTGTGGGTGAGGGTATAAGTTTATACTGAACTCTGGAGTGGATGGGTAGCCAGTGTAATGACTGGCACAAGGTAGAGGCATCGGTGTAACGATTGGTGAGGAATATGATCCTGGCTGCAGCATTCAAGACAGATTGGAGAGAGGAGAGTTTGGTAAGAGGGAGACCGATTAGAAGAGAGTTACAATAGTCCAGACGAGAATGAATAAGAGAAACAGTAAGAGTTTTTGCAGAGTCAAAAGTAAGAAAAGGTCGAATTCTAGAAATGTTTTTGAGGTGCAGATGACAAGAGCGAGCCACTGATCGAATGTGGGGGGCAATGGAAAGCTCGGAATCAAGTATGACCCCAAGACAGCGGGCCTGTTGCTGGGGAGTAATAGTGGAACCACACACAGAAATAGCAATAGCATCAGGCACAAACAAGTCGCACTGCGCGCCGTTCACACTTCACCACCACTGAGTGGGCCACAATGAAGGACATCTGCCACGTTTTGCGTGCCTTCGATGATTCCACACGGATGGCGAGAGCAGATGATGCACTAGTCAGCTTGACTATCCCCCTTATCTGCCTGCTTGAAAAAACACTGCAAGCACTAAGGGAGGAGGTTGTGGAAGAGGTGGAGGATGAGGAGTCACAAATGCCATCTGCTTCTGGACAGTCTGCGCAATGTGGCTCCTCACAAAGGCCTAGGCAGGGACACTTTGTGAGGAGGATGAGGAGGAGTCAATGGAGGAGGAAGACATTTCTCCAGAGGAGGGAGGTACACAATGCTCTAGTAGTCAGTATGTAGAGCGAGGGTGGGGTGATGCAGAGCAGGCAGAGATGACGCCTCAAGCAGGGGACAGCGTTTCTTGGTCAGTTGCAGTCTGCAGCACATGGTTGATTTCATGCTGCAGTGCCTGAGAAACGACCACCGCATCGCCCACATCCTCAACACGGCTGATTATTGGGTGTACACCCTCCTAGATCCTCGCTACCGGGACAACTTACAAAGCCTCATAACACCGTTGAACCGGGAGCGTAAATGCGGGAGTACCAGGACACACTGGTGCATTCCATCATGTTGTCCATTCCACCCGAGAGCAGTGCTGCTAGTGCTTTACAAAGCAGCTCAGTGTGTCGAAGCAGTGGAGGAAGCTCTGCACAAAGAGGGAGCAGAAGCAGCGCCTCAGCACAAGGCAAGACCAGTATGGCCCAAATGTGGCAAAGTTTTGTGTCCCCGCCACAAATGTATACACCATCACAGACGGCTCCAGTCAGCAGGAGGCAACGTTTCCGTCAGATGGTGTCAGACTACATGTCTTGCCCTCTCAGTGTTCTCCCACACGGCTCTTCCCCCTTCAAGTTTTGGGTCTCTAAGCTGGATACATGGCCAGAGCTTAGCCAGTATGCATTGGAGGTGCTGGCTTGCCCTGCTGCTAGTGTATTATCGGAACGCGTCTTTTGTGCCGCAGATGGTGTACTAACAGACCGTCGCATGCGACTATCCTCAGATAACGTTTACCGGCTTACTTTTCTGAAAATGAACAAGGCCTGGATCTCACAGGAATTTGCCAGTCCTCTTCCAGAATAAATAATTGGTTGGCACCAGTATCCAGGTCTCCTGTTGTGATCATGTTTCTACCACCTGAACTGTTAACTCTGAGCTCCAACACCGCCAGTTGCTGCTCAGAAGTGCCGTCTGCACAGTCAACACATGCTCCAGTGTTATTGGGGCTCAGTAACGTCAGCTGACCCCCTGCTGTGTGTCCAGCAATTTCTCCTGCTCTGTCCACATTTACACTACTACAGATATTAAACTTGCTCCAATTAGGCCTCTGGCTACACTCTGTTTCTACTGTAATCCCTGGGCTCCAACACAGCCAGTTGCTGCTCAGAAGTGTCTTTGGCACGGGTACTCCCTCCTGCCCTGCCTGGTTCCAGCACGCCAGCTCTTTCCGGGTAGTGTCAACGTCACTTTGCCTCCAATACGTTGTCTTGTCGTGTTGTGGTCGGGTTAGCCGACTCTATGGTGCCTGCAGTTTAGGTGCTTCCTATGTGTGCTGCGGGATCTGGCAATGAAGGCTGGTTCCGTAGTGCCAATAGGACAAGCTCCCCCTGTAGGACTGTGGGTTTCAGTAACTCCGGCCGGTTCGCGGCCTTGCAACTTTTTTTTTCATGTGTACCTTCTGCTGCCTATCTGAGTTCCAGTACCATTAGCTGGTTCTTTGGAAGTCAATCTTGAATATGTCCCCCTGGGTTCCAGTAACGTCAGCTGGTTCCAGGCAGAGCATTTGGCTTAGGTGCCTCCTTCTCGGTATCCGAGTTCCACCAATGTCTGCTGATCCTTGGTAGTGCTTTCTGGCACAGGTACCTCCTGCTTAGTAACCGGGTTCCAGTACCATCAGCTGGTCCTCGGTAGTTCCATTGGCTCTTGTACCTTCGGCTACCCATCCAGGTTCCAGTACCGTCAGCTGGTTCTCAGCAGTTCCTCAGCCTTCTTGTACCTTCTGCTACATTTCCAAGTTCAAGCTTTTTGAAATGGTTTTTGGTAATCACTCTGGATCTCCCTGACGACGACCCTAAAGACGACGACCCCGAAGACCACCCCGAAGAAGACAACGACCCCGAAAACGACGACCCTGGAGACGACAACCCTGAAGACCACCCCGAAGAAGACCAAGAAGATTACCCTGAAGAGGATGATGAAGGAGAAAGTGTGGGAGAAGTAAAAAAGAAGGTGAAGAGCATGGAAGTAGTGAAACATAAATATCTGACAAAATATAAAAAAGCTTAACATAGTCAATATCTTTGTAACTCCGAACGTCTTAAAAAAATAATTAATTCCTGCTATTCCATTTGATTGGGCTAAACCTCTATGCCTTTAATGTCTCCTCCACCTCCCCCAATACATTCTACATTATTCTTAGTTGTTTTCCTTCATGTAGAATTAACCTACAAGAAGAGTAAGGGTTTATTTTCATTCCAATATTTGTGTCCCATTGACTTGCATTGGTTTCCGGTATCGGAATCGGTGATATCCGATATTTTTGGGGTATCGGTCCGATCCAATCCGATCCGATATTTCCCGATATCGGATGGTATCGCTCAACACTACTTCTGGACACAGGTGTTTTATGCCAGAAAAAACTCTGCTAAAAAGGGGACACCAGGAAGGCATTCTTGTAGCCTAAAACACATAAAATTTGAAGGCCGCTAGTTGTAATGAATGAAATTATGAGATTCTCCAGCATTGTCGGCGACAATAGAGAGCCTTGCAGCTGGTTCCTTCAGATTGCCCTGGTTCTGGCATAACAAAAAAATGTCCAAAAGAAGACAACCACTATAAAGTTGATTTAGGAACAGCTGATTGTTCTTCTGAAGCCAATTCATAATTAACCTATTGACATTTTATTATTTAAGTGTCCTATATGAACAAAGATAACAGTAGAAATTAAGAATCAAATAAAAGTGGAGGTCCAGAGACTGATGACCCTGAGAATCATCTTCTCTGGTGGACTCAACACACTCGATCCTAAAGATCTCCATACACCTTGGTATTTGTTTACACAAGCGGATTAATGTTTAGATGGTGAATGATGCAATCATAACTCATAACTGGCAAACGGTGTCAGACAAGTGTTTATACAGGATAATTATCGTGAAAGAAATAGTTCAATAGCAACCGGTCCACTCCTCCTTTTTGCCGGTCTAATCGTTAAGTGAATAATTTCCATTCACAGTACACAATTCTGAAAGGTTGAATGAGAATTTTTTCACTCACCAAAATGATTTCATGCAAGGTGTGAAAGTATTTTTGGACACAGTAGCTCAACCCACTTACTGTACATTACACAATTATCGTGAACGATGGGTTCTTAACTTCAGAACCTGACAGATTATAGGCCAGTGTAAATGGGCATTTTGGTGGCTGTCACCTGAAAGATGATTTGGCCAACTGGCAGCTATCTAGCGCGGCTCCACCATAAAAAGGCAGCGTGCTGTTGTGTTCTTTATAAGAGAGCTGCTGTCATGAGGTGGCTTTTATCAGGGAGATCAAAAGGGTGGGCAGTCCAAAATCGAACATGCTGGATGCTCAATAATCTTCTGTCCCCTTGCATATTAGACTGGGTTTGGCCAACATTAGTCTAATCTGCATGGGGGGGCTTAAGCTGGTAGGGTCAATGTCAGGCAGGGTTATGGCTTTCGATGTAAGATTCTTCTAAAGGCTGAGCAGAGGTCTTCTGTAGGAAATGCACTCGTCTGAACTTCATGAGTTCAGGAACGTAAAGCTTATTTTATGACGGTGATTTTTTTGCCAAAACAAACCTTTACCGATCTCAGATTACATACAGGATAATACAATATCATAATATACAAGCACAGATCTGAGCACGTCATTACTTTATGGAAATAGAAATAAACACCGGCAACTGCAGATCCTTTAAACAGCTGCCTGTGTATATAAAGTGCATAGCAATCCAGACCGAAAAGAGCTGTATTCCTCAACGTACAGTATGTACAATGTGCCCTGTGGTAGAATTCATTACAGATTTCACATGCAAATTTTGGAAATGAGATCCCTAGAGTTTAGTGAGGAAAGGGGACAATCAAATGAATAATACTAATTCTGCTAAACATTAGAGATGGAGGGTGGGGTGAAACGCATCCAAACACCCCTGTTGTTGGCAAAAAGAGAGCTTATCCCACCATTACGCTTTAATACATAAATACATGACTGATAAGCGTTACATAATTAGAAAGAGACTACGGGGGTATGTGCAGACAGAGGTTTTTGAGGCGGTGAGAAACTATGGGGGCGATTCACCAAAACTTTTTTGCCAGATTTCTTGCAAAAAAATGCTTTAAAAAGATGCAGGGGTTTTTGTGCAATGTGAGGTTGCACCAAAAATTGCTCCGACAAAGTGAGTAGAGCGGCTGGAGTAAGATTTCTAGCGAGGCGTACATAGCGGCACATGCCATTCCATGCTTCGCCTGATTCATTAATGAATAGGGAACATCTGCACCAAAACGCCCTTTCATCAAGACTATTGAGAGAATCGCTAGCCTCTATTGATGAATTGACCCCAATGAGTTTTTCACGTGGTACCATTTCGGGAAATGCTCCTTCTTTGAGGAGTTTTTTTTCCCTAAAGCATGTTTTGCAGTGACTGCCAATTTTGGAGCGAATTCCAACAGGAACAGGATCAGGATCAAAACACTGAACATATGAACTGCAAATAGATTAATTTAAGGATTCTTTCAAGCACTTTTTTAAGCGATTTGTCAGGAACTTTTTTGAAATCCAAAAAAAAAATTGAACCTAGCCTTAGGATATGCTCAAGCGGAGTAAATCAGTCATGTATTTGCTCCAAAATCTGCTGGAGAAATGTGATGCAGAACCTCAGGTTTCAGGCACAGTTTTGCACTTTGCTGCAAGTCTGCACGTGCGTTAGCCATAGGGTAGGGTCACCAAACCTTTTTTCCGCATCAGAGAAAAATGCTCCGATAACTTTGACCAGACTTTAATCAGAGTTTGATCAGAGCTTTCTCAGACCTGTCAGTCCATGAAAATTATGTCATCTGAGTGCGTTCCGATGTTCTCAACGGACCCATAGACTTGCATTGACAATTTTGATTCCACGGTTGTATTAAAATTGGACATCTCCAATTTTTTCCGCTGACCACTTATTCCGAGGAAAGAGAATATCATAGGTAAGAGTGCAATCTGTGAAAACCACAGATAGCACTCATACAAGAAAATTGGTTGTGTGCACGAGCGTATATTCAATCGGAGCTAATTTTCGTGATGCAACACACAAAAATTTTTGGAGCAAATGTCACCAGGAGGCAACTTCAGTAAGTGATATGTCCTTATTAAAGTGGTTATCCATGAGTTATTATATTTGTGTATGGGGCTAAAAACAAAAAAGCAGGTTGTTTGTAAATTCCTGTTTCTAAATCGAAGCAAAGAAAAAAGAAAAATTTACTTGGTAGAAAGGAAAAATGAGCAATTGTAAGCACATAGTGATGTATAATATAATGATTGAAATATATTAAGAAGATAACAACTCTAATCGAACAAGTGCTTCATTAACAGACCAGCACTTTTTTTCCAGGCTGAACTGTCAATGGGGCGACACTGCTGATGTCATGCTGATTGTCCGCCTGCTCCCTGCAGTTAGATAGTCGGGAGCCAGCTGTCAATAAGCATGACATCACCAATGACTCCTGTCTACAGAGCAGAACAAAAGAGAATATGCTGCCCTGTCGATGTGACATCAATGGAGTCAAGGGAATAGCCTGTAAGAGATGTCTGTGACCACTCTGAGCCAGTAGAAATCGTCACCAGACAGAACAGGCAGGTAGTTCGCACCATATGTAAAAATAATGCATGTCCGGGATAACTGTTTTGGAAAGTGCATCAGAAATAATCTCGGCCATAGGTACTGCAACATGGTTTCCCAATTGATCACAATAGGATGCATTTTGGAGATATATTTCACACTGGCTCTGTCACCACAAGAGTGGAGCCAGCCGAGCAGTTTTTGGAGCCAAAGCTGGGAGTGGATTAATAAGGAACCAGGTAAAATAAAGGAAGGCCTTTTTCTCCTTCCAATTGGATCTAATAGACTAGGGCAGCAAACATGGCCATTAAAGGGATCTTACACACATCTGCATTGCGTTTAGTATGTTAATGTCATAAATTACCCTCCAGTGCATTGGTAAAAGTTATGGCCGAATACATGCGCAGACGCACAGTAGATAAGTTAGCAAATTCAAGGAATGGTCTCCTAGCAGGAGGTTTTATTAGGACCAAGATATACTTATCGTAAATTGTACAAATGGCATCTTTAGTGCAAGCTTGGACAGAAGTCCAAAGCTCTGTCGTCAGCCTATTGCTAAATCAAATGAGTCAATATTCCTCAAGGACCTCTTGCTTCGGAGACCTATAGTACATAGCTACTTACATATCTACTACTGTTCTTGATATGGGATTAATTCAGCTGCAAGCACACACAGCTCTGTCATGACTGGTAGTGTTTAAATAATGGCCTGCCAAGTATGAGGAACATAAATCTTCATTATATTTAATATACTGTATCTCTTCGGTGCATCTAATACTCATGATACGATGGCTGTAGGTTTTCTAAATTCCACACCATGTGTTTTCATGTTACAAAGAACAGGAAAGTGGTGAGGAAGAATATGAAATATTATGATGATGTGACTATATGGCCAGAACATAGCCGATTGAGGTAAGATTAAAGTCAGGATACTTTTTTATCAAAATATGCACAGCTTCTTAAGAAAATATTCATACCCCATGAACTTTTGTACATTTTTTCATATTACACCCACCCCACAAATTTAAATGTACTTTACTGAGATTTTATGTGGTATACTAACACAAAGCAGCAAGTATTTGTGAAGTGTAAAGAAAATGATGCATGATTTTCTAACTATTTTAAAAATATAAATCTGAAAATTGTGACGTGCATTTCTATTCAACCCACCATAGTCTGATAACCCGACATAAAATCATGAGTGACCAATTGCCTCCAAAAGTCGCATAATAAGTAAATTGAGTCCACCTGTATGTGATTTCTTCTCAGTATATCTACAGCTGTTCTGTGAAGGCCTCAGAGGTTTGTTTGAGAACATTAGGGATCAAACAGCATCATGAAAACCAAGGAACACACCAGACAGGTCGGGGATAAAGTCGTGGAAAAGAGTAAAGAAGGGTTAGGTAAAAAAAATAGCCAAATCTCTGAACATCTCACAGAGCACAGTCCAAGGAGTATGGCACAATTGCAAACCTACTAAGCCATGGATATCCACCTAAACTGACATCCCAAGCAAGGAGAGTACTAACTAGAGAAGCAGACAAGACTCCCACAATCACTGTGGAGGAGCCGCAGAGATCCACAGCTCAGGTGGGAGAATTTGCTCACAGGACAACAATTAGCCATACACTCCACAAATCTGGCCTTTATGGAAAAGTGGCCAGAAGAAACCAATTTTTTCTAGCAAGCTATAAGAAGTGCCATTTCCAGTTTAAAAAAGCCATGCAGGAGACACAGCTAGGATCTGGAAGAAGGGGCTCTTGTTAGATGACATTAAAGTAGAATGTTTGGGTTAAAAATAAAATGCTATGTGTGGTGGAAAACTAACACTGCACATCGCCCTGAAAATAACATTCCTACCGTTAAAAATGGTGGTGGCAGCAGCATGCTGTGAGGATGCTTTTATTCAGCAGGACAGGTAAGCTGGTCAGGGATGATGGGAAGAGGAATGGAGCTAAATACAAGGCAACGCTAAAAGAAAACATGTTAGAGTCTGCAAAACACTTGAGACTGGGGTGTAGGTAGCTATAATTGATGGTTTAGATCAAGGCATATTCATGTAGGTCAATGACCCAGTCACAGTCCAAATCTAAATCCTACTGAGAATTTGTGACAAGACTTGAAAATTGTTGTTCACAGACGCCCTCCATCCAAAGGTAATAAAAAGGCCAGTATCTCTGGATCCATATGAATTTAGAAAATAAAAACAGAACAATTATGGGAGCAGTGGGAATAAAATACGAGCAAAAAATGAACACTTCTGACCGTGTGACAGGTCATCTTTAAGGTTATCTTGGACTCCACATATTTAGATTCCATCATAGATGTGGCATTTTAAGGTCTTCATGGTCACGAGTTAAGAACCAAGAAAGCATTCAGATACCTTCTAGAGGGTGAAACAGAGGGTATTGTTTTTAGCAAAAAAACATTCAAAACTCTAGTCTATGTTAACTTTCCATATGAACAAATAGCCTTGTTGAATGTTCTCACAGTCTAGAAAATATTGAGGAAGTTTCTCAGGGTTTTGTAGAGATTCCTCTATTTTAAAAAGTTTGCACTCACTGGAGTAGTCATATACAGTCATGGCCAAAAGTATTGACACCCCTGCAATTCTGTCAGATAATATTCAGTTTCTTCCTGAAAATGATTGCAAACACAAATTCTTTGGTATTATTATCTTCATTTAATTTGTCTTAAATGAAAAAACACAAAAGAGAATGAAGCAAAAAGCAAAACATTGATCATTTCACACAAAACTTCAAAAATGGGCCGGACAAAAGTATTGGCACACTCAGCCTAATACTTGGTTGCACAAGCTTTAGCCAAAATAACTGCGACCAACTGCTTCCGGTAACCATCAATGAGTTTCTTACAATGCTCTGCTGGAATTTTAGACCATTCTTCTTTGGCAAACTACTCCAGGTCCCTGATATTTGAAGGGTGCCTTCTCCAAACTGCAATTTTTAGATCTCTCCACAGGTGTTCTATGGGATTCAGGTCTGGACTCATTGCTGGCCACCTTAGAAGTCTCCAGTGCTTTCTCTCAAACCATTTTCTAGTGCTTTTTGACGTGTGTTTTGGATTATTGTCCTGCTGGAAGACCCATGACCTTTGAGTTAGACCCAGCTTTCTCACACTGGGCCCTATATTATGCTGCAAAATTTGTTGGTAGTCTTGTGACTTCATAATGCCAAGCACACGGTCAAGCAGTCCAGTGCCAGAGGCAGCAAAGCAACCCCAAAACATCAGGAAACCTCCGCCATGTTTGACTGTAGGGACCGTGTACTTTTCTTTGAATGCCTCTTTTTTCTCCTGTAAACTCCATGTTGATGCTTTTGCCCTAAAAGCTCTACTTTTGTCTCATCTGACCAGAGAACATTCTTCCAAAATGTTTTAGGCTTTTTCAGGTAAGTTTTGGCAAACTCCAGCCTGGCTTTTTTATGTCTCGGGGTAAGAAGTGGAGTCTTCCTGGGTCTCCTACCATACAGTCCCTTTTCATTCAGATGCCGACGGATAGTACGGGTTGACACCGTTGTACCCTTGGACTGCAGGGCAGCTTGAACTTGTTTGGATGTTAGTGGAGGTTTTTTATCCAACATCCGCACAATCTTGCATTGAAATCTCTTGTCAATTTTTCTTTTCCAGCCACATCTAGAGAGGTTAGCCACAGTGCCATGGGCTTTAAACTTCTTGATGACACTGCGCACGGTAGACACAGGAACATTCAGGTCTTTGGAGATGGACTTGTAGCCTTGAGATTGCTCATGCTTCCTCACAATTTGGTTTCTCAAGTCCTCAGACAGTTCTTTGGTCTTCTTTCTTTTCTCCATGCTCAATGTGGTACACCCAAGGACACAGGACAGAGGTTGAGTCAACTTTAATCCATGTCAACTGGCTGCAAGTGTGATTTAGTTGTTGCCAACACCTGTTAGGTGCCACAGGTAAGTTACAGGTGCTGTTAATTACACAGATTAGAGAAGCATCACATGATTTTTCGAACAGTGCCAATACTTTTGTCCACCCTCTTTGTTATGTTTGGTGTGGAATTATATCCAATTTGGCTTTAGGACAATTCTTTTTGTGTTTTTTCATTTAAGACAAATTAAATGAAGATAATAATACCAAAGAATTTGTGTTTGCAATCATTTTCAGGAAGAAACTGAGTATTATCTGACAGAATTGCAGGGGTGTCAATACTTTTGGCCATGACTGTAGCTATATCTTTAATAGACAATATTCAACATTACATTGTCAAGTGATATCAACAAGACCTTTCGAAAAACAACTCCAAAGCTAAATTAGGAAAAATAGTTATCATAGAAGTTGCTCAGAGTTCAAAAGTGGAGTGGCCAAAAAAAGCACTACTATGTTGGTCAGTCAGGTCCAACTGTGTAAACATAATTATTTGAATAGCCATTCATAGAATCCTAGAATGTTAGATTTGGGAGGACCTCCAGGGTCATCTGTTCCAACTCCCTGTTCAATGCAAGATTCACTAAACCATCTCAGACAGATGTCTGTCCAACCTCTGTATGAAGACTTCCATTGAATGACAACTCACCACCTCTCATGGCAGCCTGTTCCACTCAGTGTTCGCCCTCACTGTCAAAAAGTTTTTTTTTAATATCTAATCTGTACCTTCTCTCTTTCAGTTTCATTAAATTACTTCTTGTGTTTCCATGTGCAAATAGAGCCATTTATATACTAGCCATTGCAGAAGGTTATCATAACACCATCTTGATAACTTCTCACATACTGTAGGTATCTCTCTTAGGAGGATTAAGAAACCTTAACAATGCACAAAACATTGACCAATGTTGATGTTAAATTATTTTTTGTGTTGTGATATCCCAGGGATGCGTTATCAGTAGAGTTGAGCGACTTTTGGTTGTTTAGGGTCGAGTTTCGTTTCGTGAAACCCGACTTTTCCAAAAGTCGGGTCGAGCAAGATCGTCCGATTATAGGGAAAAGTCGGGGTCGTCCCGAAACACGAAACCCAATGTAAGTCAATGGGGAATAAAAGTCGGCAGTGAGAGGAGGACAGGAAACACACCTACAGTGCCCATTTGAATGCCAAAAGCATCAATTCTTCTTACTTAAGCTTGTCAACCTTAATTAACTTCATAATACAAGTTACGCACTGAAAAATGGGGGTTATTTGGCTAAAGTTGTGGGGGGGAGGGCTGGCTCCAGGTTTTCATGTGCCCTGGGCGAAAGAGCGCCCCTTTAACACATACCACAACTCATCATGCTCCGATACGGCAGAGAAATAGCGGTATAGTACAATGAAAAATACTTCACTTTTTACATCTCATGACGAGGCCCATCTATTTCTCCATACAGAATCATTGGTCCCATATAATGTTTGAAACAGTATATGATGAGCTCCACATAATGCTACAGTATATGTTGGTCCCCATGGATGAAGCTTCACTGTGTTATGGGCCCAAATAATGCTCCAAATATAATGGGCCCCATTTCTAATGCTCTAGTGTATAATGGGCCCTGTAAATGCTGCTCCAGTGTCTGATGTCCACCTTTGGAATGTTCCAGTGTATGGTGGCCCCATCTATCATTCTCCACAGTATAGTGCTCCCCAAAAATTGCTGTCCCAACATTGAAAACAATCAAATAAGTCTCCTCGCTAGGGAATCCCTGTACTAGTCTGGACTCCTCGTCGTCCCCATCTTCCATCTCACTGCACAGTATTTCAACCTTGCAAGTGCTGTGATCCTGAGCAAGCAGGGGGGGCCCACTCGTTGGCGACGGCACTGGCACAGGGCCCCTGATAGTATGGTGGTGTGTCTGATGGCGGGTGGGCCGAACCTGCACTTTCATCTGCAGCTTCCTCTTTGTCACCGTGTAAGATGGAACTGTATATGGGAAGGGTAACCTGAGTTTCATCAGGGTCAGATTCAGGCCGTGTAGCGTGCGAGGGGAATGTAGTGGTCTGGGTCAATGTACCAGCAGATTCATCGAGCAGTGGCTGGGCATCAGTGCACTTGTGTCGCCCCCAGGAGTACGGTCGCCACAGTGGCATTACCTTCCTCCAAGGGAGTGTGATGTCATGCTTGGGAGCAACAAAGGATCTCTCTAGCAGGTTAACTGATTGGGCGGCGTTATTCCCACGAGTCATGACCCTCCAAACAGCGTTCATGAAGGCAAAGTGTTTGTTTTACGTGGGCAGTATGGTTGCAAAGCTGAACCTTAAAGGAATGTCCAGAAGGGCACCACCAGGAGTGGAGCCTACGGTTTAATTCGACTCCACTTGGGAAACCTCAACCATGCCAGCTACAGAACAGATGCACACATTGCAAGCTTAATTCCGTTAACGAACGAGACTCCGTCATGCCCCGCGGTCCGAGTCCGGCTTACTAGAGGGACACGTGAGGCTCTGGCACATGAGATTGGCCAATAACTGGTGTGTCATGCCCTTACATGTCCGTGGCTGCATGTGCGCTACACTGAAAAGGCCAGCGTTTGTCGCTTACAGGTGCAGATAACCCGCTGAACAACGTTAGTGATGGGGATCTGTGATTACAATTATTACCCGCGAACGATGATTTCCCAGTAAGTGCAGGTCAACAGCAGTTCCGGAATTAGGCCTAACCGTCATTCCTGAAAAAATTAAAAACTTACGTGTGCAAACCACAGGTACTGTAGCTTGCTTAACAGCTCGCCAGCCGTTCTCACGCCCAGTATGGATTACACGTGATTGCACAAAGGTGAGAAAGGGTACCGTATCCCCAGATAACATGTATGGATAGCGTACACATTCAAAATATATGTCTATACATCAGGAGGCAGGCTCAGACGGTGTTAGGCCCAGTATGGATTGCACGTGATTGCACAAAGGTTAGAAAGGGTACCGTATCCCCGGATAACATGTATGGATAGCATAGTGTACACATTCAAAATATATGTCTATACATCAGGAGGCAGGCTCAGACGGTGTTAGGCCCAGTATGGATTGCACGTGATTGCACAAAGGTTAGAAAGGGTACCGTATCCCCAGATAACATGTATGGATAGCGTACACATTCAAAATATATGTCTATGCATCAGGAGGCAGGCTCAGACGGTGTTAGGCCCAGTATGGATTGCACGTGATTGCACAAAGGTTAGAAAGGGTACCGTATCCCCAGATAACATGTATGGATAGCATATTGTACACATTCAAAATATATGTCTATACATCAGGAGGCAGGCTCAGACGGTGTTAGGCCCAGTATGGATTGCACGTGATTGCACAAAGGTTAGAAAGGGTACCGTATCCCCAGATAACATGCATGGATAGCGTACACATTCAAAATATATGTCTATACATCAGGAGGCAGGCTCAGACGGTGTCAGGCACAGTATGGATTTGACGGCCCAGATTACACAGCGGAGGAGCAGGGAGAGGTAAAGATTGCAAATGCTGGGGCCCTGCCCAAGCAAGGGGGGCCCACTCGTGGGCGACGGTACTGGCACTGGGCCCCTCATAGTACAGCGGTGTGTCTGACGGTGGGTGTGCACCACCACCGTCAGAGACACTTGATTGCACTATGAGGGACCCTGTGCCAGTGCCCGCGCCCAAGAGTCGGCCTACCCACCTGTCCAGGGCAACGGCACTCGCACGGTGTCGTGCGCTAGGTGGTGACCCCGGCCATAGGGGGGAGGCAGCACAGTTAGGGAGTTTTAGAAAGTGGCATATGTTGATGTTGGACATTCAGCTGATGCAAAAGGCGAAATAGGTGAAGTCCCAGGAAGAGGTGGACCAAAGCAAGCCATTTTTCTGTCACCCTATGTGTCATCAGGGGAAGGTGGGACAAAATCCTTGGAAACCCATGCATGGTTCATTTTAATGAAGGTTAGATCATCCACATTTTGGGTTGACAGATGGGTCCTTTTTTCTGTCAGGATTGATCCAGCTGCACTGAAGACTCTTTCCGATAGCACACTTGCAGCTGGGCAAGCGAGCTCCTGTAAGGCATATTGGGCCAATTCAGGCCAGGTGTCCAGTTTAGCGGCCCAATAGTCAAAGGGGAATGACCTGTGTGGGAGAACATCGATATGGGAGGAAAAGTAGTTTGTAACCATAGTTGACAACTGCTGTCTCCTGTCACTTTCCATGGATGCAGTATTACCAGTTGTGTGAGCGGTATTTGAAAAATCAGTCCACAACATTGTCATGAAACCCCTGTCTCCAACGCCACTTCTGCTGTGTGCACCACGAACACCTCTGCCAAGCTGCCCCCGGCCCGTACGGCTCGTGTGAGAACCATCACCGCTGCTGTGTGCTGGGAATGCCTCAAGCAACCGATTTACCAGAGTTGCTTGTTTATTAGCCAATATTAGGTCAAGGTTCTCCTGTGGCATGATGTTTTGTAATTTGCCTTTATAGCGTGGATCCAGGATGCTGGCCAACCAGTAGTCATCATCGTTCATCATTTTGGCAATGCGGGGGTCCCTTTTTAGGACCTGCAAGGCATAATCTGACATGTGGGCCAATGTTCCCGGTGTCAATGATGCACTGCGAGTACTGGTTGGAGGAGCACTTTCTGGCAAATCCACATCCCTCCAGTCACGCACAAACCCTGTACCAGACCTTGCCATGCCAACATTTTCACTTGCCCCACGAGATGCATCCTCCTCCCCTAAGTAATCATCCCCATCATCATCCTCCTCCTCCTCTTCTTCCTCCACCTCGTCCAGGAGAGGTCCCTGAGCAGACAATGGCTGAATGTCATCAAGGATTCCCTCCTCCTCTTCCTCCTCATCAACATTGGCTGCAGATGCCTGCTCCTTAAGGTGCGTCAAAGTTTGCATGAGCAGATGCATAAGTGGGATGCTCATGCTTAGGATGGCGTCGTCTGCGCTTACCAGCCGTGTGCATTCCTCAAAACATTGAAGGACTTTACAGAGGTCTTTCAGCTTCGACCACTGCACACCTGTCAACTCCATGTCTGATCTCAAAGTGCCTGGCCGTGTATCCTCCCACAAATGCATTATGGCCTGCCTCTGCTCGCACAGCCGCTCCACCATGTGCAGGGTGGAGTTCCACCTTGTTGCAATGTCGATAATGAGGCGGTGGTTGGGAAGGTGGAGCAATCGCTGCAGCTTCTGCATACGAACGGAGTGTACAGGCGACCGGCGGATGTGCGCGCACAGTCTTCGCACCTTCTGGAGCAGGGCTGTTAACTCCGGATAATTTTTGAGGAAGCACTGCACCACCAGGTTCAAGGTGTGAGCCAAGCAAGGTATGTGGCTGAGTTTTGAAAGGGCTATGGCTGCCACAAAATTACGGCCGTTATCACTAACTACCTTGCCTGCCTCAAGATGTACACTGCCCAGCCATGACTCAGTTTGTCGCTTCAAGTACTCGGCCAGCACCTCGGCGGTGTGTCTGTTGCCCAAACACATCATCTGCAACACAGCCTGCTGACGCTTTCCACTAGCTGCTCGATAGGAGGACACATCGTGTGCAACAGTGGCAGCTGCAGATGGAGTGCTCGTACGACTGCGCTCTGTGGACGAGCTTTCGCTTCTGGAGGAGGAGGAGGAGGGTCGAACGCCTACAGCCAACTGTTTCCTATACCGTGGGCTAGGCAGCACTGTCCCACCACCGCTGTCCCCTGTGGACCCTGCATTCACCACATTAACCCAGTGCACAGTGATGGACACGTAATGGCCCTGGCCATGCCGACTGGACCATGCATCAGTTGTGAGGTGCACCTTTCCGCTCACTGACTGCTTGAGTGCATAGACAATGCGGTCTTTCACATGATGGTGGAGGGCTGGGATGGCTTTGCGAGAGAAGAAGTGGCAACTGGGTAGGTCATAGCATGGTACTGCATAGGCCATGAGTTCGCGGAAAGCTGTGCTTTCCACCAACCGAAAGGGCATCATCTCAAACGAGATTAGTTTGGCAATGCGGGCGTTCAAACCCAGTGTACGCGGATGAGAGACTGAGTACTTTCTTGACCTACTCATAGTGTCTGGGAGGGTGAGCTGGACTTGAGAGCTGCATATGGTGGAAGTAGCGGTGGACAGGGCGGACTGTGAGAGGGTTGATGATGGTGATGGAGTTGTTGTTCTTTCTGATGGCCTAGAATCAGTCTTTCGTTGATATAACAGTGGGATTCCCTGACTGCTGTGGCCTTGCAACGACACCTCAACATTTGCTGCTGTGCTAACCGGTGGGCTTACAGTGGGGGAAACAATGTAGCGTTGCTGACTACTTTCGTTGTGATCAGTTGCACATGTGGCACTTGAGGTTTGGTGTTGTGTCCACGCTTGCAAGTGCATGCTGGTTAAATGTCTAAGCATGCAACTGGTATTCAAATTTTCAGATTTTTCCCTCGGCTAAAGGTCTTTGCGCACTTTTTACAGATAACCTTGGCCTGATCATGAGGATTTTGTTCAAAAAAGTGCCACACTGCACTTTTCCTACTTTGGCAGACATTTTGCGGCCTAGCACGCTGTGATGTTTTGACCCTCTGGACAAGCTGTCCAACAACTATTTTGATGTTTGGAACCTGTCTTTGGAGTGCTCCGGGCCTGCCAGATAACAGCTGTTGCGATGTCGATGTCTGCTGTGGATGCTCCTCATCTGAGCTATTGGAAGCAGCACCCTCTTCCCCCAATGGATGCCAATCTGCGTCAACAACTGGGTCATCCATCACCTCCTCTTCTATGTCATGTGCACCTTCCTCTGTGTCACCGTGTATGGTGGTATAGTGTGCGGGAAGGGGCACCTGAGTCTCATCAGGGTCAGAATCTGGCTCTGTACACTGCGAGGACAATGTAGTGCTCTGAGTGAATGTACCAGCAGAATCATCCATCAGCGGCTGTGCATCAGTGCACTCCATGTCAGATTCATCTTGGCCTGGGTAATTCACCATTTCACTTGATAATCCAGGCATGGTATGTGAAAACAGCTCCATGGAGTAATCAGTACTATGGCCTGCGTCATCCTTCAATCTTGGTTGGGGTGAAGGACACAAGGAAAGGTGTGGTTCATGAACATGAGCCTCCAATGACGACTCAGTGCTTTTACTTTTTACAACTGAAGAAGAGGAGGCGATAGAGCTGGAGGCTGAGTCAGCAATGTAAGACAAAACTTTTTCCTGATGCTCTGGCTTTAAAAGCAGTTTGCCAACTCCTAGAAAACTAAGCGTTCGAGGCCTTATGTAGCCAGACGATGACGCAGGCTCAACACCTACTGCATTCGGTCCTATTTTGCTCTTGCCACTACCATCAGATCCACCACCAACACCATCATTACCAGCTGCCAATCCCCGCCCAATTCCACGGCCTCTTCCACCAGACTTCCTCATTTTTGGTAGAAATGTAGACAAAATACAACAAACTATATAGTAATGTAAAACAAGGTACAAGGAGTCTATAGGACAGGGGAGATTTTGAATTTCTGCAGACACTTGTGGACACTGGACACTTTTGGATTGTGTGAGGCCCACTGAATATCTGAGCGCTCTGTCACAGGCTCGATGGCAGAGCTGTGACCAAAGTCACTAGAGGATAAGGGAGATTTTTAATTTCTGCACACACTTGTGGACACTGGACACTTATGGATTGTGTGAGGCCCACTGAATATCTGAGCGTTCTGTCACAGGCTCGATGGCAGAGCTGTGACCAAAGTCACTAGAGGATAAGGGAGATTTTGAATTTGTGCACACACTTGTGGACACTGGACACTTATGGATTGTGTGAGGCCCACTGAATATCTGAGCGATCTGTCACAGGCTCGATGGCAGAGCTGTGACCAAAGTCACTAGAGGATAAGGGAAATTTTGAATTTGTGCACACACTTGTGGACACTGGACACTTATGGATTGTGTGAGGCCCACTGAATATCTGAGCGCTCTGTCACAGGCTCGATGGCAGAGCTGTGACCAAAGTCACTAGAGGATAAGGGAGATTTTGAATTTCTGCACACACTTGTGGACACTGGACACTTATGGATTGTGTGAGGCCCACTGAATATCTGAGCGCTCTGTCACAGGCTCGATGGCAGAGCTGTGACCAAAGTCATTAGAGGATAAGGGAGATTTTGAATTTGTGCACACACTTGTGGACACTGGACACTTATGGATTGTGTGAGGCCCACTGAATATCTGAGCGCTCTGTCACAGGCTCGATGGCAGAGCTGTGACCAAAGTCACTAGAGGATAAGAGAGATTTTGAATTTGTGCACACACTTGTGGACACTAGACACTTATGGATTGTGTGAGGCCCACTGAATATCTGAGCGCTCTGTCACAGGCTCGATGGCAGAGCTGTGACCAAAGTCATTAGAGGATAAGGGAGATTTTGAATTTGTGCACACACTTGTGGACACTGGACACTTATGGATTGTGTGAGGCCCACTGAATATCTGAGCGCTCTGTCACAGGCTCGATGGCAGAGCTGTGACCAAAGTCACTAGAGGATAAGGGAGATTTTTAATTTCTGCACACACTTGTGGACACTGGACACTTATGGATTGTGTGAGGCCCACTGAATATCTGAGCGCTCTGTCACAGGCTCGATGGCAGAGCTGTGACCAAAGTCACTAGAGGATAAGGGACATTTTTAATTTCTGCACACACTTGTGGACACTGGACACTTATGGATTGTGTGAGGCCCACTGAATATCTGAGCGCTATGTCACAGGCAGAAATTGGCTAGTGTATCACAAACTACAAGGTGTATGTAGAATTGGGCAGAATAGGAATCTCCCTAGAGTGCAGGTCTGTAAGAACGGAACATGTCCTCGACTTATTCTCACAGAGTGACACACTGATAGCTTCACTGTGGCTGTGATAACAGCCGTTACACGGTACTGTGTGAGGAGCATACACCGCTGTATGGTGTGAAAAAATGCACGCTCAGTACCTCAGCAGGACAAAAAAAAAAAATTGGGATTGCTTTTAAAAAAGCAGTTTGCGGAGCAGTGGGTAAACAGCAATGCAGGAATGTCAGGAAGCCTTAGAAGGCAGCCCAACAACCAACACCACTGATACACCACTATATAGCCTCCCCTTGCACTGCACAGTGACTGGTGTGTTGTAAAGGCAAAATCGCTAGCAGCAGAAGCAGTTTTTTTTTCTTCTTCTCAGCAGGACAAAAAAAAAAAATTGGGATTGCTTTTAAAAAAGCAGTTTGCGGAGCAGTGGGTAAACAGCAATGCAGGAATGTCAGGAAGCCTTAGAAGGCAGCCCAACAACCAACACCACTGATACACCACTATATAGCCTCCCCTTGCACTGCACAGTGACTGGTGTGTTGTACAGGCAAAATCGCTAGCAGCAGAAGCAGTTTTTGGTGTCTTCTTCCCTGCCTAACGCTCTCCCTACAAAATCAGCAGCAGCTCTCTCTATTCTGAGATCAGCATGAGTAACATGGCGGTCGGCGTGCACGCCCTTTTATACCCCCTGTGACGCCCACCAAAGCAAGCCAATCACTTGCATGCCCTTCTGAAAGCTGGTGGTGACCCGTGCCTATGTCATCATGTTGCCCACAGTGTCTGTGGATCCTGATTGGCTGAAAAAGAGCGCAAAACAAACTTTTGAAACGCGACTTTGGCGCGTAAGTCGCCGACCTCGTGGCCGACCTCATCCTAAGGTCGGGTTTCGTTTCATGAAACCTGACTTTGCCAAAAGTCGGCGACTTTTGAAATTTTTCGACCCATTTCGCTCAACTCTAGTTATCAGTTTAATCCATGTCCGATCTGTAATTCCTTAATGTGCATCATAGGTTTCAGAGACCGATCAGATGATCACTGGAACAGTATCTTGTAAAAAAAAAATATGTATTAGATCGATAACTGCTTTTCTATCCACTTTTGACATGAGAAATAATGATATTACTATAATGAACCAAACAGCACTTTAATACTATCCCTGGAGCTTATGTTACGCTAATATGAAACATTATAAAAAAAACTTCACCGACCCCCATTGTGGAGCTCATGAATTAACCTCAGCTTCAGCTCGGCTCCGTTCTGCAGTCATTAGTGTTAATATGATCTCTTTTTAAAGCCATTTTCCTTTGTTAGGTTATGGACGGATTTCTGCCTGTGGTTAAACCTTCAGCAGTTGCGGAACATTTCTTACCACTAATAGTTAGCAGTTGGGTTACAGTGTGAAAACAACTCAAGTCATTCTGTATTTCTTCCTCTATAAATACTACATCATGGAGGTTACAGACCAGATGGAAAATACCTGCCAAGTTCAAGTCAAGGTTATCAGAACTTCACAAGAAGAAGTCAATGGTATGAATGATGGTCTTGTTTAGATTATTATTATTTTAAAGGGCTGTCATAGGACCTATACTAATAGTAGTAGTAGCTTCAGGCAGGACTATCTTTCCTCAAGAAGAACTTATCAGGTTTTCCATATGTAATCCATCCCCAACACGTAAACACACTTTTTATTCACTTTCCCAAAACCCCTCCATAGCACCCATGTTTCATACAAATACTTGAGCATCAATCGATCCGGACCATGCTCAACGCCTGGTAAAATTGCCCCATCGCCACAAAGTGATCTTCTGCACATGTGCCGTAGGTGGCGTCATCAACTTCACTTTAATTAAGTGTGCCATTGCTGCTAGGCACATAGGGGTCGCAGAATATGGTCCACAGGTGACCATTGGACTGCTTTGTGCTTACCATAACCCAGCGCGTAGAATTTTTTTATTTTTTATGTTATGTTGGCCAGTTTGGATTGTAGAAATAAAAAAAGTGTGGTATTGTGGTGTGAACATATAACCCGCTGATAGGTTCGAACTGTCTATGGAGATTTATTTACAATGCACCATAGGACAAAAATGCTATTTAGCCCTCCCCTTTAGAGCTTGCTCACACGGCCATCAAATCTCTCAAGCGAGAGGATCGGGCAGAGTATGCTGATGTCACTTGGGTCAAACTCTGTTAGAGTTTGATCCGATTGTCACCTTAGTGTGATCGATCGAAGCACAGGTGCGGAACTTAATTTCTCCATCTTCTCCATTGTCTGTGTCCGCGGTAATCGTAATACTCTCGGATATCATCCAAGCGCAGATCGATGTTTCACACACACCCATAGGCTTGTATGGGTGCGTGACATCCAATTCGAATGCACCTGTGGCATGCTGAGATTGTTTTCTAAGGGCCCCGTCACACATAGCGACGCCCCAGTGATCCTGACAACGATATGACCTTGTCAAGTTCGCTGGTGTGTCGCTACGTGATCGCTGGTGAGCTGCCAAACAGGCAGCTTCATCAGCGATCAGCACCAGCGACACGCGGGTAGCAAGCGACGCACGTCGCTTAGTTACCCACTGTGTACCTGAGTTACCAGTGTGCTGGTGCAGGGAGTTGGTAACCAAGGTACACATCGGGTTTCTAAGCGGCGCGCGGCACTTAGAAACCCGATGTGTACCTTGGTAACCAGCTCCCTGCACCAGCGCGCTGGTAACTAAGGTACACATTGGGTTTCTAAGCGCTTAGTTACCAGCACCAGCTCGCTGATCGCTGGTCTCCCGCCTGCCACACGCAGCGATGCGTGCTGGCCAGCAGGAGACCAGCGATCAAAAAAATGTCCTGGCCACTCCAGGACGATCGGCGATACCCGGCAGGGGGGGCCAGTCGCTGGTAAGTGTCACACACAGCGATCTCGCTGGTGAGATCGCTGTTGCGTCCAATCAGCAGAGATTAGAGGACACACCGGGTCAGGTTATAGCTGTGGCGCAGTTAATAATAATAAAAAACCCAGGAGGGCTGATGCACCTGGACCTGTAGCAGAGCAGTCATATGAGCAACAGCTTATAAGCGCCATTAAGGGAGACCAGACCTGAGTGAAGACCTGAGAGAGACCAGACTCGAGTGAAGGCCTGAGAGAAACCAGAGCTGGGAGAGCTGAGCTGAGTGAGCAGAGTTAGGGCTTAGAAAGAGACAACTAGGCCGCAGCAGAGGGATGTTCTTGTGAACCGTCGCTTCCAGTGTAGACTTACGGTACAAAGTGGAAACTGGGGCCACGTTTCAGGGAGCGAAAGTGGCCAGCATGCTGAATGTGCAGTGGGAATGAGCTCTTAAAGAAAGAAAACTCTCTCTCTGGTGCCACATTTTGTTGATAGCTACACTACAAGTTAATGTCCGACCCTTTAACTAGCAATCCACTGTACAGACAGCCTTTTTAGGATATTGTTAGGACCACCTGGTGAGATGAATCCTCTGAAGTCAGGTCAAAGTGGGCACACGGACCCCAGACATGAAAGAGAACCGGTAGGCTGATACCTGGTGTCCCAACCTTGGGCAGCATGTAACAGCCACTGGCTGTACAATCACAGCCATGTCTATTTGTCTCTGAGATGCTGCAGCCAATGCATTCCCTTCCCCAAATGGATCTGACAATATAATTTCTCTATCTTAAACACACACTAAGACAAATAACCAGAATGTTATGTAAGTGTAAGGAGACACCAGTGATCAATCAAAGCGGAAACCCAGCCAAAATAGGTATGCCATATTGTTACCGTACATACATTGAACCATTGTAAAATAAATAGGTATATCGAGATTTGCCAGCATATATGTTATACAGAAAGTACTAATACAATGTACCCAGACTGTCCAGATGAATTAGACCCCAGAGTATTGAAGGAGATAGCAGAAGAAATTTTTGAACCGCTCTCCATAATCTTTCAAAATTAGTGGAGAACAGGAGAAGTCCCAGAAGACTGGAGAAGAGGAAATGTTGATCCTATCTTCAAAAAGGGGAAGAAGGTGGACCCAGGCAATTATAGGCCGGTGAGTCTGACTTCTATACCAGGAAAGATCTTTGAAGAAATTATTAAACAACATGTATGTCAGTACCTAGATAAGAATGAAGTGATTAAACAGAGTCAGCATGGGTTTGTAACTAATAAGTCATGTCAGACTAACTTAATTTCCTTCTATGACAGAATCACTGATTGGGTGGATCAGGGAAATGCTGTAGATATAGTATATCTTGACTTCAGCAAAGCATTTGACAAAGTATCTCACACAATCCTTATTGAAAAAATGGCTAAGTATGGGATGGACAAGGCAACTGTTAGGTGGATTCATAAATGGCTTAGTGATCGGACCCAAAGAGTGGTCGTAAATGGCTGCACATCCAGTTGGAAGAATGTCTCAAGTGGGGTACCACAGGGCTCTGTCCTGGGCCCTGTATTGTTCAACATCTTTATCAACGATTTAGATGAAGGAATTGAGTGTAAACTGATTAAATTTGCTGATGACACAAAGCTAGGAGGGATAGCTAATACTAGAGAAGAGAGAGAGAGGATTCAAAAAGATATAAATAAATTGGAGCAGTGGGTAGCAACTAACAGAATGGTTTTTAAAATGCAAAGTACTACATCTGGGCAATAAAAATGAAAAAAGCATATACAGAATGAGAGGAATAGGGCTAAGCAACAGCACATGTGAAAAAGACTTGGGTATACTAATAGATCACAGACTGAATATGAGTCAACAGTGTGATGCAGCAGCAAAAAAGGCAAATGCAATTCTAGGATGTATTAACAGAAGAATACAGTCTAGATCACGTGAAGTCATTATTGCCCTCTACTCCTCTTTGGTCAGACCTCATCTGGAATGCTGTGTCCAGTTTTAGGCGCCACATTTTTAAAAAACATCAACAAACTGGAGCAAGTTCAGAAAAGAGTGACCAGAATGGTGACCAGTCTGCAAACCCTGTCTTATGAGGATATGTTGCAGGATTTGGGAATGTTTAGCCTGCAAAAGAGAAGACTGAGAGGAGACTTAATAACTGTCTACAAATATCTCAAGGGCTGTCACATTGTAAAAGGATCATCTTTATTCTCACTTGCACAAGGAAAACTCGAAGCAATGGGATGAAACTGAATGGGAGGAGACACAGATTAGATATTAGAAAAAACTTTTTGACAGTTAGAGTGATCAATGAGTGGAACAGGCTGCCACGAGAGGTGGTGAGTTCTCCTTCAATAGAAGTCTTCAAACAGAGGCTGGACAGACATCTGTCTGGGATGATTTAGCGAATCCTGCTTTGAGCAGGGGGTTGGACCAGATGGCCCAGGAGGTCCCTTCCAACTCTACGATTCTATGATTCTATGATTCTAAACTACTAGCCTGGTAGTGTGATTGCTTTTTAACGGGAAAAAAAGAAATATTTGAAAGGAATCGGACCTTTAATAAAGCCCTTACTATAAATCAGCCTTCCAGTACTGCATGATCGGGATGACAGGTGGAAGGTTTGTTCTACATAGGAGACACAAGTCACAGCTCCTGTCTGAGCGCACTCAGAGAGGAATACGGATTCAATAAAATGCCTGGGCTTCGCTCCTGGGCTGTGCACTGTTTGGGGGTCTGTTGTGTGATCAGTGGGGATATCAGAACCCAGACGCCCACCGATGTGAAGGAAATTTCATCAAATCCAAACATGAAAAAACTTCCTCCAAGTTTACGTTCCTTTTAAAGAGAAGCTATCCATCAGAAAATTACCTATTTTTTAAATTAGTCTTTTATGTCCTATGTATTATTTGTTAAATTTGGATATGGTATTTAAAAAAAAAAAAATAATAATTAGCACAGTTGTGCTCAAAAGTTTACATACCCCGGCAGAATTTTTGCTTTCTTGGCCTTTTTTCAGAGAATATGAGTGATAAGACCTAAACTTTTTCTACACTCATGGTTAGTGGTTGGGTGAAGCCATTTATTATCAAACTACTGTGTTTTCGCTTTTTTAAATCATAATGACAACCCAAAACTTCCAAATGACCCTGATCATAAGTTTATGGGTCGCCCTCACACTCAGGGCAGCGGGGTACCCGGTACCGGGCCGGTGTCAGGGAGAATGTGTCACAGCAGCAGTGACCCGGTCCGTGGCCCTGGGCACCCAATATCAATGGCGGTGATGTTAATAGTGTTATTGTTTATTGGAATAGTTTGTGACGCCACCCGTGGTGTTTGACAAGAGAGATGTTAAGCCAACGCTGCATGCAGATCCGCTGGGACTGATGACATGTTGCAGCAAAGATGGTATAGCTCCCCACAGGTGGAGCTGTAGTCCCAGGGCAGTGTAGGTGCAATGGACAAGGAGAGGCGCAGGATGGTATAAATGCTGTTACCCAGATGTAGTGGTGCTGGAGGTGTTAGCGACGAATGAATGGAGGACACCAGGACTTGTAGTTTCAACGCTTTACTCACAGTTCGTGGTACCCACTGGTGCCTGACTCCGTGCCGTGTCCTCCGGTGTATAGACTCAATCAACCTCCTGGGCAAGTCAGGGTTCTCCTCTCCAACACTCCGCCAACATGTGCCTTTCCTGAATGACTCCTCTATTGCGCCTTTTAGTGTGAAGAACTCCAGCACCGTAGTTCTCTGGAATTCCTCCTGTCAGATGTTCCTAGAACCTTACTTGTATGACAGACAGCTGTAGCCTGATCAGGGACCTCCTGGATCCCGGCTCTCTATCCGTGTTGCTGTTGTGTCCCAAGTCTCAGATGGGAGTAGTGCATTTACAGCCAACTACTCTACCAGTGTCTGCTGCAGAACCATAAGTGTCCATACAACCTTGGGGACCGGGCCTCGGCCGTGCGCTGAGAACCTATAGGCAGGGTTCCTCTTCCAACCCACAACTCCTCTCTGTTCTCCTACTCCTTCGTTCCGCGCTGTTCTTCTCTCTCTTATGGAAGATTAGGTTGCAGATCTATGTCTTTCTCATTCTCTTCTCTTTCCCGTGCCAGCTGGCTCAGATCACTGAGGCAGCTGCAGCACTCTTTCTAAACTGAACTCAAACTGAACTCAAAACTAACTTCAGAACTGAACTCCTCTCGCCTGACCTCCCGTCAGACTGACCTCCTTCTCTGGGACTCACCCCAGACTGACCTGAAATTCTAAACCTTCCCACTCTTTTATATGGATCTCCACTCCACCCGCCTCCCAGCACATCTCGTGTTATGAAGCATGGAATCACCAGAGGTGCTCTGCTACCCTCTAAGCATGAGCCGCAATGTGATCAGTGCTGAACTATCCTGTGTGTGGGATGCAGGTGTTGGAGTGTGGAAAGGAGTTCCCAACTTACCTAGTTGGTGGGGCACTACACCTTAGGAGAAGGTGCAGTACCTCTGTGGCGACTGAGCCTCAGGGGCCCAACATTTACATATCCCATGTCTTAATACCGTATATTGCTCCCTCTAACATCAATGACAGATTGAAGTCTTTTGTGGTAATTGTGGATGAGGTTGTTTATTTTCTCAGATGGTAAAGCTGCCTACTCTTCTTGGCAAAAAGCCTCCAGTTCCTGTAAATTCCGGGGCTGTCTAGCATGAACTGTGCACTTGATATCTCTCACACGCTCATTAGACACTTACATACAAAAGATAGGGTCAGAGTCTGCTCATTGTGGGTAATGTACGAAAGAGCAGGGAGCATGAGTCTACAATTGCATGATTGGCCATAGTGAAAATTGCAAGATTTTTTTTTTTTTTTTAAAACAGATTATGTATTGCCTATAGGCACATTGTAGTGTAAAAACCACATTGCTGTGCATATATTTTATTTTAAATCACTTCTTTTAACCACTTCAGGTTTGAGGACAAATAAATTGTTAAATGAAGTGGCATGCATGACATAACAGTACAGATTGATAGTTAATAGAGATGGAGCCGAGGCAAGTACGATGGAAAAAGCCGCTAGTGAAGTCACCTTAGCAAAATGACGACCGGCGTTTTCCTGAAGCGGGTTGACATGGGAAAACTCGGCAGTAGAGAAGAACCAACCCGAACTGCAAAGTTCAAGGTTCGGAGTTCATACCAGACGCCTAGTGAACTCTGAACACGGACATCTGGAAGTCTATTTTACAGTTCGGAAGCTTGAGGAGGAGAGAGAGATGGGTCCAAAGTTGGGGTCCACATTGATTTCTATGGGGTTTGGATTCAGGTTCAAGTTCAGGTACAGTTTGGGTACCTGAACCAAACTTTGCATTAAAGTTCGGTTGAACTCAACGAACTCGAGCATCCACCGGTCTGCTCATCCCTACTCGGCGCTGGGCACTTACCCTAATATAGAAACCTGATTAAAACAATAGGTCATTTTCTGAGGACACATTCCCTTTAAGCAAATATCTTACGGAATCTTCCGAAATGAACGTCAGAATAAAGCACAAGCATTCACTTTAACCGTCATGCAAGGAAATATTTTACCCATAATCTTCCTGCTTGATTCAATAAAGCTATGTTCCATGATTCCATCCTAACATAATAAGATTAGTCTAGCCTTCTTTGGGTATAAATGATAATTGGTTTGGAGAAATATAAGAAAGATTTTGGAAGATGGAAGTGAACTCATAGCTCTTGAAGGTTCTTTACCACGTAGCTGACATATGAAATATTCCAAGAGAGCAAAAAAATGTTCCAACATATTCTGAGTTATTAGCAGACAATGAGGAGATGTAAGTCCGTAGAACGCAATGTTCCAGCCCAAGGATCAGCCTCAATCCATAAACAAGTGAAGCAAGGCGATGAATTGCTTTTCACACTCCGCCTGTAGGGTCAAAGCCGGGATTCTTCTAGATAGCCCAAATGAAACATCATCAGGTCTTTCTATGTTATATAAAAAACTATGTAAAATGAATCCTTGTCTTGGTTTGGAAATTTCAGAGGAAGCTCATGGAAAAGAAAACCAAAGTTTCATGGCCAAAGTCTCTGGCTTCATTTTAGATACGAGAGAATGTCTATAAGGGAAGACATTAGGGTTACGAAATGTTTTTGTTTTGGGTTAAGTGATTACATTTATAAATCACCACCAATTTAAGTAACGAAGCTCCATCAACATTCCAGTCTTCTTTTATTTGCTTTCCGAAAAACCTTGAATTGTAGACTTATACTCTTTCCTGCAAAACCGAGAGATCTGCCCGTTCTTACTTTTCTGTGAATTTTGCTAAGGACTCCAATTTCTCATCATGCAAGTTCAATACATTATTGTGACATGCTCATAAACCTCTTTCAAGTGGGCAATTCACAAACACTGGATGGCTTCAAAGGGACACATGTAGCATAAACGTCTTCTGACAGAGCAACACAACTTTTTTTTATTTTAAAGCTGATAATTTTTTGCCATTTATTTCAAGGTTTCCACTAGAGATGAGCAAATACATTTGAGTGCTATGGAATTTTAATAGAATTTTACAAAAATACGTATATGCCAAAATGCAGATATTTTTGGCAGTTCACTTCAACGCGGATTCAGCAAAATATGTTATTTTTCAAAACCATAAAGGCCCATAAAAAAAATAAAAAATCCTTATACTCACCTAAGACTTCTCTGCTACTTACCACCACCCGTTCGGTCTCCTGATCCCTCACTGCTTGCACTGAAACCCCTGAGTCTCTCACACTGAATTGGGACATACGACTTTCATGAGACCCAGGAGGGTTCTGTACATCTGCGCATAAGGTTATGGAGCACATCGTGACATCAGGATGTGCTTATTAAGAACTCTCCCAGGCCCCATGAAAGTGGTAAGTCCCTGCCCAGCATAACAGACCTGGGGAATCCAACGCAAGTGGTGGGGTGTGTAAAAATGCATCGAGGACAGGATTTGTAGCAGTGATTCGCAGAGATGCCAGAGAGTTGAGGTGAGTATAAGGATTTTTGAATTTTTAACCTTTTGTTGGACTTTTGGTTTAGAAAAATCGCAGCTAGCTGCTAGAGAGGTGAGTATAAGGGCTCATACTCACTTGCGAGAGACTTGCACGATTCTCGTGCGAGTCTCTCGCTTGAATACCCGGCACTGCCGCCAGCACTGGGACCGGATCGTGCGGCTGCATAGAAATACATGTAGCCACACGCTCCGGTCCGAGTGCCGGCGGCAATGCCGGATATTCATGCAAGAGACTCGCACAAGAATCGTGTGAGTCTCTCGCAAGTGAGTATGAGCCCTAAGGATTTTTTATATATTTTTTTTACATATTACTTTTAATATGATTTGGGGTCTGGAGAGACCCCAAAACATAATAATAGACATTAAATTTAGCAAATCTAATTTCCTGGGAAAAAACGCATGAACCTGCGAAAGCAAATTTTGCCTGATTCTCCTCTCTAGTTGCTACTATCTTGCTGTAGACTGCACAATGTAAATGCACGTAGATAATAAAGAAATATTTGTGGTAGATACAGTCTTCACATTTTGGAGGCGGATGTAGGCTTAAACCATACCTTCACTCAGATTTCACTAAGGACTCCATGCTTTAAAAAATCTTGACTGGCTACAATTTGTATTACAATCACTGAGGGGCCAAATATAGACACATCTCCCAACACATAGACATATACTGTAGTATAGACTTCTCACAATGGAATTTCTTGATATCATGTGGCTTAAAAAGTTAATCACCGGGCACCACTCCTCCCAAATACAGTATATCAAGCCAACAGGAAAGGTATGGAGGACACATCTATGTATTGGATTCATTGTTTTGTACAGCTTGCTGTAGTTGTACATTTTTCTGAAATTTTGGTGATCAGAACCATACATAAAAACTGTCTGTTTCTGCCTACATATTTATGGCATCTTGCCTAAAGACACTAAGGCAAAGGTCACGTGATAGTATTAAAAAACAGTCCGATTTTCATCCAGAAAAATTTGACGATTTTTTTTCTCACTTCTCTTTAATGCATTTATTTAAATGTTATGAACACACACACGACACGGATAAAATGATTTTTACATATATTAGTAGTTACCTTTAGCTGATAAAATTTCAGTCTGAAATCTTCATTCATTTTAAGACTTCCTGCAGTTTTCAGCCTGATCCAAGTATCATTTTTTTGTTATGGGAGTGTCTCTCCCGGTAGTAAATAATGGATGTGAGATCTGTGTATGCAAGATGATGCGGCCATCAGCTGTTTTCATGTTTCAACACAGCTTCTTTCCTGACCTTCTTTCCTCTCTATGTGCTTTTAGCGTCTTTTTTTCTCCTCCCCTTAAGACTTATATACTTCCTCCCATCTCCGTTGCAGATCTGTGTAAAATATCCTCCTCCTTCCTTCTGATATCTGTAACACAGAGAGAAGGGAGGAAGACTCAGAACTAGAGCTAGATGAAAGACTCATAGAGGATCCGTAGCAGCAAAATGGTAGAACATTTTTATGGAAAACTACTCAGAAAGTTGAATAAACTTGCTTTTAGGAAGAAAAAGAATTAAAAAGAAATCTGTGCAAAGGTGTACGTAGCCGACTTTTCATCGAACCTTCAAAGGCATTCTTTGAACTAATAAGTAAATTGTCCTCTTGGGCATTACGTATTACTCTGATGTTTTTCTCATCCTTTTGTTGTCTTCCTATCATTTAATACTGATTATTATTAATGCTTTCAAAGAACATAATCGAGTTTTCCCTTTCTTAGTATTCCCACAAAAAAAAAGCGTATTACCCTCTAGAGGAATCCTTAAGTCACTGGTTTCCAGGGGTCTTTAATCAGCTGGAATTTATGAAATATATTTATAAATTCTAATAGCTCCCTTGTAAAAACAATCCCGAGTTCAGCTGCAGTTGTTCTTGCAGGAAGAGGTCATTATCTTTGACATAGCCTATCAGCGGCTGACATCATAATCATGACCTCCAAAGCATCTCCCATTCCCCCCCATCCCCGACCACATGAAACTCACAGGAGAAGATAATTACCTTAAGAAATTCACAAGGAAATTTGACTCCGGCTGAGTCTCAGGTGAATTTGGGATTTTTGTTCTAGATAGAGTAGATCTGTATTTGTAATTGACTTAATTCTTCTGTGAGGGTATGCTGAACATAACACACAAATGGGGAGAAGGAAGATGGAGATCAGGACCTGGAGACTGAGATTTGTCATTGGTTCTACATACGAGGATGAAGAAAGGATAAGCCGAATATAATGTTGTACCTTGTTAGTTGCGGTAATATTGTCTGGCATTAGATATACAGTGCGGTAGCAATTACTCAACAGAAGTATCCAACATGGAAGGAGCTTATTTCAAGGAATTACACACTCGCTATAAGGAATATGCCAATCAATCGTTATCACACCGGTGATTCTCGGGAGGGGAGATCATAAGACAAAATTTCAAAGCAGAATTTTCAAAGTTTGATGACTTCACATGCTCACACTTTGCAAACCCAATATTCTATAAGAAAAGTATGTAACACCTTTTTCTGTATTTCTGTGGGTGGTACAATTAAGAAACATTGTTTTGCCTAGCAATAAAGATAAGTGAATCAATTCATAGCAAATCCAATTTTGATAAGAATATCCCCCAAAAAATGAGATTCCATTAAATCCAAATTTTGGGGGAGTTCATTCGCGCTTATCTAGAAAATTGGCAGCTTTACGCGATTTTCCTGTATTCCTCTAAGGGCCTTAAAGGGGACAGAAAGTAAAAAATGATTATACCTACCTGTCCATGCCTGTGTGGCGCCCCTGAGGCTTCAGTCGCCACAGAGGTACTGCACCTCCTCCTGAGGTGTGGTGCGCCACCATCCAGGTAAGTTGGGAACTCCTAACCATGCTCCAACACCTGCACCCCTTACCACAAAGTAGTGTAGCAAAGCTCCTTGCTTAGAGAGTAGCAGAGCACCTTTGCTGGTTCCCTGCTTGGAAACACGAAACGTGCTTGGAGGTTGGTGGAGTTTAGAGTACATAAAAGATGGGGAAGGTTTAGAATTTTAGTTAGTCAGTCGGAGAGTGTCACTCAGAGAGGAGTGAGGAAAGGAGATCCCTAAGAGAGGGATGGAGGAAGGAGTGCTGCAGCTGCCTCAGTGATCTGAGCCAACTGGCACGGGAAAGGAAAGAAGGAGAAAGACATTGAACTGAAGCCTGAGCCTCCATAAGAAGGAGAGACAAGTACGGAACGTAGGAGTAAAAGGGAACACAGAGGACGTGGGTTAAAGGAAGAACCCTGCCTAGAAGTTCTAAGCGCAAGGCCGGGGCCCGGTCCCCGAGGTTGTATGGACACTAATGGTTCTGCAGCAAACACCGGTGGAGTAGTGGGCTGTAAATGCACTACTCCCATCTAAGACTTGGGGCACAACAGCAACTTGGATAGTGAGCCGGGACTCAGGAGTAAGGAGTCCCCGAAGTAGCCTACAGCTGTCTGCCGTGCAAGTAGAGTTCTTGGGAACATCTGTCAGAAGGCACTCCAGTGTAACTCAGTACTAGGAGTACTTCACTTAAAGGCGCTATAGAGGAGACGTTCAGAAAGGTACATGTTGGCGGAGTGTTGGAAGGGAGCATCCTATCTTGCCTGTGGGTTGACTGAGCCCAGGACCCGGAGGACACAGCACGGAGGCAGGCATCTGTGTGAACTGCAGACTGTGAGTAAAGCTTTGGAACTACATGCCCTGGTGTCCTCCACTTATTCCCGCACCACTACACCCCGCACTACTACATCTGGGCACCAACCTCTACACCGCCTGTGCCTCTCCTCCATTGCTACATCTACACTGCCCTGTGACTACAGCTCCACCTGTGGGGAGCTTCACCATCTTGGCTGCAACCCACTACCAGTCCCAGAGGTTCTACATGCAGCATCGGCCTAACACCTCACTTGCCGAACACCACAGGTGGCGTCACAAACTATTCATAAACTTTATTTCATTGTTCATTCATCCCCCTTTTGCCATGGAGCCCCAGGGCCACGGACCGGGTCGCAGCTTCCGTGACAACTCCCATTGAGATCAACAGGCCTGGTACCGAGTACCCCGCTAGGCCCTGGTGGGGCGCTCCACCTGCTCATTACCTGTTCTTCTGCTACAGTTCCCAGTCAAGTCCTCCACCTGCTTCAGGTCGGTCATTGGTCTTTAGATAAGTCTTCGGTCCAGACCTTCCAATGTGTTGAGTAGGCCTCATTCATTCATCTGGAGCGTGATGCATGTCATTGACATCCTGTCATTCAATGCTTCAGCTCCCAAATGGAACCCTTCTCAAGCCAAGAGAAATGCTCCACAAACAAGCTGAAACATTGTGTTTGATGTAAAGGAATAAAGTCTCGCACATTGTTCATATTGCAATTAAAAGTGCTGTTTTTTGGTATCTTCTACCTATAGAGATGAATTAATCTTTTTAAGATGTAATTCACCATTGTCACTGAATTTATCCAGAAAATTCAATTTGTGACCAACAAGTTGGCCGCGAATGGAAAGTTAAAGCCTCCAGTTGCCCTGATCAACGTATGTGACACTATTCTCTATTCCTCATACACTAAGTTTCTTCACTGCTGTCCTACTACACACTATCTGTACAGTTTATTCAGTTTTTTTTAGGAAGTTCACTCCCTATCTCTTTGGTTAAGCTGTGAGCTGTGAAATCCTCTCATTACCCAGATTCACCACTAAATGGCTGTTGCATTCCCAACCTCTGCTTTTATACAGGCTATGATAATCCTTCATGATAAGCTGCGCTATAAAATGTAACGTAATAGTGGCAAGGCAATATGGAGGCTTTATTGGGAATTTTTTTCCAAGTTGATGTGAACTTTATATAGTTTATGCAGTCTTCTGCATTGTGTAAAATGGTTTGGAAATCTAGGAATTCTATCTATTTATCTATATATCTTCATATCTATCTCTCTATCTATTCATCTATCTTTTTATGAAGGAACGGAAGAGGTCATAAAATAAAAACTATAGCAGAGTAATGCAAATGGATTTTAAAAACATTGTAAAAATGACCCTGAAGTTGTGGGACATGACGTGAGGATTATGCATGTACAGTACAGTGACAGCATGGTAACTGGAAGAATAACACGCCGTTCACATGCCAGGGAATTAGAGGCTTCCTTCCCTACTTTCCCATATGTTCTGACATGTGATGTAATAGCAGGTCTGTGCCTAGTAACAAGCTGTACTTCCCACAGTGGCATACACTCAGTCAATTGCCTTTTCCAGCAATTATAGCTGTCTGCAGGGGCTCGTCAGTGACATTCCCAACTAAGAGGCCCATTCATTATAAGGAAGTATGGGTAATATCACACCAAGTCATCTCATGTCCATGCTATGTGAATCGGTTGTGCTAGGTGGAGGTGATTTATTACTGCCTGTAACATCTCCTTGCGTTTGACATTCCTTGTACTTCTTTTAAATTTGCATCGGCAGCCGAGTTTTCAGAATATACCACATACAGATTTCTTGTTTTCTGAGGTTTCCTACTTTGTTCTTATAGTCAACATATTGATGATGTCATCACTATTTCCAAGTCAATTTATGCATTCATCATACAACCAGGGTTGGACTAGGGGCTCGAGAATCTTCTGGTGGCTAGTCCTCATATTTGACATTGTAATGTGTCCCGTTAATAACAGGCGTTCTATCAACTTTTTAGGGTAGTTAATGCACTAACCTATTAATCTACAGTATATGAGCATTATACAGTGATATGAGTAGCAATGTACGCATGGATGACAAGCCTCATGTCCACCCTACCTTATGTCAAATTGTGTTTGTTCTCTTTTAAGAAAAAAACTATTTGTAGTTGTTATGTACAGTATGGTCAGTATCATGTTCTGCCCCCGTTGATGAGCACATATTACTGCTCTGTTGCAGTGGTATACCGCCAATATCCTCAGCCTACACGATTGTTATGGGGCCCATGAACAGGAGGACCCAATGCCAAATGTCCCCTGCCTTATGCCTTATGCCTGGCTGGCACCTGTGTACTTCTGTACAGCAGAAGTTGAGATGATTTGTGTGGTACAGGATCATATTCAGAGCCCATTTCATACACGGCTGTTTTGCACAGTAGACACCCGCAGGTAACTGCTCTGAGCTTGGAGCTGGCTCTGATATCAGCAGTTTAATGTGTTAGTTGCCATGGTGAACAGAAACCATAAAATCTAAGTTTCTAGATGGAGGTGGGCCCAATGGGTGTAACCACAAAGACGAGATTGTAGGAACCCGAGCCAATTGATGTCCCATGAAGGGGGAACAGTTCGGATCACCCCTAAAGAGCTCCTAGGTTTCTATGTATGCCATTGATTGGCTCTGCCAAGGAGTCGATAGTCATTTTCCATACTGCTACTGCCTTACTCTGCTTGGAAGATGTAGAGGCCAATGCTCTGATGTAGTAATGAGCATTGTGGTGTAGAACTGATTTTTAAGGGGCAGAGAGAAGGAACTGCATATAAGAAAGTGTTTTGGTGTTTTGCACTATTCCTTGTAGGTTTCCATTACAGGGAATTTGTCACCAGCTTTAGGGTTCCCTTTCTGAGATATGTCTTATCCGAAAAGCCTTTGGGATCTCATGTATTGGTTGCAGTTGTAAAAAGTTTTGTTTTTTGCGGGGCCACAAGAGGGCTGCTATTCTAGTGTATGAGATTTTAATATGCCTTCATAAGTCTGTGATTTTACATGGGGTTCTTCAGACATTTTTTTGTTAAATTCCTTATATACCATTTGTATAAAAAAAAAAATATATATAGCATGGTCAATTAGATGCCATACAGACGTGTCCAACTTTACCTTTTTGCAAATATTGTTAAAGGGAATCTGTCACCTCATTTTTCCGATATGAGATGCAGCCACCGCCATCAGGGGCTTACCTACAGCATTCTGTAGTTAGATTATACTCACCCGGGGGTCTGGTCCGGTCCGATGGGTGTCGCGGTTCTGTCCGGTGCCTCCCATCTTCTGTCGATGACGTCCTCCTCCTTACTTCTGCCGCGGCTCCTGTGCAGACGTACTTTATCTGCCCTGTTGAGGGCAGAGCAGAATACTGCAGTGCGCAGGTGCCACACCTCTCTTGTTAGGCATCTGGGTTCTGCGTCTGCTCTGCAGGAATCCAGAGCCTCACATTCTGCAGTCTCCTGCTGTCTATCTACTGCAGAGAAGATTACTTTGCAGCAGACCGCTCCAGAGACTAAGTTCCCCTGTGCTACTACTGGGCATGCTCATGAGGCGATCTCCCATTGGAGATCGGGAGTCATGTGCCCAGGTCCTGCTCCAGATCTCATTGGTCCATCTCGGACATCTGGAAGGTCCCGCACGGCTATAAAAAGCACGCATGACCGTTCGGCCATGCGCTAGTTAAGGCTATACTTGCTAAACGTGTGAATGGTGACGGATGTATGATTCTGGTGACTGACTCATTAAGAAACCCCTTCCCTCTGATATTACGCATGTGGATAGGGAATTAGTTCAGCAGTCAGCACCTGTCAGTGGCAAGCCTTAGGCCACTGTGCACACCGCTCCTCTACGCTAGCGTCCGACATTGTGCTTGCTTTCTAGCTTTGTCGTCGAGCGGCAGTGTCATACGCCGCGCTGCAGTTGCAGCCCTTCTTGGTGCTTGCAGTAGCGACGCCGCACACATGGTAGGTCTAGATGGATGCAGCTCCTCTGTTTTAGGTCCCACTCCTGTGACCAGATACCGTGTGTGCATTTACCTGAAGCCTGTGACACTAACAGGCTCATTGTTTTTGTATGTTTATGTTGCGGCACCTCTGTGTGTGAACAGAGCCAGCTCTGCGCACTTCGGGTGAAGTTGAACCCGTGTGCATTATACCGCCATATTGCTCATCTGTCATTACCTAGCAGCGGTGTAACACCTACTGCACGGTGGACCCCGAGCAGCGAACGCACTTTATTATTTATTTTTATTTAGTGCATTCTGTCATTCCTAACATCTCTGACCTTTCCCAGCATCTGCGCACTGCAGTACTCTGCTCTGCCCTCAACAGGGCAGATAAAGCACGCCTGCGCAGGAGCCGCGGCAGAAGTAAAGAGGACGTCATCGTTAGAAGATGGGAGACGCCGGACCGGACCGCGATACCCATCGAACCAGACCCCCAGGTGAGTATAATATAACCCGCTTATCTTATCTTTCAGGATACATTGGGGGCTTATCTACAGCATTACAGAATGCATTACAGAATGCTGTAGATAAGATAAGCCCCTGATGGCGGTGGCCGCATCTCATAGGGCAAAAATGAGGTGACAGATTCCCTTTAAGAACCGCAAGTTCTCAAATATAATACATTTTTGTGACTTGCTAAAAAAAATTCTCGACAGGCTGCACCTCACATCACAACCAATGGGTAGCCACATAATCCCAAATGGGTGAAGTTTTATTTTTGCCTCTACATGGCCGTATAAGAGCTTGTTCTTTTTGCAGGACATGTTGCAATATCTAACAAGAATTTACCAGATAATGTACTGAAAAATAGGAAAAAAAATTCCAAATGGGTAAAATGTTGAAAAATTCAATCATTGCGACACCGTCTGCCAAGGCAACCTACTGGCATACAGAAATTGAGAACTTATAGGTTCCCGAATTTGAGTCCCAATGGGAATGCCATAATTGATGCTATCAGGGATTGAAGTGGAATTTAAGTAGTTAAACAAATTATCACAGCTGGCTCCGATCACTGCTGTATAACACAGCGAGCACCCAACGGGATCAGCTCCCTACAAACACACCTGCATGGGTACTACCAACATTGGGAATGGGTAAAGCGGGTCATCTCAACTAAAATAAAAGGAGAGGCAATAATAGATGTATTACTTTTAGAGGAAAATAGTTCCAAATATACAGCATCCAACGGAGGATAGTATGGCGGCACACCAAGGTTGGGGCAAACCTCCACTGCTGTCTGATTACACCTGTCTGATGACTAATTAATATGACCTCCAGACTTATTTCTTCTTACTTCTCAATTTCTTATGACCATACGGTGACTCTTCTAGTTCTGTATTCTCCTCTAGGAATAGTTCTAGGAAGAACACCTCCATTATATGGTGTAAATCTATGAAAAAAAATGTAGAATCTGCCAATGATTTCTAAAGGTGTGAAAAAGAACTCATCCAGTAATTATCACGGTTCATTCGGCCAACCGTTACAAGGTCATTACATTACTACTCGGTTGGTGCATATTCCATTTTTGACCATCAAACGGTTACAGATTTTGGAATTTGACCAAGTGCCGTGTCTCTAAAATATATTATTACCTAATCCCTCCACTACGAGGCTGATACGCAACATATTTCAATGGAATCCAAACATTATTTTTATTGGTTACCGAACCATATGTGAGATGCCAGTGGCTCGAAATGAAACGTTAATTGTATAACCACATGTTTTTCCCATGGCTTTCTACATCTTGAAGTGTTTATTTGCTTAATTATTTATGTAGTCCTGTGGTCTGCAGCGATATCCCTGCTTGTACTCACCTTACACTGTTCCAATGCGGAATATGCCACTTCCTTTAATGTGGCTAACAGATTGTGCAGTGGGAACTTTAATTGTGATCACGGCGGCAGGTGTCAGGAGCAATTAAGAAGTCGATTAAAATAAGATCCAGTGCACAGCTGATGAAGAAAACACAGGGCAGGAATTATTCACAAGATGCTCTGATAAAACCCAGAGAAGGTGATGAAACAGTATCCAACACTACATTATGGGGTCCATCCATTGTGGCTTCAAATGTAAGCGTTTGCCCCATCGGAAAGTGTCACGGACTGAAAACCTGGAATTTCCATACTTATAGACTTCACCATTGTGTCTGGAAAACAACCACAATGGGTATTCAGAAGCATTCCTTGATGCTATAGTTCATAGTCTCCAGGAACACAAATCTCCCAGAAGACAGGCATGTTTAAAGGATTCTGCAAGGTGATTTAGAGGTCACTCAACAATTAATAAGCAAATCATGAGAGCAGACTTCAAGGTTCCCTGGAACTGAATTGTGCAGATGTACAGAATTTTCGTTATCGTATAAACTTAGCATAGTGCCCCATAGTTATTGAAAACTAAATACACTTAGGGCATCAATTCATCACTTGCGCATTTTTTTCTTAATTCAGTTTTTTTTTGTCTTCTGTCATTTGTCAATTATTTTTAATAGAAATTCTTCAAAATGGCAGACGTAGTTCGTGAATTTTGCGCGAAATCTAAAATGCTCTATAATTTTGTCTTTAACATTTAAGTGACTTTTTAACATAAAACAATCACGTTTCTCTAAAATATCGCAAAATTTGCAAAAAAAAGTGTCAGTACATAATATCATTTCATGTGCACGAATATCAGAAAAACATCGGACAAAAACCACGTAAAAACTCCAAACCCAGCCTACAGTGACGGACTTTAAAGAAAAAACACAAATGAAATAGACTTATAGTTACAGGTGTTTTCATTATTATTTCACAAATCAAAATACACATGGAAATAATAAACTTTGTAATAAATCTTATCAGAGAAATCTGTTTCTTTCTCCTCCAGAACTGATCGTTTTCAAAATTCACAAGTAAAATCTGTGTTCAGTGAAGACAGATGTTTATATTACTATGATAGAAGATGCCAGTTGGTGCTTATAAGATTCTATGGAGAGAGAGAGGAGAGGAACTATGTATCTAGCTCCATCCATTATCCTCCTTCCTCCCCCTTAAATATGAGATGCCAGTTGGAGCTTATAATATTCTATGTAGAGGGGAGGGCAGGAACTATGTCTGTCTCTAGCTCCACCCCTATTCTCCTTTTCCCTCCCCTTCAATAAGAGATGACAGTTGGTACTCATGAGATTCTATATAAAGGGGAGGGGAGATAAGGGAGAGGCAGAGCTCCTCTCTCCTCCTCATCTCTCCTATCTCCATAGAAACTTATCAGTGCTAACTGTCATCTATGTAAGGGGGAATAAGGCAGATAGGGGTGGAGCTAGAGATGTAGTTACACCCCTCCCCTCTCCATAAAATCTTATAAGCACCAACTGGCATCTCCTATTTAGGGGGAGGAAGAAGGAGGAAGGGAGTGGAGCTAGAGACATAGCTCTTCCCCTCTCCTGCCACCTTCCCACTGCTTAGTATCTCACCAGTAGCAGCTGCAATCTCCTATTTCAGTAATGGGAAAATCTCTATTCACTGAATACAGATTTTAGCTGTGAATTGAGAATTTTGAAAATGAAAGATCAGTCCAGGAGGAGAAAGAAGCGGATTCCTCTGATAAGACATATATTACAAAGTTTCTTATTTTCATGTGAATTATTTATTTGATGAATTACTGATGAATTAAAAATTGAATTGATGGTTACTCTTTAAAAAAAGGCCCAAATTACAAGATAAATAATTTGCAAATTCGGAACAGGCAAAAAAACTCAACATTATACAAAAAAAAGACACAAAGTCAGGAATGAATAAAAATATCCATATATTCCCATATGAATTTGGAGGCATAAAAAGATGTAGCAACCAAAAGCAGATTATGGTTGCCATATCATGAAGCAACATGGTGGACCCCTACAAGAACTCTGCCTATGGGACGCCCTCCCAGGGCAGTGGGGTACTCGGTACCGGGCCTGTTGATCTCTATGGGGAATGTCACAGCAGCGGTGACCCGGCCCGTGGCCCTGGGCTCCATTGTAAAAGGTTAAAAAAGTCTATGGATGATTCGTGACGCCACATGTGGTGTTCGGCAATGGAGGTGTTAAGCCAATGCTGCATGCAGATCCTCTGGGACTGATGGTGTGGTGCAGCAAGGATGTCGTAGCTCTCCACTGGCAGGGCTGTAGTCCCAGGGCAGTGTAGTAATTGGGGAGACAGGGAATAGGCACAGACAGTGTAGTGGATGGCACCGAGATGTAGTCGTGCTGAATGTGCTGGTTCAGGAATAAGTGGAGGACACCAGGGCATGTAGTTCCAAAGCTTTACTCACAGTCTGTTGTACAAACGGGTGCCTGCCTCCGTGCCGTGTCCTCCGGGTCAGGGACTCAGTCAACCTCCAGGCCAGATGGAATACTCCTTTCCAACCCTCCGCCAACATGTGCCTTCGCTGAGCGTCTCCTCTTATAGCGCCTAAGAATGAAGTACTCTCAGTACTGAGTTACACTGGAGTGCCTCCTGTCAGATGTTCCTATGAACTCTACTCATATGGCAGACAGCTGTAGCCTGCTTTGGGGACTCCTTGCTACTAAGTCCCGGCTCACTATTCAGTTGCTGTTGTGCCCCCAAGTCTTGTGTGGGAATAAAGTGGTCACTACTTCTATTCCTCCGGTGTCTGCTGCAGGACCATTAGTATCCATACAACCTCGGGGACCGGGCCCCGGCCTTGCACTTAGAACTTCTAGGAAGGGTTCTCCTCTAACCCAAGTCCTCTGTTCTCTTTTCTCCTCACGTTCCGAACTAATCTTTCCTTCCTATGGGAGAATTAGGCTTTTCAGTCTTTGTTGCTCTCTCACTCTTCCTTTCCTGTGCCAGCAGACCCAGGTCACTGGGATCTGCTGCAGTACTTCCATCCATCCATCTCTCTCTCTAGGGATCCACACAGCTGCACACGCTGGCTGGCTCCTCACTCTCTGACTCAGACTACTCAAAGCCCCCAAAACTTCCTGCTCTTTCAATATATGCTAACTCCACCCGCCTCCCAGCACATTTTGTGTTCCGAGCAGGGAGCCACCAATGGGTGCTTTGCTAGTCTCCAAGCAGGGAGCTGCCGAAGGTGCTTTGCTACACTACTTTGTGGTGTGGGGGTGCAGGTGTTGGAGTGTGGTCAGGAGTCTCCACCTTACCTGGATGGTGGGGTACCACACCTCAGGAGGAGGTGCAGTACCTCTGTGGCGACTGAAGCCTCAGGGGCGCCACACCTACAATGTGAAAAACTTTTTTAAATCAGGGCAATCACAAATTTTAACTAATATTTCACTAAGCGCAAAGAACATTTCAGAAATGCTAGATCAGGGGTGTATCAGTGCCATATACATCCTGAGATGCCATGCTCTACAACCGCAAAGACATCTAGGGTAACTAATGTTGCTGTGTGTGGTTGCATGTATAGGCAAAAGGGGATCTCCGAACTCCTATGTGGCGCTGAATGGATATCGTGAGGTGGCCATGTATGTGTGTCGCTATCTTCCTTGCACTTTATGGAAAGGGTGAAATGCTCATCTGTTCAGCAGCCCATATAAACTACAATGGAATTGTACAAAAATTTGAGAGAAATTGATTGTGCGTGTTTCGGAAATGAATCTCAATCCCCCTGACAAAGGAGATTGATTTTCGAAACGCGCATCGGGGCGCATCATACGGCACTCCACATAGCATACCAGGCTTCCAGGTAAATTCCGTCTCTTATTTTGCACTTGGTTGTTTTCAATTGCTTATATTGCACATATACTTACAGTGGTTTATCCACAATTGCACATTTGCACTATTGCACTTTGGAGAATGCTTTCATATGCAAAAAAAGTTATTTTTTTTATTTTTTATACAATTAATTAATATATATTTTTTCACTTGTTTGATTTATGGTCATTTGCCTGGCTTTATTAATCAAGCCTTATGTCATGGTTATCCAAGATTTATATAATTTATCGCTAATGCGGTTTTGTGCCCTTTTAGATTATGCACTTGTATGTTGTGCCAATATTCTAATAAAGGCAATTTTTTAAAATCTAAAAATATTTGCATTTTTATTATAAATTTTATTTGATTTATTTTATATCTTATACCCTGCTGGTTTTTATTTCCACCCATCTCTGAGTTCACAGTTCCCTTAGTGACAGAGCCAATTTTGTACTTAAAGGGAACCTCTCACCTGCATTGGCCGTTATAAGATGTGGCAACCGCCTTTCAGAGCTTATCTACAGCATTCTATAATGCTGTAGATAAGCCCCCGGTCCGGCCTGCAAGATAAAAAAAATAAGTTTTATTATACTCACCCGGGGGGACAGTCCTATGCGATCCGGTCCGATGTGTGTCGCAGGTCCAGGTCTAGCGCTTCCCATCTTCTTGTGACACCGTCCTCCTGCATCATTGCTCCCCTGCATCGCACTTCTGCAGAGGTGCACTTCTCTGCCCTGGTGAAGGCAGAGCAAAGTAATGCAGTCAGAACGGTCAGAGAAGCCCAGCGCCTGCGCACTGCAGTACTTTGCTCTGCCCTTAACAGGGCAGAGAAGCAGGAGGGTGGTGTCGCAAGAAGATGGGACCCGGACCTGCGACACCCATCGGACTGGACCGCACCCGTGAATAACGACCATCGCAAAACTGGAGACGGTAAAACCGACCCGAATCATGTTCTCGGGGGTCTCAGCTACCCTCCGGTAGCCAAGACCCCGGAGATTTTCTGATGCTGGGGGGCACTATAACTTTTTTTCTCAGCACTGTTAAAAAGCGGCACTGAGGAATAAGTACCCTTAACTGCCACCGGTAAAAGGAGTATTAGCGGTCATTAAGGGGCTAAGGCAAATTTAGAAAAATTGTACAAGACTGTAGAAAACTTGTCTTTATTGTCTCCACCAACCAATCACTGTGCAACTTTTATTTTTATCAGAGCAGTTTAAGAAATGGAAGCTATGATCTGAAAAGTTTTACTTTAGACAGCTTTAATAAATGAGGTTAATTGAGTAGTAATATTAGTTACTCCTATACCTGCTTGTTATTTTCTGTTGTTACATGTCATCTTTATTTTGTGACTGTGGGCATTGTTTTATTAGCTACTTCTCATTATTGGCACTGCTGTTATCAGGGCATTGTGTTTTTAAATGTCACAAATAGTTTATTAAATGTTTAATTTTTAAGGCAAATCTTTCTACAGATTTCACAAGACAATATGCAAATATAATTATATAGATTTTTAAGCCCCCAGAGGCTGAAGTGTAAGAAATGCTGTAATATCCTGATTAGTGTTGAGCATTCCGATACCGCAAGTATCGGGTATCGGCCGATACTTGCTGTATCGGAATTCCGATACCGACTTCCGATATTTTTTCAATATCGGAATTCGGCATCGGAATCGGAAGTTCAGTTGATTGACGGCCTGACGTCATCATGATGCGCGGTGTGTGCGCATCATGATGCGCCGTCATTTCGGGCCTTCCGGGGGTCTCTGCCGGCCTGCCGGGGGGCTGTGCCGGCCTGCCGGGGGGCTGTGTGGACTGCCCGGGGTCTGTACCGGCCTGCCGGGGGGCTGTGCCGGCCTGCCGGTGGTCTGTGCACCCTGTGGGGGTCTGTACCGGCCTGCCGGGGGGCTGTGCCGGCCTGCCGGGGGGCTGTGCTGATGTCCGGGGGTCTGTGCAAGCATCGTCCGATGGGACTACAAGTCCCATCGGGCGATGCCTGCTACCATGACAGTGATTGACACATTAGCCAATGATGGGACAGTAGTAGTCCCATCATCCGGCTAATGTGTTAAATGTTAAAAAAAAAAAAAAAAAAAATAATACTACATACATACTACATGCATGCTACATACATACTACATGCTACATACATACTACATATATACTACATACATACTACATATATACTACATACATACTACATACATACTGCATGCTACATACATACTACATACATACTACATGCATGCTACATACATACTACATATATACTACATGCATGCTACATACATGCTACATACATACTACATACATACTACATGCTACATACATACTACATGCATGCTACATACATACTACATGCTACATACATACTACATATATACTACATACATACTACATACATACTACATACATACTGCATGCTACATACATACTACATACATACTACATGCATGCTACATACATACTACATATATACTACATGCATGCTACATACATGCTACATACATACTACATACATACTACATGCATGCTACATACATACTACATGCTACATACATACCACATATATACTACATACATACAATACATTCATACAATACATACATAGACATACAGTACATATAACATAGAGTAACATACTTACCAATACTTGTCACATTGTTCCCTGAAGCCATTGTCTTTTCCGGGATAAATATTAACATAACAAACCACAAAAATACTCACCCACGATCCGAAGCAGTCCACGAGTGTGTCCCACGACGATCTTGGGTAGAGAACTGCAGCATCAGATGATGCTGCCGTTCTCTACGGGCTGCAGGAATCCAATGACGGAAGGTAGGTATCCTTCCGCACTGTATTCCTCCGCCACTTAAAAAAAAAAAGTCCCTAGTCTCACTTTATGCCATTGCTGTGTGGGAAATTCCCACACAGCAATGGCATAAAGTGAGACTAGGGACTTTTTTTTTTAAGTGGCGGAGGAATACAGTGCGGAAGGATACCTACCTTCCGTCATTGGATTCCTGCAGCCCGTAGAGAACGGCAGCATCATCTGATGCTGCAGTTCTCTACCCAAGATCGTCGTGGGACACACTCGTGGACTGCTTCGGATCGTGGGTGAGTATTTTTGTGGTTTGTTATGTTAATATTTATCCCGGAAAAGACAATGGCTTCAGGGAACAATGTGACAAGTATTGGTAAGTATGTTACTCTATGTTATATGTACTGTATGTCTATGTATGTATTGTATGAATGTATTGTATGTATGTAGTATATATGTGGTATGTATGTAGCATGTAGTATGTATGTAGCATGCATGTAGCATGCATGTAGTATGTAGCATGCATGTAGTATGTATGTAGCATGCATGTAGTATATATGTAGTATGTATGTAGCATGTAGTATGTAGCATGCATGTAGTATATATGTAGTATGTATGTAGCATGTAGTATGTATGTAGCATGCATGTAGTATATATGTAGTATGTATGTAGCATGTAGTATGTATGTAGCATGCATGTAGTATGTATGTAGTATGTATGTAGCATGCATGTAGCATGCAGTATGTATGTAGCATGCATGTAGTATATATGTAGTATGTATGTAGCATGTAGTATGTATGTAGCATGCATGTAGTATGTATGTAGCATGCATGTAGTATGTATGTAGTATGTATGTAGCATGCATGTAGCATGCAGTATGTATGTAGCATGCATGTAGTATATATGTAGTATGTAGTATGTATGTAGCATGCATGTAGTATATATGTGTTATGCATGTAGCATGCATGTAGTATGTATGTAGTATATATGTGGTATGTATGTAGCATGCAGTATGTATGTAGCATGCATGTAGTATATATGTAGTATGTATGTTGCATGTAGTATTTATGTAGTATGAATGTAGCATGTATGTAGTATGTAGTATGAATGTAGCATGTATGTAGTATGCATGTTGTATGTATGTAGCATGTAATTTTTTTTTTTTTTTTTACATTCAACACATAGGCCGGATGATGGGACTACTACTGTCCCATCATTGGCTAATGTGTCAATCACTGTCATGGTAGCAGGCATCGCCCGATGGGACTTGTAGTCCCATCGGACGATGCCTGCACAGACCCCCGGAGCCTGCACAGACCACCGGCAGGCCGGCACAGCCCCCCGGCAGGCCGGCACAGCCCCCCGGAGCCTGCACAGCCCCCCGGCAGGCCGGCACAGCCCCCCGGCAGGCCGGCACAGCCCCCCGGAGCCTGCACAGACCACCGGCAGGCCGGCACAGACCACCGGAGCCTGCACAGACCCCCTGGCAGGCCGGCACAGCCCCCCGAAAGGCCCGTACAGACCCCAGAGAGGCTGTACAAGGGCAGGAAAGGGTTTTTCTTATTCCGATACCGGAAGTCCCATAGACTTGAATGGGACTTCCGGTATCGGAATCGGCGATACCGATACTTTTTTTAAAGATCGGCCGATACCATCCGATACGATACTTTGAAGTATCGGACGGTATCGCTCAACTCTAATCCTGATATTTAGTGTTTTATGGGTCCAATTAAAAAGTCAGAGGGTTCATGAGTCCAAGTAATTTCAGTCTCTGCCCATCCATACTGATTGACAGCTACAGCTTGTTCTGAGCATTGTGAAATTTTAGTAGCAGCAGGGAGGAGGGACACTGAGGAGTTGTCAATCAGGCTAGTTGTGTGGAGATTCAACAGCAAGGGGGTTGGCACTCATCAATAAGGTGACATGGGCAAAAATTGAGTGTAACCTTTCATAAAGGATTATGCAGTCTTTCGTACACTGATTTTTTAGGTAAGCATACTAGCAAGATCAGGTGTAGGTGAAATACTTATTCCATTCCTGAGATCTGGTGTTCAGAGTTTGTGTTATACATGTTTCTGCCACTGACAGTAGCTGCTCAACCAAATAGATGCTGCTGTCAAGTGGCTTGGTCCTGAGGCAGTCAGTTATGCCACCCATGGACACCCAACCTATCCCTCCATGTGACACAAACATGGTGCCAACAGTCATCTTCTACTCTTATGAATCACAGCTGTGGAACCCTAATTGTCACACAACTCTGTTGTTGGAATACCCGGGGCCAGGGGCTCCTTCCCTGTCCCTAATGCTAGTGTCACCCTAGCTATGCCTGCTCCCTAGATTACTTCTGATGGTGAAGACGCAAGGGCAACGTACCTTGCTGAACTCCTGAATTAGCCCTATATCTGTCCCCCTCCCATATCCAGGGAAGTGGGGAGTAATAGTGTATTTATTTACACAAAGAAGACTAACAAGGGAGGACGTACTAGGATAAATGAATATAGCGATGATACAAATATGCCCTCACAGACAATAGAGAGGAACACTGGAGAGGAAAAGGGAAGGAAAAACAAACAGGAGAAAATGAGGATATGCACACAGCTGAAACATCGAGAAACAGTCTTTGATCAACACTCCAAACGCCTCTACCAACAACTGACACATCCCCTTCACACCAGGAAGTATAAACCTGTGAAACTATTTCTCGTAAGGTCCCAAGGCTTGAGTATCACCTTTGCCCCATAATAAACTACCAGAAATAATATTTTTTTCAAAACTAAAGCTTCCAGTGCCACATGCCAGAACCGATCTCATTTTGTCCAGAACAAAATACTATTTTCCTATACGCAGTTATAACCGGTAACAGATATGGGAGTCAAGGGTACAGAAAAGACAATGGGTCAGATGCTTTTTACTCTTTGCTAAATAAACCATAATTGAGCAAACAATGCATAAAATGAATCAGACATGTAATCATTAGGAGGAACATTGTTATAAGGTTCATATGTTTTAGTTAAACCCGTGAGATGTGTGGTTGCACTATCCGCCAGAGAGATGGATGAAGTGGAATGTTCTAAGACCATAATTGAATATTGTGGATATTATAAGGAGTACAGATGCCAGTTTAATGGGAAAATTAGAAAATGAAGTCTTCAGACTCGGTGCGAGTCATTAAATATCATTGTCCTGTCAGCACTTCTTGAATGCACTGCGCTATACTCTTCATAAAAAAATAAATATGAAAAAATCCAGGCAAAAATAAAAATCTAGGAGTGGATGAGACTCCTAGAGTTAAAATGTTTCACTTCTCCGAATGGGGCTAACCTAATCTCCGAGGATCCGAGGGGTAAATACCCAGAAGTAAGGGAGCAAGATAGTTTCTCACTATAGAATTGCACTGAAAGCCTTATTTTTGTCATTCATATGAATGTATAGCACAGGAGATCAGAAGATCGCAGTTTAAAACTAGATGTGTATTTCCTGAAGGAAGTACAGATAGTGGTTTGAAATGGTGCCCGGGCTGCCCCTTTAAGAGAGACTTGCCTGCTGTACCTGCAAGACTTTCAACTCAGGATCTGTTTTAAGTGTGGGTGCATCTCAGGGGCCACTTTGGCCTCAGGGTCTGATTTGGTGGGTGGGGCCCCTCAGGATCCGATTCGGTGGCCTGGGCTCCTCAGGGTTTGAATTGGTGGCCGGGATCCCTCAGGGTCCAATTTTGTGGGTGTGGCCCCTCTGGGTCCAATTTGGTGGGCGGGACCACTCTGGGTCCGATTTGGTGGGTGGGGCCACTCTGGGTCCGATTTGGTGGGCAGGGCCTCTCAGGGTCCGATTTGGTGGGCGGGGCCACTCTGGGTCCGATTTAGTAGGTGGGGCCCCGCAGGGTACGATTTGGTGGGTGGGGCCCCTCAGGGTTCGGTTTGGTGGGCAGGGCCTCTCTGGGTCCGATTTGGTGGGTGGGATCACTCTGGGTAAGATTTGGAGGCTGGGGTCACTCAGCCTCCGATTTGGAGGCCGGGGTCGATGAGCTTCCGATTTGGAGGCCGGGGTCGATGAGCCTCTGATTTGGACCCCAGGGTCCATCAGCCTATGATTTGGAGGCTGGGGTCACTCAGCCTCCGATTTCGAGGCCGGGGTTGCTCAGCCTCCGATTTGGAGGCCCAGGTGGTTCAGCCTCCGATTTGCAGGCTGGGGTAGCTCAGCCTCCGACTTGGAGGCCGGGGTGGCTCAGCCTCCGATTTGGAGGCCGGGGTGGCTCAGCCTCCGATTTGGAGTCCGGGGTGGCTCAGCCTCCGATTTGGAGGCCGGGGTGGCTCAGCCTCCGATTTGGAGGCCGGGGTGGCTCAGCCTCCGATTTGGAGGCCGGGGTGGCTCAGCCTCGGAAATGGAGGTCGGGGTCGCTCAGGCTCGGAATTGGAGGCCGGGGTCGCTCAGGCTCCGATTTGGAGGCCGAGGTCGCTCAGGCTCCAATTTGGAGGCCGGGGTCAATCAGCCTCCGATTTGGAGGCCGGGGTGGCTCAGCCTCCGATTTGGAGGCCCTGGTGGCTCAGCCTCCGATTTGCAGGCCGGGGTGGCTCAGCCTCGGAAATGGAGGTCGGGGTCGCTCAGGCTCGGAATTGGAGGCCGGGGTCGCTCAGGCTCCGATTTGGAGGCCGAGGTCGCTCAGGCTCCAATTTGGAGGCCGGGGTCAATCAGCCTCCGATTTGGAGGCCGGGGTGGCTCAGCCTCCGATTTGGAGGCCCTGGTGGCTCAGCCTCCGATTTGCAGGCCGGGGTGGCTCAGCCTCCGACTTGGAGGCCGGGGTGACTCAGCCTTCGATTTGGAGGCCGGGGTGGCTCAGCCTCCGATTTGGAGGCCGGGGTGGCTCAGCCTCCGATTTGGAGGCCGGGGTGGCTCAGCCTCGGAAATGGAGGTCGGGGTCGCTCAGGCTCGGAATTGGAGGCCGGGGTCGCTCAGGCTCCGATTTGGAGGCCGAGGTCGCTCAGGCTCCAATTTGGAGGCCGGGGTCAATCAGCCTCCGATTTGGAGGCCGGGGTGGCTCAGCCTCCGATTTGGAGGCCCTGGTGGCTCAGCCTCCGATTTGCAGGCCGGGGTGGCTCAGCCTCGGAAATGGAGGTCGGGGTCGCTCAGGCTCGGAATTGGAGGCCGGGGTCGCTCAGGCTCCGATTTGGAGGCCGAGGTCGCTCAGGCTCCAATTTGGAGGCCGGGGTCAATCAGCCTCCGATTTGGAGGCCGGGGTGGCTCAGCCTCCGATTTGGAGGCCCTGGTGGCTCAGCCTCCGATTTGCAGGCCGGGGTGGCTCAGCCTCCGACTTGGAGGCCGGGGTGACTCAGCCTCCGATTTGGAGGCCGGGGTGGCTCAGCCTCCGATTTGGAGGCCGGGGTGGCTCAGCCTCCGATTTGGAGGCCGGGGTGGCTCAGCCTCGGAATTGGAGGCCGGGGTCGCTCAGGCTCCGATTTGGAGGCCGGGGTTGCTCAGGCTCCGATTTGGAGGCCGGGGTGGATCAGCCTCCGATTTGGAGGCCGGGGTGGCTCAGCCTCCGATTTGGAGGCCGGGGTGGATCAGCCTCCGATTTGGAGGCTGGGGTGGCTCAGCCTCCCATTTGGAGCCTGGGGTCACTCAGCTTTCGATTTGGCGTGTCGGCCCTTTAAGACTCATTTTGGTGCGCCGGCCCTTTAGCAATCACTTTGGCGCGTCGGCCCTTTAAGAGCTAGTTTGGCTCACTGGGCTTCTTCTAAATCAACTTTGGCGGACATTCTCTCTCGGGCATGCGTCATGTGATGAAGCTAGATTTGCATTTGTGCTGTGGGTTTCGCTTTAAGAGCTGATATTATCTGGCAGAATCTGTGTCCTGGGGGGGTCATGTGACGTTCGTAGGCGTTGGCATAGTAACTGGGTGTGCCTGCACTTATCAATGAGCTTAACTGCCATTTCAATCGCCTCAGGGCACGTTTTGCCATTTCCCATTGAAAAGCATTGGAGACAGTGCATTCCAATGACGGGAAAAAAAAATTTCAAACGCAAATTGCACAAAAACTACAAATCCGATGGACACGAAAAATACTTAGCACACCTCTCATGGACGCTGGCTTCGAAACGACACCTCAACGGAGTCTGTGCGTGTAGCGGTTCAGGCCGCATTAATTGCAGAAATCAACTGAATAAGAAGAAGAAGAATAAGTTAGCAGTGTTCGGATTACAATATAGTGGTTTTTTCAAACCACTATAAAAAAATCAAAAAAATCAAAAACAGAAAACTCACCCCATTTTTGCCCCATTTAAAAAGGCAATAATAAAAAAATACACATATGGTATCACCATATATTAACCCAATCAGTAAACGAGAAAAAAAATCAAAACGCCAGAATTGCGTTTTTTAGACCCACAACATTGCAACAAAATGCAATAAGAAATGATCAAAACATCATATCTACATCAAAAAGGTACCAATAAAAACATTAGCTCAGGCACAAAAAATAAGCCCTCATCCAGGCCCAGGGCACGAAAAATGTAAACTCTACAGATCTCGAAAAATGGCGACATAAGCAAACTTTTTTTTCTTACAAATTTGATTTTTTTTTCACACCACTGAAATGAAAAGAAACTATATATGTTTGGTATCTATGTATAAGTACTGACCTGGAGAATCCTATTTGCAGGTCAGTTTTACCATATAGTGAACATGGTAAATAAAAAAAAAACTAAAAAACCATTGTGGAATTGCACTTTATTTTTCCCCGCTGTCCAGTGCATCACATGATAAAATGAACGGCGTAATCCAAAGTACAACTCGAAAAACAAGCCCTCATTCGGCTATGGGGATGGAAAATAAAAAGTTACGGTTAACGAAGGCGCAAAAAAATGGAAAATCGCAAGATCATGAAGGGGTTAATGTGAATGGTGACCGCCATCTCGTCAAAGCGCTGCCTGATATGTTAGCCCTATAAAAGTCATAGATGGGGGTTTTTTTACACTAGGAGTAAAAAATAAAAGGCCTCTAAGAACAATATGTAGGAACGGTCGACCACGGAATATCACACTTCATCTTCCTGCTTGGTCATGGGCGGCTTCAGTCCATTAGCTTTGATTCTAGAACACACATTCAGTTCACAGCATTGCTTTTTTGGAACGGGGAACAGAAAATTGCATAGCACAGTGCTAACAAATGATATGCATAGGCTGATGCCACGTAAATCAGGGTCAGAATGGGAATTTCATCACATGAGTAATGGAAGCAAAAATAAAAAATCTCCATTTATTCATTTCCTGGTTCATATTTCCATGAGAGAGGGAGTTGGTATTTATTTAAGAAATAATGACTGATGCCTTTCCCTCACTGTTTATGACCATCTGGAGGCTGGGAGAAGTTGAAGCAAGGTTAGAGCTCAGAACAATTAAAATAACAAATCTATAACATACAAGGATATGGTTACTTATGCATAATCGGATCTCGAGTTATACTGGCTACCTAAAATCGTCTACTTTGTAGTCAGATTACATGTGGACCGGTCAGATATTGGAGGATTGTGCATTGCCTGATTATAGATCAGAACTTCTCCAACATCCAAAGGAATTTTTTTCTTTTCATGCTACCTTGGAATGTGTAAATGGCAGTATCCTGGCCATGTAAAGAAGTATAAAAACATTCCCATAAAATCAATGGATTCACAAAAATGCTCCCAAAAATTACTTTTCGTTAAGTACTTCTTCAGGATGATCTATAACCAGACTTCGAAAGGAATGGCACTCAGCACGCTGTATAATCAGTCTGTTGAGGTTGGAGATTCAAACATGGATGCCGATCCTGCTGGTGAGTAGAGCCAACATAGAGGAAAAGAGGATTCTGTCCGGCACGACCATCCTAGAATGTTAGAGTTGGAATTGACCTCCAAGGTCATCATGTCCAACCCCCTGCTCAATGCAGGATTCACTAACCCATCTCAGGCACATATCTGTCCAGCCTCTGTTTGAAGACTTCCATTGAAGGAGAACTCACCACCTCTCGTGGCAGCCTGTTCTACCCATTGATCTCCCTCACTGTCATAAATATTTTTCTAATATAATCTGTATCTTCTCCCTTTCAGTTTGTTCCATTTCTTCTCATGTTTCCATGTTCAAATGAGAATAATGATGGTCCCTCTACACTGTGACAGCCCTTCAGATACTTGTAGACATATTTTTAGATTATTAAAAATCCAAACCTGACATGTTTCTGTCATAGGATGACTAAGGGCGCATGTGTGCGCCAGAAACGCGTCGAGTTTTGGTTTTCAATAGTGTTTTAATAATTACACGATATATTTTTGAATTTTATTACCTGGATGGTCGTGCCGGACACAATCCTCTATTCCTCTGTCACCAGATTTCACAATGCAAACTACCTTCAATATTAAGTCCTTCCTGCTGGAGTCTATTTTCCACCTTTGCGCTTTCATTTATTCTTCCCTTTCTTCCTAGAACTTTACTTTTAAACTTATCCATCAACATAGCCAAATGGTGGCTGTTTTTTTTCTCCAGATTTAACTGACACCATTCACTGTACCATGTAACGTCCTGAAAAATAAAGCCAAGCAATATTTTAGATTGGGAAAAATGGTAAAAAAAAACCCAGACTTTCTGCTTTAAGGTTTTGTTTGGTGCAGAGACCTGTTTATTTTATTGGTATGGCAATTCTGTGTTGTTTTTTTTACAGCTTTTATTATTTGAGTTATTTTATATTTTAATTGATCAGACTTTTGTAATGAGAACTACAGGATGATTTAAACATTTAGGTTTGGAAATGTATTTTTTAGGGTTTATTTTAAAGTTTGCAATCCGCACCATTCTGATGAAGGTCTGTATTCGGGGCTTGCATTGCATGAATAAGCTTGTCCTTCATTTTTCAATGCATACCACTAAGTGCCAAGTTTTCATACATTTATATCACGGTTTGGAACCCTTATTCGGGCACCATCTCATTTACTTAATGACATATACCATCATCTAGTATTATAGATATGTCAAGTCACAAAGAGGTGTAGTGCCTCAATATTCTGATTGAGAAACAACATGTCCTAGATTAGTGCCTATATACTCTGGGACAGTAGGGCAGTTCTCAAAATCCATAGAGGTTCAACTCGGCCAATGGTGCAGCTCTAATGTTTGAACCCAGCCGAATAGTGTAAAGAGCCATAAAATACAATCTAATATTGCCAAAAATTAACAATGCCATGACATACATCTTCCAAGTAATAGTGCCATTTAAAGGGTGGTCCAAAACTAACATTGATTTTCATCCTGATATAATCATTTCTCTAATATCAAGGAATAAAGCAATTCCAGCGTACCGAACTTCTTAAAAAACTTTTACTGAAAATCCATTTAAAAAATTGAAAGCATACAACTTTCCAGAGACAAGCAATTGCTTTTTTCGTGGATACTTCTCCTGTGGCACTGCTGATTTCCGTGCATGAACATCTGAGACGGGTGAGTTGATTTTTTTCTATACAGTTTTTCTAATATGGTTTAATTAAAAAATCCTGACCCGTCCCTCTCTAATTTAACTGCTTTATTTTTTCACCTATTTCCATTTTGATGACGCTTTATTTGAGTATCCCCATTTCATGTTTGGATACTCAAATGGGATGTCATCAGGCAGGGGGCAGAGGCTCTGTTATCTCTTTTAACTGCATACTGACAGTGCGCTTTATTGCTGGCTTGTCACTTCTCATTAGTAGAGATGAGCGAACCTAAACTTAAAAGTTCGGGGTTCCTACCAGACAGTTAATGTAAGGTGATAAACACTGAACACGGACTTCTCCCGGAAGCCCATTGCAATATTCAAACTTCCGGGGGGAGAGGTAGAGAGAAAGAGAGAGAATTTTCCAGCTCAAAAGTTCGGGTCTCCATTGTTTTTAAATGGGTTTGAGTTCTGGTTCAAGTTTGGTATAGTTCTCGTACTCGAACTGACCTTTGGAATAAAGTTTGAATCGGGTACCAGAACCCAAACTTCCACAGGTTCGCTCATCCCTACTCATTAGAGCTGGCGAGGGAGTGCACTGTCACTGTGCACTGAGAATAATATTGCACAGTGATCTCGTACTGAGCATACATCAGACTAGACAACCGACGCATGCTCAGTAGAGAGGGACTAGCCCAACCTTAGAAACAGACGTCACTGATGATGCTTCATTTTAGAGAGGGGGAAGAGGCTTTGCCCCCTAAAAACATCCCATTTGAGTATCCCAGCATACACAGAGGGTTCCCAAACCAAGCGTTATGAAGACGGAAATAGGTACAAAATAAAATAGAGCAGCTAGATTAGAGAGTGAAGGGGAGGAACTTTTTAATTAAGCCATATTAGAAAGACAATTATATTATTAAAATAAATAGACTTTTAGGATGAAAAACAATTAGTTTCCGACTACCCCTTTAAGTCGCCAAATCATATTGTCAAAACGTTTCTAAATAGTAGAAATATAAAGTGTATGAGCAATTCTGTCAAAAAATAGCAATTTTATTTAAAAAAAATTAGAAAAAAAAAAAAGCATGTGCCCTAAATCAATAAGGAAGGTGTTCCGACCAGTGGATGGAGATCAAATCTGTTCACCTGAACATCCTGGGTATGTGACCAGGTTTGAACTGACATACTAAAAGAGAAAACACTATAAGATGAGAATTTACTTTTTTATATTACACATGGTCCTTGCAGATATCTGCAGACACAACAGTGCGAGCCCGGCCCAGGACAATATATTCTTGGATTTTTGACATAAAGTTGAACACTTTTACCGAGTAAGAAAAAAAAACTATTTAGAGTGAAGAAAAATAACAAAACTTATCTTTCCACCTACAGCCAAGTTTTCGTGCACATTTAATAAGCGCTTTCTTTGAATGCCAGGATTATCCATACAATGGGACTATATGTCCACATGGCACCTTTAATGTCTTAACATAAGAGCATTGTGTTATCTGCATCACATCATGGATGAAAATCATTCTGGGCTTTTTTTTTCTATTTGCATAAACCACTTTTATTGCAAAGCCCATATGTTCCTCATTACATGTCATACCTCAAAAACATGGTCGATGATTTATAAAATGAATACCAGAAAGCAGCTGAACTTTCAAAAAAAAAAAAACAATATGTAAAAAGTTGAATAGGTGCCAACAGGGACCTCAAAATGAGCATGTCAGAGCCTTCAAGGAGAAGACGAGAAATATTGCTGCAAGTCCAAGTCTTTACAATCAGTCAGTCTGGACTGGATCCAGGGAGTCTCTTCATTGTGCAGCTCTGTAACAGATAAGGCTACTTTCACACATCAGGTTTTCGGCGTCAGGCGCGATCCGGCGTCGTGCCGGAACGCCGGATGCGGCAAATGTTTAGTAAAACCGGATGTGACGGATCCGGTTTTCTGCCGGATCCGTCTTTTTCTTGACAGACAAAACCGGATCCGTCTCATCCAGTTCATCCGTTTTTCTATCCGTTTTTCGACGGATTACGCCGGATCCGGTTTTTAAAATTGACCCTTGTGGCCTTCCGAACGGGATTGGCTACTGGAAAACTATATATAGAGTGTTCCTACAGCCCTTCTTTGACAGGTTGTCGAGGAGAAAGTGCAGGTTGGAGAGAAGAGCAAGTTACTGGCGAAGATGGATGTTGTCATTGGAAATATTTTGAAGAATTTGGCGGATTTTATAGCGGAGGCGAATCGTTTGAGGGTGATTGTTCTGGAGAAGGAGAGAGCGAGACAGCAGCGCATCAGGCATCGTAGACGACGTTTGTGGATCCACCCCATCACAGCCAAGAGAATGACGCGTGGGGTCTATTCTACACTCTGCATGGACCTTCGACGAAACCCAGATAAATTTTTTGGATATGTTAGGATGAAAATGGAGAATTTTGATTACTTGGTGGAGCGCATTGCACACCTCATAAGAAAAGCGGACACCTATTGCCGCTTCTCTGTTTCACCCGCAGAGCGTCTGATGGTGACTTTAAGGTAAGCCACATTTATTGGATGTGATCGCATCAGAGCACACTTTCACTGCAATCTTGTTGGTGGTAGTTTGTATCTCCAAGTGTTATAGGTCAGTTTTGGTATGTAATGCTGTGATTTAAAACTAATTTATTGTTTTTTAATTCCCCACAGATTTCTTGCAACTGGAGAATCCCTTTCGTCACTGCATTTCCAGTACAGACTCGGGATTTCCACCATATCTGGAATTGTGAAGTACACATGCCGTGCACTGTGGGACTCCTTAGCTGAAGAGTTTTTACCAGAGCCCACAACAGAGAGGTGGATTGAAATTGCTGACAAGTTTCAACAGATATGTCAGTTTCCCAACTGCTTGGGCGCTGTGGACGGGAAACATATCCGCATTGTAAAGCCAGCTGGATCGGGATCGGAATATTTCAATTACAAGAAATATTTTTCAATTGTCCTCATGGCCATCGCTGACGCGGAATACAAATTTATTGCGGTTGATATTGGGGCCTATGGCCGCTCCAATGACTCTCAAGTTTTCAAACTGTCTGCCATGGGGCGTAAACTGTATGGAAACACCTTCCAGTTCCCACCACCTAGACCGCTGCCGCAAACATCTGGTCCACCTATGCCATTTGTCTGTGTAGGGGATGAAGCCTTCCAGCTGTCAGAACACCTTTTGAAACCGTACTCTAGCAGAGGATTGACAAGACCAAAACGCATTTTTAATTACCGCCTCACAAGAGCAAGAAGAATGGTTGAATGTACCTTTGGTATTCTGACAGCCAAATGGCGGGTCCTATTGACTGCGATCAACCTCAAGACAGAAACTGTGGAAGAGGTGATCAAAGCGTGCGTGGTACTCCACAATTTTGTTATCTGCAAGGAACCCATTTCCATTGAGGACACCTCTGAAGAAACCACCTTGCAAGATTACCATGACATTACCACTAGAAGTTCTGTGACGGTTTCAGTAATGAGGGACAATTTTGCATTATACTTTATGTCACCTCAAGGCAGAGTACACTGGCAGGATGACAGAGTGTGAAAGATTTGTGCCCTAACCAAACTTGTGTACCTTCTGTACCAACAGTATATACCTTTGCCAACCAAAGTTGGCTATCTTGTCATGGTCTCTATTTTTAGCTTTAGGCCACAGGTGTGTACCTGGTTGTGTTTTATGCAAAGTATTTCACCTTTTAACAAAAGTTGTGTACATTGTTAGGAAATCACCAACAATATACACAACTTTTTAGGTGAAATACTTTGCTTCAAACACAACCAGGAACACAACTGTGGCAAAAAGCTAAAATTTACCCACAGTTATATACCTGGTTTTGAATACCTTTTTACCTTTGAAATACCCTGTATTTAACCTTTTTTTTAAACATAGTTCGCCGCAGAAAGAAATGACAGACAACCATTGTAAAACGATAATTTAACTTTTATTTAAAATATTTTTTTTTTTGTAAAATGTTTTTAAAGTGAAAAAAACTTTTTTAATAAATGTTTTAAACCAAATGACCATTTTTATTAAAAAACACACATTATAAATCTGTGTAGTGTGGGGTGGAAATACTGCTGGAGGGGCTGCGGGACACTTCGACACTGGGTGTGTGGAGAGAGGACTGGGATCGTGGTGGGGAAGGAACAGTTAGAGGTGATGGTGTGGAAAAAGCTACAGAATGGGTGGACATGTGGGAGGCAGAAGAGGTGGTGGGCGGTGGAGTGGAGGGTTGGGCAGGGACTGTAGGAGCAGATGATGTTGATGGAAAGTTGTATGGGGAAGGAGTTTGGTACGGGGAAGGAGTTTGGTACGGGGAAGGAGTTTGGTACGGGGCAGGTTGCTGGAAGTGGGGAGATGTCTGGTACTGGGGAGGTTGCTGGTACTGGGGAGGTTGCTGGTACTGGGGAGGTTGCTGGTATGTAATAGGAGGGGGAGGATGGAAAGTGGCTGGAGGGGATGCAGATGTAATAGGAGGGGGAGGATGGAAAGTGGCTGGAGGGGGTGCAGATGTAATAGGAGGGGGAGGATGGAAAGTGGCTGGAGGGGGTGCAGATGTAATAGGAGGGGGAGGATGGAAAGTGGCTGGAGGGGGTGCAGGTGGAGGAACTACTGTGGTGGGAGGAGGAGGTTGGGAGGTAACGTGCTGGAGAGCACTGTGGCATGAATGCATTACATGCATCTGCTGGGTAGGAGATAGCGTTTCCATGCGCTCCACAACAGACCTGAAAAAGGTGTGGTTTGGCGAAGATCTTGCTTCTGAATGCATGGTTTGCAGAAGTGTCTTCACCTCCAGAATGCTGGAGTTGATCTGCTGAAAGCCTGCGGAGATTTGCTCTGACAAGACTTTTAGACAGTTCTGGAAAGATGCATTCAGATGCAAGAACTCTGGCGCATAACTCTTTTCCTGACCCCTCTGCCGCTGCCGCCCAGTACCCGCAGGTGTACTAGAGGTGGCAGGAGCAGAAGGGTGGGGTAAAGGGAAAGCGATCTCCTCACCAGCAGCTTCATGTAATGTAGGCGGCCACGATGCTCCTGTTCTGGTGCTGGTGGATGGGACAGATGGGTCGAATGTGTGGGAAGGCTGGGAAGGTGCAGATGTACCAGGGCGGTCGAAGTGTCCCTCGGTGCCGGTCTCCTCAGGGATCGCCTCAGAAGGGTCCAATCGTGCAGGCTCCCGAGTGCTGCTCACCGTGCTGTGGAATAAAGAGAAAAAAAAACAATTAAAATAGTGACATGGTATGGCCCTGGCTGAAAAAAAAAAGTTACATGTAAACATTTTTTTGTCACATGTGGTGTGTAATATTTACCTTCTGGTGAGCATTGTCTCCCGGAGGAACGACAGGGCTCGTGCGTACTTGTACTTGCTCCTGCGTCCTCCAGATCCACTCGGGGCCCGCATCTCTTTATTGAACTCCTTCTTGAAACGATCCCTCACAGACCGCCACCGCTTCACAATTCTCTCAACTGAAACGAGAAAGGACAAAGTGGTTAGTATACAACATCAGTGTTTCCCAAACTCCAGTCCTCATGGTCCCCAGGGGTCATGTTTTCAGGATTTCCAAAGTAAATAGAAATCCTGAACACATGATCCGTGGGGACCACGAGGACTGGAGTTCGGGAAACACTGGTTTAAATCAAGCAACCGGTACTGTATATACTTACGCTCTTTAATCTGGGCCCGAGCTTCGAGGTCCTCCCAGCGGTCCACAAGGAACGAACAGATTTCCTCCCAGAGTCGTCGGGTAACGATCAGGTCAGCGTGGCGGCGGTCAGCCATATTCCAGAGCGGCTCCCTTTCTCTGACGAGATCGATGAGGCGGTCCACATCAATCCCTCCATCCTCACCGTCAGAGTCGGGAGCACGCTGTGAAGGCTGTTAAAGAAAAAGACAAAAATAACATAATTAGCCTCCACAAAAGAAATGAAATAAAAAGTGCAAAAAAAACAAAGCAAAAATATTTATACTTACACGCTGGTGACCGCCGCGTTGCTGTCGCCGACGACCCTGGGAGGCACTGCGAGGACCTCTTGGCCGAGCACCAGATTGGGAAGACTAGAGAAGAAAACAAAAAATGTTATGTCTTTGGATGTAGGCATTTGTTTGCTGTGTGTGGTCTGCAGAACATTGTTTTTTATGTGTTGTGTGTAGTGTGATGTTGTGTTTCTGAGTTTGATGCAAAAAACTTACCAATTGTGAGCCCACTCCAAGTGTCTGTCCACCCCTTCCTTCTTCTTCAGGGAGCTCCTCTTCATCTTGTGATTCCTGTTTTGAAATAAAAGGCAATGAATACACATATATTACAGAGATGATGGATTTTGGAAATAAAAACTTACCGTCAAACGCTGACGATGCGAGGGAGGGCTCCCAGAAGATGTGCTGTCTTCCTCATGGCCAGACTCCATGGCTGTGGGTGGTGTTTCTGCTGCTGCCATTGCTGCTGCTGCTGCTGCTGCATCTATTGGGCGGCTGTTGAATAAAGAGAAACAAAGGGCCAATGAATATCTTGATATTCCATGGCCCTAGTTTGGAGGAATGGGGGATTTGATAATTACCGTCTCTCATCTGCTGCTGGACTCCCCTCCCGTTGTTCAGCATGCTGCTCCATTTGGGGTGGTGCTGATGGTGCTGCTGCTGCAGATGTCTGCTGCCTTCTCCTGCTCCTGGTTCTTGGCTTGGGTGGCATGTTGGGTGTGGCTGAGGGTCCCATTGTCTTGCTTTTATATATGTCCTGTGGGCAGAGCTACTGAGCATGCTCAGACCAAAGAAACCGGATCCGGCCGCCGGATCCGGCTGTCGCCGCATCAGGCGCATTGCGGCGCTCATAGGCTTTCATTGTATGAAAAAGCCGGACACGCCGGATCCGGCGTGTCCGGCTTTTTCGCCGGAGACAAAAAACGTTACAGTAGCCGTTTTTTCCAGACGCCGGATCGCGTCACATTGCCGGATCCAGCGAAAATCGGATGAAACGCATGGCCATCCGGCTCGATCCGGCTCTAATGCAAGTCAATGGGGGGGAAACCGGATCCGGCATTGCATTTCGCCGGATCCGGTTTTAGTCAAAAGCGCCGGATCGCGCCTGACGCCGAAAACCTGATGTGTGAAAGAGGCCTAATAGGACGTAATCTCTCATACAGATCTTCATTTAATCCAGTGTAGGTATAAGAAGAGATACTTTTAGATCCATTTATTAAAAAGAAGGGTTGTAAATACTTTTTATACACAAATTTGGATAGAAAAAAGCAAAAGCGGCAAAATTAAGTAAAACATAAAAATTAGTCAATTCTTCAAATGTTTGTTTTTGTACTTACGATTTTTTTCCCCTCTTCTTTCATAAGGCAAAACTTTTTTTTTTCTGTCGACATAGCTGTGAAAGGGTTTGTTTTTCTATAAATTGATTGACACCATTCATTTATGCTATTCGTCCTTCATAATCGAATATGACCATGACCTCAGGGTTTAGAGGAGGAACAGTGGCTGCAGGTTCGGAGGTGACTGGTAAGGCTAATCTGGCTCGTTCAACTACGTAATATAAGTAAGATGTGGTCAGGACAGTAGAAACCTCTTGTGCCTTGCACACAGTTCACTTTCTTTTGGCCTCAAAGATTCTCCTATCTTCAGCTGCACATGCTCCTGAGGTGATCCTGCCTTACCAAGCTGGACGGTGCAGGACAAGCTTCACCCATTCGCTGATGTTGTCTCCTAGGTTTTTGGAGGACACCATAAGACTAGGGATGGACGAACCTGTGGATGTTCGGGTTTGGCGAGTTCATCCGAACATATAAAAAAAGTTTGGTTTGGGTACTATAACTCTACCCGTATCTGGATCCCATTTGAATAAATGAGGCGCCCAAACATTCGTTGTTTGCCAAGCTATCATCTGCATGACAGTGCGACAAACACGTGCTCTGTTCAGCGGTGAGATCATTACCGCCACTGAGAACGCTGCAGTTCCCACGCTGTCAGAAGAACCACCAGCTGTGTCCGGTAGTAAAAAGGTTACCACCAGTCACAGGCGTTGGCTGATAAGAGAGTACTACTCTCATCAGCTTACCCTGATAGCACAGGTGTTAGCTGATGAATACTCCCATCAGCAACACCTGTTCTCGGCTGATGGGGGGGTATTACTCTCATCAGCCAATGCCTCTGTGACCGACTCACCGTACAGCTCTGACCGGTGGTAATAATCTTACTGCTGATCAGAGTCGCCAGTATTTCTTGCAGTATTTCTTGCAGATGACAGCGTGGGAAACACCCGATGTTCAGGGTGCCAAACCCAAACAGTAACACAGACTTTCTGGATGAATACTCTCTCACCATGACGCCTTTGACCGATAATAACCTTTTTATTGCCAGTCACAGTTGCTGACAAGACAAATGGATTGGGCGTCCGTAAGAAGCAAAGGGTGAAATGTATGTTGGGGTGAGGGGGGACGCCCAATCCATCCGTCTTGTCTGGCTCAGCGGTCTTTATGCTCAGGTATTGTGCATTATGTAAATATTGCTTGTATAATGGGATCACCCCACACTGGAGTCCTTTTATTGTATACCTTATGTTGATCTAAGTGCATATTGAGCATGGGATGATTTATATACTCATGTGCTTATTTTATAATCATTACAACATCTGGACCCCTAATTTAATACATATATAACATTCTGAGCCAAATTATTTACGTATGCATTACTCAGTACCGGCGCTGGTGCTCTACTCCCCATTCTAATCGGTATAAGATTGTTTACATATGCATATTTATATCACTTTTTGCTTGTTTGAACCCTGGACACCTATATACAGTACTTACGGTACTGTATTCTATCGTGATATATATTTCATTGTAATAATTTTTGGGATAGAATTGGAGGTCCCCCTACTGGGCACTCTGTTGTCAATAAGTTTTGTTTAGCGCTATTTTAAAAAAAATAATATTCTACAATAAAAAATATTTTTTTTATTCTTCACATGTGTTCTTACACAGTCTGATATTGCAAGGGATAATAGTACAGTGCCAGACTGTTGGCACACAAGAAGAATAGCGACAATTTATTCAATTAAGTCTGCATTCATACAGCTGTGTGTCGTGTTCCGAGTACAGACTGTTATTCACGAACTGGCTGCAGGTCATTTGACTTAAAATTGACATCCTCATAAACATATATGAGGTTGTAAATTTCAGGTCAGGAGACCTTCTGCCAGTTAGTGAATAATTGTCTGTACTCAGACTGTGACACATAGATGTGCTGCTGCTATCTCTCTTCTTCCTGATGTATGTGATACGTCCGAAGGTGGGGAGAGTGAAGCCGGTACCGATTGGCAGGGGGATCGCGTGACATAACACTGGTATGCAATAAAATTGCTGACACCACTGGAATGGCACCGAAACTGAAAGTGAGTAGAAGTTTTATTATTTTAAAAGGGTGAAACATTCGGATTGAGAAAGGGTTGCAGTGGACAACCCCTTTAATGTGGTTACCCAACACATTTAAGCAAGTGGTGCAACAAGTAAAGCAAAATTTGGCAAGATTTGGGTTGAGGACACATATTGTAAGTGGGCTGGTGAATTTTGTGTGCCAGGGCTGCTTTTTAGTCCAGTCCAGCCCTGGAGATTGGTGGGGCTCAGACACTTGGCATTCCCACTGACCAACTGATATCTTCATCTACGTATGTAAGGTGCGGAAGAATGCAGCTCCGCACATTGTTTAGTGTTTTCTACAAAGAACTGTTTTTCTCTTATTCAAGTAAATACTTTGACAACCCATTGGCTCATCACAATGGGTCGTCACAACTCGGCTGGCTGAGTGGGCTCTGTCTAGATACGGTGGTCACTGTTGATCAGCATGACAAGGGAATTAACAGTACCCTTTTCTAAAAGATATACATTACAAATCTAGAATGCAAAAAATAAAGTTCTGAGAATGCGTCTTTAATTTGCAAATATGTAGTCTGCAATTTTTTAGATCAAGTAATAATTTATATATGAGTAAGGGCTGTTCACATGTCAGATTCTTTCCTTGGACTGAGAGGTCCGTGCAAAATCACAGAGATATGTCCGATATTGATCCGGAGGGTCGGAAATGCAAGTCTAATGGGGCGTAGGTTGGTAGCCATGGTCGAGGGGCACTTCTTCTTTATCCCGTCCTGCTTGGGAAATAAGGGAACCTTTGGGTCGCCCCAGTGTGTGTGTACTGTGATATTTCAGTGGATGAGATTTCTATACTCCTTTCTGGTTCGCCATCTGCGCCGTCATTTTCCCTGGTCTTCAGAATGAAGTCCTTTCTATTAACCGCAACAGTCCAATACAGGGAATAACGTGTGACACAGTTTCTCTTGTTCTTTCTTCACATACAATGGCACCTTTCCAATGGTGATGGACACACATACAGATCTTAAAATGAAGAATAACACAGAATGCTTCAGCCCTAAAGGAAACTCCATTTTTCCCAGAACCTGTACGTAAGGGAGCTTCCTGACTTTCTTGGATCCACCTTGCAGATAAGGCTGTCTAGTTCAGGCAAGTACAATGGGGAAAATAAGTATTTGATACACTGCCGATTTTGCAAGTTTTCCCCCCTACAAAGAATGGAGAGGTCTGTAATTTTTATCGTAGGTACACTTCAAATGTGAGAGACAGAATCTTAAAAAAAAAATCCAGAAAATCCAATTGTTTGTTTATTACAAAATTAATTTGCATTTTATTGCATGAAATAAGTATTTGATACAATAGAAAAGCAGAACTTAATATTTGGTACAGAATAGTGATGAGCGAGTAGACTCGTTGCTCGGGTTTTCCCCAGCATGCTCAGGTGTTCTCTGAGTATTCCGGCGTGCTCGGAGATTTAGTTTCTGACGCCACAGTTGCATGATTTGTGGCTGCTGGACAGGCTGAATACATGTGAGGAATGCCTGTTTGTTAGGGAATCCCCACATGTATTCAGCCTGTCTATCAGTCGCAAATCATGCAACTGTGGCGTCAGAAACTAAATCTCCGAGCACGCCAAAATACTTGGAGGACACCTGAGCATGCTTGGGAAAGCCCGAGCGATGAGTAAACTCGCTTATCACTAATGCAGAAACATTTTTTAACAGTTAGAGGTCAGACGTTTCCTGTAGTTCTTGACCAAGGTTGCACATACTGCAGCAGGCATTTTCGCCCACTCTTCAATACAGATCTTCTCCATATTTTTCAGGTTTGGGGGCTGTCGCTGGAAAACATTGCGTTTCAGCTGCCTCCATAGATTTTCTATTGTGTTCAGGTCTGGAGACTGGCTAGGCCACTCCAGGACCTTGAAATGCTTCGTAAGGATCCATTCCTTAGTTGCCCTGGCTGTGTGTTTCAGGTCATGCAGGAAGACTCAGCCACAACCCATCTTAAATGCTCTTACTGAGGGAAGGAAGTTATAGGCCAACATCTATCGATACATGAGCCCATCTATCCTCCCTTCATTATGATGCAGTTGTCCTGTCCCCTTCATGGCATGGTTTGGACTGTGTTTTTGGGGTAGTACTCATCCTTCTTCTTCACCCAAACACGGCGAGTTGAGTTGATACCAGAAAGTTCTATTTTGGTCTCTTCTGAACACATGGCTTTCTCCCATGCCTCCTCTGGATCCTCTAGATGGTCATTGGAAAACTTCAAATGGGTCTGGACATGTTCTGGTGTGAGCAGGGGGACCTTTTGTGTCCTGCAGGCATTCAATCCATGATGGTGAAATGTGTTACTAACCCTAATATTTGGGACTGTGGTCCCAGCTCTCTTCAGGTCATTGACGAGGTGCTCCCATGTAATTCTGGGATCATGCCTGACCTTTCTCAGAATCATCCTTACCCCACGAGGCGAGATCTTGCATGGAGCCCCAGACTGAGGAAGATTGACAGTCATCTTGTGCTTCTTCTGTTTTCTAATAATTGCGCCAACAGTTGTTGCCTTCTCACCAAGTTGCTTGCCCAGCCTTATGAAGGTCTACATTTTTGTCCCTGATGTTTTTAGACAGCTCTTAGGTCTTGGCCGTGGTGGAGAGGTTGGAGTGTGATTGATTTTGTGGACAGGTGTCTTTTGTACAGGTAACAAATTCAAACAGGTGCAATTAATACAGTTAATGAGTGCAGAGTGGGAGGGCATCTTAAAGAAATATTAACAGGTCTGTAATAGCCAGAATTCTTGCTGGTTAGTACAAATACTTATATCATGAAATAAAATGCAATTTAATTATTTAACCCCTTTGCGATCTGCACCGTACTAGTACTGTGCAGGCTGCTTCCCTCCCTTTAATGTGGGCTCCAGCAGTGATCCCACATCTTTCCCGGCACATATCAGATGTTTTGAACAGCTGACATGCTCCCTGGAACAGCAGCGGCTGGAATCGCGATCCACCCATGGCTATTAACTCGTTAAATGCTGCTGTCAAATTCTGATAGCGGCATTTAACGAGTGCTTCCGGCCATCGGGCCGGAAATCCGCCCACCGGTGAGCCCCATCAGGTGATCGCGGGTCACCAGTGGGTTGGCATGACAACCAGAGGTCTCCTGGAGACCTCTATGGTTGTCAGTGCCGGTTTGCTGTCAGCACCACCCGGTGGTCGGCGCTCCTAGCAAGTATTTCTGCTACATAGAGGTGACCTGATCATCGCCTGTTTGTAGCAGAGCCAATCGGGTTATGGCATCTTCTAGTCTCCCATGGAGACTATCAAAGCATGCCAAAAGTAAAAAAAAAATGTTTTTAGAAATATTAAAAAAATAAAAAAAATAAAAGTTTAAATCACCCCCCTCTTGCCCCATTCAAAATAAAACAATAAAAAAAAATCAAACAAACACATATTTGGTATCGCTGCGTGTATAATCGCCCAATCTATCAATAAAAAAAGGATTATCCAGATCGCTAAACAGAGGAAAAAAGTCAAAACGCCAGTAATACGTTTTTTTGGTCACCGCAACATTGCATTAAAATGTAATAACGGGAGATCAAAAAACTGTATCTGCACCAAAGTGGTATAATTAAAAACGTCAGCTCGGATCGCAAAAAATAAGCCCAAACCCAACCCGAGATCACGAAAAATGGAGACATTCCGGGTATCGGAAAATGGTGCAATTTTTTTTTTTTAACAAACTTTGGATTTTTTTCACCACTTAAATAAAAAAGAACCTAGACATGTTTGGTGTCTATGAACTCGTAATGACCTGGAGAATCATAATGGCAGGACAGTTTTAACATTTGGTGAATTGCACTTTATTTGCAATTTCACCGCACTTGGATTTTTTTTTTACACGATATTGTAAAACCACATGGTGCCGTTCAAAAGTACAACTCGTCCTGCAAAAAACAAACCCTCACATGGCCATTTTAACCAAAAAATAAAAAAGCTATGACTCTGGGAAGAAGGGGAGCAAAAAAACAGAAGCGCAAAAACGAAAAAGGGGAAGGTCTCCAAGGGGATAAAAATCATACAATGTGGTTTTCTGTTTTTTATTTTTAGATTCTGTCTCTCACAGTTGAAGTGTACATACAATAAAAAAATAAAGACCTCTCTTTTCTTTGTAGGTGGGAAAACTTGCAAAATTGGCAGGGGATCAAATATTTATTTTACCCACTGTATGTGAAGTCCCCAAATTGCCCTCTTCAGGTAAGATTGTTCTGACTGTCCCCTTTGTTTCTGCTCCCATATTTGTCACACATACTGGTCTCTTCCTTTCCTTCTGTCTTCTCTGAGACTCTATTACTAGCTAGGATTGCTCTCAAAATTTCCAGTGATCTCTCAGTAAAACCACCTAAGGGCTGGCCTAACCAGTTAACCCTGTGTACAACTAACAGGATTTACAGGCAAAGTCTGTTACATTGTAAAACAGCACTGCCATTAAGTGGCCATATCTTACATAACATATTTTATGATAAAACACAATTAAGCAGTTCCAGAAGGGGTGTGGGACCACCCACTCACAAGTTTATGGGTCTGTAAAAAAATTGGACTACACTGAGATGCCATTCAAAAACCTGACATCCGAATGAGCCCTTAATAGTGATACCCTGGATGCTCAGGTCTAGCGGGTTCAGCCGGACATTTAAAAAAAAGTTTGGTTTGGGCACCAGAACAGTACCCGAACCCAGACCCCATTCAGATGAATAGGGGGCCCAAACATCCATTGTTTGCCACTCTGTCATCTGCATGACAGCATGGCAAACACTGCCTCTGATTGACGGTAAGGTCATACCGCCAGTCAGAAAGCTGTGGTTCCCACGCTGTCATATAGCGACTGTGGGCTGCTGTTTTTAGTCTGAGGGCAATATCCATGAACCCTTGCCAGTCTCAGAATACCAGCCCCCAGCTGTCTGCTTTAGCTTGGCTGGTTGTCAAAAATGGGTGGGACCCCCATGCCATTTTTTCTAATTATTTATTTAAATAATTTTAAAAAACAGCATGGGGAACCCTCTATTTTTGATAAAAAGCTATTTTAAAGCGGGAAGCTGAGGGTTGCAGCCCGCAGTTGTCAGTTTTGCCATGCTGGTTATCAAAAATAGAACAGACCCCATGTAAATGTTTACATTTCTTATTTATTCATAGCGCAGACGCCGATTTATGAATACTCCCATCAGCGATGCCTGCTCTCGCTGTTATCATTTGTTACAAGACCCCTGTTCACACCTCCAAGTTTCACGTACGTGTTTTTTCTTTTATTTTACAGAATGACCACGTACGCATTAAAGTTTAAGGGTTCCCATGTCCGATGGCCCACAAAAAATAAATGGAGGCATGTCCAAGTTTGGTCTGATTTGCAGAACAAAGTAACCTTAGAGTGTCGACAAAAAAATGAGAAGCGCATAGATGGCATCTATGTGCTGTTCAATTATCACTGACTAATACAAGGAGATTTTGGGAAACTCATCAGTTTTATGAAAATAAACAAACAAATGACACAAGAGCCAAAAATAAATGAAACTTGGATTCAGCACATGGATTAACCCCTTCCCATATTAGGAAATTAATAGTGGGAAGGGTCCGCATGTGTGGAAGGTCTCAGGAACTGAGCTTCATCCATATGTTGCTGATGTTGGCTATATTACACAGCCAAAATGTGTGTCTAACAGTCATGCCCAGCGATGACTTATGGCTGCGGCTGTTAATCATTTAGATGCTGCTGTAAATGTCTGAGAGTGGCATGTAAATAGAACGTGTACCAGTTTTTTCACACATCATCTTCATTGGCTCTCCGCACGGGGCCGATGGGTTACCACAGCAGCCAGGGGTCTGATGAAAGCCCCCATCAACTTCCATTTTTGCACTCCTGCAATGTTCAGCCACAGGCTACCAAAGGAGATAATGAGTTTTGTAATATGTAATACAAGTGATCAAACAATCGCAGGATCAAGGCTAAAAACTAATGTAAAAAAAAAAAATCTTTAAAAAAAATAAATGAATAGAAGCTTAATTCACCCTCATTTAAATTAAATAAAAAATAAAGGAAAAAAAAATAAAATAATAACGATATTTGTATCTCCGCATCTGTAAAAGTCTGATCTATCAAAATATAGAATTAATTATTCACTATGGAAAAAAATGTAAAAAGAAAAAAATCAGAAGTGCATTTTTTGGATGCCACACCTTGCAAAAAGAAGCGATCAAAGACCTCAAATGTCCACCAAATTGGCAATCAACAAAAACGTCAGCTCAGTGTACAAAGAACAAGCCCTCACACAGCTGTATTGATGGAAAAATAAAAATGTTTCGAGTCTCAGAAAATGGTGACACAAAGCAAAAATAAATAGAAAAAAAAATTGATACGAAAAGTTTCATATCGCTGTAATCGAACTGACGCGGACCAGGTCATTTTTACTGCCCAATAAAAACAAAACCCGAAAAACAATGGCGGAATTGCACTTTTTTTTCCTCACTGCATCATTTCATTATCATCCTACGTCACATTTTTTTCCCATTTTTTCAATAAGTTATATGGAAAAATAAAGTGTCATTCAAAGCTGCAACTTGCAAACAGCAAGCACTCATATGGCTATGGGAACAGAAAAATAAAAGGTTATAGCTCTTGGAGAAAGGTGTAGAAAAAAAGAAGGAGCAATAATGTGAAAAAATTCATGGTCCTTTGTGGTTAAATTGGTCCTTGTTTTTTTTTTGCAAACAATAACAAGCACTAGTTAAATCATCATCATACATAATAAAGGGGTTATCTAGGACTATATAAATTTTTTGCTATGGGCTTAAGAATGAATAGGCATGGTCAAAGACCACTCCTGCCAGCGATTCTGCGGCTTCCACTGATGTCAAGTTGACAGAGCAGCGACTTCTCATTCGCTTGCCTCTGTTGGCAGGGCAAGACTGCCAACATCTTGCTGATTGACAGCCGGCTTCTTGCTGTGCGATTTTGGGCTGTCAATCAGCATCACATCGGAAGTCAGGCCTAGAAGAAGAAGAGCTGCTCTGTTGACGTGAAGCAGTTAAATCGGTGGCAGGAGGAGCGGTCAGTGACCACTCCGATTGAACAGATAGGTAGTTAGCCTGTTATTTTATTACTACGGACCAATAAACTTTAACGCTATTATGTGGTCGTAGCTGTTATAAGTCACTTGAGATAATTTCCAAAAATAATAAGCCAGGGAAGAAGAAAAACAGAAATCAGAAATGTTGCATAACTTATTGTTATTACTGCAGAGTAGACCATTTTATTCCTTTTTAGAGAGTTTAATGGACATTTTACCGTTTTTTTTTAATATCTCAGTACTTTGTTTTTTCCACATTATGGTTGTAATAAATCTTATTTTTTTAACCCCCAAAAAATAAAAAATAATAATAAAGAAAAAACTGTTTTATTTGATTGAAAAGCATTATTACGATGGAAAACCGGAGTCAGCCTAGGGAATATCATGAAAACATTACATTAGCTGTTTGCTTGCACAGTAGTCAGAACCATTTTACTACATGTAGCCTGGAGTCCCATGTGGAGGGCATATGTGACCTTCCGAGAAGTAAATCTTGTATTACACCCTAAATCACTTAACTAATCAATAGAGATATGTCCAAAGCCATCAACCTACTTGGCAAACACAATCCTGTGCCTTTAATCTCCGGAGGAGACGGTAACATGACGCTGCATAAGACATTCAATTCCTTAAATCAAAATTGTCCATGAAATGGCCAAAGATCAGCAGAGAACATAATTTACCCCTATGAGGAGAAGGCAAAATTCCCTCCAGCAAGGAATGAAAAGCACAAGGCAGATCAGCTCCACAGGCGGCTGCACACGACTTTGATGTTGTGACTGGTGGCCTGACATGTGGGGTACACATTTATACATTGACCTTTGGGTAGTAAAGAGGACTGACTCTTCTAAAAGTGTAGGTTCACCAAAGTTACAGAAGCACTACCACTATTTTTGGTATATATAATAATAACAACTCCCCAGCAATAATCCGGCATTGTGATTTGCGTCATTCATACATTTCCCCTGTTCAGTTTCTCTCTGTCACCCCAAAAGCTTAAGATTTCATTTCCACTTTGAAGAGTTTGGACAGACCTGTTCACGTTTTTTTTCACACCTGCCTAAAACTTTTGCACACTACTATACTTTATACACTCACTGAACCAGTAAAAGGATTGGACACACCTGCTCATGCAATGGTTTTCCTTGTTCTTATTGGAATGTGCACATTGAAAATTCAGACTGAAGGCAGCAAAATCACGAAGGAGCACAAATGGAAACGAGTAAAGAAACGTGTGAAGCAAACCAAAATGTATGTTAAACCTAAGATACTCTGATAAAAAACTTTATACCCTCTTAGCAATTTCACTAGCAGTTTTATCAGGTAGTCACCAGGAATGGCTTCCAATGAACAGGTGTGAACTGTCAAAGTTCATTTGTGGAAACACCAGTCTTTAGAAAGTGTTTGCGACCATCAGATGTGTTTTGCAGAAGCAGTTTTGGTACACCGCTCCATACAGTGATGAGCCCTATTCCACAGTCAGAATAAGGCAACAACGACTCAACTAAGCAAAGATAAATGACAGTATATCATTACTTTTCAGACATGAAGGTCAATCACTCTGGAAAGTTGTTAAAACTGGTAGGTAACCTCAAGTGCATTCATGAAAACCATTTATGGCTATGATGAAATTTGCTCTCATGGAGACCGCCCCATTAAAGGAAGACCAAGAATGACCTCTGCTGCAGAGGATAAGTTCATCAGATTTACCAGCCTCAGAAACTGCAAATAGGCAGCACTTCAGATAATAGCTCTCATAAATGATGCATAGAAATCAGGTAGCAGACACATGTCAGCATTAGCTGTCCAGAGAGACTAGAAGAGGCAGGTCTTTATGATGAACAAGAAGCAGAAACTTCTGGGGCAAGACAAGGACTGGACATTAAATCAGTGGAAATCTGTCTGTAGTTTGATAAGTCAAAATTTGAAACATTTTTGTACCAACTGACATGTCATTGTGAGGTGCAGAAAAAAGGTGAGCGGATGTTTTTTACATGTGCTGTGCATACCATAAAACATGTAAGAGGAGGTGTAATGATGTGAGGACACTTCAGTGTCATGCTACTACTTCCAATTTCAGGCTCAAGTTTGATAGTGGAACTAAAAGAAAAAGGTAAAAAAAACACTTAAAATGTATCAACAATATACAGTGGGGCAAAAAAGTATTTAGTCAGTCAGCAATAGTGCAAGTACCACCACTTAAAAAGATGAGAGGCGTCTGTAATTTACATCATAGGTAGACCTCAACTATGGGAGACAAACTGAGAAAAAAAAATCCAGAAAATCACATTGTCTGTTTTTTTTTCATTTTATTTGCATATTATGGTGGAAAATAAGTATTTGGTCAGAAACAAGCAATCAAGATTTCTGGCTCTCACAGACCTGTAACTTCTTCTTTAAGAGTCTCCTCTTTCCTCCACTCATTACCTGTAGTAATGGCACCTGTTTAAACTTGTTATCAGTATAAAAAGACACCTGTGCACACCCTCAAACAGTCTGACTCCAAACTCCACTATGGTGAAGACCAAAGAGCTGTCAAAGGACACCAGAAACAAAATTGTAGCCCTGCACCAGGCTGGGAAGACTGAATCTGCAATAGCCAACCAGCTTGGAGTGAAGAAATCAACTGTGGGAGCAATAATTAGAAAATGGAAGACATACAAGACCACTGATAATCTCCCTCGATCTGGTGCTCCACGCAAAATCCCACCCCGTGGGGTCAGAATGATCACAAGAACGGTGAGCAAAAATCCCAGAACCACACGGGGGGACCTAGTGAATGAACTGCAGAGAGCTGGGACCAATGTAACAAGGCCTACCATAAGTAACACACTACGCCACCATGGACTCAGATCCTGCAGTGCCAGACGTGTCCCACTGCTTAAGCCTGTACATGTCCGGGCCCGTCTGAAGTTTGCTAGAGAGCATTTGGATGATCCAGAGGAGTTTTGGGAGAATGTTCTATGGTCTGATGAAACCAAACTGGAACTGTTTGGTAGAAACACAACTTGTCGTGTTTGGAGGAAAAAGAATACTGAGTTGCATCCATCAAACACCATACCTACTGTAAAGCATGGTGGTGGAAACATCATGCTTTGGGGCTGTTTCTCTGCAAAGGGGCCAGGACGACTGATCCAGGTACATGAAAGAATGAATGGGGCCATGTATCGTGAGATTTTGAGTGAAAACCTCCTTCCATCAGCAAGGGCATTGAAGATGAAACGTGGCTGGGTCTTTCAACATGACAATGATCCAAAGCACACCACCAGGGCAACGAAGGAGTGGCTTCGTAAGAAGCATTTCAAGGTCCTGGAGTGGCCTAGCCAGTCTCCAGATCTCAACCCTATAGAAAACCTTTGGAGGGAGTTGAAAGTCCGTGTTGCCAAGCGAAAAGCCAAAAACATCACTGCTCTAGAGGAGATCTGCATGGAGGAATGGGCCAACATACCAACAACAGTGTGTGGCAACCTAGTGAAGACTTACAGAAAACGTTTGACCTCTGTCATTGCCAACAAAGGATATATCACAAAGTATTGAGATGAAATTTTGTTTCTGACCAAATACTTATTTTCCACCATAATATGCAAATAAAATGAAAAAAACAGACAATGTGATTTTCTGGATTTTTTTTTCTCAGTTTGTCTCCCATAGTTGAGGTCTACCTATGATGTAAATTACAGATGCCTCTCATCTTTTTAAGTGGTGGAACTTGCACTATTGCTGACTGACTAAATACTTTTTTGCCCCACTGTATATAAAAAACAGATTATCACCATCAATTTCTTCAGTCAGCTCACTTATAAAATAGTGAGACTGAATTCACACAGATGTGGTTTTTCCTGAGGAAGGAGTTCTGTGATACTCTGAAATGCATTGCATAAAGACCACTTTAATAATAATCCCTGATTACAGTGATTCGCAGCACAGATTTTCTGACCACATATTGCTACTCTATCTCCAGCGCCGATCCCTCGTGGATCTGTGGATCTGCAGCAGCGAATCTTCCATTGCCTGTCATAAGCTCCATCTGGTGAGTGTATTGCCTGCAATTGCAACATGTATCTCGGATAATACACTATTGCACTATTTCTCTTCAACAGCATTTTAATAAGTCTCTATTGGTTACGTGCCAATTTCCAACTCAGAACTGATAACGGTCTTGATTTTACAGGTGCTGAAGTGGGTGATACTTGATATTGGATTCAGTGGAATACAAAGCAGTCATCAAGTACCATTATTTGAAAGGCCGCACACCAAAGGAGACGTTTGATGAGATGAAAGAGTTTTATGGTGATGATTCCCCATCGGGTGATGTAGTCAAGAACTGGCATCATCAATACAATTGTGGTTGGACTTCGTTGCAAACAACTACAATTCCAGGACGACCACACTCTGCTATAGATGAACACACCATCCAGCAAGTAGAGGTCGCCATTTTGGAAAATCGCCACGTAACCATTCGCCAGCTAGCCCAAAATGTCAAGATTAGCGTGGGGTCCGTGAAAAAAGTCATCCAAGACCATCTTCACATGCATAAGGTATCCACTTGCTGGGTTCCCCGGCTGCTCACACCTTTCCAGAAGCAGGAATGAGTTGAATGCTCTCAGGCTCTACTGACGATGTGACATAGAATCAGAGAATCATAAAATCGTAGAGTTGGAAGGGACCTCCTGGGCCATCTGTTCCAACCCCCTGCTCAAAGCAGGATTCGCTAAATCATCCCAGTCAGATGTCTGTCCAGCCTCTGTTTGAAGACTTCCATTGAAGGAGAAGTCACCACTTCTCATGGCAGCCTGTTCCACTCATTGATCACTCTGTCAAAAAGTTTTTTCTAATATCTAATCTGTGTCTCCTCCCATTCAGTTTCATCCCATTGCTTCTAGTTTTCCTTGTGCAAATGAGAATAAAGTTGATCCTTCTACAATGTGACAGCCCTTTAGATATTTGTAAACAGCTATTAAGTCTCCTCTCAGTCTTCTCTTTTGCAAACTAAACATTCCCAAATCATGCAAAATTTCCTCATAAGACAGGGTTTGCAGACCGGTCACCATTCTGGTCGCTCTTTTCTGAACTTGCTCCAGTTTGTTGATGTCTTTTTTAAAATGTGGTGCCCAAAACTGGACACAATATTCCAGATGAGGTCTGACCAAAGAGGAGTAGAGGGAAATAATGACTTCACGTGATCTAGACTGTATGCTTCTGTTAATACATCCTAGAATTGCATTTGCCTTTTTTGCTGCTGCATCACACTGTTGACTCATATTCAGTCTGTGATCTATTAGTATACCCAAGTCTTTTTCACATGTGCTGTTGCTTAGGCCTATTCCTCCCATTCTATATATGCTTTTTTCATTTTTATTGCCCAGATGTAGTACTTTGCATTTCTCCCTGTTAAAAACCATTCTGTTAGTTGCTGCCCACTTCTCCAGTTTATTTATATCTTTTTGAATCCTCTCTCTCTCTTCTCTAGTATTAGCTATCCCTCGTAGCTTTGTGTCATCAGCAAATTTAATCAGTTTACCCTCAATTCCTTCATCTAAATTGTTGATAAAGATGTTGAACAATACAGGGCCCAGGACAGAGCCCTGTGGTACTCCACTTGAGACATTCTTCCAACTGGATGTGCAGCCATTTACGACCAGTCTTTGGGTCCGATCACTAAGCCAGTTATGAATCCACCTAACAGTTGCCTTGTCCATTCCATACTTAGTCATTTTTTCAACAAGGATTGTATGAGATACTTTGTCAAATGCTTTGCTGAAGTCAAGATATACTATATCTACAGCATTTCCTTGATCCACCCAATCAGTGATTCTGTCATAGAAGGAAATTAAGTTAGTCTGACATGACTTATTAGTTACAAACCCATGCTGAATCTGTTTAATCACTTCATTCTTATCCAGGTACTGACATACATGTTGTTTAATAATTTCTTCAAAGATCTTTCCTGGTATAGAAGTCAGACTCACCGGCCTATAGTTGCCTGGGTCCACCTTCTTCCCCTTTTTGAAGATAGGAACAACATTTGCTCTTCTCCAGTCTTCTGGCACTTCTCCTGTTCTCCAAGAATTTTCAAAGATTATGAAGAGGGGTTCAAAAATTTCTGCTATCTCTTTCAGTACTCTGGGGTGTAATTCATCTGGACCTGGAGACTTGAATTCATTTAGGTTAGCTAAGTGTTTCCTCACTATCTTTCTGTTTATAGATATCCTGGATTCTTCTATTCCCTTAATATGACAGTGAAGAACAGTTGATGTTACATTTCCTTTCTGAGAGAAAACAGATGCAAAATAGGAATTTAAAAGTTCAGCCTTCTCAACATCCTGTCTTACCATTTCATCATTTTCATCCAGTAAAAATCTTATATCATCTTTGACTTTTCTTTTACTTTTGACATATCCCCAAAATCCTTTATTATTGCTTTTGACATCTCTTGCAAGCCTCAATTCATTTTCAGCTTTAGTAATCTGATTTGTGCCCTGCAGGTTCTGCAGACAGCATTATATTCTTCTTTAGATATGCCTCCCTCTTTCCATTTTATAAGCATTTTTTTCTTCCTTTTTAGCATGTGCTTAAGCTATGTGTTCATCCATCCTGGTTTCCTTAAATGCTTCCTATTCTTCCCTCTTTTCGGAATTGTTAACAACTGTGCTTTGAGAATTTCATTTTTCAAGATTTCCCATCCTTCCTTGACATTTTTGTCTTTAAGGATATCCAGCCATTGGATCTCTCCATTCTCTTTCTGATCCCTTAAAATCTGCCTTTCTGAAATCTAACCTTGACGTCTGAGTCTTCACAGGTCTTCCTCCTCTAGTTATCCAAAATTCTAAAATAGCATGGTCGCTACCACCTATGGTCCCAGCCACTTTTACCTCTTCAACCATTTCCTCCCTGGTTATAAGGATTAGATCCAAGGTAGCAGTTCCCCTTGTTTTCTCCCCTACCTTTTGGAAGATAAAGTTGTCAGCAAGAGAGGATAAGAATTTCCTTGACCTGTTAGTTTTGCCTGAGAGAGATTCCCAACAAATGTCTGAATAGTTGAAATCTCCCATGACAACTATGTCATATTTTTTGGAGAACTTGGCCATTTGATGCATAAAGAGTTCATCTATATCTTCAGCTTGCACAGGCGGCCTATAGTAAATGCCTACAATGGTGTCCTTTCCATTGTTCTGTCCTTGTATTCTTACCCAAACAGTTTCCACAGAACTCCCATGGAAACCAGGAGGACTTTTTCAACAGACTGATCACACAGGATGAAAGCTGGGTCCATCACTATGGTCCTGCGACTAAAGTCCAGTCAATGTGATGGAAGCAACATGACTCGCCGCCTCCAAAGAAGGCACGTGCCCAACCCTCGGCAGGCAAGGTCCTGCTCACAGTATTTTGGGACGAGCACGGAGTAGTATTGATGGATTTCCTAGCAAAGGGTACAATGATCACTGGGTATACTATGCTTCACTGCTGCGGAAATTGCGGGAGGCCATCAAAACCAAGAGACATGGCATGCTCCCTCTATAATGTAAAGTGCAGCGGAATATGTTGGCACTATAGAAAAAATATTATTATTATTATTATTATGCTCACCAAAGGCGACATGCTTCTGCAAGACAATGCACCAATTCACAACTCACATGTTGCCCAAATGGAAGCAGTCTCCTGTGGCTTTAAAATTCTACCGCATCCCCCTTGTTCACCCGAACTCGCACCATCAGACTTCCAGCTATTTCCAACAATGAAGTTACATTTGAAGGGCAAGCATTTTCCAGATGATGAGACTCTGATTTCCGAAGTGACAATGTGGCTTGTGGAGCAACCTGTTGACTTCTACAAGTGAGGTGTCTACAGCTGCTTAAAGAGATGGGAGAATTGTGTGTCCCTAGGTGGCACCTATGTAGAGAAGGACTAGTAACTGTGCCAAGTTTCATTGCTCTCAGTCCACAGGAAGTGGGTCAGGGGAAATCTTTAATGAATGTCCCTCGTATATTTCATTGTGGTTTTGCTACCTTCAGACTGAATCTACAATGTGCACAATCCAATAAGAACAAGGAAAATAACTGCATGCAAAGACGTGTCTAAGGCTGTGTGCCCACGTAGTGATTTTTAAGCGTTTTTGCTGCGATTTTCGGCGCGAAAACGCAGCGAAAATGTTTAAAAATCGTGTACAGAATGCCCCCCATGCATTCCTATGGCATTCCGCACATGCTGTGCTAATGCTGCACTTTTTTCCGCGGCGGAATCGCATCGCGGAAAAATCGCAGCTTGCTCATTCTTTTGTGCGGAATCGCAAAGAATTGCCGCGATTCCGCACCCATAGGAATGCATGAGAATCGCTTACTTCCCGCATGTTGCTATGCCCACCATGCGGGAAGTTAAGCGTCTCATGTGCGGTTGGTACCCACGGTGTGGAGAAGACGAGACTGTCCTCCAGGCCCTGGGTATCATACCCCTGTAAAAAAAAGAATAAAAAATCGGGGTATATTTACCTTCCGGCGTCCTGCGCTGCATTCCCGGCCTAAGCGTTCCCAGTAATGCCTTGCGGCACGGTCCTGTGAGACGTAGTCTCGCGTGACTCTAGCGGTCTCGCGAGATCGCTATAGCAACGCGAGACTACGTCATCACAGGTCTCGCAAGGCATTACTGGGAACGCTGAGGCCCGGGATGGCAGCGCGGGACGCCGGAAGGTAAATATACCCCGATTTTTTTATTTTTTTTAGCATTTTAACATTCTATCTTTTACTATTGATGCCTCATAGGCGGCCTCAATAGTAAAAACCTGCTCACACTTGTCAAACACTATGTTTGACGAGTGTGACCAACCTGTCAATCACTTTCCAAGCGATGCTTCAAATCGCTTGGAAAGTGCTTGAATATCGCACACGAAAATCGTGGCAAAATCACGATCATAATCGCCGTAAAATCGCGGTGAAATCGCGCAGAAAAAAACACGCAATTTCTAGGAAGGAGTCCGGTTTTTGGTGTGCGTTTTAACACGCAACGTGGGCACATAGCCTAAACGTTTACTGTACTTCACATTCAATACATCACACAGGATACACAGAGACTCTGGCGTATACATCACATAGGATACACTGATACTCTGATGTATACATCACACAGGATACACTGATACTCTGCTGTATACATCACATAGGATACACTGATACTCTGCTGTATTACTGAGGGCAGCACAGTGGCTCAGTGGATAGCATTGCATCCTTGCAGCGCTGGGTTCTTGGATTCAAATCCCACCAAAGACATCATCTGCAAGGAGTTTGTATGTGGGTTTCCTCCGGATTCTCCAGTTTCCTCCCACGCTCCAAACGCATGCTGATAAGGAATCTAGATTGTGAGCCCCAATGGGGGCAGTGATGATGATGGCTGTAAAGCGCTGTAGATTATGATGACGCTATATAGTGAGTAAAATAAATAATTTAAAATTCGTTCCATAACCTAAAAATCTGGAAGGTTGTGAGCCCCAAAATGATGATGCATGTGTGGGGAGGAAGACTCCCAGACAGTGAAGGGGCAGGTGCCCAGGGGACCGCCATCAGGGTTCCTGAGGGAACAATGCTGGGAGGACAGTAAAAGAAAAGACTTGACTGAAGTTGTCAGGGAAACAGGGGGTGGGGCAAGCTTAACAGGAGCAGGGGGCGCGCTGAAGTGGCAGTTGACAGAGAGTCAGACAACAGACAAGAAGTCGGGTGAGACAGAGAGGACCGAGGGAGCGAACGGTGTGTTGTGGAGAGACCGACAGGGCCCTGTGAAAGGAAAGCCGCGGACTTACCGACTAGTGACACGTAAGAGCCTTGCACCGGCGGCCACTCCCCTCATACGGTCGCCTACAGCCGCCCCCGCTGTTTCCCGTCCTGCTGTGACAAGTCCACGACCTCCACTGACCACTGCGACTATAGACCATTCCTTTACAGCGGTCAGGACACTGCCCCCCTGCCTTCTTCCACAGCTGCGGCCCTGTCATCACCGGCCCCAGGGGGCGCCACCTCGCTACAGGCGGCAGTAGAGGCCCCCGCTGAGGGTCTCTGGGCAGAGACTGGTGAACGGTAGATTTAGAGACTGCGTCATCACCATGCCCCACAGGCATCATTTCTTCAGGGCCTGTTGCGCCCCACCGGCATAATTTCTTCAGGGCCTGTTGCGCCCCACCGGCATCATTTCTTCAGGGCCTGTTGCGCCCCACTGGCACCGTTTCTTCAGGGCCTGTTGTGCCCCACCAGCACCGATTCTTCAGGCCTGTTGTGCCCCGCCAGCACAGATTCTTCAGGGCGTGTTGTGCCCCACCAGCACCGATTCTTCAGGGCCCGTTGCGCCCCGCCAGCATGGATTCTTCAGGGCCTGTCGTGCCCCACCAGCACAGATCCTCCAGGGCCCGTCGAACTCAAATCATCCCGGGACATTGGGGCGTCAAGGCAGCCACATCAGCGACCTCTGAGCGGCCGCATCTGCGATCCTGAACGACGCCTGGAAGGATAAGTTGTCCATAATAATAATAATAATCTTTATTTTTATATAGCGCTAACATATTCCGCAGCGCTTTACAGTTTGCACACATTGCACACATGATGAACACTGTCCCTGATGGGGCTCACAATCTTAATTCCATATCAGTATGTCTTTGGAGTGTGGGAGGAAACCGGAGTGACCGGAGGAAACCCACGCAAACACGGGGAGAACATACAAACTCCTTGCAGATGTTGTCCTTGGTGGGATGCTAACCACTGAGCCACCGTGCTGCCCTACCACTGAGCCACCGTGCTGTCCATAGGAAATAAGGACCCTTAGTTCGGCCGTATGTGGCCTACAACACCCGGACTAGCCGGATTAGTCGCATTTAGTATAAGGAAAAGTGTTGTAAATGTTATTGAGTCCCTGTGAGGACAGTTTGTTGTTGCCCATTTGATTTGTTCAGCACAGCCCCAGCGGCACCAATTTATAAATATTTATTTTACCAATCACACTCAGTCTCGTGTCTTGTCACTGCATCCTGAGAACCTGTCTGAACCCCACACATGCATTAAGTGAATAAAATAAGCTTGTCCCAATGTGAACGCCAGCCTTTCTGTTAAGTATGTAACATGACAAACAGGAGAACAAGAGCAGAAAGACAAAGACCTTCTCACACTCACTGTAGAGAATCAAAGCCCCACCTCCACTTCCTATAATCCATCTTGGTGTCTCTGCTGGAGACAGATCTTACTTGACAAAAGGCGGCAAGTTAGTGCGAAAGGAGTTGCAGAGTGGAGGGACACTAAATTCTTTTCTGGGGGTAAGAAAGCATATTTAAAGGTAATCTGTCACCCCTTTTCTCGAATATGAGCTGGAGCCACCGCCGTCAGGGGATTATCAACAGCATTCTGTAATGCTGTAGATAAGCCCCAGATGTAACCTGAAAGATAAGAAAAAACAGTTAGATTATACTCACCCCGGCGTTTGGTCCGGTCCGAAGGGTGTCACCGTCCGGGCCGGCACCTCCCATCTTCATACAATGCCGTCCTCTTCTTTCCTTCCTGTCGTCTCTCCTGCGCGGCTCTTAGATACCTGCTGTTTACATTGGAAACCAGACGCTGATTGCAGGTCTCTCACTGCCACATGCAGCGATGCGTGCTGGCCAGCGGGAGACCAACGATCAAAAAGGACGATCCTGCATGATCAGCAATACCTGGCAGGGGGATCGGTCACTGATCCATGTCACACACAGCGATATCGCTGGCGAGATAGTGTGGCGTCACAAAATCAGCGATCTCTCTGGCGATCTCGCTGTGTGTGACGGGCCTTTAGTTAATTGTTAGTGGTTGTAACTGTAAAGGGGTTGGGAGTAGAAAATATGGATCTACGGCACTTTCGACCAAATGTTGCTATATGCTGAGCAAGCTAAGAAAGGTGGAACTGGAAGTTGGAGGAAGCATTTCTAAAGGGGATGAAGTTGGAGAGAGCAATGGCTCAGGTGGTAGCTGTATATAAAACAACAGAGTGACAAGGCAGGAAGTGAGAGAGTAAGAATGCCTGAATGGTGGAACGCAGACACAGAGCAACTGAGGAGTAGCTGGGGACTGAGACCAGCGGAACATCGTGGGTCTAGACCCTAAGTTCAGATTGTGCCGATCAAGACCTGATATTCGGACGCCGCAGGTCAAGCACCGAAGCTTATACTCTGATCCTCGTACTGACCCGGATGTCTGCCATGGTGACCAGGAGACGCAAGTGAACTGGGCTGTTACTTCAAGTGTAGATGCACGGTGCAAGGTGTGGGCCGAGGCCATGCATTGGAAGGGACCGGGGTGGGTTAGTATGAGTTGCACACATAGAGTATTAAAAACTTGCTACTAAAGACTTGTGGCCTAGGAGGAAATCCCGGTGACCCCCGTTAGTGCCAGTTTAGTAATCAAAGACGTCTGAAGATCCAGTTGTTGTGTCGGGCCCAGCGTTGTTGCTGCTGACTGCAAAAGTTGAAGCTGGAGGACATTAAAGCGCCGTTCACACTGAGAGATAGACAGAAAGAATAGGGGATAAGATATTAAAACTGTTATCGCTATTACCGCTAATATTGTGTGACTTGATGCCCTGACTGTTTCCATGATTAACACTTTCAATTCCATGTTAGTAAATTGTATAGCTTAGCTGGTTTCTTCCCAAAAGCCAAACTTCACATGCCACAAATGCAAGCTTGTGTCCCTGTTGGAGGAAAAGTTGCAAAATCTCAAAGAGAGGTTAGCTACATTGAAGATCATTAAGGAAGGTGAAGAGTTCTTAGACAGAGAAGAATTATCTCTTCATGTTACAGAAAGAGAAGAAATTCGAAGTGCACCTGAAGAAACAGAGGAATGGAGACATGTGACCCAGAGAAGCAGGAGGATCGGGAGGCAGTCAGCGCCCATACTGCTAAGGAACCAGTACCAGGCTCTTACGCAGGAGAACGATCAAGAAATAAATCAGGATAAGACTCTGCCGACAAACAGCAACCTTGTACGCCTTCAGAGTCCTCCTGGATGGAGAAAGAAAAATGTTGTGAAGAAGAAACGGAGAGTGGTGGTCATGGGGGATTCCCTGTTGAGAGGAACAGAGGCCGCTATCTGCAGACCGGATATAACTTCAAGAGAAATGTGTTGTCTTCCAGGTGTAAAAATTGAAGATGTGTCTGACAGGATATCAGGACTCTTCAGACCTACAGATGACTAGCCATTCCTGCTAATACATGTGGGGACAAATGACACCGCAAGAAACGACCTGGAAACCATCTGCAGAGACTTTGAAAACTTAGGTAAGAATGAAAGAACTGGGAGCGCAGGTGGTCTTCTCTTTCATCCTCCCAGTGGATGGCCATGGAACAAGGAGGTGGAATAAGATTCTGCAGATGAACAACTGGCTACGTCAATGGTGCCATCAGCAAGGATTTGGATTTCTGGACCACGGAGTGAATTACCTATATGATGGACTACTTGCTAGAGATGGGGTGCACCTTACGAAGACTGGAAAACATGTATTTGGAAGTCGCCTTGCTACACTTAGAAGGAGAGCTTTAAACTAGAACAATGTTGGAAGGGAAGCAAAAGGCCAGAAAAAGCCATACACCTGACAAATGCTATTGAGAACTCTGCTATTAGAAGTGGAAAGGAAGAACAAAGACAAAAGAATCTAAATAATAAAAATATTGGAGAAAGAGAAACCAATCACAAACTAAAATGTTTCTATACTAATGCACAAAGCATGGGCAACAAACAAGGAGAATTGGAACTACTAACGCAGGAAAAGTAATATGATGTCATTGGAATCACTGAAACTTGGTGGGACGATACACATGATTGGAATACAAGACTAGAAGGATACAACTTATTTGCAAGAAACAGACTTGATAAACCAGGAGGAGGTGCCGCATTGTATGTTAGAAACGCGTATATCTGCACAGAGATTGAAGCTTCAGAGACTGGGAGTTCTGTGGAAACTGTTTGGGTAAGAATACAAGAACAGAACAATGGAAAGGACACCATTGTAGGCATTTACTACAGGCCGCCTGTGCAAGCTGAAACTATGGATGAACTCTTTATGCACCAAATGGCCAAGTTCTCCAAAAAATATGACATAGTTGTCATGGGAGATTTCAACTATCCAGACATTTGTTGGGAATCTCTCTCAAGCAAAACTAACAGGTCAAGGAAATTCTTATCCTCTCTTGCTGACAACTTTATCTTCCTAAAGGTAGGGGAGAAAACAAGGACAACTGCTACCTAGGATCTAATCCTCATAAACAGAGAGGAAATGGATGAGGAGGTAAAAGTGGCTGGGACCCTAGGAGGTAGCGACCATGCTATTTTAGAATTTTGGATAACTAGAGGAGGAAGACCTGTGAAGACTCAGACGTCAAGGTTAGATTTCAGAATGGCAGATTTTAAGGGACTCAGAAAGAGAATTGGAGGGATCCATTGGCTGGATATCCTTAAGGACAAAAATGTCCAGGAAGGATGGGAAATCTTGAAAAATGAATTTCACACAGCACAATTGTTAGCAATTCCGAAAAGAGGGAAGAATAGGAAGCATTTAAGGAAACCAGGATGGATGAACAAAGAACTTAAGCACATGATAAAAAGGAAGAAAGAAATGTTTATAAAATGGAAAGAGGGAGGCATATCTAAAGAAGAATATAATCCTGTCTGCAGAACCTGCAGGGCACAAATCAGATTACTAAAGCTGACAATGAACTGAGGCTTGCAAGAGACATCAAAAGCAATAATAAAGGATTTTGGGGATATGTCAAAAGTAAAAGAAAAGTCAAAGATACTATAGGATTTTTACAGGATGAAAATGATGAACTGGTAAGACAGGATGTTGAGAAGGCCGAACTTTTAAATTCCTATTTTGCATCTGTTTTCTCTCAGAAAGGAAATGTAACATCAACTGTTCTTCACTGTCCTATTAAGGGAATAGAAGAATCCAGGATATCTATAGACAGAAAGATAGTGAGGAAACTTAGCTAAACTAAATGAATACAAGTCTCCAGGTCCAGATGAATTACACCCCAGAGTACTGAAGGATATAGCAGAAGAAATTTTTGAACCCCTCTCCATAATCTTTGAAAATTCTTGGAGAACAGGAGAAGTGCCAGAAGACTGGAGAAGAGCAAATGCTGTTCCTATCTTCAAAAAGGGGAAGAAGGTGGACCCAGGCAAATATAGGCCGGTGAGTCTGACTTCTATACCAGGAAAGATCTTTGAACAAATTATTAAACAACATGTATGTAAGTACCTGGATAAGAATGAAGTGATTAAACAGAGTCAGCATGGCTTTGTAACTAATAAGTCATGTCAGACTAACTTGATTTCCTTCTATGACAGAATCACTGATTGGGTGGATCAGGGAAAAGCTGTATAGTATATCTTGACTTCAGCAAAGCATTTGACAAAGTATCTCACACAATCCTTATTGAAAAAATGACTAAGTATGGAATGGACAAGGCAACTGTTAGGTGGATTCATAACTGGCTTAGTGATCAGACCCAAAGAGTGGTCATACATGGCTGCACATCCAGTTGGAAGAATGTCTCAAGTGGGGTACCACAGGGCTCTGTCCTGAGCCCTGTATTGTTCAACATCTTTATCAACGATTTAGATGAAGGAATTGAGGGTAAACTGATTAAATTTGCTGATGACACAAAGCTAGGAGGGATAGCTAATACTAGAGTAGAGAGAGAGAGGATTCAAAAAGATAGAAATAAATTGGAGCAGTGGGCAGCAACTAACAGAATGGTTTTTAACAAGGAAAAATGCAAAGTACTACATCTGGGCAATAAAAATGAAAAAGCATATACAGAATGGGAGGAATAGGGCTAAGCAACAGCACATGTGAAAAATACTTTGGTATACTAATAGATCACAGACTGAATATGAGTCAACAGTGTGATGCAGCAGCAAAAAAGGCAAATGCAGTTCTAGGATGTATTAACAGAAGCAGCATACAGTCTAGATCACATGAAGTCATTATTGCCCTCTACTCCTCTTTGGTCAGACCTCATCTGGAATACTGCGTTCAGTTTTGGGCGCCACATTTTAAAAAAGACATCATCAAACTGGAGCAAGTTCGGAAAAGAGCGACCAAAATGGTGACCGGTCTGCAAACCCTGTCTTATGAGGAAAGGTTGCAGGATTTGGGAATGTTTAGATGGCAAAAGAGAAGACTGAGAGGAGACTTAATAGCTGTCTACAAATATCTCAAGGGCTGCCACATTGTAGAAGGATCACCTTTATTCTCATTTGCTCCAGGAAAGACTAGAAGCAATGGGATGAAACTGAATGGGCGGAGACGCAGATTAGATATTAGAAAAAACTTTTTGACAGAGTAATCAATGAGTGGAACAGGCTGCCACGAGAGGTGGTGAGTTCTCCTTCAATAGAAGTCTTCAAACAGAGGCTGGACAGACTTCTGTCTGGGATGATTTAGCGAATCCTGCTTTGAGCAGGGGGTTGGACCAGATGGCCCAGGAGGTCCCTTCCAACTCTACCATTCTAGGATTCTATGATTCTATGACATCATCTTTATCTATTCTAATAAATTGTTCACATTACCATGGATACCTAAGCTACTGGTAAGCGACATAGCGAATCAGGAGAAATAAACTACATTTTTATTGGAGGTATTTGCTAATATTATTATTATTACATCTACTACATATTGGGATAGGATCTTGGAGATATGAATATTTATTTAAACACCATTAATTAATGAGTGGTGTTGGCCTGGGAGATGGGTGCTGTAAAAATTTACAAACTAAGGGCTCATGCAGATGACAGTATTTTTGTTTCAATTGCAATCCGACAAAACATTGGGTCACATTCAGACCATTGTTATGATATGGGACAGTGCACATGTCCTCGGACAGAGTCTGAGTGAGGAAAAAAATCACAGCATGTCTGAGTTTCATACAATATTGTGATCACACTTGGCCATTCAAGTTAATGAGTATGTGAAAACATTGGATAGCACTTGGATGACATCTGAATGCAGTGTGAATTCCATGGACTGACAGAATGGGAAGATGGAGACGTTTAATTTTTTTCTCCATCTTCTCCCCTTCTGAGAGAATCGGAGTGTGATTCTCTTGGATGAGAGAACATACGGTTGTATGATCCTAGCCTAAATGATGCTCATCTACTAGCATCCACTTGGATTCAGTGCAGGCCACTGTGCAGTCTGTGCTGACACAGGAGGAGGGTTATCTCATCATTCCCCAAAAGCAGGACCACTGTGATTGGCTGCAGCAGTTTGGTCATTTGCTCAAGTCACTTGACCACTGCTGCCATTAAAAGACAGCACTGGTCTTGTTGCTTGGGGATACTACAGAGAGTATACATTGGCACGGCCTGCGTACCCAATGCTAAAGATAGGTACGCATGCCACATGCCACATGCCGAGGTAGGCGGAGCTGACGGGAGGAGGTGTGGCCGTGGGCGGAGCTTCACAGAGGAAGTCCACAGCCCTCCACACCTCGGCCATACGCTAATGTGAAACTAGCCTATCCTTGGATACCTAAGCTGCTGCAATGCCCTGCACATGGGGTAAGTGACATAGCCAATCAAGAGAACATTTCTAATTTCTGTGATGTTAGAAGCTATGGATCGTAATGTTTATAAGCTGTAACCAGATAGATCCATATGTACATTAAGGGAGTGGTCTGGGAGTGGCCTAAAGAAAATGGGGTGTGGTTATGCAAATAAACTTAGACTGTAACCATCAATCACTTCAATTTTTAATAAGAGGTGTGGCTTAAAGGGGATCTGTCCGCTCTATTGACATATCTGCATCAGTAAATAATATTATTCCCTGTGATATGTCAAATTTGGAGCATCATTTTCTGCAACTCTGCGTTGTATTGTGCCCATGTTATTCCTACTAGACATTTCTAATTAAATTGACAACTGGGTATTACCATCTGGGGGTGTGTCCCTGTTCATTTTCTCACTGTCCAATCAGAGCAGACTGTTTTACACTGTAGGGACGCGCCTTTTTTTACGAAGGGAATTGTAACACCTAGTTGTCAATTTATTCGTAAATTTTTTGGGGAAATAACAGGAACTGCACAGCTTGATGTTAAATGAAATGATGACCAAGAATTGTTATTTTATGGGAAATATAATTATCTACAAAAACGATCAGGAAGCTGGAGATGATGGGCCCTCTTTAAAGGGATTGATGCATTAGGTGTAACTGTAAAACGTCATAATTATGAGCTGTGGACTGGACTTGTGGTCACGCAGCAGCTGGAGCACTTCAGGTTGCAGGTGACTAATGTAAAAGTACAAGACGAAAAGTACAAAATGAATGGCAAAAAATAAGGAAAAATGAATAATGAAGGAATAATGTATAGACAGAGACTGATCGCTACCAGCAAACGACCAGCTCCCTTATTCTCATGAGTCATGACCTTTTTATTTTTCTGTGGACACAGGCGTGTGAGGAATTTTTTTTTAGTGGAACAAGTTGTAGTTTTGAGTGACACAGTTCCTTTTTCTATACATTATACTGAAAAATGGGGGAAAAACAGCCAAGTGGTGTGCAATGTTTAAAAAACACACAATTTTTTGGGGCGGTAGGAATTTTATTTTTAAAACATTTAGTCTGCTCTTAAAATTACCCAGTAACATGATTCTTCAAGCCAGAACAATTGCGACAATACCAAACTTTCATAGTTTTTTAGGGTTTTTATTGGACAAAAAAAGACTTTGCAAAAAACAGATTATTTAGTTTCACCATTTTCTGAGAACCAACCCTTTTTTTCCTACAATGTAGCTGAGTGCGGCGTTGATTTTTGCTTTTATTTTTGGTGTGACGAGCTGTCATTCTTAGCTCTGATCGCATTTTTTTAGTTGAGATGTGGCGGCCGAAAACTAAAATTCTGGCATTACATTATTATTTGTGGTGGCGTTTTTGGTGTTTACCGAATGGGTTAAATCATTTTGTGTTTTGATAGATTGGACTTTTGTGGATGAGGAGATACCAAATATCTATTTTTTTTTGTATTATCACATTTTTAATTTTTGAGTTAGTAAAAGAAGGGGGGTGAGTCAAACTTGAGGTTTTTTTCTTTTTTTAATATTTCTAAAAAATCAACAGGAGTTGGCCTGCCTGGAAGCAACTTAGGAATCTCTCTATGCAGATGGGTTGTGTAGTCTCCTTTCTAGCGCTTATCCGAGGTACATGCAGTACTGAGTTACACTGAAGTTCCCCTTGCTTGCTCTCTTTTAGAACCCCCCACGTATGGCAGACAGCTGTAGCCTCCTTCTTCTGGAACACATGTTGCTGTTGTGCCTCCGAGTCTTATGTGGGACCAGAGCATTTACAGCTTCCTATTCCTCTGGTTTCTGCTGCAGGAATATCAGTATCCACACAACCTCGGAGACCGGACTCCAAACCATGCGCTACGCTAGAAGTGAGCCTGAACTCTGCTCAATCCTCCAGCTCTTCTCTCATCCACACACTTCGCCCTCCTCACACGAACTAACTAAACTTCCCCTTCCTGGCCCCCAGAGAGCAGCTCTTCCCCCAATTTTGGTTCAGAGCTCCCTCTGCTGGCCTGGCATGGGAACTGTGCTGTGTGTTGTATTTACCTGACAGAGAGATCCTTTATTGCTTCCAAGCATGACATCACACTCCTAGGGAGCAAGGTAATGCCACTGTGGCGACAATACCCCTGGGGGCGCCACACTCCCCCTTTGTGCAATTCAGTACTCCCGGACTGAAGAAAACATGCAAAAAAAACATATTAACAAATAAACAGTTGTAAATGTAGCAAGATTTCAAAAATGAAAAATTACAAAAACCAAAGCTCAAAAATAGTCCTGATGATGATTAGTCCATGCGTCAATGTCCATGGTCCATTTCCTGAGCAGTTGGTAACTATGTACAAATAGAGTTTTGGCCACACATAGTCCTGTGGCCCAATTGTCCATCAAAAACAAACTGAGATTGCTCAAAAGATTCTTACAGAGTCTCTGTAGGCACATAAGCTTGAAAAGTTGCATATTTACATTTTACCATTTACATTAACTTATTTATATACGAAACCTTATGGGTGGCATACCTTGGGTACTACGGACAGACTTACGTAGCACTGGTGTTGTTGAGGACCTTACTGGATGCCTTATGTTAACTACTGGTGTAGTGTGTGTTGTACTGGCTACACTACTGGTGGTTCTGCGTAGCACAGGGATACTAGATTTCCTAGGACCACTTCTACTCACTGTGGGCATGACAGATTCACCACTGGCAGGGCGAGGGTTCTCTGGCTCCACTGCTGGTGTGGCATCCGCTGCCTGTACTTGCTGGTTTTCAGGGTGGTCTTGAGTCACTACTTCTTGCATAACCAGTTGGGGAAAGGTCAAAACTGGCACCACTATGACCTGATCCGCTCTAGTCCAATTTGCAGGGAATTCACCGAGTACAGTGTTGACCTTTTATTCTTCTTCCTCTGTGGGCTGAAGGTTGTTTTGCTCTTCCATTCTGTCCATTAGTTAGTCAGGGCACAGTTTCAGATGATCTCTCGATACTGCTGATGAGGTTTCTCCTCCATCCTTACTGATAAGGGACACTTTGGTGTTGTCAAAGTTTGATGGAAGGACCGTGTAGGGTTCAGCTTCTCATTGGTCATCCAATTTATGCAGCCTTCTTTTCCTTTATGACTTGTTCTCCTGGTGACAAGGGAACTGCAGGTACATGTTGATTGTAGTTCTCCTGCTTTTGTCTCGCCTGAACTAGACTCTTGTCTACACACTCTTGTACTCTATGGTACTGCTGCTGCCGCTCTGTATCCCAGTCAGCATCTGGTGATGTCACCTCAGGTGTAACGACTCCCATATCCATATCAATAGGCAACTTGCCAGGCCTCGCTCTCATTAGGTAGGCTGGTGTTGGCCTGGGAGATGGGTGCTGTAAAAATTTACAAACTAAGGGCTCATGCAGATGACAGTATTTTTGTTTCAATTGCGATCCGACAAAACATTGGGTCACATTCAGACCATTGTTATGATATGGGACAGTGCACATGTCCTCGGACAGAGTCTGAGTGAGGAAAAAAATCACAGCATGTCTGAGTTTCATACAATATTGTGATCACACTTGGCCATTCAAGTTAATGAGTATGTGAAAACATTGGATAGCACTTGGATGACATCTGAATGCAGTGTGAATTCCATGGACTGACAGAATGGGAAGATGGAGACGTTTAATTTTTTTCTCCATCTTCTCCCCTTCTGAGAGAATCGGAGTGTGATTCTCTTGGATGAGAGAACATACGGTTGTATGATCCTAGCCTAAATGATGCTCATCTACTAGCATCCACTTGGATTCAGTGCAGGCCACTGTGCAGTCTGTGCTGACACAGGAGGAGGGTTATCTCATCATTCCCCAAAAGCAGGACCACTGTGATTGGCTGCAGCAGTTTGGTCATTTGCTCAAGTCACTTGACCACTGCTGCCATTAAAAGACAGCACTGGTCTTGTTGCTTGGGGATACTACAGAGAGTATACATCGGCACGGCCTGCGTACCCAATGCTAAAGATAGGTACGCATGCCACATGCCACATGCCGAGGTAGGCGGAGCTGACGGGAGGAGGTGTGGCCGTGGGCGGAGCTTCACAGAGGAAGTCCACAGCCCTCCACACCTCGGCCATACGCTAATGTGAAACTAGCCTATCCTTGGATACCTAAGCTGCTGCAATGCCCTGCACATGGGGTAAGTGACATAGCCAATCAAGAGAACATTTCTAATTTCTACATTTTTACATTTCTAATTGAAAGTATTTGCTAATATTATTATTACATCTACTACATATAGGTATAGGACCTGGAGATGAGACAATGGTTTCAGGGCAGTTACGACCATAGTGTCTCGGGGTAAGTAGGGGTGCTTTTACCTCTGCTCATATATAAAATGTGTTTATTCTTGCTACCTCATGAATTATACATATAAGCACATTGTCACTGGAAGGAGCCCAGCAGAGCTGTCATATGTGATGCCAGTATGTAGCCTTCGATGCCAGAACGCTTCCAGCAGACGTGGTCCCAAGCCAATGTGAAGGGGCGGCCTCCCAGGCTGGATGAATTTGCAGTAGCTGAGAGCTATTTCACCGCTTCATTTGAAGTAAAAACATTACTTAGAATTCTGTCGTAACTAATCTGAAAATGTGTTTTTCTAAGAGATCTCCACATTCTTTTCTCATGTCCACGTATCACGTGACCCAAGATAAAAGCATTTCAGCCAGTAACACATGTCATACTACCACTGTGTGCTCATAACTAAATGTTTCATTCCCTTTATGTCCTTGAAGTAGTGACTTTTTAAAAGCCAATAAAATAAAATTGATCAGAAATATCAATATTAATATACCCCAATACAACACTAAGGATTAGTCTTGTCAAAAATCTCCTGGATGTCGGGCAAATTTTCAAAAACGTGAGATATCAACTGAATAAATATTTTTTTCTCTTCTAATTGGCTAGACTTAGGGCTAGGAAGAGAGGATAGGTTTGTCCCACCACTCACCAGTATGATTGAACCTTGCCAACTGGTAAGAATGTTTTTTCAGGCTGTAATTGATCTCTGAAAATTGTTGCCCATGGCCATCCCCTTCCAAACCTCTGCCACATCCACTCTGCACTGTGCCATCATGCCTCTTTCACACATCTATGGAGCCCCTTTTACCTCTCCTACATTGCTGACTGGTACCGTATGTTTTACTCAGAAATGCTGCAATGCTAAAGTGAAAATTTACTTTGAAAAGACGGCCGGGGACTATATGTCTCGAATAACTAGTCCAAGGAAGATACCTGGCAGCTACTCCCCGCCATCGCCTCCTATGATTGACAGGTCGCTCCTTACGTTTTTGTATGGAGAAAGGGGAGTTGGGTTTTAGAAACCACCAGGAACCTGACTAGTCATCCAAAGCCACCCAATTTTGTGTAACTTAGAGGCATTTTCACATAATTTTCTTTTCGGTCAGCTTTGCAAAAATGTGTGAAGCTGGGGTGGGATGGTGGTATGACCGCACAGCTCATATAATTCATGACATGCTGTGGTGCACAGACAAAGACATCATTGGTCAGGCGTTCTTGACTCATTAAGAGCCACGAGCCTCTTAATGAATCATGAGCATCTGACGCTACCTCATCAAGATCGGTGTAAACATTGCCTATCTTGATAAACCAGGACCATAGTCCTCTACTGGCTGAACAATGTATGTTTTCTCAGATGCCCTGTAACATTTCAGAGTTTCAGAGTTCAGGGGCAGCAAGGTGACAAGTTCCCTTTAAGTATCGTCATTGGTACTAGCTTCAGGGGATATATACCCTGTGGCGATGAAGTGCCGTAATGTCGGGTACTGTGATGTTAGAAGCTATGGATCGTAATGTTTATAAGCTGTAACCAGATAGATCCATATGTACATTAAGGGAGTGGTCTGGTAGTGGCCTAAAGAAAATGGGGTGTGGTTATGCAAATAAACTTAGACTGTAACCATCAATCACTTCAATTTTTAATAAGAGGTGTGGCTTAAAGGGGATCTGTCCGCTCTATTGACATATCTGCATCAGTAAATAATATTATTCCCTGTGATATGTCAAATTTGGAGCATCATTTTCTGCAACTCTGCGTTGTATTGTGCCCATGTTATTCCTACTAGACATTTCTAATTAAATTGACAACTGGGTATTACCATCTGGGGGTGTGTCCCTGTTCATTTTCTCACTGTCCAATCAGAGCAGACTGTTTTACACTGTAGGGACGCGCCTTTTTTACGAAGGGAATTGTAACACCTAGTTGTCAATTTATTCGTAAATTTTTTGGGGAAATAACAGGAACTGCACAGCTTGATGTTAAATGAAATGATGACCAAGAATTGTTATTTTATGGGAAATATAATTATCTACAAAAACGATCAGGAAGCTGGAGATGATGGGCTCTCTTTAAAGGGATTGATGCATTAGGTGTAACTGTAAAACGTCATAATTATGAGCTGTGGACTGGACTTGTGGTCACGCAGCAGCTGGAGCACTTCAGGTTGCAGGTGACTAATGTAAAAGTACAAGACGAAAAGTACAAAATGAATGGCAAAAAATAAGGAAAAATGAATAATGAAGGAATAATGTATAGACAGAGACTGATCGCTACCAGCAAACGACCAGCTCCCTTATTCTCATGAGTCATGACCTTTTTATTTTTCTGTGGACACAGGCGTGTGAGGAATTTTTTTTTAGTGGAACAAGTTGTAGTTTTGAGTGACACAGTTCCTTTTTCTATACATTATACTGAAAAATGGGGGAAAAACAGCCAAGTGGTGTGCAATGTTTAAAAAACACACAATTTTTTGGGGCGGTAGGAATTTTATTTTTAAAACATTTAGTCTGCTCTTAAAATTACCCAGTAACATGATTCTTCAAGCCAGAACAATTGCGACAATACCAAACTTTCATAGTTTTTTAGGGTTTTTATTGGACAAAAAAAGACTTTGCAAAAAACAGATTATTTAGTTTCACCATTTTCTGAGAACCAACCCTTTTTTTCCTACAATGTAGCTGAGTGCGGCGTTGATTTTTGCTTTTATTTTTGGTGTGACGAGCTGTCATTCTTAGCTCTGATCGCATTTTTTTAGTTGAGATGTGGCGGCCGAAAACTAAAATTCTGGCATTACATTATTATTTGTGGTGGCGTTTTTGGTGTTTACCGAATGGGTTAAATCATTTTGTGTTTTGATAGATTGGACTTTTGTGGATGAGGAGATACCAAATATCTATTTTTTTTGTATTATCACATTTTTAATTTTTGAGTTAGTAAAAGAAGGGGGGTGAGTCAAACTTGAGGTTTTTTTCTTTTTTTAATATTTCTAAAAAATCAACAGGAGTTGGCCTGCCTGGAAGCAACTTAGGAATCTCTCTATGCAGATGGGTTGTGTAGTCTCCTTTCTAGCGCTTATCCGAGGTACATGCAGTACTGAGTTACACTGAAGTTCCCCTTGCTTGCTCTCTTTTAGAACCCCCCACGTATGGCAGACAGCTGTAGCCTCCTTCTTCTGGAACACATGTTGCTGTTGTGCCTCCGAGTCTTATGTGGGACCAGAGCATTTACAGCTTCCTATTCCTCTGGTTTCTGCTGCAGGAATATCAGTATCCACACAACCTCGGAGACCGGACTCCAAACCATGCGCTACGCTAGAAGTGAGCCTGAACTCTGCTCAATCCTCCAGCTCTTCTCTCATCCACACACTTCGCCCTCCTCACACGAACTAACTAAACTTCCCCTTCCTGGCCCCCAGAGAGCAGCTCTTCCCCCAATTTTGGTTCAGAGCTCCCTCTGCTGGCCTGGCATGGGAACTGTGCTGTGTGTTGTATTTACCTGACAGAGAGATCCTTTATTGCTTCCAAGCATGACATCACACTCCTAGGGAGCAAGGTAATGCCACTGTGGCGACAATACCCCTGGGGGCGCCACACTCCCCCTTTGTGCAATTCAGTACTCCCGGACTGAAGAAAACATGCAAAAAAAACATATTAACAAATAAACAGTTGTAAATGTAGCAAGATTTCAAAAATGAAAAATTACAAAAACCAAAGCTCAAAAATAGTCCTGATGATGATTAGTCCATGCGTCAATGTCCATGGTCCATTTCCTGAGCAGTTGGTAACTATGTACAAATAGAGTTTTGGCCACACATAGTCCTGTGGCCCAATTGTCCATCAAAAACAAACTGAGATTGCTCAAAAGATTCTTACAGAGTCTCTGTAGGCACATAAGCTTGAAAAGTTGCATATTTACATTTTACCATTTACATTAACTTATTTATATACGAAACCTTATGGGTGGCATACCTTGGGTACTACGGACAGACTTACGTAGCACTGGTGTTGTTGAGGACCTTACTGGATGCCTTATGTTAACTACTGGTGTAGTGTGTGTTGTACTGGCTACACTACTGGTGGTTCTGCGTAGCACAGGGATACTAGATTTCCTAGGACCACTTCTACTCACTGTGGGCATGACAGATTCACCACTGGCAGGGCGAGGGTTCTCTGGCTCCACTGCTGGTGTGGCATCCGCTGCCTGTACTTGCTGGTTTTCAGGGTGGTCTTGAGTCACCACTTCTTGCATAACCAGTTGGGGAAAGGTCAAAACTGGCACCACTATGACCTGATCCGCTCTAGTCCAATTTGCAGGGAATTCACCGAGTACAGTGTTGACCTTTTATTCTTCTTCCTCTGTGGGCTGAAGGTTGTTTTGCTCTTCCATTCTGTCCATTAGTTAGTCAGGGCACAGTTTCAGATGATCTCTCGATACTGCTGATGAGGTTTCTCCTCCATCCTTACTGATAAGGGACACTTTGGTGTTGTCAAAGTTTGATGGAAGGACCGTGTAGGGTTCAGCTTCCCATTGGTCATCCAATTTATGCAGCCTTCTTTTCCTTTATGACTTGTTCTCCTGGTGACAAGGGAACTGCAGGTACATGTTGATTGTAGTTCTCCTGCTTTTGTCTCGCCTGAACTAGACTCTTGTCTACACACTCTTGTACTCTATGGTACTGCTGCTGCCGCTCTGTATCCCAGTCAGCATCTGGTGATGTCACCTCAGGTGTAACGACTCCCATATCCATATCAATAGGCAACTTGCCAGGCCTCGCTCTCATTAGGTAGGCTGGAGTGCAGTTGGTGGAATTCACAGGAATGTGATTGTAGAGGTCTATCAGATCTAGCAACTTCTCTGGCCACAGATTCCTCTCTTCCAAAGGCAAGGTCCTCAGTAGATCGATCACCACTTGATTCATCTTTTCACACATGCGATTGGTCTGTGGATGGTACGGTGTTGTCCTGATCTTCTTGCAACCTTACAAATTACAGAATTCCTGGAACACTCATGCCTCAAAGGATGGACCTTGATCTGTAAGTACTCGCTCAGGATTTCCGTGTGGTCGACAAAAGTGCTGTTGGAATGCTCTGGCTGCTGTCCTGGCTGTTTGATCCATGACGGGCACGACTACCAGGAATCTCGAGTAGTGGTCAATGATGGTAAGAGCATAAACGTAGCCTGAACGGCTTGGGACAAGCTTCACATGGTCCAGGGTGACCAACTCAAGTGGTTGTTTGGTTATTATCGGCTGCAAAGGAGCTCGCTGGCTGTTACGGTCCTTCCTGCACAGCTTGCATTGTCCACACTCCCGGCACCAATTTTCAATGGCCTTCCTCATACCATCCCAATAGAATCTCTCCCGGAGCAAGGCCTCCAACTTCTTACATCCAAAGTGTCCAGCTAAATTGTGGTATGCTTCCAAGACCATTGATGCCTCCCTCTTTGGGAATACCACCTGCCAGACCAACTCATGAGTGCGGGCATTGATACTCCTCTGACACAACTTTCCCTCATAGATGAACAGCCAGCCTCTTTCCTTCCACAACGGCTGGGTTTCTTCAGGAGCATCTGGACTTGGGCGTAAGTCAGCTTGCGACAGTAGCTCCTTTACCAGGCGGACTGTGGGGTTGTTATCCTGCATTTCTGCCCAGTCATGATGAGGCAATGGTTTTAGGGTGGCCTCTTTCACGATAGATCGTCTGTTTCTCACTCCTTGGGCACGTTGGGCCGCAATTGGCCGGTGGAAGGCAGGTAACTCTATTTCTTCGAGTGCCTCAGGGTCTTCTCCTGCATCTGGCAGATTGGGCATTCTGGACAGCGCATCAGCATTGGCATTCTTGTGCCCCGCTCGGTACTTGATGGTGAATTCATAGTTAGACAGCCGGGCCATCCATCGCTGCTCCAGTGCACCTAGTTTGGCAGTTTCCAAGTGAGTCAACGGGTTGTTGTCCATGAAGATGGTAAACTTGGCTGAAGCTAGGTAATGCTTGAATCGTTCAGTCACAGCCCAGACTATGGCGAGGAACTCCAGTTTGAAGGAACTGTAGTTCTCAGGGTTCCTTTCAGTAGGACGAAGCTTCCTGCTGGCGTAGGAGATCACTCTTTTTTTGCCATTCTGTACCTGTGACAGTACTGCTCCCAGTTCCACGTTGCTGGCATCAGTATACAAAACAAATGGTTGGTCATAATCTGGGTAGGCCAGAACTTCATCTCCTGTGAGAGCCATCTTCAGTCGCGTGAAGGACCTCTCCAGTTCCTCATTCCATTCAAATGTAGGACTCTTCTTCCTGGCTTTCTTGGGCTGGCCCACCAGAAGATTTTGCATAGGCGTGGCTATCTCAGTGAAGCCTTTGATGAACCTTCAGTAGTAGCCTACCAACCCGAGGAATTGACGTACCTCATGGAGGTTGCTGGACTTCTGCCAGTCCCAGATGACAGTGACTTTGTCAGGATCCGGTGCCACACCTTCTGCACTCACTACATGACCGAGGTACTGTACCTTGGGCTTCAGGAGGTGGCATTTGGATGGCTTCACTTTCAGGCCAAAGTTGGACAAGGCTTCAAACACCTCAGCCAGGTGCTTCAGATGGTCTTCATAAGTCTTGGAGAAAACAATGACATCATCAAGGTACAACAGGACTGTCTCGAAATTCTTGTGTCCAAGACAGCACTCCATTAGCCGTTGAAATGTCCTTGGGGCGGTGCAGAGCCCGAACAGCATGTAGTTGAACTCGCAGAGACCCATTGGTGTAGTAAACGCTGTTTTCTCCTTGTCTGCCTCTGCCACGAGAACCTGCCAATACCCACTAGTGAGATCTAAGGTGGAAAAATAGTTAGCAGTTTTAAGTGCGGCTAATGACTCCATTCTGGGTAATGGGTAGGCAGCCTTATATGTAATGCTGTTAATTTTTCGGTAATCAACACACATTCTCATGGTACCATCTTTCTTTTTCACAAAGACTATTGGAGCTGCCCAGGGGCTACAACTGTCTCTGAACACCCCAGCTTCCTTCATTTCCCACAACATACTTTTGGCACATTGGTATTGTGTTGGGGGTATAGGCCGGTACATTGGATGATCTCCTGTGGGATATGGTGTTGAACCCCTACCGCTCATACTCCTGAGTCACTCGGTAAACCCCACTCTTTTGGTATGAAGGGGTGGAGTCATTTCCCAACTGCAGCTGCTGACACCACTCCTCCAGCTGCTTTACAGAGCCATTGTCCCCTGCCTGGTCGGATGAGACCAAGGGTTCTGCTGCCTGTATTGCGCTGTTACTGACAGTAAGCAGCTTAGCAACTGCGGCATACCGAGGTATTGTGGCCTCCACCTCCTCTTCTCCACAATTCAAGAGACGTAGAGGTACTCTCCCTTTGCGGACATCAACTACCCCTCTGACTGTCAGGACATTAGGCCGGCTATCAGAGTGCACTGGCTCTACCAATGCTTGGTAATCTTTTCCTCTGAGGCCGATGGCTGCCCGACACCAAATTAACATTTCACATCTGGGGGGTATCGCAATGGGGAAAGAATCACTCACTCTGACACTGCCAATTTCTCTGCCAGACAGTTCTACCTGCTGTCTTTGCATCAGGGCCTTGATCTCCTTCTGCAGGACTTGTTGTTCACTGGAACCAGCAGTCTCGAATACCTGTTGCAAAAAAACAATAACCTCGGCAAGACAATTTTCAATCACATTAGTACCTAAGGTCATCATTGGGTTACATTCTCATCGATCAATGTCCACAACTATCAGACCTTGAGATTTTAACTCCACTAGCCCCACTTTAATGGTAATCTCTTTACATCCTTCTTGCGGCAAAGACTGACCATTGCTGGCAACTACTGTCAGTTCATCACTTGGGCCACAGGTAAGTTCAGAGTCAACCCAATACCGCTTGTAAAGGATATATGGCATAGTTGTCACCTGAGAGCCAGTGTCCAGCAAAGCGTTCATGGGGATGCCGTCAATCACCACTGGGAGGACCGGTCGCCCTCCAACATTCTTGGCTCGCCAGTTCTTTGGGCCTTGTGGTCCTACTCCTGGGGGTTGGCCCTCTGCCCAAGGGGTTGCTCGTTTAAATAACAGAATCTTGCAATGTGGCCTGCCTTGTGGCAGTGACGACAGATGGGACGTCCGTCCTGGTCATAGCGATCATTGCTTCTCCCTCGGAGTGGCGGGATCCTCTTCTTCTGTAGCCACGGACATCCTCTGGACTGGAGGCCAGCTGGATCTTCTCCTCTGAGGACACCTGCACAGTTTTGGCAAGCGCAGCCATACTTTTGGTCAGCTCTTGGAACTAAAGGTGCAGTTCTGTAGATGGATCATTGTCCAGAGTCTTTGTATCAGCCCCCACAGGGCTGGGAGGGAAAAATGCTGCTTCTTGGTGGTATGTGATCGCTGGGCGCCTAGGGGGCGCTGACATTTGGTTCATGCAGCACCCGGATAGCCCTGTCTTTGAAGTCTGCAAAGTCTAGGTCAGGGTTTTGTAGGGCTATGATGCGCAGCTGTGCTCTGTGGGTACTGGATAGGAGTCCCTCAATAAATTGCTCCTTTAACAGTCTGTCTCCATCTTTCACTGTCTGGGTCAATCTGCTTTAAAGCTCGCAGTGCCTCCTGCAGGTTAAGTGCATAGTCCCGTATACTGTCCTGCACTCTCTGCTTACACCCAAAGAATCTCATTTTTATTTCAGCTGCAGCGCGAGTGTCAAAGGTGCTTCTCAGCTTAGCCAGAATCTTTTTAACAGTCTCTTTATCAGTGTTCTGCCAGGCTTTTACTTCCCTTTGCGCTGCACCAGTTAGCTGCCCAATAAGGATGTTCACTTTCTGGCATTCAGACGGAGGATACACCTCAAACAAACTGCACAGTCTCTCTTTAAATTCACTCAGGGTATGTGACTCCCCTGAGTATTGTGGTACCCAGGCTGCTCCCGGTATATAGGGCATGGACAGCGGCATTATGGGGACTGCTGTGACGGGCGCTTGTTCCTGCTGTGCTCTGGAAGCGGCGCTGGCCGCTGGATTCTGCGGTGCCATTGGGGCCGCAGCTGCGCTGGCCCCTGCATCTTGTGGCACTGTGGGGGGTGCGGTGGTGTTCACCGCTGCATCTTCTCTTGCCTCAGACATTCTCCTCCCCCTTGGTTAATGTTGGCCAGGCCCTGGGTTGCGCTGGCTTACCATTTGCTGCTCCGCAGGCTGGATGATCGGGGGACATCAGGACTGCAGGCCTCTGCTTCTCACTTCCCGCGCGCTGGTCTCTTCCCGCGCAGCACTTCACTTTTTCACGCTCTACGGCTGGCTCTGCCCACGACGGCCAGCCCCTTTGGCTTCCCGCGCACGCCAAGTGGTCGGGTAATGGTGACAATGGCGCAATAGGCCTATGGCACACAACACAGTCTCTGGCACACAGGACCCGGGAACACCGGGCTTCCTAAATCCTGATGCCAAAATGGATCGCCCGCCAGGGCAGTGGGGTACTCGGTACTGGGCTGGTATCTCAGAGGGAAGTGTCACAGTAGCGGTGACCCAGTCTGAGGCCCTGGGAATCCATGTAAAAGGGGTGAAACGTGGCTGATTAAAGTTTATAAGTGGATGATACGTGACACCACCTGTGGTGCTCGGCAATGAAGGGGTTAAGCCACCGCTGCAGGCAGATCCTCTGGGACAGATGGTATAAGGCAGCAAGATGTAATTGCTCCCCACAGGTAGAGCTGTAGTCCCAGGGCAGAAGTAATAGGTGTTGAGGAAGAGGGTGCAGTGTTAGGCACAGAGATGTAGCAGTGCTGAAGGGGTTGCAGGAAGAAGGCAATGACACAACAGGGTGCAGTTTCATTTACCTTTACTTTGCTTTGCAAGTGCAGCCCAGGATCCAGATTACAGATGGAACAGGAGTTGGCCAGCCTGGAAGCAACTCAGGAATCTCTCTATACAGATGGGTTGTGTAGTTTCCTTTCTAGCGCTTATCTCAGGTACGTGCAGTATTGAGTTACACTGAAGTTCCCCTTGCTTACTCTCTTTTAGAACCCCCTCGTATGGCAGACAGCTGTAGCCTCCTTCTTCTGGCTCACATATTGCTGTTGTGCCTCCGAGTCTTATGTGCGACCAGAGCATTTACAGCTTCCTATTCCTCCGGTTTCTGCTGCAGGAACATCAGTATCCATACAACCTCAGAGACCGGACTCCGGACCATGCGCTATGCTAGAAGTGAGCCTGAACTCTGCTCAATCCTCCAGCTCTTCTTCTCTCGTCCAAACACTTCGCCCTCCTCACACGAACTAACTAAACTTCCCCTTCCTGGCCCCCAGAGAGTAGCTCTTCCCCCAGTTTTGGTTCAGAGCTCCCTCTGCTGGCCTGGAGTGGGAGCTGTGCTGTGTGTTGTATTTATCTGACAGAGAGACCCTTTATTGCTTCCAAGCATGACATCACACTCCTAGGGAGGAAGGTAATGCCACTGTGTCGACCATACTCCTGGGGGAGCCACATACTGCTAAAGGAACATTTGAGTGGTGTAAAGGGAAATGTGTAAATGTTTTGGAGTAGCTGAGTAAAAGCCTAGATCCAATGGAGAATCTGTGGTCAGACTTGAAGATTGCTGTTCGCCAGAGGAAACCATCTAATTTGAAGGAGCTGGAGCAGTTTTTACCTTGAGGAATGGGCAAAAATCCCAGTGGCAAGATGTGGAAAGCTCATAGAGACTTATCCAAAGCGACTTGCACCTGTAATTGCCAATAAAGGAGGCTTTACAAAGTACTGACTTTTGGGGAGTGAATAGTTATGCACACTAAAGTTTTTTGTTATTTTGTCCTATTTGTTGTTTGCGTTGCAATAAAAAGAAAATGGAATGTTCACAGTTGTAGACATGTCCTTTACATGAACTGATGCAAACCCTCAAAAGAAACAGTGAAATTCCAGGCTGCGAGGTAGCAAAACATGAAAAATGCCCAGGGGAGTGAAAACTTTAGCAAGTCCCTGTATGACAGATGTTGGGAAGGGATTATTGCTAGCCACCGATGGTTAGAGGATACCCTTACACAATGCTCTGTATCGGCAAACGGGGGCGTAGCAGTGCAGATTAGTATTTGCACCCTGTTACTTACGCCATTTACCCTCCTGTGATATATAAGAAGCTACTGCAGTTATAGAGGATATATGGAAGATTGGGGGTCAGGTTACAGATTTTGCATTGGAATGACTGTAATAAAAAAGAAGTATGATGAAGCAGAGACTTTACATGGCCCATTGCTTGGCTGACCTCATCGTGCTTCGTAGAACGTATTCCCTGTAAGGCATGATATCTATGCAACTATAAATATGGGAACAATTTTTTCTGTAATTAGCCAAATCTCAGAAGACCATTGCCACTGATGTGTTCACTCTGTCAATATTATTCCACACTAAAGCGTTACATTAAGTTCAAGGATGGGGCAGCTGGAAAAGCCTTAGATCTGCCCCAGAGGGGTCCGCGAACAGCCCATCAGTTCTCAGTAACTCCAGCCTTAATCACTTTTTTCGGAGTTAGATGGTGTTTACGTTTCACAGCAGCTTTGTCAATCGCACAAATTACCTTCACAAATACTATGACACATTCCAGTGCGTGGAAAAACAATAGGCCACAATTACGGACTGGATGCACATTTTTTTTGCATGGGGAAGGTCAATGGAGCTCTTAAAAGTATGCATCTAATAATGCTAATTATTAATGAGCGTAACAGTGCCTAAATATTAGTGTATATGGAATATGTTAGCGACAATTAATGCGCTGGATGAATTCCATGGGGTTGGCTGATGTTGAGAGTAGCAGTGGTCCGTGGCTTCCTCACAAAGTCAGTGAACAATCACATATTCAACATACTCGTACAACACAGAAGAAATGTGCTTATTCTACAAAGCAAGATGTCCTGGACGTCATTTCGGCCAAATCATCACTCATTGTTGGAAAATTAACTTTTTTCTTGGGACATAGTGCAACAATTATCTTCATTTGCTTCTAAGGAGAAGTACAGGAAAGTACAGACACAAACATAACAGAGAGATCACACAGTCCAATACAGTATGGAGAGGACCTGTCCCTACATCAACAAGCTGGAAAGGTTAACGCAGGACCATCTGCTATTTGCTCAAAATAGGCCCTACAGCATAAGTCTGCAGCTGTTGTCTATTCTAACACTTTGGGTCTGATTCATCAAACCTTTCATGCCAGACTTCTGGAGCAAAAGATTTGAGAAGTTAGAACATTGAGGCACAACTTAAAGTTGCACCTACAGTTTTTTACTTCGCCCCAATTTTTCCCAGCACGGCCAATATGGGGCCATGACATCACGGCTTGATGAATCGGAGACTTTATGACCGCAGGATCCCCTATAGTTGAATGGCTTTCCTCAGTCACCCCATTGTTAGTATGAATTCCACACTGCTGCAAAGAAAATCACACAATGATTTAACATTTTTTTAAATTCTGGCCCCAGCTGCTTTAGGACCGGAGACCATGGCTGGCTTACAGTCTCTCAGTAACTCGATTTTACCATTCTAATGGCCATTCAGTGTAAATTGATACTGCAGTATCTATTAATTATTCATGAATAAGGTCAGCAATAGTGGGCATGCTCTTAGTTATTCATGTAAAAAATCATCGGTGGTGAGCATGATCTTAGGTATTCATGTATAAGGTCCTTCATTAGTGAGCATGCTCTGAGTTATTCATGCATAAGGTTGTAAGTAGTAAACATGTTCTTAGTTATTTATGGGTAAGATCATCAGTAGTAAGCAAACTCTTAGTTATTCATGTATAAGGTAGTCAGTAGTGAGCATGCTCTTAGTTATTCATATATAAGGTAGTCGGTAGTGAGCATGTTCTTTTTATTATTATTATTTATTTATATAGCACCATTGGTTCCATGGTGCTGTACATGAGAAGGGGTAACATACAAATTACAGATATTGCTTACAGAAAACAAACTAACAATCACAGACTGATAAAGAGGGGATTGAGGACCCTGCCCTTTCAGGCTTACATGCTACAGGATGGTGGGGATGGAGACAATAGGTTGGAGGGTTACAGTAGTGAGCATGCTCTTAGTTATTCATGAGTATTATCATCAGTAGTGAGCATGCTCTTATTTATTCATGAGTATTATCATCAGTAGTGAGCATGCTCTTAGTTATTCATCAGTAGTGAGCATGCTCTTAGTTATTCATGAGAATTATCACCAGTAGTGAGCATGCTCTTATTTATTCATGAGTATTATCATCAGTAGTGAGCATGCTCTTAGTTATTCATCAGTAGTGAGCATGCTATTATTTATTCATGACTATTATCATCAGCAGTGGGCATGCTCTTAGTTATTCATGAGAATTATCACCAGTAGTGAGCATGCTCTTATTTATTCATGAGTATTATCATCAGTAGTGAGCATGCTCTTAGTTATTCATCAGTAGTGAGCATGCTAATATTTATTCATGAGTATTATCATCAGCAGTGGGCATGCTTTTAGTTATTCATCAGTAGTGAGCATGCTATTATTTATTCATGAGTATTATCATCAGTAGTGGGCATGCTCTTACTTATCCATGAGTATTATCATCAGTAGTGGGCATGCTCTTAGTTATTCATCAGTAGTGAGCATGCTCTTATTTATTCATGAGTATTATCATCAGTAGTGAGCATGCTCTTATTTATTCATGAGTATTATCATCAGTAGTGGGCATACTCTTAGTTATTCATTAGTAGTGAGCATGCTCTTATTTATTCATGAGTATTATCATCAGTAGTGGGCATGCGCTTAGTTATTCATCAGTAGTGAGCATACTCTTATTTATTCATGAGTATTATCATCAGTAGTGAGCATGCTCTTATTTATTCATGAGTATTATCATCAGTAGTGGGCATGCTCTTAGTTATTCATCAGTAGTGAGCATACTCTTATTTATTCATGAGTATTATCATCAGTAGTGAGCATGCTCTTATTTATTCATGAGTATTATCATCAGTAGTGAGCATGCTCTTATTTATTCATGAGTATTATCATCAGTAGTGAGCATGCTCTTATTTATTCATGAGTATTATCATCAGTAGTGGGCATACTCTTAGTTATTCATCAGTAGTGAGAATGCTCTTATTTATTCATGAGTATTATCATCAGTAGTTAGCATGCTCTTATTTATTCATGAGTATTATCATCAGCAGTGGGCATGCTCTTAGTTATTCATCAGTAGTGAGCATACTCTTATTTATTCATGAGTATTATCATCAGTAGTGGGCATGCTCTTAGTTATTCATCAGTAGTGAGCATACTCTTATTTATTCATGAGTATTATCATCAGTAGTGAGCATGCTCTTATTTATTCATGAGTATTATCATCAGTAGTGAGCATGCTCTTATTTATTCATGAGTATTATCATCAGTAGTGAGCATGCTCTTATTTATTCATGAGTATTATCATCAGTAGTGGGCATGCTCTTAGTTATTCATCAGTAGTGAGAATGCTCTTATTTATTCATGAGTATTATCATCAGTAGTGAGCATGCTCTTATTTATTCATGAGTATTATCATCAGTAGTGAGCATGCTCTTATTTATTCATGAGTATTATCATCAGTAGTGAGCATGCTCTTATTTATTCATGAGTATTATCATCAGTAGTGGGCATGCTCTTATTTATTCATGAGTATTATCATCAGTAGTGAGCATACTCTTAGTTATTCATGAGTATTATCATCAGTAGTGAGCATTCTCTTATTTATTCATGAGTATTATTATCATCAGTAGTGAGCAGGCTCTTAGTTATTCATCAGTAGTGAGAATGCTCTTATTTATTCATGAGTATTATCATCAGTAGTGGGCATGCTCTTAGTTATTCATCAGTAGTGAGCATACTCTTATTTATTCATGAGTATTATCATCAGTAGTGAGCATGCTCTTATTTATTCATGAGTATTATCATCAGTAGTGAGCATGCTCTTATTTATTCATGAGTATTATCATCAGTAGTGAGCATACTCTTAGTTATTCATGAGTATTATCATCAGTAGTGAGCATTCTCTTATTTATTCATGAGTATTATTATCATCAGTAGTGAGCAGGCTCTTAGTTATTCATCAGTAGTGGGCATGCTCTTATTTATTCATGAGCATTATCATCAGTAGTGAGCAGGCTCTTATTTATTCATGAGTATTATCATCAGTAGTGAGCAGGCTCTTATTTATTCATGAGTATTATCATCAGTAGTGAGCATACTCTTAGTTATTCATGAGTATTATCATCAGTAGTGAGCATGCTCTTATTTATTCATGAGTATTATTATCATCAGTAGTGAGCATGCTCTTAGTTATTCATCAGTAGTGGGCATGCTCTTATTTATTCATGAGCATTATCATCAGTAGTGAGCAGGTTCTTATTTATTCATGAGTATTATCATCAGTAGTGAGCATGCTCTTATTTATTCATGAGTATTATTATCATCAGTAGTGAGCATGCTCTTAGTTATTCATCAGTAGTTGGCATGCTCTTATTTATTCATGAGCATTATCATCAGTAGTGGGCATGCTCTTAGTTATTCATCAGTAGTGAGCATACTCTTATTTATTCATGAGTATTATCATCAGTAGTGGGCATGCTCTTAGTTATTCATCAGTAGTGAGCATGCTCTTATTTATTCATGAGTATTATCATCAGTAGTGGGCATACTCTTAGTTATTCATCAGTAGTGAGAATGCTCTTATTTATTCATGAGTATTATCATCAGTAGTGAGCATGCTCTTATTTATTCATGAGTATTATCATCAGTAGTGAGCATGCTCTTATTTATTCATGAGTATTATCATCAGTAGTGAGCATGCTCTTATTTATTCATGAGTATTATCATCAGTAGTGGGCATACTCTTAGTTATTCATCAGTAGTGAGAATGCTCTTATTTATTCATGAGTATTATCATCAGTAGTGGGCATGCTCTTAGTTATTCATCAGTAGTGAGCATACTCTTATTTATTCATGAGTATTATCATCAGTAGTGAGCATGCTCTTATTTATTCATGAGTATTATCATCAGTAGTGAGCATGCTCTTATTTATTCATGAGTATTATCATCAGTAGTGAGCAAACTCTTAGTTATTCATGAGTATTATCATCAGTAGTGAGCATGCTCTTATTTATTCATGAGTATTATTATCATCAGTAGTGAGCAGGCTCTTAGTTATTCATCAGTAGTGGGCATGCTCTTATTTATTCATGAGCATTATCATCAGTAGTGAGCATGTTCTTATTTATTCATGAGCATTATCATCAGTAGTGAGCATACTCTTAGTTATTCATGAGTATTATCATCAGTAGTGAGCATTCTCTTATTTATTCATGAGTATTATTATCATCAGTAGTGAGCAGGCTCTTAGTTATTCATCAGTAGTGGGCATGCTCTTATTTATTCATGAGCATTATCATCAGTAGTGAGCAGGCTCTTATTTATTCATGAGTATTATCATCAGTAGTGAGCAGGCTCTTATTTATTCATGAGTATTATCATCAGTAGTGAGCATACTCTTAGTTATTCATGAGTATTATCATCAGTAGTGAGCATGCTCTTATTTATTCATGAGTATTATTATCATCAGTAGTGAGCATGCTCTTAGTTATTCATCAGTAGTTGGCATGCTCTTATTTATTCATGAGCATTATCATCAGTAGTGAGCATACTCTTATTTATTCATGAGTATTATCATCAGTAGTGGGCATGCTCTTAGTTATTCATCAGTAGTGAGCATACTCTTATTTATTCATGAGTATTATCATCAGTAGTTGGCATGCTCTTATTTATTCATGAGTATTATCATCAGTAGTGAGCATGCTCTTATTTATTCATGAGTATTATCATCAGTAGTGAGCATGCTCTTATTTATTCATGAGTATTATCATCAGTAGTGGGCATGCTCTTAGTTATTCATCAGTAGTGAGCATACTCTTATTTATTCATGAGTATTATCATCAGTAGTGAGCATGCTCTTATTTATTCATGAGTATTATCATCAGTAGTGAGCATGCTCTTATTTATTCATGAGTATTATCATCAGTAGTGAGCATGCTCTTAGTTATTCATGAGTATTATCATCAGTAGTGAGCATTCTCTTATTTATTCATGAGTATTATTATCATCAGTAGTGAGCATGCTCTTAGTTATTCATCAGTAGTGGGCATGCTCTTATTTATTCATGAGCATTATCATCAGTAGTGAGCAGGCTCTTATTTATTCATGAGTATTATCATCAGTAGTGAGCATGCTCTTATTTATTCATGAGTATTATTATCATCAGTAGTGAGCATGCTCTTAGTTATTCATCAGTAGTTGGCATGCTCTTATTTATTCATGAGTATTATCATCAGTAGTGAGCATGCTCTTATTTATTCATGAGTATTATCATCAGTAGTGAGCATGCTCTTATTTATTCATGAGTATTATCATCAGTAGTGGGCATGCTCTTAGTTATTCATCAGTAGTGAGCATACTCTTATTTATTCATGAGTATTATCATCAGTAGTGAGCATGCTCTTATTTATTCATGAGTATTATCATCAGTAGTGAGCATGCTCTTATTTATTCATGAGTATTATCATCAGTAGTGAGCATACTCTTAGTTATTCATGAGTATTATCATCAGTAGTGAGCATTCTCTTATTTATTCATGAGTATTATTATCATCAGTAGTGAGCAGGCTCTTAGTTATTCATCAGTAGTGGGCATGCTCTTATTTATTCATGAGCATTATCATCAGTAGTGAGCATACTCTTATTTATTCATGAGTATTATCATCAGTAGTGAGCAGGCTCTTATTTATTCATGAGTATTATCATCAGTAGTGAGCATACTCTTAGTTATTCATGAGTATTATCATCAGTAGTGAGCATGCTCTTATTTATTCATGAGTATTATTATCATCAGTAGTGAGCATGCTCTTAGTTATTCATCAGTAGTGGGCATGCTCTTATTTATTCATGAGCATTATCATCAGTAGTGAGCAGGCTCTTATTTATTCATGAGTATTATCATCAGTAGTAAGCATGCTCTTATTTATTCATGAGTATTATTATCATCAGTAGTGAGCATGCTCTTAGTTATTCATCAGTAGTTGGCATGCTCTTATTTATTCATGAGCATTATCATCAGTAGTGAGCATACTCTTAGTTATTTATCAGTAGTGAGCATTAGTGTTGAGCATTCCGATACCGCAAGTATCGGGTATCGGCCGATATTAGCGGTATCGGAATTCCGATACTTAATTCCGATACTTTTTTCATATCGGATTCCGGGATCGGAATCGGAATAGGAAGTTCCCATCATGCTATGAGCATGCTTGCTTTGATTAAGCCAATGGGAATCCTCCGAAGTGTGGGCACATCCTGTTAGGCATGTAGGCATGTTAACTATTGGCATGGCTGTGATTGGCTGCCGAAATGATGTCATGATGCACTATAAAAGCCACCGCAGCCGCCATTTCTGGTCACTCTGCTGTGAATTCAGTTAGGGACAGGCTGCTGTAGAAGACTGTGAGGGACAGTTAGAAATAGCGATTCCACCAAACATCTAGTGCTTTACCCAGGCTACATAAACCACCACTGTAGCCTTCTTTGCCCTAGCAGCAGTGTTCACAGCTGTCTGCAAGGGCTGTGTGAGTGCAGCTCACGCTGTGGAGTGGGTCCTGCAGCCACGTCAGGCTGTAGGCCACCCAGTGTGATCACTGCTGCCTCATACATCTTTTATTTTTTGAGCTGCATTTTTTACATAATTTCAATCTAGTGTGCTTCCATCCGTATCCATATACGTTGGTTGCAAACACTAGTAGTAGACAGCGGAGCCTTTCTGCAGCCTTTCAGTGCTAGTGTCCACTTTGCTGCACTGTTCACGGCTGTCTGAGAGGTCTCTGACTGTGTGTGAGTGCAGCTCACGCTGAGTAGTGTGTCCTGCAGCTATGTCTGGCTGTAGGACGCTCAGCGTGCGTCACTGCCTCACACATATTTTTATTTGAGTGCAGCTCATTTTTTCTTCTATTAGTGTGCATCCATCCGTCTCCATCTACGGTGGTTGCAAACACTATATAGGAGTACACAGCGGAGCCTTTCTGCAGCCTGTCAGTGCCAGTGCCCACTTAGCTGCACTGTTGACGGCTGTCTGAGAGGTCTCTGACTGTGTGTGAGTGCAGCTCACGCTGAGTAGAGTGTCCTGCAGCTACGTCTGGTTGTAGGACGCTCAACGTGCGTCACTGCCTCACACATATTTGTCTTTGAGTGCAGCTCATTTTTTCTTCTCCTATTAGTGTGCATCCATCCGTATCCATCAACATTGGTTGGTTGCAAACACTATATAGGAGTAGATAGAGGAGCCTTTTTTTCTGGCTTGTGCCCTGCCGGCGCAGCCAGATTAGTATTACCCAATTTTTTGGGAGCCTCATCTTTTGCATTGTAGGTTACCTGCCTGCATTGTAATAGCTCCAAAAAGTTGGTGATACTATCAGTTTCAATTCTTTGTTCACATACTTTGAGTTTGTTTCAAACAAAGAAACCACATAAAAAGTTCACCAAACACTACATTTTGAACTTGTGTAGGCCACATCAGCTCCTATTAAAGTCTAGTCCACACACACACACTTCATAAAATTAGTGTTTCTTGTACCTGTAACCAGCTGTTCAGGAATAAGCACACTAAGGCCCCCCTTTGTACTTTTTTGCCTATCTTAAGCAGTCTTGCAAGATGAAGAAGGCAGGGAGTAAGGCGCGGGGGCGTGGGCGTGGGCGTGGAGTTTCAGCAGGGAGAGGACGTGGGGATTCTGCAGGGAGAGGACGTGGGGATTCTACAGGTAGAGGACGTGGGGATTCTGGGCCTGCTGCGGGCACCAGTGGATCAGCATCCCCCAGTTTTAGCAGGCAACAGTCCTTTATGCGCAGCTTTGTAGGACCTCAACGTACCCCACTGCTGCGGGAGGAACAAATTGAAGCCGTTGTCGGATGGATGGCAGCTAACGCATCGACTTCAATTACTTCCGCATCCTCTCAGGGTCAGAGCACCGAAGAGCAACCATCTGTCTCTTCACCACCTGCCAAAGTGCCCAGGCAGTCAGAAAGACATGGACAGGAGCCATCACAGTCTCTACTTCTGTTCTCGGAATCTGTTGGCTTGGAAAGAGGGGGCCAGCCAAGCAGCATTCCTGAATGTGAAGAGGGAGTATGCAGTGATGCGCAACTTCTTTGTCCCTCTGAATCTGAAGAGGCGAGTGGGCCAGTGCCTATGGTCAGCACACCTCAGTACGCATCAGATGATGACGAGACTCAGTTGCCACTTTCTGGTGCGTACGGTGCTGGCGAGACAACCCCGGAGAACCAGCTGTTTGAAGAGGGGAGGGAAGATGATGAGGTCCTTGACCCATCATGGCGTGAGCAACAGGAAGGTGGTGGGAGCAGCTCTGAGGAAGAGATTCCCCTACCGGCCAAAACAGGAGGCAGAGGGAGGGGGAAGACTTGGTTGCCTGTACCCTCCACTTCGGCACCCGTTAGGAGCATTCCTCCTTCCAAAGGCAAACCGGGCGCTCACAAGAGTTGCAGTGCGTGGTCCTTTTTTGACACAGTTGCAGATGACATTTGCTTTGTCAAATGCAAGCTGTGTCATCAGAGAGTCAAAAGAGGGAGAAATGTCAGCAACCTCAATACCACAAATATGTGGAAACATGTGCGCACCAAGCACGAGTTGGAGTTGCAGAGACACCCTGAAGACGTAGGCCAACGTACAGCACCACCTACCACCTCTTCAGTTCGTGTTGGGCCCTCTTCCTCCAGCTCACACACTGCTGGTTCGGCTTCCTCACAGGATCGCCAAGGAAGAACCTCTGCCACTGTTGTCCGGAGACCCTGTCAGATTACACCCATAGCAGCACGTTCCCATCCATCACAGCCATCGGTAGCACAGGCATGGGATAAAAGGCGCCCTTACTCGGCAAACCATCCCCGAGCACAGTCTCTGAATGCTGGCATTGCCAAACTTCTGGCAGTTGAAATGCTGTCATTCAGGCTGGTGGACACTGACACCTTCCGGGACTTAATGGCATTGGCAGTCCCCCAATACAACGTGCCCAGCCGCTTTTATTTCAGCAGGCGAGCCGTCCCTGCCCTGCAGAAACATGTTGAGGGCAAAATAAAACATGCGCTACTAAACGCCGTTAGTAGCAAGGTCCACCTGACCACCGATGCGTGGACCAGTAACCATGGACAGGGACGATACCTTTCCCTCACTGCCCACTGGGTCAATGTTGTGGAGCCGGGTACCGATCTGGAGAGTGGCGCTGTACGTGTTCTTCCAACGCCACGGATTGCAGGACTCCAGTCTGTACACATAGACTCCTCCTCCTACTCAAGTTCCTCAGAAACAGCAGAGCAGGAGCCTGTTACGACCAATATGAGCACAGCCGTGGCCAAACGTCAACAGGCTGTACTCAAATTAATTTCTTTGGGGAATCGAAGCCACACAGCGCAGGAGCTCTGGAATGCTATCAAGCTGGAGAGCGATGTGTGGTTTGGGCCAGCGAATCTCCAGCCGGGCTTGGTAGTGTGTGACAATGGCCGAAATCTGGTGGCAGCTCTTGGCCTAGGCAACCTCACACACATCCCATGTCTGGCACATGTTCTTAACTTGGTCGTGCAGAGCTTTCTGAGGGACTATCCGGATCTTGCTGCACTGTTGCACAAGGTCCGCATAGAGTGCGCTCACTTGCGACGTTCCAGCACGGCAAGATCGCGCCTCGCTGCTCTGCAGCGACGATTTGGCCTTCCGGAACATCGCATCATATGTGACCTACCCACCCGGTGGAATTCAACGTTACATATGTTGGAGCGGTTGTGTGAGCAGCAGGCAGCAGTCATGGAGTACCAGCTGCATCAGGCGCAAACAAGTCGCACTGTGCGCCGTTCACACTTCAGCACCATTGAGTGGGCCTCTATGAAGGACATCTGCCTCGTTTTGCGTGCCTTCGATGAATCCACGCGGATGGCAAGTGCAGATGATGCACTAGTCAGCATGACTGTCCCCCTTATCTGCCTGCTTCAACAAACACTGCAAGCACTAAGGGATGAGGTTTCAGAAGAGGTGGAGGATGAGGAGTCCCAAATGCCATCTGCTTCTGGACAGTCTGCGCTACGTGTTTCCTCACAAAGGCCTAGGCAGGGGACACTTTGTGAGGAGGATGAGGAGGAGTCGATGGAGGAGGAAGACATCTCTCCAGAGGAGGGAGGTACACAAACCTCTACTCAGTATGTACAGCGAGGGTGGGGTGATGCAGAGCAGGCCGAGGTCACGCCTCAAACAGGGGACAGCGGTTCTTTGGCAGTTGGGAGTCTGCAGCACATGGTTGATTTCATGCTGCAGTGCCTGAGAAACGACCGCCGCATCGCCCACATTCTCGTCTCGGCTGATTATTGGGTGTACACCCTCCTAGATCCTCGCTACCGGGACAGCGTACAAAGGCTCATACCAACGTTGAACCGGGAGCGTAAAATGCGGGAGTACGAAGAGTCACTGGTGCAGTCCATAATGTTTTCCATTCCACCCGACAGCATTGTTGCTAGTGCTTTACAAAGCAGCTCTGTGCGTCGAGGCAGTGGAGGAAACTCTGCACAAAGAGGGAGCAGAGGCAGTGCCGCAGCACAAGGCAAGACCACTATGGCCCAAATGTGGCAACGTTTTGTGTGTCCACCACAATTGTCTACACCATCAGCGACGCCTCGAGTCAGCAGGAGGCAATGCTTCCGTCAGATGGTGTCAGACTACATGTCTTGCCCTGTCGCTGTACTCCCAGATGGCTCTTCCCCCTTCAAGTTTTGGGTCTCAAAGCTGGATACATGGCCAGAGCTTAGCCAGTATGCATTGGAGGTGCTGGCTTGCCCTGCTGCCAGTGTATTATCGGAACGTGTCTTTAGTGCCGCAGGTGGTGTACTAACAGACCGTCGCACGCGACTATCTTCCGATAATGTTGACCGGCTGACTTTTCTGAAAATGAACAAGGCCTGGATCTCCAAAGACTTTGCCATTCCTCTTACAGACTAAATTAGTGGTTGGCAACTGTATCCAGGTCTGCTGGTGTGTTCATTTTTCTACCACCTGAACTATAATCCCTGTGCTTCAACACAGCCAGTTGTCGCTCAGATGTGTCGTCTGCACAGAGAAACACACTAGCTCCTGTGTTAGTGGGGTTCAGTAATGCCAGCTGATCCCCTGCTGTGTGGACGGCAGAGTCACCAGCTCCATCAACATTCAAACCACTACTGATTTTTAACCGTGCCCAACTTAGGTCTCTGGCTCCACTGTCTCTACTATTTCCCCTGACCTCCAACCCCGCCATCTACATCTCTGAAGTGGCGTCAGCACAATCTACACTTGTTCCTGTGTTCCTGTGGCTCAGTCCCATCAGTTTATCCCCTGATGTGTGTCCGGCAAGGTCTCCTGCTCTGTCCACATTCCCATAACCAGTAGTGGGAATGAGGACAGAGCTGGCGAACTTGCCGGACAAACATCAGGGGATCAACTGACGGGACTGAGCACCAGTAACACAGGAACAAGTGTAGATTGTGCTGACGCCACTTCAGAGATGTAGCTGGCGGGGTTGGAGGCCAGGGTAAATAGTAGAGACAGTGGAGCCAGAGGCCTAAGTGGAGCATGGTTAGAATCAGTAGTAGTCCACAACCTCCATAAAAACCGCTGCCCATTGGCCTCTGCATGCGGCATGCGTAATCCTGGGCTCCAACAGCGTCAGTTGGTGTTCAGAAGTGTCGTCTCCACAGAGCCAAACACATTCGTTCAAGTGTTAGTGGGTTTCAGCACTGCCAGCTGTTCCCCTGCTGTGGAGATGGCAAGTCTCATGCTGCCTTCACCTGCCAAAATCCAGTAGGCCCCAGCCTGCTCCTCGCCTAATCCTGGGCTCCAACAGCGTCAGTTGGTGTTCAGAAGTGTCGTCTCCACAGAGCCAAACACATTCGTTCAAGTGTTAGTGGGGTTCAGCACTGCCAGCTGTTCCCCTGCTGTGGAGATGGCAAGTCTCCTGCTGCCTTCACCTGCCAAAATCCAGTAGGCCCCAGCCTGCTCCTCGCCTAATCCTGGGCTCCAACAGCGTCAGTTGGTGTTCAGAAGTGTCGTCTCCACAGAGCCAAACACATTCGTTCAAGTGTTAGTGGGGTTCAGCACTGCCAGCTGTTCCCCTGCTGTGGAGATGGCAAGTCTCCTGCTGCCTTCACCTGCCAAAATCCAGTAGGCCCCAGCCTGCTCCTCGCCTAATCCTGGGCTCCAACAGCGTCAGTTGGTGTTCAGAAGTGTCGTCTCCACAGAGCCAAACACATTCGTTCAAGTGTTAGTGGGTTTCAGCACTGCCAGCTGTTCCCCTGCTGTGGAGATGGCAAGTCTCCTGCTGCCTTCACCTGCCAAAATCCAGTAGGCCCCAGCCTGCTCCTCACCTAATCCTGGGCTCCAACAGCGTCAGTTGATGTTCAGAAGTGTCGTCTCCACAGAGCCAAACACATTCGTTCAAGTGTTAGTGGGGTTCAGCACTGCCAGCTGTTCCCCTGCTGTGGAGATGGCAGTCTCTCCTGCTGTCTCCGCATTACAAAGACAGTAGGCCTCTGCCTACACCCTCCTATTTCCTGGGCTTCAACACAGCCAGTTGTAGTTCGGAAGTGCCGTCCACACGGAAAGAGACACTTGCTCCCGTGTCTCAGTGTGGTTCAGTAACGTCAGCTGATCCCCTGCTGTGTGGATGGCAGTCTCTCCTGCTGTCTCCGCATTACAAAGACAGTAGGCCTCTGCCTACACCCTCCTATTTCCTGGGCTTCAACACAGCCAGTTGTAGCTCGGAAGTGCCGTCCACACGGAAAGAGACACTTGCTCCCGTGTCTCAGTGGGGTTCAGTAACGTCAGCTGATCCCCTGCTGTGTGGATGGCAGTCTCTCCTGCTGTCACCTCATTCAAAATACAGTAGGCCACTGCCTACACCCTCCTATGTCCTGGGCTTCAACACAGCCAGTTGTAGTTCGGAAGTGCCGTCCACACGGAAAGAGATACTTGCTCCCGTGTCTCAGTGGGGTTCAGTAACGTCAGCTGATCCCCTGCTGTGTGGATGGCAGTCTCTCCTGCTGTCACCTCATTCAAAATACAGTAGCCCTCTGCCTACACCCTCCTATTTCCTGGGCTTCAACACAGCCAGTTGTAGCTCGGAAGTGCCGTCCACACGGAAAGAGACACTTGCTCCCGTGTCTCAGTGGGGTTCAGTAACGTCAGCTGATCCCCTGCTGTGTGGATGGCAGTCTCTCCTGCTGTCTCCGCATTACAAAGACAGTAGGCCTCTGCCTACACCCTCCTATTTCCTGGGCTTCAACACAGCCAGTTGTAGTTCGGAAGTGCCGTCCACACGGAAAGAGATACTTGCTCCCGTGTCTCAGTGGGGTTCAGTAACGTCAGCTGATCCCCTGCTGTGTGGATGGCAGTCTCTCCTGCTGTCACCTCATTCAAAATACAGTAGGCCTCTGCCTACACCCTCCTATTTCCTGGGCTTCAACACAGCCAGTTGTAGCTCGGAAGTGCCGTCCACACGGAAAGAGACACTTGCTCCCGTGTCTCAGTGGGGTTCAGTAACGTCAGCTGATCCCCTGCTGTGTGGATGGCAGTCTCTCCTGCTGTCTCCGCATTACAAAGACAGTAGGCCTCTGCCTACACCCTCCTATTTCCTGGGCTTCAACACAGCCAGTTGTAGTTCGGAAGTGCCGTCCACACGGAAAGAGACACTTGCTCCCGTGTCTCAGTGGGGTTCAGTAACGTCAGCTGATCCCCTGCTGTGTGGATGGCAGTCTCTCCTGCTGTCTCCGCATTACAAAGACAGTAGGCCTCTGCCTACACCCTCCTATTTCCTGGGCTTCAACACAGCCAGTTGTAGCTCGGAAGTGCCGTCCACACGGAAAGAGACACTTGCTCCCGTGTCTCAGTGGGGTTCAGTAACGTCAGCTGATCCCCTGCTGTGTGGATGGCAGTCTCTCCTGCTGTCTCCGCATTACAAAGACAGTAGGCCTCTGCCTACACCCTCCTATTTCCTGGGCTTCAACACAGCCAGTTGTAGTTCGGAAGTGCCGTCCACACAGAAAGAGACACTTGCTCCCGTGTCTCAGTGGGGTTCAGTAACGTCAGCTGATCCCCTGCTGTGTGGATGGCAGTCTCTCCTGCTGTCTCCGCATTACAAAGACAGTAGGCCTCTGCCTACACCCTCCTATTTCCTGGGCTTCAACACAGCCAGTTGTAGTTCGGAAGTGCCGTCCACACGGAAAGAGACACTTGCTCCCGTGTCTCAGTGGGGTTCAGTAACGTCAGCTGATCCCCTGCTGTGTGGATGGCAGTCTCTCCTGCTGTCTCCGCATTACAAAGACAGTAGGCCTCTGCCTACACCCTCCTATTTCCTGGGCTTCAACACAGCCAGTTGTAGTTCGGAAGTGCCGTCCACACGGAAAGAGACACTTGCTCCCATGTCTCAGTGGGGTTCAGTAATGTCAGCTGATCCCCTGCTGTGTGGATGGCAGTCTCTCCTGCTGTCTCCGCATTACAAAGACAGTATTCCTCTGCCTACACCCTCCTATTTCCTGGGCTTCAACACAGCCAGTTGTAGCTCGGAAGTGCCGTCCACACGGAAAGAGACACTTGCTCCCGTGTCTCAGTGGGGTTCAGTAACGTCAGCTGATCCCCTGCTGTGTGGATGGCAGTCTCTCCTGCTGTCTCCGCATTACAAAGACAGTAGGCCTCTGCCTACACCCTCCTATTTCCTGGGCTTCAACACAGCCAGTTGTAGTTCGGAAGTGCCGTCCACACGGAAAGAGACACTTGCTCCCGTGTCTCAGTGGGGTTCAGTAACGTCAGCTGATCCCCTGCTGTGTGGATGGCAGTCTCTCCTGCTGTCTCCGCATTACAAAGACAGTAGGCCTCTGCCTACACCCTCCTATTTCCTGGGCTTCAACACAGCCAGTTGTAGTTCGGAAGTGCCGTCCACACGGAAAGAGACACTTGCTCCCGTGTCTCAGTGGGGTTCAGTAACGTCAGCTGATCCCCTGCTGTGTGGATGGCAGTCTCTCCTGCTGTCACCTCATTCAAAATACAGTAGGCCACTGCCTACACCCTCCTATGTCCTGGGCTTCAACACAGCCAGTTGTAGTTCGGAAGTGCCGTCCACACGGAAAGAGATACTTGCTCCCGTGTCTCAGTGGGGTTCAGTAACGTCAGCTGATCCCCTGCTGTGTGGATGGCAGTCTCTCCTGCTGTCACCTCATTCAAAATACAGTAGCCCTCTGCCTACACCCTCCTATTTCCTGGGCTTCAACACAGCCAGTTGTAGCTCGGAAGTGCCGTCCACACGGAAAGAGACACTTGCTCCCGTGTCTCAGTGGGGTTCAGTAACGTCAGCTGATCCCCTGCTGTGTGGATGGCAGTCTCTCCTGCTGTCTCCGCATTACAAAGACAGTAGGCCTCTGCCTACACCCTCCTATTTCCTGGGCTTCAACACAGCCAGTTGTAGTTCGGAAGTGCCGTCCACACGGAAAGAGACACTTGCTCCCGTGTCTCAGTGGGGTTCAGTAACGTCAGCTGATCCCCTGCTTTGTGGATGGCAGTCTCTCCTGCTGTCACCTCATTCAAAATACAGTAGGCCTCTGCCTACACCCTCCTATTTCCTGGGCTTCAACACAGCCAGTTGTAGTTCGGAAGTGCCGTCCACACGGAAAGAGACACTTGCTCCCGTGTCTCAGTGGGGTTCAGTAACGTCAGCTGATCCCCTGCTTTGTGGATGGCAGTCTCTCCTGCTGTCACCTCATTCAAAATACAGTAGGCCTCTGCCTACACCCTCCTATTTCCTGGGCTTCAACACAACCAGTTGTAGTTCGGAAGTGCCGTCCACACGGAAAGAGACACTTGCTCCCGTGTCTCAGTGGGGTTCAGTAACGTCAGCTGATCCCCTGCTTTGTGGATGGCAGTCTCTCCTGCTGTCACCTCATTCTAAATACAGTAGGCCTCTGCCTACACCCTCCTATTTCCTGGGCTTCAACACAGCCAGTTGTAGTTCGGAAGTGCCGTCCACACGGAAAGAGACACTTGCTCCCGTGTCTCAGTGGGGTTCAGTAACGTCAGCTAATCCCCTGCTTTGTGGATGGCAGTCTCTCCTGCTGTCACCTCATTCAAAATACAGTAGGCCTCTGCCTACACCCTCCTATTTCCTGGGCTTCAACACAGCTAGTTGTAGCTCGGAAGTGCCGTCCACACGGAAAGAGACACTTGCTCCCGTGTCTCAGTGGGGTTCAGTAACGTCAGCTGATCCCCTGCTGTGTAGATGGCAAAGTCTCCTGCTGCCTACACAGTCATACCACTACTGATTTTTAACCGTGCTCCAATTAGGCCTGTGGCTCCACTGTCTCTCGTATTTCCCCTGTCCTCCAACCCTGCCAGTTACAGCTCCGAAGTGGCGTCTGCACAATCCACACTTGTTCCTGTGTTACAGGTGTTCAGTCTGGTCAGTTAATCCCCTGATGTGTGTCCGGCAATGTCGCCTGCTCTGTCCACATTCCCATAATGGGAATGTGGACAGAGCAGGCGACATTGCCGGACACACATCAGGGGATTAACTGACCGGACTGAACACCTGTAACACAGGAACAAGTGTGGATTGTGCAGACGCCACTTCGGAGCTGTAACTGGCGGGGTTGGAGGACAGCTGAAATACGAAAATCAGTGAAGCGGCTTCACTGATTTTCGTATTTCCCCTGTCCTCCAACCCCGCCAGTTACAGCTCCAAAGTGGCGTCTGCACAATCCACACTTGTTCCTGTGTTACAGGTGTTCAGTCCGGTCAGTTAATCCCCTGATGTGTGTCCGGCAATGTCGCCTGCTCTGTCCACATTCCCATAATGGGAATGTGGACAGAGCAGGCGACATTGCCGGACACACATCAGGGGATTAACTGACCGGACTGAACACCTGTAACACAGGAACAAGTGTGGATTGTGCAGACGCCACTTCGGAGCTGTAACTGGCGGGGTTGGAGGACAGGGGAAATACGAAAATCAGTGAAGCCACAGGCCTAAGTGGAGCTTGGTTCAAATTAGTAGTCTACAACCGATCTTAAAATTTCTTCAATGCAGCCTCAGCCTGCTCCGTGCTTGTCCCTGGGCTTCAACACAGCCAGTTGTTGCTCGGAAGTGCCGTCTTCACAGAGTAAAACACTAGCTCCTGTGTTTGTGGGGTTCAGTAACGTCAGCTGTTCCCCTGCTGTTTTGATGGCAATCTGTCCTGCTGCCTCCAAATTGACAGCACATCAGGCCTCAGCCTGCTAAGTGCTTGTCCTGGGCTCCAACATCGCCAGTTGCTGCTCATAACTGACTTTGGCACGGGTACTCCCTCCTGCCCAGCTTGGTTCCAGCCCTGCCTGCTGTTTCTGGGAAGTGTCAATGTCAGTTTGCCACCCCAAGTTGCCATGTCGTGTTGCGGTTGGGTTAGCCGAGGCTAGGGTGCCAGCAGTTTAGGTGCTTCCTATGTGGACTGCGGGTTCTGGTAAGAAAGGCTTGTTCCATAGTGCCAGTAGGACAAGCACCCCCTGTAGGACTGTGTGATTCGGTAACTGCGGCCAGCTTGCGGCATGCCAACTTTGCTTTTCAGGGGTAACTTCTGCTACCCCTCCGGGTTCCAGCACCGTCAGCTGGTTCTCGTCAGAGCCTTTGGCCTAGGTGCCTCCATCTCGGTATCCGAGTTCCGGCAACGTCTGCTGGTCCTTGGTAGTGCTTTGTAGCACAGGTACCTCCTGCTTAGTAACCGGGTTCCAGCACCGTCAGCTGGTCCTCGGTTGTGCCATTGGCTCTTATTCCTTCTGCTGCCCCTCCGGGTGCCAGCACTGTCAGCTGGTCCTCGCTATTTCCATTTGCTCTTGCAGCTTATGCTACCCCTCCGGGTTCCTGCACCGTCAGCTGGTTCTCGTCAGAGCCTTTGGCCTAGGTGCCTCCATCTCGGTATCCGAGTTCCGGCAACGTCTGCTGGTCCTTGGTAGTGCTTTGTAGCACAGGTACCTCCTGCTTAGTAACCGGGTTCCAGCACCGTCAGCTGGTCCTTGGTTGTGCCATTGGCTCTTATTCCTTCTGCTGCCCCTCCGGGTGCCAGCACTGTCAGATGGTCCTCGCTATTTCCATTTGCTCTTGCAGCTTATGCTACCCCTCCGGGTTCCAGCACCGTCAGCTGGTTCTCGTCAGAGCCTTTGGCCTAGGTGCCTCCATCTCGGTATCCGAGTTCCGGCAACGTCTGCTGGTCCTTGGTAGTGCTTTGTAGCACAGGTACCTCCTGCTTAGTAACCGGGTTCCAGCACCGTCAGCTGCTCCTCGGTAGTGCCATTGGCTCTTGTTCCTTCTGCTGCCCCTCCCGGTGCCAGTACTGTCAGCTGGTTCAAGAGGACAAAGAACAGGAAGACAACCACCAAGATGCAGAACAACAAGAGAGAGAAGACAAAGAAGCATAAAAAAAACAAAGCAGAAGAACATTAAGCATAAGACTAATACTCTGAGCAAATGATATTATCTTATTTATAAGCAGAAGAAGACTAAGCAGTGTATGGGGGTGAGTCCGTTCCTCCTCGTGGTGCCCCTGGAAAAGGCCTGCTGCTGCAGGCCAAACTGAACGCGGACAAATCCTGTTGTAAATCTTTTGTGACAGGCAGAACGGAAGGTGTAAACTTCTAACTTTTCCAGATAACAACTACAGGAATGCCTGACACAAACAAGAATATGATGAAGAAGAATAGGAAGAAGATGAAGAAGTTGAATATGTAGAATAATAATTGTTGAATAAGAAGAATATGAAGAATGTAAGAAAAGGAAGAAGAAGAAGAAGAATGTAAAAAAAGGAAGTAGAAGAATTTAAAAAAGGAAGAAGAAGAAGAATGTAAAAAAAGGAATAAGAAGAAGAATGTAAAAAAAGGAAGAAGAAGAAGAATGTAAAAAAAGGAAGAAGAAGAAGAAGAAGAATGTAAAAAAAGGAATAAGAAGAAGAAGAAGGTAAAAAAAGGAAGAAGAATAAGAAAGAAGAAGAAAGAAGAAAGAAGAAGAAGACATACATGTCTGGCAAAATATAAATGAGGCTAACATAGTCAATATCTTTGTAACTCCTAACATCTTTAAAAAAAAAGTTTAATTCCTGCTATTCCATTTGATTGGGCTAAACCTCTATGGCTTTACTGTCTCCTCCACCTCCCACAATACATTCTACATTATTCTTAGTTGTTTTTCTTCATGTAGAATTAACCTACAAGGAAAGAAAGGGTTTTTTTTAATTCCGATATTTTGGCCCCATTGACTTGCATTGGTTCCCGGTATCGGAATCGGCGATACCGATACTTTTTTTTAAGATCGGCCGATCCATTCCGATCCGATATTTTCAAGTATCGGCTGGTATCGCTCAACTCTAGTGAGCATGCTATTATTTATTCATGAGCATTATCATCAGTAGTGAGCATGCTCTTATTTATTCATGAGTATTATTATCATCAGTAGTGAGCATGCTCTTAGTTATTCATCAGTAGTTGGCATGCTCTTATTTATTCATGAGCATTATCATCAGTAGTGAGCATGCTCTTAGTTATTTATCAGTAGTGAGCATGCTCTTAGTTATTCATGAACATGGTCATCAGTAAAGAGCATTCTCTTAATTATTCATGAAGTTATTACCAACTAGTGAGCATGCTCCTAGTTTTTCATATATCAAGGTCAACAGATCGAAATATTGTAGATACATAAATGGTCTAAACATCATAAAGTAAGAAATAGAAGTGGTTGCAATATTTCTAGATATAACAGGTCTGAATTCACCATTTGTCACAATGTTTTATCTGTTTTATTCCATGGGGCTACAGATGAGCCCATTGGGTGGACTATCACCGTGAGCTGAATAAATACTTAAATGACAAAAACTCAGCTACAATTTATTGAGTGAAATGCTGGTGAGCAGGTATATACACCACCCAGGAATGCAACCATTGACCTGATTTATGGTTTATTTGCTTTATGTCCTGCTTCTCATTCCCGATCTCACACTCTCCCAGTTATACATAAGGTATGCGCTCTTCTCCTTCCTCCCTTTCCCATGCACTCACACACATATGTTCCCATTAAAATATCGTTCTGAACGTCTTCGAGGGCCACCGTATGAAATACATTCATTGTTTCATCATCTCGACATCTTGATTGCAGTATAATTGAAATGAAATGTTATATCTTGCCAAGAAACCTACAATAGAGATAGTCTGCGTGGAGCCCAGCATTGGAAAGTAGCGAGTGGCGGGTTCCCAACCCAAAGAGTGTTATTATGTATTAACTGGAACAGGATTTACTAGAAACCAAATCTAAAGGTTAAATTCCAAATATCCAAAGGGGAATACAATGATAAAAATCCTATATTTTATATTACATTGAAGTGGAAAGCTCCTAATATGTCTCATCGTACAGAATGACTCATTGACTTTATGTGTGAGAAAATATTGACTTTCTATGCCAAAGAATATGAAATAAAGGCCTGAACCAAGCTCCTCTGCGACCAGGTGGTGGCTGATCATGCAGGATCGCTCTTAATATAACATTGGTCTAATCAGAATTGCACAGTGTTAAAGGGGTTGTCCACTTTACCTCTATGATAGAACATGTGTCGGGGGAAATGATTTTGTGGCATTTACTAATATATAAGAATTTCAGGTTCTCATCCTTCATCACAGACTAATATGCAAGTATTACAGGTTCTCCTCCTCCATGTATCTCAAGATTTTGCAAACAATCTCCTTTCCTCAGTAAGGGCATTGAAGATGGTCGTGACTGGGGTCTTCCAGCATGACAATGACCCATAACACACAGCCAGGACAACTAAGGCGTGGACCCTAAGAAACATTTCAAGGTCCTGGAGTGTCTTAGCCAGTATCCAAACTTGAACACAATAGAAAATCTTTGGTGGGAGCTGAAACTCAATGTTGCCCAGTGACAGCCCTGAAACCTGAAAGATCTGGAGAAGATCTGTATGGAGGAGTGGGCCAAAATCCCTGTCGCAGTGTGTGCAACCTTGGTCAAGAACTACAGGAAACGTCTGACCTCTGTAATTGCAAACAAAGGTTTCTGTACCAAATATTAAGTTCCGTTTTTTATTGTATAAAATTCTTATTTCTTGCAATAAAATGCAAAGTAATTATGTTAAAATCATACAATGTGATTTTCTGCTTTTTATTTTTGATTCCGTCTCTCACAGATTAAATGTACCGACGATAAACCTTACAGATCTCTCCATTCTTTGTAGGTGGGAAAACTTGCAAAATCCGCAGTGTATCAAATACTTATTATCCCCGCTGTATAGACTTGTACACCCAGCCCGCATCTTTCCCCACTCATGACACCAGACTTAATCAGCCATCATGTGTTTTTAACAGTCGCGGGTGGATTGGAGCTCCGTCAGCGGCTGCTAACCTGGTAAAGCCAACTTTTTATCAATGGCATATAATACTGCCCGTGACGTGATCGTGGGGCGCCGATGTGTTGCCATCACAGCCCGGAGTCTGCTGATGACTTCAGTGCCTGTCATTACAATCCTCCTGTGAAAGCCAGCCAGAGGCCGGCATTCATAGTAGATCATGATTTTCTCTATATATAGCACAAGCGATCAGATGATCACAGCTTCAAGTCCACTAAAGGAACTAACAAATACAGGGAAAAAAAAAACATGAACATAATAAAAAAAAATCACTAAAGTTCAAATCACTCCCTATTAAAAATTAAAGAAAAAATGAATTTTAAAAAATACATACATATTTGGTATTGCTGAGTTCTTAAAAGTCTGATCTATCAAAATATAAAATAAAGTAATCATATCACTAAACGGTGTAATGAGAAAAAGAAATAAAAATGCCAGAAATAGGTTTTTATGCCATCACAACATTGCAATAATATGCAATAAGAGGCTACCAAAACATTGCACAGTTGTGCTCAAACGTTTTCATACCCCGGCAGAATTTTTGCTCTCTTGGCCTTTTTTCAGAGAATATGAATGAGAACACCAAAACCTTTTATCCACTCATGGTTAGTACTTGGGTGAAGTCATTTATTGTCAAACTAATGTGTTTTCTCTTTTTAAACCATAATAACAACCCAAAACATCCAAATGACCCTGATCAAAAGTTGACATACTCTGGTGATTTTGGCCTGATAACATGCACAGAAGTTGACACAAATGGGTTTGAATGGCTACTAAAGGTAACACCCTCACCTGTGACCTGTTTGCTTGTAATCAGTGTGTCTGCATAAAAGCTGAGTTATGTTTCTGGGATCCAAACAGACTCTTGCATCATTCATCCAGCCACTGACATTTCTGGATTGTGAGTCATGGGGAAAGGAAAAGAATTGTCAGCGGATCTACGGTAAAAGATAGTTGAACTATATGAACTGTATAAAACAGGAAAGGGCATTCAAACTGTGAATAACAAATGGAAAATCAGGGGCTCTGTAAAAACAAAACCACGGTCAGGTAGACCAACAAAAATGTAATCCACAACTGCCAGGAAATTGTTCAGGATGCAAATAAAAGTCCACAAATAAAATACAGGACACTCTGAAAACTAGCGGTGTGGCTGTTTCAAGATGCACAATAAGGAGGCACTGGAAGTTAAATGGGCTGCATAGTCGAGTCGAGTTGCCAGATGAAAGCCATTACTGCACAAATGCCACAAAGTATCTCACCTACAATGCACAAAACATCACAGAGACAAGCTTCAAAACTTCTGGAACAAGGTAATTTGGAGTGATGATAACAAAATTGAACTTTTTGGCCACAACCATAAACGTTACATTTGGAGTGAGGTCAACAAGGCCTATGATGCAAGGAACACCATTCCTACTGTAAAGCACGGAGGTGGATCGCTGATATTTTGGGGATGTGTGAGCTACAAAGGCACAGGAAACTTGGTCAAAGTTGAAGGAAAGATGAATGCAGCACGTTATCAGCAAATACTGGAGGCAAATTTGCAATCATCAGCCCAGAAGCTGCGCATGGGACGTACTTGGACGCTCCAACATGACAATGATCCAAAACACAAGGCCAAGTTGAACTTTCATTGGCTACAGCAAAACAAAGTGAAAGTTCTGGAGTGGTCATCTCAGTTTCCTGACCTCAATATCAATGAGCCACTCAGGGGAGATCTCAAGCATGCAGTTCATGCTAGACAGCCCAGGAATTTACAGGAACTGTAGGCTTTTGGCCAAGAAGAGTGGGCAGCTTTACCATCTGAAAAAAATGAAGAATCTGATCCACAACTACCACAAAAGACTTCAAGCTGTCATTGATGTTAGAGGGGGCAATACACAGTATTAATAAATGAGGTATGTAAACTTTTGATCAGGGTATTTGGATTTTTGGGTTGTCATTATGATTTAAAAAGAGAAAACACAGTAGTTTGACAATAAATGGCTTCACTCAACCACTAACCATGTGAAGAGAAAAAGTTTTGGTGTTATCATTCATATTCTCTGAAAAAAAGGCCAAGAAAGCAAAAAATCTGCCGGAGTGTGAAAACTTTTGAGCACAACTGTATCTACCCCAAAATAGTATCAGTAAAAATATCTCCTCAGGGAGCAAAAAAAGAAACCTTCATACAGCCCCAGATCCCAAAAAATGAAAATGTTACAGCACTTGGAAAATGGCGACTGTTGTGAACTCATTTTCTGGTCTGCCTCTGGTTTCTGGTGAGGGAACTGTTTGTGCTGACAGAGGAGTTGTGAGTTCTCTTTCCGGGCTCCCTCTAGTGGTGGCAGGAGGTAATTAAGCTGATCTAATTAACAGAGACCTGCCATCTGATAATGAGGACAACGATTGGACATCTGGAGTCTCAGACTGGATTTAAGACAGCTGACTCCCTATTTCCATGCTGGTGATTTTTTCCTGCTTCCTGAGGTATTGGTTTCCAGCTCAGTTCCTGTCTTCTCAAGCTAAGTTTTCTCTGCTAATGTTCACATTTGATTTGGTTTTGTCTATTCAGTTTTTGTGTGGTCAGCCAGCCCCGGCTGGGGCTGTGCTGAATTTCCACTCTTATACTACTGTATGTAACATAGTAACATAGTTTTGAAGGCTGAAGGAAGACCTTATGTCCATCTAGTTCAGCCTATTTTTAGTGCAGCTGTTCTGCATTGTTGATCCTGGGGAAGGCAAAAAACCCACAGAGTAGAAGCCAATTTTCTCCATAGGGAAAAAAATTCCTTCCCCTAAGCTGGGTCAGCCATCTACCTATAATATTATGTTATTCGTAACCTTTTATACTGTTACTCACAAGAAAAGCATCCATTCCTTTCTTAAATTCATTCAGTGAGTTGGCCATCACCACTTCCTCAGGAAGAGAATTCCAGAGCCTCACTGCTCTTACCGTGAAGAACCCTCTTCTATCCTGGTGCAGAAATTGTCTTTCCTCCAAACGAAGAGAATGCCCCCTTGTTCTTGTCACAGTCCTTGGTACAAACAGTTCATTGGAGAGATCTCTGTATTGCCCTCTGATATACTTGTACATATATATTAGGTCTCCCCTAAGTCTTCTCTTTTCTAGAGTAAATAGACCTAATTTTGATAACCTTTCTGGGTATTGTAGTGAACCAACTCCATTTATCATTTTAGTAGCCCGCCTTTGAACTCTTTCAAGTTCAGTAATGTCTTTCTTGAGCACCGGCGTCCAAAATTGCACACAATACTCCAAGTGTGGTCTGACGAGTGATTTGTACAGAGGGAGAATTATGTTTTCATCTTGTGTCCCCAGACCTCTTCTAATGCATCCCATGACCCTATTTGCTTTGGTGGCAGCTGCCTGACACTGGGAACTCCAATTTAGCTTCTTATTGACTAAGATACCTAAGTCTTTTTCCATGTCTGATTTCCCCAGCAGTTTCCCATTTAGTAAGTAATTGTAGCATCTGTTTCTCCTTCCCATGTGCATAACCTTACACTTATCTGTGTTAAAACTCATTTGCCATTTTTCAGCCCAATTCTCCAATTTACGCAAATCTGTCTGTAGTTGCAAACTGTCCTCCTTTGTGTTAACTACCTTATATAGTTTTGTATCATCTGCAAACACTGATATTTTACTGTGTAAGCCATCCACTAGATCATTAATAAATATATTAAATAGTAGGGGGCCCAATACAGAACCCTGTGGTACCCCACTAGTAACCCTGGCCCAATCTGAGTATGCCCCATTAATAACCACTCTTTGTTTTCTATCACTACACACATTTTCCCCTAGCCCAAAGTTTCTCATCTTACTTACCAATCTTTTATGTGGGACAGTGTCTAATGCTTTAGAGAAGTCGAGATAAATGACATCCAATGATTCTCCTTGGTCCATTTGAGAGCTTACATCCTAATAGAAGCTGATCAGGTTAGTTTGACAGGAGCGATCCTTCATAAATCCGTGTTGATATGGAGTTAAACATTTATTAACATTGAGATATTCCATAATGGTATCCCTTAGAAACCCACAACAGATGTTAAGCTTACCGGCCTATAGTTTCCAGGTTCCCTTTTAGACCCCTTTTTGAATATTGGTACCACATTTGCTTGCCGCCAATTAAAAGGAACAGACCCTGTTTTCATAGAGTCTTTAAATATAAGGAATAGAGGCCTGTCTATCACATTACTTAACTCCCTTAAAACCCGAGGGTGAATGCCATCAGGGCCTGGTGATTTGTCAATTTTAATCTTACTGATGCGGTTCTGCATTTCTTCCTGGGTTAGGCAGGTAATACTTAATGGGGAGTTTACATTATCACTCTGCATTTCCCCTGGCAAATCCTTTTCCTGTGTGAACACAGTTGAGAAAAACGTATTTAAAACATTTGCTTTTCCCACATCGCTCTCTATGATTTCACCCTCATTGTTCTTTAAAGGACCGACACTATCAATTTTAATCATTTTACTGTTTATATAATTAAAGAATAGTTTGGGGTTTGTTTTACTTTCCTTAGCAATGAGTCTCTCAGTTTCCACTTTTGCTAAATGTATTTGTTTTTTACACATTTTATTTTTTTCTCTATAACTTTTTAATGCTTCTTCATTGCCTTCTTGTTTTAGCTTCCTAAATGCCTTGTTCTTTTTATTTATTGCCCTTTTTACATCCTTATTTAGCCACATTGGTGTTCTCCTGTTCCTAGCCCTTTTATTTCTGTACGGTATGGCTAGCTCGCAGTGGGTGTGTAAAACTGATTTAAATATTTCCTATTTATTTTCTGTACTCCTATTTTTGAGGACATTGTCCCAATCAATTCGGCGAAGGTCCTCTCTAAGCTGATCAAACTTTGCTTTCCTGAAATTCAGCGTTTTTGTAACCCCCTTCCAGGGCACCTTACTGAAGGACAAGTCGAATTGTATTATATTGTGGTCAGTATTCCCTAGGTGCCCATCGACTCGTAGTTCTGTTATTCTAACTGGCCTGTTGCTTAAAATTAAGTCCAGAAGGGCTGTCCCTCTAGTTGGGCCCTGCACAAGTTGTGACAGATAATTATCCTTGGTCACTGACAGAAATTGGTTTCCTTTCTGAGATACGCAGGTTTCAGTTCCCCAGTCTATGTCGGGGTAAGTTGAAGTCCCCCATAATAATCACCTCATTGTGATTTGCTGCTTTGTCTGTTTGTTTCAATAATACATTTTCAGTGGTTTCTGTTATATTTGGTGGCTTATAACAAACCCCTATGAGGATTTTATTACTTTTCCCTCCTTGTATCTCCACCCATAGAGACTCCACCTCTTCATTTCCCTCTTGTATATCTTCTCTTAGTGTGGACTTCAAAGTGGACTTTATATATAGACAGACTCCACCCCCTTTCCTTTTTTTACGATCCCTCCTAAGCAAATCATATCCTTGCAAGCTAGCCGCCCAGTCATAGCTGTCGTCTAACCATGTCTCAGTTATTCCTACTATGTTGTATTTTTCCTCATACATTACCAACTCCAGATCTTCAATCTTATTGGTCAGGCTTCTTGCGTTGGTCAGCATGCAGGAAAGAAGTTTTGCTTCCTTTTTCTTAGCTTCCTTCTGAGTACCCTGTCTTGGGTCCTCTTTACCTCACCCAGTATCCTTGATTAGTTTGTCCTTCTGCTGCATGTTCTTGTCTGAGGTTTTCCCTCCCATCCCCTCTTCTTCTAGTTTAAAGCCCTCCTGATGAGTGTGCAAGTCTTCTGGCGAATGTGTGTTTCCCAGGTTTTGTGAGGTGTATCCCATCTCTTGCGAGAAGTCCATCGTAGAGGTAATTCACACCATGGTCTAAGAATGCAAATCCTTGCTGCCTGCACCACCGTCGTAGCCAGTTGTTCACCTCTAGTATCCTATTCCATCTTCTGATGCCATGACCATCAACTGGGAGGATTGATGAGAAAACAACCTGTACGTTCCGTTCCTTTATTTTCTTCCCCAGAATTTCAAAGTCTTCGCAGATAGTTGGTAGGTCATTTCTTGCCGTGTCGTTTGTGCCTACATGTATCAGTAGGAAAGGGTAGTCGTCCTTGGATTTGAGGATAGTTGGTATCCTGTTGGCCACATCCTTGATTTTTGCTCCTGGGAGGCAGCATACTTCTCGTGTGGTTATGTCCGGCCTGCAGATAGTTGCCACCGTGCCTCTTAGTAGTGAGTCGCTCATAACTACCACTCTTCTTTTCTTTCTGGACGCACTGCTTGTTGCTCGTGAGTGTTTTTGAGTGTCATTTGTTTCCGCTTTTGTTGACAGAGTAACTTCTTTTGTTGATAGTGTGTCTTCTCTTGTAGACACGGTATCATCCTGAGCTGTGCCATTTTCGCTCTCCAGCATGAGGGCTTCATATTGGTTGCTAAGCTGTGTGGGTGGTGATGACCACTTGATCCGTTTGTGTCTTTTTGTCACATGGCTCCACTTTTCAGCCTCTGTATGTGCTCTGATGCTTTTCTCACTTTCCGTATCCTGCTTCTGCTTCATCCAAGAAGTCCTCATGTTCTTTAATTACCTTCAATGTTGCTATTCTTTCTTCCAGTTCCTGCACCTTTTCCTCTAAGAGGGCAACAAGTTTGCACTTCCGACAGGTAATGTTGAGGTTTTGGGCCGGAAGATCCGTAAACATGTAGCATGTGTTGCAGGTGACGATGTGGATTTTCTTCTCTTCCATATTGCTATTGCTGATGCAGTCTATGATGGGTGGAAACTCACGCGCCATATGCGCCAGTTTGCTTTTTGTCCCTTATTAGATTGGCCTCTTTTTGCTCTTTTCTCAGAATATGCCAGTGTGCTGATATAGTGGGTGAAGTCTAGTGACCTCAGGGTTTTTTTGCTATCAGAAGTGTTGGACATTTTTTGCAGGGTTTTTTGGCGTGATTGCAGACAGTGTCTTTCCTTTCCTGTCCTTTCTAGTTAGTGTGGGCCCCATCGTTTGCTCAGCCTATTTTCCTACCTGTGTTTGTGCTTTCATCTTGTTTCACCGTCAATACATGTGTGGGGGCTGTCTATTCCTTTGGGGTCTGCTCTGGGGCAGTTTAGATTTCCCCTTTTCTTGCTTTAGGCTTATTTTGTCCTACGGCTGTGACGAGGCATCTAGAATCATCGTAGGTACGCTCCACGGCTGCTGTTAGTTGTATGGCTAGGATCAGGGGTCTGCAATCCGCATAGTTACCAACCTCTCTGGTTTTCTGTGACTTAGCTTGGTTTTGTTTTCCTCCTCGGTGACCCAATCATAACAGGCGACACTAACAATTATTTTTCTTACAAATTTCAGATTTTTTTTCACCACTTAAATGAAAAAGAAACTATACATGTTTGGTATCTGCGTACTCATACTGACCGGTAGAATCATATTGCCAGGTCAGTTTTACCATATTTTAAACATAGTAGATAAAAAAACAACAACAAAACAGATGTGGAATTGCACTATTATTGCAAACTCAACACACTTGGAATTTTTTTCCCGCCTTCCAGTACATCACATGATAACACTAATAATGTCATTCAAAAGTACAACTTGTCCTACAAAAAAAAAAAAGCCCTAATAACAGACTATATTGACAGAAAAATAAAAAAAGTTATGGCTTTTGGAAAAAGAGAAAGAAAAAAACTAAATCAAAAGAAAAACGCAAAAACGCAATTCCATTTTGCCCTGGACAGTACTCTACTTGTACTTGTAGATGCCAGGACTAGAGATGAGCGACTTTGCCTTTTTTCGGGTCGAGTCAGGTTTCTTGAAACCCGACTTTCGCAAAAGTCGGGTCGAACACAATTGGCCGATAATCGTGAAAAGTCGAAGGCCGACTGAAACACGAAACCCAATGCAAGTCAATGGGGAAGAAAAGTCGGCAGTGGAGGACAGGAAACACACCTACAGTGCCCATTTTAATGCCAAAAACATCAATTCTTATTACTTAAGCTTGTCAACCTTAATTTACTTTATAATAAAAGTTAGACATTGAAAACTGGGGGTTATTTGGCTAAAGTTGTAGGGGGGTAGGGCCTGGGGCCAAAGAGTGTCACTGGGCTCCTTTAACACATGTCACAATTCATGAACCTCTGATACGGCAGAGAAATAGCGGTATAGTACAATGAAAAATACTTCACTTCTTACATCACATGACTGAGATCCATTTTGAATTCTCCAATAGCTGCAAAAACGGACAGTATATTACTCCATACAGTATTATGGCCTCCGCATAGTGCGCCATACAGAGTAATGAGGCCCATATATCTCTCCATACAGAATCATTGGTCATATATAATGTTCGATACAGTATATGATGAGCTCCGCATAATGCTACAGTATATGTTGGTCCCCATGGATGAAGCTCCACTGTCTTATGGGCCCAAATAATGATCCATATATAATGGGCCCCATTTCTAATGCTCCAGTGTATAATGGGCCCTGTAAATGCTGCTCCAGTCTCTGATGTCCCCCACATGGAAAGCTCCAGCATATGATGGGCCTCGCGGATGATGTTCTAGTGTACGATTGGTCCAAATAATGCTCCATATATAATCTGCCCCATTTACAATGCTCCCGTATATGATGGGCCCCATGCATGATGCTCCAGTGTCTTATGGGCCCAAATAATGCTGCATATATAATGGGCCCCATTTATAATGCTCCAGTGTATAATGGGCCCTGTAAATGCTGCTCCAGTGTCTGATGTCCACCTTTGGAATGTTCCAGTGTATGGTGGGCCCCATATATCATTCTCCAGAGTATAGTGCTCCCCAAAAAATGCTCCCAACCTTTAAAACAATTAAATAAGTCTCCTCGCTAGGGAATCCCTGTACTCTGGACTCCTCGTCACCCCCATCTTCCATCTCTCTGCACTTGGACTGTTTAGGCAGAGGGCGTACAGACGTGATGTCATCGCACTCTCTGACCAGAATGTCACTGTCAAGAAACGCGGAAGACGTCATGGCGGTGGAGCAGGGAGAGGTAAGTATTTCAACTTTGCAAATGCTGTGATCCTAAGCAAGCAGGGGGGGCCCACTCGTTAGCGACGGCACTGGCACAGGGCCCCTCATAGTACGGCGGTGTGTCTGACAGAGGGTGGGCCCCATACGGCGGTGTGTCTGACAGAGGGTGGGCCCCGATGTGTCTGACAGAGGGTGGGAGGGTGGGGTGAGCCCCACCCGCCCCACCCCCCTCCCTCCCACCGGCAGAGACACTTTTGCGTACTATGAGGGGCCCTGTGCCAGAGCCGTCGCCCATGAGTGTGCCCCCCCACCTGCTCATCTGAACTTTCCTCTTTGTCACCATGTAAGGTGGTATAGTATGCGGGAAGGGGCACCTAAGTATCATCAGGGTCAGATTCTGGCTCAGCACACTGCGAGGACAATGTAGTGCTCTGAGTGAATGTACCAGCAGAAAAATCTAGCAGTGGCTGTGCATCAGTGCACTCCATGTCAGATTCATCTTGGACTGGGGAATTCATGATTTGACTTGATAACCCAGGCATGGTATGTGAAAAGAGCTCCATGGAGTAATCTGTAGTGTGGCCTGCCGCATCCTTCACTTTTGGTAGGGGTGAAGGACACAAGGAAAGGTGTTGTTCCTGACCAGGAGCCTCCACTGACGACTCAGTGCTTTTATTTTTTGAAACTTCAGAAGAGGAGGCAATAGAGCTGGAGACTGTGTCAGCAATGTAAGCCAAAATTTGTTCCTGAAGCTCAGGCATTAAAAGCGGTTTACCTAATCCCAGAGCCAGACGATGACGCAGGCTCAACACCTCCTGCCTTAGTGCTATTGTGCTTTTGCCACTACCAGCAGATGCACCACCACCACCATCAGTACCAGCTGGCAACCCCCGCCCACTTCCACGGCCTCTTCCACTATACTTCCTCATTTTTGGGAAAATGTACCCAAAATACCACCAGCTATATGGTACTGTAAAACAAGGTACAAGGTGTATATAGTATTGGGGAGAATTTGAATCTCCCTAGAGATTTTAGGAGGCTGAACTATTATCTCAGGCCCACTATAGATTACACCTCAATTTAACAGGCTGAAATTGGCTGGTGTATGACAAGGTACAAGGTGTATATAGTACTGGGGAGAATTTGAATCTCCCTAGAGATTTTAGGAGGCTGAACAATTATCTCAGGCCCACTATAGATTACACCTCAATTGAACAGGCTGAAATAGGCTGGTGTATGACAAGGTACAAGGTGTATATAGTAGAGTTGAGCGAAACGGGTCGAAAAATTTCAAAAGTCACCGACTTTTGGTAAAGTCGGGTTTCATGAAACGAAACCCGACCCTAGGGTGAGGTCGGCCACGAGCTCGGCGACTTTAGCGCCAAAGTCGCGTTTCAAAAGTTTGTTTTCCGTCCTTTTTCAGCCAATCAGGATCCACGGACACTGTGGGCAACGTGATGACATAGGCAGGGGTCACCACCATCTTTGAGAAGGGCATGCAAGTGACTGGCTTGCTTTAGGAGGCGTCACAGGGGGTATAAAAGTGCATGCATGCCGACCGCCATGTTACTCATGCTGATCTCAGAATAGGGAGAGCTGCTGCTGCTGCTGATTCTGTAGGGAGCGCATTAGGCAGGGAAGAAAACACCAAAAACTGCTTCTGCTGCTAGCGATTTTGCCTGTACAACACACCAGTCACTGTGTGTGCAGTGCAAGTGGAGGCTATATTTTGCTGGATCAGCTGTGTTGGTTGATAGGCTGCCTTATAAGGCTTCCTGATAGCTGCATTGCTGTTTTCCCACTGCCCTGCAAACTGCTTTTTTAAAAGTGGCGTTGGAGACAGGGGTTTCATGACAATGTTGTGGACTGATTTTTCAAGTACCGCTCACACAACTGGTAATACAGCATCGATGGAAAGTGAGAGGAGACAGCAGTTGTCAACTATGGTTACAAACTACTTTTCCTCCCATATCGATGTTCTCCCGCACAGGTCATTCCCCTTTGACTATTGGGCCGCTAAACTGGACACCTGGCCTGAATTGGCACAATATGCCTTACAGGAGCTCGCTTGCCCAGATGCAAGTGTGCTATTGGAAAGAGTCTTCAGTGCAGCTGGATCAATCCTGACAGAAAAAAGGACCCGTCTGTCAACCCAAAATGTGGATGATCTAACCTTCATTAAAATGAACCATGCATGGGTTTCCAAGGATTTTGTCCCACCTTCCCCTGATGACACATAGGGTGACAGAAAAATGGCTTGCTTTGGTCCTCCTCTTCCTGGGACTTGAACAAACTCGCCTTTTGCATCAACTGAATGTCCAACATCAACATATGCCACTTTCCAAAACTCCCTAACTGTGCTGCCTCCCCCCCCATGGCCGGGGTCACCACCTAGCGCACGAAACCGTGTGAGTGCCGTTGCCCTGGACAGGTGGGTAGGCCGACTCTTGGGCGCGGGCACTGGCACAGGGTCCCTCATAGTGCAATCAAGTGTCTCTGACGGTGGTGGTGCTCACACGCCGTCAGACACACCGCCATACTATGAGGGGCCCAGTGCCAGTACCGACGCCCACGAGTGGGCCCCCCTTGCTTGGGCAGGGCCCCAGCATTTGCAATCTTTACCTCTCCCTGCTCCTCCGCTGTGTAGTCTGGGCTGTCAAATCCATACTGGGCCTGACACCGTCTGAGCCTGCCTCCTGATCTATAGACATATATTTTGAATGTGTACACTATGCTATCCATACATGTTATCTGGGGATACGGTACCCTTTCTCACCTTTGTGCAATCACGTGTAATCCATACTGGGCCTGACACCGTTTGAGCCTGCCTCCTGATCTATAGACATATATTTTGAATGTGTACACTATGCTATCCCTACATGTTATCCGGGGATACGGTACCCTTTCTCACCTTTGTGCAATCACGTGTAATCCATACTGGGCCTGACACCGTCTGAGCCTGCCTCCTGATCTATAGACATATATTTTGAATGTGTACACTATGCTATCCATACATGTTATCCGGGGATACGGTACCCTTTCTCACCTTTGTGCAATCACGTGTAATCCATACTGGGCCTGACACCGTCTGAGCCTGCCTCCTGATGTATAGACATATCTTTTGAATGTGTACGCTATCCATACATGTTATCCGGGGATACGGTACCCTTTCTCACCTTTGTGCAATCACGTGTAATCCATACTGGGCCTGAGAACGGCTGGCGAGCTGTTAAGCAAGCTACAGCACCTGTGGTTTGCACACGTAAGTTTTTCATTTTTTCAGGAATGACGGTTAGGCCTAATTCCGTAATTGCGGTTGACCTGCACTTACTGGGAAATCATCGTTCGCGGGTAATAATTGTAATCCCAGATCCCCATCACTAACGTTGTTCAGCGGGTTATCTGCACCTGTAAGCGACAAACGCTGGCCTTTTCAGTGTAGCGCACATGCAGCCACGGACATGTAAGGGCATGACACACCAGTTATTGGCCAATCTCACGTGCCAGAGCCTCGCGTGTCCCTCTAGTAAGCCGGACTCGGACCGCGGGGCATGACGGAGTCTCGTTCGTTAACGGAATTAAGCTTGCAATGTGTGCATCTTTTTTGTGGCTGGATGGTTGAGGTTGCCCATGTTGAGTCAAATTACGCCGTAGGCTCCACTCCTGGTGGTGCCCTTCTGGACATTCCTTTAAGGTTCAGCTTTGCAACCATACTGCCCACGTAAAACAAACACTTTGCCTTCATGAACGCTGTTTGGAGGGTCGTGACTCGTGGGAATAACGCCGCCCAATCAGTTAACCTGCTAGAGAGATCCTTCGTTGCTCCCAAGCATGACATAACACTCCCTAGGAGGAAGGTAATGCCACTGTGGTGACCGTACTCCTGGGGGCGACACAAGTGCACTGATGCCCAGCCACTGCTCGATGAATCTGCTGGTACATTGACCCAGACCACTACATTCCCCTCGCACGCTACACGGCCTGAATCTGACCCTGATGAAACTCTGGTTACCCTTCCCATATACAGTTCCATCTTACACGGTGACAAAGAGGAAGCTGCAGATGAAAGTGCAGGTTCGGCCCACCCGCCGTCAGACTCACCACCATACTATCAGGGGCCCTGTGCCAGTGCCATCGCCAACGAGTGGGCCCCCCCTGCTTGCTCAGGATCACAGCACTTGCAAGGTTGAAATACTGTGCAATGAGATGGAAGATGGGGACAACGAGGAGTCCAGACTAGTACAGGGATTCCCTAGCGAGGAGACTTATTTCATTGTTTTCAATGTTGGGACAGCAATTTTTGGGGAGCACTATACTGTGGAGAATGATAGATGGGGCCCAACATACACTGGAACATTCCAAAGGTGGACATCAGACACTGGAGCAGCATTTACAGGGCCCATTATACACTAGAGCATTAGAAATGGGGCCCATTATGTTTGGAGCATTATTTGGGCCCATAAGACAGTGGAGCTTCATCCATGGGGACCAACATATACTGTAGCATTATGTGGAGCTCATCATATACTGTTTCAAACATTATATGGGACCAATGATTCTGCATGGAGAAATAGATGGGCCTCGTCATGAGATGTAAAAAGTGAAGTATTTTTCATTGTACTATACCGCTATTTCTCTGCTGTATCGGAGCATCATGAGTTGTGGTATGTGTTAAAGGGGCGCTCTTTTGCCCAGGGCACATGAAAACCTGGAGCCAGCCCTACCCCCCACAACTTTAGCCAAATAACCCCCATATTTCAGTGCGTAACTAGTATTATGAAGTTAATTAAGGTTGACAAGCTTAAGTAAGAAGAATTGATGCTTTTGGCATTCAAATGGGCACTGTAGGTGTGTTTCCTGTCCTCCTCTCACTGCCGACTTTAATTCCCCATTGACTTACATTGGGTTTCGTGTTTCGGTCGGACCCCCGACTTTTCCCTATAGTCGGCCGATTTTGCTCGACCCGACTTTTGGAAAAGTCGGGTTTCATGAAACGAAACTCGACCCTAAAAAAGCAAAAGTCACTCAATTCTAGTATATAGTATTGGGGAGAATTTGAATCTCCCTAGAGACTTTAGGAGGCTGAACTATTATCTCAGGCCCACTATAGATTACACCTCAATGTAACAGGCTGAAATTGGCTGGTGTATGACAAGGTACAAGGTGTATATAGTGTTGGGGAGAATTTGAATCTCCCTAGAGATTTTTGGAGGCTGAACAATGATCTCAGGCCCACTATAGATTACACCTCAATGTAACAGGCTGAAATAGGCTGGTGTATGAGAAGGTACAAGGTGTATATAGTATTGGGGAGAATTTGAATCTCCCTAGAGATTTTAGGAGGCTGAACTATTATCTCAGGCCAACTATAGATTGCACCTCAATTTAACAGGCTGAAATTGGCTGGTGTATGACAAGGTACAAGGTGCACATAGTATTGGGGTGAATTTGAATCTCCCTAGAGATTTTAGGAAGCTGAACTATTATCTCAGGCCCACTATAGATTACACCTCAATTTAACAGGCTGAAATTAGCTGGTGTATGACAACGTACAAGGTGTATATAGTATTGGGGAGAATTTGAATCACCCTATAGATTTTAGGAGGCTGAATTATTATCTCAGGCCCACTATAGATTACACGTCAATTTAACAGGCTGAAATTGGCTGGTGTATGACAAGGTACAAGGTGTATATAGTACTGGGGAGAATTTGAATCTCCCTAGAGATTTTAGGAGGCTGATAATGATGCTCTCAATCCAAGTATGGCAGCAGGCAGCCTAATAAGCAGGACTGCTGCACACAAAAGTGTGGAAAAATGAACACTTGGTAACTGTGCAGAAAGGAGGAAGAAAAGCATTTTTGTTTTTAAAAAAGCAGTTTGCACAGCAGTGAGCAAACAGCAATGCAGCTATCAGGGAGCCTTATAAGGCAGCCTAATAGCCAACAGAGCTGATGCACAAAAATATATCCTCCCCTGTCACTGCACACAAACTGTTGTGTTGTACAGTGAAAATCGCTACCAGCAGAAGCAGTTTTTTTTTCTTCTTCCCTGCCTAACGCTCTCCCTTATTCAGAATCAGCAGATGCAACCTCTCCCTATTCTGAGATCAGCAGAAGTAAGATGGCGGTCGGTGTGCATGCCCTTTTATATCCCATGTGACGCCACACAAAGCAAGCCAGTCACTTGCATGCCCTTCTCAAAGATGGTGGTGACCGCTGCCCATGTCATCGCATTGCCCACAGTGTGCGTCCTCCATCACTGGCTGAAAAAGGGCGCTGGAAGCATCATTTGAAACGCGACTTTGGCGCTCTGGTCGCCGACCTCATGGCTGACCTCACGCTATGGTCGGGTTTCGTTTCATGAAACCCGACTTTAGCGAAAGTCGGCGACTTATGAATTTGACCAACCCATTTCACTCAACTCTAGTGTCCAGCTCAACCTAGAAAAATTGGTGAAAGATCTTCGTTAACACCTGGCAGAACATGTACAGTGGGACCTGAAAGTGAGCCCAAGTTACAAACACTGTTACGCACAGGAGCCTAAAGTTGGAGAAGTGCCAGTCCGATACAGTAAAATAAGAACTGGGTATCATCATGATGAGAAAGTCAGTGAGCTAGTTGAGGAAAGTACACTGATCTGGTCGTGTAAACAAGTGGACTGTTTGAAAATTTGGGCATAAGATAGAGGTTACCAGATAGTAGATGTGTGGGAGAAGGGGCCCCCGTCGAGTGTCCGGGCCGGAACCAAGGAGACCGTCATTTAGGTTCGGGGCAGGTTGTTTCCGGGGGACAGAGTTTAGGGCCGGACCGTTGAGACTGACAGATGGGCTGGGGGAGGAGTCGATATAAAGGGGAGGAGAACGCCAGTCAGAGTGAGTCAGCAGAACGTGGAAGAAGGAGCAGGAGACCGTGGGAGTGTGTGAGAGCCAGAGCGACATACAGAGGCCCAAGAGGAGGACAGAAGCAAGAGGGACACTTACACTGGACAGCAGGGGAACGGCGCTGAGTTGGCCGTCAGAGAACCGCTGCTCCGCTTCAACCCGCGGCCTGCCCGCGGATGCCTGCGGCTGTTGCCACCACACACTCCAGCCCACGGTTGTGGCCTGCCCGCGGTCATCTGCGGCCATTGCCGTCACATTCCAGCCCGCGGCTGCGGCCTGCCCGCGGTCACCCGTGGCCATTGCCGCCTCACTCCAGCCCGCGGCTGCGGCCTACCCCTCGCCGCCCGCAGCCACCCCGCTCCCGATCGCGACAGCGGCCAGTTCACTGCAGAAGGCAGTCACTAGTTCCCCGCTCCAGTCCGTGGCAAGAGTCGGGCCGTCGCCCACCGCGGACTCCCTGTTACAGCCGGTGACTTGTCAATCGCCACCCCGCTTCGCGACCGCTTACCCCCGTCCCAGGATTGCGGCCCACCTGTTCAAGAACTCTTCCAGGGCCTGTTGTGCCCCTGCTTCGCCTGAGCGCTGGAACGCTCGAAGACTTCGCCAGTTCTTCAGCAGCTGGGCCGAATAACCATCACCCAGGACGCCGAAGGCGTCAAGAGAGATAAGTGACATTATATAACTAAGGACCGGTAGTCGGCCATACCGCGGTCCTATAGTGACCGGCCGTTGCCGGGGTAGTCGTGTTCATATATATCCATGTTTGCTTGTGTTGAATCCCTGCGAGGACAATCCCTGTTACCTGTTTGGTTGCTTAGACTAGTCACCTAATCTATACTTATAAAAAGTTATCACCAAAACCACTGTGTCAGGTTAGAATTTTACTGTTAACATTGATCTGATTTGAACTTTAATATCTCCTTATATAAGACATCAGTATAGGACCAACTCCAGGTCATGACTGCTCATTTTATTCAACTGATTGACATTGAGTTGCAGTTCCCACAGTCCATCAATTAGCTGATCAGTGGGGAGGCTGCCAGTAGTTTGGCCACAATCGATCAGATATTGATGGACTATCTTATCTAATTCCAAGGATAAATCTTTGAAACTGCTCTGTGTGAAGTGCTTTTTAAACCCCACACTCTCACTGTATTCATTGCCCCGGACAAAGGCACAACCAAAACGTGCGTCAGGGCAAACGCCCAATCTCTTTGAACTCCTATATAAGATTTGTGACCAGGAATCTTGTACTATTTGTATATTTTCATACTTTGCACCATTACACTGATGCATATTGATTATTTCCATCTATATACTGTATGTGTCCTTTCCCCTGCAAGTGTAATTTTCATTAATAAAATGTACTAAATTTTCTATCAATCTGGACTATTATTCGTCGATTTGTTCCATTGTTCTGCATGTGTCCCTTGACGAGTTGTCCATTTAAGTCTGTGTTTACATTAGCATGGTTGATGTACTGGTATATAGCCTTAATTTACCTACATTGAATTCACCATTCTCCTGCTTTCTTTGAGTTCTATTTTTTGTGAAGTGCTGTAAATCGTGCTGTAAAGTGATCCGATGAAGAATCATTCAGGGAGGGGACCACAGTTTTCAGTATAGTAATGTCATGGGTGTGTCAGAGGCTGCAGACAGTCGCACAGCAACTGATTGCAGAAGGTCGCAGCAGTTGGTCTTGCAGACTAGTGGCCACCTTCCCCAGCCTGGATCTGGGCGTTTATAACTCCCTACTTCCTGTTGGGAGGTGCGGGTGTTATTTCCTATTTACACATCTCTGTTGAAGACTGAAGGTGTAGCAGTCTGCTAGCATCCTCTTGGAGTTTGGAGGGTGTCGGAGTTTCTCTCCTAGTCTACTCAAACTAAATGTCCCCCTGGTTTCCTTTATTCTTACTGTATTCAGTGTTAGTGGGATTGACTAGCGCTCATCCTGTCCTTTCCGATGCACGGCATAGCGCCAGAGTTACACAGGGTCTAGGTATCCTGTCCGGCAATAGGTGCGGAACCTTTATAGGGAAGGTGAGATCAGGGTGGGTGAAGTTAGATCAGTTCAGGGGTCTCCAGTTCCCCCTTCCCTAGTGTTGAGCCTTATGAATGTTGCAACCATCAAGCCTGCTGCGCCTCTCTGTATGTATGCACTTATTAAGGTTTTAGTGTCTCCTTGTGAAGAAATAACAAATACTATTGCTCAATAGCTGTTCAAAAATGTTCTCATTTATATACGTCCTGGTTATTTTTCCTGGATGCCATTTATCAACTAGATTGCATGACGTGAAGCATGAAAGGTGAGACGTTAAGATGTTATACAAGCAATGTAAGTGCTCAACTTTCACCAGCTATACATAGGATTTTCTACTTAGCAGTTTTTTGGCAAAACAAGTACTTCTTTTTTTACTTTCATAGAAGGTAAATTCTCCAAAGTTATCAGACATATCAGTGTTTAGCATATTTTATGTCAGCTACACCCAGCTCTACCAAGTCAGCTTTCAAGGCGTGTAAGACCCCGATAATTGACCCCCTCTCTTTTCACAAACACACACGCACACTTTTTCAACTCATTTAGCCATCACATATTTAGTTTAAGAGCTAATCATGTCCATACTGATATCTCTTGGCTCTGTCTTACCCTCTTGATGCCAGTAATCCATGACATCAGCTTTATTTGCTCGTTTACAGAAAAATAATATTAAATTCATAAACGTTTGGAAAAGAATATGGTGGCCGAAGCGATGGGAAGGAACGTGGAATCAAAACCTCATCCAAAAAAAATGAAAAAAAAATTTCTGCCCATTAAATTACAAGAAATAAAAAGTAAAAAAAAAAAAGTGGAAAGGCTCTTAGGGCGGCCAAATCTGATAAGTTTCGAATATTTCTTGGGCATTCCTCAAAAACGTACTATTTACTATTATTCTTTGCTTCAGTGTGGTTGTAGCTTTGGATGAGGTAATGGGTTTTTTTTTTCTTGCAAAAAAAAAAATAAAAATGACAGTTCAAGCAGACAACAGCCATTAAAAATGAAAATTAATGGTAGCTGTGGGTCATTAATCACAGCGCTCCTTAGCCCATGTGACGCGTCAAAATTAGGGCTGATAAGACGGGGAAAATAACACAAAACAGCAGTTTTGAGGCTTAGAGTCGTTATTTGGGATACTCACTATTTGGAAGTTTTTCAAACAGACTTGCTAGTTTATGCTACATAGAACATTCCGAGCTTTCATCTATATACGAGACAGAAAAGTGAATAATTAGCACAATCCGGCAGAAAACAATGACTGCATTCAATCTGCTAACTCTTTTTGGAATAGTCTCAGGTAACAGAGAGCCAAACCTTGATGTTTAATTTAAACCAATCTTCTCCTTCATTGTGTTTTGGGTCTCGGAGTAAGTTATATCTAGTGTCCTGAGTTCATGTGTTCTCGGGTGAATGTTGGAGAGGTTCCGTATTGTCTAAACTTTTATTTTCATTATTCATTTAATTCCAATGGCTCCACTGGAACGCCCCGTTGGACCATAAGTGATAAGGTGGAAGTATCGACAGGTATCCTACAATCTTAGAAGGGACTTAGTGGGAGCCTGTTGCAATTTTTGCATTGGACTAAAAACTTAAAGTTATTCACCAGATTCAGGGCAAAGTATATTTTTTTCCTTGCAGTCTTAATTTTTAGTGTTTTTGCTTCTAAAGGGCCTAACAATTGTAGGGGTTTACACTTTGGGGTAACCGCTTGGAAACATGTTTCACAGGGTTTTATATCAAACCAGCATGCAGTTTATGGTCCATTATAAACTTTATAGCTCCTGTAACGGGGTCTTCCTATCTCAGGTACTTCTTTCAGTACCACCCCGTGTTTCCGGAGGTCCACTCTGCTTTGGCTGGAGTCTGAATGAAGGACGCTGGCTGGAATTCCTTGGTTACATGGGCGCATATAAAAGATCACTGCTTCTCCACGTATTTCCAGTCTGATAACACTTTACTCACAGGACACAGAATATATCACACAGATACAGAGGGTAGGCCAATAGGAAAGCGGCAGGCCAGACATACATTACAATAGCCGCAGGTGGCCGGAGCATGCCGATATTTACTGTGGTAATTACAAAGGGGAGGGGGCGGCTGAGCACAGCCTGTGGGCTGATTCATTAGGGACATGCATCTCCCATGGAACCTATAATCCATACATATAACTGCACAACATATTCTGGGTGCTGAGTGGTTCTGTAACATGGCTCCCTCTTTTCAGCGACGCGATCGGCAAACACAGTCTGATCCTTAACGGATCGGTTTGGGGATGACCGAAGTTTATTGGGTTGATACAAGTTCCATTTGTCGACTTAGTCCATCGGCATTACCGTTTTGTTTGCCGGGTCTGTAGTGGATGGTGAAGTACAGAGGTTGTAGAGCTAAACTCCACCGCAGCAATCTGGCGTTGTCTCCGGAGACCCGATTTAGCCAGACTAGGGTATTATGGTCCGTTAGGAGGGAAAACTGTCGTCCATACAAATATGGTTGCAACTTTTTGAGTGCCCATACTACCGCCAGGCACTCCTTCTCGATGGCCGCATAGCTTACTTCACGGGGCAGTAGTTTCCGACTCAGGTAAGCTACCGGGTGTTCTTGGCCGTCCGGCCCGACTTGGCTCAGTACTGCCCCCAATCCAAACATAGAAGCATCTGTGTGAACCAGGAAACGTTTAGTTGGATCTGGTGCGGCCAATACAGGGGTATTGGTGAGGGCGTCCTTTAGTTGGCGGAAGGCTTCCTCACACTCTGGGGTCCAGGTTACCTGGCGGGGTTGGTTCTTACGGGTCAGATCAGTGAGGAGCTTGGCTATGCTGCTGTAATTGGGAACGAATTTCCTGTAATACCCCGTTGTCCCTAGAAACGCCATGACCTGGGTTTTAGTGCGTGGGGTGGGCCATTTGGCTATGTCCTCAATCTTGGCTAGTTCTGGTCGCTGTTTCCCACTTCCCACCCAATGCCCTAAATACTGAACCTCTGCTTTGCCCACGTGACACTTGTTTGGGTTCAGGGTCATTCCGGACTGGTGGATCCTGTCCAATACTGTCTCTAGGTGATTTAGATGCTCTTCCCATATCGCACTGTAGATGGCGATGTCGTCCAGGTAGGCACAAGCATAGTCCTGGAGACCATCCAGAAGCCGGTCAGCCAGGCTTTGGATGGTCGCCGGGGCATTCTTCATCTCGAATGGCATAACTCGAAACTGGAATAAGCCGAACGGGGTGACAAATGCCGACTTGGAAATAGCGTCAGGACTAAGGGGAATTTGCCAGTAGCTTTTGCATAGATCGATGGTGGTCAAATACTTTGCCCCCGCCAGCCGGTCTAACAACTCATCCACACGCGGCATGGGATATGCATCCGTCACTGTTTTCTCATTGAGCTTCTGATAGTCTACACAAAACCGTGTAGTCCCATCCTTCTTGGGCACTAACACTACGGGGGATGCCCAGGGACTATCTGACTCTTCAATGACCCCTAAATGCAACATCTCTTGTATCTCTTGTCGCATCCCCTCTCGTACAGACTCAGGGACGTGGAAGGGGTTTTGTCGCAGGGGGGTCTCAACCTTGTGTTGTGCCAGGCGAATATACCCTGGTTTCCCCAAAAACATCCTCTGTCGCTGCCTCAACAACTCCTCCGCCTGCTGTCTCTCCCGGGGGCCTAGGTCTTCACCCAAGTGTACCTGGTCCCATGTTTTAGACTGAGTCCTTTCCACTAAGACATCCGGCAAGGGAAGTCCGGCTAAATCCTCTGCTTCAGGTGCACAGATGGCCACTACCTCTTCACGGTGCTCCCGGTAGGGCTTCAGCATATTCACGTGGAACATGCGGATAACCCTGGGCTCGTCACAATCGGCGACATTATAGGTTGTGTCAGCTATTTTCCCCACTACCTGGTAGGGCCCCTGCCATGCTGCTTGGAACTTGTTCTGCTTAGTGGGCTCTAACACCAGGACCTTCTGTCCTATTTCCAAGGTGCGCTCTCTGGCCCTCCGATTGTACCATACGCGCTGGCGCCGCTGGGTCACCTGCATGTTCTCATGTACAGCCTGGGTCAGCTCCTGTAGGCGGTCCCAGAATTCCAGCACATATGGTACAATAGGTACCCCTTCTATGAGGCCCCCCCTTTCCCAGTGTTCTAGCACTAAGTCTAGGGGTCCCCTTACCCGTCTCCCGTATACCAGCTCGAACGGGGAGAACCCCGTGGATTCTTGGGGCACCTCCCGATAGGCAAACAGGAGGTGTGGCAAGAATTTCTCCCAGTCCCTGTAGGTCCTGGTAAAAGTCCCAATGAGCTGTTTTAATGTCCCGTTAAAGCGTTCACACAACCCATTGGTTTGCGGGTGGTACGGGATGCTTCTAATGGACTTTACGCCGTACAGCTTCCACAGTTGGTTGGTCACCTCTGCTGTAAACTGGGTACCCTGGTCCGTGATAATCTCCCGGGGAAATCCAACCCATGAGAAAACCTGGAGCAGGGCAGCTGCCAACGTCTCTGCCAGTATGTTAGGTAACGCAACCGCCTCTGGATACTGTGTGGCATAATCTACCACTGTCAATATATACCTTTTCCCTGAAGGATTGGGTTTGGCTAATGGCCCTATCAGATCGACCGCTACTCGGCTAAATGGTTCCTCCACAATGGGGAGAGAGCGTAATTTGGCCTTGCATCGATCCCCCCTCTTGCCAATGCTGTTGTGAGCTCATCTGTTCATTCATCTTTTGTGTCCGAGGATCTCCCTCTTCTGGTGAAGGAAGGTAGTGAGGCTGATTTAAATGAAAGAAACCAAACACCTGATCAGGTAGTTGGTGACTGGGTAACGGGAACTTCAGACTGGATATAAGGCAGCCGACGCCCTTCTGAGTCGCTGGTGATTTCTCTGCTGGATTCTTGGAGACCAGTCTGATTCCTGCTTCCCAAAGATAAGTTTTTGCTCTGCTATTGAACTTATTAGTTTTGGTTTTGTTTACTTTGTGTTTTGGAGTTCAGCCATCCCCAGCCGGGGGTGTGCTGGATTCTTTTTCCTTGATCAGTGTTCTCTTTTGCTCTGCTTCCAGAATATTCTGAGTGCTGATATAGGGTTTGAAGTCTAGTGACTTCAGGGTCCTTTTTGCTTATCAGTTGTGTTGGTAATATTTTTTAGCAGGGTTTTCTCGGATTGCAGACAGCAGCTTTTCTGTCCTGTCCTTTTTAGTTAGCTTGGGCCCCATTGTTTGCTCAACCTATCTTTCTATCTGTGTTAGTGTTTTCATCTTGCTTCACCGTCATTATATGTTGGAGGCTGCCTATTGCTTTGGGGTCTGCTCTGGGGCAGTCAGTTTTTCCCTTTTCTCTCTTTAGGCTTATGTAGATCTCCGGCTGTGATGAGGTGTCTAGGATCACCGTAGGAACACTCCACGGCTACTGTTAGTTGTGTGATAGGATTAGGGGTCTGCAATCCGCTAGTTTCCAACCTCTCTGATTTTCTGGGCTGAGCTTGTGTTTTGTTTTTCCTCCTCGGTGACTCAATCATAACACAATGCGCTGGCAACTGTCACAGGTCTGGCAGTACTGACGAACATCATAGGTTACCCCCGGCCAAAAGAAGTTTTGTGTCAGACGATGCCTGGTGCGACTGATGCCGAAGTGCCCGGCCAAGGGTATATCATGAGAGATTCGCAGTAACTCCTGCCTATACTTCTTGGGAACTACCAGCTGTCGTTTTATAGTGGAGCTCGTCCCTGTGTGGTGCTGCCCTGTGATCTGGTAGAGGAGTCCCTGCTTCCATACAAACTGTTCCCCTTCCAGTACCCCTCTACCCTACTGTGCCTTCCCACGATATCCCTCCAATGAAGGATCCTCAAGTAACGCCCTCTTAAATTCATCTGGGGTGGCCCAAGAAATGTGTCTGGCTATGGGAATACGTGTAGGGCTTGGATGTCTTACCTGGACCTCCTCTGAGTGTGATTCCGCCTCCGCAGCTCGAGCTTGTCTCCGGGTGGTCACAGGATATGTCTCAGCCAGAGGGGCAACCGAGAATGCAGACAACATGGGCCCCAAGTCATTTCCCAGCAAGACGTCTGCAGGCAAATCCTCCATCAAGCCGACCTCAACAAGGCCATCCCCGATTCCCCAATTCAGGTGACTCCTAGCAGTGGGCAGTCAATGTATAGCTCCCCCTGCTACATGGACTGCCACTGTCCGGTCCGTCTTCTCTTGGTCCCGGTCGAGATGAGGCTTCACAAGGGTCAAAGTTGCCCCGGAATCTCTTAGTCCCTGCATACGTTTCCCATTTACCCACACGACCTGTCGATGCTGTTGTCAATTATCTGCCCGGACTGCCTGCACGGGGTCTACTTCATGAAGCACTTCCTCCATCTCTTCCACCCCTTGGTTAGTCGTAGCTCCCAATGCCGGGTCTACTTCGCCTTGGTAGCAGTGTACAGCAGCCCGGCTGAAGGTAGCTGTTCCCGCTTTTGGCCACTGGGTATGCCGAGTCCGGTTGGGACATTGTCTTTGCAGGTGGCCCAGCTGATGGCAGGTGTGGCATCGCGCCCCAGGGGGACTGTGGTAGGCCGGGTTTCTAGCTGGTCCCCATACAATCTTCGGTGGTTTGGGGCCCTCCAGGTCCATGGGCGGGCCCCTAGTAACCATCTTTGATACGGACAACTGAGGCCTCCTGGCATCATGATGTTCATCGGCCAGACGAGCGGCTTCCTCCAGAGTCGTTGGCTGCCTGTCCCGAAGCCATTCCTCTGTCTCGGGGGTTAGTCTATTAAAGAATCGTTCTATCAAGAAGAGCTGGAGGACGTCCTCCTTAGTGGTTGCTTGGCTCCCTTGTACCCACTGTAGCAGTGACCGGCATAATTTACAGGCCCATTCAGCGTGGGTATCGGTTACGCGTTTTATAAGTCCACGGAACTTTTGGCGGTATGCCTCTGGTGTCAGCGCATACCGGGCCAAGATCACTTCTTTGATCTGCTCATAGTCCATACAGTCCTCATGAGGTACCATGCGATAGGCGTCCGCTGCCTGACCTGTCAGCTTGCTGGCCAGAATCTGAACCTGTTCCTCCGGCTTTACTTGATGAAGGGCACACTGCCGCTCAAAGTCCTGCAGAAAGCCATCAATGTCTTCCTCTGCCTCCCCCAACTGTCGGAAGGCATTATACTGGATCTTTTTGTGGCTTACTGTTGAAGGTACCTGGTCGAAGGCCAGAGCTCCCCCTGCTCTCTGACTCTCCTCTCTCCGCTCTGCCATCTCCATCGTGGCCAGCTCCACTTTGGTCCGCTCTGCCATCTCCATCTTGGCTAGCTCTATCCTGGTCCGCTCGGCCATCTTTTCCTTCAGATCAGTACGCACATCAGCCATCACCTCTCGTATGATCTCTACTGCAGGGTTCGGGCCATAGAACGCCAGTCTGTTCTTTACCTCCCTCTGGAATTCAGTCTCCTCCATGTTCACATTGGGGGGCGCTGCACTGTCGTGTTCCATGATGGCTGCTATCAAATCCGCTTTTGTTTTGTTGCTGGCGATCAACCCTCGGGCTTCCACCAGATCTTTTAATGTAGTCCTCTAACTTCTGGTAGTTGTTTTCCATTCATTCCTTTCCTCCTGTAGAAAGGGTATCATATCCCGCTGGCTGCCACCAGTGTAACGGGGTCTTCCTATCTCGGGTACCTCTTTCAGTACCACCCCGTGTTTCCGGAGGTCCACTCTGCTTTGGCTGGAGTCTGAATGAAGGATGCTGGCTGGAATTCCTTGGTTACATGGGTGCATATAAAAGATCACTGCTTCTCCACATATTTCCAGTCTGACAACACTTTACTCACAGGACACAGAATATATCACACAGATACAGAGGGCAGGCCAAAAGAAAAGCGGCAGGCCAGACATACATTACAATAGCCGTAGGTGGCCGGAGCCTGCGGATATTTACTGAGGGAATTACAAAGGTGGGGGGGCGGCTGGGCACAGCCTGTGGGCTGATTTATTAGGGACATGCATCTCCCATGGAACCTATTATACATACATATAACTGCACAACATATTCTGGGTGCTGAGTGGTTCTTTAACAGCTCCAAAATGAAAACCGTCCTGCAATGTGGTATTAACAAGTTCCTCAAGTTCTAAGTTGGGTCGTTCTTTTGCCAGGATGTAATTGTGCATAGAAACACACGCTTTCACAACCTCATCAATTGTCTCAATTTTTAGATTGATGGCTGTTCCCAAAATGCGCCATTTAGATACCAGCAATCCAAAGGCGCACTCCACAGTTCTTCATGCCCTTGTCAGTCGGTAGTTGTAAATCCTTTTGGTGTGATTCAACTCTCGACTTGAGTACAGTTTTATGAGGTTGGCACACATCTGAAATGGCTCATCCCCAACCACAACAAACGGCATTGGCGGTCCTTCAGTTTTTGGAAGATGTCGTGGCTGTGGAAAATTGAAATCATTACCATACAAACGTTGGCACATGACTGAGTTTTTGAAAGTCTGGGAGTCATTTCCTCATCCAAATGAGCCAACGTCCACGGCGACAAATCGACAGTCAGCATCTGCAATTTCCATGAGAACAATAGAAAAGTATTTTTTGTAATTGAAATACTCAGATCCGCCTCCAGCTGGTTTCATAATACAAATGTGTTTGCCGTCCACAGCTCCACAGCCCCCAAACAGATTGGAAAATTGCAAATGTCCAGAAATTTTGCAGCATTTTCCAGCCAGAGTTCAGTTGTGGGTTGGGGGGAGGAATTTTTCATGCAGAACAATTTTCAAAAAACTGACTGTCACATCCATGCATAAACTAAATGTGAACAGGTGCTTACCCTAGAGTCACCAACTCATATACACTCAAACAAAATAGTAAGCACACTGTAGCACCATAACATGCAAACATGAAATATGAAAAATGAATTGTATTACTGCATTAGAAACATGAAAAATTGAGAAAGCTTAGCGCATAAAATGGCCAATTTATGTGTACCTGGAAGCCACGGTAAGGCTTTTCTCGTTTTCCAGGACCCTAACCTTGCCAATCCTCACTTAGGCGAAAGTCTTCATCTGTATGAGAACCTATGTAAATCCTCTCCTTAGACTGAAATCTATATCTCTGTGGAAGGGTGGTGGCCCTGCTGTGATTAAAAACACCTGCGGCTAAGAGGTGGAGTGCTCAGTCAGAAGGTTAATGAATACAAACTTAAAATAACTGGCCATCACATCCAAGCATAAACTAAATGTGAAAAGGTGCTTAAACTGGAGTCACCAACTCATATACACGCAGACAAAATAGGAAGCACACTGTAGCGCCATAGCATGCCAACATGAAACATGAAAAATGAATTGCATTACTGCATTAGAAATATGAAAAATTGAGAAAGCTTAGCGCATAAAATGGCCGATTTATGTGTACCTGGAAGCCACGGTAAGGCTTTTCTCGTTTTCCAGGACCCTAACCTTGCCAATCCTCACTTAGACTAAAGTCTTAATCTGTATGGGAACCTATGTAAATCTTCTCCTTAGACTGAAATCTATATATCTGTTTACATTGCCAATAGCGACGACGACATCTTCTCCTTCTTTCTCTTCTTCTTTCTTCTTCACAGCAAAGGCAACAGCCAATTTCAATTGCAAATCAAGATTAATAAGGAAGCTCTCCATGCCAAGATCCATCTTACTGGATACAGCTGCAAAAGACAAGGATTTCATTTGTGCAGTGTGTCTATATATATATAGAAATCCCATGAGACACGCCCATTGGGTGTCTGGTGTCAAGGAAACTCTACTGGAAGAGCATTGGAAATATCGACCGCATGCGCAGAAACAACGCAAACACATGCAAAAATGCATACAAATGCATGCACACACAGCTTTTTTTTGCCATCATGCATAAGATGATGCGGATAAAAAGTGCTGCGTAACAAAGCATGCATTTCTGCATACATTTGTGCATGCAGATGATACGCTGCGCACAGAAACGCTAATGTGAGCCTAGTCTTACTTCAGTACAAATAGATGAAATAAACAGTCCTTTTCTTCAGGCAAAATGAAACAAGATAAATGCAGAAGACTCACCAACCTCGGTATTCCCAGCAGCAGCTCACACTTGTATTAAACATGTTCACCACACAAACACCTCTGTGTTTTGCTCCAGCCTCCAGCACACTTCTCTAACTAACTAGATGCTCTGCCTTTCTCCAGTCTGAACACACTCCTCACTTCTGAGCTAACCCATCTGCTGTTAATAGCCTATAGACTTGAGATTGGATCAGAAGATCGATTTTTCCTAGCCAGGTTCTTTTGGTTTCTCAAAAAATCCAGACACATTAAACCAGCTCATTAACCTAGTGTTACTGGCACAGCTTACATTACCGACACACATCTACCATCCAGGACCTTACCTCTTGCATTCCTACACAGCTTAAATGTTATTTTCAACTAGCTGAAGAGCCCGGCGTTGCCCGGGCATAGTAACCAACTGTGGTTAGTTATAACAAATTATAATGATTATATTGCACATAAAAACATTTCACATCATATATTCAACACTGCAGATTTGCAACACAAATTAACTAAACGATTGATTACCCAAGTATCCTATCCTGTGTGATACTTTCTGCTGAGCTGTGTATCTAATCCTATCCTGTGTGATACTGACTGCTGAGCTGTGTATCTAATCCTATCTTGTGTGATACTGACTGCTGAGCCGTGTACCTAATCCTATCATGTGTGATACTGACTGCTGAGCCGTGTATCTAATCCTATCCTGTGTGATACAGTCTGCTGAGCTGCGTATCTAATCCTATCCTGTGTGATACTGACTGCTGAGCCATGTATCTAATCCTATCCTGTGTGATACTGACTGCTGAGCCGTGTATCTAATCCTCTCCTGTGTGATACTGACTGCTGAGCTGCATATCTAATCCTATCCTGTGTGATACTGACTGCTAAGCCATGTATCTAATCCCTTCCTGTGTGATACTGACTGCTGAGCCATGTATCTAATCCTATCCTGTGTGATACTTTCTGCTGAGCTGTGTATCTAATCCTATCCTGTGTGATACTGACTGCTGAGCTGTGTATTTAATCCTATCCTGTGTGATACCGTCTGCTGAGCCGTGTATTTAACCCTATCCTGTGTGATACTGACTGCTGAGCCGTGTACCTAATCCTATCCTGTGTGATACTGACTGCTCAGCCGTGTATCTAATCCTATCCTGTGTGATACTGACTGCTGAGCTGTGTATCTAATCCTATCCTGTGTGATACCGTCTGCTGAGCCGAGTATTTAACCCTATCCTGTGTGATACTGACTGCTGAGCCGTGTACCTAATCCTATCATGTGTGTTACTGACTGCTCAGCCGTGTATCTAATCCTATCCTGTGTGATACTGTCTGCTGAGCCGTGTATCTAATCCTATCCTGTGTGATACTGACTGCTGAGCCGAGTATTTAACCCTATCCTGTGTGATACTGACTGCTGAGCCGTGTACCTAATCCTATCATGTGTGTTACTGACTGCTCAGCCATGTATCTAATCCTATCCTGTGTGATACAGTCTGCTGAGCCGTGTATCTAATCCTATCCTGTGTGATACTGACTGCTGAGCCATGTATCTAATCCCTTCCTGTGTGATACTGACTGCTGAGCCATGTATCTAATCCTATCCTGTGTGATACTTTCTGCTGAGCTGTGTATCTAATCCTATCCTGTGTGATACTGACTGCTGAGCCGTGTATCTAATCCTATCCTGTGTGATACTTTCTGCTGAGCTGTGTATCTAATCCTATCCTGTGTGATACTGACTGCTGAGCTGTGTATCTAATCCTATCCTGTGTGATACTGTCTGCTGAGCCATGTATCTAATCCCTTCCTGTGTGATACTGACTGCTGAGCCGTTTACCTAATCCTATCATGTGTGATACTGACTGCTGAGCTGTGTATCTAATCCTATCCTGTGTGATACTGACTGCTGAGCTGTGTATCTAATCCTATCCTGTGTGATACCGTCTGCTGAGCCATGTATTTAACCCTATCCTGTGTGATACTGACTGCTGAGCCGTGTACCTAATCCTATCATGTGTGTTACTGACTGCTCAGCCGTGTATCTAATCCTATCCTGTGTGATACAGTCTGCTGAGCCGTGTATCTAATCCTATCCTGTGTGATACTGACTGCTGAGCCATGTATCTAATCCCTTCCTGTGTGATACTGACTGCTGAGCCATGTATCTAATCCCTTCCTGTGTGATACTGACTGCTGAGCCATGTATCTAATCCTATCCTGTGTGATACTTTCTGCTGAGCTGTGTATCTAATCCTATCCTGTGTGATACTGACTGCTGAGCTATGTATCTAATCTTATCCTGTGTGATACCATCTGCTGAGCCGTGTATTTAACCCTATCCTGTGTGATACTGATTGCTGAGCCGTGTACCTATTCCTATCCTGTGTGATACTGACTGCTGAGCCATGTATCTAATCCAATCCTGTGTGATACTGACTGCTGGGCTGTGTATCTAATCCTATCCTGTGTGATACCGTCTGCTGAGCCATGTATTTAACCCTATCCTGTGTGATACTGACTGCTGAGCCGTGTACCTAATCCTATCATGTGTGTTACTGACTGCTGAGCCGTGTATCTAATCCCTTCCTGTGTGATACCGTCTGCTGAGCCATGTATTTAACCCTATCCTGTGTGATACTGACTGCTGAGCCGTGTATCTAATCCTATCCTGTGTGATACAGTCTGCTGAGCTGTGTATCTAATCCTATCCTGTGTGATACTGACTGCTGAGCCGTGTATCTAATCCCTTCCTGTGTGATACTGACTGCTGAGCTGTGTATCTAATCCCTTCCTGTGTGATACTGACTGCTGAGCCGTGTACCTAATCCTATCATGTGTGTTACTGACTGCTCAGCCGTGTATCTAATCCTATCCTGTGTGATACTGACTGCTGAGCCGTGTATCTAATCCTATCCTGTGTGATACTGTCTGCTGAGTCGTGTATCTAATCCCATCCTGTGTGATACTGACTGCTGAGCCATGTATCTACTCCTATCCTGTGTGATACTGTCTGCTGAGCCGTGTATCTAATCCTATTCTGTGTGATACTGTCTGCTGAGCCGTGTATCTAATCCTATTCTGTGTGATACTGTCTGCTGAGCAGTGTATCTAATCCTATCCCGTGTGATACTGACTGCTGAGCAGTGTATCTAATCCTATCCTGTGTGATACTGTCTGCTGAGCAGTGTATCTAATCCTATCCTGTGTGATACTGACTGCTGAGCCGTGTATCTAATCCTCTCCTGTGTGATACTGACTGCTGAGCAGTGTATCTAATCCTATCCTGTGTGATACTGACTGCTGAGCCGTGTATCTAATCCTATCCTGTGTGATACTGACTGTTGAGCTGTGTATCTATTCCTATCCTGTGTGATACTGACTGCTGAGCAGTGTATCTAATCCTATCCTGTGTGATACTGACTGCTGAGCAGTGTATCTAATCCTATCCTGTGTGATACTGACTTCTGAGCCGTGTATCTAATCCTATCCTGTGTGATACTGACTGCTGAGCAGTGTATCTAATCCTATCCTGTGTGATACTGCTTGCTGAGCTGTGTATCTAATCCTATCCTGTGTGATACTGACTGCTGAGCTGTGTATGTAATCCTATCCTGTGTGATACTGGGCTCTCCCTGCAGTCTGTGTCAGAGGATGGTCTGTGTCGGCACGGTAATAAATTGTGTTATTTCCAGCTTTACAGAAGGACGATAATACCATAGAAATGATAAGAATAATAGGCCTCAGTTACCACAACTGTCTACAAAGAAAACTGTTGCTGATAGCAGCCAATCACAGCTCATTTTTCATCTTTTAAACAGCTCTGGGACAGCGTGGCGAATTTTGAGTGGCGACTTTTGTGTTTGGACTTTTATGTGGCGAGGTTGGTGTATGTGTGGTGAAATGTGTGCTGAGGGTGGTATATGTGGTGAAGCACGTGGTAGTGTGTGGCGCATTTTGTGTGTGTTCATATCCCCGTGTGTGGTGAATATCCCATGTCAGGGCCCCACCTTAGCAACTGTACGGTATATACTCTTTGGCGCCATCGCTCTCATTCTTTAAGTCCCCCTTGTTCACATCTGGCAGCTGTCAATTTGCCTCCAAAACTTTTCCTTTCACTTTTTCCCCATTATGTAGATAGGGGCAAAATTGTTTGGTGAATTGGAACGCGCGGGGTTAAAATTTCGCCTCACAACATAGCCTATGATGCTCTCGGGGGTCCAGACGTGTGACTGTGCAAAATTTTGTGGCTGTAGCTGCGACGGTGCAGATGCCAATCCCGGACATACACACATACACACACACACACACACACATTGAGCTTTATATATTAGATGGTTCCAAGACAAGGTAATAAAATAAAACACCCTATACTCAATCTGAGTTCCATTCATCAGCTCAGAAGTAATCAGAAGCTGAATAAGACACCCTCTAGATGTTGTTGACCTCAGACTAGCTGAGCACACAGAAGCAGGTGTTGAGGATCTGTGCCACTTGTCTGGGAAGTGAGTATAGGACCTTTTTATTTATTACCCCAGCCTGGACCCATTGAGGATAACATATAAAATAGAGGGAAAACTCCTTTAATTTGAGAAGTTTTTTATATTATTTTCCATGCCGTTTATAGTGAATCAAAAGTGATTATTTTATACTTTTTACCAATGTGATAGTATCTTTCCATATTGATTTTAGTAGTCTAAAGTCCTCCTTAGGGTGTTATGTTTTGGCATTGTATATGTCTTAGAGCTAAAATAGGCAATTTTATTTTGGTACTGAGATACAGGCCAAACACAACAGGCGCTACTGCCCTAAATGAAGCATGCCTTGAGATGTTTTGTTGCTTTTGGGGAGCTTCGATGAACAGTGAATCATTCCTTTAAGTGGTTAGCTGTACCCAAGGAAAGTCCAGATTTATAGACGAGGCGAAGACAGGTCTAGCACATTAAGTGATGATCGAGGGATTGAGATCTACGAATCCATCATATCGAGGATTGATTTTAGAATACGTTAACTTTTGAGCTTTATTGTTTACTACATTGCCTTTGCGTTGGTAAACCTTGAGTCATACAACAACTATGTACATCAAAAAGATGTGGGCTTGTGTAATATATTAATTTGCTTCATCTGCTTGCTCTGTTTTATTACTCCTGTTCCTTGTTTTCTATTTTGTGAAGATACATTTGCATTTCATGGAACAGATTATACATGTTCGATTGTTGACCTCATGGGTAAATTTTTTCGATATGGGATCTACATTTCATAGAACCTGATTTAATTAATCTGTTAGTGATTCAGATGCATTTAGTGTAGGATAGGAGTTGTAGTCTGTGCTACTGTGCAAGATTCAAAAAATCCGGCAGACCTGATGAGGGAGTAAATCATGCGGTTTACTCTCAACGCATTTCGAAGTTAAACCAACTTCGAAAGGAGAACCATAATTGTCCTCCACCAATTGTTCTACACAGCGGGATTTACTGACCTGAGGGTACTGCAGCCTCTATCAAACCTTGATTCGTTAGTTGTGGGTTAAACAACCCCAAAATGGGAGCAATTCCTACCCCTCTCACCCAGACCAATTTCTCCACCAGATAAAAACCTATTGCGCTTGGCGTCTCCCCTTCTTTCTAGTGATTCAGATGCAGTAACTTCTTCTATGAGGGTGACACTGCTGTCAGGAGGAAGAACGTGCTGTGGGTACCTGTGCAAGGCCGGGTCCAGAACTGTCGAGGCTGCATCCAGTCTTGCTGGGGGAAAACAATGGGAAGCCAGACAGGACCCATGACCTGGTGAGAGGGGGCGTGGTGAGACAGGAGAGAGAGCGGGAAGAGCAGGAAAAGATTATCTTGCCGGCAGGGAGAGGAAGCAGGCGTGGGACGCTCTCTGCAAGGAAAGAGTGAGTGCATCCGGCAGAGGTTACATAAGGGACCCGTGGAACCAGTGAGCACGCAGAGCTTTGCGTGCTTGTACAGACAGTGTGCAGTGCTCTCATTGAGAAGCGAGTGCCAGGTGCAGGATCGTAAGGTGTATTCCCCCTTGCTGACAGGCGTATGCTGGAGCACGCCCCGGGTAGAGACTTCCACGGCATCACCCACTTTGGCCTTACAGATTAATGGGTTAGGGGCTCAACGGGCAAAACCGGTGACCGCCCGTCTGCATGCAATTGAGGAACAGAAAAGTCACGATAAGTAAAGTTTAATAACAAGACTGTTGTGTTATACCATAATTCTATTGTTAATTATCTGATGCCTCCCTGCGAGGAGTTCATTACTGTTATAAAATAAACCCCATTGTTGTTAATCCTTGCTCTGCATTCCCTGCGTTACTGCATCCCGGAACATGCTTACACTGCTGCAATATCTTTTGCAGGAACCTTTTTCTGATGCCCCAGTGCCCAAATCAAAATCATGTGTCAAGTTGAGTACTTCAACCCAAACCTTCAGCAGAATCATTCAGCGCACAGACATTGTGGGATAACAAACTGTTTATTTGGGATACTCAATAAGCACCATTATCTTCTTCATCATCCACAGGGAGCAATACAGGAGAACAGGCACACATAATACAAAAAGATCCTACAGTATTAACAAACTCTAACAAACAGTGTCATCTGCTGTCTGGACAATATTGTTCCTCCACAGCATAAGCCTGCAGCTGTAGTATTCTCCAACATTCTCAGGATCAAGAAAAAAATGACTGGAGGAAATAAATGCCATAAAGTGACAAAATAACCATCATTTGCCACCTACATAACAACTCAGTGATGCTGAAATAGATGGTACAAGATAACTAAGGGCAAGAGATTGACTTGTCATATAGGTTAATGGCACACAACCACTGCAAAGAAGTAATAAGAAGCCAGTGAAGAGTACCAAAGTGATGTGCTTCCACAACAGAGGATTTTTCAGGTAAGTAATAGTTGTTTTGATATTTGATGGCATTTATTATCTTTAGCCACATTTTTCTTGATCCTTGAAAAATACTTTAAGGCCAGATTCAGGCATCTGTGAACACGGACCATACTTGGATCACAATATTCAGCCTGACCCCTAGGTATTATGGTCAGAACCAACCGGCTAATGGGCAGTAGCTCAAGTATTGTAATTTGAGAATGGTACATGGTTCACGGAAGAGTGAAATCAACCTAATTGTGTCACCTTGCTTTTTTCCAGTTGTGTCCATCCTTAATAATATCTCAGCGCTGTTCCTCTTACAGGTCTTACCGGACTTGTGCTTGACTCACCCTAAGATATCATTTTTCCAATAGGTGAAACAGAAGTCTCAGGCTGATAAATACAAGAAATTAATTTAAGCAATCAGATGTTTTTTTTTCTGGCATATACAAGACTCTATGAAAATATCTTCATTATTTCTTCATTTCACTTCCTCTTGATATCCTTGTCTTGAAAAGGATGTGAGCTCCGAAGCCAAATCATCAAAATGGCGTTTCTTTGTCATCTTTTGTAACAGTTTCTTTATACACAAACCATCCGGCTTCCATTATCTTTCCATTATTGAGATGGCAAATTGACAACGTAATGCTGATTGAAGGAGTTATGTTTTATGTCAAGAAACCGAATCAGAAAAGAGGCACAACGCCCAACGCACTCTCCAAGACAAATCTCGCTAATACCATTCTCTTTGTATTAATTAGAGGGGAAGATTCGAGTTCTCCGAGCTCAGCCCTTGATACTCGTCCAACAACATCTTAGATCACTTAAAATAATCAGAGGTTTATGATGTCTGACTCCATTAGGACAATGTTTTTCACGATTTCTGCATCCTGCACCTTGTTTACAGATAATCTGTCATGTATAATCATATCCTAGCGTGGATAAATGGATTTCTGAAGCCAAAGCTTATCAGGCATCGCTTAATTTCATGTACGCAGATCACACTTTCTGGTTGAGCCTCTAACACTAGGTTTTGGAAAAGAAATGGACGGTTGCTGAAAAATTCCACTTCAATCACATCAGTAGTCATATGTCCTCTGACTTATAAATTTCAACCAGCAAAGTACATAGATTCGAGATTTTTTAAATTTATCAAATACATTAAAAATTGTGTTCATCGCCTCCTTTACATCTCCAGTTTCTTTTTTTTCTTTTCAAATAATTTTATTGGTTTTCAGTCATTAAACAGGGTAAGGGAAGGAAGGGAGGAAAGGGAATGGGAAGTAAAGAACCTTGTACAGGTACGGAAAAAATTTAAAACTAGAGAACCCACAAATTGGCATTAAATAGCATATAGCAAATAGCAAAAAAGGAAAAGAAAATCGACAATCCTTATTATGGGGTAACATTCTTGGAAGGAGATCCGACATCCCGTTACTACAACGGCCATGTTTAGGCCTCAAAATATAATGCCTCTTAATAGGTGTATTTGATATGGAATTTGTTGTTCCAAGTCTTCCATTTTTTTGTATATTTGTGGATGTGATTGTTGTTAATCGCAAATCTGAGTTCTAAATCACTATGTTGGCCTATTTTATCAAGTATGTCCGAAAACTTAGGAACCTCGACTTTCTTCCACCATTGTGCTAACATTGTCTTAGTCACTAAGAGGATGTGTATGATAATATGTCTTACCGGATCATCAAATTGTTCCATGTCTAATGAAAGAAGTGCTCTTTCAGGCGTAATTGTGAAGTCCTTAGCAATGAGGTTAATGTACTGTGTGACCTGGAACCAGAGGTTTTTGATCTTTGAACAACCCCAAAATATATGGTAGAGGTTCCCTTGATGTCCACAGCCTCTCCAGCACAAGGAAGATAATTCTGTGTTAAAATGTGATAACCTTGTCGGGGTATAGTACCACCTATTTAACAGTTTAAAATAACCCTCGTGAAGACCCATTGATATGTTGGAATTGTAAGTGAATTTGATGGCATGGTTCCAATTCTCGAGATGGATATCAGCACCTAAATCGGACTCCCATCTCTTCATGTATATGTTTTTGTGGCTCGTTAGGTCCTTGACGACAGATCTATACAAATTACGCATACTCCAGAGGTTTTTATTTTTAAGGTTGCACAACAGTGAAGTTAGCATTTCATAATTTAAAGTCTTCCCTTTTATGCAGTTTCTTTTTTTAATAAGGGCACTTAAAAAAAATCTGATCCCAAAATATGGGTTTGACCACGACTTTTACATTGATGTCAAATCTCTAGGATAGGTCATCAATATCTGATCAGCTATTTCCAGTGCCAGCGAGAAGTGGTCAGATGTGGCTGTATAGTGGCCAGAGGAGAACTTGTAGTAAGTACCTGGTCACGGCCACTTTACAGTTGGCAGAGCTGTTCTGTGCTACTTCACAGATGTACAGTGCTCCTGGCAATGGAAACAGCTGATTGGACGGGGGGTTCCAGGTGTCCAATCTCACCCATTTAGATATTGATGACCTATCCTAAGGAGAAGACATCAATGTAAAAGTCCCAGACAACACCTTTAACTGCTGAAACCCCGGCACTCTAAAGAGAGGCTTAGCATCGAATGTTCAGTTCCTCCTCAGAGCCCTCAATGAAGCAATATACTGTGCCTATTAAATAGAATAGGCATGTATGAACACACTGGGTCTTTTGTAAACATTCTATGCAAACAGGTGTAGTCCAGCTAGCCTTGGTTGAGGCTTTCAATGTTTCTCAGCACAGAAATGCCACTCCTGCCCCTTGTGGCCAAAGACTGCATAACAAATAGAAGATTTTCCAGCCGATTCTTGATTAAAATATTTAAAAAACTTTTCTTCCATATCGTGAATATCACCCTCACCATAAATCCAAGCATGATATAGTTTTCTATGTGCCTCTCAGGGCTTATACACAGCATTCTATAATGCTGTAGATAAGCCCCCCGATCCGAGATGCTGGGAAGCCATGAAGCAAGCAGGAGGGCGGCATCACAAGAAGATGTAAGGCACCAGACCCGGACCTGCGACACCCATTGGACCGAACGGGACCGCACCGGACCCCCCCACACCCAGGTGAGTGAAGTCTGGTCCAATGCCGCCCTCCTGCTTGCTTCATGGCTTCCCGGCATCGCGCTGGGCCTCTTTGACCTTTCCCAGGGCGGTCTGGGATGGTAAGGTGCGGTCCGGTCCAATGTGTGTCACAAGTCTAGCTCTAGCGCCTTGCATCTTCTTGTGATGCCGCCCTCCTTCTTGCTTCATGGCTTTCCGCTCTGGGCCTCTCTGACCTTTCCCAGCGCCTGCTCACTGCAGTACTTTGCTCTGCCCACAACAGGGCGGATAAGTGCGCCTGTGCAGGAGCGCGATGCCAGAGAGCAATGAAGCAAGCAGGAGGGCTGGATCGCAAGAGGACTTTTTTTGTCTGAAACACGTAGGAAACTACATCATGCTTGGATTTATTGTGAGTGCCAATTTTTACGATATTAAATAAATTGGCTGGAAAATCTTCAATTTGTTAAAGGGATTGCCCGGGCTTTCTTTTTGCTTTGTGTGTCTACCTACGATTCAGATTGCTGACAGTTTGTAATATACTTACTGTCAACATTCTGTATGGTGTTCCAGTTATCTGGTGAGCAGCTGCCTCCTGATTCTGGAGAAGCTGCTCACTCACTAACAAAAGTTTCCTGTCTGGCAGTGTATCTGGTAATGGTGCAGTCTCTGCCAGACTCTCCCCCTCCTGCCTCCTGCTCCACCCTCTCCATGCAGCACACAGTGCAGGTCACAGGGGAATGACTCAGCTGATTAGAGGAACCAGGAAGGAAAAGGCTTCTACATAGCTGAGCATAATGTGTTGCATGCATCCATCCCTCCATCCCTCCCTCATCCATCCTCATGCGGCCTTATAAATTCTGGCCAGCAGAGGGGGTTGGTGAGTCAGCTAGAAATGAGCTGAGGAGGTTGTCATGGAAACTAGAGAAGCTGTGAGCTGTGAGGAAAAATGACAAGACGGTTAAACATGAGGTAAAAAGATCTTTCTGGAAGATCCAGTCGAAGACAGGGAAGCTGATCTGTGAGGAGGGGAAGGACACGAGCTGAGAGACAAGGGGCTCTGGGGGAACTAAAATTGCATATAGCTGACCCCAGAGCAAAGCGATAATATAGAAAGGGACGTCAGAGTCCTTGGTGGTCAGGAGCTGTATGTCCTGACCGCTGAATTTGAAAGTACAGGGGATTGTAAATTCCTATGCGACATTGAACACCTGAGGGCACGGCCACCTGAGGGCACGGCAGCGGATGAGGAGCCCGGGGCTGACGGTGAAAAGGACGGCACCCTTGGAATAGTCTCATGCTGACAGCCATACAGGTTAGTGAAATCATCACGCAATTGAGAGTCGCAGCATGGTTATATACAGCGGAGACCCACACACAAAGCGCAGAAGGAAGGTCCAAAATCCCCACCTGGCAAGGTGGATCCCCTGAATGCCTCCAGGCGAGCCAGAGTCATTCCATCACGTGTATGTGGTTCTCCAGATTGAAACCAATTGCCAGTAAAAGGTAAAGAAACTGCACCTCTCTGTGTCCTTCTCTCATTTCTCTGCACCCCAATGTTCACAGACATTTTGACTAATAATCTAACATCTTTGCCCTGGGACTATTGCTCTACCTGTGGGGAGCCATTTTCACATCAGCTGCGCCACATCAACAGTCTCAGGGGAACAACACCGCAGCGCTGGTCACCTCTGACCAGAATACCACAGGTGGCGTCACGTATTTAATCATCTACAAACCTTATCTTCATTTTTACCACATCACCAACAACTTTTCCCCTTCCCTTTGATTATTTTATTTAATGGACGCCCCAGGGCCATGGACCGGGTCGCCGCCGCCGTGACACCATCCCCCGTTGAAGTCGACGGGCCCGGTACCGAGTACCCCACGGCCCTGCACCGCACACGCGCTCTCGCGCGCCTTCCCGCCGCCGCGCACTAGGGCGCTCCATGAAGCTCTATCACCACTGTGGATGTGATGTGGGCACATGTGAAGCTCTATCATCAACGTGAATGTGATGTGTGGACATGTGAAGCTCTGTTACCACTGTGGATGTGATGTGGGGACATGTGAAGCTCTATCACCACTGTGGATGTGATGTGGGGACATGTGAAGCTCTATCACCACTGTGGATGTGATGTGGGAACATGCGAAGCTCTATATCCACTGCGGAAGTGATGTGGAGACATGTGAAGCTCTATCACCATTGTGGATGTGATGTGGGGTCATGTGAAGCTCTATCACCACTGTTGATGTGATGGGGGGACATGTGAAGCTCTGTCACCACTGTGGATATGATGTGGGGATGTGTGACACTCTATCACCACTGTGGATTTTATGTGGGGACATGTGATGCTCTATCACCACTGTAGATGTGATGTGGCAACATATGAAGCTCTGTCACCACTGTGGATGTGATGTGGGGACATGCGAAGCTCTGTCACCACTGTGGATGTGATGTGTGAGGACATGTGAAGCTCTATCACCACTGCGGATGTGATGTGGAGACATGTGAACCTCTATCATCACTATGGATATGATGCAGAGGCATGTGAAGCTCTGTCACCACTGTGGATGTGATGTGGGGACATGTGAATATGTCACCATTGTGGATGTGGTGTGGAAACATGTGAAGCTTTATCACCACTCTCGATGTGATGTGAGGACATGTGAAGCTCTATAACCACTGTGGATGTGATGTGGGGACATGTGAAGCTCTATAACCACTGTGGATGTGATGTGGGGACATGTGAAGCTCTGTCACCACTGTGGATGTGATGTGGAGACATGTGACGCTCTATCATCACTGTGGATGTGATGTGGGGACATGTGAAGCTCTATCAAACTGTGGATGTGATGTGGGGATATGTGAAGCTCTGTCACAACTGTGGATGTGATGTGGAACATGTGATGCTCTATCACCACTGTGGATATAATGTGGGGATGTGTGATGCTCTATCACCACTGTAGATGTGATGCGGGGACATATGAAACTCTGTCACCTCTGTGGATGTGATGTGGGGACATGTGAAGCTCTATTACAACTGTGGTTATAATGTGGTGACATATGAAGCTCTGGTTATAATGTGGAAGCTCTGGAAGCTCTGGAAGCTGTGGTTATAATGTGGTGACATATGAAGCTCTATCTCCACTGTGGATGTGATGTGGGCACATATGAAGCTCTATCACCACTGTAGATGTGATGTGGGGACATGTGAAGCTCTATCAAAACTGTGGATGTGATGTGGGGACATGTGAAGCTCTGTCACCATTGTGGATGTGATGTGGAGACATGCAATGCTCTATCTCCACTGTGGATGTGATGTGGGCACATGTGAAGCTCCATCACCACTGTAGATGTGATGTGGGGACATGTGAAGCTCTATCAAAACTGTGGATGTGATGTGGGGACATGCGAAGCTCTATCACCACTGTAGATGTGATGTGGAGACATGTGAAGCTCTATCACCACTGTAGATGTGATGTGGGGACATGTGAAGCTCTATCAAAACTGTGGATGTGATGTCAGGACATGTAAAGCTCTATCACCACTGTGGATGTGATGTGGGGACATGTGAAGCTCTATCACCACTGTAGATGTGATGTGGGGACATGTGAAGCTCTATCACCACTGTAGATGTGATGTGGGGACATGTGAAGCTCTATCAAAACTGTGGATGTGATGTCAGGACATGTGAAGCTCTATCACCACTGTGGATGTGATGTGGAGACATGTGATGCTCTATCACCACTGTGGATATAATGTGGGGATGTGTGATGCTCTATTACCACTGTGGATGTGATGTGGGGACATATGAAACTCTGTCACCACTGTGGATGTGATGTGGGGACATGTGAAGCTCTATTACAACTGTGGTTGTAATGTGGTGACATGTGAAGCTCTATCACCACTGTGGATGTGATGTGGGGACATGTGAAGCTCTATCTCCACTGTGGATGTGATGTGGAGACATGTGAAGCTCTGTCACCACTGTGGATGTGATGTGGGGACATGTGAAGCTCTATCTCCACTGTAGATGTGATGTGGGGACATGTGAAGCTCTATCACCACTGTGGATGTGATGTGGGGATGTGTGACGCTCTATCACCACTGTGGATGTGTCACGCCGTTCTGTTTGTATCTGCTTGGCAGCGTGACAATGTGCATGTGTTTGCTTTAACCCTTTACTATTTTACCCCTATTTGAGCTGGGATACTGTTGGCTGTTACCTGTATGGAGCCTGCTTAGTTCCCTTCTCTGCTGCGTTGCTGTACATGTGTTGCTAGGTCTTTGCTCTGCTGCTTGACCATCCACATGTGCGGTCCCTGGTTGCCGCTGTGGAAGCTGTCTGCGGGTGGCGAGGTCATTTGCAGCTGGTGCATGACTTTCCACGTGTGTCTAGGCTTGCAGACGATGCCAGGTGCTCTAAGCTGCAGTTCTTGCACTGACTGTGCTGCAATGGTTTCTTTGTGTGCTTAGGGCGTGCACAGCCACACCTCCCTTGCTTTTATCAGGGTTAGTGTATGTACTTGAAATGTTGTCCCCAGCCAATTGCTGAGAGGTAGCTCCTTTATAAACTTACCCTGCCCTATGGGCGGGGCCAGAGCAACTCACAAAGCTCCTTTACTTTGCCATGTGTGTTTTGTGTCTGTGTCCCTGGACCTCTCCAGTCTGTTTTGATACCAAAGTCCCTTGATTCCTGCTTTGTCCTGTTCCTGCGCACTGCCCTGGAGGCGGTATATCCAGGCTTGAATCCTTGATCCTGTGCATGCCCTGTACCTGACCCTGTCTGAACTCGCCCTGCCCCGGACTCGGTATTTCGGGGCCTGAATCCTTGATCCTGTACCTGTCCTGTACCTGACCCTGTCTGAACAGTGTCTGCTGTGTTATGTTTTGGAATCCCTCTGTGTCTGGAGCCTCGCACCCAGTGACTCCGAGACTCTTGTAACTGCTGTTCGTGCTGTGCATCTACTACCCTGTGCTCAGACTACCATGCGGTGCTAGCTCCATGCAGGCCCAGCAATCCTGCGGTTTTAGCACCATCACGCTGGAGTTCCTTCCTAGGTCCGATGTCCGGAGCCTGACAACCGCAGTCTGGAACCTGGTGACCGCTGCCTGGAGCTTGATGACTGCAGTGGTGCCTGTAAGTCGTGTTGGATGTCCAGAACTGAACGACTCCTGTCTGATGTCTGCCGGTGACTGTGATGTCCTATGGGTGACCCTGATTGTCCTGATGTCCTGATAACCTCGTGTACCCTGATGTCCAGCCTGTGTCCTGATGTCCAGCCTGTGTCCTGATATCCAGCCTGTGTCCTGATGTACTCAGGTACCCTTATGTCCTGCCTGTGTCCCAATGTCCCGCCTATGTGTGCCTCAGTGATCCGTTGGTGCCTTGGGGTCCACTGGGTGGTACCCTTCTAAGAGGTGTGGAATCGGGAGCCTGACTTAGCCCTGTTTTGTCTATGTACTGTGACTTTACGTTAAGTAAACTTTACTTTCTTTATACCTGAAGTTGTGCGGTGTCATCAAGTCCTTGTCCACATGCTCAGCTGCCACAGTATCCCGGTCGCTGCCCTTCCCTAGTTTGGGTAGGCTCGGGTCCCTCTCTGTGGTATAGAGGGTCCATATTGCATCACCGGGAGACACCCGCCCCTAGCCGTCAGCGTGGAGGCGCCTGCTGGGCCGCGTTGGCGGCCGCAGTCGTGACAGGATGTGATGTGAGGACGTGTGATGCTCTATCACCAATGTGTATGTGATGTGGGGACATATCACGCTCTATCACCACTGTGGATGTGATGTGGGGTCATGTGAAGCTCTATCACCACTGTGGATGTGATGTGGGGACATATGACGCTCTATCACCACTGTGGATGTGATGTGGGGTCATGTGAAGCTCTATCACCACTGTGGATGTGATGTGAGGACATATGACGCTCTATTGTAGGGAAAGTGACCTGACGGACGGACGGACTAGTCAGAGTGAAGAAGGAAAGGTTTGCACAGTGTAGGTAGGTGTCAGTTATTACAGTGGGGAAACAGCTAGGAAAGTGTAGTGGACGTGCAGTACCTTGGGTTGACCATTAGATGGCAGGGAGGAGTGTGAGCAAAGGACTTGACAACAGCTTAGGGCTTTAGAAACCGTTGGTCATGGGGGGCGTGGTTACAGTGACAGGGGACCGGGAGAGCTATAAATACTGAGGGAGGGTTCCAGAAGGTTCCAGTCCCCAGGGGGAGCTCCAGTGACAGGAGGACTGCGACAGTCTGTGCGCTGTGAGGAGAATCTAAACCAGGGGGACTGAAGAGAGAGAACGTCAGGGGGGTGGTCCTGATAGGAAGAACCGCAGAAGGGACGAGGCACTGGGTGTGAGACACCGTATTTGTCACGACGACTGATCAGTGGAAGCGCTGTTGGTTTAAGGGACTAAGGCGGCCACAGTGATGGACCTGTCAGGAACGTCGACAAGTGAAGAGGGGACGGTATGTGCTTACACGTCCCCCAGTGTAACGTGCGGTGTATAAGAAGCGGCCCTGGAAACCGAGGGCCGTGAGGTAAAGGAAGTGCGGTGTGCTTCTGAGGCCGTCAGGCGGACGGCAAGTGAGAAATAAACTTGGACTTGTTGCACCCAGAATCTGTCTCCATCGTGTCTCTGTTTTTATCTCTGCGCGGTAAGAAGAGGGACCACCCCCCCAGCTCGGCCCCCACCTCTACATTTGGCGTAGTCGGCAGGATCGCCGCCGCTAATACATCATCTTCTGCGGCAGGCCTGCCTTAAAGGATGGAGAAGGACTTGGACTGTGCTGCTAGGAATACCTGTGGATTACAATTGGCTTACCTGTGGATTACAAATTGGGAGCGCTGTAGTGACTCAGTGGTGCTGACTGAAGATCCGGGGCGGCATCAGGTGCTGCGCAAGATGGCGGCATTACTACAGCGCAGGGGAGAGGTCCGAGTGTTTGCAGTCGTGTTGAATGGACTGGGGCCCCCTCCAACGTACCCCCGTGGACAGCAGTATGTGCCTGGAGGCCGACGCTCCCATGTACTGGACCCTGGCAGATGGGTGGAAAGGTCTGCCAACGTCCCACCCAGCAGGAGGAGTGGCACAGAAGAAAAACTTGGCTGCGGCTGTCTGACGTCATTCGAGTGCTGCCCAACGGACGGTATGAGACGCTGCGGGTGTCGGGGCATCGGCCGCCTAGAGTGGCAATGGCGGCGAGAGATGGAGCTGCACCAGAAGTCATCTTCAGAACCACGGGCAGGCAGCGGGATGCTGAGCCGGGGAGCGGAGCCTAAGCGGAGTCAGCGAGAACGGCCGCCACCAATACCAGCAGAGGACTTCTCAGCGGAGCCCCCGAGTCCGGAGGGAAGGCCCGCAGGACAGTGGAGCAAGGAACGGAGGCTGCGGGGGAAACCGCGTGATGATGGGACGGAGGCCGCAGCGCCGGGGAAGGTGAGAGTACCCCCAGCCCTACCAGTGCCTCCGCAAGCGGCCCCCACCATTCTGCTGCAGCACGCGGCCCCCTGCGCACCGGAAGGCCTAGTTACCACGGGCCCCGTGGTGTATGCAGAGCTGAGCGAGGCCCCCGCTCATGTCCCCGAACTACCCCGCCCGGAGTCACCAGTGCAGAGCTCACCCAAAGAAGACGCTGCTGCGCTTTCCCTGCTAATAGCAGCTGCATCGTTGAAATCGGCCGTTACTCCGGCTCCGTTGGAAGTAGTGGATGCGGCCTGTCCTGAGGCCGCGGTTATGCCGCTGCTGGAGTCGGCTGCGACCGACTTAGCGGGCCCTGTGATTCCAGCCCCCGAGGACCCGATTGTCCCCATTTGCCACCTGACCCCAGTGGCTGCTGGGCCACAGAAATCTTCGGCCGTTTCTGTCTTGCAGTCTTTTTCAGCTGAGTCCCGCCCACCGGACTCCAGGGCCCGTGCTGTTCCCTCCGTGTGGGTAGCGGAGGTGATCAGGAAGAAGAAGGCCCGGGAGCAGGAAGTGTGGAACCTGCTCCACACTCAAGGAGAGGCCGGCATGGAAAAGAAGAGGACTTGAATGGACACCCTCAGTATCCCCGGGGGCTCCACGGCTGTGCGGTCCCTCACTACTAGCCACTGCGTAGTGAAGTAGACTGTCGAGAGTTCGGTGCACTGTAGTGCAGGTTCTGAAGAACAGTTCTATCTTAAAAAAAAAATGTTTGATGTGCTGAGTTTGTTTTTAATATGTTCCTCTTACAGGATGTTATTTGCTGATTTGAAACTTGACAGAATGGGGATATGGCGAAGTGGAGGAGTGTTCAGGTCCAAGGAAGGGGGGAGAAAGAAGACATGTAATGTTATGTTGTTATATGTTGGTTTTAAAATGAGCAAAAGAAAATGAAAAAAAAATATAAAAATGAGTACTTGTGCTATTATAAAGTTGTTTAATGTATAATATGCCAAAGTAAAATGCAACAGGTCCGGGTAAGGGAAGGTCTGCGGGACCAAAGGAAAGTATGAGATCCGGTAGGGATCTAAGAGTTGAGGAGGTCTGGGAGACCGGGACGCCGACCATGACATGTTATTGAAAGAAAGGAAAATGAGTTGGAAGACGTGAGGAAGACAGCCGTCCTAGGTCAGGTCCCCAACACCACGGACACCCCTGAAGGAGGAAGGCGGGTGCTGGTAATGATCTGGAAGGTAAGAGACCTCAATCATGGCGTACCGAATAGTGGAAGGTGACATTAGGGGAGAGTAGGGGAAGGTACACACCATAGAGAGAATATGGGTGTACCTAGCCCAATTGGAAAGACGTTGTCATGTGGCGTGCGCGCTGGTGAGTAGCAGTAGGCTGCTCAGAGCATAGTGCTCCCAGTATGGTTCGGCCCCCGCAGATAGTGGGTGTGGCTCAACAGCTGGTCCGACAACAGAATGTAGGTGTAGCTTCAGGACGACGAAGGCAGGGATGGCGATTGTCGAGGACGACAATGGACAAAGGAAGGGGAGTGTAGGGAAAGTGACCTGACGGACGGACGGACTAGTCAGAGTGAAGAAGGAAAGGTTTGCACAGTGTAGGTAGGTGTCAGTTATTACAGTGGGGAAACAGCTAGGAAAGTGTAGTGGACGTGCAGTACCTTGGGTTGACCATTAGATGGCAGGGAGGAGTGTGAGCAAAGGACTTGACAACAGCTTAGGGCTTTAGAAACCGTTGGTCATGGAGGGCGTGGTTACAGTGACAGGGGACCGGGAGAGCTATAAATACTGAGGGAGGGTTCCAGAAGGTTCCAGTCCCCAGGGGGAGCTCCAGTGACAGGAGGACTGCGACAGTCTGTGCGCTGTGAGGAGAATCTAAACCAGGGGGACTGAAGAGAGAGAACGTCAGGGGGGTGGTCCTGATAGGAAGAACCGCAGAAGGGACGAGGCACTGGGTGTGAGACACCGTATTTGTCACAACGACTGATCAGTGGAAGCGCTGTTGGTTTAAGGGCCTAAGGCGGCCACAGTGACGGACCTGTCAGGAACGTTGACGAGTGAAGAGGGGACGGTATGTGCTTACACGTCCCCCAGTGTAACGTGCGGTGTATAAGAAGCGGCCCTGGAAACAGAGGGCCTTGAGGTAAAGGAAGTGCGGTGTGCTTCTGAGGCCGTCAGGCGGACGGCAAGTGAGAAATAAACTTGGACTTGTTGCACCCAGAATCTGTCTCCATCGTGTCTCTGTTTTTATCACTGCGCGGTAAGAAGAGGGACCACCCCCCCAGCTCGGCCCCCACCTCTACCCTATCACCACTGTGGATGTGATGTGGGGTCATGTGAAGCTCTGTCACCACTGTGAATGTGATGTGGAGACATGTGAAGCTCTATCACCACTGTGGATGTGATGTGGGGTCATGTGAAGCTCTATCACCACTGTGGATGTGATGTGGGGTCATGTGAAGCTCTGTCACCACTGTGGATGTGATGTGGAGACATGTGAAGCTCTATCACCACTGTGGATGTGATGTGGGGTCATGTGAAGCTCTATCACCACTGTGGATGTGATGTGGGGTCATGTGAAGCTCTGTCACCACTGTGAATGTGATGTGGAGACATGTGAAGCTCTATCACCACTGTGGATGTGATGTGGGGTCATGTGAAGCTCTATCACCACTGTGGATGTGATGTGGGGTCATGTGAAGCTCTATCACCACTGTGGATGTGATGTGGAGACATGTGAAGCTCTGTCACCACTGTGGATGTGTTGTGGAGACATGTGAAGCTCTATCACCACTGTGGATGTGATGTGGGGTCATGTGAAGCTCTATCACCACTGTGGATGTGATGTGGGGTCATGTGAAGCTCTATCACCACTGTGGATGTGATGTGGAGACATGTGAAGCTCTGTCACCACTGTGGATGTGTTGTGGAGACATGTGAAGCTCTATCACCACTGTGGATGTGATGTGGGGTCATGTGAAGCTCTATCACCACTGTGGATGTGATGTGGGGTCATGTGAAGCTCTATCACCACTGTGGATGTGATGTGGGGACATGTGAAGCTCTATCACCACTGTGGATGTGATGTGGGGTCATGTGAAGCTCTATCACCACTGTGGATGTGATGTGGGGTCATGTGAAGCTCTATCACCACTGTGGATGTGATGTGGAGACATGTGAAGCTCTATCACCACTGTGGATGTGATGTGGGGTCATGTGAAGCTCTATCACCACTGTGGATGTGATGTGGGGACATGTGAAGCTCTATCACCACTGTGGATGTGATGTGGGGTCATGTGAAGCTCTGTCACCACTTTGGATGGGATGTGGAGACATATGACGCTCTATCACCACTGTGGATGTGATTTGGGGATACATGAAGCTATGTCACCACTGTGGATGTGATGTGGGGATATGTGACACTCTGTCACCATTGTGGATGTGATGTGGAGACATGCAATGCTCTTTAACCACTGTGGATGTGGTGTGGAGTGATTGTGCTGCTTTCCACAGATGAGGACACAGGACCCTGCTCTGTTATTTCCAATACTGCAGTGATGACTGAGGTCAGCGCAGGGTCAGAATACTGACAGCCAATGAGTGTGCAGAGGTTGGTGCTGGACACTGAGGTCAGTGATCCCAGCTCTGCCTGTGAGGTCAGATAATTAACCCCTTAAGGACCAAGCCACTTTGTAGGTTACTGACCAGGCCTTAATTTTGAAATCGGACCAATGTCACTTTATGTGGTTATAACTCTGGAACGCTTCAACGGATCCCGCTGATTCTGAGAATTTTTTTCATGACATATTGTAATTCATGTTAGTGGTAAAATTTCATCGATATAACTTGTGTTTATTTATGAAAATAATGGAAATTTGTTAAAGTTTGAAAACTTTGCAATTTCCAAACGTTTAATTTTTGTACCCTTAAATGAGAGACGCTATTAAAAGCACACAAAGGATCAAAAGGCAAACGTATAAAAAAACAACCAGGTATATATAGGTGGTGAATATTAAACTATATATATATTTATACATGCTTACAGTATATAGAAGAATGGCAGACCATTCGGTGAAGAACTAGGAAATAATTAGGAAAAACCAAACATAAAGGTCATGAGAGGAAAAAAGTAGGAAAAAAAAATTAAAATAATAATAAAAAAATATAAAAATTAATTGATAATAAATAAATCAGGACAAAGAATATGAAGTTAAAAATAGTACATTTCTTTATTGGTACATACATATAAAAATAGGTAGATGGTGCAGAATGGCACACGAAATGTGCCTGCAATCTCAAGGGTTAAAATACCATATTGAAACTAGGGAATAAGTTGGGCAATACATTGAGCACAAAACATGATAACATTAGCAAAATAATTATGTGTTATAAAAAATGTATATATAAATTAGTGTTAATGTGTAGAGTGCTCATAGAAAAAACAATACCAACATGTAGAAAATATATGTAAAAGATAATAGTATCAATATGAATTTCATATATAATACACACACAGCAACACCCATAAGGGTTAATGTGCGAAAAGGCAAATAAAGTGCAAATATTGTGCAAAAGTGCTAAATAATGTGCTTTATTGCCCAAAGTGGCCAGAGGTATTCCCAAATGTAAAAAAGATCACTTATTAGATGATAGATTCAAAATGGCCAATAATGAATTACCTGTGTGTAGCAGGGTAAGTGAATGCAGGAACTCACCCCAACGCGCATTTTGGATATAACCTTCATCAGAGAATGGTGTTTTGCCATCTTTGTAGCCACTCAGTGTTTTGGCTGCTGGTTTCCAACTTTTAACTTTAAAGAAAGTGGGATGCTAGTCACAGAATACCAAAATAATGGCTGAAATTTTGCAAACAAAACTAGTAATTATAAATTAAATGGGTTACCCAGTACCAATCACACAGGAGATGAGAGGTGCTGCTGATGTAGCGTCGACAGGGGCTTGTCAGGTCAGGGGCTTAGCCGTCAGGTATTATGCACCTGTTCTTTTAAAGGGCTTGTACTGAGTTAATAAGTTATCTCGTGTCTATAACTAAGGGAATAAATTATTGATTGCTCGCAGTCGCAGCTCCTAGCATTACAAGGAATAGGGCTCTGAATGCAACAGAATTAGAGAATACACACTGTTGGTCTATTCATTCTCAATGGTATTGCCAGAGATGGCCCAGTGGGGTACTAAGATATCCCCAGTGAGAATGAATGGAGCGAGGTTTATAGAACTCTGCTCCATTCCCGAACAATTTATCAGTTATTCCCTTTTCAAGCTATCGATGATGTCATTAACTTGATACAATCATTTTTATTGTAATATGGTACCTGCACAATACCTGTAAGTAGACATGACATTAGCAGCGCCTCTCACCTTCCAATGCAGAAGTAATAGGCACTGGATAAAAGATTTAAAGAAGTTAGTTTAGTTCCTTATGTTCATTCTAGAAGCATGGTGGGAAAATGGTGGGAGGGTGCACAGTCCATGGTCGTAATCTTATAATGGTATTGTGGAAATCTAAAACATGCCTATGTGTGACTATACAGAACCAACCTAATAAAGACAAGTCAGAGATGCATCTGTAAAGGGGTTAAGTTAATAATGTTCATTGTTGTATCTATGCCTTTTTGCTTACTGATATTGCTACATGTTACATGTACTAGTGTAGGAGGGACTGTCGGGAGTTAAGGTTAGAGCAGAAGGGAAGTTAGACAGACGGAGCCAAGGTGCCCAAAGTGTTCACAAGGGCTATAGGCCAAGGACGGCTCGGCAGCCACACAACATTAAGCAGCGCCAGCCCACGTTATCCACGGCCACTGGGCATCATTGCAGTGGGCCAGTACAGTAGAGAGAAGAAGATGTAGAGACTCATAGCCTGGGCGGACGCCTTTAGGGCGGGAGTTGGTTGGAGTGAGGATCAGAGGAAAGTTGGCGCTTCGCAGGGAACGGTACAGATGGGTCGGATGCTTTTCCAGAGGCAACCAAACCGGGTGACTGATGATTTCTAGTCTGGGGTGAAACAGGCAGAAGGAATCGTCATCATGGCGAGGTTAGGCCAGGGAGAAGCTGGGAAGCAGTCTAAGACGGTCCGGTCAGGGCATGTGCCACACAGAAGCGTCAGCAAAGTAGGGAAAGATGAGGAAGCAAGTAAAGTTGAATGTAAATTCCATGATGTGCCAACTGTGGATATAATGTGTGAAGTTCTAAGTAAAGAAAACTTTCAAGTTATTCTGGACTGGGTTTCCATTACTGGGGGTCACCTGGAAAAGGGGCCGTCACCACCTGGGAAGTGCCCAGGGGGACATGAATCTGGAGACATAGGTATGCTGAGCAGTGGATTACAGTTTTCTGTGAGGGAAGGTCGAGACACAGAAGTTTCAGTGTCTCTGGCCATGACTACAATCCTTGCCTCCCTTTACACATCATCTACTACGCGAGGCGACAATTTCACATTAAACATAAGGGGGACAGCATTTTGTAGAATCCATTTGTGCACTTTCCCATTTCTACAGTAAAATAAAAGAGTTCAAGGGGTTGGGGCGTGGAAACTCATCCTGACTCCTGACCAGATCGGAAATAATCAAAAAAAGAGTGCACTGTCCAGCTATCTCTATTTTCCCTAATGGATGTGTTATTTTAAAGATTTTGAATAAATGAACTGTTTTTAATGGAGCTGGAACATTTCCTCTTTGTCTGCTGCACCCTGTTGAGTATTTGTTCCTGTGACCATTACCTTTTTGCTATGTTTATAATTTCACATCTCTATACTGAAAAAAGGAGAGTCTAAGAAGGTGGAAGTCTACACAGTCCCTAAAGCCGTGAGTAATTTAGGAAAAGACGTCAGTCCAGGATTAATTTCAATAACTGCAGTTTCTTTATTTTAATCTTCAACGCGTTTTGAAGTGGCTAGAATATCTTCATCAGGAATCAAACATGTTTCGAAGTGGCTAGCATGTCTTCACCAGGAATCAAATGTGTTTTGAAGTGACTAGTAGTGCAAGCCACTTCGAAACGCGTTGAAATTTAAAATAAAGAAACCGCATTTATTGAAAATAGCCCTGGATTGACATCTTCTGTGAATCAGCAGTGCGAAGGATATCCACAAAAAATTGCTTGATATAGTTTCGTACTGGTTACCCATAACCCGTGGATCCGCAGCAGCTGGACATCATAATTCAAAGCGTGGATCAACTTGGATCAGGTTAGCTTAATCTATTACTAATACATTAATGTTATTTGGCGATAAGACCCTATTTTGCGCTATTTCTTCCCAGTGTTTTAATTTAGGATAAGAGGGGGCTGCTAATGTGAGCCAACAGTAACTGGTAGTATTTTAAATTATATATGCCCATTCCCCATTGTTGACAGATCTCTTGACAATTAGCTGATCATAAACTGATCCCCCTTCTGAAACTCCAATCAGATTTCCCTCCACATTACAATTGATCACTAAGTCATTCTTAGAGGTGAGTGAACTGATTAAATGTGATTCGAATCGAATTGTTTTATATTTTTTGTAATTTTCTTTACCACACAAATTTGAACAATTTTTGATTTGCTTCTTTGCGACTCTTAAAAAAGGCACCTCCATTTTTCACAATGCATAAGACTACATGAGCCAGAGAATGGTCACACGACTTGTGGCAGGCTTCCCTTTAATGCCTCGCAGTTATTGCATCACCTGGTATAGCACAGCTGATCAGGACTATCATAGCCTGTATAAAAGAAGAGGCAGGAAATGCAGCAGTCACTTTGTGGTGAGTCTGGACAGTGAGAGAACAACTTACACTTTTGCAATAAATATAGCCATGAAAGACTAAATAAACTGTACAAATAGTGAGTGTGACAGCACAGCTATGGAAAAAATTAGTGTGAGGGAAAGAAACTAGTGCCCTTCAGGTCTTTTCAGACCATTTGAAGACTTTGCACTACTTTGAATTTGGAGCAAATCGAATTTCCAAGGTAAATTTGGGGAAGTTAGTGAATTCCAAGTTCAAAAGATCGGCTCATTTCTAGTGAGGGTTCAATTTCCCTACAGCGCCACCACAAGGGAATTTAGCCATATTACAGCTCTCGTTTAGATCAATGGGTTGACTATGTAATGAAGCACGGGAGTGAAAAAAGTTTTGTAGCCTTTCTTTGCCTTAAAAATTACAAAATTCTTACCTCTCCCATCTGTGTTTATGGTGACAGTGTCTTATAGGCGGAAAAAATGTAAAACCAGTGAAACATGATGCAGACTGCCCCCCTAGGCAGAGGCCTAAGAGGCTTCCCACAAATCCAGGCATTGGCATATCTAAGAACAGGGGGAACTTGAAATTACGCAGTGTACTCTGTGAGCTGCAACACAAGCCAATAAATTAAAATTCTATTAAACTTAAATGTTAACATCCACGTTAAACAATTCCACTTTCCCAGGGACGCTACTCATTAATAAAGCATCCGTACCATTATATAATAGAGTGTAATAACGCTGGCGAATTTCTGCAACCAAATACAATCAGCCGGCATCGAAACAAATTAGCACAAGCAGATAGCACAAAGAACATGCGTCTTCCTAATAGGAAACTGCACCGTTCTGTCATATGTTACAGGTTTATTCTGCTCATTCAAAGCACATGTTAGTACGGGGTGGATCTGAAAAAAAAAAATGTTAAGTGGTTCGCAAAACTAAATAACTTCTCTATTAAAGTTATAAAAATTGCTGTGTAGACTTCCAGATGTGCCTACAATTCCTGCTTGTGGTATTGAGAGGACGATGGATGTTTGAATCAGTTTAACCCAATAACAAAAAAAAAAAAAGGTAAAAATGACTAATGGAAAGCAAACATAGCCAGGTAATGGAACATTTTGGCCGCTATTTCCCCTATGGCAAAAGGGCAGTGCACCAAGGCACAAGGATTGTACAGTCAGTCATCGACTGATCGCGGGAACCTGCCGGTGAGTTTTCCTTAGAAAGATCACCTAAAAAATATTCCTATAAGTAGAGGTGAGCAAATTGATTCAATGCGAATTTACTTTGTGTTAAATTTTAGGAAATTCACCGGACTCGGCAAATTCAAGCAATTTTGAAAATAGATTCTTGCGAATCCTCAAAAAAAAAACAGCTACCATTTTGCACAAAGCAGAAGACTGTGTAACCCAGATAAGCCTCAGATGACTTTGGGCGCAGTTGTTTAGGTTTCCCCTTAATGACTTGCAGCCATCACATCACATGGTATAGCTCAGTCAATCAGAAGGGACTATTATACCCTGCATAAAAGCAGAAGCAAGGAATGCAGCAGCCATTTTATAGTGAACCTGGATAGTGAGGGGATATTACAGCTCACAGTTTAACATTAAAGAGAGAAAGCCATAAAACACGGAGTAAACATTACAGATGGTGTGAATGACAGGACAACAGTGAAAAACACCTACCATTGATTTACCGATAGCCATATGAGTTGAGGTTACTTGGACATTATTGAGGTTGTTTTTTTGTGAAAGAACTGGAAAGGGATTCAGTAAAGTTCTAAGAGACTATGGAGTGTTACATGTCTTTTCAGGGAAATTGGAGGCATTGTAGTATTGTAATTTGTTCTGATAATGTACATAATACAGTACAGTAAGTGTTATTTCCAACTGACACAGGAAGAAAAGGAAAGACCCAGGAACAGATGACTGGTATGGAATGAGGGTGTGGACAGCATGGTCACCCCAGCACTTGGCTGTTCTTCTAAATTTGACATTTTTGGGGGATTTGTGTTTGCATCTTTTGCTCCTGCACCTCCTCGTTCCTGAGATATGGCTTTGCTTTCCCTGTGTGTAATTCTAGTCCTGTTTGCCAAGAGGGTGTGATCTTCATAAATACGCCCATAAGGAAGAGTTTAACATTACATCCCATTGGCTAACACTTCAGATTTACTTACAAGGAAAACAAGGCTATATCTCAAGAATGGAGAGGTGCAGGAACAAAAGAAAAACAACTCCAGATTCTGAAGAACATCAGCATTTACACCTCGGAAAAAAATTACAAATTTAAGGCAAGAGATAGTCCTCTTTAGTGAGCTACTGAAGGACTTCTTATGTAACAAAAATATATATCCAACATAAGAAAAGATTAAAAAATGAATACAAAAAAGAAAACAATAGTCTCCATTCTCCAAAAATACAAATAAAAAACTAAATGTAAAACACATTTCCTTGTGCAAACATTACAGTACAACAACAAAAAATGGACATTTGTTAGATAGCCACACGACAGTCATAACCAGAAGAATTATTTCAACAGGTTCATGTAAACATGAACAATATAAAGAAAAACAATGTTTTCTCTCTTTCCATGTCACAAAAATATTATACAGTAACACATATATACCCCCCATCAGTGCCAAAAAAATAGTATTATTTCTTTCCCATAAAACAAGTCCTCACACAGTCACATTGGTAAAACAAAAAAAAAGCTTATAGCTGCTGAAATATAAAGGGTCAGAAAAAAAATAATTTAGACAAATGAGGCTAAAAAACTGTGAGAGTGAAAAAACATAAGGCATGAGCAAATCTGGGGACAAATATATGTTTTTCGTCATCTAGTACAACACCTTGATTAACCTTTGACTTCCCACTGGGTACAGCTTTCATATGAATAGCAAATACCCTATTAAATTGTTCTGCAGGGGCGTGGTAACGAAGAGTAAGTCACGTGATGTTACTCTGCCCCGCCCATGCTTATTTGCCAGACGCTTTAATAATGACCTAAAATTAGGGAATATTATTGGGTGATTTGTGCTGATGTTTGCCGATTTCTTGTAGTAGAACGGTACTGACTACAACAATAATACAACGCAAGATAATACACAATACCAAATTGTTCTATGTATTATGGGTGAGTGAATTAGAAACACATGGATCTAATACCTTCTGGAACGTCAAGAAGGGGGCGGACATGTAACACTTAGTTGATAAGCTCCTCATGGACTGTAAAACAAAGACAAAGTAGAACTATGTTGCTTATGCAAACTAAATAATGCCAATTGTACCACCCGAGACCAATATATAGTGAGCAAGTCATAAATTCATTAATTTTGTGCAGCACAGACGCTCACAAGGCCAGGAGAATTAAAACTGACAGCAGAACATCCTATTATGGTTTCATGCATCATTCCAGCAGACACAAGAATTTGGAGGCGAATGCGGTGTTATATTGAGATCGTCTGAGATTCTGTTCTCCCACGAATGTTCTGCTCCCCCTCATCACTGCACATAAACCAAGTATTACTTGGAAGGAATACATTTCCTTTTAATGATTTCAGACTGTTGGTAGATCGTGGCAGGGCGATAGGAATGGAGAAATGCAACTTTTCCCTTTATCTTTGTTTTTTTTTTTAAAAGGAGTCTGTCAACCCAAAAATGTATTTTAAACTACACAGAAATATAGAGGACCTGTGCATGAGAAAATAAATTATAATTTGAAAGCAAATAATAGGGCTGACCTTAGTGTGGCCAAGAGCTCGATGGATCAATACACCTTCTGCTTTTGCATGTTGGGGACTTCACCCGCTTCTGATTGACCGCAGAGTGAGCAATGCCTGAACTCAGTCTCCATGTGTGTCCATGCGCACTGACAATGCCAGCACATGCACACATTGTCATTGCAGGTTCTTCTCTTTAGATCTTTTCTGCAGATGCCATTTTTGCGTTTCAGTGCAATGAATGGCATCCGCAGAGAGGAACCAGAAAGAAAATTACTCCCCATCCACTGTGTTTGCGCCCTCAATGACACTCTGTGCGGACTCAGTACGCATGAGCACAATCACTTGCTGAGTTCAGGCAGCGACATTTTTTTGGCAAAATTTGGCCAGGTAGGCAAATTTACATTTTAAAAGATTCTCTCACCTCTCTAAATCATTCTTATGAATTTAATTCTCAGAGTAGCTGGGAGCAAGTGAAGGAATTCAGAGAGACAGACAAGCAGCAAAGGCATAGGTGGATTATCGAGCGAGTTCATGCAGTGCAATTTTTGGGGAAAATTTGGAAAAGTCGGCAAATTCATGATTTGAAAGATTCTCTCACCTCTATAAACCACTATTAATATTATGAATATGGTAAATTGAATTCTCAGAGTAGTTGGGAACAAGTGAAGGAATTATGAGAAAGACAGACAAGTAACAAAGGTAAAGGTGGATTATCGAGTGAGTTCATGCAGTGCAATTTTTGTTGAAAATTTGGCAAAATCGTAGAATTCACGTTTAGAAAGATTCTTTCACCTCTACAAACCACTATTAATATTATGAATATGGTAAATTGAATTCTCAAAGTAGTTGGGAGCAAGTGAAGGAATTATGAGAGTAACAAAAGTAAAGGTGGATTATCTGGGCAGTGGAATTGGGAGGCCATTGTAGGGGTTCAAAATTGTTTGGTGGGAGGCCTCAAAAAGGAGATTGCAGTAGTCTAGATGGAAGATGATGATGGCATGCACTAGCTTTTTTCTTGAGGAAATGGGGTGAGATTTTTATAAAATATTTATTAATTTGGTAAGATTTTGGAAGTGAGGTTTTATGAAAAGATGGAGTAATATGTTACCATGAGGCTGTAGACTTGTGAGACTGGGGAATGTTCGGAGACATTAACAGTGATTGGCAGATCTGTGGAGGTGTTGAGTGAGATGGTGGAAAAATAAGGAATTTGTGAGCTTTATAAAGTGTATATAACTGAGAAATATAACAACACAAATGACATTGAGTACGGTCAGTGACATCGGCACATGTGTGAAATGGAGTATGTTATGAATGAGTCACCGTAGGAGGCAAAAACAGAAATACTAGCTAAGTCCAGAAAACCAGAGAAGTTGGCAGCTATCGGATTGCAGACCCCTGAACCTATCAACGACAACTAGCAGTAGCCGTGGGGGGTTCCTACGGTGCCCTAGACCCCTCGATCACAGCCGGAGAACTAAATAGCCTAAAGACAGAAAGGGAAATCTAAACTGCCCCAGAGCAGACCCCAAAGCAATAGGCAGCCCCCAACATATAATGACGGTGAAGCAAGATGAAAAAACACTCACACAGATAGAAAGATAGGCTGAGCAAATGATGGGGCCAAAGCTAACTAAATAGGACAGGATAGAAAAGCTGCTGTCTGCAATCCACCAAAATCCTATCAAAACAAGAGCCAACAGACTGATAGGGAAAAAAGCCCTGAAGACGCTAGGCTTCAAAAAGACTATATCAGTACTCAGGTATTTTCTGAAGACAGAGCAAAAAGGAATTCAGTTCACCCCAGCAGGGAATGGCAGAAATCCAGAAAAACAAGGCAAAACAAAACCAAAACACAAATGCAAAAAGCAGAGCAGAAAACTTAGCTTTTGAGGAGCAGGAATCAGACTGGTCTCCTAGAATCCCTCAGAGAAATCACCCGCAAGGCAGAAGGGCATCGGCTGCCTTATATCTAGTCAGCAATTCCAGTCACCCAGTCATCATCATTCTGCTCAAGTGCTTGGTAATCAGCCTCACTACCTTCCTTCACCAGAAGAGGGAGTTCATCAGACCTCAATGGTGAAGGGGAAAATTAACTCACAACAGGAGTAGTTACTATATGATGTCTAAACCATGTTGGGATCTCTTGAGCTTGTGCTTGACCTAGCCAGTTGAGATGCACGTCAGGAGTATTTCCTCAATTATATGCCAAGAGCTGCCATACCGATAGTCAAACCATCGAGGGAGTAATCATTGAGCTAATATGCTAGTTGTCTTCGTTTTGTTGGATCTCCATTCCCTGATCTGGTCTTCAGCTGTCAGACACATTAGCAAAATGATTTTGGAAATCTGACTTTGAGTGAACTACCCCATAAAACACATCTGAAAATATCTCTTATTTATTCTCCCTTTGGCAAAGACATATGTACACAGTGATGTAAATATCATAAAATATGATTCTCATAAATAACCGCTAAACAAAATTTGCCAAAACGAGAAAACTATTGGCCTCCTATTGGTGGAGGGCAATTTGATTACTGCTAATTAGAGAAAAGAATGACATAAAGATACTTGACCCCTATCAGAGATAGAGATCTATTACAAATGGCGTCATTTGTTCAGAAACCTGAATCCGTCGAAAGTTTCCAGAAATATAAACTAGTTAATCCCATCGTTTCCACTGGGGTTAACGTGTGAAGCTTCCTCTGCATTAAATAACTTAATACTCCACATTCTAATACCACTTTTGTTGCCTTTGCTATAAAATATTGTTGGAAAGTTCTCCTTCCAAACATTTGTAAAAGAAATCAAATGCAGTTGACTCAAATCCTTTGGAGAAATCTAGTTTGCGATGCTCTTGAGAGCTCCCCTTTCCATACAATAATTTATTTCCTTATGATATAAAATAAGACTCTCTGTTTTTAATTATTCGCAAGGCTTAAAACAGAAATAGAATGGTCAGATTGAATTGCAGAAGGCGCATTATATTATAACGCAGAAGGAGCCGTTTTCCATTTTGCATATAAATCGAGAATTCTCAGGGCACTTATAAAAGTGTCAGCAACTGTTCCACGGCTCAATCAACATAGTAAGGTGCATGGAGGAAATACAGGGTACTTCTGAATATATTCCCATGTGCCATGCCTTTAAGGCAATTTGTTAATCTTGACTTTGGAGTGATCCATTATACTGGGATGTGTGTATGATGAGTCGAGTTATGGTCTAAGGCTCTGATCATACTGGCTAGTGATGAGCGAAGGTGCTCTGATAACTTCTCCGAGTATGCTCAGGTGTTATCCGAATATCTGGGCGTGCTCGTATATTATGTTCAAGTCCCAACGGTTGCATGATTTGTGGCTTTTAGCCTCAACACAAGCAATCCCTGCATACATTGAAGCTAAAAGTCACAAATCATGCAGATGCAGGGACTCAAACACAATATACGAGCACTGGGATAACACCCGAGCATACTCAGAGAATACATCCGAGCACGTTCGCTCATCACTAATACTGGCAGATAGTGGATCCTCACAAATCCCATAGGGCACTAAGAGGGAACATACCAATGAGATAATAAAGGATTATACATACAGTAAAACAAAATGCCCCATTCATGAAGAATGTTTGTTGACTCTGTCATAATTTGGGCAGGCGCAGATGAGTGTATTTGAAGTCCCGAGTGTGATTCGACAAAACATTGGATCAAACTCGGACAAATGTTAGTCTATGAGGCCATGCACATTGTGGAGACACAGAATTGTATCTTAATTAACCAGATGTCTATTTTAAACAAGCCAGCAAGATTAGACTGTTATCTAAATGCTGACTTTTGATTTTATGTGTTTCTTTCTGGTTGGTCAAGAAAGCAGACTTTTGCTTGTGTAAGCCTGTAATATTGACTTGTAAGTTGACATTTGATGTAACATATTGTTCTCTTATCCTTGATGACTAGTGATATTTGCTGATATGCTAATTACACATTGTCCAAGCCAGCCAGTTTGTTGACTTTTACAATAGAGGAAAAACTATGAAAATACATCACCTATGACTAAGGGTGCCTTTGTGCACCAAAAACGCGTCTGATGCTTTTCTGCATTTTAAATATGGCATAATAGCCTAATAAAGTTTTTTCATTTATGCTGATGTGCCGAACAAACTTTCTTCCCTTTTTGGATATCTGCTGTGCTCACCAACGAATTCGTGCACCCATCTGTGGATTAATGAACTCAGCCCAGGGTGGTTTTCCATTTGGATGCGATGCAAGCTCCCAGTCCTCCCTCTCCTATAAAAATACATCACCATTCTTCCCTTTTATCTGTGAATGATTGTTTGACGGACACTTGTATAAAAGAGGTTATATGCATCTGTATGGAGAGACAGAGTGAGACAGAGAGTCAGCCAAGACATCCAAATATCCAAAGGATCAGAAACAGGACAGCAAGTAAGACATCATGGCTCCATCACGAGGGACACAGATTTATCATTCTACAGGGATGCCAGGTTAGGGGACCTCGGCCCTGGCTGGAAGAAAACAGATCTGTTCCATTGACCATCGCTGAACCATGGATACATTTGCAGAAAACCAGGATTGAGACCCACCGGTCGCCTGGCTCCAAGGAGATGTTCGGAGAAGCCAGGTTGTGACCCTCCAGTCAACTGGTCTTGTACCTCAATGGACTGTCATCTTCCTAAGCTTGTCGTTAACTCCTCTCTGTACGTGCCACAGGTTGGGTAGATGGATGGACCTGGAAGATGAAACCAGGTTGTGACCTTCTGGTAAATTTGCCATGTATCTGATTGGACTGTCATCTTCGAAAGCTTGTTGTACCTCCTCTCTGTGCGTGACACAGGTGGGGTAATTGGCACTGGAAGCTCTGAAGTCACAGCTGCTATTATCCTGGCGAGTCAGCAGAAGGATGAGACTGTGATGTGTACCATCTTGGGTACTGTACTGGGACTGTTATTTGCCTGTTTTGTGGTTCAATAAAGTACTGCCACACTGTTTAACCCTCACCCTGTTTTGTCTGAGTAGTGTTATGCCCACATTAAAGGGAGAGCAGGCGTGCAGTAGGATGATCCCTGGTCCATGCAGTTTCGGCTAGCGGACCGGGGCACCCGCCGTTCCCTGTGTCTCCACACACGTCTGATTTTTTTTCCCCGGAGTATCTGTCTGAGGAAAAAATTGTGGCATGCCTGAGTTAGATCACTATACTGTAAAACTGACCTGGCTATATGATTCAGATCAGTACAATTGCACAGATGCCAAACATGTATACATTGTTTGTTTGTTTGTTTTTTTATGAGGTGAAAAAAAAATTTGGAAATTTGAAAAAAAAAAAACATTTCTCTTGTGTCGCCATTTTTTGATTTTTCATTTTTCAGCATCTGGCACTGTATGATGGCTTATTTTTTGCACTCTGAGGTAACATTTTTAGTGATAAAACTTTGGGGGTACATACAATGTTGTGATCTCCTCTTATTGCCTTTTATTACATAATTCTGGCATTTCGATTTTATTTCTTGTTACGACATGTACCAATCAGATTAATTTATTTTATATTTTGATAGGTTGGACTTTTATGAAAGCAGTGATACCAAATATCTGTATTTTGCTTTTTTTTACTGCTTTATTTTTTATGGGGTAAAAAAGGGGTGATTTGAACTTTTGTGTTTTTTTATTTTTAAAAAATTATGTTTCACTGTATCTAATAGTCCCCTTAGGGGACTCGAAGTTGTGATCATCTGATCACTTGTGCTAAACATAGCAGAACCCTGGCTATCTTGGCAACCCATCCATGCCCCACGATCACAGCACGGACGAGTCAATGGGCACATGGAATGACGGCCCCTGCCAGCACGTGTTAAGTGCTGCTGTAAGAGATTGACAGCAGCATTTAACAGTTTAACAGCGGTGTTAAGAGCTCAGCTCCACTTGCAGCTGTAAAGGCACATCATGGCTGATTAAATCAGCCATCATCTGCTGGGAAAGTAAGGCAGCCGGCATATAATGTACCAGCATGTCATATGTTGGTAAGGGGTTAAGGTGAGGAATCTACCCATAAATCCCATAAGGTTCCTCAAAACAGAAAACCAGTTCCAGTGCTATTAATGTTTAAAGTCACGTTCACACGTTGAGTATTTGGTGAGTTTTTTAATTCAGCATTTGTAAGGTTGGCGTCACACTAGCAAGAAATACAGACATGTGCTATGCGAGAAAAAAATCGCATAGCACTCGGACCAATGTTAATCTATGGGGCAGCTCCCATCAGCCGATTTTTCCTCGGTCGTATTACATGGGCTGAGAAAATAGCAGCATGCTGTGATTGTCAAAGTATTATGCCCGCAATACTCCAATGCAAGTCTATGGGGGAAGAAAACTACGGATTACACATGGACCAGACGTGTGACCTGCGAGAAATACACACTGGTATCCTTTAACAAAAGCCGGCAAATCAATTTGCGATACAGTAAAATCACTCTGACATGTTTAATAAAGAATATAAAGAATAGATATATACACATAGAATACATATATATATGCATGTCATTGATATATATTTCATAGAGTTCTACATAGCATAATAGCCGCTAAATCAATTGCCGGCTTCTGTAAAATTATTACAAAACCCGACATGAAATGACACATGGCTTACATCCAGTAAACCATTTCATTTATTTTTTTATATGTCTTTGACTACTAATTAGATTAGGTTATGTGTGTAAAATTTTGGACATGTAGGTGTTAAATTAAGGGGTTCATTTGTTGAAAAAAATGGCGTGGGCTCCTGCTGTAATTTCTCTGCCAGATAGGGAAAGCCAGTGAGTGAGGACAGATATTAGTAGCCTAGAGAGGGACCATTGTTTTTGCCCCCCCTCGGCTAAAAAAATCTGCCCCCAGCCACCCCAGAAAAGGTGCAACTATAAGATGCGCCTTTTCTGGCACTTAGCCTCTCTATTCCCATTGCCTTTAGCGGTGGGTCATGGGTTAATAATAATGGGTTAATGTCACCTTGCTATTGAAACATGACATTAAGCCGGGTTAATAATGGAGAGGTGTCAATAAGTAAAGGGTTAAAAAAGACACACACACACACACACACACACACAATTATTTTAATGAAATAGTTTTTGACCAAATTTATTATTCAGCTAATCCAAAAGAATCCCTTGTTATCCTGTAAAAAAGAACAAAAAATAAAAACTAACAATATCCATACCTTTCCGCAGTTCAGTCAGGTCCCCCGCTGCAATCCATCACAAGGGATTAACTAGTTTACAAAAGGGACCGGTGCTAATGCTACCGGCCCCGCTGTAAACCACTGCAGAATGAATGAAATCATGTGTGCGCAGGCGCCCCAGCTGACCGAAGATGAACTAATAAGCATGGGAAATTTTCTCTTTTTCCCACGATATTGAGTTCACATCAGGTCAGCCGGGGACTCAGCGTAGCCTCACTGACTACCGCTGATGTCACTGAGGCTGCACGGAGTCCCCGGCTGACCGGAGGTGAACTGACAGCGTGGGAAAAAGTTCAGAAAATATCCCACGCTTATAACGTATATAGCTAACCCGGGTATAAGCCGACCCCCTAATTTTGCCACAAAAAACTGGGAAAACTTATTGACTCGAGTATAAGCCTAGGGTGGAAAATGCAGCAGCTACTGGTAAATTTCAAAAATAAAAATAGATACCAATAAAAGTAAAATGAATTGAGACATCAATAGGTTAAATGTTTTTGAATAACCATATCGAATCAGGAGCCCCATATAATGCTCCATACAGTGCATGATGGCCCCATAAGATGCTCCATACAAAATATGCCCCATACAATGCTGCACAAAGGTGCTCCATAGATTATGCCCCATATGCTGCTCCAGAAAGGTTATGACCCCATAAGATGCTCCATAGTTATGCCCCATATGCTGCTCCATAAGATACTCCATAGATTATGCCCCATATGCTACCCCATAGATTATGCCCCATATGCTGCTCCATAAAATGCTCCATAGATTATGCCCCATATGCTGCTCCATAAAGGTTATGGCCCCATATGCTGCAAATAAAAAAATGACATACTCACCTCTCGTCGCTGGGGGCCAGGTGCCAGTGTCCTGAGCAGGCGGAGACACCAGCGCGCTATGGGGGACAGGTGCCGGTGTCACCGCTGGCTCAGGGCCCCGGCACCTGAGATATTCACCTGTCCACGTTCAACCGCCGCGTGCCGCTCTGTCTTCCAGGTCCCTCTGTCAGTGACTGTTCAGGCAGAGGGGTGGCGCACACTAACTACATCATCGCGCCCTTTGACCTGAACATCACAGACAGAGGACGCAGAGGACAGAGCAGCGCGCAGCGGTGGAACGGGGACAGGTGAATATTGCATATACTCACCCCCTCTTGGCGCAGTCTCTGCAGCCCCTTATTCTTCCACGGTCTCCGGCAGCTCTTCCTCCCTTCAGCAGTCACGTGGTACCACTCATTAAAGTCATGAATATGCACATATTCATGACTTTAATGAGCAGTACCACGTGACCGCTGAACACAGGCGCTGGAGACCTTGGGAGAAGCAGGGGCTGCAGAGACCGAGCCAGGAAGGGGTAAGTATGATCTGACACCCCCGCTCCCCATCACCCGCCGACCCCCTGGCGTTTATGACTCGAGTATAAGCCAAGAGGGGGACTTTCAGCCCAAGAAAAGGGCTGAAAATCTTGGCTTATAATCGAGTATATACGGTAGTTCATCTCCGGTCAGCCGTTGTGCCTGCACAGACATGATTTCATTCATTCTGCAGTGGTTTACAGCGGTGCCAGTAGCTTCAGCACTGGTCCCTGTTGTAAACTAGTTAACCCCCTGTGATGGATTTTAGCGGGGGGACCTGACTGAACGGCAGAAAGGTATGGATATTGTTGTTTTTTTATTTTTTGTTTTTTTACAGGACAACAAGGGATTCTTTTGGATTAGCTGAATAATAAATTTGGTCAAAAACTTTATTTCATTAAAATAATTCTTAATTAATGTGTGTGTCTTTTTTAACCCTTTACTATATAGGATTAATAATGGAGAGGTGTCTTATTGACACCTCTCCATTATTAATCCAGCTTAATATCACCTTTCAATAGCAAGGTGACATTAACTCATTATTATTAACCCATGAACCACTGCTAAAGGCAATGGGAATAGAGAGGTTAAGTGCCAGAAAAGGCGCATCTTACAGATGCACCTTTTCTGGGGTGGCTGGACCAGATTTTTTTTGCCAGGGAGTGGGCTATTAATATCTTCATTTTACACACATACCCTAATCTAATTGTTAGTCAAAGACATATAAAAAACTAAATGAAATGAAATGGTTTACTGTATGTAAACCATGTGTCATTTCATGTCAGGTTTTATATTGATTTTACAGAAGCTGGCAATTGATTTAGCGGCTATAATGCTATGTAGAACTCTATGAAATATAAATATATATATATGTGTCTCAATGACATGTATATATATATACAGTGGGGAAAAAAAGTATTTGGTCAGTCAGCAATAGTGCAAGTTCCACCACTTAAAAAGATGAGAGGCGTCTGTAATTTACATCATAGGTAGACCTCAACTATGGGAGACAAACTGAGAAAAAAAAATCCAGAAAATCACATTGTCTGTTTTTTTTTTATTTTATTTGCATATTATGGTGAAAAATAAGTATTTGGTCAGAAACAAGCAATCAAGATTTCTGGCTCTCACAGACCTGTAACTTCTTCTTTAAGAGTCTCCTCTTTCCTCCACTCATTACCTGTAGTAATGGCACCTGTTTAAACTTGTTATCAGTATAAAAAGACACCTGTGCACACCCTCAAACAGTCTGACTCCAAACTCCACTATGGTGAAGACCAAAGAGCTGTCAAAGGACACCAGAAACAAAATTGTAGCCCTGCACCAGGCTGGGAAGACTGAATCTGCAATAGCCAACCAGCTTGGAGTGAAGAAATCAACTGTGGGAGCAATAATTAGAAAATGGAAGACATACAAGACCACTGATAATCTCCCTCGATCTGGTGCTCCACGCAAAATCCCACCCCGTGGGGTCAGAATCATCACAAGAACGGAGAGCAAAAATCCCAGAACCACGCGGGGGGACCTAGTGAATGAACTGCAGAGAGCTGGGACCAATGTAACAAGGCCTACCATAAGTAACACACTACGCCACCATGGACTCAGATCCTGCAGTGCCAGACGTGTCCCACTGCTTAAGCCTGTACATGTCCGGGCCCGTCTGAAGTTTGCTAGAGAGCATTTGGATGATCCAGAGGAGTTTTGGGAGAATGTCCTATGGTCTGATGAAACCAAACTGGAACTGTTTGGTAGAAACACAACTTGTCGTGTTTGGAGGAAAAAGAATACTGAGTTGCATCCATCAAACACCATACCTACTGTAAAGCATGGTGGTGGAAACATCATGCTTTGGGGCTGTTTCTCTGCAAAGGGGCCAGGACGACTGATTACGGGTACATGAAAGAATGAATGGGGCCATGTATCATGAGATTTTGAGTGCAAACCTCCTTCCATCAGCAAGGGCATTGAAGATGAAACGTAGCTGGGTCTTTCAACATGACAATGATCCAAAGCACACCGCCAGGGCAACGAAGGAGTGGCTTCGTAAGAAGCATTTCAAGGTCCTGGAGTGGCCTAGCCAGTCTCCAGATCTCATCCCTATAGAAAACCTTTGGAGGGAGTTGAAAGTCCGTGTTGCCAAGCGAAAAGCCAAAAACATCACTGCTCTAGAGGAGATCTGCATGGAGGAATGGGCCAACATACCAACAACAGTGTGTGGCAACCTTGTGAAGACTTACAGAAAACGTTTGACCTCTGTCATTGCCAACAAAGGATATATCACAAAGTATTGCGATGAAATTTTGTTTCTGACCAAATACTTATTTTCCACCATAATATGCAAATAAAATGAAAAAAAAAACAGACAATGTGATTTTCTGGATTTTTTTTTCTCAGTTTGTCTCCCATAGTTGAGGTCTACCTATGATGTAAATTACAGACGCCTCTCATCTTTTTAAGTGGTGGAACTTGCACTATTGCTGACTGACTAAATACTTTTTTTCCCCACTGTATATATATGTATTCTATGTGTATATATTTATTCTTTCGTTTGTGTTTTAACCTGTCAATGGGCTCCATTATATGTCCATTTTGCAAGCCAGCGAGAAAATCTCATCATACGGATGCCATACGGATGTCACACGGATGCTTAGATGCGAGAAAATCACATCCTCGCTTGACAATCGGATGACATACGGATCACTGTTCATGAAACATTTGTGCAATTTTGGTCCATGAAAAACGGACATATTTTTATATATTGTGTGTGACTCCAGGCTAAAGGGAATCTGTCACCTATTTTTCAGCTGCCGGCACTACCATCAGGGGCTTATTCTGTAATGCTGTAGAAAAGCCCCCGATGTAACCTGAAAGAGAAATAAAACAAGTTAGATTATACTCACCCAGGGGCGGTCGAGGTCCGGTTCGGGTCTGGAGGGTGTCGCGGTCCGGTCCAGCGACTACCATCTTCTAGCGATGACGTCCTCTTCTTTGCTTCCCGTTGTGGCTCCTGTTGAGGGAAGAGCAGAGTCCTGTAGTGCGCAGGCGCCGGACCTCTCTGACCTTTCCCGGCACCTGCGCACTGCAGTCCTCTGCTCTGCCCTCAACAGGGCAGAGCAGTGCGCCTGCACAGGAGCCACCACGGGAAGCAAAGAAGAGGACGTCATCGCTAGAAGATGGGAGTTTCCGGACCACAACACCCTCCGGACCCCAACCGGACCCGGACCGCCCCTGGGTGAGTATAATCTAACTCTTTTTTCTTATCTTTCAGGTTACATCAGAGGCTTATCAACAGCATTACAGAATGCTGTAGATAAGCCCCTGATGGCAGTGCCGGCAGCTGATAGTCAAAAAAATAGGTGACAGATTCCCTTTAAGCCAAAACCAGGAGTCACAGGAAAAGTATAACAGAAACACGTCACCACTACTGCATTTTTCACCCACTCCTGGTTTAGGATTATAAATACTGAGGAAAAAACTCACCAAAAACTTAATGTGTAACCTAAGGGTATGTTCACACATTGCATTTTTGCTGCAGATTTTTCTGTATGTTTGCTGGAAAAACGCTGTGCGAAATACGCTTGTTTTTTCTGTGATTTTCTTGTGTTTTTGAGTGTGTTTTTCAAGTGTTTTCACCTGTGTTCTTCCCACATTCATTAGTATGGGTGAAAAAACAATGCAAAGCAGCATTATTGTGAGCTGCTTACAAAGGGCAGACATATTCTGTACTTGCCACCATTCTCATCAGTCCACTCTTCCATACAATCTCACCACCACCATTCAATGGAACAATATCAGCCTAAGGGCACATTCAGACGTCACATTTTTGCGTTTGAATTCTATTCGTGTTTTTAACGGATACCACTCATACCTATAATAGTGAATGGGTCAGTTCACATGGCAGATTTACTGTACAAAAGAACAAAAATGGAATCATCAGGGGAGCAGAGAGAATTAAGTCAAAGTAAGCACTGGAGACTTTTTGACCCGGTGAGAGGTCCCCTTTAAGTTATTTTAGAGGCGATTCTGATCATGGTGATTTTCATAGGAAGCAATGAGCCTCTTGACACGCGGGACAATGCTGTCTTGCAGAAGTATCACTGCATAGATTGTGCTGGAGGATATCTTGGCAGAAGACACAGGTGTTAACGGTTGGGAGCTGGAGACAAGTGATGACTTTCCCAGTGTTACAAGACGAACACATAATCAGCAGCTGCTCACATAGTTCACGATAGGACAATGCGGGGTGATGAACTGCGGCCAGGAATGAGAAGAAAAAAACAGAATTGTGCTAATTGGAAAGTGCGCTAATCAAAGAGGCAGAGAAGCCGCGATCCGGTCATGTATGACCTCACCTCTCCCACGGAACTAAAAAGTAGAGGTTTTGGATGAGGCCTGGTAATAAAAACAGCAACAGGTTCACACAAGCATGTGTCCTCACAACCAATAACATTCAAGATGTATGTAAAATATATCAAATAAAGCCAGGCCTTATCCTGGGCACAAAGAATGCTACTGTTGAATGCAACTGTTTGAATGGGGACTCACGATGACCTGTCGTATTCCACATTAATATTTGTGCTAACGCCAAGTGTGAAATCTCCTGTGGAAGGGAGACCTAAAACAAGAGCTGTCTCTCTCCAGACTTCACAATACAATCTGCATACATTGTGAAATTGGTCTGTTAGACCTGGTGAGGTTGGTGTGTTCCCTGTGAGGCCGGGGTCACACTTGCAAGTGTGATGCAAGAAACTCGCACCAATACCGGGCATTGCCGCCGGCAGTTCGGACCTGAGCATTCAGCTGCATAGAGATATATGCAGCCGCACACTCCGGTCTCGAGTGCCGGGTATTGATGCGAGAGACTCGCACCGTACTCGCAAGTGTGACCCCCGGCCTTAAAATTAATGTGACATGTTTTTATAATCCTTTTCAAAAGTCCTCTTAAAACAGGCGTATTCTCAGTCCAGTTCTAGATGGGGTAATCAAATGTCCATTTTAAACCTTTCCCAACTAGGCAAATTTTAATTTTTGCCGTTTCGTTTCTTCCTCCCTTTACTCTAAGAGCCTTTACTTTTTTCTTTCTCATTGATATAGCTGTATGAGGGCTTATTTTTTTTTTTTTTAGCAGGAGTTGTATATTTTAATATTACTGTATAATGTACTAAAAGATTAGAGAAAACAGGTCCAAGTGGGGAGAAATGATGGAAAAAAATCTGCCATTAAATTTTAGGTTTTGCTTTTATGGTGTTAATTTTCTGAGACCCGTAACTTTTTTATTTGTAGTAGGAAGCTGACGTTTTTATTGATATCAATTTGGGGTACCCACATCGTTTTGAGCACTTTTTATTGCATTATTGGGGAAAGTGCTGCAACTTAAAAATGTTCTGGCTTTTCAACCTTTTTTTTGCCTTTGAGCATGAACATTTTAATATTGTTTATATTTTCAGAAATTGGACTTTTATGGCCATAACGATGCCAAAAGCTTGTTTTTTTTGTCTTCATTATTTTTAATTCGGTACAGGAGGTTGAGATAAGCTTGTATTACACCACATTGCAAATGACTATGCAAATGCTATTTTTCTCCGATTCTCCTAAATTGTCGATTCAAATGAGACAGTATCAAGTCGTTTTTGCTTTTTTTATCAAAACCGTTGTTTACTAAGTACCCAATACTTATATGTACTATTGCTTTTACTTATTTATTTACAGCAGAGTATTTGTTCATTTTGTTTCTGTTTTGTGTTTATGCTGTAGTGCACACTAAAAATACTGATCTTTAAGAATCAAGATGGTGGTGACAGGGGCCTTTAGTAGGTCCCCATCTACCATGGTAATCCATTGGCTCCCCCACTATCAGAGATTGTCAGTGGTGGTTCATTTATTAAACAGCAGTGACCAGAGCTTGCTCAGCTCACTGATGTTACAGGCAGATGCTGGCTGAATAACACAGCAGGCACCTGCCCAGTATAGAACAAGTTCAGCTCCTGAGCCAGCTCTTGATATACTGACACGTGACATAGGAAGTCAGTTCCCAGTGTGTGCTATGTCGAGAAGGGGTTTAACATCACGAAACAATCACTGACCTCAGGGAGACCAGTCAAAGAAAACACTGCGGCAGCCGGCAAAGGCGCTCAATCAGTGAATTGCTAGGTGCATTGCTCCCTGGGAAATACGAATATGCAAATAAAGTCCGTGGAGCCTCATTTAAGAGTCTCAAACACGGAACTAGCCAGATCTTCCTCCAGGGAAGGACCTAGCCAAGGAGTGGCTCCTTTCGTGTTTGAGACTCTTAAATGAGGCTCCATGGACTTTATTTGAGAAGGGGTTTAACTCAGATGTGACACTTTTCATAAGGCTCAATGTTTCCATGCACATAGCACTTTAATCTGGTCTGTGGTCAAATCAGGTGAGAGGAGTTAAATAAAAGACAGATATGTATTAGATGAAGAACCCCTATAACGGGAGTCTATGTCTATTTTAGTAAATTCTATTGTTACCCTTCAAGTCACAATTCGAGAAGCCTACATCGTTTCATTCCTCTACATTTCGTCTTGGAATTGTATCAATAAATTGACATCTAGGTCTTATAGGTTATAGGAAAGTTTCCCATGACTGACATTCATGGTTCAAGTACAAGACGCAATGTCTGGACCGGTTGTAGGTAAAGTTGAGCGAATTTGTTCTGAATCGGTCGCCGAATCTGAATTTGCCATATTCGTACAGTATTGGTAACCGATTCGTGCCGAATGTATGTTTCATGTTTGGTTCTAAACATATTCGGTAATTTCTCCTGAATGCGCGCCTTCCCGCTGCACTCTGTAGTCACGGAGTTACATGACTGGTCACTAGGAGGTGTCGGCAGCAGGTCTCATCCTCCATCATGTGAGACACTGGGGGGGTGGAGTGCAGAGCTCAGGGGGAGGAATAACCGAGTCCATGCTGGAGGAGGGGGCGCAGGACGTGATGGAAGCCCAGGTCCCACATGAAGCCGGCTGCTCCTTTGCTGGACTGGGTGGGCCTCTAATCACTCCAGGGCCCCATCGCAGCTGAGACCCCTGAGACCTCAGTAGTTACGCCCCTGTGAATGGGGCTTTGGCCACCACTGCCAAAAAGAAATAAGAAAAATGGGGCACGTGTGATACCATTATGGAATATCTCAATGTTAATAAATGTTTAACTCCATATCAACATGGATTTATGAAGGATCGCTCCTGTCAAACTAACCTGATCAGCTTCTATGAGGATGTAAGCTCTCAAATGGACCAAGGAGAATCATTGGATGTCATTTATCTCGACTTCTTTAAAGCATTTGACACTGTCCCACATAAAAGATTGGTAAGTAAGATGAGAAAGCTTGGGCTAGGGGAAAATATGTGTAGATGGGTAGGTAGCTGGCTTAGTGATAGAAAACAAAGAGTGGTTATTAATGGGGCATACTCAGATTGGGCCAGGGTTACTAGTGGGGGACCACAGGGTTCTGTATTGGGCCCCCTACTATTTAATATATTTATTAATGATCTAGTGGATGGCTTACACAGTAAAATATCAGTATTTGCAGATGATACAAAACTATGTAAGGTAGTTAACACAAAGGAGGACAGTTTGCAACTACAGACAGATTTGAGTAAATTGGAGAATTGGGCTGAAAAATGGCAAATGAGGTTTAACACAGATAAGTGTAAGGTTATGCACATGGGAAGGAGAAACAGATGCTACAATTACTTACTAAATGGGAAACTGCTGGGGAAATCAGACATGGAAAAAGACTTAGGCATCTTCGTCAATAAGAAGCTAAATTGGAGTGCCCAGTGTCAGGCAGCTGCCACCAAAGCAAATAGGGTCATGGGATGCATTAGAAGAGGTCTGGGGACACGAGATGAAAACATAATTCTCCCTCTGTACAAATCACTCGCCAGACCACACTTGGAGTATTGTGTGCAATTTTGGACGCCGGTGCTCAAGAAAGACATTACTGAACTTGAAAGGGTTCAAAGGCGGGCTACTAAGATGATAAATGGAGTTGGTTCACTACAATACCTAGAAAGCTTATCAAAATTAGGTCTATTTACTCTAGAAAAGAGAAGACTTAGGGGAGACCTAATATATATGTACAAGTATACGAGAGGGCAATACAGAGATCTCTCCAATGAACTGTTTGTACCAAGGACTGTGACAAGAACAAGGGGGCATTCTCTTCGTTTGGAGGAAAGACAATTTCTGCACCAGCATAGAAGAGGGTTCTTCACGGTAAGAGCAGTGAGGCTCTGGAATTTTCTTCCTGAGGAAGTGGTGATGGCCAACTCACTGAATGAATTTAAGAAAGGAATGGATGCTTTTCTTGTGAGTAACAGTATAGAAGGTTACGAATAACAGAATATTATAGGTAGATGGTTGACCCAGCTTAGGGGAAGGAATTTTTTTCCCTATGGAGAAAATTGGCTTCTACTCTGTGGGTACAACAATGCAGAACAGCTGCACTAAAAATAGGCTGAACTAGATGGACATAAGGTCTTCCTTCAGCCTTCAAAACTATGTTACTATGATACGCATGCGCCGCATGAGCACTCCCACTCGGTCATTGCAGAACATGTGATCTATCACGTGACCCATTACCTGGGTGATAAAAGGTCCTGGCAGACATCACAGGTAAAGTTCCCTTGAAAAAGCAATATTCAAGCAAGCAAAGTGCACGTCAGGATTCCTAGTGTCCTTTTCTTGACAATCTGCTTTTTCTGCTCCACATTGGTAAGATGAACCCCTTTACAGCCACATATTTATTATAGAATACATGCACTAGGTTGGCGCTGTGCGACTCTTACCTATAATTATACATTTACATATAATTATACCTTGCATTGAAATATTGGTGGTTTTGATTTACCTATGGCTGACATTCCTCTTCCTGTCTCTATGCACTTATTGCATTAATTGTTTAACATTGTCCATTAAAACTACTATTTAAACCTGGTTGCTCCCGTTTCTCTCAACATCCAACAAAGCAATGTTCACACACTGCATTTTTGTGGCATTCTTTATTCAGTTTTTTTTACGCAAATTAAAAGTTGTTTTTTTACAGTACCAGCAAAAGCGATGAGATTTCGCTTTGCTTTTTCTTCCTGACTAAATGGGAAAACTGCTGCATTTTTTAAAGCAGCAGCATGTCACTTCTTTCAGCATTTTTGCTGCATTTTTGTAGCAGAGAAAGCAAAGAGAAAATGCAAAAACGCTGCAAAAATAAAAGCGCAAGTGTGCATTTTTGCTGCTTTTTGATGAAGAAAACTAAGTTTATTAAACACGTACATACTGTACACAAATGACAAATCTAATCCGCACCAACACAAAAAGTTAGCAGCTTTTTACTGGCTTTGCCTGCAGAAAAAAATGCAGCAAAAACCCATTATATGACCATAGCCTAATAGGAATATCTTTTTTAGGGCTGTGTTCTATTTTGCATTTAGTGTCGCTCTGTCAAATTTCTGCTTTTCTTAAACATCCATAATAGAATAGCCTAAAATATAATGGAAACCTACTGAACAATATGCATTCATACACTGTTACGATATACATGCATAAAAAAGCAAAAACAATTCTTGGGTTTTTATGTACAACCCATTTAGTACATGTCCATCATATTATAGAGGTGGATGCCAGCAGTGGCCAATGGACCCTGAGACATTTTATGGGGTTTGTATGGGTCTGTGCTCTTGGCCTTCCTGAGCAATCAGCACTGTAATATTAATCTGTGAGATACATAAGAGCCTAAATCCTTCCTAATCTTCCGCTTAACTCAGAGCTTGATGAAGACAAGATACAGATTTTTGTCTGGCATGGAGGACTCAATGTCCAAGGCTTTCCCAAGCAAATACAAGAAGTCAGCCGTAAATCTATCGTAAGAATGTGGAATCACCGGCCACGAAGGTTAGGAACAAAAACAAAGAATCCGTGAGGAAATGTAAAGTCCAATCACAAAGTATTAGGAATAATCCAATTCTCCTTCAGAACTGTTCCTTTTCATCATCTGCATCTATTTTTCCTTTGGAAAGTCTCTCTAAAAAAAGATTTGCCCGAAGCTCCACTATAACGACATCCAAGGAAGAAGTGACTCAAGGAAAATGAAAATCTGCAGGGTTCATTCAAATACTTTGTACTAATATGATAGTCATGAAACTGATAAAGGAAAAGGTACCAAGCAATAAACCTTCAGAAGAACAAGCCAGATATACAGATGCTGCAGGCGCCTGTCTGTCAGCATGGATCTTCTGTCTGTGCCAGCATTGTGCTGGATGGTGGCACCTGCTGGGAAACAGAAAGCTTGTTTCTATCAAAAATGCTAAACTTGGTGTTAGAGCAACAGATTATCATAAACCAGTGATAGCACATTCTCACTGTAAACTGCATTGCCTATCATGTACTGTTTAACTTGTTACAAGTGGACAGGTCACTGTCTCCAACAAGATCAGCGCTCTCCTCCTCTGCTACTGTCATCTAACAGATACACCTTTTCTGGGGCGGCTGCGGGCTGCTATTTTTAGGCTGAGGGGACAATAACCATGGCCCCTTACCAGCCTGAGAATACCAGCCCCAGGCTCATTGTCAAAATAGGGAGGGACCCCATGCTGTTTTTTTAAATTATTTATTAAAGATCAGAAAGCTGTGGTTCCCATGCTGTCAGATGACAGCGTGAGCCAGCAGCTGTAACCAGCAGTAAAAAGATTTACTCTGGTCAAATGCATCGGCTGATGAGAGAGTACTACTCCCATCAGCCTATGCCTGCTGTCGCTGAAAACAGCTAGAGCAGGTGCCGCTGATGGGCGTATTCAGCCAGCGCTGGTGCTATAAATAAATAAATAATTTTTAAAAAATTATGTGGGGGTCAGTTCTATTTTTGATAACAAAGGCTGGCAAAACTGACAGCTGCGGCTACAACCCTCAGTTGTTAGCTTTATTATGGCTGGTTATTAAAAATTATTATTATTATTATACATTTATATAGCGCCATTTATTCCATGGCACTTTACATGTGAAAAGGGGAAATATAGACAAGTACAATAATTAGGCTACTTTCACACATCAGGTTTTCGGCGTCAGGCGCGATCCGGCGTCGTGCCGGAATGCCGGATCCGGCAAATGTTTTGTAAAACCTGATGTGCTGGATCCGGTTTTCTGCCGGATCCGTCTTTTTCTTGACAGACAAAACCGGATCCGTCTCATCCGGTTCATCCGTTTTTCTATCCGTTTTTCGACGGATTACGCCGGATCCGGTTTTTAAAATTGACCCTTGTGGCCTTCCGAACGGGATTGGCTACTGGAAAACTATATATAGCATGTTCCTACAGCCCTTCTTTGACAGGTTGTAGAGGAGAAAGTGCAGGTTGGAGAGAAGAGCAAGTTACTGGCGAAGATGGATGTTGTCATTGGAAATATTTTGAAGAATTTGGCAGATTTTATAGCGGAGGCGAATCGTTTGAGGGTGATTGTTCTGGAGAAGGAGAGAGCGAGACAGCAGCGCATCAGGCATCGTAGACGACGTTTGTGGATCCACCCCATCACAGCCAAGAGAATGACGCGTGGGGTCTATTCTACACTCTGCATGGACCTTCGACGAAACCCGGATAAATTTTTTGGATATGTTCGGATGAAAATGGAGAATTTTGATTACTTGGTGGAGCGCATTGCACACCTCATAAGAAAAGCGGACACCTATTGCCGCTTCTCTGTTTCACCCGCAGAGCGTCTGATGGTGACTTTAAGGTAAGCCACATTTATTGGATGTGATCGCATCAGAGCACACTTTCACTGCAATCTTGTTGGTGGTAGTTTGTATCTCCAAGTGTTATAGCTCAGTTTTGGTATGTAATGCTGTGATTTAAAACTAATTGATTGTTTTTTAATTCCCCACAGATTTCTTGCAACTGGAGAATCCCTTTCGTCACTGCATTTCCAGTACAGACTCGGGATTTCCACCATATCTGGAATTGTGAAGTACACATGCCGTGCACTGTGGGACTCCTTAGCTGAAGAGTTTTTACCAGAGCCCACAACAGAGAGGTGGATTGAAATTGCTGACAAGTTTCAACAGATATGTCAGTTTCCCAACTGCTTGGGCGCTGTGGACGGGAAACATATCCGCATTGTAAAGCCAGCTGGATCGGGATCGGAATATTTCAATTACAAGAAATATTTTTCAATTGTCCTCATGGCCATCGCTGACGCGGAATACAAATTTATAGCGGTTGATATTGGGGCCTATGGCCGCTCCAATGACTCTCAAGTTTTCAAACTGTCTGCCATGGGGCGTAAACTGTATGGAAACACCTTCCAGTTCCCACCACCTAGACCGCTGCCGCAAACATCTGGTCCACCTATGCCATTTGTCTGTGTAGGGGATGAAGCCTTCCAGCTGTCAGAACACCTTTTGAAACCGTACTCTAGCAGAGGATTGACAAGACCAAAACGCATTTTTAATTACCGCCTCACAAGAGCAAGAAGAATGGTTGAATGTACCTTTGGTATTCTGACAGCCAAATGGCGGGTCCTATTGACTGCGATCAACCTCAAGACAGAAACTGTGGACGAGGTGATCAAAGCTTGCGTGGTACTCCACAATTTTGTTAGCTGCAAGGAACCCATTTCCATTGAGGACACCTCTGAAGAAACCACCTTGCAAGATTACCATGACATTACCACTAGAAGTTCTGTGACGGTTTCAGTAATGAGGGACAATTTTGCACTATACTTTATGTCACCTCAAGGCAGAGTACACTGGCAGGATGACAGAGTGTGAAAGATTTGTGCCCTAACCAAACTTGTGTACCTTCTGTACCAACAGTATATACCTTTGCCAACCAAAGTTGGCTATCTTGTCATGGTCTCTATTTTTAGCTTTAGGCCACAGGTGTGTACCTGTTTGTGTTTTATGCAAAGTATTTCACCTTTTAACAAAAGTTGTGTACATTGTTAGGAAATCACCAACAATAAACACAACTTTTCAGGTGAAATACTTTGCTTCAAACACAACCAGGAACACAACTGTGGCAAAAAGCTAAAATTTACCCACAGTTATATACCTGGTTTTGAATACCTTTTTACCTTTTAAATACCCTGTATTTAACCTTTTTTTTAAACATATTTCGCCGCAGAAAGAAATGACAGACAACCAGTGTAAACAATAATTTAACTTTTATTTAAAATATTTTTTTTTGTGTAAACTGTTTTTAAAGTTAAAAAAACTTTTTTAATAAAGGTTTGAAACCAACCAAATGGGCATTTTTATTACAAAAAAAACATTATAACTCGGTGTAGTGTGGGGTGGAAATACTGCTGGAGGGGCTGCGGGACACTTCGACAATGGGAGTGTGGAGAGAGGACTGGGATCGTGGTGGGGAAGGAACAGTTAGAGGTGATGGTGTGGAAAAAGCTACAGAATGGGTGGACATGTGGGAGGCAGAAGAGGTGGTGGGCGGTGGAGTGGAGGGTTGGGCAGGGACTGTAGGAGCAGATAATGTTGATGGAAAGTTGTATGGGGAAGGAGTTTGGTACGGGGAAGGAGTTTGGTACGGGGAAGGAGTTTGGTACGGGGCAGGTTGATGGAAGTGGGGAGATGTCTGGTACTGGGGAGGTTGCTGGTACTGGGAAGGTTGCTGGTACTGGTGAGGTTGCTGGTATGTAATAGGAGGGGGAGGATGGAAAGTGGCTGGAGGGGGTGCAGATGTAATAGGAGGGGGAGGATGGAAAGTGGCTGGAGGGGGTGCAGATGTAATAGGAGGGGGAGGATGGAAAGTGGCTGGAGGGGGTGCAGGTGGAGGAACTACAGTGGTGGGAGGTGGAGGTTGGGAGGTAACCTGCTGTAGAGCACCGTAGCACGAATGCATTACATGCATCTGCTGGGTAGGAGATAGTGTTGCCATGCGCTCCACAACAGACCTGAAAAAGGTGTGGTTTGGCGAAGATCTTGCTTCTGAATGCATGGTTTGCAGAAGTGTCTTCACCTCCAGAATGCTGGAGTTGATCTGCTGAAAGCCTGCGGAGATTTGCTCTGACAAGACTTTTAGACAGTTCTGGAAAGATGCATTCAGATGCAAGAACTCTGGCGCATAACTCTTTTCCTGACCCCTCTGCCGCTGCCGCCCAGTACCCGCAGGTGTACTAGAGGTGGCAGGGGTAGAAGGGTGGGGTAAAGGGAAAGCGATCTCCTCACCAGCAGCTTCATGCAATGTAGGCGGCCACGATGCTCCTGTGCTGGTGGATGGGACAGATGGGTCGAATGTGTGGGAAGGCTGGGAAGGTGCAGATGTACCGGGGCGGTCGAAGTGTCCCTCGGTGCCGGTCTCCTCAGGGATCGCCTCAGAAGGGTCCAATCGTGCAGGCTCCCGAGTGCTGCTCACCGTGCTGTGGAATAAAGAGAAAAAAAAACAATTAAAATACTGACATGGTATGGCCCTGGCTGAAAAAAAAAAGTTACATCTAACATTTTTTTTCACATGTGGTGTGTAATATTTACCTTCTAGGTTTCCCGGAGGAACGACAGGGCTTGTGCGTACTTGTACTTGCTCCTGCGTCCTCCAGATCCACTCGGGGCCCGCATCTCTTTATTGAACTCCTTCTTGAAACGATCCCTCACAGACCGCCACCGATTCACAATTCTGTTCCCTGAAACGAGAAAGGAGTGGTTAGTATACAACATCAGTGTTTCCCAAACTCCAGTCCCCATGGTCCCCAGGGGTCATGTTTTCAGGATTTCCATAGTAAGTAGAAATCCTGAACACATGATCCGTGGGGACCACGAGGACTGGAGTTCGGGAAACACTGGTTTACATCAAGCAACCGGTACTGTATATACTTACGCTCTTTAATCTGGGCCCGAGCATCGAGGTCCTCCCAGCGGCCCACAAGGAGCGAACAGATTTCCTCCCAGAGTCGTCGGGTAACGATGAGGTCAGCATGGCGGCGGTCAGCCATATTCCAGAGCGGCTCCCTTTCTCTGACGAGATCGATGAGGTGGTCCACATCGAGTCCTCCATCCTCACCGTCAGAGTCGCTGTGAAGGCTGTTAAAGAAAAAGACAAAAATAACATAATTAGCCTTCACAAAAGAAATGAAATAAAAAGTGCAAAAAAACAAAGCAAAAATATTTATACTTACACGCTGGTGACCGCCGCGTTGCTGTCGCCGACGACCCTGGGAGGCACTGCGAGGACCTCTTGGCCGAGCACCAGATTGGGAAGACTAGAGAAGAAATCAAAAAATGTTATGTCTTTGGATGTAGGCATTTGTTTGCTCTGTGTGGTCTGCAGAACATTGTTTTCTATGTGTTGTGTGTAGTGTGATATTGTGTTTCTGCGTTTGATGCAAAAAACTTACCAATTGTGAGCCCACTCCAAGTGTCTGTCCACCCCTTCCTTCTTCTTCTGGGAGCTCCTCTTCATCTTGTGAATCCTGTTTTGAAATAAAAGGCAATGAATAGACATATATTTACAGAGATGATGGATTTTGGAAATAAAAACTTACCGTCAAACGCTGACGATGCGAGGGAGGGCTCCCAGAAGATGATGTGCTGTCTTCCTGGTGGCCACACTCCATGCCTGTGGGTGGTGTTCCAGCTGCTGCCATTGCTGCTGCTGCTGCATCTATTGGGCGGCTGTTGAATAAAGAGAAACAAAGGGCCAATGAATATCTTGATATTCAATAGCCCTAGTTTGGAGGAATGGGGGATTTGATAATTACCGTCTCTCATCTGCTGCTGGCCTCCCCTCCTCAGCATGTTCCATTTGCTGCTCCATTTGGGGTGGTGGTGGTGCTGATGGTGCTGCAGTGGTCTCCTGCCTTCTCCTGCGCTTGGTTGCTTTCTTGGGTGGCATGTTGGGTGTGGCTGTGGGTCCCACTGTCTTGCTTTTATATATGTCTTGTGGGCAGAGCTACTGAGCATGCTCAGACCAAAAAAACCGGATCCGGCCACCGGATCCGGCTTTCGCCGGATCAGGCGCATTGCGGTGCTCATAGGCTTTCATTGTGTGAAAAAGCCGGACGCGCCGGATCCGGCGTGTCCGGCTTTTTCGCCGGAGACAAAAAACGTTACAGTAGCCGTTTTTTCCAGACGTTGGATCGCGACACATTGCCGGATCCGGCGAAAACCGGATGAAACGAATGGCCATCCGGCGCGATCCGGCGCAAATGCAAGTCAATGGGGGGGAACCGGATCCGGCATTGCATTTCGCCGGATCCGGTTTTTGTAAAAAGCGCCGGATCGCGCCTGACGGCGAAAACCTGATGTGTGAAAGAGGCCTTATGTGCAAGACAAGGGACACACAAGTACAGAAGGAGAGAGGACCCTGCCTGCGAGGGCTCACAGTCTATAGGGATGGGTGAGGATACACTAGGAGAGGGTAGAGCTGGTTGTGTGGTGGTTCAGTAGACTGAGGATCATTGCAGGCTGTAGGCTTGCCGGAACAGGTGGGTCTTCAGGTTCTTCTTGAAGGTTTTTGTTGTTAGTGAGAGTCTGATGTGTTGCGACAGAGAGTTCCAGAGTATGGGGGAGGCACGGGAGAAGTCTTGCATGCAGTTGTGGGAAGAAGAGATGAGGGGGGAGCAGAGAAGGAGGTCTTGAGAGGATCGAAGGTTGCATGCCGGTAGGTAGCGGGAGACCATGTCACAGATGTATGGAGGAGACAGGTTTGTGGATGGCTTTGTATGTCATGGTTAGGGTTTTGAACTGGAACCTCTGGGCAATAGAAAGCCAGTGAATGGCCTGGCATAGGGGGAGGCTGGGGAATAACGGGGAGACAGGTGGATTAGTCGGGCAGCAGAGTATAGGATGGACTGGAGTGGTGCCAGAGTGCTGGAGGGGAGGCCAGAGAGTAGGAGGTTGCAGTAGTCGAGGTCTCCACACTGTTTTTTTTAATTATTTAAATAAATAATTTTAAAAAATGGCATGGGGTCCCCTTTTATTTTTGACAACAAGCCAAGTTAAAGCAGACAGCTGGGCCTGGTATTCTCAGGCTGGTAAGGGGCCATGGATATTACCCCCTTAGCCTAAAAATAGCAGCCCACAACCTATCCAGAAAAGGCGCATCTATTAGATGCACCAATTCTGGCACTTTGCCCATCTCTTCCCACTTACCCTCGTGTGATGTCAAGTGGGGTAATGGTTGTGGGGTTGATGCCACCTGTTTTATGTCCACTGATATCAAGCCCACAGGTTTTTACCGCCGGTCAGAGCTGCTGGGAATCGCAGCTCTCTGACCGGCAGTATTGATCTTACCACTGATCAAAGCCACTGGTGCTGAACTCGAATAGTAAAACAGACTTCCTGGAGAAGTTCGTGTTTAGGGTCCGTGCCCAAAAACTAGGTCTTCGGTACCAACTCCGAACTTACCTGTTCGGGTTTGCCCATCACTAGAAATGATCTTGAAAATGCCTAAAGTTAAAGATAACACATTTACTTTTTATTTTAAGCCAAAAATCTACATATATATTCATCTTTTACAAAAATTACAAAAAAGGAAAATGGGCTGATTAAAAAGTTTGGGCGCCCTTGGAGATTTGTGTGCTCAGATAACTTTGACCGAGGTTTCAGACTTTAATTAGTCAGTCAGGGTTATGGCTTGTTTACTACAGTCATATGTTAAAGTTTGGGCACCCCTATTAATGCCCAAACTTTAACATATGACTGTATCATTGTTAGGAAAGGACAGGTAATGCAAATTTCCCAACTTTATAAAAACCCAGCCTCCTCTAACCTTGTGCCAAAAATAGCAGCCATGGGTTCTTCTAAGCAGCTGTCTAGGACTCTGAAAATGAAATGGTGGAGGCCCACAAAGCAAGAGAAGGCTACAAAAAGATAGCAAAGCATTTTTCCTCAGTTCCAAATGTAATTAACAAATGACAGTTAACAGGAACAGTGGAAGTCAATATAAGGTTTGGAAAACCAAGCAAAATTTCAGTGAGAGCTGCTCGTAGGATTGCTAGAAAGGCAGATCAGAACCCTCACTTGATTGCAAAACAAACACCTTCAGAAATATTTAGCAGACTCTGGAGTTGTGGTACATTGTTCTACTGTTCAGCGACGCCTGCACAAATATAGCCTTCATGGAAGAGCCATCAGAAGAAAACCTCTCCTGCATAATCGCCATAAAACTCAGCTTCAGGGGTATGCAAAAGAATAGAATATCTAAACAAGCCTGATGCATTTTGGAAACCATACCTGAGGACCGATGATGTTAAAATAGAACTCTTTGACCACAATGATCACAGGTATGTGGGGAGAAAAAGGACACAGAATTTCAGGAAAAGAACATCTCACTAACCATTAAGCATTGGGGTGGATCAATCATGCTATGGGGTTGTGTTGCAGCCAATGGCATGGGGAACATACTATGGGTGGAGGGAAGAATGGATTCAATTAAATTTCAACAAAGTCTTGATGCAAACATAAGACCCTCTGTAAAAAAGCTGAAGTTGAAAAGAAGATGACTTCTACAAATGAATAATGATCCTAATAATAATAATAATAATAATAATGATTTTGGCACTCAAAATCCACAATAGACTGCCTGAAAAGGCGCAAGCTGAAGCTTTTACAATGGCCCTCACAGTCCCCTGATCTGAACAGCATTGAAAATCTGTGGCTAGAACTTAAAATAGTACTACATGCAAGACAATCTGGAATCTCACAGAACTGGAAGAATTTCCCAAGGAAGCGTTTACAAGTTGTGATACTTTCAAAAGGAAGAGATGCTAGGGACTAATCATGCAGTGTATCCAAATTTTTGCATTGGCCCTGTGAGGGATCTCACAGGGGAAGGGTGGGTCAACTTTGGTCACCTCGAGGGGAGGGGAGAGAAGAACCTAGCAGGGGTTGGCTCTCTGGTGCCACCACTTGTCCCAGGTCAGTCAGGGAACTACACCGAGGGCAAATAGTCGCCGGAAAGGCTTCCCTTATAGGTACGAGTTAGTGAGGTGCTCCCAGTGAGGGGGGGACGTATAACACCAGTCCAGCCTGGGGATATATATATAAACCTTCTGGCAGTCACTGCCAGAGTTCCTCACTAAAACAATACGGTATTCTGCCACCAGTTCCTCGTTTGAAATAAGCCCCGCCCAACAACAGGATTATATAGGGTCAGGGACCAACCCGGTAGTGCGGACGTGGGGATTCATGGATCAAGATAAAAGAGCAGCCCAAGATTAATTTTATATTTAATCGCCTAAAAGTGTATATTTTCAGAACAATATACAAGGATGCAGTCAGGCGGTGTAGTACAAAGGATAAGGTACACGTTGAAATTAACGTGTTATGTAGCATGTGACCAAAGGGAGGCGCTGATGGATCATAGGTCCAGATCTTAGTTACAGGCTTTCCTGGCTCTGTCTGATAATGTGTCCTCCAGCCAGAAGAAAGCTGAGCTCCAAGGGAGAAGCTGACACTTATCTCCTTGGCTGCTCCTCCCACACTCTGCGTCCACCCCTGGGCTTGTGCAGCCTCTCTCCTCCCATCTCTGAGAGTATGATTTCCAGTCCAGAACCGTGAATGGCCCACAACTTTCCACCCGAAGCTCTGAATGTTATGGCAGCAGTGCCACTGGATTTGGCTGGATTTTATCTGCGAATTAGGTCAAAATATGCCTCTCGTATGTAATTCCAGGTGGCTAAGCTTTATAACTCCATAGAGCAGAGTGCTGCAATTGGCTGCCGGGCACGGGTGTATGGGGGAAGGAACGCTGAATCGGATGATGTGCTCGTCTAGGCTCAGAGATATTGCATTCTATTATTATGGGTCATTTTCCAGATTCAATACCTCATAGCTTTGCTGTGATTTGTTGTACGACAAGGTATATCCATGTGTTTCAAGTCGAACAAAAGACTTCAGTTTGCCTGTAGCTTGCAGGGGATTTTGCACCTTTGTGTTATGAGCTTCAAATGATTTGTTCTTGGTTTTTAATTAAAGATAAACACTGCATGGCTTTTTTATGGCCTTGGGGGATGCAAGGGTGGGGGCACATTTCAGGAGTGGAGAGTATTGTACTTCGTCCTTCACAGGCCCATTTTTCTTTTTGTAAGTTTTCAAATGTAAAAGATGAAAATATATATATTTTTTTCTTAAAATAAAAAAGAAGTTTGTCATCTTTAACCACTTTCAAACCTGGGACAGTTTGTAAAATGGGGTCACTTATGGGGGGGTTCAGTGTTTCTGGCACCTCAAGGGATCTCCCAGTGGGTCATGGCATCCACAAACCATAACAGTAAAATCAGCACTATAATATGGTGCTCCTTCCCTTCTGAGCAGTTTTTTTTACAACAAACTGAGAGGTCCATTTTTTCTTAATAAAAAACTTGAGGCTAAAACATCATTTTAGTGGTAAAAATAAAGGAAAGATATATATCTTTGTACCATGTTAGGCTACTTTCACACATCAGTTTTTTGCCGTCAGGCAGGATCCGGCTATTTTTAGAAAAAACGGATCCGGCATAAATATTGGAGAACTGTAGAAACGGATCCGTTTTTTTGCTGGATCCGTCTAGCAGGTTATATCTGTTCCTGGGGGCTGGCCAATTGGATCTGAGCATGCGCAGACTTAAAAAAAACGGATCCGGTGGCTGGATCCGTCTTTTTCTGGATCCGGCGCATTCCGGCGCCCATAGACTTTCATTGTAGCAAAAAGCTGGAAGCGCCGGATCCGGCGCTTCCGGCTTTTTCGCCGGAGACAAAGAACGTTACAGTAGCCGTTTTTTCCAGACGCCGGAATGAGACAAGTTGCCGGATCCGGCAAAAAACGGATGAAACGCAATGCCATCCGGCACGATCCGGCGCTAATGCAAGTCAATGGGGAAAAACTGGATCCGGCATTGCATTTTGCCAGATCCGGTTTTACAAAAAAAAGCCGGATCGCGCCTGAAGGCAAAAAACTGATGTGTGAAAGAGGTCTTAGCCAGTAGATAGAAAAATACAAAAATCTGATAATCCTCAGTGGTTGTTACCTTTTAATGACTAAGGCTACTTTCACACATCAGGTTTTCGGCGTCAGGCGCGATCCGGCGTCGTGCCGGAACGCCAGATCCGGCAAATGTCTTGTAAAACCGGATGTGACGGATCCGGTTTTCTGCCGGATCCGTCTTTTTCTTGACAGACAAAACCGGATCCGTCTCATCCGGTTCATCCGTTTTTCTATCCGTTTTTCGACGGATTACGCCGGATCCAGTTTTTAAAATTTACCCTTGTGGCCTTCCGAACGGGATTGGCTACTTGAAAACTATATATAGCATGTTCCTACAGCCTTTCTTTGACAGGTTGTAGAGGAGAAAGTGCAGGTTGGAGAGAAGAGCAAGTTACTGGCGAAGATGGATGTTGTCATTGGAAATATTTTGAAGAATTTGGCGGATTTTATAGCGGAGGCGAATCGTTTGAGGGTGATTGTTCTGGAGAAGGAGAGAGCGAGACAGCAGCGCATCAGGCATCGTAGGCGACGTTTGTGGATCCACCCCATCACAGCCAAGAGAATGACGCGTGGGGTCTATTCTACACTCTGCATGGACCTTCGACGAAACCCGGATAAATTTTTTGGATATGTTAGGATGAAAATGGAGAATTTTGATTACTTGGTGGAGCGCATTGCACATCTCATAAGAAAAGCGGACACCTATTGCCGCTTCTCTGTTTCACCCGCAGAGCGTCTGATGGTGACTTTAAGGTAAGCCACATTTATTGGATGTGATCGCATCAGAGCACACTTTCACTGCAATCTTGTTGGTGGTAGTTTGTATCTCCAAGTGTTATAGCTCAGTTTTGGTATGTAACGCTGTGATTTAAAACTAATTTATTGTTTTTTAATTCCCCACAGATTTCTTGCAACTGGAGAATCCCTTTCGTCACTGCATTTCCAGTACAGACTCGGGATTTCCACCATATCTGGAATTGTGAAGTACACATGCCGTGCACTGTGGGACTCCTTAGCTGAAGAGTTTTTACCAGAGCCCACAACAGAGAGGTGGATTGAAATTGCTGACAAGTTTCAACAGATATGTCAGTTTCCCAACTGCTTGGGCGCTGTGGACGGGAAACATATCCGCATTGTAAAGCCATCTGGATCGGGATCGGAATATTTCAATTACAAGAAATATTTTTCAATTGTCCTCATGGCCATCGCTGATGCGGAATACAAATTTATTGCGGTTGATATTGGGGCCTATGGCCGCTCCAATGACTCTCAAGTTTTCAAACTGTCTGCCATGGGGCGTAAACTGTATGGAAACACCTTCCAGTTCCCACCACCTAGACCGCTGCCGCAAACATCTGGTCCACCTATGCCATTTGTCTGTGTAGGGGATGAAGCCTTCCAGCTGTCAGAACACCTTTTGAAACCGTACAGAGTACACTGGCAGGATGACAGAGAGTGAAAGATTTGTGCCCTAACCAAACTTGTGTACCTTCTGTACCAACAGTATATACCTTTGCCAACCAAAGTTGGCTATCTTGTCATGGTCTCTATTTTTAGCTTTAGGCCACAGGTGTGTACCTGGTTGTGTTTTATGCAAAGTATTTAACCTTTTAACAAAAGTTGTGTACATTGTTAGGAAATCACCAACAATAAACACAACTTTTTAGGTGAAATACTTTGCTTCAAACACAACCAGGAACACAACTGTGGCAAAAAGCTAAAATTTACCCACAGTTATATACCTAGTTTTGAATACCATTTCACCTTTTAAATACCCTGTATTTAACCTTTTTCGCCGCAGAAAGAAATGACAGACAACCAGTGTAAAATAATTTAACTTTTATTGAAAAATGTTTTTTTAGTAAACTTTTTTAAAATTTTAATAAACTTGTTTAATAAAGCTTTGAAACCATAAAACTGGTCATTTTTATTTAAATACACACATTATAAATCTCTGTAGTGTGTGGTGGAAATACTGCTGGAGGGGCTGCGGGACACTTCGACACTGGGAGTGTGGAGAGAGGACTGGGATCGTGGTGGGGAAGGAACAGTTAGAGGTGAAGGTGTGGAAAAAACTACAGAATGGGTGGACATGTGGGAAGCAGAAGAGGTGGTGGGTGGTGGAGTGGAGGGTTGGGCAGGGACTGTAGGAGCAGATGATGTTGATGGCAAGTTGTATGGTGAAGGAGTTTGGTACGGGGCAGGTTGCTGGAAGTGGGGAGATGTCTGGTACGGGGCAGGTTGCTGGAAGTGGGGAGATGTCTGGTACGGGGCAGGTTGCTGGAAGTGGGGAGATGTCTGGTACGGGGCAGGTTGCTGGAAGTGGGGAGATGTCTGGTACTGGGGAGGTTGCTGGTACTGGGGAGTTTGCAGGTACTGGGGAGGTTGCTGGTACTGGGGAGGTTGCTGGTACTGGGGAGGTTGCTGGTACTGGGGAGGTTGCTGGTGCTGGGGAGGTGGATGGTGCTGGGGAGGTGGATGGTGCTGGGGAGGTGGATGGTATGTAATAGGAGGGGGAGGATGGAAAGTGGCTGGAGGGGGTGTAGATGTAATAGGAGGGGGAGGATGGAAAGTGGCTGGAGGGGGTGTAGATGTAATAGGAGGGGGAGGATGGAAAGTGGCTGGAGGGGGTGCAGGTGGAGGAACTACTGTGGTGGGAGGAGGAGGTTGGGAGGTAACTTGCTGGAGAGCAGTGTGGTATGAATGCATTACATGCATCTGCTGGGCAGGAGAGAGCGTTTCCATGCGCTCCACAACAGACCTGAAAAAGGTGTGGTTTGGTGAAGATCTTGCTTCTGAGTGCATGGTTTGCAGAAGTGTCTTCACCTCCAGAATGCTGGAGTTGATCTGCTGATATCCTGCGGAGATTTGCTCTGACAAGACTTTTAGACAGTTCTGGAAAGATGCATTCAGATGCAAGAACTCTGGCGCATAAGTCTTTTCCTGACCCCTCTGCCGCTGCCGCCCAGTACCCGCAGGTGTACTAGAGGTGGCAGGGGCAGAAGGGTGGGGTAAAGGGAAAGCGATCTCCTCACCAGCAGCTTCATGTAATGTAGGCGGCCACGATGCTCCTGTGCTGGTGGATGGGACAGATGGGTCGAATGTGTGGGAAGGCTGGGAAGGTGCAGATGTACCGGGGCGGTCGAAGTGTCCCTCGGTGCCGGTCTCCTCAGGGATCACCTCAGAAGGGTCCAATCGTGCAGGCTCCCGAGTGCTGCTCACCATGCTGTGGAATAAAGAGAAAAAAAAAACAATTAAAATAGTGACATGGTATGGCCCTGGCTGAAAAAAAAAAGTTACATCTAAACATTTTTTTGTCACATGTGGTGTGTAATATTTACCTTCTGGTGAGCATTGTCTCCCGGAGGAACGACAGGGCTCGTGCGTACTTGTACTTGCTCCTGCGTCCTCCAGATCCACTCGGGGCCCGCATCTCTTTATTGAACTCCTTCTTGAAACGATCCCTCACAGACCGCCACCGCTTCACAATTCTCTCCCCTGAAACGAGAAAGGACAAAGTGGTTAGTATACAACATCAGTGTTTCCCAAACTCCAGTCCTCATGGTCCCCAGGGGTCATGTTTTCAGGATTTCCAAAGTAAATAGAAATCCTGAACACATGATCCGTGGGGACCACGAGGACTGGAGTTCGGGAAACACTGGTTTAAATCAAGCAACCGGTACTGTATATACTTATGCTCTTTAATCTGGGCCCGAGCTTCGAGGTCCTCCCAGCGGTCCACAAGGAGCGAACAGATTTCCTCCCAGAGTCGTCGGGTAACGATCAGGTCAGCGTGGCGGCGGTCAGCCATATTCCAGAGCGGCTCCCTTTCTCTGACGAGATCGATGAGGCGGTCCACATCAATCCCTCCATCCTCACCGTCAGAGTCGGGAGCACGCTGTGAAGGCTGTTAAAGAAAAAGACAAAAATAACATAATTAGCCTCCACAAAAGAAATGAAATAAAAAGTGCAAAAAAAACAAAGCAAAAATATTTATACTTACACGCTGGTGACCGCCGCGTTGCTGTCGCCGACGACCCTGGGAGGCACTGCGAGGACCTCTTGGCCGAGCACCAGATTGGGAAGACTAGAGAAGAAAACAAAAAATGTTATGTCTTTGGATGTAGGCATTTGTTTGCTGTGTGTGGTCTGCAGAACATTGTTTTCTATGTGTTGTGTGTAGTGTGATGTTGTGTTTCTGCGTTTGATGCAAAAAACTTACCAATTGTGAGCCCACTCCAAGTGTCTGTCCAACCCTTCCTTCTTCTTCTGGGAGCTCCTCTTCATCTTGTGATTCCTGTTTTGAAATAAAAAGCAATGAATACACATATATTACAGAGATGATGGATTTTGGAAATAAAAACTTACCGTCAAACGCTGACGATGCGAGGGAGGGCTCCGAGAAGATGTGCTGTCTTCCTCATGGCCAGACTCCATGGCTGTGGGTGGTGTTTCTGCTGCTGCCATTGCTGCTGCTGCTGCATCTATTGGGCGGCTGTTGAATAAAGAGAAACAAAGGGCCAATGAATATCTTGATATTCCATAGCCCTAGTTTGGAGGAATGGGGGATTTGATAATTACCGTCTCTCATCTGCTGCTGGACTCCCCTCCCGTTGTTCAGCATGCTGCTCCATTTGGGGTGGTGCTGATGGTGCTGCTGCTGCAGATGTCTGCTGCCTTCTCCTGCTCCTGGTTCTTGGCTTGGGTGGCATGTTGGGTGTGGCTGAGGGTCCCATTGTCTTGCTTTTATATATGTCCTGTGGGCAGAGCTACTGAGCATGCTCAGACCAAAGAAACCGGATCCGGCGCATTGCGGCGCTCATAGGCTTTCATTGTATGAAAAAGCCGGACACGCCGGATCCGGCGTGTCCGGCTTTTTCGACGGAGACAAAAAACGTTACAGTCTCCGTTTTTTCCAGACGCCGGATCGCGTCACATTGCCGGATCCGGCGAAAATCGGATGAAACGCATGGCCATCCGGCTCAATCCGGCTCTAATGCAAGTCAATGGGGGGGAACCGGATCCGGCATTGCATTTCGACGGATCCGGTTTTAGTCAAAAGCGCCGGATCGCGCCTGACGCCGAAAACCTGATGTGTGAAAGAGGCCTAACTGAAAAGATGGTAAATTGCAAGCTTTCGAGACTACTGTGGTCTCTTCATCAGGCATAGAATCACATAAAATCAGTGTTCACCTGAGGAGGTCTAGACAGTCGAAAAGCATTATGTTTATGTTTTATTAATTTGTCATATGTCATCTAGCAACCCTTGTGCTACGTTTTTAAAATTATAAATTTCCATCCATCCCTCTGGTTCCTCAATGCATCTGGAAGCACCAGGGAGTTCAAGATGCTCACTACACATCTAGGTACATTCCTTGATGGGTCTGGTTTCCAAAATGGGGTCACTTGTGAGGGTGTTCCACTGTTTAGGCACATCGGTGGCTCTCCAAACGCGACATGGTGTACACTAATGATTCCAGCCAATATTGAGATCCAACAGTCCAATCAATGGTGCTCCTTCTCTTCTGAGCCCTACCATGTGCCCAAACAGTAGTTTTCCCCCCAACATATGGAGTATCAGCGTACTCAGGAGAAATTGCACAAACAAATTAGGGGTCCATATTCTCCTGTCACCCAAGCAAATATAAAAAAAAATGACACTAAAAGAACATTTTTGTGGAAAAAATTAGATTTTTTTTATATTCACGGCTCAATGTTATAAACTTCTGTGGGTGTTTTCCACTGTTTAGGCACTTCAGGAGCTCTCCAAATGTGACATGACATTCGCTAATGATTCCAGACAATTTTGCGTTCCAAAAGTCCATTGGCACACCTTCCCTTTCGAGCCCTGCTGTGCGCCCAAACATTTGTCTTCCCCCACATGTGGGGCATCGGTGTATTCAGGAGAAATTGCACAACTTATTTTGCAGTCCATTTTCTCCTGTTATCCTGGGGAAAATAAAAAAATTGGGACTGCAAGAACATTTTTGTGGGAAAAATGTGATTGTTTATTTTCACTTCTCTAAGTTATAAACTTCTGTGGAGGACCTGAGGATTCAAGGCTCTCACTATATATCTAGATTCATTCACTGGGGGCTCTAATTTCCAAAATGGGGTCCCTTGTGGGGAGTTTTCAGTGATAAGGCACATCGGAGCCTCTTCAAATGCGACATGGTGTTGTGGTGTAGTGACCACTGTGTCCGCTAGGGGGCGCTGTGTGGATATCCTAGGAGAGAGGATGAATGGCAGAATACTGAATGACCATTGTGTATCTCAAGGTGGGTGGCCTTGAGATGGAGGCTTATGTGTGTGTTGATCAGCAGTGATACTGCTGAGGTGCTGTTTAAATGTGTCCGGGAGAAGCCTCCAGGTAGCTGGGGAGACAGATAGGACTAGTTACCTACAAATCTCCCAGGTGTGTGGTTAAGAACGATGTTGTAAAGAGTGTGAGAATGGTTCAAGGACCTGTGGTGAGGTCATAGCCATGTGACCTGGTGGGCGTGGTTACGGACCATATAAGGTGGCCAGGGTAGGTCACATGAGTGAATGGTTGGTCCGTTGTGGAAGTTCCCGCTGGGAGATGTCTCCTTTCCTGACAGCACGTGAATGCTGGGTTGAATGGCTGCACGTGCCTGATGATTCCCTGGAGGGAATGGATATCTGCAGCATGATGAAGGAACTATGAGGAAACCCTGACGTGGGTGAGATATCTGAGGCTGAAGAGTCTGTGTATGCATAACCTGTGTGACCACAGGGATTACAGAGCTGAACTCTGTCATGGACGCTATGCTGACTCTATGAACAGTGTGTTACTGCTGTGGGTTTATGATGCTGAATAAACCGCATGGACTATAATTGTTTTCTGAAAAACCTTTGCTGGATCTGGTGTTGTGGTGGCTAAGCGAGTATCCCCTACTTGAATAACAGTGCTACCTTACAGTGTCCACTATTGATGCCACCGAATTTTGCGCTCCAAAAGTCCAATAGGGCTCCTTCGCTTCTGAGCCCTGCCAATCAGTAGTTTTCCTCCACATATGGTTTATCGGCGTCCTCAGGACAAATTGCAAAAAAAAATTGAGGTCTATTTTCTCCTGTTACCCTTGTGAAAATGAAAAAAAATTTTTTGAAAAAAAAGTTAAATGTTCATTTTCATATTCCTGTGAAGCACCTGAAAGTTTAACAAACTTCTAGAATGTGGTTTTAAGTACTCTGAGGGGTACAGATTTTAGAATGGTGTTACTTTTGGATATTTTCTATCATATAGGCTCCTCAAAGTCACTTCAAATGTGATGTGATCCTTAAAAAAATAATTTTGTAAGTTTTGTTGCAAAATTGAGAAATTGCTGGTCAACTTTTAACCCTTCTAACTTCCTAACAAAAAAATATGTTTCAAAAATTGTACTTATGTAAAGCAGACATACGGGAAATGTTATATATTAACTATTTTGTGTGACTCTCTGGTTTAAGAGAATAAAATTAAAAGTTTGAAAATTGTAAAATTTTCCAAATTTTTGGCAAATTTCCCATTTTGTCACAAGTAAATTTTACCACTATTATGAAGTACAATATGTCACGAGAAAATATTCTCACAGTCAGTGGGACCTGTTGAAATGTTCCACATAAATCGATACTGGTCAGAATTGTGAGAGTTGGCCCGGTCATGAAGGTTAAAACTGGCTTGGGGGGTAAAGAGGTTAATTTTAGTGAAACAAAAACCAGGAATATTTTGGTAAATAAATGTCAAGCCATAGTAATGCTGGGGTGATCTCTTAAGGTGGGATTTTAGTGATTGCCCGCCTCTGACCTAATAAATATGAGCCGAGTGCATGCGTGGAAGAAATACATCGGACACAAAGTCAGACGTGTGCTCTTCTCTCAGCAAGAGCTGGCAAAGAACTGATTTTATTAGTACAAACAAAAGATCATGTAGCAGGCAGGAAGAGGGCATCACACAGCTACTGAGCAGCCATCATGTCAGTCTGTGATAGGTCCATTCTAGGTCTATTCCATATACAGTATGTTCTTCAGTGTATCCACCTCACATTCCAAGGATTCCAGGACTTCTTTATTTATACAAAAAAAACTTTAAAACAACCAAATAGGTTATAAAATCGACAAACAGATATATAAAAAAATAGGGAGTTACTAGCAGAAAGGTCCTGAGGGTGGGTGAATAAGGAGGAGACGATCAAAAAAAGATATAATATATATAGCACTGTGATGATTATATCTCCTCACTTCATCTCACCAAACATTCACATAAGGCCAAAAAGTTATTACCAATTCTTACCCATTCTGCTAGATGATCCCAGAAAAAATATGTGTGAGCAGATAGCTTTATATAGATATTTTTTCTGGGTCTGCTATAAGCGTCATCCAGCGGTCGGTGCTCATAGCAGATGAGCATTTTTGATACACATATCAGTGCTGCAGCCCTGCTCTGTGTAAGTGAAGTGATCGGATGATCGCAGGCTTCAATTCAAGTCTCCCAAGCAGACTATTGCAGCATGTGAAAAGTGGGAAAAAAAAGCTTAAAAAACCATAAAAAATATAAAAGTTGAAATTCACTCCATTCCAAATAAAACAATAAAAAATACACATATTTGGTATCGCCGTTGTTTTCAGAAATGCCCGATCTATCAAAAGATAAAAATAATTAATCCGATCGTTAAACGACGTAACGAGAAAAAAAATCAAAACATCACATCTATCCCAAAATGATTCAACAAAATGTCATCTTGGCACGCAAAAAATAAGCCCTCACCCAGCCCAAGATCCTGAAAAATGGAGATCTTGGAAAATGGTGCCATTTTTTTCTTTTTTAACAAACTTTTGATTTTTTTTACCACTTAAATAAAAAAGAACCTACACGTATTTGGTATCTACGAACTCATGATGACCCGGAGAATCATAATGGCAGGTCAATTTCAGCATGTAGTGAACATGGTAAAAAAAAATCCAAAACACAATTGTGGAATGCACTTTTTTTTGCAACTTCACCGCACTTTGAATTTTTTCCCATTTTCCAGCACGCTATGTGGTAAAAACAATGGTGTATTTCAAAAGTACAACTCGTCCTGCACAAAACAAGCCCTCACAAAGCCATATTGACTGAAAAATAAAAAGAGTTTTTGCTCTGGGAAGAAGGGGAGCAAAACATGGAAAGCAAAAACGGAAAACGGCCCAGGGGTCAATAGGTTAATTTTAGGCCTTTTAGAGATCATTTCATCTTCACCTTGCTTAACTGTTCACAATAACAGTAATTTTGACCAGTGATCCCCAAACTATCTATCTATTATCTATCTTTTTATCTAACATCCTTTTATCTATCAATATATCCATCTTCTATCTATTATGTATCTATAATTTATACTTACCTAAAATTGTCTCTCATCCACTTCTGGCCGGACATCCTCGAATCCCACAATCCACCGCGCCGCCCCGGAAGTACGCCGACCGCTATAATGGAATACCCAAGTGATGGGTATTCCAATATGGCACCCGCTGGTGGTACCAGGCCCTTGCGCAGTTCCACCAGCGGGATACCGCCGGGACCCCTGCCGCCGGACCCCGCCCGGACACCCGCCGCCGGGACACCCGCCGCCAGACCCCCACCGGGACACCCGCCGCTGGACCCCCGCCGGGACACCCACCGCCGGACCCCTGTGGGGACACCCGCTACATCCCGCAGCTGCCTGCCCACCCACCTCCGTCCAGTCATAGCCAGCAGGAAAGACTGCGGCTTGCGGCCTGTGCTGGAGATGAGGTGCGGGCGCCCTCTGGTGGCACCGCACCCCATCTCCAGCACAGGCCGCAAATCACCGTCTTTCCTGCCGGCTGTAACTACACGGAGGTGGATGGGCAGGCAGCGGCGGGACACACACGTACTCACATACATACACACATGTACTCGCATATACTCACACATGTACTCACATACACTCACACATGTACTCACATACATACATGCATACATACACACATGTACTCACATACATAAACACATGTACTCACATACATACACACATGTACTCACATACACACACACATGTACTCACATACACTCACACATGTACTCACATACATTCACACATGTACTCATACATTCACACATATACTCACATACATACATAAATGTACTCACATAGTCCGGTTCTATCTTTTTTTTTCGTATATGTACCTACCTACTGTCAATGTAATGCCTTTATGCATCTGTATCTGTACTTGTTCCTGCCTTGCTGCTGTAATGCTCTGAATTTCCCCATGGTGGGACAATGAAAGGATTATCTTATTTCTTATTTCTTACACACCTGTACTCACATACTTTCACACATGTACTCACATACATTCACACATGTACTCACATACATACACAAATGTACTCACATACACACCTGTACTCACATACTTTCACACATATACTCACATACATTCACACATGTACTCACATATATATTATTGTTATTTAGTTATATAGCACCATTGATTCCATGGTGCTGTACATGAGAAGGGGTTACATACAGATTACAGATATCACTTACAGTAAACAAACTAACAATCACAGACTGATACAGAGGGGAGAGGACCCTGCCCTTTCGGGCTTACATGCTACTGGATGGTGGGGAAGGAGACAGTAGGTTGGGGGGTTGCAGCAGCTCCAGTGATGGTGAGGCTGTAGCTCCAGTAGTGGTGAGGAGGCAGCGGGATCATTGCAGGCTGTAGGCTTTCCTGAAGAGGTGGGTTTTCAGGTTCCGTCTGAAGGATCCAAGTGTGGTTGATAGCCGGACGTGTTGGGGCAGGGAATTCCAGAGGATGGGGGCTATTCGGGAGAGGTCTTGGAGGCGGTTGGGTGAGGAGCGAATAAGTGTGGAGGAGAGAAGGAGGTCATGGGAGGACTGGAGATTACGTGAGGGAAGGTATCTGGAGATTTGTTCAGAGATGTATGGAGGAGACAGGTCGTAGATGGCCTTGTAGGTCAGTATTAGTAATTTGAACTGAATACGCTGAGGGAATGGGTGCCAGTGAAGAGATTTGCAGAGGGGAGAAGTGGAGGAGTAGCAAGGAGAGAGATGAATTAGTCGGGCGGCACAGTTGAGGATGGACTAGAAAGGTGCAAGGGTGTTAGCAGGGAGGCCACAGAAAAGGATGTTGCAATAGTCGAGGTGGGAGATGATGAGGGCATGCACAAGCATTTTAGCAGATTGAGGGTTGAGGAAGGGACAGATTCTGGAAATATTTTTGAGCTGGAGGTGACAGGAGGTGGAGAGAGCTTGGATGTGCGGTTTGAAGGACAGGGCAGAGTCAAGGGTTACTCCAAGGCAGCGGACCTCCGGTACGGGGGAAAGCATGATGTTGTCAACTGTTATAGAAAGGTCGGGTAAGGAAGATCTGTGAGATGGAGGAAAGATGATCCGTTCAGATTTGTCCACATTGAGTTTGAGGAAGCAAGAGGAGAAGAAGGAGGATATGGCTGATAGACAATGTGGGATTCTGGAGGGTAGAGAGGTGATGTCTGGGCCAGAAAGGTAGATCTGAGTATCAATGGCATAAAGGTGGTACTGGAATCCGTGGGACTTTATGAGTTGCCCCAGACCAAGTGTGTAGATTGAGAAGAGTAGGGGTCCTAGAACAGAGTCTTGGGGGTGGGAGATGCTGAATGTGCGGTTGGAAAGGTATGAGGAGATCCAGGATAAGGCGAGGTCTTTGATGCCAAAGGAGGAAAGGATCTGTAGTAGAAGGCAGTGGTCAACTGTGTCGAAAGCAGAGGACAGGTCTAGAAGCAGGAGTATAGAGCATTGTCCGTTAGCTTTGGCTGTATGTAGGTCATTGATAATTTTGGTCAGGGCTGTCTCAGTGGAATTATGGGGGCGGAAGCCAGATTGTAGATTGTCAAAGAGCAAGTTAGATGAGAGGTGGGAGGAAAGTTCAGTGTGGACATGCTGCTCCAGGAGTTTAGAAGCGAATGGGAGCAGCGATATTGGGCGATAGCTGGACGTGGCTGTTGGATCGAGGGTTGGCTTTTTGAGGACAGGCGTGATTGTAGCATGTTTGAAAGAAGAAGGGAAGGTACCAGAAGTTAGCGATAAGTTGAAGAGGTGGGTTAGGGACTGGATAAGAGTGGTGGTGATGTTGGGGAGGAGGTGGGATGGGATAGGGTCAAGTGCACAAGTGGTGAGGTGTGATTTGGAGAGAAGATGAGCAAGCTCCCCTTCAGTGATATCAGATAAGGTGGTTATGGGGTTTGGGCACTGGTCTGGTATTCAAAGGGGTTGTGGTGGTTGGGCAATAAAGACTTTCCGTGTTTGGTCTATCTTGTTTTTGAAGTGTGCGGCAAAGTCCTCGGCAGAGATTAGGGAAGTCGGAGATGGCAGTGGTGGGCGGAGGAGGGAGTTAAAAGTATTGAACAACTGTTTGGGGTTGTGGGATAAGGAAGATACAAGGGATGTAAAGTAGGTCTGTTTAGCAGAGGCGTTAGCTGATTTGAATGCGAATGTTGCTTGTTTGAGTGCAGTGAAGTCGTCTTGTGAATGTGTTTTCTTCCAGCACCGTTCTGCAATTCTGGATGCTTGCCGAAGCTTTTTAGTGGTGTTATTGTGCCAGGGATGTATATTGGTTCATCGCACTCTGTTATGCATGACAGGGGCGACTGAGTCGATGGCTGATGCAAGAGTGGCATTGTTGAAACTAGTGGCAGTGGCAGTGTCGTGAAGTGAAGCTATGGAGGACAGTGGCAGAGGTCGGTATATGACGGCCACTTGAAGGTTGAAGGGAGAATAGATGCGGACGAAGTGGACTTCAAAAGAGGGGAGGACAAGGGAGGGAAGAGGTGGGATTGGGTTGAAGGTGCAGTTGGAAGAAAGGAGAAGGCCCACTCCTCCGCCATGTCTGTTGCCAGAGCAAGGAGTGTGGGTAAAGTGGAGGCCGCCGTAACATAGCGCAGCAGCGGAGGTGGTGTCGGATTGTGTCAGCCATGTTTCGGTGAGCCCAAGGAAGGAAAAGTTACGAGAGGTAAAGAGGTCATGAATCACATGGAGTTTACATATACACACATGTACTCACATATATACAAACATAGACTATGTGATAGTGACAGCTAGGGGGCGCTGTATGGGTCAAGCACACAGGCATATCAATTGTGGTAATGGAGAAGGGATGAACGGCAAGATGGTAAATGATCAATATGTATCACAAGGTTGGGTGCCTTGTGGTGGAAGCTTGAATGTGTGTTGATCAGCAGAGGTACTGCTGAGGTTTTGTTACAGTGTATCAGGTAAAGCTTCCAGGTGACTTGGTGAGATGGGTGAAACCAGTCACCTACAAACCCACCCAGGGGCATGGGTCTGAACGCCCAAGATAAAGCCTGTGTGTGACTGTGTGAAATAGGACCTGCGATTAGGTCATAGCCATGTAATCCGTATCTCACTGGTGGGCATGGCTACGGACCATATAAAGTGACCAGGGTAGGTCACATAGGGAAGAGTACCTGGATCTGATTGGTCCATGTGAAAGGTCTCAGAAGGCCGACGTGCTGGAAGGTGTGCTGCCTTCCTGAAGCACACATGCGGAGACCGCTGACCGGGTGAGGCCTGTGTGTAATGGCCTGTGTGTAATGGACAGTCTCCAGGAGGGAAAAGACGTCCGGAGTGAGAAGCAGCTAAGAGGTAACCCCGGATAGGGGGAATTAACTGAGAGACTGTAGAGCCTGGTTGCTGGACAAAGCACAGCCTGTTTGAACACAGGGCTAAGGGAGCGGAGCTCCATTATGAACATTTGTTTGGTCTGCTGTAAGACTGTTACCGTTTTCTTCATGCTGCTATGGTTTATGCCGTGTACAATAAACCGTATGGACTATGTTATGTGAAAAGCCTGTGCCGGACCTGGTTTATCTGCAGCCAAGTGAGTGTTCCCCAATACACTCCGTGAGTGCTACCTTACAACATGCATACATATACAAACAGTATAATACTGTATCGCCACACGCACTTAAACATGCACGCACACTACACACAAACATGCATACACAGACACATACATACACAGAGTATAATGTCCCCACATACACACACACATATATATACATGCAGATACACACATACGCACACACACAGTGTAATGGCCCTACACATTCATGTGCACGCACATACAAACACACATACGCACATGCATACACACACAGTATAATGTTACCACACACACATACACATGCAAGCATATACACACAAGCAAGCATACACACAGTATAATATCCCCACATTCTCATACACACACGCACATGCACGCACATATACACACACACAATCACGCACATACACACGCAAGCACAGACATACGCACATACACACGCAAGCGCATACACGCCCGTGCATACCCACATGCAGATACGCACATACACACGCAAGCACATACACACACTCACATACGCATACACACAGTATAATATCCCCATACACACAAACACACATGCATATACACACACAGATACACACGCACTCACAAACACACATACATACAGTGGGGAAAAAAAGTATTTAGTCAGTCAGCAATAGTGCAAGTTCCACCACTTAAAAAGATGAGAGGCGTCTGTAATTTACATCATAGGTAGACCTCAACTATGGGAGACAAACTGAGAAAAAAAAATCCAGAAAATCACATTGTCTGTTTTTTTTTTTCATTTTATTTGCATATTATGGTGGAAAATAAGTATTTGGTCATAAACAAGCAATCAAGATTTCTGGCTCTCACAGACCTGTAACTTCTTCTTTAAGAGTCTCCTCTTTCCTCCACTCATTACCTGTAGTAATGGCACCTGTTTAAACTTGTTATCAGTCTAAAAAGACACCTGTGCACACCCTCAAACAGTCTGACTCCAAACTCCACTATGGTGAAGACCAAAGAGCTGTCGAAGGACACCAGAAACAAAATTGTAGCCCTGCACCAGGCTGGGAAGACTGAATCTGCAATAGCCAACCAGCTTGGAGTGAAGAAATCAACTGTGGGAGCAATAATTAGAAAATGGAAGACATACAAGACCACTGATAATCTCCCTCGATCTGGTGCTCCACGCAAAATCCCACCCCGTGGGGTCAGAATGATCACAAGAACGGTGAACAAAAATCCCAGAACCACCCGGGGGGACCTAGTGAATGAACTGCAGAGAGCTGGGACCAATGTAACAAGGCCTACCATAAGTAACACACTACGCCACCATGGACTCAGATCCTGCAGTGCCAGACGTGTCCCACTGCTTAAGCCTGTACATGTCCGGGCCCGTCTGAAGTTTGCTAGAGAGCATTTGGATGATCCAGAGGAGTTTTGGGAGAATGTCCTATGGTCTGATGAAACCAAACTGGAACTGTTTGGTAGAAACACAACTTGTCGTGTTTGGAGGAAAAAGAATACTGAGTTGCATCAATCAAACACCATACCTACTGTAAAGCATGGTGGTGGAAACATCATGCTTTGGGGCTGTTTCACTGCAAAGGGGCCAGGACGACTGATCCGGGTACATGAAAGAATGAATGGGGCCATGTATCGTGAGATTTTGAGTGCAAACCTCCTTCCATCAGCAAGGGCATTGAAGATGAAACGTGGCTGGGTCTTTCAACATGACAATGATCCAAAGCACACCGCCAGGGCAACGAAGGAGTGGCTTCGTAAGAAGCATTTCAAGGTCCTGGAGTGGTCTAGCCAGTCTCCAGATCTCAACCCTATAGAAAACCTTTGGAGGGAGTTGAAAGTCTGTGTTGCCAAGCGAAAAGCCAAAAACATCACTGCTCTAGAGGAGATCTGCATGGAGGAATGGGCCAACATACCAACAACAGTGTGTGGCAACCTTGTGAAGACTTACAGAAAACGTTTGACCTCTGTCATTGCCAACAAAGGATATATCACAAAGTATTGAGATGAAATTTTGTTTCTGACCAAATACTTATTTTCCACCATAATATGCAAATAAAATGAAAAAAAACCAGACAATGTGATTTTCTGGATTTTTTTTTCTCAGTTTGTCTCCCATAGTTGAGGTCTACCTATGATGTAAATTACAGACGCCTCTCATCTTTTTAAGTGGTGGAACTTGCACTATTGCTGACTGACTAAATACTTTTTTTCCCCACTGTAAGTATAATGTCCGCACGTACACATGCACGCACATACACACATGCAAGCACGAACATACAAACACATACACAGTATAATGTTCCCACACACGCAGATACACAGATGCACAAAAACACGCAAGCATGCACATACACGCATACACATGCACATACACACAGTATAATGTGCGCACACACACATACGCACATACACACAAACACGCATATACACACACAAGCATGCACATATACACATATGCAAGCATGCACATACACACAAACATGCATACACACACAGTATAATGTCCCCACACACATGCAGATATGCACATACACAAACATGCACATACACACAAGCACACGCACGTGCAAACACTTGCAGAAGTACGCACACACATTGCATACACATAAACACGCATGTACTCACGCACATACACACATGCACATACACAAGTATGCACAAACATACAGACACATACACGCACACATATGCATACATACACGTGCACATACATACACATGCGCATACACACATGCGGTATACATACAAGCATGCATGCACACATACGCATACACACGCGGACGCCATCTTCGGACACTCAGGTATACAAAGATGTTGGCCACGTGACACATCACATGGCCCCACTGCAAGATTACAGGATTACGTTGGAGGGGAACTTGGTGGGAGCTAATAAAGTGGATAACGAGGTGTCTCTGTCTATTTTGTATGTAATAAAACAATTCTCTGTGTGTTTTTTTTCTCCTTTACCGAAAATATTGCTAATGGCTGGTTGTCATACTGACGGCTGACATTAGCAATACGGCTTGATATCAGCTGCCAAAAAATGCTGACATCAACCCGTTTATTACCCAGTCTGCCACCGCTACACGGCAGCTGAAAGAGCGGTGTAACCACCAGTTTTGGTGTCTCTCATAGAGGCGCCAATTCTGGGGCAGCTGCTGGATGCAATTTTCAGCGTGGGGAGCCCAGAACGCTTGGACCTCACCACGCTGAGATTGCAGCCCCCAGCTGTCTGGGTTACCTTGGCTGGCAATAGAAAATATGGCGTAGCCCACGCCAATTTTTTTTTTAGTCATTTATTTAAATAACTAAAAAAATATAAGGCTTCCCTGTATTTCTCATTGCCAGCGAAGGTAACACCAAGTAACTGGGGATGGCAGCCAGTAGCTGCTTGGTTTACCTGCGCTGGCAAGACAAAATACAGTGAAGCCCTACACATTTTTTACCAGGAAATTAAATAGATTGCCAGATTGACACTTTATTATTAACCCCCCATCGCAGAAACAGGTTTTTAACTAAAAATACATTTACTTACATACATTGGGAGAGAGCACATGGGGGAGGGGGGAGAGACAGTCACCACCCCCAGCGCCACAGAGCGGACAAAATCAAAAGAGGGGGCACCACAGATTTGATCTGAAGGGATCCAACCACGGCCTATACAAACAACGTAGTAGTATAAAGAAGAGAAAGGGATAGGCCACAAAAGGGGATCACCTCGAGGCATGGACTAGCATAAAATCAATTCATTTTTATTGAACACAGATAGGCAAGCACAAAATATATAAAAACACATTAAAATAGTCACACATGTGACATATATGCAGACAATACAAGGCTTATAATAAAGCCAACCGCCTGAAGCAATTACTCCACAATATAGTAACTTAAATAGAAACCCTAAGATCATATAAACAGCATACCATTAAATACTGAGTGTATAAGGCTGGTTTCACACTAGCTTATTTTCCACGCAGCGCTCGGCGCCGCTAAGCCCTGCCGGCTCCCTGCCCGCCCCATCCGGTCATCGCCGCCTACTATCGCACACGGCTGCATGCGATCTGCGCACCCTGTCTTTCAATGTAAAGCGAAAAAAGAAGAAATATGCAGCACTCACCGATATAGCTGAAAAACTGCGTCTTTATTTCACATAAATTCCATCAATGGATGTGTGGACATGCAGGACGTTAGAGGAATGCTAGGGGAGGGAGGTGCCGGACAACGGTGGTTTCGGGATTACTCGCTTCTACGGGTCTATCTTTAGCATAGGGTGCGCAGACCGTGCGCTGGCCGTGCGCTAGTAGGATTTTAGCGTGCGCTGCGCACTTTTCAAGGTGCGCCGAGCGCGCCAAAATGCAACATGATGCGTTCGGCGCACACCGGCGCACCTTCAAAAGTGCGCAGCACACGCTAAAATCCTACTAGCGCACGGCCAGCGCACGGTCTGCGCACCTTATGCTAAAGATAGGGTGCGCAGATCGCATGCAGCCGTGTGCGATAGTAGGCGGCGATGACCGGATGGGGCGGGCAGGGAGCCGGCAGGGGGTGGGGCTTAGCGGCGCCGAGCGCTGCGTGGAAAATAAGCTAGTGTGAAACCAGCCTCAGGTACATTCTGTGCCCATACAAAAAGCAGTTTGATTTCTGAATAAATATAAGCACATAGAAAATTGATTGCGGGCCCTATATGATAATACCCATAGTAATGGTTAGAAATCACTGCACAGCAGAGCACACATGGAGTGCAATCAGAATGTAAACATATTACCAAGGATGGCTACCACCCCCATATATAGTGCACAAAGTTTTAGAAATGGGCTTACATGGCCAGCCTGCAAAGTATAATTGAGCAGAGTCCACAGTATCAAGAACTAGGCACTATGAATAAACAATGTGGTAGAGCAGACACAGAGCACATGAGAGTAGAGAAAAAAAGTGGGCTAAGATAGCCACGCAGGAAAAAAGGCATAAATTAGTAATATCTACAAAGGGAACCCATGTGGAGTAAAACCAAGCAGAGCTAGGACCTGCCGCGTGTCGCCACCCTAAGTGGCTTCGTCAGGGGTCACAGCGCCACAGAGCTGTCCCCATAGTGATGTCACTGCCCTCCCGATGTGATAGCATCGGGTCCACATCTAGTCTATCTATAATCTATCTATCTATTATATATCTATCAATACATCCATCTATGTATCTCCTATTATATATCTATTATATATCTATATCTCTATTGTCTATTATATATCTATCTAACCCATATCTTTCTATCTGTTACCTATCTTCTATCTAACTACATATCTCTCTCTCTGTCTATCTATCCCGTATCTATCTATCTATCTATCTATCTATCTATCTATCTCAGTGTTTCCCAAACTCCAGTCCTCGCGGACCCCAACAGGTCATGTTTTCAGGATTTCCTTAGTATTTCACAGGTGATGGAAGTATCATCAAGGCATCAGGAATTCTCTCACATGTGTAACACTATGGAAATCCAGAAAACATGACCTGTTGGGGTCCGCGAGGACTGGAGTTTGGGAACCACTGAGATAATATATGTCCAATGTACAGACAATATCAGAATCTCATCAGTCATTCCACAAGCTATCCAGATTATTATTTTATGGAAGCAGAGGTGAATTTGTGAATGAGGGTAATGTGATATTTACATGTAGCTAAACATTGGGCCAGCTGAGTCGGTGTTACTGGTGGGCACTTTGCACCCTACTTTTTGGCCCAGCCCTGTTGTAGCAGAATCACAAGAAACAACAGATCAATTAACTGGGAGATAAACTGCAGGAGCTGCCGGGGCAGATATCAGCTGATCAGTGAAGGCTGGGAGTCACACCAAGTCCACCTCCGATCTCATATTGGTGATTTATCCCATGAATAGGTTTTCGATGTGTTAGTCCTGAACAATTCCTTTTTGTCAACTGCCTAGTTTTCTTTGTCAGCTTGATCACAGTCCTGCACCTGGGATTGTGAATTCAGTACTACAGTGCATTGCATGTTCTTATGTGTCTACCGATGCTCCAGTGTAGTAACCTATTCGTAGAAGGAGTCCTAATTATTTCCATTGCCTAATAGATATTCTGAAATGTATTTTGTTTTATTAAAATTTGTAATTTGAAGGTAAAAATTCACAGAGCGGAGGGGTACCTACCACACAATCTGATCAAAAAAGGGTCCTGGTATGTCATGTTGAGAAGGGGTTAAAACAAAAACCGCTGTCCCCACTCACCACAGCCAGTAAACACTTCTTTTGATGACCATATCAGTATAATATTTCCAGGAACTTTCCCAAATCTCAATCATTGCAACTGTCTATACACTCAGCATTCTGCTAGCACACTGGGTGCTGGAACTTTCTTTCCGCTCACTTCTCAGCACGCATTGTTTAAATAGCATCTGGTCAGCAGGCACTTTACAATGACATGATGGTTCCATCTTCGTTGAGCACTTTGGCTCAGATTTTGAAGGTTTGCTTTCTCACTCAATCTTTCAATGAACAAATATCTGGAAGAGTCACCAACCAATCGATCCAAGCAGAACTTCTTATACTGATGAAAAAAAAGGGAATTTTTTGCCATTTTTTATTCAATGAGAGTTGTTAAGCCTATGGAAACACAATGTGATGGGATCATTTAATACTTGGCAGGAAGTGTACTCAGACAAGGAAATGGGAAAAACGATGCGGCATAACAGTAAGCGTCAATCACCTGGGATTTAGGTTCTTACGTAGAGTCCAACCATGGTTGCCCATGCTGTTGACCACGTCTTCTGTTGCGTAGGAGACAGACAAACCCCATATGAAAAATGCAGTGTCCTCTACATCCCGTCATCTCCATTCCTAAGTTTCTTTGGCTTCGCTGATCCTCTGTAACGTTGAGCGTTTCCACTTTCCTTGCAATTCGACCAAAAGTAATCGTTCTACAGAACTTAGAAGACCTCCTTGAGCATGTAGATCAATAATGAATCAAATGTCTTGCCAGTCCTCTGCTCGACCCCTCTCACATTTCAGGCATACATCAAGGTTCAGTGTCTGTCTGAATCCCAATACATCCGGCCTCATATATTATCTCTGGTTGTCATCTCCTGAGCTGTAACCATTCACAATTTTCCATCCACCCTTTCATGAAAAATGTTTCCCCCCCCAATCTCTCCATTCTCCTCCAGTAGTTGTCGTGATGTGAGCAGTGACACAATGTGGATGTGCTGTTTACGAGGAATGGGGGATTTGTAACAGTAGCCACATACATCCTTTTCCGAGTGTAGTGTCGAGACGTGTCCTGGCAGACACATATGGCAAGATGAAGGAGTCTGCAGCTTACAGTAGCCATAGCATCATCACCACTGTGAGTAATGGATCACGGCATGACATCAACATTACATGAGTTAAAGGAGGTGAGAGCAACTACTTGTCTTGTCGATAGTCCCTGCCAGCTCCAACCAGAAGGATCTAACACATTTATTACGACCATAAAATGTCATATCCCGGACTCTCTGTAGTGAATAATCAGCGTTCCTCGTGCAATGGTTGGGAGGTATCACATAACACTTATGTCGTACTGCAGAAAACCTATTAATTATTGGAGTCCGGCATATTTCCATTGCCTAATAGATATTCTGAAATGTATTTATTATCTGAAGGTGAAAGGCCACAAAGGGGAGAAGTACCTACCACATCCAAAAATATTTCTATACATACAGTGCCTTCAAATAGTATTCATACCCTGTGAACTTTTCCACAATTTTTCAAAATTACACCCACAAACTTAAATGTATTTTATTGGGATTTTATGTGATAAACCAACACAAAATAGAACGTATTTATGAAGTGTAAAGGAAATTATATGGGGTTCTCTAATTATTTTAAAAATATAAACCTGAAAATTGTGGCATGCATTTGTATTCAGCCTCTTGTAGTTTCATACTCCTAAATAACAATTACCTCCAGAAGTCACATAATCAGTAAATTGAGTCCACCAGTGTGTAATTTATTCTCAGTATAACTACAGCTGTTCTGTGAAGGCCTCAGAGGTTTGTTTGAGAAAAATAGGGATCAACCAGCATCATGAAAACCAAGGAACACACCAGACAGGTCAGGGATAACGTTGTGGAGAAGAGTAAAGCAGGGTTAGGTTATAAAAAATCATCCAAAATTGGATACTTGTCTTTTTAAAACAAAACCTGTAGAAACGCATTGTTTTGTCTTACTTCACAAGTTCTATTGTTCATATCAACAGTTCATACCAACAATTTGTAGAGGAATTTTCCAGATTCTCATGCTCTGTAGCTAGTTATCCTCTCTTTTTGACTTCTCTTTAATAGCATTCTGCTGGCACTATAAGTGCTGGAGCTTCTTTTCCTACACTTTCCAGCATGAAGTGCTGCTAGAGTCCAATGGCATTAATGCCTGTAATGGAAGGCATCTCTTTAATGCCTGAGACACAGAACCACACCCTCTCCCTGTAGCCCACCTTATTGTCTCTGCTGCTAGAAATGGATTACACTTGATTACACTTGACAACAGGCAGTAAGCAGCAATTTAGACAGAAGTGAGACACCTAGTTGGCCCACACTTCGGAGTAGTTTGGGGTATGAGGCAACATGAATACAATGATTTTCAGAGTATATATTTTTCACATTACCTAAATGAGAAGAAGTTGTCAGAAAGTAAAAGGACTACTGAAATACTTCCAAAATATCTTAACAGGGTTGTCCACTATTTGGACAACTCCTGAAATACTTGAGTCTACTGAGTAAAATAAGAAAAACGTATGCTTACACTCACCTCTCGCACCAGCACCGTACCAGCGATGATGGTGCAACAGCTCCAGACATAAAGGTAACATCTGCTCTGATGGAACATTGAAGAGCAGCAGTCGATTGTCTGCAGCGCTCATGTGACATAACAATGGTGAGCGAATAGCTCTTTCTTATGGGATGATTCACAAATAATCTATATTATTATTTATTACTATAGCGCCATTTATTCCATGGCGCTTTACATGTGAGGAGGGGTATACATAATAAATACAAGTACAGTAATCTTAAACAATACAAGTCACGACTGGTACAGGAGGAGAGAGGTCCCTGCCCGTGAGGGCTCACAATCTACAAGGGATGGGTGAGGATACAGAAGGCGAGGGTAGAGCTGGTCGTGCAGCGGTTTGGTGGATCAGTGGTTACTGCAGGTTGCAGGCTTGTCGGAACAGGTAGGTCTTCAGGTTCTTTTTGAAGGTTTCCGTGGTAGGTGAGAGTCTGATATGTTGTGGTAGAGAGTTCCAGAGTAGAGGGGATGCGTGGGAGAAATCTTGTATGCGATTGTGTGAAGAGGAGATGAGAGGGGAGTAGAGGAGGAGATCTTGTGAGGATCGGCTGTTGCATGCAGGTAAGTACCGGGAGACGAGGTAACAGATGTATGGAGGATACATATCCAATTGATTTATCTTGTGTGTACATTTTTAGTTTGTAGTGTAATGTGTGAATAGTATCCCGGTAGCTGTTAAGCATAATTTGATTTTTTTAGATATTCTCCCTTGGGAGGATGAGGGGCACTATGACCTATAACTGGGCACCTATAAAATTACTACTGCTTTGGGCATGAAAGGGGGTTTTATATTTTTTGGGTGGGCACAAAGGGGGGGGCATTATTACTTTGGAGAAGCACAAAAGTTGTCATATTATAGTGCAGTGGGCACAAAGGAGATTATAATTAATAAATTAGGGCAGAAAGGGAGGAATTGTTAATGTCAAAGAAAAATTAATACTGTCTGGGGCCACAAAGGGCTGTTACTTTGTAGAAAATTATACTATTTTTAGTATAATTATACTATTATTAATCTCCACCAAATCAATGGACAGCGGAAATGTATTACAGCACCGAGACCTGCCGGATCCATGCACCACAATACACGCCGTCGGCCAGTCAGAAGACAGCTGCTGACATCAGCATGCCAATCACAGGAGACGCATAGCAGTGATGCATGCATCACCCACAGCAAGTACGAGGATGTCAGCTCCTGGATCCTGCGCCGGCTAAAGAAGAGAACGCCACTCATGGTGGGAGCGGAGGAATGTGAGAAGAAAGGGTTTTTTATGTCTTAAAGAACAGCGGCAGAACTAGAGTCAAGACTAAAGTATTGACCCAGGAGGAGGGACATTATTTATAGAAGGTGAATGGTGACATTATTACTTGATGGGGCATATGGACATTGTAAAAGAATTGGGACATCATGCTAGGATTGGACGCAGTAGAGGGGAATTGTACCAGTAAGGAGTCCAGGATGAGAAACATTATTACTGGAAGAGGGCCATGATGAGGGACATTATACTAGGATGGAGCCCAGGAAGTGGGACAATATTACTGGAAGGGGCCCAGGATGGTGAACATATATTTCTGGAAAGAACCAGAATGAGGACATTACACCAGGATGGGGGACATTATTACTGGAAAGGGCCCATGATTGGGGACATTATACCAGGAACAGGGACATTATTACAGGAAGGGGCTCGGGATATGGAACAATATAGCAAGAAGGGGCCCATAATGGGAAAATTATACAAGGAAGGGGCTCAGGATGTTGGAAATTATTACTGGAAGGTGCCAAAAATGGCGAACATTTTTACAGGAAAGGGCACAGGATATTGGACATAATTACTGAAAGGGGCCCAAAATGGGGGACATAATTACTGTAAAGGTCAAAGGATGGAGAACATTATACCAGGAAGCTGCCCAGGATGGGGACATAATTACATTATGGGGGAAACACATATTTCTTTATAGGATTTAGAACGCTGCAAGGACCCACACATATGACCAACATTCAGGTGGGGGCCCAGGTCCAAATTTTACACCAGGAACCACCGGAGAGAGAGTTTTCCAGCTCTAAAGTTCTGGTCCTCAGTGATATGTATGGAGTTCAGGTTCTGGTTCAAGTTCAGGCACAGTTCTGGTACCCGAACCGAACTTTGGACTAAAGTTCAGTCGTATCCAACAAACCCGAACTTCCACTGGTCCATTCATCCCTATTTATAATATTGGTATTATTTGAAAAGTCTAGGTATACAAATAGTTTGTCGCATGGGAGGTGAACATTGGACACATTTCAACGTGCCAAGGATGAGCAATTCTTTTTACACCAACTTCTGAATTGATGTCATGTATTCTTAAAAGAATAATTCAATATTAGGGGCCCCACTTTTAATTTTTTTTTTTCCGGACCACACTTTTATTTATTACATGATGCTACCATTCAAATTAAAAAAAGAAAATGTCATCTTCCCTCTGGTGTAAACATCTCTGCCAATCGCGAGGAGTGGAACCAGATACTTAAAACTGCGTCCAGTTCAAAGCATTCCTCGCTAAGCTGCATTAAGTGAATGTCTTTTTCCTATTACTCATTACAAGGGTCATAACGAAACCTAGTTAAGCATTGCCTTCAAATCCTGGAGAAGCCACTACCTCCCATGTGTGCTACGAATGAGAAAACACTTCGCATAAAAAGTAACTAGAGCACGTATGTGTATTTTTCTTGTAGTTATAAATCTCTGGATTATTTTTATTGGTGAGAGAACATTCTTTCTATTAGTAACCTAAGAAACTCAAAGGAAACTTCTGTTCATCTCCATTCTCGATTGCCAACTCCATCTTTTCTAGCAGAAATATGGGGAAGAATATGATTTTTTTTTTCCTTTATGATGTTAGTGAAACTGTTAACGAAAGGGATCTGGGAGTTGAATTTTTTTTTCCGTGGTTGAAGTTTCAGGGTTTCATTCCAGCTTTGTAACTGGAAACAGCGGCCGTGGTGGAGAAGATGCCTTCACGGAGATGAAATGATGCATTGTTGCCTGGGATTTTTGGTCGTAGTGTAGCACATACGTTTATAGTAGAGATTTTGTGGGTTTAGTCGATAAATGATTAAGGGCTTTAAGGGACCAGATGGTGCATTAGACAAGGAAGGAATCCAGTGCTCGGGGGACAAGCGCACCTTGAGGAGGTTAAGTCTTCTTTGGCTTCACTGTAGGAAATGCAAAGTGCACATTTGGCGTATGAAGAGCTCAGTGATATTCTCCATGTTGTTTTTTTATTAGAAATTTAACCATGGATTAATATCAGTAAAGGAATATTATCATGCCAGGCTGTGCCCTCTATAAAAACGATTAAAATCTCAAGCAGGAGGTGTTTATATAAGAGTCCAAGTGATCAAAGGCAACTTTCCATGATGGCTGACTATGGCTACAACTTCATGTTCTGGCTCACTTTGAGAAGCAGTATCTTGAGCTAGAGCTTCTTCTGCTTTGTAGAAGAAATTAATCTGAGGGACCATCCTCCATCTATACAGAACATGCACAGTGAAAATATCAATAAGGTCTAAGTGGTTGCTTTCAATAATCTTATATGAAATAGACCCAGCTAATATTTGGAATACTCTTCTAGGAGGATGGTGACTGTGGAGCGTGAAGGATCTGGTTGGACATTTTATTAACTTAGCTACTTTCATGCAATGAGGACCTTGTTCTAAAACGCGTTTGCAATTTCTAACTTTTTTGTATGACGCATCTGAAATTTTTTAAACAATTATGTAATACAGATGTATTTTACCAAGGCACACTTCCAGTTCCTGGATTTCACCTTTTCCGTTGACAGTTTTGCTTCACACCATGATCCCTAAAAGTGAGTTGAAATAAGAAAGCATTTGAGCATCATGCACATATAAAGGGGCAAAAGTATGGATAATATGTGGTTTCTCTGCGCTGATCAAAAAAATCCAAAGAAAAATTCCAGGAGACGCTATAAGACCTGATGCGGTTTCATTTTCAACGCGTTTCAAAGTCATCAGACTTCTTCATCAGGATATAACCACAGTCATGACATAACAGAATTAACACAGACTTTCAATACACTTGTATATTCAAATAAAGGCACCAAAAGACCACATGAAGTGTCAATGCCTCATTATTTGTCAGTTTTAATACAGTTTCCATACTTCTGTCCCTTTATGATTCGTTAACCCGTGGATCAGCAGAAGCTGATTTACCCAAGCTCCTTTCTTATTGTGTGGTACACAACTGTACCAGGTGAGAAATTTCCCTGCTTTTACACCTCCTCATTTATCAGATGAGACCCTATTGTACTTCTTTGTCCCTCAACTATCTCCAGCATCACACACATGAAGCCTCCTAGAAGCCTTGCTTTCTAAGACATTCCCTGGAGATTTAACAAAATGGGAATTAAAGAGTCCTTCTATTCCTTCAGCCTTCCAGAGGATTTGGCAAAAATGCCCAAGTAACAGTTGCGTATCACCAATGGTGAGCTGGAAGGCCTGGTGCCAGCGCCGGCAACGAGTCCCTCCACCTGTTATAGCACATTCAACTATTTCAGCACCCCAGATGCGGATACAGTTGAAAGTATTGATGAGAGAGTGAGCATCAGCTGATGCTCTCTCTCCCATCATTCCAACTCGATGTCTGACGTCTCTAAGCAGCGGGCTCATTGATGTCACGACATAGCACCAACTGCCCTGAGATGTGTGGGTGCTTCAGAATGCTCGCTGACCAGAAACTGGAGCAGCGAGGGAATTAGGTGGAGAGATGATCATTGTATTTTTTACTCAGTGATGAAATTGTGGTGGAATTAAAACTGTATAGAGGACTATGGGGAGTGCATTATACTGCACAGACTATGGAGTTCATTTTACATGTGAATGACTATGATGTGCATTATGCTATATGGAGGACTATGATGATCCCATTATACTACATGGAGGACTATGGGGTGCATCATACTGTATGGAGGAGTATGGGGAATGCAGTATACTATATGGAGGACTATCTAATGTGCATTATACAATATGGAGGACTATGGGATGTGCATTATACTACATGGAGGACTATGAAGTGCATTATACTATATGGAGGACTATGGGGAGTTCATTATACTGAATTGAGGACTATGGAGAGTGCATTATACTGTATGGAGGACTATGGGTAGTGCATTATACTATATGAAAAATAATGGGGTGCATTATACTGTATGCAGAACTTTGGGGTGCATTATACTGTATGCAGGACTATGGGGTGCCTTATACTGTATGAAGGACTATGGGGAGTGAATTATACTATATGGAGGGCTATGTGACGGCTATTATAATGTTTGGAGGGCTATGTGGGGTCATTATAATATTTGGAGTGTTATATAGGGGCCATTATAATATTTAGAGTGCTATGTGGGAGCCTTTATATTTTATGGAGGAGTGTACAGGGGCCATTATACTGTATGCAAGCAATTATACAGTGTGAAGGTTTGTGTGGGGTGCATCATTCTGTGTGGGGACCACTATACTGTTTGGAGGATTAGTGGGGGCCATTATACAGTGTAGTGAGGTGTGGAGCCATTATAATGTATGTAGGCCCGTTATACCGCATGGACGGCTGTGTGGAGCCTTATTTGGGGGATCATACTGTGATGAGATCACCATACTTTGCCAGGGGAGTTGAGGTGGGGTACAGTAGGGTCATCATACTGTGCGTGTGGTGGAATTTACTGTGAAGGTATCAAACTGTGGTTGGGGGACACTTTTGTTGGCATCATACTTTATGGGTGCACTGAAAATGAATCTAGGGAAATTGCTTTGTAAAGGCTGAAAAGTTGTGAGATATGCTCTTCTATGACCCTGTATAGTGCCCAAGCAACTTAGTTGTGGGCGAGCTGCTGCTCCCACTCGCTCTGGCACTCTGCAGACATCACGTGCCCTCATCCCATAGTGCTGCTGTGTGTTGGTTGCATCACACTTACATCTGGCTCACAGGTCCCATTGGCTCCAGGTTTTCCGCTTCTGGCGCCTTAGAAGCAATTAATTCAGGGGACAGAGGATTAATATATATAAAGTGCTCTCAATGAGAGAAACAAAATAGCAATCTTGTCGGTGTGATACCTTTTAATGGGCTAACAAAATATAGTGAATGATGTTACAAAGCAAGCTTTCGAGACAGCTTACGTCTCTTCACCAGGCTGATATAACAAAATATTTGAAGAAACCTGATTATATACAGTAAAGAGCACAGGCATGGTGTGATACATGGACATTTCAATAAACAAACACTGAGCTTAAGGATACCGTTACACCTAGCGACTCACCAGCGATCCCGACTAGCGATATGACGCGGTCAGGATCGCTGGTGCATTGCTAGGTGGTCGCTAGTGAGCTGCCACACAGGCAGATCTCACCAGCGACATTGCTGGGGACGGGGGTCGCTACTTACCTGTCAGACGCGGCGATCCTGCGTCCTCCCGTCCGGCTCCACGCGTCGCTCGTTGTCACAGCAGGAAGCGCCGCAGGAAGTGATCGACGAGGAATGGTCCAGCAGCTTCTCGCGCGATCAGCGATAACCAGCGGGGGAGCCGGTCGGAGGTAAGTATCACATGCAGCGATATCGCTAGTAATATCGCTGCAACGTCACAAAATCGGTGACTTTACAGCGATATTGCTAGCGATATCGCAGTATGTAACGGGGGCTTTAAGAGAGAATCCTTAATTAGGTAAGGGTACCGTTACACCTAGCGACTCACCAGCGATCCCGACCAGCGATATGACGCTGTCAGGATCTCTGGTGAATCGCTGGGTGGTCGCTAGTGAGCTGCCACTCAGGCAGATCTCACCAGCGACATCGCTGGGGACGGGGATCGCTACTTACCTGTCAGACGCGGCGATCCTGCGTCCTCCCGCCCGGCTCCACGCGTCGCTCATCCTCACAGCAGGAAGCGCCGCAGGAAGGTGACGACGAGAAATGGTCCAGCAGCTTCTCGCGCGATCAGCGATAACCAGCGGGGGAGCCGGTCGGAGGTAAGTATCACATGCAGCGATATCGCTAGTAATATCGCTGCAACATCACAAAATCGGTGACTTTACAGCGATATTGCTAGCGATATCACAGTATGTAACGGGGGCTTTAAGAGAGAATCCTTAATTAGGTAAGGGTACCGTTACACCTAGCGACTCACCAGCGATCCCGACCAGTGATATGACGCTGTCAGGATCGCTGGTGAATCGCTGGGTGGTCGCTAGTGAGCTGCCACTCAGGCAGATCTCACCAGCGACATCGCTGGGGACGGGGATCGCTACTTACCTGTCAGACGCGGCGATCCTGCGTCCTCCCGCCCGGCTCCACGCGTCGCTCATCCTCACAGCAGGAAGCGCCGCAGGAAGCTGACGACGAGAAATGGTCCAGCAGCTTCTCGCGCGATCAGCGATAACCAGCGGGGGAGCCGGTCAGAGGTAAGTATCACATGCAGCGATATCGCTAGTAATATCGCTGCAACGTCACAAAATCGGTGACTTTACAGCGATATTGCTAGCGATATCGCAGTGTGTAACGGGGGGCTTAAGGTTAGATAAGTGGTGTGAAAGTTTTATGGACCTCATATGCATTTGAGATCAAAGGGCTGGTGGTGCCTTCATTGTTTTTGGAGGAAATAGCTCAGATTTGGTAGTGGGCCATAAATCCTCCTAACAAATTGAGACCTGTGTGAACAGAATCAAAGATTGTAATGAATTTGTATTCCCACACCCTGCGATGTTTCTGTGATTTGAAGTTGCCTTTCAAAATGACAACTTTCATATTGTCTATGTTGTGTCCTGGACCACAGAAATGTTTAGCCACAGGTAAATGGTTTTTTTTGTCTGTAATTGTATGACGATGGGACCTCATCCTTGCTCTCAGTCTCTGTCCTGTTTCTCCAACATAGAAGCCACCCACAGGACATATATTGCATAGAATTAACTACACCACATTGGAAGGGAACATGTGAATGTCCCGGGGAACTTATAGTCCTGCTGTGTGTTGGGGATTTGGATCTTGTCGTAGGTCTCCATATGAATGCAGGTTTTGCATCTTCTCCTATTGCTAGGGACACCTCTTGGTGAATCTGAGGGCATTGAACTTCGGATAATGATGTTTTTTAGATTAGGAGGTTGTCTGTAACATAGCAAGGGGGGGTCTCTGAATAATGTTTTTAACCGGTCATCCTGGTGTAGGATATGGTGAAGTTTCTTAGCTGTTTTTCTCAGTATTTCAAGCTGTGGGTTGTAGGTCACTACCAGAGGTAGACGATGATTTTCCTCTTTTTTTCCTGTAATGAAGTACTTGACTTCTAGGGATCCTTGTGGCCATAATGATCTGATCATCAATGGAGGTGGGATGGTAACCTTGATTAAGAATGACATTTTAAGCTGGGTTAGGTGTACATCCCTGTCCTTAGGACTGTAACAGATACGGTTATATCTGAGGGCCTGGTTGTAGACAATGGAATTTTTAATGTGTTTAGGATGGAAGCTGTCCCATCTGTGGTATGTGGGACGATCAATTGGTTTCCGATACACTGATGTTTGGAATGAACCATTTTGGACTTTTATGGTGGTGTCTAGGAAGTTGATTTTTGTTTTTGAGTGGTCCAATGTCAAGTTTATGGTTGGATGAAATTTGTTGAATTTGTCATGGAAATTTAGGAGTTCTTGTTCAGGTTCAGTCCAGCTTATTAGTTGTTATTATTATTATTATTATTATTAGTAGTAGTAGTAGTAGTAGTAGTAGTAGTAGTATTAAATAATCTGGACTGAGCCTGAACAAGAACTTCTAAATTTCCATGACAAATTCAACATATTTCATCCAAGCACTTTATATATATTTTTTTCTACTGGCTATCACGGTACCAAACCACGTTTTTCGTTTAACACGATTAATAAAAACAATCAAAGTTTTACTTGACAACTGGCAGTCTTTACAAACAGACAAACAGACAGAAACAATAAGGCCCAACAGGTTGTCGTCTTTCCCACAGGTACCGGACACAACTTCAGCCCTGGTTTTTTGTATGGGTAGAACATCCCTCCTGCTATCTTCTTTAGCACTATGAATTCTTCTCCACGACTAGCAGAGCTAGGATTGCATTATCTCCCACCTCTTAGAGTTTGAGTCAATCTTTCCCTGTAGCTTCACAAACTGAGTGTGCCCAAGAATCCCAATGTCCATCTCGAGGTTACTAGGCCGGCAGACGGAATCACAGGGAGAGTTCTTTGTCAATCCACTGCCTCAATTATTAGACCCTCATTGTCCCTAGCAGCCCATTGCCTGCGACTGCTGATGTGTCACTTCTCACTGTTTCTCTCTACGGCCCTTGAGACTACCTATCTCCTGTTTCTCACACTAACCAGAGATTCCCATACCTCCACCCCACAAAGGGCTGGCCTTAACTCTTGTACTGTCTCTGTGCCTGGTATGTTGCTGGCAGACTTGACCTTATCATCTACATTTCAGACCGTGACATCTTGTCACCATTAGTACTGCAGCCTCCAAGGCAATTAACCATTGTCATCACAAGGAAACATATCAGAAACAAAACATTATTTACATTCTATATCACAACAGCATTATGTGTCTTCAGGGGGTACACGGCAGCTAGTACATCTCCATTCAACCCCACCAAATATTAATTCTTTATTTTTTGTTGGGAGGAGCCCTAAGTAAAACTTTTACTATGGGTCCCCATGATTTCTATGTATGCCTTGTCTAGTGGCAAGTGTCTGGCTCCAATATCAGTTCCAATAAGCGTTGTCATATACTGGACCTTTGAGGCCCATAATTGTGCCTTGACTAACCCTTGCAGGAATCGATGCTCTGGAACATACAGTTGTGGCCAAAAGTATTGACACCCCTGCAATTTTGTCAGATAATACTCAGTTTCTTCCTGAAAATTATTGCAAACACAAATTCTTTGTTATTATAATCTTCATTTAATTTGTCTTAAATGAAAAAACACAAAAAGAACTGTCCTAAAGCCAAATTGGAAATAATTCCACACCAAACATAAAAAAGAGGGTGGACAAAAGTATTGTCACTGTTCGAAAAATCATGTGATGCTTCTCTAATTTGTGTAATTAACAGCACCTGTAACTTACCTGTGGCACCTAACAGGTGTTGGCAATAACTAAGTCACACTTGCAGACAGTTGACATGGATTAAAGTTGACTCAACCTCTGTCCTGTGTCCTTGTGTGTACCACATTGAGCATGGAGAAAAGAAAGAAGACCAAAGAACTGTCTGAGGACTTGAGAAACCAAATTGTGAGGAAGCATGAGCAATCTCAAGGCTACAAGTCCAACTCCAAAGACCTGAATGTTCCTGTGTCTACCATGCGCAGTGTCATCAAGAAGTTTAAAGCCCATGGCACTGTGGCTAACCTCCCTAGATGTGGTCGGAAAAGAAAAATTGACAAGAGATTTCAACGCAAGATTGTGCGGATATTGGATAACGAACCTCAACTAACATCCAAACAAGTTCAAGCTGCCCTGCAGTCCGAGGGTACAACAGTGTCAACCCGTACTATCCGTCGGCGTCTGAATGAAAAGGGACTGTATGGTAGGAGACCCAGGAAGACCCCACTTCTTACCCCGAGACATAAAAAAGCCAGGCTGGAGTTTGCCAAAACTTACCTGAAAAAGCCTAAAATGTTTTGGAAGAATGTTCTCTGGTCAGATGAGACAAAAGTAGAGCTTTTTGGGCAAAGGCATCAACATAGAGTTTACAGGAGAAAAAAAAGGCATTCAAAGAAAAAAACACGGTCCCTACAGTCAAACATGGCGGAGGTTCCCTGATGTTTTGGGGTTGCTTTGATGCCTCTGGCACTGGACTGCTTGACAGTGTGCATGGCATTATGAAGTCTGAAGACTACCAACAAGTTTTGCAGCATAATGTAGGGCCCAGTGTGAGAAAGTTGGGTCTCCCTCAGAGCTCATGGGTCTTCCAGCAGGTCAATGACCCAAAACACACTTCAAAAAGCACTAGAAAATGGTTTGAGAGAAAGCACTGGAGACTTCTAAGGTGGCCGGCAATGAGTCCAGACCTGAATCCCATAGAACACCTGTGGAGAGATCTAAAAATGGCAGTTTGGAGAAGGCACCCTTCTAATATCAGGGACCTGGAGCAGTTTGCCAAAGAAGAATGGTCTAAAATTCCAGCAGAGCATTGTAAGAAACTCATTGATGGTTACCGGAAGCGGTTGGTCGCAGTTATTTTGGCTAAAGGTTGTGCAACCAAGTATTAGGCTGAGGGTGCCAATACTTTTGTCTGGCCCACTTTTGGAGTTTTGTGTGAAATGATCAATGTTTTGCTTGTTGCTTCACTCTCTTTTGTGTTTTTTTATTTAAGACAAATTAAATGAAGATAATAATACCAAAGAATTTGTGTTTGCAATCATTTTCAGGAAGAAACTGAGTATTATCTGATAAAATTGCAGGGGTGTCAATACTTTTGTCCACAACTGTAAACTGTTGCTCTAATATAAAAAAAAACATTTAAAGGGGTTTTCCCACAAACAAAGTTAATTTTAATTAGCATTTTAATGAATAGATCTTTGAATAATAGTAAGTTCCACAATTGGATGTGCTTAAAAAAATGTTCATGTGCTGAGATAATCTTATATATGTGCAATGATGTGTACTGTGAAATGTCTGTGTCTGACCATGCAGGAACTTGGCCTGGTCATACTACAGCTCCTGGACAGGGGAGGAAGCAAAAGAGTATACAGGCAGGACAGCAGAGGATCACAGCTGCTGTTATCTGTGAACAGAAACAATTACCTACCTGTTTTTAAGCAATGTTTAACCTCAAAGAAAGAATCAGCTGTGATCTTCTGCTGTAATACTCTCTTTTGTGTCGTCCCCTTCCCAGGAGCTGTGGTATGATCAGATCATGTCTCTATACGGTAAAGGGGGCTTTACACATAGCGATATCGCTAGCAATATCGCTAAAGCATCACCGATTTTGTGACGCAGCAGCGATATCGCTATGTGTGATACTTACCTCCGACCGGCACCTCCGCTGTCTATCGCTGATCGCGCAAGATCGCCCATGTCCATTTCTCGTCGGCTGCTTCCTGTTGGGCTTCCCGCTGGCACCGACAAGCGACGCGTGGACGCGGGCGGGAGGATGTCTTCATCGCCGCGTCTGAAAGGTAAGTAACGACCGCTGCTGCGTCGCTACGTCGCTGTGAGATCTGCCTGTGTGGCAGCTCACTAGCGACCATTTAGCGATGCACCAGCGATCCTGACCGGGTCGTATCGTTGTCGGGATCGCTGGTGCATCGCTAAATGTAAAGGGGGCTTAAGACACAGCCATTACACATTACACAGCAGGGGCACATTTATAAGGTTATCTCAGCACAAGGACATTTTATTTAAGCACATCCAAGATTTATTGATTAAAATGTTGATTAAAATTATCTTTTTTTGTGGTGAACCCCTTTAAAGATACATTTGAGATTTTATCATTTAGGTGGAGATGTACTTTAATAGTGAGTTCCTGTTATGTTTGACTTTTCTGTTTTTTGTCTGAAATTAATTTTTCTTTATTTTTGGGGGGAAGAGCTTCCCTCCTTGCTCAAATACTACTTTCCTCGTAAACAGAATGGTGTGATGGTACATTATTGGGGGGTATTTTAAAGAGTATTTAGGCTGAAGATTGGAATATATTTTGGCTCGTGGATATCATAGATCAAGATCCACCAGGATAAGCTGAAATGGACTTACTCTGTAGGATGGCGACAACTAGTGAATGTTATGGTCCAGTCCAGAGTTTATTTTCTGCTGTCCTCTCTCTGAACTGGACTTTTTTTTTTTTTTTTTTGGAAGTGCATTGAGCAGCAGGGTGGTGTACTGGTAAAAGGGAAAAAAAAAATCTTTTAAAATCTTCTGCCTGAGCGAGTGTGAACGAGCTGAGTGTGACCTGAGCGTACGTGCGAACTGTGGTAAGTGTGTGACTTGAGATTCAGTGAAGAGGTGTTTGGAAAACCTATAACAAATACCTGTGTGAGTTGCTGAATTGTAGGTTGCTGAGTGCTTTCTACCTGTTCAATTTTTGGGGGGCTTGTTTAACCTATTTTTTCTCTCTACAGGGTTAATCTCTTATTTTACTATCTGTGTTTTTGAGGGTTAACTATATTGCATTTAAATCTTGAGGTGTAACTATATTCACAAGGGGTTAATTAAGGGTGGGAGTTCATAATTAAGTGTTTATAAGGGGCAGCTGGTTGGGGCTCAACTCCTTTTGGAAGTGCATTGAGCAGCAGGGTGGTGTACTGGTAAAAGGGGAAAAAAAAATCTTTTAAAATCTTCTGCCTGAGTGAGTGTGAACGAGCTGAGTGTGACCTGAGTGTAAGTGCGAACTGTGGTAAGTGTGTGACTTGAGATTCAGTGACTTTGGATTCAGGGAGTTTCCAAGGGAGGTATTACTGAATTGCTGTTATATTATATTAATACATTTTATTTATTTTTGATTATCTTATTGTCTGGTGCAATCCCCATTAGGATGAGCTCCACTATTGCCAATGCCATCCAGTGCACGTCTTGCCGCATGTATGAAATCCTTGAACAGCCGGACGAGGGTGCATACTGCTGTGCGAGATGTGAGCACGTTGTGCATTTGGAAGCCCAGATACTGGATCTAAATGTGCAGCTGGCAACACTGAGCTCCATAGACAATATGGAAAGGAGTCTTCTGCTCACTGAGCAGATGCTCAATGGGATAGATGGGGGGGGATGCTAGGTCGGAGCTGCAGGACAGTGAAGCAGCCAGCTGGGTGACAGTTAGAAAGCAGGGTAGAGGGAAGAGCGCCAGGAAGGTTAGTCCTGATCTGGCACACCCCAATAAGTTTGCTAAGTTGGCAGATGAGGGGAATGTCAGTGCAAGAGTAGCACTGCTGCAGCAAGGAATGTCCTCTGAAAGCCGGAGGAGTGTCTGCTCCAGTAAGGGTGGAAATAGGAGAGCAGGGCAAGCCAGACAGGTTCTGGTAGTGGGGGACTCAATTATTAGGGGAACAGATAGGGCAATCTGTCACAAAGACAGGGATCGTCGAACGGTGTGTCGGACCTGGCGCTCGAGTCCGACACATTGCTGATCGGGTTGACAGATTACTAGGAAGGGCTGGTGAGGATCCAGCGGTCATGGTGCACATTGGCACAAATGACAAAGTTAGAGGTAGGTGGAAGGTCCTTAAAGATGATTTCAGGGAATTAGGCTGTAAGCTTAAAGCAAGAACCTCCAAGGTGGTATTTTCTGAAATACTGCCTGTACCACGTGCCATGCCAGATAGGCAACGGGAGATTAGGGAGGTTAATAAGTGGCTCAGGAATTGGTGTAGGAAGGAGCGGTTTGGGTTCCTGCAGAACTGGACCGACTTCTCAGTTGGCTACACGTTCTACGCTAGGGACGGGCTGCACCTCAATGGGGTGGGTGCCGCTGTGCTGGGGGAGAAAATGGCTAGAAGGTTGGAGGAGTGTTTAAACTAGGGACGGGGGGGAGGGTATTCCTTTTATAGGAGGGGAAGACAGTGCAAATAGAGACCTGGGCACAAATAATGAAATTGGGGGTGGGGGTGGCATGGGGGGTGGGGTTAGAACAGTTAATAATTTAAGAAAGAATAGAGGTACAGAGAGATACATAAAGTGCATGTATACTAATGCCAGAAGCCTCGCCAACAAAATGGAGGAATGGAGTTAATGTTGTTGGAACATAATTATGACATGGTGGGGATATCTGAGACATGGCTGGACGAGAGCCATGACTGGGCGGTTAATTTACAGGGCTATAGTCTGTTCAGAAATGACCGTACAAATAAGCGAGGGGGACGCGTGTGTTTATATGTAAAATCATCCTTAAAACCCATCCTTCGTGATAATATATATGAATCTAATGAAAATGTAGAGTCCCTGTGGGTAGAGATAAGGGGAGGGGGGAAAAATAATAAATTACTGATAGGGGTTTGTTATAAATCTCCAAAAATAATGGAAGCTACAGAGAATATCCTCATAAAGCAAATAGATGAAGCAGCGACTCAAGGAGAAGTCATTATTATGGGGGACTTCAACTACCCTGAAATACATTGGGGAACCGAAAACTGCAGTTCCAGCAAAGGTAATAGGTGTCTGACAACTATGAGAGACAATTACCTTTCACAACTGGTTCAGGACCCAACAAGAGGGGGGGCACTGCTAGACCTAATATTAACCAACAGGCCAGACCGCATATCAAATGTAAGGGTTGGGGGTCACTTGGATAATAGTGATCACAAAATAATAAGTTTTCATGTATCCTTTAATAAGATGTGTAGTAGAGGGGTTACAAGGACACTAAACTTCAGGAAGGCAAATTTCCAATGGATGAGAGATGATCTTGGTGCAATTAACTGGGACGATATCCTGAGACATAAAAATACACAAAGAAAATGGGAGACGTTTATTAGCATCCTGAATAGGACCTGTGCACAATATATACCGCATGGGAATAAACATGCTAGAAATAGGAGGAAACCACTATGGCTAAATAGAGCTGTAAGGGGCGCAATAAGGGACAAAAATAAAGCATTTAGAGAATTAAAGCAAGTAGGTAGTGATAAGGCATTAAATAAATACAGAAGATTAAATAAATTCTGGAAAAAGCAAATCAAGATAGCAAAGATTGAGACAGAGAGACTCATTGCCAGAGAAAGTAAAAATAATCCCAAAATATTCTTTAACTACATAAATAGTAAGAAACTAAAAAATGATAGTGTTGGTCCCCTTAAAAATAGTCTGGGTGAAATGGTGGATGAGGATGAGGAAAAAGCCAGTATGCTAAATGACTTTTTTTCAACAGTATTTACACAAGAAAATCCCATGACGGATAACATGATCAGGGATAAAAATTCTCCATTAAATGTCACCTGCTTAACCCAGCAGGAAGTACGGCGGCGTCTAAAAATCACTAAAATTGACAAATCCCCGGGCCCGGATGGGATACACCCCCGAGTACTGCAGGAATTAAGCACAGTCATAGATAGACCATTATTTTTAATCTTTAAAGATTCCATAATAACAGGGTCTGTACCACAGGACTGGCGTATAGCAAATGCGGTGCCAATATTCAAAATTATAGACCAGTAAGTTTAACCTCAACTGTGGGTAAAATCCTGGAGGGTTTTCTAAGAGATACTATACTGGAGTATCTGGAGAAGAATAACCTCATGACCCAATATCAACATGGGTTTACAAGGGACCGTCAGACTAATCTGATAAGCTTTTATGAAGAGGTAAGTTCTGGACTGGACCAAGGGAATGCAGTGGACGTGGTGTACATGGACTTTTCAAAAGCTTTTGATACGGTACCACACAAAAGGTTGATACATAAAATGAGAACAATGGGGATAGGGGAAAATATGTGTAGGTGGGTTAAGAGCTGGCTCAGGGATAGGAAGCAAAGGGTGGTTATTAATGGAGCACACTCGGACTGGGTCACGGTTAGCAGTGGGGTACCACAGGGGTCAGTTTTGGGCCCGCTTCTTTTTAACATATTTATTAATGACCTTGTAGGGGGCATAGAGAGTAGAATTTCAATATTTGCAGATGACACTAAACTCTGCAGGGTAATCAATACAGAGGAGGACAATTTTATATTACAGGAGGATTTATGTAAACTAGGAGCTTGGGCTGATAAATGGCAAATGAGCTTTAATGGGGATAAATGTAAGGTCATGCACTTGGGTAGAATGAATAAGATGTATAATTATATGCTTAATTGTAAAACACTGGGCAAAACTGTCACTGTAAAAGTCCTGGGTGTATGGGTGGACGACAAACTTAGTGGCCAGTGTCAGGCAGCTGCTGAAAAGGCAAATAAAATAATGGGATGCATTAAAAGAGGCATAGATGCTCATGAGGAGAACATAATTTTACCTCTATATAAGTCACTAGTGCGACCACACTTAGAATACTGCGTACAGTTCTGGTCTCCGGTGTATAAGAAAGGCATAGCTGAACTGGAGCAGGTGCAGAGAAGAGCGACCAAGGTTATTAGGGAATGAGGGGGTCTGCAATACCAAGACAGGTTATTACACTTGGGGTTATTTAGTTTGGAGAATCGAAGGCTTAGGGGTGATCTTATTACAATGTATAAATATATGCGGGGACAGTACAAAGATCTTTCTAATGATCTTTTTACTCTTAGACCTGTGACGGGGACAAGGGGGCATCCTCTATGTCTGGAGGAAAGAAGGTTTAAGCATACTCACAGACGCAGATTCTTTACTGTAAGAGCAGTGACACTATGGAACTCTCTGCCATATTATGTTGTAATGAGTGATTCCCTACTAAAATTTAAGAAGGGACTGGATGCCTTGCTTGAAAAGTATAATATTACAGGGTATATTCACTAGTTTCCTTAATATTGTGTTGATCCAGGGAGCTAGTCTGATTGCCGTATGTGGAGTCAGGAAGGAATTTTTTTCCCCAATGTGAAGCTTACTGTTTGCCACATGGGTTTTTTTTGCCTACCTCTGGATCAACATGTTAGGGTAGGTTAGGACAGGATATGGGTTGAATTAGATGGACTTAAAGTCTCCCTTCAACCTTAATAAGTATGTTACTATGTTACTATACTGGGGTTAATCTCCTCAGCCTCGTTCTGGAGCTAGCTGGGCAATTTCAGGCCGTCACAGCCTGCTAACCAGTGTTAGTGATAGCTCTAGCTTCCAGTTTAGAACCTCTGACCCTTGTACCTTGGTGCTCCTCCTGCCTTTGACTTGTATCCATGTGTATGACTCGGACTGCTCTCTGACCCCATCTCTTGGTATTCGTCTCTGCTGCTATGTTCTCTGTCTGGCTTTTGATTCCCCGGCTTGTACCCTGACCACATCTTCCGTCAAACGTTTATGGACCCCGTGCTCATGTTTGGCTTTTTGACCCTCAGCTTGGTATTTTGGCTACGTGTATTGCTGCTACTTCTGGTACGTCTGCTCCTGATAGTTTCTGACTCGGTTCGTCTGACCATTCTCTCATTACCTGTCACACCTGTGCTGTTGCTCAGTGTTGCTGCGCTTAGTGTGTAACCTCTCTTCCCTCACCAGCTCCCCCTGGTGGAGGTTTCACTACATTATCACTAACCTATACATTTAAATGGGATTTTGCACTTGTTTTTCTCTCTAATCATGGATCCGCTGCATAACTTGGCGGATCAAGGGTCCAGTTTGATGCAGATGGTGCAGGGTTTTTCTTTGGAACATCGGTCCCTTGTCACGTCTCATACCCACTTACAGAAAGAACTGACTGAGACTATTAAGACCGTGCAGGGAAACATGTTAGTCTACCTGGTGACTCTGTAGATGTTGTTTTGCATTCTCCTGAACCCTCTGTTAAACTTCCTGACACATTTTCTGGCGAAAAAGATACATTTCGCATATTTAGGGAGAGTTGTAAATTATGGTTTTGTCTTAGACCTCGATCGTCTGGGGATGAGACTCAGCGGGTAGGGATTATTAACTCCTTACTTAGGGAGGGTCCCCAATCTTGGGCTTTCTCGCTGCCCCCTACTGCCCCTGAACAGATGTCGGTATATAGGTTCTTTGAGGCCCTAGTACTTATCTATGATGAACCGGACCATGTTAGGGTGGCAGAGGACACTATCGGTCTGGTTCAGGGGGAACACTCAGCCGAATGGTACAGCTCCGAATTCCGTCGATGGTCCACTGAGGTGTCCTGGGATGACTCCGCACTGAGAGGTCTGTTCAGGAAGGGACTGTCAGAATGCTTGAAGGAACGTCTGGCTCTCCATCCACCTCCCAGCTCATTGGAGAAGGCTATGACTCAGGCTATCCATAAGGATCGGAGGCTCCGGGAGAGAGGTATTACACATCGTTGTTCCCTGCTAACCCTGATGTTTTGCTTCCATCTGAACCTATGGAGGTGGGAGTCACCGACCTCCAGGAGAAATAGAAGAAACAGCGACGTGATGGAAAGCTGTGTTTTTACTGCGGAGATCCCGGACATTGGAAAAAGGACTGCCCCTCCTGTCCACCGATTAACAAGTGGCTGAGTCTGGGTGTTCATCGTGGAGGTCACCGAGATGCTCAGGTACCTTTTGTTATGGTCCAGTCCGGAGTTTATTTCTGCAGCCTTCACTCTGGACTGGTCATGCGGGGGTTAATCTCCTCAGCCTCGTTTTGGAGCTAGCAGGGCTATTTCAGTCTCATACAGCCTGCTGACCAGTGTTAGTGATAGCTCAAGCTTCCAGTTTAGAGCCTCTGACCCTTGTACCTTGGTGATCCTCCTGCCTTTGACTGGTATCTACATGTATGACCCGGACTGATCTCTGACCCCATCTCTTGGTATTCATCTTTGCTGCTACGTTCCCTCTCTGGCATTTGACTCCCCGGCTTGTACCCCGACCACGTATTTTGCCTCACGTTTTTGGACACCGTGCTCTTGTTTTGGCTCTCTGACCCTCGGCTTGGTATTTTGACTACGTGTATTGCTGCTCCTTCTGGTACGTCTGCTCCTGATAGTTTCTAACTCAGTTCGTCTGACCATTCTCTCTCGTTACCTGTCACACCTGTGCTGTTGCTCAGTGTTGCTGCTCTTGTATGTAACCTCTCTTCCCTCACCAGCTCCCCCTGGTGGAGGTTTCACTACACCTTTTTCTTCATTTTCAAAGATACTGTTAAAGGTGGAACTTGGTGCTGAGAACGGCTTTTTCAATACTTTGGCTTTTGTAGACTGTGGGTCATCCCTGAACCTGATTGACTCTAAGCTGGTGGCCCGCTGTAGATTAGGGACAGTTAGGTTGGAGACTCCCTTCAAAATTGTGGCTATTGACTCTACACCTCTCACTGAGGATGGTCTCCATTTTATTTCTAAAGAATTCACTCTCAGGGTGGGGGCCCTACACCAGGAGCGCATGTCATGCTTTGTTTTAGATCACCTCCCTGCTGGACTGGTGTTAGGGTTTCCCTGGTTGCAACGGCATAACCAAGTTAGTGACTGGGGATCCTGGGATATTGTTAAATGGGGACCTAGTTGTTCTGAAAATTGTCTTGCTACTGTGTCTATGTCATCCGTCAGTCTGGAGGGTATTCCGAAGTACCTGAAGGACTTTGAGGATGTGTTCTCCGAAAAGGAGGATGAGGTTCTACCAACACACCGCCCATTCAATTGTGCTGTTGATCATTGTTCCCAGTGCCAAATTGCCCAAAGCCCGTCTGTACAATGTCTCCAGCCCTGAGCGGGCTGCTATGAAGGAGTATATTTGTGAAAGCTGCCGTAAAGGGCATATTCAGCCATCTGTCTCCCCCGTGGCAGCGGGGTTCTTTTTTGTAAAAAAAAAAAAAAGGATGGTGGTTTACGCCCATGCCTCAATTTTAAAGAACTGAATAAGATCACTATAAGAAACACATATCCTCTCCCACTGATACCTGATTTGTACAATCAATTGTCAGGGGCCAGGAGGTTCTCTAAGTTGGACCTCAGGGGAGCATACAATCTCATCCATATGCGGGAGGGGTATGAGTGGAAAACTGCGTTTCTCACCTCTGAGGGTCTGTTTGAAAATTTGGTCATGCCGTTCGGTTTGACTAACGCACCAGCAGTATTCCAGAATTTCATTAACCATGTTTTTCTGACTTTATTGGATGCTTTGTGGTAGTTTATCTTGATGATATACTCATATATTCTTCTGATAGACAAAAGTCACATGGGTCATCTTCGTGCGGTTCTCCAGAGGCTCAGGGAGAACTCACTCTTTGCCAAACTGGAGAAGTATTCATTTTTTACTCAAGAATTGTCCTTTCTAGGGGTTATTTTGTCCGCTGAGGTGTATTGACCCTAGGAAGGTACAGGCCATTGTGGATTGGGTGCAACCCAGAGATCTCAAGGGTCTTCAGCGATTTCTGGGTTTCACCAATTACTATAGTAAATTCATCAAGGGGTTTTCTCAAGTGGTCAAACCCCTCACTGATCTCACTCGAAAGGGGGCGGATCTCAAAAACTGGTCAGCTCCAGCTGTGGCGGAGTTTTCTTAGTTTAAAAACCGTTTCATAACTGCCCTGGTACTGGTTCAACCTGATTTGTCTAAACCATTCATCATAGAGGCGGACGCCTCTAAGGTGGGAGTGGGGGCTGTGTTGTCCCAGGGGCCCACCACATTAACTAACTTAATACCCTGTGCCTTCTTTTCAAAAAAAAATTTCCTCTGCTGAGAGGAATTATGATGTGGGTAACTGGGAGTTGTTGGCCATTAAATTGGTGTTTGAAGAATGGAGGCATTTTTTTGAGGGGGCTGTCCATCATATTGCTGTCATTACAGATCACAAGAACCTTTCTTACATCAAGTCTGCCAAGCGTTTAACTCCGAGACAGGCAAGGTAGTCACTTTTTTCCCAATTTCAGTTTTCCATCACTTTCAGACCAGGGTCCAAGAATGTGAAGGCGGATGTCTTGTCTCGCAGTCTAGATCCAATGTCACCTCCTGAGCCTCCTTCCTCCATTCTTTAGCACAGGGTGGTGGTGGCTGTGGTGGCCCCGAGATTGGAACAGGAGATTCGAGAGGCCCAATCTCTTGCTCCGTCGTCCATACCTGAAAATAAGCTTTTTGTGCCTGTCCAGTATCGGTTAACGGTGCTTCGGAAGTTCCATGACTTGGCTCTGAGTGGGCACCCTGGAATCTCAGCCACTCGTAAAGCTATCACTAGCCTGTTCTGGTGGCTCTTGTTGACTTCTGACTTCACTGGGTTTGTGTCCTCCTGTGAAACTTGTGCCCGCACGAAAAACTCCTACATCCAGCCGGCGGAATTGGTGCCAGTGCCAATTCCAGATAGACCGTGGACTCATCTGTCCATGGATTTTATCACTGATCTTCCCCCCTCTAATGGTAAAACCGTGATCTGGGCAGTTGTTGATAGGTTCAGTAAGCAATCATATTTTGTAACATTAACGTACCTTCCTAATGCTGAGACTCTATCTAAACTATTCATTGAGCATGTGATCCGGTTGCATGGTGTGCCTGTCAGTTTGATGTCTGATAGAGGGGTGCAATTCGAGGCAAAATTCTGAAGGGCTTTTTATAAAATGCTGGGCATCAGTCTGACCTTCTCATCGGCCTACCATCCCGAGACCAACAGTCAGACAGAAAGGACCAATCAGTCTTTGGAGCAGATTCTACGGTGTCTGGTCACATCCAGACAGGATGATTGGTGCTCTATGATACCTATAGCGGAATTCGTTTTCAATAATCGTGTCAAGCAGTCCACTAGTACTTCACCATTCTTCTGCAACTATGGGTTTCACCCTCATTTTGGTGAGTTTTCCTGCCTGGATTCGGGGTGTCCAGGGGCTGATTCGGCCTTTCTGCGGTTGGGAGAGGTCTGGAGGGAGGTTCAAAAAAAACATTGGGGGGGCTCAGGGCAACTATAAATCTTTTGCGGATAAACGACGTTCTGTGGGGCCGGCTTATCAAGTGGGGGATAAGATATGGTTATCCACCAAACATATAAGGCTGAGAATTCCCTCTGCTAAGTTGGGTCCCAAGTTTATTGGTCCGTATGAAATTTTAGAGGTGATTAATTCTGTAGCCTTTCGTCTGTGTTTGCCTCCGTCGTTATGGATCCCCAATGTATTCCATAAGGTGCTACTGAAGCCGTCGGCGCCTTCCTCTGGTGAGTCTCCCTCACACCCGCCGCTTGTTGTGGTAGATGGCAAGACCGAGTACAAGGTGGAACAGGTGGTGGATTCTCGCATGCTCTGCCGTTCACTTCAGTACTTGGTCCATTGGAAAGGGTACGGTCCTGAAGACCAGTCATGGGTGCTAGCGGGTTCGGTCCATGCAGATCGGTTGGTCCGGGCCTTTCACGCTCGTCATCCAGGGAAGCCTGGGGGTCCTGTGGACCCCCATTGAGAGGGGGGTACTGTCATGGTCCAGTCCAGAGTTTATTTTCTGCTGTCCTCTCTCTGGATTGGTCATGCTGGGGTTAATCTCCTTGACCTCATTCTGGAGCTAGCTGGGCTATTTCAGTCTGTCACAGCCTGCTGGCCAGTGTTAGTGATAGCTCTAGCTTCCAGTTTAGAGCCTCTGACCCTTGTACCTTGGTGCTCCTCCTGCCTTTGACTTGTATTTACGTGTATGACCCGGACTGATCTCTGACCCTGTCTCTTGGTATTCGTCTCTGCTGCTACGTTCTCTGTCTGGCTTTTGATTCCCCGGCTTGTACCCCGACCACGTCTTCCATCTCACGTTTTTGGACCCTGCGCTCATGTTTGGATTTTTGACCCCCAGCTTGGTATTTTGACTACGTGTATTGCTGCTACTTCTGGTACGTCTGCTCCTGATAGTTTCTGACTCGGTTTGTCTGACCATTCTCTCATTACCTGTGACACCTGTGCAGTTGCTCAGTGTTGCTACACTTAGTGTGTAACGTCTCTTCCCTCACCAGCTCCCCCTGGTGGAGGTTTCACTACAGTGAATCTACATAAATGACAATGTGGAAACTTTTATACAGGTACATTTGACATTGATGCTTAATCAGGGCCATTTGACATTTAGTACTTTAGTAAGATCACATCACAACCCATGTGGAGCCTGTAAGTGCAGCCATATTGGTTTGCAAATTAGCTCTCTTTCGGAACATAAGTGAAAGCGGTCTCTATTGGGGGTACTGTAGCTATTCTATAGGCGATTGTTTGAACTCGTAAATAATCTTTTCAAAATATCTAAAAAGGTAAGCTAAACCATAGTCTCCTCCAACTGAATTGGCTTATTTCCTGTCGTTTTTTAAGGCTTGTTGGACATTGTAGCAATCTTGAACAGATGGAAGTAAACAGTTAGCTGTCTTCCTACTGGAGGAAAATTAATTTGCATACCTTTATTCCCCACGTAGCATTGCTTGGCCTAAAAGACTCCATACATGAGCAGTACCCATCTAAAGCTTTATTGGTTCTTTAATGAATACACATAATTTAAACTTCTTATTATTATTATTATTATTATTAGATTATTTTATCACTTGGCCTTAATATATCCGCATTTCACATTTCCCATGCTTCTTCTGATCTAGACAGTCTATGGATTAAAGTTTCTCATTGTGGAGAGTGTAAAGTTGGCATAAGGAAACTTATAGGCCATGCAATGCTCCTCTGGAAATTTATAGCTACCATATACCTCACCACGAGGTGAGGGTGCTCACTGTACTCCTTTTTCCCTGCAGAAGCCTGTGTGGTTGTGTGTTTAAAGGGAATCTGTCACCCTTTTTATCCCCTATTAGCTGCCGGCATTGACATCGGGGGCTTATCTACAGCATTCTGTAATGCTGTAGATAAGCCTCTGATGTAACCTGAAAGAGAAGAAAAACACGTTATATTATACTCACCGAGGTGGGCGGTCCGATCCGGTGGGTGTTGCGGTCCGGTCCGGCGCCTCCCTTCTTCATGCGATGACGTCCTCTTCTCCCGTCCTGAAATGGCTCCGGCGCAGGCGCATTGCTCTTCCCTATTGAGGGCAGAGCAGAATTCTGCAGTGCGCAGGCGCCAGACCTCTCCCGACGCCTGCACACAGACATTGTACTGGCTGCTGCATACTACCAAGTTTCTGAGGAGCGGTTTATCCTGTTTAGTAATAAACCGAATGGACTTGTTTTTTCACCCTAAGTGTCCCAGCGTATGCCTCAATGACCAGCAAAGCGAGTAATCCCCGTCCACAGACAGTATGGGGTGTTACAATATATATATTTATAACCTATATATTATATATATTGTATGTACATACATATATATAGTGTATTCTCTTGCACTGGTGCCCACCAGACTCTAGATACGCCACTGGAGTTATATCTGTATTGTGGACCATTATGGCTATGTGAAACAGACGATGTCTGATGAGTAAAAGAAAAAAAAAATCAAGAAACAATATTTCATGGTAATTCTTTGTGGAAATATTGTTTTAATTTATTATTTTAAACAATTGTAAATTATTTTAATTATGCATCATATAAATTCCTTCACTCCATCAACGTGAAAGTTTACGCAAAGAAAAAACAGTGCAGAAAATGAAGTTCACGTGTGTATTCACTCATTAAAGGATGTGATGTATTTGGCCTGAGATAAATGAGGGGTCATCTCTCATTACCTAGAACATATTCATCAAATAGTCCATCCATTCTCACTGACTAATCACCACAGAATAACGGGATGTCTCAGGATCTTGTGAGAGTCTCGGGGATGCATTTGTCTGTAGCACTGTGATTAGAGATCAGTCTAAACGTGCAGACCTGTACTATGACGTCCTGTAACTGAGCCATAAATCAGGCAGAAGATGGGATTTTACTCTTCAGATCTTTCAACCCATTGTCTAGACATGAAACCTTGTGTTCTCTGTTGATCATCCAAATTTTGAATCTTTATACAAAGTCCCCACACATTCATTTTATAAGTGCCTCCATAACATGTAATTCAGTGATATGAGCCCCAAAATCAGAGGCACATGGAGGCAAAGTATGGACCCATACATTTATCTGGGTGGTGATGCACTGCTATTCTATACAGCATACATTCAGAATAATTTCTATTTGGGTGCATCACATCAGCGTTTAAACTCAGAGAATACAATATGAGAAAATTGCACGTGCCATGCGATTTTCTTTATACACCCATCGCAAAGGAAACCCAACATTTCATCAGTCAAGTAGAGTAAAATCACAGCATGAACCGTCACAATACAATAGAAGCGATACATATAATAAAAGAAACAAATGACGTAGTGGGGTCCCCCATATTATTCTTAACCAGCTGAGGGAAAGCAGACAGCTGGTGGCTGATGTGTATAGCCTGGGAATGAGGCAATAAACACAGAGCTTACCAGGCTATTAAAATCAGCTCACAGCTGTCTACTTAGCCTTTACTAATTATTAATATTGGGTGACCTCCCCAAAAAAGGTTTTGGGTCCCCCTATTTTAATAACCAGCAAAGGTTAGGTAGACAACTGTGGGCTGGTATTAATAGCCTAGGAAGGGGCCATGGATATTGACCCTTTTCCCAGACTAAAAATATCAGCCCTCAGTTGCCTCAGAAATGGTGCATCCTTTAGATGCGCCAATTATGGTGCTTAGCTTCCACTCTTCCCACTTTCCCTGGTGCAGTGGCAAGTAGGGTAATAGTTTTGGGGTTAAAAATAACACATGACACTCGCTTGACATTCTCCAACTCTTTTGGCTGAGAATCTCAGCTACTTTTTATATGTAGATGTCAGCATACCCTTTGTTGGGGAATTGTGAATTTATTACAGCAAGGATGTGCCCGTTTGGCCTCACTCCCATTAGTGTTTGAAAAAATCGCACTGATATTGATCCAGAAAAGTAGGACGAGTGCCATGTCAGTGTCATGCGAACACAATGCTAATTTTCTCACATAGCTTCCGTATGACATGCATATGCATTGTGGGGTTTTTTTCACTGCAACTATTATTCTACAGTTATTTACAGGACCATTTACAATGTTCTATACTAAAGAATGGTAATGTATCCGTAAAAATTGGACGGCATACGGATGGTCCGTGTGTTGTATATTTTTTTTCACGCACGCATTGACTTTCATTGGCGAGTCTCATCCGATGTGCGCAGTCAGGGCTCGCTCACATTTGCGATGCATAATACAATACAAAATCGGATTGCACTAAGCCCAGCTCACAGCGGCATGTGAAAACAATGGCAGCAGAATTGGATCTCAAGCACCCGTACAAGTCTATGGCTGCATGGGAAACATCGCACTGCACTCGGATATCACCCAAGTGTAGTGCGATTCCCGCGAATGTTGGCAGCAGAGAAAATGGAGAAATGACTTTCTCTGTCTCTTCTGTACCTGTGCTCCAATTCTTGCATGTGAGCTCTGACTCAATGAATAACATTGGTGCCACTGCAATGCAGGTTTTTCTCGCACTGCACTTGCCGATTTCATAGCCAAGTGGGAACGAGACCTTTGTGAGACTGCCTCCAGCTTCTTAAGATTTGCAGTACATCTTTGTAAGTTTATGGGTTGATTTTGTTTGGAGGTCTTAGCCATATGGCTGTTGGACAAATGATTCGTCAAACGATCTTTTGTCCATGAGCCATCTTTCCTATACACAGGAGCGCTCATTTGCCTGATGACTCCTGTGCTCCCTGTGAGGAAGATGCTGACTGAAATCTTTTCCGGTGGTGTATCTCCGACAGAGCAAATCAATCATCAGTCCGAAATGGGACATGCCCGAATGACATCTACACCGACAATCAGTCAGTCAAGCACCCCCATACACGTTAGAGTGTTGGCCAAACCAGTTGCTATTTCGAGTGTATGGCTGATATTAGTCTAATAATGAAATGCCTGTCAGAAGCTTCAAGCTCAAAAAGGCTCACTCGACAGACTTGGTGAAAGTCACCCCATATGGCAGATTTCAGAGGAATGCCAGCATTCACCATTTAACCCCTGTACAGTCATCTGGTCTTACAATGAGGTCCACTTGACTGGTCAATGGAATGGCTGCTGGATGGAGAAGAGAAGAAGCAAGAGAATAGACCAGAAGCAGGGTCAGTACCAGTAGGTCGCTGCAGAGACAAAATTGTAAGGCAGCAGAAAAGTCAATAAATGAGCTGAAGTCAAAGTCAGGAATATCTACAGGAAATACAATCAGGATAACCAGAAGTTCACTGAAGATAGTCAAATTATAACTGACAGGAGGCAGCAGGATTTCAGGAGCTTAAATAGGTGGCAGCCCATCCAGTCCACTCAGCAGAGAGCAAACGATGGTAGAAGTTATCTCTAGTAGTCCCAGACTGGATGGAAATACAAGTCTCAGAGGAAGCAGAGCTAAGGTTGAAACCCCACAACACCAGCAACAAGAATGCCCGGTGACAGAAGCAGAGACAGAAAGGGCAGGCACTGATACAGATGTAACAAATGTCAATGGTGGCATTTTAGTTGTAATTTGTAGCCTTGACTGTGCATCAAAGGCAAAGGAAGCATTGCCATGCAGGAGCTTTATGTAGGGATCAGGCGACCTGCCAACTTTTCCAAAAGACCAGGAGGTTTTCTCTTTTTTCAAAAGCTTTTCTGTTTAGCAATTAAGTTATATGCCCATGTGCACAAGCCCTTCTTAAGACCTTGTATTTTCCAATTCTGTGGAAGAATACTCACAATCAATATGGTGAGAATCCTTCATAAAGACTGTTAAGCTACAGTCCCTATAGTCTGGGTGCTACTGTACACTGTCTCCATAACATACTGTACTCTCTACTCAAAGCAATAATTCAGGCCAGGGCCAGCTCCAGATTTTCTTGGGCCCCGGGTGAAAGAGTCTGAGTTGGCCCCTTTAACACATACCACGATTCATGATGCACAGATATGGCAGAGAAATATAGGTATAGTACAATGCCAAAGATTTCATTTACTTCTTACATTACATGAGTGATTTCTATTGTGAATTTTACAATTCCATACAGCAGAGGGAATTCAGGTGATCGAAGGTCCACAGGTTTCTGTACCTGTAGTATTAGTGGTAAACAGGATATTGATAAATGTACCCTACCAGTAGAAACTTTCCTCAGCAGTGTACCCTTTACAAAAGTCAATTTCCTGCTATATAGTCCTCTATACAGTATAATGAGCCCATTATATTAATAATAATAATAATAATAATAATAATACATTTTATTTCTATAGCGCCGACATATTCCGCAGCACTTTACATTTCGGAGGGGATTTGTACAGACAATATACATTACAGCATAACAATAATCACATAGATCATAACAGATACCAAGAGGAATGAGGGCCCTGCTCGCAAGCTTACAATCTATGAGGAAAGAGGTAGACACGAAAGGTGCGTGGTAACAGTTGCCCTGATTGTATGGACCAGCCATAATGTTAAGTGTGTAACAGTACGGATGCAGAGGGATAATGGATGCATAAAGCATGTGGGAACATGATGCGGGCAACCTGGTTATGGTAATACTTTTGGCTGTGCCACACAGGGATAGATTAGGTTAATATGTTGAGGCGATAGGCTAGTCTGAATAAATGCGTTTTCAGGGCATGCTTAAAATTGTGGGGGTTGGGGACTAATCGTATTGACCTGGGAAGTGCATTCCAAAGAATTGGCGCAGCACGTGTAAAGTCTTGGAGACGGGAGTGGGAGGTTCTGATTATTGAGGATGCTAACCTCAGGTCATCAGCAGAACGGAGGGCGCGGGTACGATGGTATACTGAAACAAGGGAGGAGATGTAGGGTGGTGCTGAGCCATGGAGGGCTTTGTGGGTGAGGGTAATAAGTTTGTACTGGATTCTGGAGTGGATGGGTAGCCAGTGTAATGACTGGCACAAGGTAGAGGCATCGGTGTAACGATTGGCAAGGAATATGATCCTGGCAGCTGCATTCAAGACAGATTGGAGGGGGGAGAGTTTGGTAAGAGGGAGACCGATTAGAAGGGAGTTACAATAGTCGAGACAAGAATGAATAAGAGAAACAGTAAGAGTTTTTGCAGAGTCAAAAGTAAGAAATGGTCGAATTCTAGAAATGTTTTTGAGGTGCAGATAACAAGAGCGAGCCAGTGATCAGATGTGGGGGACAAAGGAAAGCTCAGAGTCAAGTATGACCCCAAGACAGCGGGCATGTTGCTGGGGATTAATAGTAGAAACACACACGGAAATGGCAATGTCGGGTATAGGTACATTAGTAGCGGGAGGAAACACAAGGAGTTCAGTCTTTGACAGGTTCAGTTTCAGATATAGTGAGGACATGATGTTAGACACAGCATTTAGACAATCGCCGGTGTTTTCTAGAAAGGCTGGCGTGATGTCAGAAGAAGAAGCATATAATTGGGTGTCGTCAGCATAGAGCTGGTACTGGAAACCAAATCTACTGATTGTTTGACCAATAGGGGCAGTATGCAAAGAGAAGAGGAGGGGGCCTAGGACTGATCCTTGAGGAACCCCAACAGTAAGAGGAAGATGAGGGGAGGAGGAGCCAGCAAAAGATACAGTAAAGGAGCGGTCAGAGAGATAGGAGGAGAACCAGGAGAGAACGGTGTCCTTGAGGCAAATGGAACGGAGCATAGTGAGGAGGAGCTGATGATCTACAGTGTCGAATGCTGCAGTGAGATCCAAGAGAATTAGCATGGAGTAATGACCATTTGATTTAGCTGTTAGTAGATCATTAGAGACTTTAGTGAGGGCAGTTTCAGTAAAATGTAAAGAGCGGAAACCGGATTGGAGAGGGTCGAGAAGAGAGTTTTCTGAGAGATAGCGGATAAGACGGGAGTGGACCAGGCATTCCAGGAGTTTAGAGATGAAGGGAAGATTAGAAACAGGTCTATAGTTAGCGGCACAGTTTTGGTCGAGGGATGGTTTTTTATGTAGTGGATGTATGATGGCATGCTTAAATGAGGAGGGAAAGACACCAGAAGAGAGAGAGAGGTTAAATATTTTAGTTAGGTGAGGGGTGACAGCAGGGGAAAGGGTCAGGAGTAGATGTGACGGAAATGGGTCACTGGTGCAAGTGGTTAGGCGAGAAGATGCAAGGAGCCTGCTTACTTCTTCTTCTGTGACTGGTTCAAAGTCAGAGAGTGAGCTAGATGCAGTGGGGGAGGGAGGCCAGTGCATGGTATGAGGTGATTGGGAGATAATTTCCTGTCGGATCTGGTCAATTTTTTCTTTGAAGTAATTGGCCAGATCGTCAGCTTGAAGCTCCGTGGTAGGGGCCTGCACTCTTGGGTTGAGTAGAGAATGAAAAGTGTCAAAGAGACGTTTCGGGTTATTGGACAGTGAGGTGATGAGGGTGTTGAAATAGGTTTGTTTTGAGAGGTGAAGGGCAGTGTTGTATGTTCGAAGCATAAACTTATAATGGATGAAATCTTCGGGTAGGTTGGATTTTCTCCACAGACGTTCGGCGCACCTGGAGCACTGCTGCAGGAAACGTGTTCGCAGGGTGTGCCAGGGTTGTCACCGTCTGTGTTGTGGTGTTCTATGTATAGGAGGAGCAAATTCATCCAGGGCACTTTGAAGAGTTTCATTGTAATGCTTCAATGCACAATCAGGACATGAAAGGGAGGAGATAGGGGCCAATGAAGTGTGCAAGTTCTTCATAAGTTTCTGGGTGTTAATGGCCTGTATGTTTCTATAAATATGGGCAGTGGGGGTGACCTGAGCAGCCTGGCAGTTCTTGATAGAGAATGAAAGGTTGTGGTCAGAGAGCGGGAGAGGGGAGTTTGCAAAATCATCCACTGCACAAAGCCGAGAGAAGACCAAGTCGAGGGAGTTCCCTGTCTTCATGCGTTGGAGAATTAGTAAGCTGCAAAAGGCCAAACGAGGAGGTTAGAGATAAAAGGTGAGTAGCAGATGGGGAGAGTGGAAGAGCAGTGGGGATGTTGAAATCGCCCATGATGAGGGTAGGGATGTCACAGGAGAGAAAATGTGGAAGCCAAGTGGCAAAATGATCCAGGAACTGATGGGAGGGGCCGGGAGGACGATACACCACCACCACTCGCATGGAGAAGGGGGTATAGAGTCTGATGGCATGGACCTCAAAAGAAGGAAAGACAAGTGAGGGTACTTGAGGGATAACCTGAAAGGTACATTTTGATGATAGGAGCAGACCAACGCCTCCACCTGCTCTATTGTCTGATCTTGGGGTATGAGAGAAGTGTAGTCCCCCGTATGAAAGAGCAGCAGCAGCAGTAGTGTCTGACTGCTGGATCCAGGTTTCAGTAAGAGCCAGGAGGTTAAGAGAATTAGAAAGGAAAAAGTCATGAGTGAAGGAGAGTTTGTTACACACTGAGCGAGAATTCCAAAGTGCACAATTAAGAGAGACAGATGGCATACAGGGAATATTAATAAGATTAGAGGGGTTTCTGAGTGTAGCAGTTGGGGGGTTTGACTTTCTATAACATGAGGGACCAGGGTTGGGAGCAATGTCTCCTGCGACTAGGAGAAGGAGGATAGAAAGAGTGAGCAGATCGTTAAGTGATTTGTGAGAGCATCTCTTATGTTGAATGGTGGGACTGAATGGATCTGTGCTGTGTAGCAATGTAAAAAGAGCGTGAGTGCTATACATAGGAGAGGAAAGGAGTGAGGGGCCAATATGGATGGAATGTAGAGAGTTAATGCCTGGGCGGTGGATGTGTGCAAATGCAGCGGTCAGAATATAAATTAAACAAATGCATATGGTAAATATTTGGGGTTGACCAAATGTACAGGGAAGAGATATATTTAAGCACTATATTGCATTATATTGCTCCATACAGTATAATGAGCCCCTTATATTGCAACCATACAGTATAATGAGCCCCATAAATTGCTCCATACAGTGTAATGAGCCCCATAGTGCTCCATACTGTATAATGAGCACCATATATTGCTCCATACAGTATAATGAGCCCCATATATTGCTCCATACAGTATAATGAGCACCATATATTGCCCCATGCAGTATAATGAGTCCCATAGTGCTCCATACTGTATAATGAGCCTCATATACTGCTCCATACTGTATAATGAGCCCCATACAGTGGTCCATATGGTATAATGAGCCCCATATAGTGCTCAATACAGTATAATGAGCCCCATATATTGCTCCATACAGTATAATGAGCCACATACAGTCTCCATACAGTATAATGAGCCCCATATAATGCTCCATACAGTATAATGAGCCCCATAGTGCTCCATACTGTATAATGAGCCACATATATTGCTCTATACAGTATAATGAGCCCCATAGTGCTCCATACTGTATAATGAGCACCATATATTGCTCCATACAGTATAATGAGTCCCATACGGTGGTCCATACAGTATAATGAGCCCCATATAGTGCTCAATACAGTATAATGAGCCCCATATATTTCTCCATACAGTATAATGAGCCACATACAGTCTCCATAGAGTATAATGAGCCCCATATAATGCCCCATCCAGAATAACGAGCCCCATATAATCCTCCATACAGTATAATGAGGCCCATATAATGCTCTATACAGAATGGGCCCCATATAAATCTTCCATATAGAATGAGCCCCATATATTGCTCCATACAAAATGGATCCCATAGAATGCTCCATACAGTATGGGCCCCATAGATAAAAAAACAAATACTTACCTCTCCTTGCTAGCCACAGGTCCGGACTTCTCAGCGTCGTCGTCTTCCAGCTCTCTGCACTGTGACTGCTCAGAGCAGAGGTCGCACACTAGTGGAATCATCGCGCCCTCTGCCCTGAGAGTTCACAGAGTTAGGAGACGCGAAAGACACCAGAGCTGCGGAGGAACAGGGAGATGTTAGTATTGCAAGTGTGGAGAACCCACTTGCTGGTGCTGGCACTAGGCTCTCCCAACTCACGGGCCCCACAGCGTGCCGGTGTCCCAGAAGGTGAATGCCCCCCCACTTGCTCAGGGCTCCTGCACTTGCCCGGGTGTGGCAGGTGGTGACATCGGCCCTGTTTAAGGCTAAACATCCGTGATATGGAATGCGATATAATATAGTACAAAGTTGGAGACACAGTGCAGGTCCAAACAGCAAGAATCCACAATACAACCAAGATTATATGGAGCAACGATGGTATAAACCCCTAAAATGTCTTTTGTATGCAGAACCAAACTATCAATCAATATCAGAATTATAACATTTCTCATACGACAAGACCGGTCCCCACTGGTCTCTTCTTCCTGGCCCCATCTCCATTCACTTCCAAAAATCCCTGCTAAGCCACTGTCTGCAGCGGTGACCTGCCTGAGCTACTGATTGGCTAAATGAGCATTATTAGCTATTTTCAGTGAGTCCAGGAAGTAGAGACCAGCGTGGACTAGGTAAGTGGTGGACCGAGAGCTGAGGGGATAGGTGAGGGTGAATATCAATTTGTTTCTGAATTTGTACCAATCAAAGCCTTTTATAATTATTTTTATCAGCTGAACAACCTGTTTTGCAAATTTGATGCCTTTATTCCATGCCAAAACACAGAAGTAGCAGTTGAACTTGAGTAAAGATAAAGCAGAAGGTTTACCTGTAATCCGATGCTAAACCGCACTTCTGCACTTCGATATGACAATGCTAAACTCTGCCATATCTGGAAAAGTCGTCTGTGCAAAAACTGTGCTTCCAGAATTTTGGGTGTCCATTACTCTGATATGCGAGCACCACTGTCATTCTCAATTAATCTCATGAATGTGTCTTATGACTGCTCATCATACTCTGCAAATTGAGATGCAGCAGAACTGAGCATCTTTGGGGACTGCAGGTAACATTATATTATCTTAAAGTGAACCATAAAGGGGTTGCCCACATTTGGGGTCAATATTTTTCTTCTTAAATGAATGTATTTGGGGCTAAAAAAAAAATTTTGCTATTAGGTTTCATTAAAAATGTTACATTGTTTGACTCTTTGTTTCACCGCTCATTCAACTTTGATGTGGTCTGTGGTCATAAATCAGCTGAGAGGAGCTCAGAAAAAGGCAGATAAAAGACTTATAAACTCACCTTCAGATCATCACAGCAGACTGACTGACGGATTTTCAGTTAGTTCATTCTGCAGAGGGTAAACGGTCAAAGATTTTTCAATAAGACCCAATTTTTAGACCCAATTACATGCATTTAAGTAAAAAACTAAATATTTCCAAAGATCGATTACTGCTTTATCTTGGCTGAAGGGGCCTGAGCCAAAAACCAAAGGGGAGAACTAAGCACAACTTCTGAGTAGATATGAGCGAACCCGAACGTAAAAGTTCTCGGTTTGTACAGGACAGTTAGTGTCCGGTGGTAAACTCTGAACCCGGACTTCTTTCGGAAGTCCATTTTAATGTTTGGAGTTCCAGGGGATGTCCAAGAGGATAGAAAGAGAGAGAAAAAAGTATTTTCCAGCTTAAAAATTCAGGTTCTCATCATTTTCAATGAGGTTCAGGTTCTGGTTCAAGTTCGGGTACAGTTCTGGACTAAAGTTCAGGTTGGGGACATGGGGTCCGCTGATCCCTAGTTCTGAGGGCTCCATGGCACGCTGGTTGAGGGAGAAGTAAGGTGCACAACAGGGAGAGGGAGGGGAAACTCAAACACTAGGGAAGGAGGGAGTGGAGAACACTATGCAGGTCTGCCCTAAACATCCCTAAATAGGTTCTACACCTATCACCGAGCAGGAACGTAATCCTTGCCTGACCCTAGAGATAGGCCCTGATAGGGAGAGGATGGGGTGGGCAATAGTAAGCCCCCACTACTAAAGACAGAGAGGGTGGACAAACAAGGGGATACATTTAGCTTGAGAAGAACACCGAGATATCATGCCAGCAATCTTCCAAGAGGCTCCAAGAAGACATTAGCAGACTGCTAGTACTTCCAACAAGACAGAGGGAAATTGGGCTAACACTGGCACCTTTCTGAAGAAACTTAATGTATTTAAACCTTCAGCAAAGGTGTGTTAATTAGCAGCAGGAGGTGGAGGTAACTGGTGGGTCCTAGAGGGAGAAGAATATCACTCCATAACACAAAAATCAAGCAGGTGCTTGTAGAGCTAAATGCAATGACCTTTTACAGGTGGATCCAGAAGGACTGTCTGTCACACCTGACACACTCATGACACTGCAGCTCCCAGACCCTCAAAAAATAACACCTGAAAATACATAAGTGTCTATGCAGGTTTTTAGCTTCACCCAGAGCCCAATATAATTTTGCACACATATATTAGAAAACTTACAGTCTTAGCGCTCTGCATGGTACATGCATACAAAAGAAAAAAAACACTTGTTCATTTCAGCCACAATAAAGCAAAATCATATTAAAATAATTTATTACACTATTTCAGTTGCTCCAAACTTACCAATAAGATGTCATAGCACAAACAAGGTTCACACAATTATCCTTATCGCACACAATGGTAATGATAACAGACACCCCGGCCAACTATTGCTATCATTTAAAAAATTCGGAAAAGTGCGCCCCCTTGTGGCTATGTGAACGTCTTGTTATTAACCTCCCGTGCGCCATTCTGCTATACATATTCTCATTGATTGCAGCAAGTACATTACATTACATATGTTCTTTCTCTGGTCTTTTTTTGATTTTGCCGTCTAACTCGGAGCGTTTTGGCAGCAAAATGACTTTTCCAGCCGTCATATGGGAATAATTTTGTGATTTTTATATATTTTTTTCCCACTAGAAACTAGTGACTATGCTGCGTAGAATCTCGATTATTCAAGAACAATACAGGTGCACTTGGCCCAAGTAAGCAATAATTTATATTTCGGTAATTTTAGCTTGTCTCACGAAGATCACATACTTGAAGTTTAGACACATTCATGTCTGCAGATATTCTCTCAAGGAGTCTTTGTATTGTAGGATTGTTTCAATAGAAGAAACATTCTGGGGGTCAGGTAGGAAAAAATGTCTTGTGGCAGATTTTCTTTTTGTCTGGGAAAATGTCTCAGCCATGGGACTTATGCATAAAAATGTCTCATGATATATGAGGAATATGTCACCTGGGGGACCACTTATTATAGCCCATTAGTGTGGTATATTCCAGTCACTTTTTTTTTTTTTTTTTTTTGCTACATTTTTTGTCTTTTTTCCACAATAAGCAACTTAAAGGCGGGTCTGGTTTAGAAATTAGAAATCCAATTTCCAAATAAGCTATTAAGAAAATCTGAGCCTTATCTATTAGCTACAAAGAGCTCTGGAGATCCGGCATTTCCATAGGCAGCACATTCATTTTAATGAGAACTGTGTAATACTTAATTTGCCCTGCGGGGGTGCTGCAGGGAAACTGAATACTTACTGCTGAGTTTCTGAACAGATGACAGATAATCTCTGGTAACGGCTTATATATGGAAAGTCTTCTAACAAAAAGAGTGGTCAACTACTTTCAGCTATTTTATTGTCAGCCTCATCAAAAAGTTACAGATTGCCTCGTGCATTGGGAACTAGACTATGTATGATTTTTAAAGGGTTTATCTGCTATTTTGGGTGATAATAAAGTAATGCCATTCAACTTTGCTGTAAGCAGTAAAGTGAGATGTTTTTAGTACTGTCTGCAGTAAAGCAAGATTTCTTTTTAGTTCAGTTTTCAGCACAACCTGCTTGGCCACTAGGCAGCACATGTAAATGAGGACAATGTTAAAGATTTACATATATTTGTACAATCATATTATGTTTAGATTCAGCTGCAAAACTCCACCCGATTAATTGCTTTTGGTACACCCTTATTTTCCTGCTGCTGTTCAGCTCCTAACTACAAAAATAATGAAAAGTCATGATTTACATCTCCCAACCAGCCCACATCTGACTGATCACATCATGGTGGAAATATCTTGGGGCAGCGCGTGTCTTGGGTCAAACCGCCAGATGACGAAGTCATAGCTGTCAACAAGAATTCTTCATCTCTCAAATTTGGGAATATCCAGGATTTATTTTGTAAATCCTAAAAATAAGGAAAACAGTGTAAAGAGAATAAAAAACATGCCTCCCAACTTTCAGAGAAAAGAAAAGAAAGATTTTATTTCTTCAAGAAATATTACTGCCTCCTCCCATTTCTGTCCGATCCCCTTTGTGTCCTTCTTTGTTTAACACATTCAGTGGTGCACCCTTTGTGCATTCACACAGTAATAGTGCCCCTTAGTGAAACTTACATGGTCTACTTACTATATTCCATGTCAGAATGGCTGTATATCCCTTTTGGAAAATGTAAACTAATCTCTACTCTCCCAGTTTGATTGGCAGCCCCTCAGAGTACCTTCTCCCTGCTGCGGTTGCTGCAGAAACTCTGTCCACCTAGCCTGAATAACAGCTCCTCAGTGTCCCTCCTCCCTGCTGCTGAAACTCTGCCCACTTAGCCTGAATAACAGCTCCTCAGTGTCCCTCCTCCCTGCTGCTGAAACTATGCCCACTTAGCCTGAATAACAGCTCCTCAGTGTCCCTCCTCCTTGCTCCTGAAACTCTGCCCACTTAGTGTCATGGTTTACTGGATTCTTGGATTAGGTAGTTGCAGGGTTAACTCTGATGGCCTCTTTCTGGGTCCTGGGAGGCTTTTTATAGCCTCACTGTGAGATCATTCCTTGTGGTATATACTCTGACCCTTGGCTGATTGTGTCTGACCCTGCTGTGCTTTATGCCTGTGCTATTGTCTGTTTGTCTGGTTTTGATCTGGCTCCGCCCCTTTTGTGATTCCTGCCGGCTGTTTCTGTACCTTCTATTGCCCGTCCTGGTTAACTGATCTCTTGCTACGTTCTGATTATCCTTCTGATTGCCCCTGTGTACTGCGCTGCCTTCTCTGTATTTTGACCTTGGGACCTCAGCTCTTTCCTGCAGTTGCCCCCTGGAGCCGCAGCAGCCCTGCACTGTCACCCCTTACAGCGGCACTAGGCTCTGCCCACCTCCTCTGATACGCTGTCACGTGACAGCAGGTTCTGTCTGTCTTCTCTTGCAAGCGGCTAGCTGCCTCTGTACCACTAGTACGGCTCGCGCTAGCTGCCCCCGAGTGTCATGGGTTTGTCCAGGTCAGCCACATGCGCTCCGCTGGTGAGTACCTGACGGTCAGCGGGATCTGACACTTAGCATGATTAACAGCTCCTCAGTGTCCCTCCTCCCTACTGCTGAAACGCTGCCCACTTAATCTGAATAACAGCTCCTCAGTGTCCCTCGTCCCTGCTGCTGAAACTCTGCCTGCTTTGCCTGAATAACAGTTCCTCAGTGTCCCACCTCTCTGCAGCTGAAACTCTGCCCACCTAGCCTGAGTAACATTTCCTCAGTGGCCCTCCCCCATTGCTGCTGTATCCCCACCCACCTAGCCTAAATAACAGCTTCTCAGTGTCCCTCCCTCAGCTGCTGCAGAATCTCTGCACATCCAGACTATTTGACAGCTCCTTAACCCCTTTACCCCCAAGGGTGGTTTGCATGTTAATGACCAGGCCAAATCTTACAATTCTGACCAATGTCCCTTTATGAGGTAATAACTCTGAAATGCTTCCATGGATCCCAGTGATTCTGACACTGTTTTCTCGTGACATATTGTACTTCATGTTAGTGGTAAAATTTCATTGATATAGAGTGCATTTATTTGTGAAAAAAATGGAAATTTGGCAAAAATTTTGAAAATTTTGCAATTTTCAAAATTTGAAATTTTATGCCCTTAAATCACAGAGATATGGCACACAAAAAACTTAATAAGTAACATTTCACATATGTTTCCTTTACATCAGCACAATTTTGGAACCAATATTTTTTTTTGTTAGGAAGTTATAAGGGTTAAAAGTTGACCAGCGATTTCTCATTTTTGCAACACCATTTTATTTTTACGGACCACATCACATTTGAAGTCACTTTGAGGGGTCTATATGATAGAAAATACCCAAAAGTGACACCATTCTAAAAACTGCACCCCTCAAGGTGCTCAAAACCACATTCAAGAAGTTTATTAACCCTTCAGGTGCTTCACAGGAATTTTTTAAATGTTTAAAAAAAGTGAACATTTAACTTTTTTTCACAAAAAAAAGTACTTCAGGTCCAATTTTTTTTATTTTACCAAGGGTAACAGGAGAAATTGGACTGCAATGTTATTGTCCAATTTGTCCTGAGTACACTGATACCCGATATATGGGGAGGAACCACTGTTTCTGTGCATGACAGAGCCCAGAAGGGAAGGAGCGCCGTTTTTCAATGCAAAATTGGCTGGAATTCAGATTGGATGCCATGTCACGTTTGGAGAGCCCCTAATGTGCCTAAACAGTGGGAAAACCCCCCACAAGTGACACCATTTTGGAAACTAGACCACCCAAGGAACATATCTAGATATGTGGTGAGAACTTTGAACCCACAAGGGCTTCACAGAAGTTTATAACATACAGCCGTACAATTAAAAAATCATATTTTTTCCACAAAAATGATCTTTTCACTCCAAATTTTTATTTTACCAAGAGTAACAGGACCCTAAAAGTTATTGTGCAATTTGTCCTGAGTACGCTGATACCCCATATGAGGGTGTAAATTACTATTTGGGCGCATGGCAGAGCTCGGAAGGGAAGCAGCGCCATTTGACTTTTATGGCTGGAATTGAGATCGGACGCCATGCCTCGTTTGGAAAACCCCTGATGTGCCTAAACAGTGGAAACCCCCACAAATGACACCATTTTGGAAACTAAACCCCCAAAGGAACTTATCTAAATGTGTGGTGAGCACTTTGAACCCCCAAGGGCTTCACAGAAATTTATAACGCCCGGGCGTGAAAATAAAAAAGTCATATTTTTTCCACAAACGTGATCTTTTAGTCCCCAATTTTTTTATTTTACCAAGGGTAACAGGAGAAATTGGACCCCAAAAGATGTTGTCCAATTTGTCCTGAGTACGCTGATAATCCATATGTGGGAGAAAACTACTGTATGGGCACACCTCGGGGCTCGGAAGAGAAGTAGTGACGTTTTGGAATGCAGACTTTGATCGAATGGTCTGCGGGTGTCATGTTGCCTTTGGATAGCCCCTGATGTACCTAAACAGTGAAAAACCCCCTCATGTGACCCAATTTTGGAAACTAGACCCCCTAGGGAACTTATCTAGATGTGTGTTGAGCACTTTGAACCCCTCAGTGCTTCACAGAAGTTTATAACGCCCAGGCGTGAAAATAAAAAAATCATTTTTTTCCACAAAAAATGATATTTTTGCCCCCAGTTTTTTATTTTCCTAAGGGCAACAGGAGAAATTGGACCCCGAAAGTTGTTTTGCAATTTGTCCTGAGTAGTCTGATACCCCATATGTGGGAGTAAAACACTGTTTGGGCGCATGGCAGAGCTTGGAAGGGAAGGAGCACCATTTCACTTTTTCAACGCAGAATTGGCTGGAATTGAGATCAGATGCCATGTTGCGTTTGGAGAGCACCTGATGTGCCCAAACAGCGGAAACCCCCCAATTATAACTCCAACCCTAACCCCAACACACCCCTAACCCTAATCTCAGCCCTAACCCTAACCCTAGTCCTAACCCTAACCCTAACCCTAATGGGAAAATGGAAATAAATACATTTTCTTTTAATTTTATTATTTTTCCCTAACTAAGGGGGTGATAACGGGGGGTTTGATTTACTATTTATGGCGGGTTTTTATGTTTGGCAGCTGTCACACGCTAAAAGACGCTTTTTATTGTAAAAATAGTTTTTGCATCACCACATTTTGAGAGCTATAATTTTTCCATATTTTGACCCACCGAGTCATGTGAGGTCTTATTTTTTGCGGGATGAGTTGACGTTTTTATTGGTACCATTTTTGGGCATGTGACATTTTTTGATCGCTTTTTATTCCGATTTTTGGGACACAGAATGAACAAAAACCAGCATTTCATGAATTTCTTTTGGGGGGTGCGTTTACACCATTCCGCGTCCGGTAAAATTGATCAAGTGGTTTTATTCTTTGGGTCAGTATGGTTACTGCGATACCTCATTTATGTCTTTTTTTATGTTTTGGCGGTTTTATGCGATGAAAACAATTTTGTATAAAAAATAATCATTTTTGCATCGCTTTATTCTGCGAGCTATAACTTTTTTATTTTTTGCTGATGATGCTGTGTGGCAACTCGTTTTTTGCGGGACAAGATGCCGTTTTCAGCGGTACCATGGTTATTTATATCCGTCTTTTTGATCGCGCGTTATTGAACTTTTTTGTTCGGCGGTATGATAATAAAGCATTATTTTTTGCTTTGTTTATTACTTTTATTTTTAAGGGGTTCGCTAAAGGGGTTACGGACGTGGCGATACTAAATATGTGTACTTTTATTGTTTTTTGTTCTTTTTACTTCCAAATAATGAATTTATTATGGAATATTTTTTTTTTAAATTTATTTAGCAATTTTTTTATAAATTATTTTTACACTTATTTTTTAACTTTATTACTGTACATTGTCCCATGGGGGACATAACTGTCATGTGACAGATCGCTGGTCTGTCACATCACAGATCGCTGTGACAGATCAGCGATCTGACACAGGCACTGCACAAGGCTTCCTCATGCCTGCGCTGTGCAGGCAGTGAGTAAGCCAGCTCCCTGCAGGCCCCCGAAGGTCCCCGCCGCCATATTGGATCCGGGGACCTGCAGGGAAGGAGGCCCCCGCAGCAGCACTGCACATCGCGCTGCTGCGGGGGTCTCAGGGAAGCACGGAGGGAGCCCCCTCCCGATGCTTCCCTAAACCCCCGGTACACTGCGATCGTGTTTGATCGCAGTGTGCCAGGGGCTAACGGACCGCCCCTGACACATAGTGCTGGGTGTCACCTGTGATAGTCAGCTGACACCCGGCCAGGATCAGCGGTGCTCACCCCGTGAGCGCCGCTGATTGTGCTAGACGTACTATACCGTCCATGGGCATAGGGGCCCGGGTCCCATGGACGGTATAGTACGTCTCATGTCAGAAAGGGGTTAATGTCCTTTCTGTTGCTGTATCTCCATCCTCCTAGCCTAATTGACAGTTCCTCAGCCTCCCTTATCCCTGTGTAATTCACAGCTTCTAAGTGTCCCTCCTACCTGCTGCTGCTGAAATCTGACTCTGCTCAGTACCAGCTGTCAGTCAGGCTGGGTGGGTGGAGACTGAATACACTAGGATTCATAAGCACTCTCACTCTTTAACTCAACTCATAAATTGATCATTTTAATATCAGGATAATAAAACTATTCTGACAGATTTTCAAAGTAAGCACACCAGTCTCATCAGATTTAAGAGTTCTGTTTCATATGCTATGCAGTTAATATTGTGAAATCTAAATGTACATTGTACTGCCATGTGTACTTTTTTTGCTTGATCACTGCTATACATTATATATAAATGCTGGAATTCAATCCCAATTTTAGCCTTAGCATACGTCACAATTGACAGCTAGAGGGGTAACATGTTGTAGCTGCTACTTTTTTGTGCACCTTTGAGAATCTTAAAAAATCAAAAATGTAGGGTATGCTGTGTAGGGGAGTGGGTCCAGGAAAGAGGACCGACCGTGTGTCTGGGCCCGAACTAGAATGGGCGGTCACCCGTGTTCCCGGGGGGTGCAATTTCAAGCCAGGACCGACCTTTGACCAGGCAAAAAGGGGGCAGGTCGACTATAAGATGAGGAGTATACGTAAACAAGGGGGACTTGGTGGGAAGAGAGTCTGCACATAGGTGGGAGGAGCCGAGTGGGTGTCTCTCCTCAGACGTGAGTCAGCGCTTTCCTGGCTGGAGTTACAACACCCGACCTGACAAGCCGGACGGCCCGTACTGCGCAACTGGAGCAGAAGCCTCTCCCAGAGCCGCTGCAGAGCGCGGCCCACGGTATACTCTCAGGCACGGCACCCCCCACCGCATTGGACAGCGCTTCCCCGCGGGCAGCCCACCAGGCGCCACCGGTCCCTACAGACTTGGAGGGAGGCACCGTGGCTGCAGCCCCCTCCCCAGGATCTGCGCCTCCTCTGCCCCGCTACTCACCGTGGCTGTGGCCCCCTCCCCGGAATCCACGGCCTCCTTCTCTCCGGTTCCCATCGTGGAAGCCCCGGCCTCAGGAGAGCAACGCGGGGGCCTGTGTACACCCTGCGCCACCGGAGCACAAGTGCTTCCGGACCCTTTGACAACACTTCCTCGGCTGGGCATGTCGACTAAGGCACCGCCAGGACATTCCCTCGCACACCACCTCTGCAGGACGTCAGAGAGTGATAAGTGACTCACCATTGTTCGTTCCCCTGTCTAGCTCCCAAGGGTCCCTAGCTGCCAACACCGTGGCCGCATAACAGTCACCTCTCACCCCATATTGTTTATCCTGTTTGACATTGTATATTTGTATTTCACCTCCCTGCGTGGAGAACTCATTGTCAGCTTTATCCTATATTTTCATATAAAACTTGAGTTTAACCCTTGCTCTGCCTCCTGCTCGTCATTGCATCCCGCGTACCTGCTAGATACCACACTGGGAACGACAGAAAACTGGAAAAACAGAATAAGGAATTAAACTCCATTGTTTTCAATTAAGTAAAGCTTCATTTTCACTGTGGGGGCGCTGCAGGGAAATTGTACAGTTACTGCTCTGTTGCCCATGAGATTAAACCTGATCACGGTTGATTGCTTGGGGTTCCAGCATGGGACATCTATGGAACTGACTTATTTTTAAACGACACATCGAACAAGTAGTGGAGAACCACTTTAAATAGGTATTCTCAAGTTTGGAAGTTATCCTCTATCTATTGGATAAGGGATACCTTCCTGATTGCTGGGGGTCCAACTACTGGTATTCTCAGCAGTCCTAAGAACCAGAGTTCTGGTGACCCCCATATCAATGGAGCAGTAGTTGATAATGAGTGCTACTGCTCCTTTCATTCTAATGGCACTGCTGAAGACCAGCCAAGCACAGTGCACTACTATCTCCAGTGGTCCCAGCGGTCAGGACCCATGGATAGGGGATAAATTCCAAACGTTACTCCTTTAAGGATAAATGTTCATAGTGATGCTGTGATCTGTAAGATTGAAGGAAATCCTAGTATGGTTATTTTTGTTCAGATTGACATCTTCATAATTTATAATTATCTGCCTATAATTGAGTGTCCTACACAATGTACCAGTGAACCTTGAGAGTGTACGTTCCTGAGTGTGTTCCTCTAAGTAAAACCTGAGCTGGTAGTTGACTGCACTTAAACAAACACTCAGGACCTGGCCTGTACGTCCTCACTGGACAGACCTCCAAGCTTTCGTTCCAAACCTCAGATGAGAAGCAAAACATTGGCAAACGAGCCTCTAAAACGAGAAAAATGATTTCATCCATGTTGGAAAAGCCAAAACACACAATACCACGTCCATTTGGGGTTTATTTTAAATTAATTATTACATGTTCTCTTCTCTCTTTGAGGATCATGAAACAAGATGTATAGGGTTGCAGACATAACGACGGTCGAGCAGGAAAGTCAATGGCACAAAGTCAAAGCTTTCCCCTTTCAAAGCAATCTTCATGGCACCGTGTCAAAGTTATCTGAATTCATTTGTGTCCTTCTTTTTTTTTAATGGAAGCACCTGAGCTACAAGTGCTCTTGCCTAGTTCCAGACACAAAGTCGGAGCCAACAGTGTAGAGTTTGTGGTCGCAAGCTTGAAGTAGTTAGTCTATTATGCAAGTCTTTCCAATTACCGAAGTAACCAGTTCTGGATGTGTGGAGCTGAAGAAATGTGGTTCTGAATCCCGTTTGATTTATTTCATTCCCCGGCCTCTTTGCCTGCACATACTTTCATGTCAAATCTGGTGAATTTACGTTCCATGACTTGTATGTGTTTCGAGACAAGCCAAGAAGATACAGTATGTTACAGGAACATCTCTGACTGGAAAATATTCTTGAGGAAGTCCTGACAAATATATCTGGTTTACGTGTCTCTCCCAAGGAGTCTTCAGGCAGAATGTTCTGAGATCGGGTTAGAACCTTTCTTTGCGTTGATAGGGTCTCAATGTAACAGCGGCACTCAGCGGGTAATCTCGTACATCTAGTGAAATGTTGACCATTGCTATCACTGCTCGTTCCATTATGCGATGCTGGAGATTTATCATTGTGATTTGTGGGATCATCTTCCTGTGAGACTGAACATATGTAGCACCAGATTATGGAAAACATAACATACACTGCCACTGGGAAAAAGAGATATTTTATGAAGTGTTCTCTCTGCTGAGATGAGCAGCAATAGACAAATCTTTCGACCATAGATAAGTTTATTATTCTAATAAGTATTATTTTATATTAGTATTTTATTTTACTCCCTTAGAGATTTCAATTTATGGAGGGTTCAAAGAGTTAAGAAAATTCTAAGATCAGAAAAAAAGATGTTTTTTTAATATACAGATACAGTGGGGCAAAAAAGTATTTAGTCAGTCAGCAATAGTGCAAGTTCCACCACTTAAAAAGATGAGAGGCGTCTGTAATTTACATCATAGGTAGACCTGAACTATGGGAGACAAACTGAGAAAAAAAAATCCAGAAAATCACATTGTCTGTTTTTTTTTCATTTTTTTTGCATATTATGGTGGAAAATAAGTATTTGGTCAGAAACAAAATTTCATCTCAATACTTTGTGATATATCCTTTGTTGGCAATGACAGAGGTCAAACGTTTTCTGTAAGTCTTCACAAGGTTGCCACACACTGTTGTTGGTATGTTGGCCCATTCCTCCATGCAGATCTCCTCTAGAGCAGTGATGTTTTTGGCTTTTCGCTTGGCAACACGGACTTTCAACTCCCTCCAAAGGTTTTCTATAGGGTTGAGATCTGGAGACTGGCTAGGCCACTCCAGGACCTTGAAATGCTTCTTACGAAGCCACTCCTTTGTTGCCCTGGCGGTGTGCTTTGGATCATTGTCATGTTGAAAGACCCAGCCACGTTTCATCTTCAATGCCCTTGCTGATGGAAGGAGGTTTGCACTCAAAATCTCACAATACATGGCCCCATTCATTCTTTCATGTACCCGGATCAGTCGTCCTGGCCCCTTTGCAGAGAAACAGCCCCAAAGCATGATGTTTCCACCACCATGCTTTACAGTAGGTATGGTGTTTGATGGATGCAACTCAGTATTCTTTTTCCTCCAAACACGACAAGTTGTGTTTCTACCAAACAGTTCCAGTTTGGTTTCATCAGACCATAGGACATTCTCCCAAAACTCCTCTGGATCATCCAAATGCTCTCTAGCAAACTTCAGACGGGCCCGGACATGTACAGGCTTAAGCAGTGGGACACGTCTGGCACTGCAGGATCTGAGTCCATGGTGGCGTAGTGTGTTACTTATGGTAGGCATTGTTACATTGGTCCCAGCTCTCTGCAGTTCATTCACTAGGTCCCCCCGCGTGGTTCTGGGATTTTTGCTCACCGTTCTTGTGATCATTCTGACCCCACGGGGTGGGATTTTGCGTGGAGCACCAGATCGAGGGAGATTATCAGTGGTCTTGTATGTCTTCCATTTTCTAATTATTGCTCCCACAGTTGATTTCTTCACTCCAAGCTGGTTGGCTATTGCAGATTCAGTCTTCCCAGCCTGGTGCAGGGCTACAATTTTGTTTCTGGTGTCCTTTGACAGCTCTTTGGTCTTCACCATAGTGGAGTTTGGAGTCAGACTGTTTGAGGGTGTGCACAGGTGTCTTTTTATACTGATAACAAGTTTAAACAGGTGCCATTACTACAGGTAATGAGTGGAGGAAAGAGGAGACTCTTAAAGAAGAAGTTACAGGTCTGTGAGAGCCAGAAATCTTGATTGCTTGTTTCTGACCAAATACTTATTTTCCACCATAATATGCAAAAAAAATGAAAAAAAAACAGACAATGTGATTTTCTGGATTTTTTTTTCTCAGTTTGTCTCCCATAGTTGAGGTCTACCTATGATGTAAATTACAGACGCCTCTCATCTTTTTAAGTGGTGGAACTTGCACTATTGCTGACTGACTAAATACTTTTTTTCCCCACTGTATGCCTACTTTAGTATATGGGCTATATCTATATTGTGAATGCACCAGAATTGCAATACCTGACTTGGCCTATGTAAAAGAGTGGCACCACATGGGCAGAATGGTGGCTCAGTGGTTAGCACTGTTACTTAGCAGTGCTGAGGTTCTGAGTTCAAATCCCACCAAGGAGAACATCTGCAAGTTTGTATGTTCTCTCCAAATTTGTATGGGTTTCCTACCGTGTTCTCTGGCTTCCTTCCACACTCCAAAGACATACTGATAGGGAATCTAGATTGTGAGTCCCAATGAGGACATCGATGATGATGGCTGTAAAGTGTTGTGGAATATGATGGTGCTACATAAGCAAAGCAAAATAATAATTCCTAGAACCGAAGTAAGGCTCTTCTATAGATGCAAAGAGCAGCCAGGAAGCAACAAGCCATAAGATGTGTCAAAGATGTATGAGTTTGGTATCAGCTCAAAATGGGTGAGGGCGAACTATGGATACCAGGTCAACAAATCCTAAAGGAGCTTGAAGTCGGTGAAAGCCACAGACAGTGCAAAGCCAGAATTAAAACATTAATCTAGCTTAGATAGTGTCACGATAATGTAACCATGATGTATGGTTTTCTTTCTCATCACACCATTCTACAACATTCCATGGCTTGTCTGACACCTACACACACACACACTGCAGATGTGACCCACCCCTCGCAGCCCCCTGCACCAGGGGAGATCTTTCACTCACTTGCCTGTAAGCCTATACCCCCTCCTCACTCCTCCCAAAGGAATGTGTTAATTAGCCAAGAGCAGGTCTTTGTCTAAGACCATGTGTGCTGGGTCTCAGATAGCATTGATTTAGAATCTAACCAATAGGGCATAATTCGAAACCAGCTTATGTTATGTGTATGAAAATTACATATTTAGGACCGGTAATGTTTAAGCTACACTCCAGCACTTTTGCCTAAACTTTAGCACCAGCAGAATCCGAGAAATGGATTTCTCCTGAACCGAGTTGAATAGCCACTCCATGTTTAGAGTTGATAGGGAGCTAATTCGAAAACAAGATGAGTGATGGTTCTGCCATTATTCTGCTAGGTTCTCGATCCGAGTTATGAAACTGAGAAGTTTTTTAGCAAGATGTTCATTCTGGCAGAAAGAGGAGGGCTTCCATAACTCAGCCCCTTTAGTGATGTCACGGCCCAGGGGTATAAGTTAGGGTCAGCTCAGTCCGGAGCAGTCTTCGCCTGGAAACCTGAAGCAGAGAGGCTTCTGTGATGCACTTTGATGTATCACCCCTCCCCAGGCCAACATGGACTGCCTGAAATGGCATAAGCAATTGTAAGTGCTTTTCTTCCTTTAATCCCTGTTATTTTGTAATTGTTCTGTACATACTTTAATTGTCTCATATTGTAAAATCTTTTTATACCTTCTGTAAACACTGCCTACCTTTTTGGAGTAAAGTATAACATTACTAGTTTTGTTTCTCCTTGCTCTATAACATCCTGCACGATTTCCGAAATGAATTACGCTACTAATTTGGGTTGGCTTCGGATCCCTAATTAAGAAATCAGAGCTGGTGGCAGCAAAGTGTGTTCTTGGCTAGTTGGGCAAACCTGTCAGTGACGGAACGTGATGGAACGTGTTTTATAAGCTCATTGTCTGGCTGTGGCTAGGAGCAGGTATAATTCCCTCGCTGCAGCATGCCTAATAGCCAGTACACAATTATCCTAGGTGCAGTTCCCTGGCTGACCAGAGGGTAAGGGGGCACCGGCGAGCTGTGAGTTCCAAAGCGGAACTGGAAAGTGGGATATACATAAATCCCTGTAGTTCGTGACACATTATTGGCAGCGGTGGGATACCTAAAATAAGCCCCCCTGCAGTAAATTGATAGTTCAATAGAATTGTTTGCTGTTTTTTCATCACAATTAGTGGCAACGGTGGGATAACTAAGATAAGCCCCCTGCGATTGTGATATCTGTGTAAGGTTACCATGATAGATAGTATGGACCTTACGAACACTCATAATTTTCTGTGTTAAAGTTGACATCATCAACACAGACTAGTCAACATTGAGAAGCTACAGTTCTGTGATATCATCGGAGCAGACCAGCCACAAGGCCTGAGCAGCCATTCTACGACGTCATCAGAACAGACCATCCACGTAGGATGAACTGCCATTCTGTAACACCATCATCAGAGCACATAATTCACCAAAGGGCCACAACATGGGTTTAGAGCCCTGTCTGTCACACTCAAAGGCCAAACACTGGAGTGGGGCAAAAAAATTATTTTCAGTCCATATTTTCAATCCACCTTAGGTGCTAAATTGAAAAAAGACTGGGTAGTTGGCACAATATAAATTCCATAATACAGTAAAGTGCAATCACTTTTATCAGCAATTTTTTTTAATAGCCAGATTTACTTTTAACGAGCTACAAACCCCAGAATTAGATAATTTTATACAGGGACCATATAATGGTAATATCAGTTTTTCACCATTGCTCTGCAGACCATGTATGTGTACTGTACAGGCTCTCACCAATGCTGTTCTGACTGATTGTAGTTATTCATTTTCCCCCTTTTTACATTCAGTCCACAGACCTCTATGACCATTCCTTCGATTCATAAATCGTCCCTGCAAAATTTAACACACATTTTTGGCTTTACTGCTTTTCCAGCACCCTCCTCACATTCTCCCACCTCTACACAATCCTTACAGTGCTATAACCAGTGCTCTATGCAGTAATAATGTCCCCACTGTGCCCCTACACATTAATAATTCCTCTGGACTTCCTCACAGTAATAATGTTTTTCAATGCCACCTTACAATTATACAGCACAATATAAAAAATAATGTCGTCCTGTGCCTCCTTTTAATAATAATTCCCCATGTGCCTTCCTTAATAATAATCCTCCCTGATCCATTATAACAATAATAATGACCCTGTACTGCTTAACCCCCTATGCTTTCTTATATTAATGCCTCATGTGCTTCCTATACAAATGTTAGCGATTCCCCAGTGTGCCTCTTTATAATAATCCCCCCATTGTGCCTCCTCATAATTATGACGCCTCTTTACTGTAATAATGCACCTGAGCAAGGATGTACATAGAAATCACGGTGCCCCATAGCAAACGTCCTATCACAGAAGAGCATAGCTCCCAACTTTGAAGACACAGAAAGGAATACGTATTCTGACACTGGGACAGTTATTTTTCCCCCTACTGAAGCCCCTTCATCTTCTCACCCACTATGATACCCATTCTATCGCGCCCATAGAGTATGATGTCCCGTAAAAAGCCCACATAAAGTATGAATGACTCCTCACAGAAGTATGATGGCACCCATAGATCCCCACAAAGTATGACTGCCTACACAGCCCTTATACAATAGGATGGTCACCACAGCCACCATACAGTATGGTCACCACAGCTCCCATAGAGTTTGGACACCACAGCCCCCCAAACAATATGATAGCCACCACAGCCCCCCCAAGTAATATAGTTTACACCGTAGCCCCCATTATAGTATGGTCACGACAGTCTCCAATATAGAATAATGTCCAACAAAGCTCCTCATACCGTATGAGGACCACAGCCTCCAATATAGTATGATGCCGACCACAGCACCTCATAAAGTATCGTCACCACAGCCCCCAACACAGTATGATGTCCACCACAGCCCCCTCATATAGTATGGTCATCGCAGCACCCACATAGTATGATATCCAATATAGCACTCCATACAGTTTGATATCCACCCCAGTCCCCAATACAGTATTATGTCCACCACAGCCCCTCATACAGTATGGTCACCAATGGTCACCACAGCTCGTAATATAGTATGATGTCCACCACAGTTTTATATAGAGTATGGTCTCCAAAGATTCCTGACACTACTCGTACCCAAAAACGATTTTTTCCTCCCCAGTTTTGCAAATTAATTCTTCAGGAGTCTCATTATTCTGTGCTTGCAGGTTACCCTGGTAATAGCAATGCCATTCGACTGCTAACTCGGAATTTTTGGTGACCAACCTTAATTAAAGACTTTAGGGAATACGTGTTCACTTGTGAAGTGTTGCTCGAGCTCCCCTGAACTTGTCCCTCCAGTCTTCACCAGCCAATAACTGCCCCTAGGAGTCCTTGGACCCACATCTTGATGGACTTTATTACTGACCTTCCACCTTCGGCAGAAAAGACGTTTATCCGGGTGGTGGTTGACAGGTTCAGTGCACAGTGTCATTTTTTCCCTCTGGGTTACTGTAAGGTGCAGGAGGAAGGTAGTTGTGGGCGAGCTGCTGCTCCATCATGCCCTGGAATTTTACAGGAAAATCATGTCCCAGTTCAAATGTGCTGTTGTGTGTGGTGCATTGCACTCACTTGTAGGTTACAGACCTCAGCTGCCTCCAAGTCTTCAATTTTAGGAGCCGCTAGGGACATCAAGTTCGTATCATGACAAAGAAGTTTACTTAACAGTCTATATGCCTCATATTGCAACATTCAGAAAGTTGTGGGAAGCAGGGTGTGTTGCAGTCCGCGCTGCCGAGATTCACAAATCACCTGGGATGCAAGATGTTGTAGCAGTGTACTCCTTTATTTCCTCCTACGCGTTTCGGCGCCCTTCCTGGCACCTTCCTCCTTTCTGAAGGTTTTTCCACGTGCGAGTGGTTGGTGGAGGTCCTGCAGCAGCTGATTCTGTGATATGCTCTCAAGCCAGTTGTGGGTTACACAACTGGAATAGGTGAGTGGAACTGTATTATACCGCTCATACTTCTAGTGTCACTAGTGATAGGGCACTATTGCGCCTCTTGTTCCCCCAACATTTTTGTATTCATATTGCAACATGTAGTTTTGGGCACAGCACTTTCTATTTCCTGTTTCCACAGCTTAGTACACTTCCGGATTTTCCTTCTGTTTTACCTGAACTATCCCTGCTTTCACTGGTCCTGTCAGTCCCAGGAATTCCTTGCCCAGTCCCACCTTATGTCCAAGGTTTGTTACTTCTCTCACCCGCAACTCCATGTAACTCTTCCTCCATAAGGAAGGGGTTAGGAGCATGCATGCCATCACACCCAAAGCGAGCCTTGAGCTCCAGACATTACAGCAGTATATCTGCCCAGGGAGTTCTAGAAATCCTTCATACTGCCCAGAACCACGTGTAGACTCCCTTGCTGTTCAGTCCACACTTCCTACCTGCGCATTAAATTTTTCTTCTCTCTTATTATCAGGAACTTCCTCACTCCTTTCCTTCCTATACTCTCCCACTATGCTCTAGTTCCAAACAGTAACTGTATCTGTCCCTGCAGTCTGTTGCTGAGCAGAGTTCCCTTACAAACACTTATTATAACACATTTTATAACACAATGTTTATCGCGCTCTATCTTATCGTACACTATCCACATTATACATGTTACACTATGAGTACATTACTCATGCACTATACATTAGCATCATTAGTTATACACTATTTATATCATAGTTAAATATCACATATAACAATATATGTATATAAAAAATGCAGGACATAGTTCACTCTGACGCGATTGGTGTCTGTTGGGAAAGGAACACGACAGTGTAGTCCACACCCTTATATAACCTAACTCTCAAACCTTAAGTAAGTTATTCATTGATCACATTGTGCATTTACATGATGACCTGGAAAATATAGTTTCAGACCTGGGGACCCAGTTCATTTTCAAATTTTGTGGGGCATTCTGTAAAAGATCAATGTTGAGCTGTAATTTTCTTCATCCTCAGGAAGAGAGGAAGTGGTGATGGCCAACTCACTGAATGAATTTAAGAAAGGAATGGATGCTTTTCTTGTGAGTAACAGTATAGAAGGTTACGAATAACATAATATTATAGGTAGATAGTTGACCCAGCTTAGGGGAAGGAATTTTTTTCCCTATGGAGAAAATTGGCTTCTACTCTGTGGGTTTTTTGCCTTCCCCAGGATCAACAATGCAGAACAGCTGCACTAAAAATAGGCTGAACTAGATGGACAAAAGTTCTTCCTTCAGCCTTCAAAACTATCTTACTATGTTACTACTACCCAGAGACCAATGAGCATACTAATCAAACACTGTGTGCTCAGATAACTTTGACCGAGGTTTCAGACCTTAATTAACCTCTTATGGTTATAACTTGTTCACTATCATCTTCAGGAAAGGCCAGGTAATGCAAATTTCCCAGCTCTATAAAAACCCAACCTCCTCAAACCTGACTGCTGTTCTACTGTTCAGAGACATCTGCAAAAATATGGCCTTCATGGAAGAGTCATCAGAAGAAAATCTCTCCTGCGTCCTTACCATAAAATTCAGCATCAAAACAAGCATGGTGTATTTTATGAACAAGTCATGTAGACCAATGAGGTTAAAATAAAACTCTTTGGCCACAATGATCAAAGATTTGTGCAGAGAAAAAAATGCACAAAATTTCAGCAAAAGAACATCTCGCCAACCATTAAGCATTAGGGTGGATCAATCATGCTTTGGGGTTGTGTTGCAGCCATTGGCACAGGGAACATTTCAATGGTAGAGAGATGAATGGATTCAATGAAATTTCCACAAATTCTTGATGCATTGTTAATACCATCTGTAAAAAAAACTGAAGTTGAAAAGATAATGGCTTCCACAAATGCAAACACACATCAAAATCCACAATAGACAACCTCAAAAGGAGCAAGGTGAAGGTTTTACAATGGACTTTACAGTCTCCTGATCTGAACATCACTGAAAATATGTGGCTAGATCTCAAAATAGCAGTGCATGCAAGACGACCCGGGAATCTCACAGAACTGGGAGAATTTTCCAAGAAAGAATGGATGAAAATCCCCCAAACAAGAATTGAATGACTTAGTTGGCCACAAAAAGCATTTACAAGCTGTGATACTTGCAAAAGAGGGTGCAACTAGGTACTAACCATGCATCAGCTCATTTTCCTTTTTGCAATTTTTAAAATGTAAAAGATAAAAAAAAATAAATATATATATATATATACACATGTATACATATATATACATATATATATACCTAAAATACAAAGGAAATGTGTAATCTTTAACTTTAGGCCTTTTAGAGATCATTTGTTCATTTGTCACGATATGTAGCGACTCAACAGGGGGTAGGTCGGCGGACAGCATGGCAAACACACAACGGGATGGAAATGGGGAGAGGAAGGCCCTACTGATAAGGAAATGAGGGATGGACACCTCCTTCTCAATCCTGAGCCTGACCCTGCACTCCCCTAATGCCCTAAGTGTGTCCTTCCCCCCACCGCCGTCAGGAACCTCGTCCCTCGCTGTCACCTAGCACTGCCCTGGCTAGTGCCCTGGCCGGCAAGGATGCTAGCTTCACCACTGCAGATGTAACAACACAGGGAACAGTGACAAAAACGAGACAGGCGAGGAAAAACACCAAACTTAGCTTAATAGCCTTCTCTGCTGCAAAGCACCACACGGCAGAGGAAAGGAACCCAGACCACGAACTACACAAAACCAGCTGATACACCACAGCAGCCAGAGACCTCCTTACTCCAGGCTTGGTTAATATAGATTGCTCTGTCACCGACAGTCAGCTGATGCGTCAGGTGACCATTTAAAGGATGGTGCGAGTGGTCACCACCAACATCAGCTGACCTAGCAACTCTGCAGTTTCAACAAGCTGCCAGCAAAGGAAACGGACATTAATCCCTGCTGGTCTGAAAGGAAAAAAGCTTCATTGAAAACATAGTGGAACCAGAGCTAACACGAAAATGGATCGCGACATATTTCATCTTCAACTTGCATAACTGTTCACAATAACAGTAAGTTTGTCCAGATATGCTTAAACTTTTACATGGCACCGTATGCATTATGATGTCCCAGAGCTCCTTATATACACTATAATGCCCCACAACTACTTATTTACAGTACGGTGGTCCTACGGCTCCCTATGCACAGAATGATGTCCCCACAGCTTCCTTTACACAATATAATATCCCCACAGGTCACTAAATATGATATCTAATATATAATTACCAATAAACTCTGTCACACACTTCCGGCGCTTGTGTCGCTTCCACAATGCACAGCGACCGGAAGTACGCCGACCGCCATATTGGAACACCCAAGTGATGAGTATTCCAATATGGCACCCGCTGGTGGTACCAGGCCATTCCACAGTACCTCCAGCAGGACACCGCCGGATCCCCCACCGCCGCCGGACCCCCCCACCACCGCCGGACCCACCGTCGCTGCCGCCGGACCTGCCGTCGCCGCTTCTGGACCCGCCGCCGCCGGACCCGCTGCTGCTGCCTGCCCACCCACCTTCGTGCAGTCACAGCCGGCAGGAAAGACCGCGGCTTGCGGCCTGTGCTGGAGATGGGGTGCGGGCGCTCTCTGGTGGCGCCGCACCCTTTCTCCAACACAGGCCGCAAGCCGTGGTCTTTCCTGCTGGCTGCCCGCCGCCGTCAGGACCCCCCGCCACTGGACCCCCCCGCCACTGCTCGCTACGCCACCAGACCCCCCCACTGGACCCGCCGCTGCCAACGAGAGGGGTATCACACACACATGTACATACACATACACACACACATGTACGCACACTCACACACATATACACACACGTTCTCACATACACACACACACGTACACAAATACATACACACATGTACTCACATATACACACACACATACTCACATATACACACACACATGTACACCAAGCTCCAGCATAGGCCGCAAACCACCCTCTTTCCTGCCAGCTGTGACTGCACGGAAGTGGGTGCGCGGGCAGCTGTGCGAAACACACACACATACTCACACACACGTACTCACCCACACATGTGCTCACACACACATGTACATACACACACGCACACACATGCACACACACATACGCACACACACGAACTCACACACACGTTCTCTCACACACACACACACTTCCCTCCTTCCTATCGCATCGGGCACACCTCTAGTGAGATATAAAACTTTTTCTCCGCTCATGGTTAGTGGTTGGGTGAAGCCATTTATTGTCAAACTACTGTATTTTCTCTTTTTAAATCATAATGACAACCCAAAACATCCAAATGACCCTGAACAAAAGTTCACATACCCCATTTCTTAATACCGTGTATTGCCCCCGCTAACATCATTGAAGTCTTTTGTGGTAGTTGTGGATGAGGTTCTTTATTTTCTCAGATGGTAAACCTGCCCACTCTTCTTGGCAAAAAGCCTCCAGTTCTTGTAAATTTCCTGGGCTGTTTAGCGCAAACTGCATGCTTGAGATCTCCCCAGACTGGCTCAATGATATTGAGGTCAAGAGACTGAGATGGCCACTCCAGAACCTTCACTTTGTTCTGCTGTAGCCAATGACAGGTCGACTTGGTCTTGTGTTTTGGATCGTTGTCAAATTGGAATGTCCAAGTGCATCCCATGCGCAGCTTCCCGGCTGATGATTGCAATTTTGCCTCCAGTATTTGCTGATAACGTGCTGAAGTCACCTTTCCTTCAACTTTGACCAAGTTTCCTGTGCCTTTGTAGCTCACACATCCCCAAAACATCAGGGATCCACCTCCGTTCTTTACAGTAGGAATGGTGTTCCTTTCATCATAGGCCTTGTTGACCTCTCTCCAAATGTAACATTTATGGTTGTGACCAAAAAGTTCAATTTTGTTCTCATCGCTCCAAAATACCTTGTTCCAGAAGTTTTGAGGCTTGTCTCTGTGCTGTTTTGTGTATTGTAGGTGAGATACTTTGTGGCATTTGCGCAGTAATGGCTTTCTTCTGGCAACTTGACCATGCAGCCCATTTTTCTTCAAGTGCCTCCTTATTGTGCATCTTGAAACAGCCACACCTCTAGTTTTCAGAGAGTCCAGTTTTTCAGCTGATGTTATTTGTGGGTTTTTCTTTGCATCCCAAACAATTTTCCTGGCAGTTGTGGATGAAATATTTGTTGGTCTACCTGACCGTGGTTTTGTTTTACAGAGGCTCTGATTTCCATTTGTTAATGACAGCTTGTACGCTGCTGACTGGCTGTTTTATACAGTTCAACTACCTTTTCCCATATATCAGTTGACCATTCTTTTGCTTTCCCCATGACCCACAATTCAGAAACGTCAGTGGCTGGATGAAAGATGCAAGAATCTGTGTGGATCCCAGAAACTCACTCAGCTTTTATGCACACACACTGATTATAAGCAAACAGGTCACAGGTGAGGATGTTACCTTTAGTAGCCATTCAAACCCATTTGTGTCAACTTCTGTACATGTCATCAGGCCAAAATCACCAGGGTATGTAAACTTTTGATCAGGGTCATTTGGATGTTTTCGGTTGTTATTATGATTTAAAAAGAGAAAACACAGTAGTTTGACAATAAATAGCTTCATCCACTAACCATGAGTGGAGAAAAAGATTTGGTGTTGTCATAGTCTCTGAATAAAGGCAAATAAAGCAAAAATTCTGCCCGGGTATGTAAACTTTTGAGCACAACTGTATATATGCACTTTGATGTCCCCACAGCTTCCCATGTACAGTGTGATATATCCACACCTCTTTACACACAGTATGATGTCCCCCACAGCCCCCTATATACAACATGTCCCCCAGAGCCCCTATATAGGGTATAATGTCCCCGTACAGTATGATGTCCCTCTAAGTCACAAAACATGGAGCCGGCGACTCAAGGCTTTAGCACAGCTGTTGATAGTACCGGCATCCTGAGGAAGCCTATACTGTTAAGTGTCACAATCAATACAGCCCACAGGGGGACTGACCCATCGGGCATTTGCCAGATTTGCTCATTGGCCACGTTTGCCCTGTTTGGACCCCCATGATATTACATTGTTTACAATATCCTTTACAAAAGAATATATAGTAAAGTAACTTTATATTTAGTTTTAACTCAATGAAACCTAAAACTTATACCTATGGAGCCCCCATTAAAACCAAAATCTGCACATTAAAAGCTGGAGAACAATTCAAAATAAAACTTTAACTTTTTGATGAATAAAACTTGAACTTTTCGAGGCCATTTTGTTTCATGTTTTATGGCGCCAAGATGTAGGTGTTTCATCAGTCGCTGGTAATCTTCACCCCAGAGTATGAAAAGTTTATCTTGTAAATTTTAAATGAAAGCGATTTTGTCCTGTAACTGTGAAATTCTAGACTTTGCATCCTAGCAATGTTCTTAGGCGTTTATCCCTTTGACTGGTATGTGAAAGATAAATAATTTATTAAATCGGATGTTTGGTTTCGGTTAAAGAATCTTTACAATTTTTCAGTGTTTTATAAACCCTGGACTATAGGGAGGACAGATAATATAACTTAATTAGGAGGAGGTGTCTTCAGACAGATGTCAAGACGTCTTCTCTGTATCCCAGAGAGTTGCAAAGTCTTGGGATTCTTTACCATTCCTCCATTTCTTCTGCACAGCAACTAATGACAATGAATTTTATTAAATGGGCCAGATATTTGCAGAACACATGCCCATGTTATATGCTATCAACAATATGGTGAAGTACCAAGGAAATTTACCAAAAGTAAACACTTAAAAGAATTGTCCATTATTAATTTTTCTTAGTTCATAGGCTTCCTGTTTGTAAAAAAAAAAAAGAAAAAAACAAAGTCATATACTCCTCCTGCTGCTCCAGCTCGCCACTGCTGCCCTTGGTATTTGGTAATAGGGCTGCTGTAGTGATTAATTTAATGTAACAGCTGCAGACAATCACATATACTGTATCATTGGTCTAGTGCCATCTACATTGACATCAACCACCATATGATGACGATGTGACAGGAAGGGGGACATTAGTACAAGATGGGGGACATTATTACAGGATGGGGGACATTAATACAGGATGGGGACATTAATACAGGATGGGGACATTATTACAAAACGGGAGACATTATTACATAAAGAGGGACATTATTGCTGGATGGGTGACATTAATACAAAAAGAGGGACATTATTACAGGATGTGGTCCAGGAAGGGGGACATAATTACAGGAAGAGGGACAATATTACATAAAGGGGATATTATTATATTATTACAGGAAGGGGTCCAGGAAGGGGGATATTATTATAGTGTAGGGAAGTGGACTGACCTATGGACCTGTCTGAAGAGGAACAGCAAATGTAAGTTGTGCAGTAAATATACGTGACGTGAATTTGTAGATACGTGTGGGGAAACAGCTGGACTTAGAAAGAGATGGTGTAGGACCGGGTTTTAGCCACTAGGGGGAGACAAAGAACAGCAGGAAAAGGAGACGGTGCAGTACTGAGGTTTGACCACTAGAGGGAGGCAAGGGAAAGTAAGGAAAGGACTTAGCAGCAGCGAATGCTTAAAAACCGCAGAGTCATGGTGGGGGGAGTTACGGGGGCTCATGAGGGGAATTCCAAAGGAAGGGGATAAAAGAGAGAGCCCAGGAGGAATCCAGTTTGGGAGGAGTTGAGTGCAGCTCAGGAGAAGACGGAAGAAGGACGAACTCCAGAAGGGACTGGAAGGAGAGACAGTCAGGGGGTGTGTCCCTGACAGGATAGCCGCAGGACAGAGAACAGAGGAAGCCCAGGGGTACCAGATGGACGGACTCAGACAGGCGAAGCACTGTGGTGGAAGGTCTAGGGCAGCCACAGCGATAGAACTGGGAGGGACATCACTGTAAAGGAAGGCAGGAGGTGAAAGGTACTCGGACCTGTGTGTACGGTCGGAAGCTGTCGTGTTGATGTGGTTGTCGGGAGGACGGCCAATAAAGAGGACCTGTTGAACGCACATCGTTTTCTGTCTCCAGTCTGTTTGCGGTGAAAAAGGGACCACCCCTCAGTTGGCACACGATCCTACAATAGTAAGAGGGACAATATTACAGGATGGGGGACCATATTATAGGAAGGGGTCCTTTTTACATAAAGGGAACATAATTACAGGATGGGATCCAGAAAGGGGGAAATTATTACAGGAAGGGGGACAATATTACAGGATGGGTGAAATTATTACATGAAGGGGGACATTAGTACAGGAAGGCAGACATAACAAGATGGGTAACATTAATACAGAAATGGTGACATTATTACAGGATGAGGGTCATTATTACAGGAAATGGGACATTATTACATGATAGGGACATTAATACAGGATGGAAGTACATTATTACAGGATTGGAAACATCATTACAGGAAGGGGGACATTATTACAGGATGAAGGACGTGATTACAGGAAAGGGGCATTATTCAAGGAATGGAGCATTATTTCAGGAAGTGGAACATTATTATGCGGAGTGTAGGCGGAGCTTCATGGAGGAAGAAAGGAGGAAGTAGGCAGCCATTCTGAATGCAAATGTGAAACCAGCCTTAGACATGCAAATGCTATAACATCTATGACGATGCTCATCAAGTTGGTGGCTCATCATGTACATCTGCATGCCCAGCACTTGGAACACATTATCAGGGGTCTTTTCATGGGTATGGATGAAAAACAAAAGTGGTACTTAGACTCCAAACCTTGCTTTAACCAGCCCTACACCCCTACACCCACCATTCATGTAGTGACATACAGTATACCCCTCAAAGAGTAAACTGATGCCATAAAAGATCTCAACCTACTAGCCAATGATGGTGGAATGGGTTCTACATGGCATCTTCTGGAGGTTATCCGAACCTTGATATTGTTATTGACCTCAAGAGAGCATGAGCAATCAGATCAGGGTTCTATTCAAAACTGGCATGTTTCTTATACCCCAAAAATAAAAAATATCATGAATGATAAAGCTTATGGCCACCACTCAGTAAAACGCTCCTGAATACCTGCTCTTGTTTCAAGTAATACTGGTACTTTAGTATTTTTCATCTCTTATATTGAAACTGGGCATATGTACCCCTAAATTCAAGAAGACTCAGCCTTATTGCCAAGCCAATGACTGACATCTTTCACCTAGTCATAAATTTCAAAGACTGTCTCACAACTGGACTTGTTGAAGAGCCTCTTTCTTAACAAAAGTCGAATAGCTTGACCAAAATAAGGTGCAAGTGTTCTGTTTTCATTGGTCATAAGTCTTTAATAGTCTACGGACGGCGCAGACCATTACAGACTAAGTATTATGTCTGGAGCAAAATACAAACCCATTACAGAATCATTTCATTATAAACATCGCTTGTTTTGTTCATATTTTCTGTTCCAAAACTTCAGTGTTTTTCACTTGTTAGAATTTGGCTGAAAACCGAGGTTGCGAAACAACCTCCCAAAAATAATACAAGAGCATATCTACCAACAGACCATATGCCAGAATTACAGAGTAATGCGTTTGGCACCACATGCCTTAGGTTAGTAAATCCGGTCACCACTGCAACAACTCCGCTTATAGTATTGTAATATTCAATGATATTAACCCTTAAAACAGTCAGTAGATAAAATCAGCCAATAAACATGTAATTCGCTTTAAAATTAGGCTGCATGGCTGAAATGATGTCTCTGGCTGCAAAAAAATGTCACTAAGTGCACTAAGTGCTCTTATCTCAAAGTACATGTTTTGACACCATGCTGGCGTCTTTTACAAGTGAAAGAAAGTAGATTGCCTAACAAACAGGTAATCCTTGCTTGTGTTGTGGCTGTCAAACAGCTGCGGGGACTCGAACATATTTTTCGAGCACGCCGAAGTCACTCAGTTTTCACCCGCGCATGCTCAGATAACGTCTTACCCCAGCACGTTCACTCATCACTAAGCAGCAGGTATCTCTTAATGGTTGTATTCCACACAACCCCTTAGGTGAGCAGTACCAATTTTTTTTTATTTCTTCCTCCTCTAATAGTGTCACCGTATTTGTGTGCTTTTTTACCCTCCACAGAATATTTTAAACCCCTTCGTGACCCAGCCTGTTTTCACCTTTCTGACCCGGCCAATTTTTACAATTCTGACCACTGTCCTTTTATGAGGTAATAACTCTGGAACACTTCAACATATCCCACTGATTCTGAGGGTGTTTTCTCATGACAAATTGTACTTTAGGACAGCAGTAAAATTTATTTGATATCACTTGCGTTTCTTTGTGAAAAAAAAAAACAGAAATTTGGCGAAAATTTTGAACATTTCACAATTTTCCAATTTTTAATTTTCATACCCTTAAATCAGAGAGTCATATCGCACAAAATAGTTAATAAATAACATCTCCCACATGTCTACTGTACATCAGCACAATTTTGGAACCAAATTTTTTTTGTTAGGAAGTTATAAAGATTAAAAGTTGACCAGCGATTTCTCATTTTTTCAACAAATTTTACAAAACCATTTTTTTAGAGACCGCATCACATTTGAAGTCACTTTGAGGGGTCTATATGGCAGAAAATACCCAAAAGTGACACCATTCTAAAAACTGCACCCCTCAAGGTACTCAAAACCACAGTCAATAAGTTTATTAACCTTTGAGGTGCTTCACAGGAATTTTTGGAATGTTTTAAAAAATGAACATTTAAATTTTTTTCACAAAAAATTTACTTCAGATCCAATTTGTTTTATTTTACCAAGGGTAACAGGATAAATTGGATCCCAAAAGCTGTTGTACAATTTATTCTGAGTACGCTGATACCCCATATGTGGGGGTAAACCGCTGTTTGGGCACATGGCAGAGCTCGGAAGGGAAGGAGCACCGTTTTACTTTTCAATGCTAAATTGGCTGGAATTTAGATCAGACGCCATGTCGCGTTTGGAGAGCCCCTGATGTACCTAAACAGTGGAAACCCCCCAATTCTATCTAACTCCAACTCTAACCCCAACACACCCCTAACCCTAATCCCAACCCTAACTCCAACCCTAACCCTAATGGGAAAATGGAAATAAATACATTTTTCTAAATTATTTTTCCCTAACTAAGGGGGTGATAAAGGGGGTTTGATTTACTATTTATAGCAGATTTTTATAGCGGGTTTTTATGTTTGGCAGCTGTCACACACTAAAAGATGCCTTTTATTGTAAAAATAGTTTTTGCATCACCACTTTTTGAGAGCTGCTATAATTTTTCCATATTTTGACCCACAGAGCCATGTGAGGTCTTGTTTTTTGCATTCCTTGTTCACGCTTTTATTGGTATTATTTTTGGGCACATAACTTTTTTTGATTGCTTTTTAGTCCAATTTTTGGGAGGCAAAATGAACAAAAAACAGAAATTCATGGGGGGCGTTTATACCGTTCCCGTGTGGAAAAATTGATAAAGCAGTTTTATTCTTCGGGTCAGTACGGTTACAGCGATACCTCATTTATATTTTTTTTATGTTTTGGCGCTTTTATACAATAAAAACTATTTTATAGAAATAATAATTATTTTTGCATCACTTTATTCTGAGAGTTATAACTTTTTTATTTTTTCGCTGATGATGCTGTGGCAGCTTGTTTTTTGCAAGACAAGATAACGTTTTCAGCGGTACCATGTTTATTTCCGTCTTTTTGATCGCGTGTTATTCCACTTTTTGTTCGGTGGTATGATGATAAAGCATTATTTTTTGCCTCGTTTTTTATTTATTGTTTTTACGGTGTTCACTAAAGGGGTTAACTAGTGGAGCAGTTTTATAGGTCGAGTCATTGTGAACGCGGCGATACCAAATATGTGTACTTTTATTGTTTTTTTTTAATTTACATAAATATATGTATTTATTGGTAAAATATTTAATTTTTTTCTTTTTTATTTGGTAATTTTTAAAAAAAATATGTTTACACATTATAATTTTTTTTAACCTTATTACATTGTCCCAGGTTGGGACATTACTATATAAAGTCAGATCACTGTTCTGAAAAGCCACCTCACTGAAGGACCCGGAAGGACCCCGCGGTCATCTTGGAGCCAGGGTCAACATGGAGACCACAGGAACATCTCGATCGCATCGCGTTGTTCCGGTGGGAGAGCACAGGGAGCCCCCTCCCTGCACGATTGTTCTCTATGCCGCTGTCAGTACTGACAGCGGTATCAGAGGGGTTAAATGCCAACGATCGGCGCTAGCACCCATCATGGGCGTTGCTGCGGGATGTCAGCTGTCACATACAGCTGACACCTGCACCTGATCACCGCGGTGCTCAACGTGAGGCCGCAGTGATTTGGGTGCCGTACTAGTATTGCTCTGGTCGGAAATGCAGTTCCCGCAGAGCAGTACTAGTACGGCGAGGGTCGGGAAGGGGTTAATAAACATGTACTGGCATCTGCACAATGTGAGACATTGAATCAGCTGCCAATTTATTAATTAGAAAGTCCCAACCACAGAAACTCTGTCGTAGGTTTCTCAGTTGGATGTTGAATGCTGTGGAGCAAGAGCTCTGGTTAAGATTTCCTCTGTAGTTTGTCACTCAATAGAGTATTCTGCATAATCATCAGTCATATGGTGGTAAGGCGGGGGGGCCATGCACCTCTGTGAGCACTCTATTATGGGGTCACACACAATAATACTAAATGTATGAGTCCCACCAGTCACTCAAATCACCTCCTGGCCTAAAATATAAACCTGACCATATTCCTGAATCTCAATATCTATCCATTGTAGGGATTTACGCAATGTATAACGTCCTCACGGATGCCGGGAATGAGTGCGCACGCTGCCTGCAGTGACGCGGTATCCACCGCTCACCAGCAGCTTCACTGCAGGTAGCGCGTGCACTCATTCCCGGCGTCCGTGAGGACGTTATATATTACTGCGCCCACATCTAATGCTGTTTACCAGCGTCCGCAATTAAAGTGACAGGGATAAATTCCCCTACTCTTTTCACTGACCAAGATACCTTTTATCTCTGAGCAGTCTGCTAACTGATGAAGGACGCATGAGGACGAAACATTTTGTTTAAATTTTGGCTGCATTAAATATACCTGTAATTGTTCAGAAGTTGAGTGCCAAGTTTCTCTCTATTTTACACAAGGTGTGGGTACCTACTTGTGCACCTTTCCGAGTAGTGCATACGGTGCTTTTGGTTTAATTACTGTGTTTATTATCCCTCTGCTGTGACATTACTGTGTTTGCTATCCCTAAACTGTGACATCACTGTGTATATTATCTGTGTACCGTGACATCAATGTGTTTATTATCCCTGCACTGTGACATTATTGAGTTTATTTTTCCTGTACTGTGATATCACTGTTTAATTTTCCTGTACTGTGACTATGTCTACTATAATACTGCTAAATATATGAGGACTACCAAACACTTAAAGCACATGTTAGCCTGAAATACAAACTTGACCATATTCTTGAGTCCCAGCAACTATCCCTGTACTGCAACATCACTGTGTTTATTGTCCCAGTACTGTGACAACAATGCTTTTATTATCCCTGTGTTTATTATCTCCATATTCTGACATCACTGTTTATTTGGCATCGCTTTATTTCTGTACTGCGACATCACTGTGTATTATTCCTGTACCGTGACATCCTTGTGTTTATTATCTTTGCATCACTGCACGGTGATATCACTTTATCAACCAATTTACTGTGGCATCAGTTTATTATCCCTTAACTGTGATATCACTGTCTTTATTATCTCTGTACTGTGACATCACTGCATATATAATCCCTGTACTGTGACATCACTGCATGCAGCATCCCTGTACTGTGGCGCCACTATGTTTATTACTGTGTCATCACTGTTTATTATGCCTGTACTGTGACATCACTGTGTTTATTACCTTTATACTGTGACATCAGTGTGTTTATTATGTCACTAACAATACTTCACTGTGTTTATTATACCTGTACCGTGACCTCACTGTTTTTATCGCTGTACAGTGACATCACTATGTTTATTATCTGGAAATGTGACATCCCTGATGATATCTCTGTACTGTTGCATCACTGTTTAGTATCTCTGTACTATGACATCCTGTTATTATCTCTGTACTGTGGCATCACTGTTTATTATCCCTGTACTGTGACATCAGTGTGTTTATTATCCCTGTACTGTGACATCACTGTGATTATTATCTCTGTATTGTGTCATCACTGTTATTATTCCTGTACTGTGACATTACTGTGATTATCTCTGTACTGTGGCATCACTGTGATTATTATCCCTGTACTGTGACATCATTGTGTTTTTATCCCTGTACTGTGACATCACTGTGATTATTATCCCTGTACTGTGACATCACTGTGTCTATTATCCCTGTACTGTGACATAACTGTGTTTATTATCCCTGTACTGTGACATTACTGTGATTGTTATCACTGTACAGTGACATCACTGTTTATTATCACTGTACTGTGACATCACTGTTTATCATCTCTGTACTGTGACATAACGGAGTTTATTATCGTTGTACTGTGATATCACTGTTTAATTTTCCTGTACTGTGACTGTGTCTACTATAATACTACTAAATATATGTAATATTACTGTGTTTATTATCCCTGTACTGTGACATCACTGTGTTTATTATCCCTCTACTGTGACATCACTGTTTGTTATCCCTGTACTGTGACATCACTGTGTTTAATATCCTTGTACTGTGACATCACTGTATTTATTATCTCTGTGCTGAGACATCATTATGTATATTATCCCTGTACTATGGCATCAATGTGTTTATTATCCCTGTACTGTGACATCACTGTGTTTATTATCACTCTACTGTGACATCACTGTATTTATTATCTCTGTACTGTGACATCGCTGTGTCTATGATCCCTGCACTGTGACATCACTGTTTATTATCCCTGTACTGTGACAACACTGTGTCTATTATGCCTGTACTGTGACATCACTGTGTCTATTATCCCTGTACTGTGATATCACTGTTTTTATCTCCGTACTGTGACATCACTGTGTTTATTATCCCTATACTGTGACATCAGTATTATTATCGCTGTACTGTGACATCACTGTGATTATCCTTGTACTGTGACATTACTGTGATTATCGCTGTAATGTGAGATCACTGTGTTTATTATCCCCGTACTGTTCCATCACTGTGTTTATTATCTCTGTACTGTGACATCACTGTGTTTCTTATCTCTGTACTGTGACATCACTGTGTTTATTATCCCTGTACTGTGACATCACTGTTTATTATCACTCTACTGTGACATCACTGTTTATTATTTATGTACTGTGACCACACTGTGTTTATTATCCATGTACTGTGACATCACTGTATTTATCACTGTGCTGTGACATTATTGTGTGTATTTTCCCTGTACTGTGACATCAATGTGTTTATTATCCCTGTACTGTGACATCACTGTTTATTATCACTCTACTGTGACAGCACTGTTTATTATCACTCTACTGTGACATCACTGTGGTTATTATCCCTGTACTGTGACATCACTGTTTATTATCCCTGTACTGTGACATCACTGTATTTATTATCTCTGTGCTGTGACATTATTGTGTGTATTATCCCTGTACTGTGACATCAATGTGTTTATTATCCCTGTACTGTGACATCACGATATTTATTATCTCTGTGCTGTGACATCATTATGTGTATTATCACTGTACTGTGACATCCCTGTGTTTGTTATCCTGTACTGTGACATCACTGTATTTATTATCTCTGTGCTGAGACTTCATTGTGTATATTATCCCTGTACTGTGACATCAATGTGTTTATTATCCCTGTACTGTGACATCACTGTATTTATTATCTCTGTGCTTAGACATCATTATGTATATTATCCCTGTACTATGACATCAATGTGTTTATTATCCCTGTACTGTGACGTCACTGTGTTTATTATCACTCTACTGTGACATCACTGTATTTATTATCTCTGTACTGTGACATTGCTGTGATTATTATCTCTGTACTATGATATCGCTGTTTATTATCTCTGTACTGTGACATCACTGTGTCTATTATCCCTGCACTGTGACATCACGGTTTATTATCCCTGTTCTGTGACACCACTGTGTCTATTATCCCTGTACTGTGACAACACTGTGTCTATTATCCCTGTACTGTGACATCACTGTGTCTATTATGCCTGTACTGTGACATCACTGTGTCTATTATCCCTGTACTGTGATATCATTGTGTTTTTATCTCCGTACTGTGACATCACTGTGTTTATTATCCTTGTACTGTGACATTACTGTGATTATCACTGTACTGTGAGATCACTGTGTTTATTATCCCTGTACTGTTCCATCACTGTGTTTATTATCTCTGTACTGTGAGATCACTGTGTTTATTATCCCTGTACTGTTCCATCACTGTGTTTATTATCTCTGTACTGTGACATCACTGTGTTTATTATCCCTGTACTGTGATATCACTGTGTTTTTATCTCCGTACTGTGACATCACTGTGTTTATTATCCCTACACTGTGACATCAGTATTATTATCGCTGTACTGTGACATCACTGTGGTTATTATTCTTGTACTGTGACATTACATGATTATCGCTGTACTGTGAGAGCACTGTGTTTATTATCCCTGTACTGTTCCATCACTGTGTTTATTATCTCTGTACTGTGACATCACTGTTTATTATCCCTGTACTGTGACATCATTGTGTATGCTATCCCTGATCATTGTGTATGTTATACCTGTTCTGTGACATCACTGTGTTTATTATCTCTGTGCTGTGACATTATTGTGTGTATTATCCCTGTACTGTGACATCAATGTGTTTATTATCCCTGTACTGTGACATCACTGGTTATTATCTATGTACTGTGACATCACTGTGTTTATTATCCATGTACTGTGACATCATTGTATTTATTATCTCTGTGCTGTGACATTATTGTGTGTATTATCCCTGTACTGTGACATCAATGTGTTTATTATCCCTGTACTGTGACATCACTGTTTATTATCACTCTACTGTGACATCACTGTTTATTATCTATGTACTGTGACATCACTGTGTTTATTATCCCTGTACTGTGACATTACTGTATTTATTATCTCTGTGCTGTGACATTATTGTGTGTATTATCCCTGTACTGTGACATCAATGTGTTTATTATCCCTGTACTGTGACATCACTGTATTTATTATCTCTGTGCTGTGACATCAATGTGTTTATTATCCCTGTACTATCCCTGTACGTGACATCACTGTTTATTATCACTCTACTGTGACGTCACTGTTTATTATCTATGTACTGTGACATCACTGTGTTTATTATCCCTGTACTGTGACATCACGATATTTATTATCTCTGTACTGTGACATCATTATGTGTATTATCACTGTACTGTGACATCCCTGTTTGTTATCCCTGTACTGTGACATCACTGTATTTATTATCTCTGTGCTGAGACTTCATTGTGTATATTATCCCTGTACTGTGACATCAATGTGTTTAATTTCCCTGTACTGTGATATCACTGTGTGTATTATCCCTGTACTGTGACACCACTGTGTTTATTATCCATGTACTGTGACATCACTGTGTTTATTATCCCTGTACTGTGACATCATTGTGTTTATTATCCTTGTACTGTGACATCATTGTGTAGGTTATTCCTGTACTGTGACATCATTGTGTTTATTATCCTTGTACTGTGACATCATTGTGTATGTTATTCCTGTACTGTGACATCATTGTGTATCTTATCCCTGTTCTGTGACATCACTGTGTTTATTATCCCTGTACTGTGAAATCACTGTTTATTATCTATGTACTGTGACATCACTGTGTATGTTATCCCTGTTCTGTGACATCAATGTATTATCCCTGTACTGTGACATCAGTCTTTATTATCTCTGTGCTGTGACATCATTGTTTACATTTTCCCTGTACTGTGACATCACTGTGTTTATTATCCCCGTACTGTGACATCACTGTGTTAATTATCTCTGCACTGTGACATCACTGTTTGTTATCTGTGCTGTGACATCATTTTGTTTATTATCCATGTACTGTGACATCACTATGATTATTATCCCTGTATTTTGACATCACTGTGTTTATTATCTCTGTACTGTGACATCACTGTGTTTATTATCCCTGTACTGTGACATCATTGTGTATGTTATCCCTGATCATTGTGTATGTTATACCAGTTCTGTGTCATCACTGTGCTTATTATCCCTGTACTGTGACATCACTGTATTTATTATCTCTGTGCTGTGACATTATTGTGTGTATTATCCCTGTACTGTGACATCAATGTATTTATTATCCCTGTACTGTGACACCACTGTTTATTATCACTCTACTGTGACATCACTGGTTATTATCTATGTACTGTGACATCACTGTGTTTATTATCCATGTACTGTGACATCACTGTATTTATTATCTCTGTGCTGTGACATTATTGTGTGTATTATCCCTGTTCTGTGACATCAATGTGTTTATTATCCCTGTACTGTGACACCACTGTTTATTATCACTCTACTGTGACATCACTGTTTATTATCTATGTACTGTGACATCACTGTGTTTATTATCCCTGTACTGTGACATTACTGTATTTATTATCTCTGTGCTGTGACATTATTTTGTGTATTATCCCTGTACTGTGACATCACTGTGTTTATTATCCCTGTACTGTGACATCACTGTATTTATTATCTCTGTCCTGTGACATCAATGTGTTTATTATCCCTGTACTATCCCTGTACGTGACATCACTGTTTATTATCACTCTACTGTGACATCACTGTTTATTATCTCTGTACTGTGACATCATTATGTGTATTATCACTGTACTGTGACATCCCTGTGTTTGTTATCCCTGTACTGTGACATCACTGTATTTATTATCTCTGTGCTGAGACTTCATTGTGTATATTATCCCTGTACTGTGACATCAATGTGTTTATTATCCCTGTACTGTGATATCACTGTGTGTATTATCCCTGTACTGTGACACCACTGTGTTTATTATCCATGTACTGTGACATCACTGTGTTTATTATCCCTGTACTGTGACATCACTGTGTTAATTACCTCTGTACTGTGACATCACTGTTTATTATCCTTGTACTGTGACATCATTGTGTATGTTATTCCTGTACTGTGACATCATTGTGTATCTTATCCCTGCTCTGTGACATCACTGTGTTTATTATCCCTGTACTGTGAAATCACTGTTTATTATCTCTGTACTGTGGCATCACTGTGTGTATTGTCCCTGTACTGTGACATCACTGTGTTTATTATCTATGTACTGTGACACACTGTATTATCCCTGTACTGTGACATCAGTCTTTATTATCTCTGTGCTGTGACATCATTGTTTACATTTTCCCTGTACTGTGACATCACTGTGTTTATTATCCCTGTACTGTGACATCACTGTGTTAATTATCTCTGTACTGTGACATCACTGTGTTAATTATCTCTGTACTGTGACATCACTGTTTGTTATCTGTGCTGTGACATCATTGTGTTTATTATCCCTGTACTGTGACATCACTGTTTATTATCCATGTACTGTGACATCACTATGATTATTATCCCTGTATTTTGACATCACTGTGTCTATTATCCCTGTTCTGTGACATCACTGTGTCTATTATCCCTGCACTGCGAGATCACTGTGATCATTATCCCTGTGCTGTGACATCACTGTGTTTATTATCCCTGTACTGTGACATCACTGTTTATTATCCTTGTACTGTGACATTACAGGAAGAGACGGACAAGGCTTTTCAACACCGGGACGCCTCACCTTTTGCCATGTATACCACTGGTCACTAATATTCTTCTTGATGTTGTATTCTGACCTGGGCACCATGTATGACATAACACCCAGATGCGCCTGTAGAAGAACATCTCCTCTTTCTCAGTGCATCACCAAGTGCCTGGTAACTAGTACCTGTGTGTCCTGTGTAGGAGCCGAGATGTTTACCTGGATGCAGAGTCACTTTCTAGACTTGACTTCATTGATACAATCTTGTAACTCTTTACAAGAGCAAAGGGACCGTACAAAATCCCGGCCTTTGTACTTGTTTCTGGCTTACTTAACGTTCACTTAGGCTACTTTCACACATCAGTTTTTTGCCGTCAGGCAGGATCCGGCTATTTTTAGAAAAAACGGATCCGGCATAAATTTTGGAGAACTGTAGAAACGGATCCGTTTTTTTGCTGGATCCGTCTAGCAGGTTATATCTGTTCCTGGGGGCTGGCCAATTGGATCTGAGCATGCGCAGACTTAAAAAAACCGGATCCGGTGGCTGGATCCGTCTTTTTCTGGATCCGGCGCATTCCGGCGCCCATAGACTTTCATTGTAGCAAAAAGCTGGAAGCGCTGGATCCGGCGCTTCCGGCTTTTTCGCCGGAGACCAAAAACGTTACAGTAGCCGTTTTTTCCAGACGCCGGAATGAGACAAGTTGCCGGATCCGGCAAAAAACGGATGAAACGCAATGCCATCCGGCACGATCCGGCGCTAATGCAAGTCAATGGGGAAAAACTGGATCCGGCATTGCATTTTGCCGGATCTGGTTTTACAAAAAAAAGCCGGATTGCGCCTGAAGGCAAAAAACTGATGTGTGAAAGAGGCCTTAATTTACTTCCAAAACCCTTAAACCAAACATCTCTTCTAAAGTCATTCAATCTCGCTTTTCAGTGATATATCATATAAAATAGTAATCCAGAATATTTATTACACGAAGAAACAAAAAAAAAATGTATATATATATAATTGCATTTAAACTAATATACTGCTCCTCGGTAAGAAAACGACTGTGATGAAATCATGTGGAAACATGCGCTATTGTTTTCCAAACCACACAGTTGCCGAACTTGCTTCAAGAGTGTTCGGTTTAAAGAGCAAACATCTAGAGTTCCTAGCGAGTGCTGAGAATATGGCTGCTGGGACTGTCTGCGGAAGAGGAAGGGTATTCTTCTTATAGAGATGTAGCAGTGCTGAAATTTGTCATTTAAAATATGACATCATCTTCAGACTCGTGTCTGCTATGCCCAAGTTCAGTATGACAAAATCCCATCTCCACCTCCTTAAATCCATCCGGGGGGCTTGTCTGAAATTACAAGGATCATTTAAACGCTATTTATATCATTACCGAGAATTTTTCTTTTTATAGTTCATCTGTTTCCTAATACAAAGTTAAACAGCTTTCTAAATAGACTTTATTAAAAATGTTGGAACTTTTTTCTGCTTCAGAGAGTAAAGCTTTTAGCTGAGTGATCTGCAAACCAAAAAATTCAAATCTGTTACTCTCTGTCCTCCTCCATCATCCCTTCTCTTAGTGTTAAAGATAGCAGAAGGGAGGAATTATACACAGTTCTCCACAATGTGGACAGGGGAAAAAGCATCTAAAATCTCAGGGAGGGCAAAGAAAACTGGCTTGCAAAACAGGAATACAATATATACTGCTCAAAAAAATAAAGGGAACACTATTCCATTTGCAACAGGCTGTTTGTGTTCCCTTTTTTTTTCTTTGCGCAGTATATAATGTGGAAATGAGGGCAGGATAGAAGCTGTGCTGATTTATGAACTTCTAAAGACAGCAGAATTACACAGACTTCACATCCAACCTATATTACTAGGAGGGACATTTCTAAAAGGGAATAGTCTGAAAACTGGATCTGACTGAAAACTGTAAATCAGGGGTCTGGAAATGATGTAGGAATGAATATTGCACCCCTAAAAAATTTTATTAAATAAAGGTAACTGCTAACATATCTAAAAAAATCATTTTTCCCATGTCGAAGGTGTCCATAACCTACAACATTTCAGTGGACAAGTTAAAAATACTGGGGCTAGGAAGTTGAGCAGAAATCCTGGTTACAATGATGCTTCAAAATTACTCAGAGGGTAATAACAAAAGTGAGAAATGACGTCGTGACAAGATTTTTGACATGGTTGGAAATGTTGTGATAGCTGATAAGTCGCAGCAATTTTCTTGTCATTTGCAGACATCCTTAGGATCAAGTACGGCCTCGGCCATTTCACTTTGAGGTACATCTATACAAATAAATTAATTCTTACAAATATTTTTTAAAGGGGATGAGCAGCTTTTGAAACAATCTTACTTTCAAGTCTAAGGCTGGGTTCACACGTAGCGGAACTCTCGCGGAAATTACCGCGAGAATTCCGGAATTCCATTCCGCGGGAAAATGGCATTTTAAATTCCCGCGATTTTCCCGCAGAAAAACTAGCATTTTGCAAGCGTAATTAGCTTGCAGAATTGCTAGCGTTTTCCAAGCGATCTGTAGCATCGCTTGGAGAACTGATTGACAGTGTTTGACGAGTATGACCAACTTTTTACTATTGAGGCTGCCTATGCGGCATCAATAGTAAAAGATAGAATGTAAATAATTATAATAAAAAAATATATATTGTTATTCTCACCTTCCGACGTCCCGCGCAGCCTTCCCGCCTCTCTCCACGCTCCCGTTCCCAGTAATCCTTTGCGACAATTGCCGTGATGACGTCCGTTCTCGCGGGATCGCGATGTCTCACGGTCATTCGCGATGACGTAGCGTGAATGACCGTGAGACTTCGCGATCCCGCGAGAATGGACGTCATCGCTCGCAAAGGCTTACTGGGACCGGGAGCGTGGAGAGAGGCGGGAAGGCTGCGTGGGACGTCGGAAGGTGAGAATAACAATATTTTTTATTTCAAATTCTATTTTTTACAGGGATATGGTACCCAAAGCCCGGAGGACAGTCTCCTCTCCTCCGGACCGTGGGTACCATCCGCAAATGTTCTGCTTACTTTTCGCATGGTGTGCACAGCCACATGCGGAAAGTAAGCAGAACAATGCATTCCTATGGGTGCGAAGAAATTCCGCCGCGGTAAAAACCGCAGCATTAGCACAGCATTGCGGAATCCCATAGGAATGCATGGGATGCTTATTTTTTGCGTTTTCGCGGCAAAATCGCGTGGTAAAAACCCACGTGTGAACTCAGCCTAAGTCTTTGCTGATTAATTTCTTAGTGTTTTTTTTTTTATACTGAGCTACAAGCAATGCACAGACATAAAGGTACAATTATGTCATTCTGCAGCCACAGCTTGCCGAATAGTGTCTTATGATTATGCACTTAGCTCATGAGCTCCCTCTAGTGATGGCCTTTTATTTTTTAAAGCGAGCCTGATAGCTCCCACCATGCCTCACAAACAACCACCATTTATTTATTCTCATGTTAATACTCTTCTAAACAAGGGCACTTGTTGTACTGTATATTTGATTTCACTATATAGCAAAAAAACGTTTATAAATCTATGTATGATATGCAATTAGTAAGACTAGTCGACTAGGCCCATCGACTAGTCTGACACTGACTAGCACATTGTAAATGAATTTATAAAAAATAAAATTTGCCATGTCTATTAGAATTATAAAGTACAAAGGCTTGTTAGGAAGAGTATTAATATAATAATACATACATGATGGTGGTTTGGGGGGAAAAAAAAGGAGCCGTCAAGTTCCCCTGAAGTATAGTACATTTCTGCAAGGATTTGGGGCTCTGTATCAGAAATGCCAAACTGCAAGCACTAAAAATATATTAAGAAATTAATAGAGCGTGTAGAAAAAAAATCTAAATTAGCGGACATTCTCTTTTTAGCCCTTAAGGTCACATGGACCATAAAGACCAAACAAATATTTTTCCCCTAATATGGGACAATTAGCATCTGCCTCATAGGGAAATGCAGGGAAAACATTAATTTCATCAGTGTTTGGTCCATTTTATCATCTCATCTCCATTGCAATGACTGTATAGTGAAGCGCTCCGCGTGCCTTCCATGATCATCCTGGACCCGTATGGGTAATTTGGATCCGTGACTTCTATCAAAAACAGACATGTCTTCGTGGGGTTTTTGTGACTGCAAAACAACACGGACATGTGAAAATCACCTGAAACTTTAATGGGGAGGGGTTTTATCCTCGAAAACAACAGATAAAATACGTAAGTGAAAAACGGACGTCTGAATGAAGCCTGAAGCATATGTGGCAGTCTAATTGGAAATGCAGCTAAAGGGAGAAAATTAGATTTTATCCTCCCTGCAGCCACTCTCTGTGTCATCGCGCCAGTGCTGTGAAGAGTCACGGCTTACTACACAGTAAACGTGTTGTGTTCTCCTGTGTGTGGAGAGCAGGATGTCAAACAAGCAACAGGGGCATGATCAGAGCACGCTCACTGCGGAGTGAATGTTAACCATTCCATGATCTAGATGGGACTCCTTCCCCCATTTCCAACTTCCTAAATGCCAATGTGAAGATTGACAGCAGCATATACGCGTAAGAGGTTTAACTCCTGAGATCAAAGTTAGCCTTGTTCACCATAGTTAAACTCGGATACCAGCGGTACAACACCACTCAGGAACCCGCTCCATGAATGTAGTGCATGCATGGCAGATCATTGAAAGTTGAAAGGCCCAGGTTCACCAGGCGTGGGGCCAGCCCTGAGTTAAATCATCAAAGACCATAAAATTTATTGGTCTCCGATCCATGACTGATGACGAACAGCCTGGGCATCGGGAACAAAATGTAGCGTGGCAATCTTGTTCAGAGGCACAACCATAAATATAAAAAGACGGTGCACAGGGAGAACTCCCTCAAACGTAACACCATACAGCGGGTTAATAAAAGTTCTCAACAACTCTCCTTGGCTTCTGCCATGCTTTTTCTGATTTTATCCGACCAGCAACATCTGTGTCATGTGTTCAGAGAACTAGTCAGGCATGTTTTCATAAAGGAATAGGCCGTCTTTCTTCTCACCATCTGCGCGCGGTACATAGCAGCTACAGGCGTATCTGTTGTTGGGATGTTTGTGTTGGCGCCATATCTTGTGTATACTACAGAGAGGCTGGTAGGAGGCAAACTGAGATGACTTTATCATGTTCACAATAATAATCCAGGTAATATTATAGGCAGCCAAGGATAAGTCAAATGTGAGATTTCTTTCCATTGGGCCTCCCCACCTCACATTGAATCATTGGGTCGTAAATATAATAAATTCAGAATTACAAACATTTCATGCCGTGGTCGCTTTTCCACATGGTTCTTGCTGGATTTTTCCATAGGGTTAGTGGGATTTCCAGATGCCCTGCCCGGGGGCAACTGTCCCATCTGCACCATATTTTGTTTCAAGGCTGGAGAGCGGCCCGAGCCGAGGAGCGATGCCCAGAATAATCCAATTCAAACTAATGTTAAGTCGTTAAAGTCTGAAAACCACAATCCTGAAACATTACATATTTAGCTATTTAGTGTGACTGCCATGGATATTGTTTTCAGGTTACGAGACCACATCTGTCGTAACTTTTCTACCATAAATAGTAAGTGAAGCCTGGAGCACAAGGAATGTACTTCTTGTTAATCTGCTTTCTGTGTATTGGCCTCCCACCTCAGCTCTACACACAATATGGTGGCTTCTGCAACAGCTGCCTAATACTACACCTATTAACCACCACAGTGCCAGGGTATTACTGACGGTTTGGTTAAAGTGGTTTATGGGAGCATTAGTGGTAAAGATTCTGACCCTGCTGCATGGATCTTAAAAGACGACCCTGGCTGAGGATTCCCTTCTCAGGTGGCACAGAACACAATACAGTCACTTTGAATATCAACAGCGATTACTTTTACTTAGATGAGATACTTGGCTAATCTTCACAGCAACAGTATATTTGCCATCTCTTTGTAGACCCTTCTCCCAAAAAGGCTTCTTATGGCCACTTCACCCCAACAGGACTCGCACTCACACTCGCAAATATCCAATCCTCCAGACCTCTCACTTAATGGTGGTTCCTCTCCTGGATGTGAGGCTATCTCTCATCATTAGGAAAGGCCAGATTATACAAATAACCTTTTGCCAAAAAACTGCAGCCATGGGTTCTAAGCAGCTGCCTAGGACTCTGAAAATAAAAATGGTGGAGGCCCACAAAGGCTATAAGAAGATAGTAATGGATGAAAATCTCTCAAACAACAATTGAAAGACTCTTGTCTGGCTACAAAAAGCGCTTACAAGCTGTGATACTTGCAAAACGGGGTGCTACTAGGTACTAACCATGCAGAGTGCCCAAACTCTTGCATCGGACCATTTTCCTTTATGTAATTTTTAAAATGTAAAAATAACCTTTTTTTGCCTACAATACACATGAAATGTGTCACCTGTAACTTTAGCCCTTTTAGACATCATTTCATTTTCAACTTGCTTAACTGTTCACATTAACAGTAATTTTGACCAGGGGTGCCCAAACTTTTACATGCCACTGTAGGCCTCTCGAGTGATACAGTACACTTTATTTCAGGCACTCACCCTCACTCTATGTGTGGTCTCTCCCTCCTTTCTTATGGATGGGCATGGTTTCCTTTGTCCAGGACTTTCATAGAGGCAATCTTCCCTCTATAACCTGGTATGACAAGCCATCGTTCCATTTATAAGTCACAGGGTCAAACAAGCAGCATAGCTCCTAGCTGCTTCACTTGCCCTCTGCAACTAACTCAGAATGGAGAGATTCCTACTTGCTTCATATATCCTCTGCAACTGACCCAGAATAGAGGGACTCCTACCTGTTTCACATGCCCTCTGCAACTGACCCAGAATAGAGGGACTTGTGGCGCCCCCACGAGTATGGTCGCCACAGTGGCATTACCTTCCTCCTTGGGAGTGTGATGTCATGCTTGGAAGCAATGAAGGGTCTCGCTATCAGTTAAATACAACACACAGCACAGTTCCCACTTCAGGCCAACAGAGGGAGCTCTGAACCAAAACTGGGGGAGGAGCTGCTCTCTGGGGGCCAGGAAGGGGAAATTAGTTAGTTCGTGTGATGAGGGAAACGTGTGTGGAAGTGAGGAGACGAGCTGGAGGATTGAGCAGAGTTCAGGCTCACTTCTAGCTGTAGCACATGGTCTGGAGTCCGGTCTCCAAGGTTGTACGGATACTGATGTCCCTGCAGCAGAAACCGGAGGAATAGGAAACTGTAAATGCTCTGTTCCCACATAAGACTCGGAGGCACAACAGCAACGTGTGAGCCAGAAGAAGGAGGCTACAGCTGTCTGCCATACGAGGGAGTTCTAAAAGAGAACAAGCAAGTGGAACTTCAGTGTAACACAGTACTGCAAGTACCTCAGAAAGCACTAGAAAGGAGACTACACAACTCATCTGCATAGAGAGATTCCTAAGTTGCTTCCAAGCTGGCCAGCCTCTGTTCCATCTGTAATATGGACCCTGGACTGCACTTACAAAGCACAGTAAAGGTAACGGAAACTGCACCCTGTTGTGTCATTGCATTCTTCCCGCAAACCCTCCACCACTGCTACATCTCTGTGCCAGACACTACACCTTCTTCCTCAACACCTATTACCACTACTCTGGGACCACAGCTCCACCTGTGGGGAGCTATTACATCTTGCTGCCTTATACCATCTGTCCCAGAGGATCTGCCTGCAGCGTCGGCTTAACCCCTTCATTGCCGATCACCACAGGTGGCGTCACGTATCATCCACTTATAAACTTTAATCAGCCACGTTTCACCCCTTTTACATGGGCGCCCAGGGCCATGGACCGGGTCACCGCTGCTGTGACACATCCCTCTGAGACCCCGGCACGGTACCGAGTACCCCACTGCCCTGGCAGGCGACCCAGACTCATACCTGCTTTACATGCCCTCTGCAACTAACCCACAATAGAGGGACTCCTACCTGCTTCACATGTTCTCTGCAACTGACCCAGAATAAAGGGACTCCTACTTGCTTCAATACCCTCTGCAACTGACCCAGAATGGAGGGACTCCTACCTGCTTCACATGCCCTCTGCAACTGACCCAGAATGGAGGGACTCCTACCTGCTTCATATGCCCTCTGCAACTGACCCAGAATGGAGGGACTCCTACCTGCTTCATATGCCCTCTGCAACTGACCCAGAATGGAGGGACTCCTACCTGCTTCATATGCCCTCTGCAACTGATTCAGAAAGGAGGGAAAACAGCCCCCTTAAATAACCTCACTCCCTCTCACTTTCACTCAGGCACTGACCTGATCCCAGTATCCTAGACCGTCATGTTTGAACCAAGCCCGTGTCCATGTCCGTAATTATTCTGTAGAGTTGCCGAACTTACTAGTCTGAACGGAGACCTAGCCCTAATTAGTGTCAGCGTACCTGACTCATGGGGTCAGCAGCTTCAGTACAATGGTCTGCCCAGGAGTGGTACGTGGCAACTAGATGCAGCCCAGTCTGCTTCCACCATCAGGAGCTCCAGTCAACACCATCCACTTAGCTATACACCTTCCTGGGCAGGCCCGGCCCTGTGTCACAGTGGGTCCATAAATCCACATGCGCCACCATTGGGCGTAACAGAACCCATCTACTCACATAACTCAGACATTACAGATTAAAGCTATTGATTCATTTTATAGTCTACAATATTTTTTTAGTCTATTTATATGTTTTAAGAAAGTAAATCTTTATTTTTATTTTTTTTTGCGAAAAATAGCTTTTTCTAAATCCAGACAACCCCAGAGATCTGTTGACTTTCTTTTGCTCGTCTATCTGCTCCTCTTTACAGTACCATGGCGGTAATATCCTTTGTATTATGGGAATTGTGCAGTCATGTGAACGCCGGTAACATAATGTACATGCTCTAACATAACACGCAGTGTCTCGGCTGCCATGAGAACGGGGGTCTTGTTGGCAGCGGTTCCAGGGAATAATAACCAGATCATGTACTTGTGCCAGAGCCCAGGACGAAGCGCTACACAACATACAAATCTCCTGTTGTGTTTGGTGTTACGTCAGGTCGCAGACAAGACTGTGGGAAGATTCTTGTAGGTACAATGTTATGACTGCATTGTGTGACCGGGTGGTGCTGCCAAATTCCCTGACATAATATTTTTATATAAAGTCATATCTAATTCTTATATTATAATGATGCTGGAGGCAAGGATAGCGTCACACACCTGGGATTGCTGAGAATTATGGCAAAATGTATTGCTTATGCCGCTTCAATGAACGTGTTGGTCAAATGGAGAACTCTAGAATTGACATATTACCCAATATACATTAAGTCTGTAACCCAGGTGCCAACTGCTATGACTTTGCGAAGATATAGAGGGACCTGGTGACCTCCTCCTGCTTCACGATATAGAAAAATAGCGGCTTCCTGCACCTGCCACTAGAGGGCGTGCAATAGCTTTTTGCTTCTTCAATCGTATTACAAGTTGATATTGAGCTCCCCCTAGTGGCGGCGGCTGCGGGGAGACAGAATTTTTTTTATGTACCGTGTAATGGGAAATCTTTTTAAAAACATTCTTTTAGAGAACAATCTCTCATGGACTCGTGTACTGGCCAAAATATTTAAACAAGGGCAAATATTCATCCAAGATCTTTTAAAAGGGAACCTATCAGCTGACTCATGCTGCCCAAACCATGAGCAAGGGTATAAACATCAGATTAACATAAGAAAACCCCTTTTAAAATATAATCTTTATTAAGGATATTTAAAATAGTCCATATATAGAAATAACTCACAAATAAAGTACATGTGTAAAACAAGTAAAATCAATTTAAAAAAAAAAAATCAATAAGTAGATGTTTATTAGGGAACTCATCTCTTCCTGCTGTTCCCGTCCTAAACATTGGGCTTGGCACCCTAAATGAAGAACGACAGTGGCGCCCCCACTCACACGTCACCTGTCCCTCGTATTTCCCTTGGATCCCTGAAGGCAACAGAGAGGGACAGAACATAAAGGAAAAAATGGTTACGCCTTAAAATTAGACTCTTACTGTCATGATCCATGCTGGATCATGACAGATAAAATGCACTAGTAACCTTTTTTTCCTTAAGCTGTGTGCTTAATGATAGTTTTGCCCCCGGTTGCCATTAGGGTCATTGCACTGTGGTGTTTTCTTTGCTTTGCCTTTTGCCCCCAGTTGTCAGTGGGGTTATAGCAGCTTTTTGCCCCTGATCATTTGACCATCCGCTTTTCCTATATAGGGTCACATGGTCTATGAGCAGGTTTGGTGATATTGCTCTTTCCCAACCAAGTCTGGTGGAGAAAGGAACTACAGAGAAGAGTTCCTGAAGCTCAGGGGAGCTCTGGTGTATAGCTTCTGGTGGAAGCTGAACTCAGGTGTCGAGCTTCAGGGGAAAGCTGCATTCTGGTGGTGGACTCTGTTGTTGCTGGGAGCAATAGCAACAGAGCAAAGCTAAGTGGTGTTTCCTGTTTGTATTTTTCCCTGGTGTGTATTAGTACAGCGGTGGGACCAGTGCCGGAGGTCTCCACGTCCCCGTTCCCTATCTTCAGGGCCCACCGTTGTAACTGTTTCCCTTCCCCTTGTCTTGTTGTTTTAGTTACCAGTAGAGTTGAGCGACTTTGGTCGGATCTGGTTTCGTGAAACCCGAATGAAACAAAATAAGTTTCAGATGAAACTCGTCCGACTAGAGCAAAACAAAGTCGGAGTTTCGTCCGAAACCCGACCCCAATGCAAGTCAATGGGAAATAAAAGTCGTACGAAACTCCGACTTTTTTTGCTCTAGTCGGACGAGTTTCATCTGAAACTTATTTTGTTTCATTCGGGTTTCACGAAACCCGATCCGACCAAAGTCGCTCAACTCTAGTTACCAGCATGCGGGTCGTGTCACACAGGACAGTTACACGTGCCGTGTCTTGTTGTCTTAGTTACCAGCCTGTGGGTCGTGTCACACAGGACGGGTCCACGTGACACTTACTAGGATCTCCCTATGGTATACCTTCCTGACCGCGGGGGTTGGCACCCTATATAAAATACATCAGGGGCACCCTTACTCGCAAGTCGTCTTTCCCTTAAATTCCCTGGGATGGCTACTAAATAATGGGTAGGTGTTGATATATGCAAAAAAAAATTATAAAGAAAGAAGTCAGAATCGGGAACTAATCTCCCTCTGTTGTCCCCTAGTGTGACCCTTCCTGACCACAGGGGTTCGCACCATAAAGTATTACCACAATGGCGCCCCCACTCACAAGTCATCTATCCCTATAAGGCTATGTGCACACATTGCAGATTCACCTGCGGGTTTTTCCGCGCGGATCCGCAGGTAAAACCGCAGGTAAAGTGACCTGCGGTTTAGCCCTGCGGTTTCACACCTCTACTATGTTAAAGGTGTGAAACCGCTGCGGAAACCGCCCACACAATTGACATGCTGCGGTTTGTAAACCGCAGCAAAACCGTGCGGAAAAAAACGCAGCGTGAGCACAGCGGTTTTGAAAAGCCATAGGGTTATATGGTACTGTATCATGTCTGCGGAACTGCTGCGTTTCCGCAGGGCCAAAACTGCTGCGGAAACGCAGCAGAATCCGCAACATGTGCACATAGGCTAAAGGTCCCTATAATTCCTTCATCAAGATATGTATAAAGGGGAAAAAAGGGAATTTGAATAATTGTAATGGGAAAAAAATCATCCACACAAATAAAAATGAAAAAATTCTGCAGGGTGTGCAATATAAATTCAAGGTACAGACAGCAGAGTCATTTATATCATAGCGATGTACATAGTACAAGTACGTAAGAAACACTAGTGCCTTAATGTGTATACTTTAGCACGGACATCTACACATAATAGGTTTGCCTATTGATTAGTGATGAGCGAGCATGCTCGAGCACTAATAGAGTGACTTCGGCGTTTGAGTCGCCGCGGCTGCATGTCTCGCCGATGTTCAACAGTCGCAGCACATGAAGGGATTGCCTAACATTGCCGAAAACACTCTATTAATACCCGAGCAGTATCAATCAGTTGATAGGTTCCCTTTAGAACCAACTCAGACATACTATGCACTGTCTGAATTTTCAGTAAGCATAGGACTAAGATTCCACATGTACTTCAGGAGTTGGACTCACAATCCACAAACCTCAGTGAATTCCTGCTTGTTGATCAACTAAATATGCAGATACTTTCTAGCTCAGACCTGCGGTTAACCGTTTTTCTGCGATAAGCATAACAAGCTCTTCTCTAGTAATTCTAGTGCTGTTCACATAACTTCAAGTTTTGTGACACAACAGCGATCTCACCAGCGAGATCGCTGTGTGTGACAGCGATCAGCGACCGGCCCCCCTGCCGGTATCACTGATCGCTGTAGGAAACCGCTGGACATTTCTTTTGTCGCTGGTCTCCCGCTGGCTAGCACGCATCGCTGCGTGTGACAGGCGGGAGACCAGCGATCTGCTGGTAACTAACGTACGCATTGGGTATCCAAGGGACGTGCGTCCCTTAGATACCCGATGTGTACGTTAGTTACCAGCTCCCTGCATCAGCGCGCTGGTAACTAACGAACACAGCGACGCCGCGTGCTCGGCGTCGCTGTGCTGATCGCTGGTGAAGCTGTCTGTGTGACAGCTCACCAGCGATCACATAGTGACTCACCAGCGATCCTTACACATTAATATCGTTGTCGGGATCACTGGTGAGTCGCTATGTGTGACTCCAGCTTTACAGTGTTCCCTGCAGACGCAGGTAAGTCAGAAATAAAATCGACCGACAAGTGAGTCCAAGGTCTGTTGGGAATCTCCAATGGTTGGAGAGCCCCAGATGGTCGCATATGCGAAGTCTTACAACGCGCACAGACATTGCAGGCGGCCACATACTCCTGAACATCCTTAAGAGCACCTGGCCACCAGAACCGCATAGTAAGTAGATCTGCGGTGGCCTTATTCCCCGGATGTCCAGCCAGCACTGTATCATGGTGTTCAATGAGAACTCTCAGACGGAGATTGAGCGGCACAAACAGTTTACCCAGAGGACAGGTAGCAGGGGCATCCCCCTGAGCATCAGCAACCTCTCTTTCAAGATCAGAGCAAATTGATGCCATCACTACCCCTTTTTGTAGAATAGGTACCGGTTTGCACTTATCGCCTCCCCCAGGAAAGCAACGGGACAAAGCATCTGCTTTAACATTTTTGCTTCCCGGCCTAAAAGTAACAAAAAAGTTAAACCTGGTAAAGAATAACGCCCATCTTGCCTGACGCGGTGTAAGACGTTTTGCCGACTCCCAGGTATACCAGATTCTTATGATCAGTGATCACCATCACAGGGTGAACCGCTCCCTCCAAAAAATGACACCACTCCTCAAATGCCCATTTGATAGCCAAGAGTTCCCTATTACCAATATCATAGTTTCTCTCAGCTGGCGAAAGTTTTTTTAGAGAAGTAGGCGCATGGTTGCCATTTACCAGGAGACGCACCCTGCGACAATACAGCCCCCACTCCCACTTCGGATGCATCCACCTCTACGATAAAAGGCTGAGTGACATCAGGCTGAATAAGAATTGGCGCAGAAGCAAAACACTCCTTCAGTGTATCAAACGCCTCCCTGGCAAGACTGGACCACTTGGAGAAGTCTGTCCCCTTTTTGGTCATATCAGTGAGTGGTTTAGCTACTACCGAAAAGTTTTTTATGAATTTTCGGTAGTAGTTGGCAAAACCTAAAAACCTTTGTAAAGCCTTCAAGTCCTCAGGGCGATCCCATTCCAATACCACCTGGACCTTCGCTGGATTCATGCGAAAACCGGTGGAGGATAATACATATCCAAGAAAAGGGATCTCATCCACCGAGAACATACACTTCTCTGGTTTGACATATAACTTATTGTCACGTAGAATGTGGAGGACTTGCCTGACATGTTGGGGGTGTGATTCAATGTCAGGTAAATACACAAGGATATCATCCAGGTAAATAACCACAAACCTGCCTACTAGGTGACTGAAGATGTCATTAACCCCTTCCTGACATGAGACGTACTATCCCGTCCACGGTACCCGGGCCCGTATGACCGGGGACGGGATAGTACGTCTACCGCGATCAGCGGCGCCCACGTGGTGAGCGCCGCTGATCGCGGCCGGGTGTCAGCTGATTATCACAGCTGACACCCGGCACAATGTGTCAGGGGCGGTCACGGACCGCCCCCGACACATTAACCCCTTGCACACCGCGATCAAACGCGATCGCGGTGTACCGGGAGTTAAAGGGAAGCATCGGCAGGGAGGGGGCTCCCTCCGTGCTTCCCTGAGCCCCCCACGGCAGCGCAATGTGCAGCGCTGCTGCGGGGGGCTCCTATCCTCCAGGCCCCCGAATCCAAGATGGCGACGGGGGCCTTCGGGGGCCTGGGGAAGCTGGCTTCCTCAGTGCCTGCAAAGCGCAGGCATGAGGAAGCCTTGTGCACTGCCTGTGACAGATTGCTGATCTGTCACAGTGATCTGTGATGTGACAGATCAGCGATCTGTCACAGGACAGTGATGTCCCACCTGGGACTATGTAATAAAGTAAAAAAAAATTAAAAAAAAAGTGTAAAAATAAATTTAAAAAAATCGCCAAATAAATTAGTAAAAAAAAAAAAAAATATTCCCCAATAAATTCATTTTTTTAAAATAATAAAAAAAAAAAACAATAAATGTACACATATTAGGTATCGCCGCGTCCGTAACGACCTGCCCTATAAAACTGTCCCATTAGTTAACCCCTTTAGCGAACCCCTTAAAAAATAAAAATAAAAAACGAAGCAAAAAATAATGATTTATTATCATACCGCCAAACAAAAAGTGCAATAACGCGAGATCAAAAAGACGCATATAAATATCCATGGTACCGCTGAAAACGTCATCTTGTCCCGCAAAAAACAAGCTGCCACACAGCATCATCAGCAAAAAAATAAAAAAGTTATAACTCGCAGAATAAAGCGATGCAAAAATAATTATTTTTTATATAAAATAGTTTTCATTGCATAAAACCGACAAAAACATAAAAAAACGACCTAAATGAGGTATCGCTGTAACCGTACTGACCCGAAGAATAAAAGCGCTTTATCAATTTTACCGCACGCGGAACGGTGTAAACGCACCCCCCCCAAAAGAAATTCATGAAACGCTGGTTTTTGTTCATTCTGCGTCCCAAAAATCGGAATAAAAAGCGATCAAAAAATTTCACGTGCCCGAAAATGGTACCAATAAAAACGTCAACTCGTCCCGCAAAAAATAAGACCTCACATGACTCGGTGGGTCAAAATACGGAAAAATTATAGCTCTCAATATGTGGTGATGCAAAAACTATTTTTACAATAAAAAGCATCTTTTAGCGTGCGACAGCCGCCAAACATAAAAACCGCCATAAATAGTAAATCAAACCCCCCGTTATCACCCCTTTAGTTAGGGAAAAATAATAAAATAAAAAAAATGTATTTATTTCCATTTTTCCATTAGGGTTAGGGCTAGGGTTAGGGCTAGGGGTGTGTTGGGGTAGGGTTAGGTTAGGGTTAGGGTTAGGGTTAGGGTTAGGGCTAGGGTTAGGGTTAGGGCTAGGGTTAGGGTTAGGGCTAGGGTTAGGGTTAGGGCTAGGGCTAGGGTTAGGGGCGTGTTGGGGTTCGGGTTGGAGTTAGAATTGGGGGTTTCCACTGTTTGGGCACATCAGGGGCTCTCCAAATGCAACATGGCGTCTGATCTCAATTCCAGCCAATTCTGAGTTGAAAAAGTCAAATGGTGCTCCTTCCCTTCCAAGCTCTGCTATGCGCCCAAACAGTGTTTTACCCCCTCATGTAGGGTATCAGCCTACTCAGGACAAATTGCAAAACAATTTTTGGGGTCCAATTTCTCCTGTTACCCTTAGGAAAATAAAAAATTGGGGGCAAAAATATCATTTTTGTGGAAAAAAAATGATTTTTTTATTTTCACGTCCGAGTGTTATAAACTTCTGTGAAGCACTTGGGGGTTCAAAGTGCTCACCACACATCTAGATAAGTTCCGTGGGGGGTCTAGTGTCCAAAATGGGGTCACTTGTGGGGAGTTTCAATAGTTTAGGTACATCAGGGGCTCTCCAAACGCACATGACACCCGCAGACCATTCCATCAAAGTCTGCGTTCCAAAACGTCACTGCTTCCCTTCCGAGCCCCGACGTGTGTCCATACAGTAGTTTTCTCCCACATATGGGGTGTCAGCGTACTCAGGACAAATTGGACAACAACTTTTGGGGTCCAATTTCTCCTGGTACCCTTGGGAAAATAAAAAAAATGGTGACTAAAAGATCATGTTTGTGGAAAAAATACGAATTTTTTATTTTCACGCCCGGGCGTTGTAAACTTCTGTGAAGCACTGGGGGGGTCAAAGTGCTCACCACACATCTAGATAAGTTCCTTGGGGGGTCTAGTTTACAAAATGGTGTCAGAATTGTAAAAATTGGCCCGGTCATGAACGTGCAAACCACCCTTGGGGGTGAAGGGGTTAATAAAGTGCTGAAATACGGCGGGTGCGTTCATCAATCCAAAAGGCATCACTAGACACTCGTAGTGCCCCTCTGGCGTATTGAAAGCAGTCTTCCACTCATCCCCATCCTTAACACGGATGAGGTTGTATGCCCCCCTGAGATCCATTTTAGAGAACCATTTTGGTCCCACAATTTGATTAAAGAGGTCGGGGATCAGATGTAGTGGATACGGATCACGGATAGTGAGAGCATTCAGTTCCCGGAAGTCCAGGCAAGGACGTAACCCCCCCATCCTTCTTCTTGACAAAAAAAAACCCTGCAGCAAGGGGGGAAGAGGATGGTCTGATATGACCCTTAGCCAGGCTTTCCTTAATATAGTCCTTCATGGCCTGCCTCTCTGGACCTGAGATGTTATAAAGTCTGCTCTTGGGCAGCTTGGCACGAGGGACCAGATTAATGGCACAGTCATAAGGACAATGAGGAGGAAGCTCTTGACTCCTCTGCTCAGAAAACACATCCTCGAAGTCTGACAGGTAATGGGGCACGGACTGAGTATCCACCCTTGCCAACTGGATACCCAAGCAGTGTCCCTGACAGTATGAACTCCATTTTGTCACTTTCCGTGTCTGCCAATCAATTACCGGATTGTGCTCGGCGAGCCAAGGAACTCCCAGTACTACAGGTGAGGGCAGGCCCTCAAGCACGTAACAGCTTAACACCTCAGAATGTATGGCTCCCACCTGTAGTCGCAAGTCATGGACCACCTGCATGAAATGCCCCTGCCTTAGAGGGCCGGAATCTATGGCTTTAATGGGTATTGGTCTGGACAAGGTATGTGGGACAAGACCTTGGTCTCGGACAAACTTGGTGTCTATCAATTTAAACCCCGCCCCACTATCCAAGAAGGCAGATACATCCACCTTATTTTCACCCATATACAAAATGGCTGAAAGGAAAAACTGAGTCTTTCCCACCGAGGTTACGCGTACACCTGAGTTGCCAACCTCCCCGCAACCCGGGCCCTCTAGTTTTCCGGCGGTTGTTTAAACAAATGACGGGTAGGACATGTGTTCACAAAATGACCTCTTTTGCCACAACAGAAGTACACTCCCCCCTTACGCCTAACTACTGTGCGTTTGCTAGGTTGGGACGCCGCACCCACCTGCATGGGTTCCACAGTGGGATCAGTACAAACCACGCTCAAACTTGGACCTCCCATCCCCAGAGGTGACTCCTTTTTTCTGTGAAGACTGCGATCAACCCGGATCGCCAGAGACATGGCCGTCTATAGGGAGTCAGGAGTCTCATAGAGAGTTAAGGCATCTTTTACCCTCTCAGAGAGACCCTCACAGAACTGACTACGGAGGGCCGGATCATTCCACCTAGTGTTAGTGGCCCACCACCGGAACTCTGAGCAGTATTTCTCAGCTAGACGGTCTCCTTGCTGAAGTTGGCGCAGAGATGACTCAGCCAAGGAGATGCAATCAGGGTCGTCATACACCAAGCCCAAAGCCTGAAAGAAACCCTCTACTGTCTGGAGTGAATGTGAATCAGATGGAAGAGAGAATGCCCAAGCCTGTGGGTCCCCCTGCAGGAGCGAGATAACAATCCCCACCCATTGCTCCTCCGTACCAGAGGATACCGGACACAGCCGGAAATAAAGGTTACAGGCCTCACGGAAGACAACAAACTTGTCCCGCCCACCAGAGAACCTGTCTGGCAGCGCGACCTTGGGTTCAGCAATGATTTGTCTGGATGATGCAATCCCCACACCAGATGTAACAGGGGGCTGTGAAACCACCGTGCGTAAATCCGCCACGTCCAAACTAAGCTGCTGCAACTTCCCTGTCAGTGCTGTGATGGGATCCATCATGGATCAGAAAAAGGTTTTTCGGTCTGAGATAATGTCACGATTGGGCTGGCGAGTAAACTGGGACCAGGGGCACCTTTTCTGGCCCTGACACTAGGGGGGCACCCTAACTTGCCCTGTTCCCCAGGATACCTCAGATGGTGAGGATGCCGGGGCCTCCTCCCTAGCCCTGTCTCCTAGCTATAGCCCTGCATCTGTCCCCCTCCCCCCTCCCGGGGGAAGAGAGGCGCTACCGTGTACCAAAGTACACCAACCCGACAGACGGGAACAAGACAAGGGTAAAAAAAGTTCCACTCACAAATAATTCTCTCACAAGCAACAGAGGTATACACCAGGGTGTGAAGGATGGGGGAAGAAAATAAAGCAGGAATGGATGAGGAATCTCCAAGCGTACAAACCACACACTCGTCGCACAATAAACTCCTCCAGCACTCCTAACACCAGCTCCTCTCCCTCTCCAGATCCTTGAAGCAAATGCTATCTCAGACAAAGATCTGGCCTGTGGACCAGTCTTTATAGGAGAGAGAAGTGGTTAACCCAGCACAGCTGAAAGCAGGGATTTCCACATGACCGATTAACCCCTGACCTGCTGAAAGCAACAAACACCCTTAAAATGCCAGAGAAGTGCTTCTTCTCAGCGGCAAAGCAGGAGCCACCAGACGCTGCGGTCTTCTGGCTCTGTTCTGTAGCGGTAACCCCGTGACAGGGGCACTCGACAGAGCGGGAGAGAAGGAGCAGGAAGCCTAGATGGTGCCAGAGAGCTGAAAGGAGTCAGCACCTACCAGGGAGATTGGACGGGGACTCACCAGTATTAGTGAGCGGATGGCACTGAGCAGCCCAGCAGGGGTCACCGACCGGACGACCATGGTCACACTCAAGACACCGAGACCCGTGGCCACCGCTGACTGAATCCAGTCTGTGGGTGCGGCCTGCTCACCACCTCCCGCAGCTGCCGCTGCCTCACTTTGTCCGCGGCTGCGGCCTGCCTGCTGTCACCCACGGCCGCCACTGCTCGACTCCAGCCTGTGGCTGCGGCCTGCCCGCTACCATCCGCAGCTGCTGCTGCCTGACTCCAGCCTGCTGCTATACGTTCAGGCCCACGGCCGCCGCAATCTTGCCTCCGCCAGGGGGCCCAGTGCTGAGGGACTCTGCAGGGGCCTGCTGTGCCCTCGCTCCACTTGGGCGTAGGAACGCCAGAAGCTTACGTCCAGGGGCATAACTACCAGGGTAGCAGCCGAAGCGGTTGCTTTGGGGCCTGGCCCATATAGGGGCCCGGGTCCCCGGCTCCGATCGGTGCTACCCGGTAGTGCAATTTAATTACCCCAACCACCGGTCCGCGGCCCAGCACCGGGCCGTTGCAGTGCTCTTGCCGGTCCGCAGACACAAGGGGAGCCGGCGGCTGTGTAGCAGCTGATACTCACCCTACATAGCGGTCCCTGTCGGCGCGGCGGCTTCATCCAGATTCCATCGCTGAGCTGTCAAGTGTACCACTCATTTAAGGTCATGAATATGGACGCCACTCCTCTCCCATAGGCGTGGCGTCCATATTCTTGAGCGGTAGCACGTGACCGCTCCGCACAGGAAGAAGCTGAAGCGTCGCGAGATGCAGGAAGGGAAGTTCAGCGACGGGAGGGAAGTTCAGCGACGTGAGAGTAAGTATGATGGGGGAGGATGGGGGAGCCGAGCGGAGCCATATATACAAGGGAGAGAGAGTGGGAGCAGAGCCATATATACAAGGGAGGGAGAGTGGAAGCAGAGCCATATATACAAGGGAGGCAGAGTGGGAGCGGAGCCATATATACAAGGGAGGGAGAGTGGAAGCAGAGCCATATATACAAGGGAGGGAGAGTGGGAGCGGAGCCATATATTCAAGGGAGGGACAGTGGGAGCAGAGCCATATATACAAGGGAGGGAGGGTGCGAGCGGAGCCATGCATACAGGATGGGACAGGGGAGCCATGTATACAGGATGGGAGGGTGGGAGCAGAGCCATGTATATGGGATGGGAGGGTGGGAGCACAGCCATGTATACAGGATGGGAGGTTGGGAACAGAGCCATGTATACAGGATGGGAGAGTAGGAGCAGAACCATGCATACAGGATGGGAGAGTGGGAGCAGAGCCATGCATACAGGATGGGAGAGTGGGAGCAGAGCCATGTATACAGGATGGGAGAGTGGGAGCAGCGCCATGTATACAGGATGGGAGAGTGGGAGCAGAGCCATGTATACAGGATGGGAGGTTGGGAACAGAGCCATGTATACAGGATGGGAGAGTAGGAGCAGAACCATGCATACAGGATGGGAGAGTGGGAGCAGAGCCATGCATACAGGATGGGAGAGTGGGAGCAGAGCCATGTATACAGGATGGGAGAGTAGGAGCAGCGCCATGTATACAGGATGGAAGAGTGGGAGCAGAGCCATGTATACTGGATGGGAGAGTGGGAGCAGAGCCATGTATACAGGATGGGAGGGTGGGAGCAGAGCCATGTATACAGGATGGGAGGGTGGGAGCGGAGCCATGTATACAGGATGGAAGAGAGGGAGCAGAGCCATATATACAAGGGAGGCAGAGTGGGAGCAGAGCCATATATACAAGGGAGGGAGAGTGGAAGCAGAGCCATATATACAAGGGAGGGAGAGTGGGAGCGGAGCCATATATACAAGGGAGGCCGGGAGAGTGGAAGCAGAGCCATATATACAAGGGAGGGAGAGTGGGAGCAGAGCCATATATACAAGGGAGGGAGAGTGGGAGCAGAGCCATATATACAAGGGAGGGAGAGTGGGAGCAGAGCCATATATACAAGGGAGGGACAGTGGGAGCAGAGCCATATATACAAGGGAGGGAGGGTGGGAGCGGAGCCATGCATACAGGATGGGAGAGTGGGAGCAGAGCCATGTGTACAGGATGGGAGGGTGGGAGCGGAGCCATGTATACAAGGATGGGAGGATGGGAGCAGAGCCATGTATACAGGATGGGAGAGTGGGAGCAGAGCCATGTGTACAGGATGGGAGGGTGGGAGCGGAGCCATGTATACAAGGATGGGAGGATGGGAGCAGAGCCATGTATACAGGATGGGAGAGTGGGAGCAGAGCCATGTATACAAGGATGGGACAGGGGAGCCATGCATACAACAGGGGAAGCCACACAGAGCTGGACAGGATGGGGGGGGACCACACATACATTTTCTGATGATTAGGAAATAATCAGCATGTACAGTACTCCAGTACAATTTTTCTTAAGTGCTCAATGCTCCTTTTCCTTGTAGGTTCCAATCATCATTAGCAGTGACGGTCATCAGTAGAAGTAGCCCAGTGCTCCCACTGAAACAGAGAAACAAACAAGCCAGGTGCTTCCACTCATTCAAAACCTATGGTGAGTTGAGTCACATTATAAATGTTATAATTAAATGATAAGTATGCACTGCTAAACTACAACCGTGTCCATAGCCCCGCCCCCTTATGACCAAAGCCCTGCCCCTGTCACACCTCCATCCCCGCCCTGCCGGGCCACGGAAGAATGGTCTTGCTTGAAGCCGGTCCCTGGTGCAAAAAAGGTTGGGGACCACTGGTGTAGGGGATCCTGGGCCCCGACGGAAAAAAATGTACACTATGATTTCGCAGCCTACGCTGTATTTCTGTGCCTGCTGTGCGGAGCGAAGCACATATTGGGCCCGCCTCCCTGCCTGCAGCCAGTCACAGAGTGTATTGCTTCAGACTAGTTCAGTCCCGCCCCATCCCTGAGCCCTTGCTGTCTATTAGCTCTCTGCAGAGCTGCCTGCCGCATGGACCTCTGGGAAATGTAGTTCCTGGAGGGGTGTGTCTTTGAGGGGGTGTGTCTTTGAGGGGGCCCCATTTAAAAGTTTGCTATGGGGCCCAATCAGTTCTAGTTACGCCCCTGCTTACATCAACTCCTCGTCGGCTGTGCCCAGCGGCTGAGACGCCAAATAGACACCTCCCGGACAACCACTCTGCAGGACATCAGTGACAAGTCGTAGTTAGCTAATTATAGTTCCTGGACTCATAGTCGGCCATACCGCGGCCTTATAGTACCGGCTCCGACCGGGTAGTTAATACCGTGTTATCTGTGTATTATTGTTTGAATCCCTGCGAGGACAACTGTTGTCAGCTTGATAGTTACTCCAATAACCCCTATATAAAAGTTGCATTTAAGCTTTCTCCGCCTCGTCACTGCATCCTGCGTGCCGGCGAATACCATATACAGCACCATGGCATCAGTGGTGCTATATAAATAATGAATAATAGTACTCCTGGCTGTGTGTCTTCTGGTGTTTCCTGCTCCATTATTTGTCTGCCATTCTTCATACCCAACTGTCCTGGTCCGCTTGATCCACATGCTGCCCGCTGCGCCATTACCTATGATCTGTATTGCTCAGACTGACCTCACCAGGGGAGCACCTAACATTAATCATGAAAAGCACGCCATTTTGTTCACTTTAGTCTAATGTGTATTGAGCATATTTGAGGGAACATCACGGGATTGCACATCTAAAAACATGTCTATAATCTCTTAAAGGGACTGACCACTTTATTTTTATTTTATCATGTGCTATAGACATGATTTTTGTGACTCTATATTCGTAGCACAGGTTTTACTCCTTTCTCGCACACAGCACAACTTTGTTACCAAAATGGAGGATGATGGACAGGTCTAGTCACATGTTTCTCAGTCAGCGGCCATTTTCAGAACCAGATATCTGTGCGGTCTGAAGGTGGAGGACCTGTAATACTCATATATTAGTAAAAACACACACAAATCACATCTCTGAAATGCGCCACGCCTGGATACGGAGACATTTGTATGTTTGGAGCGACGCTATGACACATCCTCTCCATGTTGTGGTGTTCAATATCTCGACAGGTTTTTAATCTGAGAGGAAACGTTAGAAGGAAATTTTTAGGAAACGCTGAGCTCAGCAGACGTCCCCACTAATCACATACACGGGCCGCGTTTGATGGATTTTTTAAAGACTCCTGAGCGCTCGTTATGAACTAGCGGAATAGAAAAAAAATATATAAAAAATCCATTATCTGGAAATACATCTCAGGAACACTTGTTTCTATCTTTACCACAACAATTGTACAAGGCTATAATCATGACATATTTCCTCATGTCCCTGACATTGAGCCTGTTCCTGATATATGGCCGTCATTTCGAAACACACCGCGCGGTTCAGTTTTCCACGTTCATAAGATGAATGGTCCAACTGAGAAAAAGGCAGGAGAAAAAAAAAACTGACCTCCCCTTTCATCTGCCCTCACCAGGGGAGCTTCCTCCCCCCCCATTCCTGGCCGGCAGCCATTTTGTATGTCGTACCACAAACGAGGCCACTTTCCTCACAGCCCTTTACACGTCGCTATAAATGAGCTTGTAAAACCACAAGACAACAGATGTTCGCATTCATTGGCTACGGTGACCGCAGAGGTAATAGATGTTGTTAGACATGCCTATCCCAGACCACAAGGATCACGTTGCTGAATGTGAAGAAAGCTCGGCAACAATTCCCAGACATGAGAAGTCAAAATAAAAGGTAGGGATATTCAGGCCGTGCTATCTGCAGGGACCGCTTTCTGCATGCAGAGACTCGACAACATAGTTTTACGGGCTTGACTTATGTCTATCGACTGGGGGGTTTCTGATCCTCGGGCCCCCTCCGGTAAATAATATGGTGAGCATAAATATTGCAGCTGTGCTTGAGTAGCAGAATACGGAGGCCTGACACCGCCTGGAGCCGAGCCACCATGTGAATCGAGGTATTGTGAGAAGTTTCTCATGTCGATAAGAACATGGGGACGACCCACCCTGGAAAGAGTGAGATAGCGCACTGCTGATCAAACCCATACATCGGAAATGGTTTCCTGATGTTATGTAAGTAAAGCCTTAAAGGGTACCTGCCCTTCCACACAAAACCTGGAGAGAAGCATCGTCTCGCTACCCTCATCCTCACAAGAAGCTAAAGTGACTAATGACGCAAGTACCAGTCTAATATGTCCAGAAAATATCTCCGCTCTCAAGCTCTGTAACTGACCATCCACTTTTTTTCAGCTTTCTGCCAGGACTATGGGTGCAGGAACTTCCTTCCACTCACTTTCGCTTGCATGAATGTGTGATCTTAAGCTCATTCTCAACAAGAAGATAAAGTGGCTACTGATGGACCTACCAGTTTAATATGTCCAGCAAATATCCCCATTCACATGCTCTGTAACCTTACCATCTACTTTTTTTTTTTTTAAATTGGCAGTTTCTTTTCGTGAACATTCTGCCAGAACGATAGGTGACGAAACTTCCTTTCATTCATTTTAGTTTGCATTAAAGTATATAATTCATACTACCCTCGTCTCTAACAGCAAGAAGTTAAAGTGGCTACTGATGCACATTCAAGTTTAATATGTCTAGATACCTCCATTTTCATCCATGCATTTTTTCAGTTAGCAGTTTGTCTTCAACAGCGTTCACAGGACGATAGGTGTATGAACTTCCTTTCACTCACTTTTGCTTGCATGAATGTATGGTGGTCTTAACCTCATTCTCAACAAGAAGTTAAAGTGGCTACTGATGCGCATACCGGTCTAATATGTCCAGAAAATGTCTATATTCTCATACTCTGTAACTACAACAGCGTCCTTCCGGGTCTATGGGTGTAGGAACTTCCTTTCACTCACTTTAGCTAGCATAAAAGTATAGTCTTGCTACCCTCATGTCCAACATGAAGTTAAAACGGCTACTGATGCAAATAACAGCCTAGTGTGTCCTGAAACTATTCTAATTTTCATGCTCTGTAATTTACCATCCACTTTTTTTCCAGTTAGCAATTTGTCTTGAACGGAATTCTGACAGAACTATGGGTGCAGGAACTTCTTTTCACTCACTTTACAGTAGCTTGCACAAAAGTATAGTCTTGCTATCCCCATTCACAACAAGAAGTTAAGGTGGCTAATGATGCACATACTAGATATGGCCAGAAAATATCCCCGTTCTCTGTAACTTATCCACTTTTTTTTAATTGGCAGTTTCTTTTCAGAAGCATTCTGCCAGGACTGTAGGTGCTGAAACTTCCATTCACTCTCTTTAGTTTGCATTAAAGTATGGTATTCCTACCCTCATCCTGACACGAAGTGAAAGTGGCTACTGATGCACATACGGGTCTAATATGTCCAGGAACTGCCCAATTCTCATGCTCTGTAACATACAATCCACTTTTTTTCAGCTAGCAGTTTCTCTTCATCGGCATTCTGCCAGGACTACAGGTGCAAGAATTTCCTTTCACTCATTTTAGTTTGCATTTCTTCTGCCATTACGCAATAGTTTACCACCCTGAACTGAAAGACACCTCTCTGTTATGTTTTAAAGCAGTTTGACAGACAGGAGAGCAGGAGCAGAGAGCCTCCCCCATTTCTTGTTAGGGTAAGTGCACACGTTGCGGATTGTGCTGCGGATTTTTTTGCACTGATTTTGCAAAATCCGCAGGTAAATCCGCAGGTCAAAAGACCTGCGGTTTATCTGCGGATTAGCCTGTGGTTTTGCCCTGCGGTTTGACACCTGATCATGGAGCAGGTGTAAAACCGCTGCGGAATCCACACAAAGAATTGACATGCTGCGGATTAGAAACCGCAGAAAAATCCACATCATGTGCACAGCGTTTTTTGTTTTTCATAGATTTTAATGGTACTGTACACCGCAGCAGAAACTGCTGCAGATCTGCAGGGCCAAAACCGCTGCGGATCCGCAGCAGAATCCACAGCGTGTGCACATACCCTTATCAGTTTGGCGTCTCTGCTGCTAGAGATGGATTACACTTGACTACAGCCCATGGACAGCACGTTAGACAGAAGGGAGATACCGAGTGGCTGGCACTTTGGAGGGATTATTCGGGAATATTTTTTAAACAAAGTGACTTTCAGAAAACTTTAACAAAGATATAGGTACGCAGGGTTTATTTGTTGCCGGTGTAGCCTTCCTACATGCCGACTCTGTAGGCAGGGTGCCAGGTAGGTCTCACCTCATTATGGAGCATACGAATCTTGCTGGGAGCTCTAAAGGGAGCAGGAGGGTTTTCCTCTGTCAGGGATCAACTCGTAAAACCCCTGTCCAAGCTCCGAACACACTCGCAAGAGATGACATTAAAATAATAGGTGTAATTAAAGGGGTTAAAGGGTAAAAAAGGACAGGAAACAAGAAACAGCAAACCATGTAGTAAAATACCAGTGCCATAGGCTATGCCATAGAGGCAAGGGCAGGGCTTTACACCTGGCTGGGGGATAACATGGAGTAATCACTGAGGTGCTATACAATCTGTCTATACACACAATGGACTGTTACACAATACTTTTTCCAGAGAGTATGTGCCCGTGTTGCATTTTTTCCATACAGTTTTGTTACAAAAATTGAAGGATTTCCTAGTACCAGCAAAATAAATGAGACTCTTGAAGTCTTATGCACACATTAATTATTTTTTTCCTTGAAGTTTTGCAGCAGATTCAGTTCTGCAGGATATCAATTCTTGCAGTGTTTTCAGCAGATTTCACCCATACTAATGAGTGGGGAAAAATACACAGCAAAAAAAACGTGGCAAAGATGCTGAACACATACCCTCATACCTCTACTCAATGATGATGACAGTCTCAGCACCAACAAGCACAGATCTATAACTAACAGCAGAGAACCTGAAATGGCTGCAGAATGCAATGAACACAATCTAATGATGGGGCACAGTTGCCATGGGTGTTGGCGCGCTTATAGGAACAGTTGGTGCACTATGACTTCAAAGTCGCCTCTGTAACAGTTCACTCATATACTGCTTAGCAGTAGAACTGCAAGTACCAGCAACATCTACTCACTCCTTGATGAAGCGGCTCTGTGGTCTCACCGAGATCAAGCTTGGGGCTGCAGCACTAAGTTTCCTGGGAGCACATGGGGTGGGTGTGAGGATTCTCTTCTGGGGTAGGCCAGCAGGCTGTGGACAAAACCTGGTAGCCTGGCTGATTTTGTGCCTCTTTACTGTGCCCTCCATGGAAAGGCTCTATTCAGTCTACAATGGAGGCTTTCACACACAGTACTCTGACCAGCTATCCCACCACTTTGTCTTCAGCTTGCTCAATCAGTCTTTTGCTGTGTTGTCCTCTTTTAGGTTGCAAATGAAGGCAAAGGCTTCTATGAGTTGTAGTTGAAGGTAATGCAGCAAAAGGATTAATGTCTGCTGTTATAAAACTCTGATTGTCAGCAGCCTCTGTATACCATGCTCTTCATCCCCCTGGTGAGTCACTGTAGGCTCCTAAGCACAAAATGAAGACTAACCACCTGAAATACAAACCTGTGGTGAAGCATCATAGCTACCACCACAATCCCTGCTAGATGAATACAGAGGGTAAATATAGCCACATATTATTAAAATAAAGGTACCATCAAAAAAAAATTTTCAACAATTGAAAAAAATGTAAAGCATTAATGTTTTATAAAAAAATGTCACTTATTTTGAATAAAGTAAAATGTGAAATATAATTTTAAATGGTTTGGTATTTCCACTTTTAAACACTAGGGGGAACAGTGGCTGAAATTTGCCATGAAAACCTAGTGTACAACTAGATCACATTACGACTGCAGTAAAAGTGGGCAGGGTCTGATCACATGTCTGTGATGTCTCCTCCCCTTCTGGTTGTTTGTAAAAAGTTAAGAGAGGATGAAGTTTAGAATCACAGTGAGGAGCCATGTTATTGGTGACTGCCAGTGTCGCCGAGGACCGCCAGCATCGCTGATTCTTGTTAGTGCTGCTCGATGTATCATAAGCTGGGGTCAGACACATGGAGTGTGTCACATACGCGATTAGTTACGCTTAGAGTAAAACATGCTGGGATTAGATACAGTATCATACAGGGCTAGTTTATCACATGATGGGATAAGATATTGCGCTCAGCGGAGTATCACACTGGATAGGATTAGATACGAAGTATATCATGTATGTAAGATTGACCCCCGCTCCATCTACTTCTTTGGGAGCAGTAGTATGATGTGACCCCGCTCCGTCCACTACATTACTGCTCACATAGAAGTAGACAGAGCAGGGTCACATATTACACCACTGCTCCCATATAAGTGGACGGAGAGAGGAGACGCATTGCACCACTGCTCCCATAGAAGCACACAGCAGGGTCATATAATAGACTCTGGGACGACTCAGTAGCATGACCCATCTGGGCATATGTGGCCAAATGTCTCATTTGGGAGAAATGTGTACTACAAAAACACCCTCATTGACCCCCTAGTTTTAACGTTTAGGCTCAGGTCCTACGATAGTCACTTGGTAATTCCATGTCCCTTGAACTCTTCTATGAATGGGGATGGTGTGGACTTGAAATTGGGCTATGCTCCTCTTGAGATCCTTCTCCACTTGACTGACCTCTACTGTCTTGATTTATAGAGCATGTGTCACCTACCCACCTGTAATCTTGTCCCCATTTGTCACTGGAATCGCTCTCTGGTTTCACAACTTGTTCTTCAGGTCTATGGGCATAACAGGTTTTCCTGATAACACGTCATATAGTTGTGCTCAAAAGTTTACATACCCCGGGAGAATTTTTGCTTTCTTGGCCTTTTTTCGGATTATATGAATGATTACACCAAAACTTTTTCTCCACTCATGGCTAGTGGTTGGGTGAAGCCATTTATTGTCAAACTACTGTGTTTTTCCTTTTTAAATCATAATGACAACCCAAACATCCAAATGACCCTGAACAAAAGTTCACATACCCCATTTCTTAATACCGTGTATTGCCCCTTCTAACATCAATGACAGCTTGAAGTCTTTTGTGGTAGTTGTGAATGAGGTTCTTTATTTTCTCAGATGGTAAAGCTGCCCACTCTTCTTGGCAAAAAGCCTCCAGTTCCTGTAAATTCCCTGGGCTGTCTAGCATGAACTGCGTGCTTGAGCTATCCCCAGAGTGGCTCAATGATATTGAGGTCAGGAGACTGAGATGGCCACTCCAAAACCTTCACTTTGTTCTACAGTAGCCAATGACAGGTCGACTTGGCCTTGTGTTTTGGATCGTTGTCATGTTGGAACGTCCAAGTACACCCCATGTGCAGCTTCCGGGCTGATGAGTGTAAATTTGCCTCCAGTATTTGCTGATAACGTGCTGCATTCATCTTTCCTTCCACTTTGACCAAGTTTCCTGTGCCTTTGTAGCTCACACATCCCTAAAACAAGAGCGATCCACCTCTGTAGGAATGGTGTTCCTTTCATCATAGGCCTTGTTGACCTCTCTCCAAATGTAACAATTATGGTTGTGACTTAAAAGTTCCATTTTGGTCTCATCACTCTAAATTACCTTGTTCCAGAAGTTTCAAGGTTGTCTCTGTGCTGTTTTGCATATTGTAGGCAAGATACTTTGTGGCATTTGCATAGTAATGGCTTTCTTCTGGTGACTTGACCATGCAGCCCATTTTTCTTCAAGTGTCTCCTAAGGGCTCACACTCTCTTGCGAGAGACTCGCACAAGAATCCTGGCACTGCTGCTGGCACTTGGACTGGAGCGTGTGGCTACATGTATTTCTATGCAGCCGCACACTCCAGTCCCAGTGCCGGTGGCAGTGCCGGGTTTTCATGCGAGAGACTCGCACGAGAATCGTGTGAGTCTCTCACAAGTGAGTATGAACCCTTATTGTGCATCTTGAAACAACCACACTGCTTCTTTTCAGAGAGTCCAGTATTTCAGCCGATGTTACTTGTGGGTTTTTCTTTGCATCCCAAACAATTTTCCTTGCAATTGTGGACATTTTTGTTGCTCTACCTGACTGTGGTTTTGTTTTTACACAACTCCTGATTTTCCATCTGTTAATCACAGTTTGAATGCTGCTGACTGGCATTATCAATTCCTTGGATATCTTTTTGTATCCTTTTCCTGTTTCATACAGTTCAACTACCTTTTCCCGTAGATCCGTTGACAATTCTTTTGCTTTCCCCATGACTCACAATCCAGAAACGTCAGTGGCTGGATGAAAGACGCAAGCGTCTGTCTAGATCCTAGACACTCAGAATTTATGCACACACACTGATTACAAGCAAACAGTTCACAGGTGAGGATGTTACCTTTAGTAGCCATTCAAACCCATTTGTGTCTACTTCTGTGCATATTATCAGGCCAAATTCACCAGGGTATGTAAACTTTTGATCAGGGTCATTTGGATGTTTTGGGTCATCATTATGATTTAAAAAGAGAAAAAACAGTAGTTTGACAATAAATGGCTTCACCCAACCCCTAACCATGAGTGCAGAAAAAGTTTTGGTGTTATCATTAATTTTCTTTGAAAAAAGGTCAAGAAAGCCAAAATTATGTCAGGGTATGTAAACTTTTGAGCACAACTTTATGTAGTTTTTACAATAGTCCTTATCGTAAGCTCTCATTCTTGGCCAGTCAAATCGATCGGCTATAAAATCAGTGGTCACCTATTATTTTGCCTAGGTTAAATACCACCACTCTAAGCACTGGCGAACCTTGTGATTGAGATTCCTATAACAAAGCATCTCTCTTACTTCACTTCTCCAACCTAACACTGACCATCACTCCTCCATCCCAGAGGCTGTTGTCATTTTTCAGATTCCTGGGAGAACATGAAGTGGGTGGCAGGATTCTGCTTTGGGGTAGGCCAGCAGGCTGTGCGCAAATCCTGGTAACCTGGCTGATACTGGCCTTCTTTATTGTGCCCTCCAGGGAAAGGCTCTCTCTAATTTGTCCTGGAGGAGCACATACACATCCCTCAAATCAGTTGGCTCCTCTCTTCTTCTCCAGCTTGCTCAACCAATCATTTTTTTTCCTCTGTTACTCCTCCTCTTCACGGTTGCAGATAGGAGCAACATTTCTTGGAGATGTAGTCCAAGGCAATGCAGCAACAGAAGGATTAATGTCTGCTGTTGTAAAACTCGGTTTGTCCCTAGCTACAGCAGGCTCTGTACACCATGCTAACCTGCAGGGGTCGCATGTGTGACTATTGTGACAAGGTCACTGGTAACTTACTGGAGGGGAAATGTGTCACTACGCTTAATGGCATCAGTGATGCGAAACCCAGAGTATTTTCCTCCAGCACACTAAGTGTTATGAGGATTAAGCGAAGTTGCATAAATGGGCTAGTTTTTATGTGGCCATCCATAGAGTGGGTGGATGTCCACCTTGTCTCCACCTGCACCACCGTGTTCTGACAGGACCTGTGTGATGTCACAGTCATGTGTGACAGTGCGGGGGAGGAGTCTGGGGCTTAAATAGCTGGGTTCAAGAGGCAGACTTTGTTCAGCAGGACTGGTGGGAAGACCTCCAATGGTCTGTGTCCTAAGGAGGAAAGACTGAACCTGTGTTGCTGCAGAGCCAACGTATGGACTTACAGCATTTTGTTTTGTTGTTTTCCTGTTTTTCCCTGAAGGGCTGTGTTTGCTTTCCCCTTCATGTTGGTTTATACTGCCATATAATAAACCAATCGAACATTTAAAGATACAGTGTTCTGTTTTCTATCTCCGTGTACCGCCAAGTGAGCAGAACTACCACACTATAGAAAAACATAAACCTGCATTGGAACTGTAGACACAACACAAGAGATTTTTAACCAAGAATATTTTCAAAGTTGCTACTTTTTTATATTTTTAATACATTTTGGCCATAAAACATTTGTCAATTTAACATCTAACTTAGAAAGAAAGATTAATAACATAGTAACATAGTGAAAAAAGACATTTGTCCATCCAGTTCAGCCTATATTCCGTCAGAATAAATCCCCAGATCTACGTCCTTCTAAAGAACCTAATAACTGTAAGATACAATATCGTTACGCTCCAGGAAGACATCCAGGCCTCTCTTGAACCCCTCGACTTAGTTCGCCATCACCACCTCCTCAGGCAAGAAATTCCAGATTCTCACTGCCCTAACAGTAAAGAATCCTCTTCTATGTTGGTGGAAAAACCTTCTCTCCTCCAGACGCAGAGAATGCCCCCTTGTGACCGTCACCTTTTTTGGTATAAACAGATCCTCGGCTAGATATTTGTATTGTCCCCTTATATACTTATACATGGTTATTAGATCGCCCCTCAGTCATCTTTTTTCTAGACTAAATAATCCTAATTCTGCTAATCTCTCTGGGTATTGTAGTTCTCCCATCCCTTTTATTAATTTTGTTGCCCTCCTTTGTACTCGCTCTAGTTCCATTATATCCTTCCTGAGCACCGGTGCCCAAAACTGTATACAGTACTCCATGTGCAATCTAACCAGAGATTTGTACAGAGGCAGTATAATGCTCTCATCATGTGTATCCAGATCTCTTTTAATGCACCCCATGATCCTGTTTGCCTTGGCAGCCACTGCCTGGCACTGGCTGCTCCAGGTAAGTTTATCATTAACTAGGATCCCCAATTCCTTCTCCATGTCAGATTTACCCAGTGGTTTCCCGTTCAGTGTGTAATGGTGATATTGATTCCTTCTTCCCATGTGTATAACCTTACATTTACCATTGTTAAACCGCATCTGCCACCTTTCGGCCCAAGTTCCCAACTTATCCAGATCCGTCTGTAGCAGAATACTATCTTCTCTTGTATTGATTGCTTTACATAGTTTTGTATCATCTGCAAATATCGATATTTTACTGTGTAAACCTTCTACCGGATCGTTAATAAATATGTTGAAGAGAATAGGTCCCAACACCGACCCCTGCGGTCCCCACTGGTCACAGCGACCCAGTTAGAGAATATACCATTTATAACCACCCTCTGCTTTCTATCACTAAGCCAGTTACCCATTTACACACATTTTCCCCCAGACCCAGCATTCTCATTTTGTGTACCAACCTCTTGTGTGGCACGGTATCAAACGCTTTGGAAAAATCAAGATATACCACATCCAATGACTCACCCTGGTCCAGTCTATAGCTTACCTCTTCATAAATAATGATTAGATTGGTGTGACAGGAGCGATTTCTCATAAACGCATGTTGATATGGAGTTACTCTCATTGAGATAATCCAGAATAACATCCCTCAGAAACCCTTCACATATTTTACCAACAATAGAGATTAGACTAAGGGGTGATGCACATAGCATTATGGCAGTCCGTTTAACTTTACAACGTGGCATTTACGCGATGCAACGCATCCGTTAATGTATCCATAGACTGCCATAGTGCGGTGCATAGCTAACGCATGTCATCATCGGCATGCGTTAGCGATGTGCCGTCATGCTGTGATGGACCCTCGGATGTGGTCTACAGCGTTCGCGTGTCCATCACTGCTAGCGCAGATGGAGCAGCTGCGCTAACACAATAGCATAACGTGATAACAAAAGAAGTAGCGTTAGCACAGTCCGTTTAAAGCATGAATTGAACGGACTGCTCTAACGCAATGTGAACCTATCCTTACTGGCCTATAATTTCCAGGTTCACTTTTAGAGCCCTTTTTGAATATTGGTACCACATTTGCTATGCACCAGTCCTGTGGAACAGACCCCATTGCTATAGAGAACCTAAATATAAGAAATAATGGTTTGTCTATTATATTACTTAGTTCTCTTAGTACTCGTGGGTGTATGCCATTCCGGACCCGGAGATTTATCTATTTTAATCTTATTTAGTCGGATTTGCACCTCTTCTTGGGTTAGATAATGGTGACCCTTAATATAGGGTTTTCTTTGTCTCTCTCGACATTTCACCTAGCATTTCATTTTCCACCATATAGAAGGTGTTTAATATATTAGCTTTTTCCTTGTCTGTTTCCTTTTTGGCAGCTTTAATTAGTTTTTTAGAAAAATAACTTTTCTCCCTATAGTTTTTTGAGCTTCAATGGTTCTATCCTGCTTTAGTAGTTTAGTCATAATCTCTGAGCTTTGGACACAACAGATACCCTGCTCTGCCCAAAGCGCCGCCCCTGTTGTACACGCGGTGATTCTAGATGTGTTCATTGAACCCCCCACTATGCTGTAACATCTGGACGCTGCGGATTGGACTGTACGCAGCGTCCAATCCACAGCAAATACTGAAGGACTCCGGACCATGGAAACATACCCTTCTGTTAATTGCCCCTCTTACTTTTTTGTTTAGCCACATTGGGTTTTTCCTATTTTTTGCCCTTTTATTCCCACAAGGTATAAACCGCTTACAGAGTCTATTTAGGATGTTCTTAAACATTTTCCATTTATTATCTGTGTTCTTATTTCTGAGGACATTGTCCCAGTCGACCAGATTAAGGGCATCTCTAAGCTGGTCAGACTTTGCCTTCCTAAAGTTTAGTGTTTTTGTGACTCCCTGACATGTCCCCCTAGTGAAAGACAAGTGAAACTGTACAACATTGTGGTCGCTATTTCCTAGATGCCCAACAACCTGCAGATTTGTTATTCTGTCAGGTCTGTTAGATAGTATTAGGACTAATAGTGCTGCTCCTCTGGTTGGATTCTGCACCAATTGTGAAAGATAATTATTCTTGGCTATTAGCAGAAACCTGTTGCCTTTATGGGTTTCGCAGGTCTCCGTTTCCCAGTTAATATCCGGGTAGTTAAAGTCCCCCATAACAAGGACCTCGTTATGGGTTGCAGCTTCATCTCTCTGCCTTAGTAGTAAACTTTCCATGGTTTCTGTTATATTTGGGGTTTGCAACAGACCCCAAAGAGAATTTTGTTGATATTTTTCCCCCCATGTGTTTTGACCTATATGGACTTGACATCCTCATTTCCTTCACTAGTATCCTCCATTAGGGTGTGTGCACACGCTGCGGATTCGCAGCGGTTTTGGCCCTGTGGAGCCGCAGCAGTTTCTGCTGCGGTGTACAGTAGCATTATAACCTATGGAAAACGAAAACCGCAGTGCAGACGGTGCGGATTTTTCCGCGGTTTTCAATCCGCAGAAAGAAATGACATGTCAATTCTTTCTGTGGATTCCGTTGCGGTGTACCATCTGCTCCATTGTAGAGATGATAAACCAGAAGGCAAAACCGCACTGCAATCTGCAGATAAACCGCAGGTCTTCTGACCTGCGGATTTACCTGCAGATTTTACTAAACCCGCGCCGACAAATCCGCAGAGCATTCCTCAGAGTGTGCACACATCCTTAAAGTGGACTGTAGACAAGACTTTACATAAAGACAAACCCCTCCACCTCTCCAATTTTATTCCCACTATGTCATAGTTACCTGTAGATTATTAAACAAGTGAAAGGAAGGATGAGATGAGGACTCTGTAGGATGAGATGGGGACATTTCTGATGGTCGTTAGTTTATCAGAGAATATTACATCTTGATAAAACCTCAGGACTCCTGAGGCCGGTGACAAATGCTCTATCGGCTGTTACTGACAGGGAGGCTGCACTGCGCCAAAACTTTATCTCAACTTTATTAAACTTTTCCTGGAATGATTGGACGGTAATTAAGAATTCTCCAAAATAGACTGCACTTTTCTGCCAATTTGTCAGAGGCGTTTGTCAGATACTCTCAGCGTGCCTCGCTGATCAGAACATCGTGAAGGCTCACACTTCTGTATTCCCTCTATTCCTGTAAGCGAGATAACCTCTGCTTGCCTGTTTCTTTTCTTTGACTTATTGGACATTTAGTTTGTTCAGTTTGTTGGTGCTTGTTCATACTCAATACAGACAAAAGTATTGTGACATGTACACATTACACCTACAGGAACTTTCCTGACCTCCCACATCAAATCCACGGGCATTAATAAATGGAGTTGCTCCCTTTGCAGCTACAACAGCTTCCTCTCTTCTGGGAAGACTTTCTACAACATTGTGGAGGTGTCTGTGGTATTTTTGACTCTTCATTCTGAAGAACATTTGTGAGGTCAGGCACTGATGTTGGGGAGAGGCCGGGATCACAATAGTGTAATGCACCCCTATAGTCATCCATGTAGTATAATGCACCCCTATAGTGTAATGCACCCCTTTAGTCAGCCATGTAATATAATGCACCCCCATAGTCATCCATGTAGTATAAAGCACCCCTATAGTATAATGCACCCCTTTAGTCAGCCATGTAATATAATGCACAGCCCATAGTCATCCATGTAGTAATATGGCCATCGTGAACTCACCACCTCAGCATATTGGTCAGCTGACCTCAGATTGTTAATCACCCGTGGTATTTCAAAAGGAGGGGCGGGAAGGTTAAACCCGTCACTGAAAACGGACAACAACAGTTCCGACTTAACCCCATCTGGAAACCAACTTACATAAGGGACCGTCGCGGCCAGGTTCAATGGCGGATACCCCTCTTGATTTAGCACTCTGCTTCTCCTTTCTGCTTCCTAAAGCATCTGGAAGCACCATGCGAGGTTCCTTTGCAATGGGATGAAAGGTGCTTGAATTTTGCAGCAATGTAGCCCCAAATTTACACTGGCCATCATTCAATTGCCAGCATAAAAATAAATACCTCCCATCCGCTCCCCAGCCATCACTGCTGTGCGCCCCGGTCACGTGCACGCCGAATTCAGCTGCTGGCCTTTGATTGGCCGACAGTGTGTATTGCCATGTACATCCAGTTGAAGTATTTGCTGGTGTCGGCGGGTCCCTCACCCAATGAACCTGGGCAGTCACAGAGCTCTGCGACCACAGTAGTTACACCCCTGCCAATTGCGAGTGAGCCCTCCATTTGTCCAGGGCCCTGGCACATGGTGGTGATGCCGGCCCTGGCATGATCCCTCCTCACCAAACTGTACAGTGGGGACAATGCAGTCAGGTGGGTAATATTCTCCTAGCATTCACCAAACCCAGACTCATCCTTCAGATGCCAGATAGAAGTTTAATCCTTCACTGCACAGAACACATTTCCTTGATAGTCAAGTGGTGGCGCCTTTACACCACTCCATCAGACGCTCGGCGTTGTGCTTGGTGATGTAAGGCTGAATGTAGCTGCTCGGCCATAAAGCTTCCGGCAGGGGCGCAGTGTTTATGCTCATGTTATTACCAGAGGAAGCCTGGATTCTTCTGCTCCTCAGTACACAACCCTCTATTCTATAATGTTACAGTTCCTTTCAAATCTCAATAACATCACGCACAGGTGATGAGGGAAGAAATGTTAAGAATGACCTTTTTACAATGGTATGCAAAACACAAGCCGCGGAGACACCATCACGTGTTTCTCAACGCAAGCAATGACTAGCCAGGTCTTTCCCTGGGAAGGAACAACCACGGGAAGGGCAGTCTCCAATGACGGAAACCACCTATGCCAAAACATGGTATCCATCCACAGACAGCTGTTTTGGGGTATTGCCCCTCATCAGTGTGGAGTAGGAAACTGGCTAGTAGGAGCAATGCCTAGTAAAAGACTGAGAAATGAGGATGAATGAACTCATGGAGATCAACATCCAACACTGCGGAGACACCATCACGTTTCTCAACGCAGCGATGTTGATCTCCATGAGTTCATTCATCCTCATTTCTCACAGTCTTTTAACTAGGCATTGCTCCTACTAGCCAGTTTCCTACTCCACACTGATGAGGGGCAATACCCCAAAACAGCTGTCTGTGGATGGATACCATGTTTTGGCATAGGTGGTTTCCTTCATTGGAGACTGCCCTTCCCGTGGTTGTTCCTTCCCGGGGAAAGACCTGGTTAGACATTGCTTGCATTGAGAAACATGTGATGGTGTCTCTGCGGCTTGTGTTTTGCATGTTTTTGCATATTTCCCATAAGGGATGGGGGCATTGCTCCAGAATCACTGCGTTGAGAAACATGTGATGGTGTCTCCGCAGTGTTGGATGTTGATCTCCATGAGTTCATTCATCCTCATTTCTCACACTTTTTACAATGGTGGCCCCTATTACAGCACCGCGCTGGTATCAGTGAGCTCTTTATTACCGGCCGTTCTGTCACATGTTAGTAAAGGCAAGGGGCATGGCAGGGAGTGAATATTATACACCCAGGGCCATATGTTATACTACAGAGATAAGAGGCCAGATGTTACACACTGGGGGCAAAGGGCTGGAAATTATATATCAGAGAGTGGGGTGCAGGATATTATACACTGGGGGTGAGGGGCTGGATGTTATACATGGGGGCAGAGGGCCAGAAGTTACACACCAGAGGCAAGAGCCAAATGAGATATAATTTCATGTCAATCATTTGTATCCTATCTGGCATGTTATGATAAACCCCCTTCAGCATGCAGCTGTATAAGAACACCTAGCTCAGCAGGAGTAAGGACTCCAAAGGCTGTGAGTGACAGATTACGCACCTTGAGTGGTTTAATTATAGAGTCCTGCTGAAGCTGTCAAAGAACATTCTAGAAACACAATTCCATAAGGAATTATGGAGATACTATATGTTATAGCCATGCATCATGTACATTTTCGAGATCTCTGGAACGGACTGAACAGCTCCCAGGGTCTCAATCCATTATAACACCCTAGGGAGGGGAGATACATAGAATGGCCAGTAGGAACCAGATAGCAAAGACGTGTTTAGTCTCAATGCATAGCAGGAGCCCGGACAGATCTGATGGTGCCAAAACTGCCTCCCTAGGCCCGTCCATTAAAGAGTTATGATTAATCTTAGGTTTTGGAGTTTTTAGCTGCTAGAGGCAAGAGGAGGGGATTTGGGTTGAACCCAGAGGGCAGTGACCCAAAGGAGATAAAGGCTAGTGTAAAGCCTTGTGGTCTCTCTCTGTTATGCATGTGGTCCACTTCGAAAGGGGAGTCATGTCGAGTAAAGTGCTGTGAAGGATTTAGGAACAAGATGTCAGCCCACACCCCCTGCGGCCCAGCGCACACATGGTCGAATATCAACCCATTGGCTTATATCTTTTGTCCTACCACTATCTGGATTTACATATCTGACCATTGTATATGTATAACCAACGTGTATCTAGTGTATTGTCTAGTGTGTCCTTAGTGTGATTAAATATAGAATTTACCCTTGAGCTGCTCTTTTATCTCAATACACAAATCCACAATTTTGTTTCTCTGTTTAACTTTCCATGCTACCAGGGCTGGTTTCTGGCCCAATATAATCCCGTTACTGGACAAGGCTTATATCTAACGAGGAACTCTGCGCTCTGTTTCGCTAGTGATAGTGAAAGGGGCCTCTCAGCCTGTCAGGGTTGTGAGCGAGTGTGATGCCACGTCAGTGACTGTGTGGGTCACATCCTCTCACTCTCCAGGTCTTCCTTGGCCTGTGTGGACAAGTGGGTGTTTGTGTAAAACTTTACCAAGCTGACCTTACGTGTTCCCCAGGGGGCGCGGAACATCACATGGGTGAAAGTGGGGAGACCGCATTATGTGATCCATCTCATGTAATAGTGTCGTCAGGTGGGGTTGCGGAGTGCGGGTTCATCACAAAGGGGATAAAAAGGAAATGTTGGCATCAATAGAGGAGATTGTGGATATTCCACTTGCAGCGTCTACTCGAGGAGCTCCGTGTGAAGTAGTTCAGCCGTACTGGTCTATTTAGCGTCCGCTTGTTATTTCTTTTGGTCTTTTCCAAATTAAATGTCCCTGCTATAATTCCCTGGATTAATAGTGACATCATGTTATGTTCTGGTCTTGCTGGTCATTGTGTAAGTGGCACAGAACATGCGTCTCCTGCTTTTTAAGAATATACACAGTATACTTATTCTATTTTAGTTTCTTAGCATTTTTTCCCCATTCTATGAGTCAATATATTGTGCTCTGCTGACACCTTGTGGACACATTAGTTCCCGCTGCATGTTTTACTGTATGTCATGATTTAGGTTCAGGCTCCAGCTGGGTGAAGTCCTAATGTTAGTCAGGGTCGGAGCAAGGTAGTTTGGTGCCCTAGGTAGATGAAGCTGACGGCGCCCCCAGCCGCATCCCGGTGAAACATCAGCACCCAAGTAAAGGAATGAGTCAGAAACGAAGGTTAAAGGACCCCTAAGCTACCCCCTCGCCCTTTTCACAAAAAAATACCAGAAGGGGTAAAAATCATCTGGAAGATGCCCTAGTGGAAACTAAACAGATCCCATTATAAAGATATACAGATACATATGATTGTTTTTAAAGGGAACCTGTCAGCAGGATTGTGCACAGTAACCTGCACACAGTGCCAGGTCAGTGCCGTTATACTGAATAAAATGATGGCGGCGCCATCTTGCTGGAGAAGAAAAAAAAATGTCCTCCTCCAAGATGGCGCCACCCGCGCAGTAGCAGCTTTTTTCTAAATGACTTTTTGGTACCTGGTTAATTCTTCTCTTTTCCATGACATCAGGAGACTAATACCTGACGAGCTGAATCCTAAGTCAGCCCCATATACATGTGTATCTCATGGACCTACAACTCCCACTATGTCCTTAACAATGGTAAAGAGATGCTGGGAGTTATCAGTCTTTATCAGACCATACAGGAACCACAGCACTGAGGAGACGCAGTCAGTATCAACAGTGAACATTTACAACCAGGTACCTTATAGGCGACATCTTCTCTGATGGAGTCTGTTCTTTCTTTTCTTCTCCATCTTGTCCAGATGCCATGATGACTTTTCACACCCACAACTAGTATCTCCAGATTCCCTCTTCCCCAGTCTTCTGCAGCACATCCCGACACAGTGCCCTTTAAAAATAACATTAAAATGCCAAATGTATGAAAATATCTGTCCATATTATGACCAAAATAAGCCTCTTATGTATGTGGCCTCCACACGGTCTGCCTTAATGATCTACACCCGCCACACTGTCTGCCATTATCAGTTATTACCACCACACGCTCTGCCCTTATCAACCACGGTTTATACCATGGTTGCCCCTCTCTAGTTTTGCCTTACTCTCGGCTATATCTCCACACTGTCCCCCCACCATGCTAACCTCTCTCCATACTGTGCCATTTCACTCTACCCCTTTCCATATCCAGTCTGTGCCTTTAACACAGTATGCCCTCATACTGCCCACCCAGCTGTCCTCTCCAAACTGTATCCCCCCACTGTTCTCCTACACGGTATGATGGTAACCACAGCCGTCCATACAGTGCGATACCGGCAGCATTTCCTCAATATACACTATGATATCCACCACAGCCCCCTAATATACAGTATGATGTCCCCCCACAGCCCACTATACAATGATGCCCCCACATATCCTATATCATATGTCCCCCACATCCAGCCCCTCTTATGTCCCCTACATCAGCCACCCTTATGACCTCCATAGCCAGCCTCGATTATGTACCCCATAGCCAGCCCCTTGTGTGTCCCTCACAGCTAGCCCCTCATATGTCCCCCATTCACTTGCAAAATATAACAAAAAGGATTATACTCACCAAATCCTGGCTCCCTGTACACCGCGGCTGCCATCTTGCTTTCTGTACAGCAATGGATGCTGGATGGCGCAATGACATCACTGTATAGCGCCATTTGTCATCCCCTTTGTGCGCAGCCTCCTTCAGGGAGCAGGCCAGAAGAGACCTGTGTTCTGCTGGAGATCTTGACAGGGCAGGGAGCCGATTACAGCTGATAGAAGCCTGATGATACAGTCTGATAGAAGCCAATCCAATTGAGTGCAGGGAGATAACGACGGCCGGGTTGCAGGCAGGGAGAGGGGTGAGCGGTGCCCCGTCCGTCACTGTGCTGAATGTCTACGGCCGGAGGAAGACAATGGGCAGCTGCAGGCATTCCGACGTGGCACTTTTTTTTCTCCTCAAAGTGCACCCACTTCAGGGAGGCAGTGCCCTACGTGGGTGCCTACCCCTTGTCCCGGCAAAGGCTACAGTAGTTGGTTCTGCAGGTACTCATGAAGTTTGGGTGTTGGTATCAACTCAAGACAGCAAGAAGGTTATTGTTGTGAGCTGCAAAAACATTCAGCTGCTGGAAATAAAGCAAATGTAGGAATTTAATCAATCTTGTAATTGTGTTTTCATTTCTCACCAGTGTCAAGTTTTCATATTGCGGTCAGTGCATAGGAACATTATTGTTTAACAAATTCACGACCATAGAGCATAAACATACATCATATGGGCATAGGGATTGCATTGAGCGGGCTCAGGAGGCGAGCCTGCTTCATACATGGGTGCTGAATGTGTTATACAGCCAGCACCTGTGTGCATCATCAGTGACCAGGGCAAGCTTTATCCACTGTTTAACCATTTAAATGGCACAATGGTTCAGGCTCCCATCGCCACTCAAAGACAATTGTGTGAAGCCGATAGGTTGCTGACTGAAGTTCCCCATCGCTGATTGTTCGAATCGGGGAGCAACCATGAAGATTTCTCCAGAAGAGAGAAACGGCATCATCCAGCTCATCGTAGTCTCTTGGCCCAGAAAATTGCCAAACTGTATCATGTTGAGTGCCATGACACTTGGAAGAATACAAAATAAAGTTTGTCCATCTATTCAGAAGCTAAAAGGTGGACATGCAGGCAAAATATCAGAGTCAACAATTCAGCTCATCCCAAGGTCTATCAGTTCTGGTGCAACAAACAGCAGTGGATGTGGCTTGTAGGCTTCATAATAATGAGATCACAGACGTCCATGCAAGCACCGTGTGACACACATTACACAAGTCTAGAAACGTGGCCTGAAAAAAGGTGAAGAAGTCTCAGCTTCACTATCGGCATCAGAAATGTTGGCTCGAGCTTGCAAAAAAAGTCTGAAAAGTGGACAGTAGAAGAATGTAAACAGATGATTTGGAGTGATGAGACAGTGAATAGACTAGACTCTGATGGGTGCAAACTGATCTGGAAGAAACAAGGGAAAATGGGTCTAGCTGATCGGGAAATTGAAGGAACTGTCAAGTTCGGTGGAGGAAGCCTGATGATATAGGGTTGTTTCACAGCCAAAGACATTGGATATATGACCAGGATCAATGGTGGCCTCAATGCTTAGCTATATGCGAGGATCCTACAAGACGAGTTACTTTGTACACTCAAGAACTATGGATTTAAAAAGAACGACATAGTGTTCCAACAGGACAACACAAAGCATACGTCGAGATTGTCACCTCAACCCAATCGAACAGTAGAGTTGAAGAAAAAGCTATATACATACCCAAGTGAGTCAACCAGTATTCACCAACTTTCTGTCGAGACATGCTTGAATCTGATCTACAGCATGCTCAGAAGGATTCAGTGCTGAAAGCCAAAACGCGGATTTACAAAATACTAAAAATTAAAATAAAGATTTTTAGGAGCAACAGTAACAATGCAGTGATATAAGTATCTGCATAACTAATCATATGCCAAGATGATGGTCTATAAAATGATGGCAGTCTCACTATCAAACCAGAAGTGGATGATGACACATGGAGCCTCTAAGTCAAAAGTTCAAAACATTGTTCTCCTTTTGCTCATCATTGCATATTTGATATTTACATCTACTGTAATATAGAAGTATTGCAGAGTATATATTAAAAGTGATTAAATGATAAATGTTTACAGGTTCAAATATCCTAGAGGGACTAAAAATAAAGTGAAAATTGGTTAAAAAAAGGTTTAAAAGATGTAACAAAAAATAATGTGACGGTAAAGAGAAAAAACAAAATAAAAAAAAAGCGATCAAAATGTCATATGTACTCCAAAATAGTATCAATTAATCTCCAGGTAGAAAAAAAACTCAAGACCTGACACAGCTCCATCAATGGAAAAAGAAAATAGTTACGAATCTCAGAAGATGGCGATACAAAAAATTGCTTCTCTTTTCTTTTTCCAAAGTTATGAATTTTGTTAACCTCTATAATATAAGGAAAAAATATATAAAAGTCTGGTATCGCCATGATCATATTAATCTGGGCAATCATGATGTAAGTTCATTTTCACCGCACACTGAATGGTGTAACAATGAAACCCAAAAAACAATGGAATTTTTTTCACAATTTCAACCAACTTGGCATTTTTTCCCCATTTTTCTGTGCACCATGCGCAGAATTATTAGGCAAGTTGTATTTGAGAGGATTCTTTTTATTATTGAATAACAACTATGTTCTCAATCAACCCAAAAGACTCATATATATCAAAGCTTAATATTTTTGGAAGTTGGAGTGGGTTTTTTTTTAGATTTGGCTATCTTAGGAGGATATCTGTTTGTGCAGGTAACTATTACTGTACAGAATTATTAGGCAACTTAATAAAAACCAAATATATACCCATCTCACTTGTTTATTTTCACCAGGTAAACCAATATAACACAAAATTTAGAAATAAACATTTCTGACATTCAAAAAAAAAAAAAAAAATCAGTGACCAATATAGCCACCTTTCTTTACGCTGACACTCATCTTCCTTCCATCCATAGATTCTGTCAGTTGCTTGATCGGTTTACGATCAACATTGTGTGCCGCAGCCACCACAGCCTCCCAGACACTGTTCCGGGAGGTGTACTGTTTTCCCTCCCTGTAGATCTCACATTTTATGAGGGACCACAGGTTCTCTATGGGGTTCAGATCAGGTGAACAAGGGGGCCATGTCATTATTTTTTCTTCTTTTAGACCTTTACTGGGCAGCCACGCTGTGGAGTATTTGGATGCATGTGATGGAGCATTGTCCTGCATGAAAATCATGTTTTTCTTGAACGATACCGACTTCTTCCTGTACCACTGCTTGAAGGTGTCTTCCAGAAACTGCCAGTAGGTCTGTGTGTTGAGCTTCACTCCATCCTCAACCCGAAAAGGTCCCACAAGTTCATCTTTGATAATACCAGCCCATACCAGTACCCCACCTCCACCTTGCTGGCGTCTGAGTCGGAGTGGAGCTCTCTGGCCCTTTACTGATCCAGCCTCGGGCCCATCCATCTGGCCCATCAAGAGTCACTCTCATTTCATCAGTCCATAAAACCTTAGAAAAATCAGTCTTAAGATATTTCTTGGCCCAGTCTTGACGCTTTATCTTATGTTTTTTGTTGAAAGGTGGTTGTTTTCCAGCCTTCCTTACTTTGGCCATGTCCCTGAGTATGGCACACCTTGAGCTTTTTGATAATCCAGTAACGTTGCAGCTCTGAAATATGGCAAAACTGGTGGCAAATGGCATCTTGGCCGCTTCATGTTTGATTTTCCTCAATTCATGGGCAGTTATTTTGAGCCTTTTTTTTATCAACACGCTTCTTGCGAACCTGTTGGCTATTTGCCATGAAACGCTTGATTGCTCGGTGATTACGCTTCAAAAGTTTGGCAATTTCAAGACTGCTGCATCCCTCTGCAAGACATCTCACAATTTTTGACTTTTCAGAATCCGTCAAATTTCTCTTCTGACCCATTTTGCCAAAGGAAAGGAAGTTGCCTAATAATTAAGCACACCTTATATAGGGTGTTGATGTCATTAGACCACACCCCTCCTCATTACATAGATGCAAATCACCTGATTTACATAATTGGCAGTTGGCTTTCAAGCCTATACAGCTTGGAGTAGGACAGCATGTATGAAAAGAATGATGTGATCAAAATACTCATTTGCCTAATAATTCTGCACACAGTGTACACTATATGGTAAAGCGAACGGGTGTCATTCACAAGAACAACTCGATCCACCAAAAAATAATTCCTCAAACAGCTGTGTTAATGCAGAAATAAAAAAAATAAAAAAAAAAAGTCATGGCCTTTGGAAATAGGGGAGAAAATTAAAAACTAAAATTGACCTATAATGGGAGGGGATAAATCCAGTTGATGCTTATGATGATGTTCAGCTTTTCTTATGCTCCAGAACCCACGGCTAGTGACAAAATTTTGATCTTGTTTAGTGACCCAACTATAAGCTCATCTCTCGCATAGTAGTTAGTAGCCAAACTATGCTTTGGTGACCATGGCCATAATTATGAGACATAATGCAACTTTATCGAGTGCCGTAAACCACAACCTTTGCCTGTGACTTGACTATGGCTCCTGTACTGTGAAACTTACCCAATCTTGTCCCTTAAGTCAGGTGAGCAATTTTCATTGCCAACAACAACCCCGAGAGGTAGCTTAGAGAGCCACAATCTGTCTGTCTGCAACCAAGAATGTTCCTACGTGTGAAGGATCCATGAAGCGGTGGCTTCCATCAAACAAGACTGTTTTATGAATCACAGAGTAAGGCTGGGCCCACATCACGTTTTATCCACTTGTCTTTCACTGTCGGAGCTTACGTCTGACATCCTGAAAAACAAAATTTGTCTGCATGTGCTGATAAGGTCATTGACTGTAATGATAAAGAACTCACTGTGTGCTTTGTCAGTCATAACTTTCATCCATATCCTCCTATTTGAGGTGGGCACCAAAACGCAGTCAATCACGTCATGAAGCCTGCCTCAGACAGGCAGATACAGCTGAAAATGATGTTCGACAGAGCACAAAGTGACTCCACCTATATCATTATAGTTATTGGCCCTATCAGTGCAAATGTCCGAATCCCATTTTTCAAGCCTTCAGGCATAAGCCCGGACAGATCAACTGATGAGGGTAAGACACCATATGAACATAGCCTAAGATGTCAGCTCGACCTGTCTTCTGCCAGCGAGCTGTTTACCCGTAGGGTTCTCCTGACAATTGACTAAGCAACCACATTCATACATGGTCTCTGCCTCCAGACTGCAAATGTATTTCTCCAGCCTTTGTCTTGTTTCTGGACTCTACTTTGCCTCTTGAACCTGTGGCCATCTCTTCCACTCTCAGATTTGGCTTCTAGCTTTGTCTTCTGCCTCTTTCTCCAACTTGACTTCCAACCAGTGACCATTCTGAGGACAGCAACATGGGGATTTGTGGTGGTCCCCAGTGCAAAATGGAAACATTCCTTAGACTCTGTACCCTACTTTATCCAGTGATTGCAGAAGATGATTTCACAATTTCCAGGTACACTGGCCTGAGCATGACAATGCGCGTTCGGCACACGGCCAAGACATTGTCCAGTTTCCACAGCTGTCCGAGCACGTGGGGGTATTTAGTTTCACACTACCTAGAGAGCAACACATAATAGACAATGATGAAAGAAGAAAAGCCAGAGCAAGAAGACAAAGAAACGCACATTACAGCCATGCTTCCTGAAGACGTTTCCTAAGAGGACGACATAAACCGTGTTGATCCAGTGATACGGTAATCCAGACCTTAAGACTCCGCACAAGAATTGCCAGCGATGGGGATTTCACTTCACTTATATTAAGAGCTGCATTACAAAGCTCCGACATACTTTTGGTGTTGAGAGCATTTTTGGTGACGATTCAGTAAATCCAATGTGTTTCTAATCTTCACGAAGCAACAAGAGGAAAAAAAATCCTCAACAAAATCCAGAATAAGTGAGTAGCTGACATACAAAATGGCGGCGTTGACCTTCACAGCGGCTGCTTCGTCTCTCGTTTTGACACAATTATCTGTGAACGTTTTATTGATTGTGTCACTAAGTTCTGCCCTTGGATCCATCCGTAGATTATGTTTTTAAGTCTTGAAACGGGATTGTAAGATGACAATGCCAAAATGGCTCCGATCAGGGATATCTGATGGATGACGCAATGCTAGAAACATATCAGGAACAGCTTAAACATTGTGTTTAATAACCTCACAACGATGCCAGCACCTCCGAGCCACACACTGAAGTCATCCCTGCTGCTTACAATCTATGTGTCAGGCTGAAACACTGACTTTATAAGGCGTATATTTAATATATTTTTATTAAAGTATCTGAATCACAATGGACACTCGTGTTTATTTTCTTAATGTGGTAACGCTTTTCATGGTAATGGTCGCTATATGTGTAATGTTCGGAGTGTGCGATGTGCCAAACTTCTGCCTGGAACAATAGGCTATATGTAATGTTGGCCGTCAGATGCCACGTAATCTGCCCTGACCTTAATGTAACATGGAAGTGGCCTTATCAGATACTTGCTCTATTACTATTAGACTCGATATTCTTCTCCATGAAAATCAATGGGTCGTCCAGTCATTTTGAAGGCCGTACCAGATCCAGCAGGGTGAAAACCACTAGGGACTAGCCCAAAGGCATTTTACAAGGGTGGCTAGAAACCAGACCATATGTGACTAGACACTCCTCCATACTGAAATTGCATCATGTAGAATGAGAAGTCATTGAGTTACGGAAATCACTGGATGGATAAACATGCAAATGATATGCTAATGATGGAAAAAATGGAAACAGAACTATAAAAACTTCTCGCTTTATTCAGTCTGGAGCATGAGCGCCACATGCAGAAATACCGTTACTTACAGCCTTGGCTTCTATTAATGAGGTTATAATTGCCAATCAATGTCCCAGATGATTCTGCAGGTCATGGTACAAGTTTATGCTATGGAGGCTGCAGTAGCATGAGAATTGTCTGGCATTGTGTAGGAAAAACTGCTCCTGAGACACTTTCACACTCTCACATGGTCTCCAGACTGATCTCCGGCTATCATTGCATCCAAGACAAAAGCAGAACTCATCACTGAGAGGATAGCCCTCCATTCCAGCCTCTATTGCCCTCTTGCTCTGCACCATGATAGCCTTTGCGAGTGGTGACGTGAGGTCAGTGCATCACCTGTTGGTGGACATCTAGCTTATAGTCCAACGTCATTTAAAAGCTTTCAGATGGTTTGGGTAGACCAGGGTCCCCAACCCGTGGCTCGGGAGCCACTTATGGCTTACGGGTCCATGATATGTGGATAGCAGTTGTTTGTGCTAATGCACTGAGCTGGCAAAGTCTAGCAAACAGCTATGGTGAGAAGGTCTCTAAATTGTGATTTTTGTGATTAACCCTGCACACAACAGCAGATATGGATGCACATATGCCCAGGGGCAAGGATAAATATGCTGGAAATAGGAGGATACTGATTATGGTTGTTGAAAACTGGTGCAAGTGTTGAGAGTGTGCTTGATGTGAGAATACCGAACAGGGGTAAAGTTGAAATCTCTCGATGTAAGTATACTGCCTACAAGAGAGGGGAGCACAAGTTCTCAGGGTGCCTCCGACTGTTATAACGATAATGGGGGACTCTATGTGTCACTAGGAAGGGGCGGGAGGATGGGGGTGGGCGCTGAACGTGGGTCATGTTCTTCTCTCAGAGCTTAATGTAGCTGTCAAGGTCGGGAAGGTCGCAGTAGTGAGGGACAGTATCAGTCTATTGTGCACACATAGTTCTAGGTGCTACGGATTTTTCCGTGCGGATTTAGAAAAATCCGCAGGTAAATTCTCAGGTCAAGAGACCTGCGGTTTAGCCTGCGGTTTCACACCTCTACAATGGAGGTGTGAAACCGCTGCGGATTCCGCACAAAGAATTGACATGCTCCGGATTTGAACCGGCAGCAAATCCACGCTGAAAAATCTGCAGCATGTGCACTGCGTTTTCAGTTTACAATTGAAAATGGTACTGTACAACGCAGCTAAATCTGCTGCAGACCCGCAGAGCCTGAAACGCAGCAGAATCCGCACCGTGTGCACATGGCCTTAGGTTTTGCATGTTCACACTCTGCACCCTTATCTGTGATAGTACCATGCGTACCTAAAACTTTTTAGAATCAATGGTGTAGACACTGATGTATTAGACTTAGTATGTGGCACCCAATTTCACTTGCAGTAGAGAACGGATCGCTAGACGCAATTCTTCCAATCTGTCGACACCGCGTGGACAGTGTCATGAAGACATCTTTACGAGGTAATGTCACGACGGTCCTACTCACGGGATTATGGTGAGGGGTGGCATAATGTATGAAAGCGAGACTCCTCTAGTCTTTACTCCAGATACACTAACAGCTCAGCTTTTCATTGATTTGGTTGTGGTACCAGTGGTACAGCCATTTCTCCAAAATATCCTGGGATACATTTGTCAATACAACAGGCCCACTCGTGCTACTGTGAGCAACCTGCATGGTGTAAATGTACTACCATGGCCTGCAGAGTCGGAAATTACAAAGGAGCTGCCAGCAGCGGATCTTGATGATTTGCTCAAGTTCACTCAGCGAGACAGAACGTTTCTCAGACGGCCATTAATAACCTTAGTGATAGCAGCCAAGGGTGTAAGTGCAGAATTTCTGCATGTGGCACTAATACTCGATACTGAATAAATCGGGATGTTTTGAAAATATTATTTCATCACTTCCAAATCAGTAACATGTCTCCATACTGTGTTTTTCATAATTCCACAAGCTTTCCTTCTTGGTGTTGCAATTCTAATGTTGAACATCTAGACAATACCTCAAGACTTGGGAAACTCGTGAGTGGTGGTACAGCCTCCGATACATGTACAGTGCCAGTAAGGATGGAGGGGGACAAAAAATTACATCAACTGAGGTTTACGCAATAAGAATGCTGGCTACTACAGAAGTTGAACAATCTTCACATTTAGACAGATTGTTAAATCTCTCAAGTGCTTGTGATTGTCCTGAAACATGCCAGGACCCTACAACCTACGCATGGCGACCGTATCAATGGCTGTAAAAAAAAAAAAAAAAAAAGCAACAGGTGCCCCTATGAGTAGCTCTAAACTATACAATAGATGAACTATTAGAATGGTGAAATTTTGACCAAATTAACAAATTTAAAATCTTCAACTTTACTGCCCAGGAACAAAAGTGGCGAGCGCACCAGAACGCGTTGGTGTCTGTCCTGATGGACAAAGTTTGGATGTAGAGATTTTTTTTTATAACGTCACCAATAAAGTTGTAGATTTTACATCCATTGGCTATTCCTGTCCCTGGGCCGAGCTCTGGAAAGAAATACGCTTTCACGGTGAGCTAGCTTCTTCCTCCAGCCTCAATATGCAAACTGTATGGAGACCTCAAAAATCATCTCTAGCTACAACCACAAATGAAACCATCATGGGTTTAAAGGAGACGCTGTCCTGTTGGTTGGAAATGTGTCGGCCTTATGGACACACCATTTTCATGGATCCATCCCTAGTTTTTTTTTTTTTTACACGTTCCAAATTTTCAATAAACAGTTGGATTTTTGGGATGGTGTCTGATGGTTTTCTTCAGGATTACATGGCTGGACAACGATGCAATAAGGAGACGACATGGCACTGTGACACAATGATGGTTTTAATAATTAACATCTATTTTACATTTCACCAGTATTTGTATTAAAAGGTGGTGATAACATGATCTGCAAGTCGGTGACATCGACATTTGTCAGCGTCATTGCGCCTCTGAAGCCAGGTGTACGTTTCGCACCGTGCATCACCGGGAAGTGAAGATGATGTACCTGAGCAGTTTCCTGCTCTTCCAGTCATGCACAGTGCGAATCTGAGGCCAGGAGACGCGTACACCTGGCATCAGAGGCACAATGACATGCCTGAAAAAAGCCGCGCGTCCGTGAGATGTGCAGGTGCTGGCGGTGACACCGGCTCTTGCAAATCATGTTATCACACCAACAGGGAATTTAGTAACATGAGTGAATGCTGCTGGGTTAGAGGGCATAGGGAATTAAATAAACGGATACCTTCTTATCTGCCATCTGAGGTCTTATTTCAGAGAAAACCACGGTTTTCTTTTATGTAAATGAGATGCTAAGATCTCTCCCTGAGAATCTGCCTCTAGGGCATAGGTTTAATGAAAGGGGGAGTTACCAATGTGAGACATGCTATGACTGACAGTCTGCTATCAGTCACACACAGCTCTGCAGTGAGATCAAAGATAAAAGGAAAGAAAAAAAAATCTGCCCCATAATGTTATTTATTAGAGATGGTGCATATTGACCGATATCGGTCCAGTGGCCATAACTGTAATCTGTCACTGTCGGACAGCAACCCTGAGAAACGCCTCTTGCCCGCTCTTCTTTTGGTTAGCCAACATACTGCAACATCATGAGATACCGGCTAAGAGTGTCACGCAAGGAAAGGCCAAGTGAAACACGAAGGGATTAAGGAAAGGGAACCAAACACTAGGGAAGGGGGAGATAGATCTAACATCACCCAGTCTGCCTTATTGTCCCTATATAGGTTCCGCACCTATCACCGAGCAGGATACCTAATCCCTGCCTGACCCTGGAGATAATCCCTACATAAGGGAGTGTAGGATGAGCTCTAGTGAATCCCCACTATCACTAAAGACTGGTGGGATACACACACAAGAGGAACACTTAACTTGAGTAGACTCAGAGAGAAACACAGACGTCCTCCATCAACACCAAGAAATAAGAAAACAGACTGCTATAGATCCAAGTTTCAACAGGGAAATGGTATCAGAAACATCACCCACAACTTCCAACAGCAAGCTGGAAGTTATATACACCCCAGTCCAGGTGTGTTAACTAGAGCCGGGGGAGGTTACTACTGGGTCCTAAAGTCAGAAGGACTAGGAAGGAGTCTGCAAAGCATCTGACACCTGTGACTCCACATTTCTACAGCCATAACCAAAGCATTTGCCACTGTGGGCACCTAAGCTTACCCGTACACAGGGGTGGAGAAAGCAGGACAGAATTTAGGACTGTTTGTAAAGTCTTCAGATTATGTGCCCTCAATGACACCAAATAGACCAGCAGTTTGGATCCTGTCATTCGTCCTCCCGGCCGGATATCGATGTGTGAATCAGGCACAACGTAATATTAACAATTATGTCGGATAACACCCGATAACACCGAATGTCCCCAAGTGTTTTGGAAATATCCTGTAGAAGCGCCTATACAGAGGCCTCACATCCAGATCAGTCCTGAATCCTCCGTCTCCTTTCTTCCTTGTCCACCATACTTTGTCTCAGGCTGATCTTGGCATCTTCAAAATTTGGGTTCAGCTGTAAGACTTTTTGGAAATCTTTCATTGCGTCATCAAAGAATCCTGCGGCAGAAACATCATTTATATGTGAACACGTTCAGAAGTCACATTAATGCAGAAAAAGGAGATTTTTGTGTACTCACCGTAAAATCTCTCATAGCCTTTAATTGGGGGACACAGAACCGTGGGTGTTATGCTGCTGTCCACTAGGAGGCGACACTATGCATAATCTGAAAAAGATTAACCTTGGCTCCTCCTCTGCAGTATACACCCCTGGACGGCGTCTGCCTTCTCCAGTTTTGTGCAAAAGCATTAGGAGGAATATACCAGAAACATAACCATGCCTGTAAAAAAAAGGCTACTATAAACAGGCTCAAACAACAATATGAGAACCCAACCGTAACAACGGCCCGCAAGGGCAACAGGGTGGGAGCTGTGTCCCCCAATTAAAGGCTAAGAGAAAGAGATTTTACGGTGAGTACACAAAAATCTCCTTTACTCTGTCGCCTTATTGGGGGACACAGAACCGTGGGACGTCCCAAAGCAGTCCCTGGGTGGGAAGCAGTGGACGAATATTGTGCTGACAGTCCTCTAGACTTGGGGTACTGCCGCCTGCAGGACCCGTCTACCCAGGCACGCATCCGCTGAGGACTGGGTATGCACTCTGTAGTGTTTTGTAAATGTGTGCAGGCTAGTCCAAGTGGCTGCCTTACACACATGAAGTGCTGAGACTTGATGCCGAATGGCCCAAGAGGCCCCTACCGCCCGAGTAGAGTGTGCCGTGGTACCGGCCGGAAGGGGAGAATTGTTGAGGCGGTAAGCCTCTTGAATGGTGGACTTGATCCACTTAGCAAGGGTGGCTTTGGAAGCCGGTAGGCCCTTGCGAACACCTTCTGGAAGAAGGAAAAGTGAATCAGACTTCCGGAAGGGAGCAGTCCTAGACACGTAAATACGCAATGCCCTGACAAGGTCAAGGGTATGCAGAGCCTTCTCTACCCTATGAACGGGAGCCAGGCAAAGAGACAGTAGTGATATTTCCTCATTGAGGTGGAAGCTGGACACGACCTTCGGAAGGAAGGATGGTACTGTACAGAGAACCCCCTTGTCCTGGTGAAAAACCAGGAAGGGTTGTCTGCAGGAAAAGAGCTGAAAGTTCAGACGCCCTGCGTAGCGAGGTGATTGCCACCAGGAAAAACCACTTTCTGTGATAGAAAGCGGAGTGAGACCACCCTAAGGGGTTTAAAAGGAGGTGACTGTAGTGCTGTCAAGACCAGGTTGAGATCCCACATCTCCAACGGACGTTTGTAGGGGGGAACCAATCGGGAAACCCCTTGGAGAAAAGTCTTCACCTGCGGCTTGTTAGCAATACGCCTCTGAAAGAGCACTGAGAGCGCTGACACCTGGCTCTTCAGCGAGCCCAGGGATAGCCCGGCGTCCAGGCCTGACTGAAGGAAACCGAGGACCTTTGGAAGAGAATAGGGAAGTGGAATCTGCCCACGAGAGTCGCACCATGTGAAGAAAATCTTCCAGGTACGATAGTAAATCCTGGCTGGAGTTGGCTTTCGAGCCCTGATCATGGTTTTAACAACGTCCGGTGAAAAACCTGCTTGGGTCAAAACCCAGGTCTCAATGGCCACGCCGTCAAATTGAGAGCCCCTGAGTTCTGGTGAAAGAACGGGCCTTGTGACAGGAGGTCGGGACGTGTGGGGAGACGCCAGGGGGCGTCTGCTGTGAGTTGCACGACATCGGCGTACCATGTACGCCTGGGCCAGTCTGGAGCGATCAGAATGGTGGGAACACCCTCTTGTTTGATCTTCCTCAGGACTCTGGAGATCAGGGGGAGGGGTGGAAAAAAGTACAGAAGCTGGAACTGGGTCCAGTCCTGAACCAGGGCATCTGCTCCGAGCGACCGCGGATCGCGCGTCCTGGCCATGAAATTGGGAACCTTGGCATTGAGATGGGATGCCATCAGATCCACGTCCGGGGTCCCCCAACGATGACAGATCTGACAGAAGACTTCGGGATGTAGAGACCATTCCCCCGAGTCCATTCCTTGTCGGCTGAGATAGTCGGCTTCCCAGTTGTCCACACCCGGAATGTGGACCGCGGAGAGTACCAACCTTGCAGCCGCCGCCCATTGTAGGATACGCGTTACTACGGTCATCGCCTGGATGCTGCGGGTGCCGCCTTGATGGTTCACGTATGCCACTGCCGTGACATTGTCCGACTGTACTCTGATATGAGAGTCTGCCAGCAAGTGATGGAAGGCTTTCAACGCCAGGAAGATGGCCCGAATTTCCAGGATGTTGATGGGCATGGTCAATTCCCTTGGTGACCACCTGCCTTGCGATCTGATGTAGGTGCACCGCGCCCCAACCCATAAGGCTTGCGTAGGTGGTCAAAACCTTCCATTGACTGGAGAGAAAGGATTTTCCCCTTGCAAGCGAGGTTGGCTTGAGCCACCAGTGCAGGGACCTGGTGTTTGCTGATAACCGGAACTCCCTGTCGAGGAAGAACGGATTCCTGTCCCAGGGCTTGAGGATGGCCAGTTGAAGGGGTCTGAGGTGAAACTGGGCAAATGGTACCGCCTCCATTGCTGCTGCCATCCTGCCAAGTACTCTCATGGCATACCGGAGAGATCTGGGGGACTTGCGGAGGAGTGTGTGAACTCCCAGACAGAGAGCCAGTGCCTTGTCCCTGGGGAGGATCACCAGAACCTTGGAGGTGTCGAATAGCATCCCCAGGAAGGTCAGAGACTGACTCGGGGTAATCGAGGACTTCTGTAAATTGACTAACCATCTCAGGCGCGTCAGAGTGTCGATCGTGATCGAGAAGTTGACCTCGCAGTCCTTGAGGGTGGGGGCCTTGATGAGAAGGTCGTCCAGGTATGGAACGACTACTATGCCTCTGGAGTGCAGAACGTCCATGGTAGCTGCCATGACCTTTGTAAATGTTCTGGGAGCCGTGGCGAGACCGAACGGGAGGGCCACAAACTGGTAATGGTCTTGGTTGATTGCGAATCTGAGAAACCTCTGATGGACGGGAGCAATCGGTATATGCAGGTATGCGTCCTGTATGTCTATGGAAGCAAGATATTCTCCTTTTTCCATAGACGCAACGATTGACCGGAGGGATTCCATGCGGAAGTGACGAACTCTAACATACTTGTTGAGTTGCTTGAGGTCTAGTATGGGTCGGACGCTGCCTCCCTTCTTGGGCACCACGAACAGGTTGGAGTAGAACCCTCGGAAGCGCTCTTCTGCTGGGATAGGCACTATGACTCCTGCTCGCAGGAGGGAAGAAACCGCTTGACGGAAGGCCTGAGCTTTGAGCGGGGATTTTGGAGGGACAGAGGGAAAAAACCTGTGCGGTGGGCTGGTAGTAAACTCGATTTTGTATCCTGAAGACACTATTTCCTTGACCCACTTGTCTTCTGTAATAGGCAGCCAGACCTGCTGAAAGAGTAGCAGTCGTCCACCTACAAGTGGGGTGTCTTCCAGAGGGCATGAGTCAGGATGAGGGAAAAGTCTGAGGTTTTCCTCCTTTAGGTTTTGCCTGGCTTGTCTTTGATTGCCAGTTCCTGTCCGGCCTCTGTGCCGCACGTGTGTTGTCCCTGCGGGGGGAACGATTACGGTTTTGTGCTGGGCGTGAGACGGACCAGCCTGAAGAATTCCGAAAGGATCGGGAACGAGATTGATTACGCCTTTTAAACGTGCGTTTTGGTCTTAGTTGGGGAAGAACTTTTGCCCCCGGTAGCATTGGATATCATTGTATCCAGCTTTCCACCGAAAAGACGGCCGCTGAAGTACGGGAGATTTGTTAGGGACTTTTTTGAGGCTGCATCCGCTTTCCATTCTCTTAGCCAGAGAAAACGCCGGATTGTGATGGCGTTTGATGCTATTCCCGCTATTCCTCTTGCAGAGTCCAACGCTGCATGGACCATGTAATCTGCCACCACTGCAATTTGCACCGCCTGGTCCGCCAGCTGAGAATTTGAAGCTTGAAGGCCCTTTTGCAATAGATCAGCCCAAGCCATGATGGCCTTGGCTGCCCAAACTGAAGCAAATGCGGGAGCCAAAGAGGCACCTGCCGCTTCAAAGATTGAACGAGCCATGCGTTCGACTTGTCTGTCTGCTGTGTCCTTGAGGGTTGAACTGTCCGGCAGCGAGAGAAGCGTTTGTGCTGCCAGCCTAGAGACTGGAGGGTCCACTTCAGGCGAATCTGTCCAATCCTTGGTGTCTTTCTGTGGAAAGGGGTAATTTGCTTCCAAATACTTGCGATTGGCGAATTTTTTATCAGGCTGCAAAAAATTGCTTAGAAAGGATTTTTTGAAATTCCGGGTGATTAGGGAAGACCTTCGATGGTTTCTGAACACTTTCAAAGGAAATCTTGTGTTCTGGTGCTTCCGGGGTTGGATCTGAAATGTCCAGCACCCGAAGGATGGAAGAGACGATATCCTCAACTATTGCAGTATTGCTAGGGGGACAAGAGACGAGATAATTCTCTGTTTCGTTGTCTGGGTTAGAGTCACATATGCCTTCCGAGTCTGTGGTCGGAAATCGTTGCGGAGATCCGCATTGTCTGTCTCTGTCAGGGGACGACTAGGTGACCTGGAGCCACTGTGTCTCTCCCTGGAGGGGGACGACCGAGTGCTATGTGAGGACGCAGATGAATGCGACCTGTGGGTCCACTTACATCTGAGACTGTCGGAAGTGGCATGTCCCCGAGATGGGCTGTCCCTTTGCTGGGTAACGTTCATAGCCGAGACATGACCCTGCAAAGCCTGCAGTAGTGTAGAGGTCAGGCTATGTATGTACTGTGTTATAGACTGCAACATCTGAGTAGCCCATTCCGGTATGGAGGAAGACGCAGAAGCGTTGGTTCTGACCCAGTGTTTTGGACACAGTCCCGGCAGTGTGGGTCCGTGCTGGCCCTGGGGAGTGGTCTTGCAGGCTGTGCAGAATGCATAAAAGCAGTCTTGCCTGGTTTTCTTCCTTGAGCCCGGCATCATGCACAGAGGCTGGCTAGCAGGGGTCCTACAGGGGCTATGCAAAGGGGAGAACTTATAGGTAATATGAATGCACAGCTGAGTAAAGAGAACCCAGCTGTGATCTTACCCCACCAGTGTGCCCCTAAGTCCAGCGACGACAAATCACAGTCCTGTGCCCCCCGGAGACTGCTGTATGGCTGTCAGCTATGTTTCCTGCTGCAGCAAGATGGCCACCGGGATTCTGAGGTGGAGGGGGAAGGGGGCGGAGAGCTGAAAAGGGCGCGCTGAGCTATGTAAAAGCGCGCCCTTCCTGCCTCAATCCGCCCCTTCTATGACACTGCAGAGTGTCATTTTCGTCATCCGGGGGGCGGGCCAGGGGGCGGGAATAGGGCGGCGACTTCGGCTAGGCCGAAGCTGCGGCCTAAATTTGATACCTCATGCCCAGAAGGGCTCCAGGACGGCGTGGTTGTCCAGGGGGGGGGGGGGGGTCGGATTCAAACCAGACCCCCCCGGATTGAACGGCAGGCTAGCAATGGGGTTATGAGCGTGAATTAGGCCCTGTGGGGGGTCCCTTTGAGGCGCTATGCAGCTGGTGCTGCCACAGAGACAGGGGCGCAGGGAGCCCTGTCTCTGACAAGTGCCATGCCTGCCTGCACCTCCCCCGGTCCCAACAGGAGCCCGCAGCTGGGCTGGGGTCCCTGGACTTGTAAGTGGCCGAATGGTGCCTGATACAGGCCCTACCTGCGGTGTCTCAACCTAATGCCCCCAGAGGGGGATTAGGGAGGGTGCTGCTGTCACCGTCAGGGGGCTTCATCCTATCCTCGACCTCAACCCAGAGCCCAAGGGAACTGGGGAAGGAGGGGGGGGGGGTCTCGACTTCGAGCCAGTACCCGAGGGACTGGGGAAGGAGCGACATGGGGAATAGCCGTCGACCTCAACCGGGTACCCCTTAATAGGGGACCGAGGAGGGAGCCATGCCGGGAGTCTCGCTGGGGACCCGCTTTTCTTCATCTGTAATCCGTTGAAAAAATCAAGGAAAAAAAACGGAGTAAAAACTCTTAGGTGTGCCTCCTTGCGACACTAAGCAAAAACTGGAGAAGGCTGACGCCGTCCAGGGGTGTATACTGCAGAGGAGGAGCCAAGGTTAATCTTTTTCAGATTATGCATAGTGTCGCCTCCTAGTGGACAGCAGCATAACACCCACGGTTCTGTGTCCCCCAATAAGGCGACAGAGTAAAAACAATTTGGGCCCTGATTACTTATTGTATTTGCACTGGATTTTTGCAGAATTTGTGCTTTTGCACTTTTTTTTATTTGCACCAAATTCATCTTTCCATTTGTATTTATATGTGTTCGCCTCATTTTAGTGTAGTTGGCTACCATGGCCGTGGGTTTGATTTTCCAATCACAGCGTGGCAGCATCTGAGACTGACACACTGCTAGATCTGCTGCCAAGCTATGGAGGGAAAAGTAAAAGTGCACGTCCCCCAGAGTAGACTGTGAAGAAACATTCAGTTGCATTACAAGCAGAGATTTCCCATACTGCGCTCCAGAAGAAACATATGAATATCTCTGCACTGGAGCGACGCAGAGCAAAAAGGGGAAAAGCAGCAGAATCTGTGCAGCTCAGAGATTTTTACGGAGTCATTTTTTGGAGCAAGTGACTTTAAAAAAAAAAAACACAAGGACAACAGCACTCACCAAGTCGATACAGGATCAAACCCCTGTTGTAAAATGGGACCTCAAATTTTGGGTTCACTCTTATCGCCTCTGTGTAGTCATCCATCGCCTCGTAGAAGTCAACGCGGAAGTATTTAATCTGACCCCGATTATTGTAGGCGACAGAGAGCTCCTCCGTGCTGCATCTGCTGTGGGACACAAGGAGACGCAATTATCCCATTTATTTGATGTTGAGACCACAGAGATGAATATACGACCGTGTGAGAAAGACGAGATCTCTGGTGGTGACGATTACCGGAGGAGAACCGTGAATAATGGATTTATGAGAGATGTGCAGCCCCCCGTCGCCATAAATCACAGGAAATAGTAAGAGCAGAGGACGCGGCCGTACATGACCGGACACGCGGTAATATGTAACCACAGACGCCGCACTGCCGGGACACGAGGGTTACAGAGCAGGATTACTGAGAACCCAGAGGATACTGACATGGGCTGAAAGACCCACAAATAGACCCACCCAACTCTCGGGGTAACGCTTAGAAGATTAATCTGGCAGCAGGAAAAAATAAAAATCAAATTGATTTCTTAAAGTTTCCACAACCCCAAGTGATTGGCCCACATGCAAGATCTCCAGAGGCCCCCAACTGTCACAGATCAATAGTATTGGTCTCATATGGACCAAAAAAGATAGCCACTGTGCATAAAAAAAAAAAAAAAATTCGCAATTTAAAAATAAAATGACAGAACAGTGGCGGATTTGCATTTCTTTGTTCACCATTTCTACGCACTTGGATTTTTTTTTTGGCCGTTTTCCCATCCACTGGGAATTGTGTCATTCAAAACAACAATGTGACAAGCAAAAAAAAAAAACAATAAGCCCTCGTATGTTTAGGTCGGCAGAAGGATAAAAATAATAAATAAGTTATGACTAAGGGGAAAAATGAAAACAAAAATGAAAATAGACAATAGCATCTGGAAGAGAATAAGCATTTGACTTTTATTTTTAATATTACTATCTACATATATATAAAAAAAAAACCTCCAATTTTCACACAGAACACGAGCCCCAATATTACACTTTCACGTCCTGTTGGCACGTGGTCATTAGTAATTCTACAGAAATGCACTGACGTTTTTAATGAGAATCCCCTCATCAGGAAAAAGGTCATTGTACAGGAGGAGGAGGTGAGCTGTGAAACCACCTATTGTATATGGTGGATCCTGTGCTTTCTACTGTATATAGAGGTGTTATCACTCATTGTACAGGAGGAGGTGAGCTGTGACATCACCTATTGTGAATGGTGGATCCTGTGTTATCTACTGTATATAGAGGTGTTATCAGTCATTGTACAGGGGGAGGAGGTGAGCTGTGACATCACCTATTGTGAATGGTGGATCGTGTATTATCTACTGTATATAGAGGTGTTATCAGTCATTGTACAGGGGGAGGAGGTGAGCTGTGACATCACCTATTGTGAATGGTGGATCCTGTATTATCTACTGTATATAGAGGTGATATCAGTCATTGCAATCCTGTCTGTCATGATAATGACATTACTAAAAAGTCCTCTGTACAGAGCAGGAAGTAAGAGTCTGGTAGAGGGGCCAGTGTGAAAACTAAGTTCTTTTTTCAATATAGATAACGAAGCAGAAAAACGTTAAAAAAAAAAAAAATTTATAAACTAAAGTAAAATATTTACCGCAACCTAAAAACTTTATTGGAACGAGAGGTGATTTTCCGATGACACATTGCCTTTAATGCAAGTGGACGCAGCAGTTTATCACACATTCACGTAGGGTTAAAAAAAAAAAAAAAAAAAAAAAATCACATTGCAGAAACTCAAGTTTCAGTCCTGGAGTTTCTGAACCAGATTCTGCAAAAAATCCGATCTGTGTAATAAACCCGGCCGAACGGTAATGTACGGGAATCACAGGACATAGATTGTAGGTTAATAAACGACTGTCCCATCCCAGAGCCGCACTCTGCCCTGCACCAGCTCCGGCTATCTGTGGACTCTGGACGCCGTCTCATGTCCGTCCTCGAGGCTCCGGCTGGTTATCCTGTAACCACACACTGCACGTAGAGGACAAGCACCATCCCCACCTGTCCCGCTGACATCGCTCTATAACCTTGTCGTACAGCTCCTCCGCCGCCTCCAGATGGTGCTGCTCCAGCTCGGCATTAGCAGTGTGCAGCAGACCGTGCGCCATTCTACAACTGGAGAAACAGAACAAAACGGGTGAGAATGGAGGAAGCACAAAGAACAAAAGAAAAAATAATATCATAATCTTTAGTGTGAAGTCACACCTCCATACACAGCAGATAACACAGGATCCACCATTCACAGCCGACATCACAGCTCACCTCCTCCTCCTCCTGTACAATAACTGATTACACCTCTATATACAGTAGATAACACAAGATCCACCATTGGCAATAGGTCATGTCACAGCTCACCTCCTCCTGTACAATGACTGATTACACCTCTATACACAGTAGATAGCACAGGATCCACCATTCACAATAGGTGATGTCACAGCTCACCTCCTTTCCTTGTGCAATGACTGACAACACCTCTAAATACAGTAGATCGCACAGGATCCACCATTGGCAATAGGTGATGTCACAGCTCACCTCCTCCTCCTGTACAATGACTGAAAACACCTCTATATACAGTAGATAACATAGAATCCACCATTCACAAAAGACATCACAGCTCACCTCTGCTCCCTCCCTTCACAATGACCTTAGATCAGAGAGCGAGCCTATAGCCCGGCTATAGCTGTCTCTGTCCATGTGAGCCGGGCGCTCTCCCCTCTGCCCGTCGGCCATTGTTAGCTGCTCTCTGTACTTTCTATCTGTATCCCGTATATGAGGCTACGTCCCCATGGTCAGTGATCGGCAGCACATGTCCGCTGCCGGCTACTGAACGCCGGTGATTCCGCATGTGATCACTGAACCGCGCAGAATGAACAATACATTGTAGGGAGGACATTTATCTTGCAGAGACGCTGTGGTCTGGAGAGACGCCCTGCATGTCCATCTCCGCAGGCGAGCTGCGGGCGCACAGTGGGCATGGGGATACTGGAAATCCATCCACTGCGCTGTACCATCTGGATGCTGCGGATTAAGTGTAAAAAATCTGTAAAAATTATTTTAAATTCTCAGCTTTTAAACACTAGGGGGAGCAGCTGCTGAAATTTGGCATGAAAAGCTAGTGTAGCGCTAACTCGCCTTACGACTGCAGTAAATGTGGGCAGGGTCTGATCATGTGTCCGAGGTTTCCTCCTGTCCGGTCCTGGGCGTATGCACAAGGATAGAGGAGGACGGCGTTCAGGATCACAGCGCGGAGACATTTTGTCGGCCGGCAGTGACGATCCTGTAGGCGCTGCTCACCGGTCTCTACAGAGATCTGAGTGGGGCGGTCATATCATTGCGGCACTCAGATCACGGGAATTACACAGCACAGCAGTCAGTATCACACCATAGGATTAGATACACGGCTCAGCAGTCAGTATCACACAGGATAGGATTAGATACACGGCTCAGCAGTCAGTATCACACAGGATAGGATTAGATACACGGCTCAGCAGTCAGTATCACACAGAATAGGAATAGATACACGGCTCAGCAGTCAGTATCACACAGGATAGGATTAGATACACGGCTCAGCAGTCAGTATCACACAGGATAGGATTAGATACACGGCTCAGCAGTCAGTATCACACAGAATAGGAATAGATACACGGCTCAGCAGTCAGTATCACACAGAATAGGAATAGATACACGGCTCAGCAGTCAGCATCACACAGAATAGGATTAGATACACAGCTCAGCAGGCAGCATCACACAGAATAGGATTAGATACACAGCTCAGCAGTCAGTATCACACAGGATAGGATTAGATACACGGCTCAGCAGTCAGTATCACACAGGAGAGGATTAGATACACGGCTCAGCAGTCAGTATCACACAGGATAGGATTAGATACACGGCTCAGCAGTCAGTATCACACAGGATAGGATTAGATACACGGCTCAGCAGTCAGTATCACACAGGATAGGATTAGATACACAGCTCAGCAGTCAATATCACACAGGATAGGATTAGATACACGGCTCAGCAGTCAGTATCACACAGGAGAGGATTAGATACACAGCTCAGCAGTCAGTATCACACAGGAGAGGATTAGATACACGGCTCAGCAGTCAGTATCACACAGGAGAGGATTAGATACACGGCTCAGCAGTCAGTATCACACAGGATAGGGTTAGATACACAGCTCAGCACACAGCATCACACAGGAGAGGATTAGATACACGGCTCAGCACACAGCATCACACAGGAGAGGATTAGATACACGGCTCAGCAGTCAGTATCACACAGGATAAGATTAGATACACGGCTCAGCAGTCAGTATCACACAGGATAGGATTAGATACACAGCTCAGCACACAGTATCACACAGGATAAGATTAAATACACGGCTCAGCAGTCAGTATCACACAGGAGAGGATTAGATACACGGCTCAGCAGTCAGTATCACACAGGCACACAGGAGAGGATTAGATACACGGCTCAGCAGTCAGTATCACACAGGATAAGATTAGATACACAGCTCAGCACTCAGTTTCACACAGGATAGGATTAGATACACGGCTCAGCAGTCAGTATCACACAGGAGAGGATTAGATACACGGCTCAGCAGTCAGTATCACACAGGAGAGGATTAGATACACGGCTCAGCAGTCAGTATCACACAGGATAAGATTAAATACACGGCTCAGCAGTCAGTATCACACAGGAGAGGATTAGATACACGGCTCAGCAGTCAGTATCACCAGGAGAGGATTACATACACGGCTCAGCAGTCAGTATCACACAGGAGAGGATTAGATACACGGCTCAGCAGACAGTATCACACAGGAGAGGATTACATACACGGCTCAGCAGACAGTATCACACAGGAGAGGATTAGATACACGGCTCAGCAGTCAGTATCACACAGGAGAGGATTAGATACACGGCTCAGCAGTCAGTATCACACAGGATAGGAATAGATACACGGCTCAGCAGTCAGTATCACACAGGAGAGGATTAGATACACAGCTCAGCAGTCAGTATCACACAGGATAGGATTAGATACACTGCTCAGCAGTCAGTATCACACAGGATAGGATTAGATACACAGCTCAGCAGTCAGTATCACACAGGATAGGATTAGATACACAGCTCAGCAGTCAGTATCACACAGGATAGGATTAGATACACGGCTCAGCAGTCAGTATCACACAGGATAGGATTAGATACACGGCTCAGCAGTCAGTATCACACAGGAGAGGATTAGATACACAGCTCAGCAGTCAGTATCACACAGGATAGGATTAGATACACTGCTCAGCAGTCAGTATCACACAGGATAGGATTAGATACACAGCTCAGCACACAGTATCACACAGGAGAGGATTAGATACACGGCTCAGCAGTCAGTATCACACAGGAGAGGATTAGATACACGGCTCAGCAGTCAGTATCACACAGGATAGGGTTAGATACACAGCTCAGCACACAGCATCACACAGGAGAGGATTAGATACACGGCTCAGCACACAGCATCACACAGGAGAGGATTAGATACACGGCTCAGCAGTCAGTATCACACAGGATAAGATTAGATACACGGCTCAGCAGTCAGTATCACACAGGATAGGATTAGATACACAGCTCAGCACACAGTATCACACAGGATAAGATTAAATACACGGCTCAGCAGTCAGTATCACACAGGAGAGGATTAGATACACGGCTCAGCAGTCAGTATCACACAGGCACACAGGAGAGGATTAGATACACGGCTCAGCAGTCAGTATCACACAGGATAAGATTAGATACACAGCTCAGCACTCAGTTTCACACAGGATAGGATTAGATACACGGCTCAGCAGTCAGTATCACACAGGAGAGGATTAGATACACGGCTCAGCAGTCAGTATCACACAGGAGAGGATTAGATACACGGCTCAGCAGTCAGTATCACACAGGATAAGATTAAATACACGGCTCAGCAGTCAGTATCACACAGGAGAGGATTAGATACACGGCTCAGCAGTCAGTATCACCAGGAGAGGATTAGATACACGGCTCAGCAGTCAGTATCACACAGGAGAGGATTAGATACACGGCTCAGCAGACAGTATCACACAGGAGAGGATTAGATACACGGCTCAGCAGACAGTATCACACAGGAGAGGATTAGATACACGGCTCAGCAGACAGTATCACACAGGAGAGGATTAGATACACGGCTCAGCAGTCAGTATCACACAGGATAGGAATAGATACACGGCTCAGCAGTCAGTATCACACGATAAGATTAGATACACGGCTCAGCAGTCAGTATCACACAGGATAGGATTAGATACACAGCTCAGCACACAGTATCACACAGGATAGGATTAGATACACAGCTCAGCACACAGTATCACACAGGATAGGATTAGATACACTGCTCAGCAGTCAGTATCACACAGGATAAGATTAGATACACGGCTCAGCAGTCAGTATCACAAAGGATAGGATTAGATACACAGCTCAGCACACAGTATCACACAGGATAGGATTAGATACACTGCTCAGCAGTCAGTATCACAGGATAGGATTAGATACACTGCTCAGCACACAATATCACACAGGATAGGATTAGATACACTGCTCAGCAGTCAGTATCACACAGGATAGGATTAGATACACTGCTCAGCAGTCAGTATCACACAGGATAGGATTAGATACACAGCTCAGCACACTGTATCACACAGGATAGGATTAGATACACTGCTGAGCAGTCAGTATCACACAGGAGAGGATTAGATACACAGCTCAGCACACAGTATCACACAGGAGAGGATTAGATACACGGCTCAGCAGTCAGTATCACACAGGATAGGATTAGATACACGGCTCAGCAGTCAGTATCACACAGGATAGGATTAGATACACGGCTCAGCAGTCAGTATCACACAGGAGAGGATTAGATACACAGCTCAGCAGTCAGTATCACACAGGATAGGATTAGATACACTGCTCAGCAGTCAGTATCACACAGGATAGGATTAGATACACGGCTCAGCAGTCAGTATCACACAGGATAGGATTAGATACACGGCTCAGCAGTCAGTATCACACAGGATAGGATTAGATACACTGCTCAGCAGTCAGTATCACACAGGATAGGATTAGATACACGGCTCAGCAGTCAGTATCACACAGGAGAGGATTAGATACACAGCTCAGCAGTCAGTATCACACAGGAGAGGATTAGATACACTGCTCAGCAGTCAGTATCACACAGGATAGGATTAGATACACAGCTCAGCAGTCAGTATCACACAGGATAGGATTAGATACACAGCTCAGCAGTCAGTATCACACAGGATAGGATTAGATACACGGCTCAGCAGTCAGTATCACACAGGATAGGATTAGATACACGGCTCAGCAGTCAGTATCACACAGGATAGGATTAGATACACGGCTCAGCAGTCAGTATCACACAGGATAGGATTAGATACACGGCTCAGCAGTCAGTATCACACAGGATAGGATTAGATACACAGCTCAGCAGTCAGTATCACACAGGAGAGGAATCTGATCCCTGGATTTCATGGCCCATCCTGTGTTTTCCGCGGTGCCCGCCACTATGGGGTCTGGTGACCCGGTTACTAGCTGTAATAATAATTATTTCTGAGGGTGAAAGTTATTTACAAGCAATCTGCCCATTCGTGCATGCTGGGACTTGTAGTTCCACAGCCTCTTTATGATTACGTGTCTCTTAGCGTGTATAATCTATATGTGCATGTTATATACAACTTCCCTCCCCCAGTCGTGCCCCACAAGAAGGCGCTCGCCTCCCGAGCCCCGGGGCACCCAGAGAAGCAGCTCCGCTCACCGCACGTCCGGGAAGGAAGCCGGCGGTCATGTGACTCTCCCGAGCCTGTGTCCAGCTGACAGGACACGTCGCCGTGACGTCACGGGGAGGCGTGGCCCTGCCTGCTCTTTATTTTCTTGTGTTACTCTGTCGCCATCTGCTGGTCACTGCTGTTACTACACTAGAATTCCAGGTGATGATGATGGTGGGGGTTATGATCGCGGAGACATCGCACAGATCCAGAGCTGGTAGAGTGAGGGGGAATGGCAGCCAGGAAATTAGAGGGGGGATGGTGTGCAGATCCGCAGCAGAATCTGCTCCTTAGAATTTCCGCTGGTTTCAGTTACATTTTTCTGATTGGATGGAACATAATCTTAGTGAAGATTTTCACAGCTTGTTTTGATCCAGATTATGGTGCGGAATCCACCTGAAAAAAAACTAAAAAAAAGTATAGTTTGACCTGTCTCTTATGGGAGCAATTTCTGGGTAAATTCCACAAAGTTTAATTTTTTTTTCTTTGTTCCCATTATTTAACCCCTTTACCCCCAAGGGTGGTTTGCACGTTCATGACTGGGCCAGTTTTTACAATTCTGACCACTGTCCCTTTATGAGGTTGTAACGGGGTCTTCTGTAATACCTCTTACATTACCACCCCGCTGCTCAGGAGGTCCACTCTGCTTTTCCTCACTTCTGGATGAAGGACGCTGGCTCGAAAGGCTTTGTAACATGGGAACATATAAAAGATCACTGCTACTCCACGTATTTCCAGTGTGTGACAACATTTTACTCACCGGTCTCAGAATATATATACATACAGAGGACTGGACAATCAGTATGTGGCGGGCCAGTAGATAACAGGCTCCAATTAAGACGCCAGACGTACATTACAATAGCCGCAAGTGGCCGGCCAACTCCGATCATTTACCGTGGGATTTACAAAGGTGGGGGGAGGTCAGAAGTGGGATATCTCGTTTACGTCTGCCCAGGGGGTCGCAGCCGGTCGGTTGCTGCATTAAGGGGTATGCATCTCACATTGCACCTATCATACATGCATCTCCTATTCGGGGTGCTGGGGGGGTTCTGTAACACGGCTCCCCTTTTCAGCGACGTGATCGGCATACACAGTCTGATCCTTAACGGATCGGCTTGGGGATGACCGAAGTCTATGGGGTTGGTACAAGTTCCGTTTGTTGACTTAGTCCATCGGCATTACCATTTTGTTTGCTTTTTCTGTAATGGATGGTGAAGTCTAGAGGTTGTAGGGCTAAACTCCACCGCAGTAATCTGGCGTTGTCTCCAGAGACCCAATTAAGCCACACTAGGGGATTATGGTCCGTTAGGAGGGAAAACTGTTGTCCATACAAATATGGTTGTAACTTCTTGAGTGCTCATACTACTGCCAGGCACTCCTTCTCAATGGCCGCATAGCTTACTTCGCGGGGCAGTAGTTTCCGACTCAGGTAAGCTAGTAGTTGGATCGGGTGCGGCCAATACAGGGGTATTGGTGAGGGCGTCCTTTAGTTGGCAGAAGGCTTCCTCACACTCGGGGGGTCCAGGTTACCTGGCGGGGGAGGTTCTTATGGGTCAGATCAGTGAGGAGCTTGGCTATGCTGTTGTAATTGGGGACAAATTTCCTATAATACTCTGCTGTCCCTAGAAACGCCATGAACTGGGTTTTAGTGTGTGGGGTGGGCCATTTGGCTATGGCCTCAATCTTGGCTGGTTCTGGTCGCTGTTTCCCACTTCACACCCAATGTCCTAAATACTGAACCTCTGCTTTGCCCACGTGACACTTGTTTGGGTTCATGGTGATTCCGGCCTGGTGGATCCTGTCCAATACTGTCTCTAGGTGATTTAGATGCTCATCCCATGTCGCGCTGTAGATGGCGATGTCATCCAGGTAGGCACAAGCATAGTCCTGGAGACCATGCAGAAGCCGGTCAGCCAGCCTCTGGAAGGTCGCCGGGGCATTCTTCATCCCGAATGGCATAACTCGAAACTGGAATAAGCCGAACGGGGTGACAAATGCAGACTTGGAAATAGCGTCAGGACTTAGGGGGATCTGCCAATAGCCTTTGCATAGATCGATGGTGGTCAAATACTTTGCCTCCGCCAGCCGGTCTAACAACTCATCCACACGCAGCATGGGATATGCATCCGTCACCGGTTTCTCATTTAGCTTGCGATAGTCTACACAAAACCGGGTAGTCCCATCCTTCTTGGGTACTAAAACTACGGGGGATGCCCAGGGACTGACTCTTCAAAGACCCCTAAACGCAACATCTCTCGTATCTCTTGTCGCATCCCTTCTCGTACAGACTCAGGGACGCGGAAGGGGGGTTGTCTCAGGGGGGTCTGATCCTGGGTCTCAACCTTGTGTTGTGCCAGGCGGGTGTACCCCGGTCTGTCTGAAAACATACTTTGTCGCTGCCTTAACAATGCCTCCGCCTGCTGTCTCTCCCAGGGCCCTAGGTTTTCTCCCAAGTGTACCTGGTCCCATGTTTTAGACTGAGTCCTCTCCCCTAAGACATCAGGCAAGGGGAGTCCTGCTAAATCCTCTGCTTCGGGTGCACAGATGACCACTACCTCTTCAGGGCGCTACCGGTAGGGCTTCAGCATATTCACGTGGAACACGCGGATAACTCTGGGGTCGTCACAATCGGCGACACTGTAGGTGGTGTCGGCTATTTTCCCCACTACCTGGTAGGGCCCCTGCCATGCAGCTTTGAACTTGTTCTGCCTAGTTGGTTCTAACACCAGGACCTTCTGCCTATATCAAAGGTGCGTTCTCTGGCCCTCCGATCGTACCACACGCGCTGGCGCCGTTGGGCCGCCTGCATGTTCCCACGTACAGCCTGAGTCAGCTCCTGTAGGCGGTCCCGGAATTCCAGCACATAGGGCACAATAGGTATCCCTTCTATGGTTCCCTCCCCTTCCCAGTGTTCTCGCACTAAGTCTAGGGTCCCTTACCCGCCTCCCTTATAACAGTTCGAACGGGGAGAACCCCGTGGATTCTTGGGGCACCTCCCGATAGGCAAACAGGAGGTGTGGCAAGAATTTCTCCCAGTCCCTGTAGGTCCTGGTAAAAGTCCCAATGAGCTGTTTTAATGTCCCGTTAAAGCTTTCACACAACCCATTGGTTTGCGGGTGGTACGGGGCGCTTCTAATGGACTTTACGCCGCTCAGCTTCCACAGTTGGTTGGTCACCTCCATTGTAAACTGGGTACCCTGGTCCGAGATAACCTCTCAGGGAAATCCAACCTGTGGGAAAACCTGGAGCAGGGCAGCCACTACCGTCTCTGCCAGTATGTTAGGCAATGCAACCGCCTCTGGATACCGTGTGGCATAATCTACCACGGTCAATATATACTTTTTCCCTGATAGACTGGGTTTGGCTAACGGCCCTATCAGATCGACCGCTACTCGGTTAAATGGCTCCTCCACAATGGGGAGGGGGCGTAATTTGGCCTTGCATCGATCCCCCCTCTTGCCAATGCGCTGGCAACTGTCACAGGTCTGGCAGTACTGACGAACATCATAGGTTACCCCCGGCCAAAAGAAGTTTTGTGTCAGACGATGCCTGGTGCGACTGACGACGAGGTGCCCGGCCAAGGGTATATCATGAGAGATTCGCAGTAGCTCCTGCCTATACTTCTTGGGCACTACCAGCTGTCGTTTTATAGTGGGGCTCGTCCCTGTGTGGTGCTGCTCTGTGATCCGGTAGAGGAGTCCCTGATGCCATACAAACTGTTCCCCTTCCAGTACTCCTCTCCCCTCCTGTGCCTTCCCACGATACCCCTGTGATGAAGGATCCTCAAGTACCTCCCTTTTAAGCTCAGCTGGGGTGACCCAAGAAATGTGTCTGGCTATGGGAATACGTGCAGGGCTGGAATGTCTTACTTGGGCCTCCTCTGGGTGTGATTCCGCCTCCGCAGCTCGAGCTTGTCTCCGGGTGGTCACAGGATAGGTCTCAGCCAGAGGGGCAACCGAGAATGCAGACAACATGGGCCCCAAGTCATTTTCCAGCAAGACGTCCGCAGGCAAATCCTCCATCAAGCCGACCTCAACAAGGTTAGAAATAAACATGAGCCCAATACTTTCAACAAAACACAATGCGGCAATCCATGGAAATAAGCCGCCATAATAATATTATGTTCCGCTCCATAAACATACAAATTTAGGAGAAAAAAGGGAGCCAACGAATCCAAGTAGTATAAAAATATCAAAATCCTTTATTAAAATGCGAGAACAGACAATATATATAAATAACCAGCAAAGTTGCAGATGACAAATAGACACCAATATTAAGAAGGCAGGTGGGGGTGAAAAAAAAAAAGAGACTGCACCTGTATATAACATTAGCCAGGATAGTTTGTAAGGCTATGTGCACACGTTGCGGATTCCGCTGCGGGTTTTTCCATGCGGAAACGCAGGTAAAACCGCAGGTAAAGTAACCTGCGGTTTTGCCCTGCGGTTTCACACCTCTACTATGGTAAAGGTATGAAACCGCTGCGGAATCCGCACAAACAATTGTCATGCTGCAGATTGTAAACCGCAGCAAAACCGCGCGGAAAAATCCGCACCGTCAGCACAGCGTTTTGGAAACCCCATAGGGTTTCATTGTACTGTACATGGTCAGCGGAACTGCTGCGTTTCCGCAGGGCCAAAACCGCTGCAGAAACGCAGCAGAATCCGCAACGTTTGCACATAGCCTAAAATATGCCGACACAAGGGCTGTTACAAATGCCAAATAATCGCCATATAGAATGGACAAAATATCCTCAGGGCAACCAGCCGATGTGTAATCAGGCAATAGGACTAATGACGGCAAGCAGAAACCATAACATTCATCATAAGTTACATCATATATCAGCGACAGTCATATGGAAAAAGCTTACCAGGTGGTGCACAGTTACCCCCAGCCGTGGAACAAACCTCTGATGTACGTTTCGCGCTCAGGAGGCGCTTTCTCAAGGAGATGAGGCTATAATGAACTGCAGGACCTTATGTAGTCCTAGTAACGGTCACATGCAGAGTCACGTGACCCGTATCCACCAATGAGAGCGGCCATAGCGGCGCATGTGCCATGCTGCCAACAGGTCCTCCACCATGAAACAGGCATCCAGCGTCAGAGGGCACGCGCAGAGGATTAACCCCCGCGCGAGCGTCCGAGGCAAATGGACACCGGTTGCATGAAGAGGGCAACTGGGGGGCACGAACCACATGCACACGGCCGAAATCTAAGGACACACCTCACACTTCTGACAAAAGATATACTGGTGCATGTATGGCAACATATATAAACAAAAAAAACATAAAAACATATATAAACACGCACAATTATAATCATATAACAGGTGTAACACTGAGACCACGTAATATGACAGATGGCACAGGCATATTCAGATAAAATTAAAAAACGGAGACAATGGATGTTAATAAGCATATCTTCAAAAATCCCCAATGAGTAGATGGCATATATGGAAATTGTCCATACACCTACATGGGACACAGAAATAAGTTCATATCCGGAATATCATCTTCACTAGTATGACATATCAGCCCAGCGACGAGTCCAGAGGAAACATCCACAATATAGGGCCCAGGAGGATCCCATTAATCCAAAATAGCCACAATTAAAAAGTGACACTAGAGTGAAAAAAAACACACAAAGTGTTAAAAACAAATAAAATAACCACGGACATGGGAGAAATGTGCGAAATGGTGGATGCAGGAGAGGCAAAGAAAATAAGGCCATCCCCGACTCCCCAGTTCAGGTGAATCCTGGCAGTCGATGTATGGCTCCCCCGGCTACACAGACGGCCACTGTCCGGTCCGTCTTCTCTTGGTCCCGGACAAGATGAGGCTTTACAAGGGTCAAAATTGCTCCGGAATCTTTTAGTCCCTGCATACGTTTCCCATTAACCCACACCGCCTGTTGATGCTGTTGTCGATTATCTGCCCGGGTTGCCTGCACGGGGTCTACTTCATGCAGCACTTCCTCTATCTCTTGCATCCCCGGATTAGTCCTAGCCCCCAATGCCGGGTCAGCTTCACCTCGGTAGTAGTGTACAGCGGTCCGGTTGACAGTAGCCATTCCCGCCTTTGGCCACTGGGTACGCTGAGTCCGGTTGGGACATTGTCTTTGCAGGTGCCCCAGCTGATGGCAGGAGTAGCATCGCGCCCCAGGGGGACTCTGGTAGGCCGGGGTTTTAGCTGGTCCCCTGACAATCATCTTTGGTTTAGGGGCCTCCAGACCCATGGGAGGGCCCCTAGTGACAGTCTTTGATCCTGGCAACTGAGACCTCCGGGCATCATGATGTTCATCGGCCAGATGAGCGGCCTCCTCAAGAGTCATTGGCAGTCTGTCCCGAAGCCATTCTTGTGTCTCGGGGTTTAGTCCAGTAAAGAATCTCTCTAACAAGAAGAGCTGGAGGACGTCCTCCTTAGGCCTGTTTCACACTTCAGTTTTTTTGCATCAGTCAAAATCCGCCAATTTCGGAAAAAAACGAATCCGCCAAAAAAGGGGCGGATCCGTTTTTTCCCCCATAGACTTACATTAGTGGCGGATCTTGACGGACGGTCGTCCATCACATCCGTTTTTTGATGGATCCGGCAAAATTTTACCCTCTCCCGGGCGGATGAGACGGGCTCTGCAACGTTTTTTTTTTGTTGACGGTCCTCTATTTTTAACTGCGCATGCCCGGAAGCTCTGCTCCGGGAACATTTTTAACCCTGAATGCCGTTCTGGGACGTGAAAAAGTCTCAGTCTCTCTCTCACTCTCTTCCTTTAAAATTCAGCCTTCGCCAGATCCGTCAAAACAACGGTCTGGTGGCACACGTTGCTGTGAAAACGAAGACAGATCCGTTTTCCGCCATTTTCGCGGATTACAACTGATCTGAAAAACGTAAGTGTGAAACAGGCCTTTGTGGTTGCTCGGCTCCCTTATACCCACTGTAGCAGTGACCGCCGTAGTTTACAGGCCCATTCAGCATGGGTATCTGTTACCTGTTTTATAAGTCCGCGGAACTTTTGGCGGTAAGCCTCTGGTGTCAGCACATACCAGGCCAAGATCACTTCTTTGACCCGCTCATAGTCCATGCAGTTCTCATCAGGTACCGTGCGATATGCGAAAGTCCAGCAGAAAGCCATCAATGTCTTCTTCTACCTCCCCCAACTGTCGGAAGGCATTATACTGGATTTTTTGTGGCTTTCTGCTGACGGTACCTGGGCGGAGGCCAGAGCTCTCCCTGCTCGCTGGCTCTCCTCTCTCTGCTCTGCCATCTCCATCTTGGCCAGCTCTATCCTGGTCCGCTCTGCCATCTTTTCCTTCAGATCAGTACGCACATCAGCCATTACCTCTCGTACGATCTCTACTGCAGGGTTTGGACCATAGAACACCAGTCTGCTCTTTACCTCCCTCTGGAATTCAGTCTCTTCCACGTTCACATTGGGGGGGGCGCTACAATGTCGTGTTCCATGATGGCTGCTATCAAATCCGCTTTTGTTTTGTTGCTGGCGATTAAACCTCGAGCTTCCACCAGGTCTTTTAATGTATTCCTCTTTAACTTCTGGTAGTTGTTTTCCATTCAGTCCTTTACTCCTACAGACGGGGTATCATATCCCGCTGCTGCCACCAGTGTAACGCGGACTTCTGTGCTGTAATATCTCTTACATTACCACCCCGTGTTTCAGGAGGTCCACTCTGCTTTTCCTCACTTCTGGATGAAGGACGCTGGCTCGAAAGGCTTTGTAACATGGGAACATATAAAAGATCACTGCTTCTCCACGTATTTCCAGTGTGACAACATTTTACTCACCGGTCTCAGAATATATATACATACAGAGGACAGGACAATCAATATGTGGTGGGCCAGTAGATAATAGGCTCCAAATAAGACGCCAGACGTACATTACAATAGCCGCAGGTGGCCGGCGACCCCCCCGATCATTTACCGTGGGATTTAGAAAGGTGGGGGGAGGTCAGAAGTGGGATATCTCGTTTACCTCTGCCCAGTGGTCGCAGCCGGTCGGTTGCTACATTAGGGGTATGTATCTCACATTGCACCTATCATACATGCATCTCCTATTCGGGGTGCTGGGGGGTTCTGTAACAGAGGTCATAACTCTGGAACGCTTCCATGGATCCCGGTGATTGTGACACTGTTTTCTCGTGACATATTGTACTTCATGTTAGTGGTAAAATTTCTTTCATATAACTTGTGTTTATTTGTGGAAAAAACGGAAATTTGGCGAAAATTTTGAAAATTTCGCAATTTTCCAACTTTGAATTTTTATGCCCTTAAATCCCAGAGATATGGCACACAAAAAACTTAATAAGTAACCAAATTTTTTTTTTTTGGGGAACTTAAATTGGTTAAAAGTTGACCAGTGATTTCTCATTTTTGCAACACCATTTTATTTTTACGGACCACATCACATTTGAAGTCACTTTGAGGGGTCTATATGATAGAAAATGCCCAAAAGTCATACCATTCTAAAAACTGCACCCCTTAAGGTGCTAAAAACCACATTCAAGAAGTTTATTAACCCTTCAGGTGCTTCACAGGAATTTTTTGAATGTTTAAAAAAAATGAACATTTAACTTTTTTTCACAAAAAAATTTACTTCAGGTCCAATTTTTTTTATTTTACCAAGGGTAACAGGAGAAATTGGACTGCAAAAGTTATTGTGCAATTTGTCCTGAGTACGCTGATACCCCACATGTGGGGGTAAACCACTATTTGGGTGCATGGCAGAGTTCGGAAGGGAAGCAGAGCCATTTGACTTTTTTGACTGAAATTGGGATCGGACGCCATGCTGCGTTTGGAGAGCCCCTGATGTGCCTAAACAGTGGAAACCTCCCACAAATGACACCATTTTGGAAACTAGACCCCCCAAGAAACTTATCTAGATGTGTGATGAGAACTTTGAACCTCCCAGGGCTTCACAGAAGTTTATAACATACAGCCGTAAAATTAAAAAATTATATTTTTTCCACAAAAATGATCTTTTCACCCCCAATTTTTATTTTCCCAAGGGTAACAGGACCCCAAAAGTCTTTGTGCAATTTGTCCTGAGTATGCTGATACCCCACATGTGGGGGTAAACCACTATTTGTGCGCATGGCAGAGCTCGGAAGGGAAGCAGCGCCATTTGACTTTTTTGGCTGGAATTGGGATCGGACGCCATGCCTCGTTTGGAAAACCCCTGATGTGCCTAAACAGTGGAAAACCCCACAAATGACAACATTTTGGAAACTAGACCCCCAAGGAACTTATCTAGATGTGTGGTGAGCACTTTGAACCCCCAAGGGCTTCACAGAAGTTTATAACTCCTAGGTGTGAAAGTAAAAAAAATCATATTTTTTCCACAAACATGATCTTTTAGTCCCCAATTTTTTTATTTTGCCAAGGGTAACAGGAGAAATTGGACCCCAAAAGTTGTTATCCAATTTATCCTGAGTACACTGATACCCCATATGTGGGAGAAAACTATTGTGTGGGCACACGTCGGGGCTCGGAAGGGAAGTAGTGACGTTTTGGAATGCAGACTTTGATGGAATGGTCTGCGGGTGTCATGTCACATTTGGAGAGCCTCTGATGTGCCTAAACTGTTGGAACTCCCTACAAGTGAACCCATCTTGGAAACTAGACCCCCCAAGGAACTTATCTAGATGTGTGGTGAGCACTGAACCCCCCAGTGCTTCACAGAAGTTTATAACGCCCGGGTGTAAAAATAAAAAAATCATTTTATTTCCACAAAAATATTTTTGCGCCCAATGTTTTATTTTCCTAAGGGTAACAGGAGAAATTGGACCCCAAAAGTTAATTTAGAATTTGTCTTGAGTAGGCTGATACCCCATATGTGGGGGTAAAACACTGTTTGGGCGCATGGCAGAGCTTGGAAGGAAAGGAGCATCATTTTACTTTTTCAACGCAGAATTGGCTGGAATTGAGATCAGACGCCATGTTGCATTTGGAGAGCACCTGATGTGCCCAAACAGTGGAAACCCCCCCAATTCTAACTCCAACCCCAACACACCCCTAACCCTAATCTCAGCCCTCACCCTAGCCCTAACCCTAACCCTAATGGGAAAATGGAAAAACATTTTTTTAATTTTATTATTTTTCCCTTACTAAGGGGGTGATAGCGGGGGGTTTGATTTACTATATATGGCGCGTTTTTATGTTTGGCAGCTGTCACACGATAAAAGACATTGTTTATTGTAAAAATAGTTTTTGCATCACCACATTTTGAGAGCTATAATTTTTCCATATTTTGACCCACCGAGTCATGTGAGGTCTTATTTTTTGCGGGACGAGTTGACGTTTTTATTGGTACCCTTTTCGGGAACGTGACATTTTTTGATCGCTTTTAATTCCGATTTTTGGGATGCAAAATGAACAAAAACCAGCATTTCATGAATTTCATTTGGGGGGTGCGTTTACACCGTTCCGCGTGTGGTAAAATTGATAAAGCGGTTTTATTCTTCGGGTCAGTACGGTCACAGCGATACCTCATTTATGTCTTTTTTTATGTCTTGGCGCTTTTATGTAATGAAAACAATTTTATATAAAAAATAATTATTTTTGCATCGCTTTATTCTGCGAGCTATATCTTTTTAATTTTTTTGCTGATGACGTTGTGTGGCAGCTCGTTTTTTGTGGGACAAGATGATGTTTTCAGTGGTACCATGGTTATTTATATCCGTCTTTTGATCGCGCTATATTGCACTTTTTGTTTGGTGGTATGATGATAAAGCATTGTTTTTTATTTTTTAAGGGGTTCGCTAAAGGGGTTAACTAATGGGATAGTTTTATAGGGCAGTTCGTTACGGATGCGGCGATACCAAATATGTGTACTTTCATTGTTTTGGGGTTTTTTTACTTCCAAAAAATGAATTAGGGAATATTTTTTTTTATTATTTATTTAGTAATTTTTTTTTATAAATTATTTTTACACTTTTTTCAAACTTTATTACATTGTCCCAGGGGGGACATAACTGTCATGTGGTAGATTGCTGATCTGTCACAACACTTAGCGCTGTGTCAGATCAGCGATCTGACAGTCGCTGCAGAGGCTTCCTCACTACCTGCTCTCTGCAGGCACTGAGGAAGCCGCCTCCCTGCAGGTCCCAGGAGGCCCCCAGAGCAGCGCAGCACATCGCGATGCGCTGGGGGTCTCAGGGAAGTATGAAAGGATCCCCCTCCCTGCCGATGCTTCTCTAAACTCCCGGTACACTGCGATCATGTTTGATTGCAGTGTGCCAGGGGTTAACGTGCAGGGGGCGGTTCGTGACCACCTCATGACACATAGTGTCAGGTGTCAGCTGTGATAATCAGCTGACACCCGGCCATGATCAGTGGCACCACCCCCAAGAGCGCCGCTGATCGCGATGACATACTATCTATCCCGTCCCCGGTCATAGGGGCCCGGATACCGTCGACGGGATAGTACGTCAGATGTCAGAAAGGGGTTAAGCTATTGTTCTTTTTTCCTGCATTTACCGTGTGGGATAGATCACATCATTTTTCAATATTTTGGGCTTTTATGGAAAAGGTAAATCTTATTATCGATGAATTCTTTCGATTTTCTTATACTTAAAGGGATTGGTTCCCACTGTACATTGCTGTAAAGCGCGCCGATGGTTCCCGATTCAAGAAGAAAGGTAACTTACCTACGGGATCAGGAGAGATGTCGCCTTTCAGCCGCCGCTGATTGTCTGCAGCCCATCAGGGGACATAAGCACCGTCACGAGACTGTCAGGGGGCGCAGCGCTCAGAGATGTTCCCATCCGGGAGGTGTTGTACGCTTTCTTACAAATTGATTGAGAAAATCGAAAAGTGTCGTCCATTAGTGAACAATCCCTTTAAAATATGGAAAAAGGAGAATTGTATTTTCTTAAAATTTGCTTAAAAAAGATGCAAAAATGGCAAAAATAAAATCCTCTCCTCTTCCCATATTGTAAATATAAACAAATAATAAAGAATTAAAGTAGTTTTGCCTCGTCCCTAATAGTCCAGACTGTTGGAATATGATGTCTTTTATGCTGCAGAATTATGAAAAAAGAAAAACGAATTGTGAGAAGATCTATGATTGTAGATTCAGAGTCAGATTCTCGTCATGGATCGTTCTCAGAATTGAGCTTTTGTGTCATATAACAAGAAAACTTCCAAAATATTCAGAAATCTGATAAATGTGCGGAAATTCACCAGTCTTCTGTCTGGATGTAACACGAAGACCGGACTCAGCGCTAAATATCAGACAGATTTGCTTTTGTTGAGAATTCTATGTAGAATAACTGTCAGACACCAGGGGGCGCTGTAACCAGCACTATACATGTACAGACCGACATCGCTAGAGACTACAGAGGAGCAGATTGTGCTTGTAGACAGGGCTGCCACTAGGAATTTTGGGGCCCCCTTGAGACTCTGCCCAGTCTCCACCCCAGCATCGCCTCCACCCTTGAACTGTCCACAATCAAAAGATTTTTTAAGCCGCCACCACGACAAGGTAGACTTTTGGCCAGGACCTACTCTACTCTAACCTATTAAACATTTGTGAAAATATCCAATACAATTTAGGTATATTTTTATTTATTTTTCAATTTTTAAAATGACCAATAATATCACACAGCTTCCCATTCACTTTAATGCATGTTGCACTGTTTGTGCATATTGATGCGGTCTTTTCCGCGGAAAAAAAAAACGCTTTGCGGTAAAAAACACAGCATGCTCATTAATTTAACGGAAAATTCCGCATTTCTGGCTATTTTCTATGTGTCTGGGTTGCGCGGAAAAAAAAACACATTTCCTGGAAAGGAGTCCTGTTTCTGCATACGTGTGCACATGGCCTAACATACAGACAGACGACTGGTGAATTATTTTGACATATTTCCCGTTTTTTATAACAAAAGCTGGAGATGCCGGGGATTGAACCCGGGGCCTCATACATGCAAAGCATGCGCTCTACCACTGAGCTACATCCCCTGTGAAAACAGCTGCAGGCTCCTCTGTTCAGAATGAAATGACTACCGGAGCGATCCCTCTCTGCTTTCCTGGCTGTATTAATAATAATAGTACCCATAGGGCCTTTTTTTGATTTGTGCCACAAACATTATTTCATTTGCGCCTTTTAATTAACTTTACGTCAATTCGTCTTTTTTTTTATTCGGTATAATGTTCGTGGGTTCCGGTTATTCGGACATTTGAACCTAATTCAATATTGACGACTTTTCGAAATGTCGTAAAATGTTTGTGCACTAGGATCCGATTCATCATCGGCATTTACAGTATTTAAGTCACTTTTCGATCTTGTGCTATTTACTGTTATGTTTTTACCAATTTATTTATTTTTTTTTAAATGGTGCATTCAGGATATTGAGTTTTGTACAAAACCAAAAATGTTATTTGTCTTTTACCTGATTGCATCTTTTTACAGGAAAAAAAAACTTGCATGATCTGTTAAAAATGTTGCAGGCATCTCTAGCATTTGCGTCCTCTGTACCAGTCAAATATAGGTTTTTGTGCAGATAGAAAAAGTAATGTAATAAATCACTGAAAATTTAGGAATAAGCATTTATGACGATCAAATATTGGTAATTGCAAACGCAATCATAAGTATTCCCCCTGAGATTATTATAGGTGTCCCAGTGTCAGCCGCACATTTGTTAGTTTGAGAGAACTCTGGATAATAACAGTAATCTCCATAATATCACAAAACATGGAGATGCCGGGGATTGCACCCAGGGACTCATACATGCAAAGCATGCGCTCTACCACTGAGCTACATTCTCTGTACACATTAGGAGAGCACGTACCTAAATTTGATAGAACATTCACCACTGCAGCCAATCACTGAGAGCTGTGTGTGTAGATGACACGAGCTCACTGATTGACTGCAGCTTTTATTTCTCAACTATAGACAGCAACGCTTTATTCAGGCTAAAGTACACCCGTTTTTCATAAAGTTGCCAGCGTAGACACATGATACTACCATACAGAGCCCAAATAACACTACCATATAGCACCCACATCATACTAACACACAGTGCCCACATAATACTAGCCTACAACTTCTACATAATACTACTATACAGTGGCCACATAATAGTACCTCACACATCCCACATACTAAGCACCATACACAGCCAATGTAATACTACCATACAGCACCCACATAATACTACAATACAGAGCTCACATAATACTACCACACAGAGCAAACATAATACTATATAGAGCAGGGGTCTCAAACTTGGCTTGGTATATGGGCCGCATATAGAAAAAAATTTGAACTTGGGGGCCGCATTCTTTGAAGGACAAAGTTACATTTTTAGTGATACCATTTTTTATTCTATACACCTTTTGAACATTTTTGCCGTGTTTTTTTAAATTGTTTTTAGAGCTTGGATGCGGCGATAACTACAATATGAGTGCACATTTGTTATGTCCCCTTATTGTAGTTATGTCCCCATACAGGTCCCCATATTGTAGATATGTCCCCATAGCCAGGTCCCCATATTGTAGTCATGTCTCTATATCCAGGTCCCCATATTGTAGTCATGTCTCCATATCCAGGTCCCCATATTGTAGTCATGTCTCCATATCCAGGTTCTCATATTGAAACAAGGGAGGGTGAACCAAAGAAATACAATCATAAGGTCCATAGGTACTGAAAAAAATATAATAACTTTATTGATCAAATTTCACAGACAAAGGTGGACAGGATAACAGGAGGACAGATAAACAACCATGCACTGTGGAGGGCAGGTGCGACCTGCAATGTAATACAGTTAGAGGTCAAAAACATAGACCACGTTGGTATCAAATCCACTGTGGATCATGTAAAATAGTACATACTCTACATAGCCAAAAATTAGAAAGATAATATTGAGTTAGATATCAATAAAGCACACAGGATAAGTGTGTATTCAACATATTTATACAGCTGACCAAACATATAGAGTGTACTGGCCAATGTTACCTATTAATAGTACCTGGCAGAGAGTAGCAGTGGAAATAGCTGGTCAGCCTGCACACCCCGACGCACGTCTGATAAAAGACCTTCCTCAGGGAGCATGGAAGTGTCACCGATATGTGGGTTTAAAAAGGCAGAGGCCCGGAAGTCAATTAAGGCTGGAAGCCAGCAATTGTTGACGCGTCGTCACCCAGCAGCCAAACCAGAAACACATGAGGCCCCACGTGATCTGGCACCGGGTGCATCGCAGGCACAGAAGCAGATAGGGGATGGCGGCAGTAAGGAGGTGCACGCGCACTAGTATGCAACAGACGGAGGACCATATAAAGTGCTGGCAAAACCGGGGTACATACAAAAAAAAAAGAATATACATATCAGCAGCAAACTAGTGCATAAATATATATAAGGGCTGTCAATCAGCCATCAGAATTCACAATATCACAAAAAGTTAATATAATAATACAAAATGATATAAATGCAAAAATTAATAGAGCACAAGGCTGCCAATCAGCCATCAGATGATTAGATCCAAACATGATAGAAATTTATATAGGAAGCAACAATACATAATATCAAATACAATTACAGATGGGAGAGATACTGCTAAATCACCATATACAGTTAATATTTGGTAGATAAATCCTAATTAAAATGTACAATGCAATGGATCAACCACGAAGGAAAAAGACAAAAATATTATAGCAGCTATTACTGGTTATATTGAATATATAGATGTCCATACTTGTATATAACATATAAGCACTTGCAGATGATATCAGGATGGATATTGTATATAGAATATATGGAAAGGACACAAAAATGCCTTGATACACAATAAATATTCTATATTCAAGCATTACCGAAAATCAGTGTATACAGTGCAGTCAGTCAACCCCCAAACATGTTACAGTATATATTATTATATTATCATGAAAAAAAAATGTTAAAAAAGTTTTTTACATTTTTACGGAGGCGACCTGAATACACAATATCCACCCAAAGAGTTATTAGATACCTCATCAAAATAGTCAATATACGGGACAGAAGAAGACCATATATATATATATATATACAGCTCTGGCAGAAATTAAGAGACCACTGCACAGTTTTATAAAAATCAGCTTCTCTACATGTCTGACAGCCATTCCATTCCATTCCAGTTGAATTACAACCAGAGTACACCTCATTCTACTTAATGTGCCTCTGATTAGGTGATCACCGGAACCAAATCTTATTTAATGAAGGAAAGTATAAAAAAAACCCTGCTGTGGTGGTCACAATCCTCTTGCAATACGACAAGCTGGATGGCAAAACAAGTGCTAGTAATATCCCAAAGGTAATAGGAATTAAAAAATAACTTATAACCATGGCAAAGGAGTTGAAAAGTCTTCAGTGAGGAAAAGAAGGGCTCAATTCTGGCTTTACTAACTGAGGGATACAGAGAGCGTCATGTTGCCTTAAAATTTCTAAGACAGCAGTCCATTACAACAAGGTCAAGCAGCACACATTGGGGACAACAAAGCTACAGACCGGCAGAGGGCGATAATGACTCCCCACTGACCGGGATGACCGTCATCTCATTCGAATATCACTTGGCAACTGCAGGATGACATCAAGTGACCTACAAAAGGAATGGCAAATGGCAGCTGGGGTGAAGTGCACTGCAAGAACAGTTCATAACAAGCTCCTAGAGGCAGGGCTCAAGTCATGTAAAGGTAGAAAAAAACTTTCATCAATGAGAAGCAAAGGAGAGCCAGGCTGAAGTTTGCCAAAGACCATAAGGATTGGACCATAGAGGACTGGAGTAAGGTAATCTTCTCTGATGAGTCTGATTTTCAGCTTTGCCCAACATTTGGTCGTCTAATGGTTCGACAGAGATCTGGAGAGGCGTACAAGCCACAGTGTCTTGCACCCACTGTGAAGTATGGTGGAGGATCGGTGATGATCTGGGGATGCTTCAGCAAGGCTGGAATTGGGCAGATTAATCTTTGCAAAGGACGTATGAATCAAGCCGCATACAAGGTTATCCTGGAAAACCAGTAGATTTCTTCTGCTCAGGCAATGTTCCCAAACTCTGAGGACTGGTATTTCCAGCAGGACAATGCATAATGTCACACAGCTAGATCAATCAATGTGTGGATGAAGGACCACCACATCAAATCCCTGTCATGGGAAGCCCAATCTCCAGACCTGAACCCCATTGAAGGAAGATGGATAGTCACAAGCCATCAAACAAAGAACTGCTTACATTTTTGTACCAGGAATGATATAAGGTCACCCAAAAGCAGTGTGAAAGACTGGTGGAAAGCAGCCAAGACGCATGAAAGCTAAAAATCATGGTTATTCCACAAAATATTGATTTCTGAACTCTTCCTGAGTTAAAAGTGAGTAAAGACAAAACACGGAAAATCCCATTGTAGGATTTTTAAATAATTAATTTGCATTCTATTGCATGAAATATTTAAAATATAGGAGAAGGAGGTGATTTTATTTTTTGCATTCTTTACATCTTTTTTAAAGTAGAGTGAAAAATAGAATCCAGTCATCCTCCTGGTTGTCAAAGGGTGGCGCGCTCCGGATAATTCGGGGTGGCGGCTTGGCTGAGCTTCTGTTCCTGCAAATCTGGGGACTTCGGAAGTTTTTTATAAGTGAAGAAAAAAATCCGGGGCCTCATACATGCAAAGCATACGCTGTACCACTGAGCTACATCCCCCATATAGGTGCCTCAGCCCCATGCATAAGCCATAGATGCATCTACTGCATGTAAACGACCATTACACAAAGAAATGGGAGCAGCACTTACAGGCTTTTTGCTGTCCAGCTTGTAAGTGCTGCTCTGATCCTGTGATCTTCCAGTGCTGCAGAGTCAAAACTGCCTCTGTCTGCAGCATTATAAAGAGCTGAGAAAAAAATTGTCAGGAGTGCACGACCCCCTGACAACCAGGAGGCCGAGGAGCGGTGTGCTCCTGAAGATCGGGATCTTGGTACAAATCCTCTAACCCCTTTACCCCCAAGGGTGGTTTGCACGTTCATGACCAGGCCAATTTTTACAATTCTGACCACTGTCCCTTTATGAGGTAATAACTCTGGAACGCTTACATGGATCCCGGTAACTCAGACACTGTTTTCTCGTGACATATTGTACTTCATGTTAGTGGTAAAATTTCACTGATATAACTTGCGTTTATTTGTGAAAAAAATGGAAATTTGGTGAAAATTTTGAAAATTTTGCAATTTTCCAACTTTGAATTTTTATGCCCTTAAATCACAGAGATACAGCACCCAAAAAAACTTAATAAATAACATTTCACATATGTTTACTTTACATCAGCACAATTTTGGAACCAAAATTTTTTTTTGTTAGGAAGTTATAAGGGTTAAAAGTTGACCAGCGATTTCTCATTTTTGCAACACCATTATATTTTTAGGGACCACATCACATTTGAAGTCACTTTGAGGGGTCTATATGATAGAAAATACCCAAAAGTGACATCATTCTAAAAACTGCACCCCTTAGGGTGCTCAAAACCACATTCAAAAAGTTTATTAACCCTTCAGGTGCGTCACAGGAATTTTTTGAATGTTTAAAAAAAATGAACATTTAACTTTTTTCACAAAAAAATTACTTCAGGTCCAATTTTTTTTATTTTACCAAGGGTGACAGGAGAAATTGGACTGCAAAAGTTATTGTGCAATTTGTCCTGAGTACGCCGATACCTGATATGTGGGGGGAACCACTGTTTCGGCGCATGGCAGAGCTCAGAAGGGAAGGAACGCCGTTTGACTTTTTCAATGCAAAATTGGCTGGAATTCAGATCGGACTCCATGTCGCGTTTGGAAAGCCCCTGATGTGCCAAAACAGTGGAAACTCCTCACAAATAACACCATTTTGGAAACTAGCCCCCTAAGGAACTTATCTAGATGTGTGGTGAGAACTTTGAACCCCCAGGGCTTCACAGAAGTTTATAATGTACAGCCGTAAAATTAAAAAATCACATTTTTTCCACAAAAATGATCTTTTCACCCCCAATTTTTTATTTTCCCAAGGGTAACAGGACCCAAAAAGTTATTGTGCAATTTGTCCTGCATATGCTGATACCCCACATGTGGGGGTAAACCACTATTTGGGCGCATGGCAGAGCTCGGAAGGGAAGAAGCGCCATTTGACTTTTTGGCTGGAATTGGGATAGGACTCCATGCCGCGTTTGGAAAGCCCCTGATGTGCCTAAACAGTGGAAACCCCCCCACAAATGACACCATTTTGGAAACTAGACCCCCCAGGGAAATTATCGAGATGTGTGGTGAGCACTTTGAACCCCGAAGGGCTTCACAGAAGTTTATAACGCCCGGGCATGAAAATAAAAAAATATTTTTTCCACATCTTTTAATCCCCAATTTTTTTATTTTCCCAAGGGTAACAGGAGAAATTGAACCCCAAAAGTTGTTGTCCAATTTGTCCTGAGTACACTGATACCCCATATATGGGAGAAAACTACTGTATGGGCACACGTCGGGGCTTGGAAGGGAAGTAGTGACTTTTGGAATGCAGATTTTGATGGAATGGTCTGCGGGTGTCATGTCGCGTTTGGAGAGCCTCTGATGTGCCTAAACTGTTGATACTCCCCACAAGTGACCCCATTTTAGAAGCTAGACCCCCCAAGGAACTTATCTAGATGTGTGGTGAGCACTTTGAACCCCCAAGTGCTTCAAAGAAGTTTATAAGGCCCGGGCGTGAAAATAAAAAAATCATATTTTTTTTCCACAAAAAAACTCACCCCTAACCCTAATCTCAGCCCTAACCCTACCCCTCATGGGAAAATGGAAATAAATACATTTTTTAAATTTTATTATTTTTCCCTAACTAAGGGGGTGATAACGGGGGGGTTTGATTTACTATTTATGGCGGTTTTTATGTTTGGCAGCTGTCACACGCTAAAAGACGCTTTTTATTGTAAACATAGTTTTTGCATCACCACATTTTGAGAGCTATAATTTTTCCATATTTTGACCCACAGAGTCATGTGAGGTCTTATTTTTTGCGGGACGAGTTGACGTTTTTATTGGTACCATTTTCGGGCACGTGACTTTTTTGATTGCTTTTTATTCTGATTTTTGGGATGCAGAATGAACAAAAACCAGCATTTCATGAATTTCTTTTTGGGTGGTGCGTTTACACCATTCCACGTGTGGTAAAATTGATAAAGCAGTTTTATTCTTCGGGTCAGTATGGTTACAGCGATACCTCATTTATGTCAGGGTTTTTTGGGCGCTTTTATGCAATAAAAACAATTTTATATAAAAAATAATTATTTTTGCATCGCTTTATTCTGCGAGCTATTATAACTTTTTAATTTTTCCGCTGGTGATGTTGTGTGGCGGCTCGTTATTTTGCGGGACAAGATGACGTTTTCAGCAGTACCATGGTTATTTATATCCGTCTTTTTAATCGCGTGTTATTGCACATTTTGTTCGGCGGTATGATGATAAAGCATTGTTTTTTGCTTCGTTTTTTATTTTTATTTTTTAAGGGGTTCGCTAAAGGGGTTAACTAGTGGGACAGTTTTATAAGGCAGGTTGTTATGGACGCGGTGATACCAAATATGTGTACTTTTATTGATTTTTTTTATTTCCAAAAAATGAATTTATTAGGGAATATTTTTTTTTTTATTTATTTGGCGATTTTTTATAAATTATTTTTACACTTTTTTTTTTTTTTACTTTATCACATTGTCCCAGGGGGGGCCATCACTGTCATGTGTCAGATCACTGATCTGACATATCACAGATCGCTGTGTCAGATCATCGATCTGACACAGGCGCTGCAGCAGGCTTCCTCGTGCCTGCTCTCTGCAGGCACTGAGGAAACCGCCTCCCTGCAGGCTCCCGAAGGCCCCACGGCCATATTGGATCCGGGGACCTGCAAGGAAGGAGGCCCCCACAGCAGCGCTGCACATCGCGCTGCTCTGGGGGTTTCAGGGAAGCAGGTGGGAGCCCCCTCCCTGCCGATGCTTCTCTAACCCCTGGTACACTGCGATCATGTTTGATCGCAGTGTGCAGGGGTTAACATGCAGGGGGCGGTCAGTGACCACCCCTGACACATAGTGCCGGGTGTCAGCTGTGATAATCAGCTGACACCTGGCCGTGATCAGCGGCGCCCCCCCTGGAGCGCCGTTGATCACGATGACATACTATCCCGTCCTTGGTCATAGGGGTCCGGGTACCATGGACGGGATAGTATGTCTGATGTCAGAAAGTTAAGCTATTGTTATTTTTTCCTGCATTTACCGTGTGGGATAGATCACATAATTTTTCAATATTTTGGGCTTTTATGGAAAAGGTAAATCTTATTATCGATGAATTCTTTCGATTTTCTTATACTTAAAGGGATTTGTTCCCACTGTACATTGCTGTAGAGCGCCCCGATGGTGCCCGATACAAGAAGAAAGATTATTTACCTACGGGATCAGGAGAGATGTCGCCTTTCAGCCGCCGCTGATTGTCTGCAGCCCATCAGGGGACATAAGCACCGTCACTAGACTGTCAGGGGGCGCAGCGCTCAGAGATGTTCCCATCCGGGAGGTGTTGTACACTTTCTTCCTAATTGATTGAGATAATCGAAGAGTGTCGTCCATTAGTGAACAATCCCTTTAAAATATGGAAAAAAGAGAATTGTATTTTTTTTAAATTTGCTTAAAAAAAGATGCAAAAATGGCAAAAATAGAATCCTCTCCTCTTCCCATATTGTACATATAAACAAATAATAAAGAATTAAAGTAGTTTTGCTTCGTCCCTAATAGTCCGGACTGTTGGAATATGATGTCATTTATGCTGCAGAATTATGAAAAAAGAAAAACGAATTGTGAGAAGATCTATGATGGTAGATTCAGAGTCAAATTCTCGTCATGGATCGTTCTCAGAATTGAGATCACACATCAGACAGTGTGTGCAGGGGATGTAGCTCAGTGGTAGAGCGCATGCTTTGCATGTATGAGGCCCCGGGTTCAATCCCTGGCATCTCCAGCTTTTATGTCACATAACAAGAGAACTTCCAAAATATTCCGAAATCTGATAAATGTGCGGAAATTCACCAGTCTTCTGTCTGCATGTAACACGGACCGGACTCAGCGCTAAATATCAGACAGATTTGCTTTTGTTGAGGATTCTATGTAGAATAACTGTCGGACACCAGGGGGCGCTGTAACCAGCACTATACATGTACAGACCGACATAGCTAGAGACTACAGAGGAGCAGATTGTGTTTGCAGACCCCTGGTCCAGTTACTCTGAGGCTGTGAAATGATAGCCCCCCGAACCTCCCCCTACCTGCCGCTGCTCCCAGATTTGTAGGCTCCGCACATTTCCAAAGATGCATATCTAATGCTGGCAGGTGGAAGGAGGTTCGCATAGTATCAGTATTATGCAGGCACTGAATGGTAGTATTATGTGTGCACTGTATGGTAGTATTATGTGGGCTCTGTATGGTAGTATTATGTGAGTGCTGTATGGTAATATTATGTGTGCTCTGTATGGTAGTATTATGGAGCTGGGTGCTGTATGTAGTATTATTTGAGCGCTTTATGCTAGTTTTATGTGGGCTCTGTATGGTTGTATTATGTGGGCTCTGTATGGTAGTATTATGTGGGCTCTATATGGTAGTATTATGTGGGCTCTGTATGGTAATATTATGTGGGTGCTGTATGGTAGTATTATGTGGGCTCTGTTTGGTAATATTATGTGGGTGCTGTATGGTATTATTATGTGGGCTCTGTATGGTAGTATTATGTGTGCTCTGTATGGTAGTGTTATGGAGCTGGGTGCTGTATGTAGTATTATGTGGGCTCTGTATGGTAGTTTTATGTGGGCTCTGTATGGTTGTATTATGTGGGATCTGTATGGTAGTATTATGTGGGCTCTGTATGGTAATATTATGTGGGTGCTGTATGGTAGTATTATGTGGGTGCTGTATGGTAGTATTATGTGGGCTCTGTATGGTTGTATCATGTGGGCTCTGTATGGTAATATTATGTGGGTGCTGTATGGTAGTATTATGTGGGCTCTGTATGGTAATATTATGAGGGCTCTGTATGGTAATATTATGTGAGTGCTGTAAGGTAATATTATGTGGGCTCTATATAGTAGTGTTATCTGTGCTCTGTATGGTAGTATGGGGCTGGGTGCTGTATGTAGTATTATTTGTGCGCTTTATGCTAGTATTATGTGGGCTCTGTATGGTTGTATTATGTGGGCTCTGCATGGTTGTATTATGTGGGCTCTGTATGGTACTATTACGTGGGCTCTATTTGGTAGTATTATGCTAGCACTTTGTAGCAGTATTTGTTATGAACTGAACTTAACCCATTATATTGTGGACATTTATAAACAGTCCTACCTATAATTGCTCCAACACCACAGTGCTATACCATACTGTCTGTATAAGGCTATGTGCACACGGTGCGGATCCTCCTGCAGATTTTTCCGTGCGGATTTTAGTAAATCCGCAGTTTAATGACCTGGATTTTTACTGCGGATTTCTTCCTTTTTTTTTTGCGGTTTTACTGCCGTTTTTATGCGGTTTTACACTGCGGTTTTCCACCTGTGGATTTGTAGAATGGAGCAGGTGGAAAACTGCAGCAAAACCGCACAAAAGAAGTGACATGCTGCTTTTTATTTCCGCACAAAAACCGGGCGGAGAAATCCGCAGCATGTGCACAGCGGATTTTTTTACATAGGCTATAATGGTACTGTACATCACCTGCAGTACTGCAGCGGCGAATCCGCAGTAGGAACCGCACCGTGTGCACAGACCCTAATGTTTCCACTCCAGGACCTGTCTCCTATAAAACTTATATTTTAAGATTCATCAGTTTTTGACCCACATTCTTTTGCTGTTGTAGTTTATAAGCCTGTAGCTTCCAGCTCCACCATTTTTTGAAAGGGAGTGCAGCTTATCTTGGAGTTGGTGAAGCTGAGCGCATTTGAAAAATTCATCATAATTTAGAGCATAAAAGTCATTACTGCTGCAGCCAATCAGTGAGCTCAGCGGCTCGTGCTGTCTACCCAGGTAGCGCTCATGCAGTTGTAGGGGATGTACCTCAGTGGTAGAGCGCATGCTTTGCATGTATGAGGCCCTGGGTTCAATCCCCGGCATAAAGAACCTTATAACATCCAAATTCAGAAATCTGAAAAAATGTGAGTAACATTCCCTGGTCATCTGTCTGGATGTAGCACAAGGATCAGACTCACTACTAAGTATCAGAACAACTAATTTTTAAGAATTATGTGTCAGACACTAGGGGCCGGTGTAATCAGAACATAGCGGATGAAAAATTATATACTTTCAAAGTATAAAAATGATTTTGTGATTTTTTTTCTCTAACACTCGAAAAAAAAAATTTTTTCACAATTCTCACAGGGATAAACATGCGATCCTGTGATTGCACTGATAATGCACAGTACTACTTATGTACTGCTGTGCACTAACCTGTCAGTGTTTAGCTGCAGCCTATCGGGGATCTGATAGAATAATGTATAGGGCAAGAACAGAGGTCAAAGTTAGGACTTTGGTTACCGTAAGAATCCAAGCGGGGGGGTGCTGACGGAGGGAGCGACCTTCAGCTGTCGAGCTCCTTAGATACCTCAATCACTATTGATAACAGCATCTGAGGAGTTAAAGTGCTGGGATCGGAGATAGGTCTGGTCCCAGCACACACAGAAGGAGATCACCTGTGTATAACCACTGACTCTTGCTGCAGATGGTCACAACTTTTGTGCCCGTGCCATCCCCCCAAAAATAAGATTTTTGAAAAAGGATTCCCGGTGCACAACCTCAGCGTAAAATATGACCGTGCCATTATTAGCCTACAGGCTGCTTATATTAGTTGGATCTGGAGTTCTCTTTGCCTATTTATCATGAGATCTCAATAAAAGATTCACTAAATCATAAAATTCTCTCTGCGTTCAGCCACCACTAGAGGGAGCTCCTAGCAAGTGATAACAGCTCCCACTGAACCCTGTGATAAATCAGTGAGCTCCCTCTAGTGGTGAGAGAATTGTGCAAAAGTGCTCAGAGAGGGGTTTCTGGGAATTAAAATTATTCCAAAAATCTCCAAATCAGAAATTTTTTTGTATGTTTTAAAATGTAGAAGGAAATCTGGATGAAGTGCCGCTGTGTTATGCAGATTAACACCCACCTGTCATGGTCGGAGATCTACCAATAAGATGCTACAGTCAGTAGGGATTGCAGCATTTTGGTGTTACAGAGTTGGGGTCCTCTTTCGTCCCACTGAACCCACAGCAGAGCAATTGTGGGGTGCTGAGCAGCTGTTAAGGAAGCTGCAGGTCTTATAAAGTCCACAAGAGGGCCTAAAATCTCTTCACACTGATTTGTAAAGACTTTTATCAATGGCAGCTGTTATAACCTGATATCATAAAACATCTGTTAGATTCACAGAACTCTTGCCTATAGTAGTATTTAAAAAATTAAAATGACAAAGGGAAAGTTAGGAGGTGTCAGGGTAATCAATATGATAAAATATAAAATGGAAAATTGTGGAGTGAATAAAAGATAATAACCCTGCGACCAAGAAGCCGGACTGAAGTAGTGACCACATAATTTTTCAATATTTTGGGCTTTTATGGAAAAGGTAAATCTTATTATCGATGAATTCTTTCGATTTTCTTATACTTAAAGGGATTGGTTCCCACTGTACATTGCTGTAGAGCGCCCCGATGGTGCCCGATACAAGAAGAAAGGTAACTTACCTACGGGATCAGGAGAGATGTCGCCTTTCAGCCGCCGCTGATTGTCTGCAGCCCATCAGGGGACATAAGCACCGCTACGAGACCATCAGGGGGCGCAGCGCTCAGAGATGTTCCCATCCGGGAGATGGGAATTAAAGTAGTTTTGCTTCGTCCCTAATGGTCCAGACTGTTGGAATATGATGTCATTTATGCTGCAGAATTATGAAAAAAGAAAAACGAATTGTGAGAAGCTCTATGATGGTAGATTCAGAGTCAGATTCTCGTCATGGATCGTTCTCAGAATTGAGATCACACATCAGACAATGTGTGCAGGGGATGTAGCTCAGTGGTAGAGCGCATGCTTTGCATGTATGAGGCCACGGGTTCAATCCCCGGCATCTCCAGCTTTTGTGTCAAATAACAAGAAAACTTACAAAATATTCAAAAATCTGATAAATGTCTTCTGTCTGGATGTAACACGAAGACCGGACTCAGCACTAAATATCAGACAGATTTGCTTTTGTTGAGAATTCTATAACTGTCAGACACCAGGGGGCGCTGTAACCAGCACTATACATGTACAGACCGACATCGCTATAGACTACAGAGGAGCAGATTGTATTTGTAGACAGGGCTGCCACTAGGAATTTTGGGGCACCCTGGAGACTCCGGACAGGCTCCACCCCAGCTTCGCCTCCACCCTCGAACTGTCCACAGTCAAAAGATTGTTTAAGCCGCCGCCACGACAAGGTAGACTTTTGGCCAGTACCTACTCTACTCTAACCTATTAAACATTTGTGAAAATATCCAATACAATTTAGGTATATTTTTATTTATTTTTCAATTTTTAAAATGACCAATAATATCACATACAGGGGACAAATACCAGCGCACCATGACTAGACACCATATTACCACCACTTAGTGACCTATACTACCACATACAAGGAACAAATACCACCGCACCATGACCAGACCACATATTACCACCACAGTGACCGAATAATACCACATACAAGGAACAAATACCCCCGAAGAAGCCAACACGAAATGCGCGTTGGGGCTGCGTTCTTGTGGGTCCCTGACTGAGGCATTATGGGTAAGAGCAGAGTTTACACTATGTTTTGGATTGTGGCTCTATACTAATTTACAGTCATATGTTAAAGTTTTTAACTGATGGACTCAGTTATATTTCTGGTTTCAAATGAGGTTTATTGTACTAACAGAAAATGTGCAATCTGCATTTAAACAAAATTTGACCGGTGCAAAAGTATGGGCACCCTTATCATTTTCTTGATTTGAACACTCCTAACTACTTTTTACTGACTTCCTGAAGCACTAAGGCTGGTTTCACATTTGCGTTATTTTGCGCTTGAAAAAACGCATACGTGCGCATGCGTTTTTTCCCCTATATTTAACATGGGTGCGCATACCTGCGCGCTGGCATGCGCACGTATGCGATTTTCATGCGCTGCGTTTTTTTGGGGTGTGCGTTTGTATTTCACAGACGCTACATGTTGCATTTTTTGGTCCTGGAAAAAAACGCATGCGCACGTATGCGCACGTTTTTCGCTAAAAATGGCCATTATAGCCTATGGATGCGCATACGTGCGCACTGGCATGCGCATGTATGCGTTTTTTTAGCGCTGCGTTTTTTTGGTGGTGTCCACTTGTTGTACTAGTTATAAACTTCTAAAGTCAAAAAAAAAAGTCTATATAAAGGAGGTGCCTGCCAAAACTCTGCCACTACTACACTGACAGATTGGAGAGCAGACAGTCACCAAGGAACACATTATCAGCGCAAGAATGTGAGTATATTACATTATATGCCTGTCCTTTTAAATTATGTATGTACTAATGATTTTTATTATTTTTACATGCAGTATGTCTTCAGAATCCGAATATTCCCCATCGCGGCAGGAATTGGCGCAAGCAGACAGTGAGGTGATTATTTTCGTTCATCTGGTAAGTATATCTGCTGCTACTCCAAATCTCTTACGTTTTTTTCAACTTTTTTAAGACATCATCCTCATCATCTTCTGCGGACGGGACTTCTGAGGGCGAAGAGCAGGAGCAGCGAAGCCAAGTCCCGGTGGTGATACGGAATGTATGTATCAAATGATTTGTAATGTTCTTTATTGTTTATCTTCTATTTTTACTCTTTTTTTATGTTTCTTTTTTTTGTAACTTTTTATTCAATTTAAATTTGATTATTCTAATGAATGTGTTTTGTCTAGGTTCCACAACGGGATGAAGACGTCTACCTGGATAATGAGCAGCTCATCAGCCTGGTCCAGGAGCGTGCGCCGTTGTGGGACAGCCGTGACCGGCTGTACAAGGACAATGTGGTGACCCGGCGGCTATGGAATGAGGTGGCCGCAGCGTTGATGGATGGCTGGGACAGCGCCACAGCATCCTCCAAAAAGGCGTTTAGTGAGTATTTCCCTGCTCTGTATTGTGCCGCAGTGACTGTTGTCCTTGACGGCACTGTTGGGTTTCGTGCTAGGTATATTCTAGCAGGAAACCCAACAGTGTCATCGGGCTCTACAGTGACTGCTTTGAGTATTGTATTGCTATATTGTGCCGCAGTGACTGTTGTCCTTGATGGCACTGTTGGGTTTCGTGCTAGGTATATTCTAGCAGGAAACCCAACAGTGTCATCGGGCTCTACAGTGACTGCTTTGAGTATTGTATTGCTATATTGTGCCGCAGTGACTGTTGTCCTTGACGGCACTGTTGGGTTTCGTGCTAGGTATATTCTAGCAGGAAACCCAACAGTGTCATCGGGCTCTACAGTGACTGCTTTGAGTATTGTATTGCTATATTGTGCCGCAGTGACTGTTGTCCTTGACGGCACTGTTGGGTTTCGTGCTAGGTATATTCTAGCAGGAAACCCAACAGTGTCATCGGGGTCTACAGTGACTGCTTTGAGTATTGTATTGCTATATTGTGCCGCAGTGACTGTTGTCCTTGACGGCACTGTTGGGTTTCGTGCTAGGTATATTCTAGCAGGAAACCCAACAGTGTCATCGGGCTCTACAGTGACTGCTTTGAGTATTTTATTGCTATATTGTGCCGCAGTGACTGTTGTCCTTGACGGCACTGTTGGGTTTCGTGCTAGGTATATTCTAGCAGGAAACCCAACAGTGTCATCGGGCTCTACAGTGACTGCTTTGAGTATTGTATTGCTATATTGTGCCGCAGTGACTGCTGTCCTTGACGGCACTGTTGGGTTTCGTGCTAGGTATATTCTAGCAGGAAACCCAACAGTGTCATCGGGCTCTACAGTGACTGCTTTGAGTATTGTATTGCTATATTGTGCCGCTGTGACTGTTGTCCTTGACGGCACTGTTTTTTTTTTCCCAACAGTGGACAAAGTCCGAACACGTTGGCGTTCGATCAAGGACCGCTTCAACAGTGATGTTCGTGCTGAGGGCCAGGTTCGCAGTGGATCTGCGTCAAGGACCAGAACTAGATACCGTCACTATCACGCGTTGCAGTTCCTAAGACCGGTCCTTGCCACGAGATCGTAAGTATTATAAATTTTGGGTTTTTATTTTTATTAATCTGTGTTTTTCTAATCCACAGCTGATGCTTCTTGTAAAGGCATGGTAGTAATGATTTTCCTTTCTTCCACAGCACCTGGAGCAGCACCCTGCAACCTGGCCCTGGAGCGGTCCTTCCTCGGACGTCCTCTGACCCGTCCCAGCCATCCGACAGCCAGGAAGCACCTTGCAGGTCAGCCACACACACAGCTGGTGACCAGGAAGCTGGGCCATCAGGTGTTCCCCTGTCCCAGGTCTCTGCCACTGGTTATGCGGGCACTACCCGCCAGCTCCAGAGGGCCTTGGACAGGAATGTCTTGCCCAAGTTTATGCATTTGAGCGAGGCCTTTAATTCCAGCCTCAAGTCGCTGTCCTACAGAGTTGAAAGCGGTTTTGCACTCATGGAACGTGGTTTTAACCACTTTGAACACCGCTTCAATTCTGTAGAACAGCGCCTTGACCGTCTGGAGGCCGACCTCAACAGACCAGCACACCATTTTTTTAGTAAGATTGAAAAGGGCATGGCGGAACACCTTAGTCCTGAGCAACAGCTGAATGTGCTGCAGGCCTGCAACAATGCTTTCTTGCAGGCTATGCAGCATAATCGGTACGGTCAGCAGTCAGTGGTGTCATTTCCACCTGTGCCACCATTGACTCGCTTCACTTCACTACCGACTTGTGCTGCATACCACTGCACGGACACCTCTATTCAAAGCCAGGACACCCACCGTTACACCACCACAAGTCTGAGTGCAGCTGGTCACTTCACCGACACCACCATGGCAAGCGCTACTCCTGTCTGGAGCACCACCGCCACTCCCATGCATGCGTGGAGCTCAGCCACCACTAGGCAAACATGGAACAGCCCTGCCACTACAACAACATGTAGTAGCCCTGCCACCACCATTCCGCAAACCTGGACCATCACTGCCGCCACCAGTCCTCCTGCAAGGACGAGCACTGCCAACCAAGAGCAGCAGCAGCAGCCACCTCAGCAGCAGCAGCCACCTCAGCAGCAGCCACCTCAGCAGCAGCCACCTCAGCAGCAGCAGCAGCCACCCCAGCAGACGGGGGACCTACACTCAATATTTGCCCCAAGTTCAAGGCGAAATCCATCAAGGCGGGCATTGGGCCAAAGTCGGTCCAGGCACACAAGCCTACGGCGACATGCCATTACAACAAATGTACCTGAACAGATTTCCTCTCCTCCAAGTGTTCCTAGTTTAATTCCCTTAACTGGACTACCTTCCCCCACAAGTTTTGTTGCCCCTTCCCCTCAAACACCGTCTTCAACTGCAAGTGTTGCATATTCCCTGCACACCCCCAAATTGAAACCATCTGCCCCCAAACGCTGGAAAAAATAATTTTTTGGTTTATTTTTGTGATTAAAAATAAATTTACATTTGTGGTTCACCATTACAAAGTTTCATTAATGTTGTTTGCGCCGCTCACACACACTGATGGGTAAATACATGTTAAAAACCAACCCAAGGCCTAGTATAGTCATATGTGAAATAACACGGACTAGTATAGTCATACCAAGGCCTAGTGTAATAACTCGAGTTTTACCAACTTGGATCTGGTTTCATGAAAAACAAAAAGTTGAAACTTGTCTAAAAAATAAGTTTCTTTCTTAAAAAGTTTCACCAGTTTGTTTTTTGTGAAACAAGATGCTAGTTGGTAAAAATCGAGTTATTACAGTAGGCCTTGGTATGACTATACTAGGCCGTGGTATTTCACATGACTATACTAGTAGGCCCAAGGCCTACTATACTCATATTTGAAATACCACGGCCTAGTATAGTCATTCCAAGGCCTAGTGTAATAACTCTAGTTTTACCAACATGAATCTGGTTTCATGAAAAACAAACTGTTGAAACTTGTCAAGTTTCACCAGTTTGTTTTTCGTGAAACAAGATCCTAGTTGGTAAAAATCGAGTTATTACAGTAGGCCTTGGTATGACTATACTAGGCCGTGGTATTTCACATATGACTATACTAGTAGGCCCAAGGCCTACTATACTCATATTTTAAATACCACGGCCTAGTATAGTCATTCCAAGGCATAGTGTAATAACTCTAGAAACTTGTCTATTTATACACTACCACAATTTTAAATAAAAGTTGGAATTGAGCTGATTACATTCATCCACTCAATGCTGACTTGTATTCCCCATTGACTTTCATTGGGTGGGGTTGGGTTTTGAGGGTTGGGTTTTGAAAAAATCACATACTTTTTTTTCAACTAGTTTGACAATTTTCTCTTGAAAAAAATTGGTTTCCTGATTCATGGCCTGCAGCTTTGCTCGTTCCAATATATTTCACGCAGACTAGCAATGCTGCATTTTAACTCATATGTGTATTTGCCTGCCCAGGTGTGTGAACATCAAAAAATTCAGTTATACATGGGAAGTTTTTTATTTAATTGGATTTTAAAAAATATAGTGCACTCAGTAATGGTATCAAATAAGGTTTTTTATTACCATAAACAAACAAAAACATTACACCATTTCATCTTGCCAGTGCACCCGTCCTACATCAGAAATAAAGTAGGCCGCAAATTGGTCCCTCATTTGGCCAACTTCAACGGATGACCTGAGAGTGTGCTGAGTGAATTCAGGCAATGGGTTAGGAGCATCATCGTCCAGTTCAAAGGTCGGGTGCTCTTTAGCCATCACAAAGTTATGTAGAACCACACAGGCCTTCACCACCTCATCGACTGTTTCAAGTTTAAGATTAATGGCCGTGCCCAGAATTCGCCATCTGGAGACAAGAATCCCAAAAGCACACTCGACAGTTCTTCTGGCCCTGGTCAGCCTGTAATTAAATATTTTTTTGGTGTGGTCCAAGTCCCGGCTGGAGTAGGGTTTCAGTAAGTTTCCGCACATTTGAAAAGCCTCATCGCCAACCATTACAAAGGGCAGTGGCGGAGCTTCGGTGTGAGGAAGAGGCCGTGGCATAGGGAAATTAAATTGGTTGCCATACAACCTCCGGCCCATGTCTGAGTTTTTAAAAGCCTGTGAGTCATTACCACGGCCAAATGCTCCAATGTCCACTGCTACAAACATACATCCGGCATCCGCAATGGCCATGAGTACTATTGAAAAGTACTTTTTGTAATTATAGTACTCAGATCCAGTTCTTTTGGGTTTGATGATCCGTATGTGTTTACCATCAACAGCTCCCAAACAGTTGGGAAAATTGCATACTGTCCAGAATTTGTCAGCAATTTCCATCCACTTTTCAGCGGTGGGCAGGGGCAGAAATTCTGGACAAAGAACATTCCAGAGAGCCCGGCAGGTGTCAGCAACAATTCCAGACAAGGTAGAGATTCCAATACGGTACTGGAAGTGTAGTGAAGATAGGGTTTCTCCAGTCGACAGGAATCTGTGAACAGACAAAGAAGTAAAATTAATATTTATGTATATTATTTTAAAAAACTATAAAATAAAATATTAGTACATTCACGAAAACTAATTACCCAAGGTTTTGAATACTAAATTTAAAAAAAAAACATCAGACCGCACCCCTTGGTTTAATATTACATACCGTAATGTCACCAGTAGCCGTTCCTCAGGAGGAATCGCACGACGGAGCTGTTTGTCCTGTCTCCGGATAGATTGTTGGACACGAGCAAGCAAATCCCTGAAACTTTCTTGGGACATCCGGATATAATCTATAAATTTCTCCGGGTTTGCCTGGAGCTCGCTGTAGAGGGTGTGGTATGCCCCACGGCTCTCCCGGAGTTCAACAATCGGATGTATCCACATACGCCGCCGCTGCCGTCTTCGCTCCCTCTCTCTCTTCCTTTGTTCATGGCAGGCAACTGCATACGCCTGAGCCATCGCGATGTCCAAATCCAAGTTGAAGTGAAAACTCTTCCAGCGCAGATCCATGGTCACGAGAAGAATCAAGCAAATGTGAAGAATACTGTAGACAGGGTCTATATATTAACATACCACACCCACAATGAAGTCCCATTGGTCTTGTGTGTTGTTGAATGTTTTTTTTTTCTTTTTTGGGGGGTTTTTCCAAAATCTGTAAAAAAACGCAAAGGCACAAAAAACGCATACAAACGCACAAAAACGCTGCGGTTTTTTCCTGCATGCGCATAAAAATGCTTGAAAAAAACGCAGCATTTGTATGCATTTGTATGCGTTTTTTCAATGCGTTTTTTTGCGGGAAAAACGCGCTGCAAAAAAAAGCAAGTGTGAAACAGGCCTAAATTAGTTTTGTAACCTCATTGAGCTTTGAACTTCATGGCCAGGTGTATCAAATCATGAGAAAAGATATTTAAGGTGGCCACTTGCAAGTAGTTCTCCTATTTGATTCTCCTATGAAGAGTGGCATCATGGGCTCCTCAAAACAACTCTCAAATGATCTGAAAACAAAGATTATTCAACATAGCTTTTCATGGGAAGGATACAAAAAGTTGTCTCAGAGATTTAACCTGTCAGTTTCCACTGTGAGGAACATAGTAAGGAAATGGAAGAACACAGGTACAGTTCTTGTTAAGCCCAGAAGTGGCAGGCCAAGAAAAATATCAGAAAGGCAGAGAAGAAGAATGGTGAGAACAGTCAAGGACAATCCACAGACCACCTCCAAAGACCTGCAGCATCATCTTGCTGCAGATGGTGTCACTGTGCATCGGTCAACAATACAGCGCACTTTGCACAAGGAGAAGCTGTATGGGACAGTGATGTGAAAGAAGCCGTTTCTGCAAGCACACCACAAACAGAGTCACCTGAGGTATGCAAAAGCACATTGGGACAAGCCAGTTACATTTTGGAAGAAGGTCCTGTGGACTGATGAAGTAAAGATTGAGTTGTTTGGTCATACAAAAAGGCGTTATGCATGGAGGCTAAAAAACACAGCATTCCAAGAAAAACACTTGCTACCCACAGTAAAATTTGGTGGAGGTTCCATCATGCTTTGGGGCTGTGTGGCCAATGCCGGAACCGGGAATCTTGTTAAAGTTGAGGGTCGCATGGATTCAACTCAGTATCAACAAATTCTTGACAATAATGTGCAAGAATCAGTGACGAAGTTGAAGTTACGCAGGGGATGGATATTTCAGCAAGACAATGATCCAAAACACCGCTCCAAATCTACTCAGGCATTCATGCAGAGGAACAATTACAGTGTTCTGGAATGGCCATCCCAGTCCCCAGACCTGAATATCATTGAACATCTGTGGGATGATTTGAAGCGGGCTATACATGCTCGGCGACCATCAAACTTAACTGAACTAGAATTGTTTTGTAAACAGGAATGGTCACAAATACCTTCATCCAGGATCCAGGAACTCATTAATAGCTACAGAAAGCGACTAGAGGCTGTTATTTTTGCAAAAGGAGGATCTACAAAATATTAATGTCACTTTTATGTTGAGGTGCCCATACTTTTGCACCGGTCAAATTTTGTTTAAATGCAGATTGCACATTTTCTGTTAGTACAATAAACCTCATTTGAATCCAGAAATATAACTGAGTCCATCAGTTATTAGATATATGAAACTGAAATAGCTGTTGCAAAAACCAAAATTGTTCTAAAGAAATAAGGTTAACATTAATAGGGGTGCCCAAACTTTAACATATGACTGTATATGCGGGTTGTCTCTCATGGATACATTAGAGGGTATTTGAACCCTCAATAATGACTTTTTATTATCTGTGACCCAGCCATTGAGCAATAAAAGCACCTTAAAGCATATTGTGGGCTCCAACTCTGTGTATTAGTTGTTTCTATGTCTATAGAAATACATTGTATACAGCAGTGTATGTCTTTGTGCTTGCATTCTGAATGTGTGACCACCGCCTCACTTTACATAAAATTCTCATAGAGAATCTGATAACTTTAATAACAGTTGACTCCAGTCTTTGCGTTAGGCTGTGTTCACACGTTTGTGGTTTTTTTCTCGGATTTCTCAAAATATCCGCTCGAAGAACGCCTAAAAGAAGCTTCCCATTCATTTTAATGCATTTTGCACTTTTTGTGCATATTGATGCGGTCTTTTCTGCTCATTAATTTGAACTTGGGGGCCGCATTCCTTGAAGGACAAAGTTACATTTTTAGTGATACCGTTTTTTATTCTATACACCTTTTGAACATTTTTGCTGTGTTTTTTTAAAAAATGTTTAGAGCTTGGATGTGGCGATAACTACAATATGAGTGCACATTTGTTATGTCCCCTTATTGTAGTTATGTCCCCATACAGGTCCCCATATTGTAGATATGTCCCCATACAGGTCCCCAGATTGTAGTCATGTCTCTATATCCAGGTCCTCATATTGTAGTCATGTCCCCATATTGTTGTCATGTCCCCATCCAGGTCCCCATATTGTAGTCATGTCTCCATATCCAGGTTCTCATATTGATCAAGGGAGGGTGAACCAAAGAAATACAATCATAAGGTCCATAGGTACTGAAAAAATAAAATAACCTTATTGATCAAATTTCACAGACAAAGGTGGACAGGATAACAGGTGGGCAGATAAACAACCATGCACTGTGGAGGGCAGGTGCGACCAGCAATGTAATACAGTTAGAGGTCAAAAACATAGACCACGTTGGTATCAAATCCACTGTGGATCACGTAAAATAGTACATACTCTACATAGCCAAAAATTAGAAAGATAATTGAGTTAGATATCAATAAAGCACACAGGATAAGTGTGTATTCAACGTATTTATACAGCTGACCAAAAATATAGAGTGTACTGGCCAATGTTACCTATTAATAGTACCTGGCAGAGAGTAGCAGTGGAAATAGCTGGTCAGTCTTTACACCCCGACGCACGTTTCGGATAAAAGACCTTCCTCAGGGAGCATGGAAGTGTCACCGATATGTGGGTTTAAAAAGGCAGAGGCCCGGAAGTCAATTAAGGCTGGAAGCCAGCAATTGTTGACGCGTCGTCACCCAGCAGCCAAACCAGAAACACATGAGGCCCCACGTGATCTGGCACCGGGTGCATCGCAGGCACAGAAGCAGATAGAGGATGGCGGCAGAAAGGAGGTGCACGCGCACTAGTATGCAACAGATGGAGGACCATATAAAGTACTGGCAAAACCGGGGTACATACAAATAAAAAAGAATATACAGTACATATCAGCAGCAAACTAGTGCATAAATATATATAAGGGCTGTCAATCAGCCATCAGAATTCACAATACCACAAAAAGTTAATATAATAAAACAAAATGATATAAATGCAAAAATTAATAAAGCACAAGGCTGCCAATCAGCCATCAGATGTTTAGATCCAAATATGATAGAAATTTATATAGGAAGCAACAATACATAATATCAAATACAATTACAGACGGGAGAGATACTGCTAAATCACCATATACAGTTAATATTTGGTTAGATAAATCCTAATTAAAATGTACAATGCAATGGATCAACCACGAAGGAAAAAGACAAAAATATTATAGCAGCTATTACTGGTTATATTGAATATATAGACTCCATACTTGTATATAACATATAAGCACTTGCAGATTATATCAGGATGGATATTGTATATAGAATATAAGGAAAGGACACAAAAATGCCTCGATACACAATAAATATTCTATATTCAAGCATTAACCGAAAATCAGTGTATACAGTGCCGTCAGTCAAACCCCAAACATGTTACAGTATATATTATTATATTATCATGAAAAAAATTTGTAAAAAAGTTTTTTTACATTCTTACGGAGGCGACCTGAATACACATTATCCACCCAAAGAGTTATTAGATACCTCATCAAAATTGTCAATATACAAGGACAGAAGAAGACCATATATATATATACAGCTCTGGCAGAAATTAGGAGACCACTGCACAGTGTTATAGAAATCAGCTTCTCTACATGTCTGACATCCATTCCATTCCACTGTCAGTTGAATTCCAACCAGAGCACACCTCATTCTACTTAATGTGCTTCTGATTAGGTGATCACCGGAACCAAATCTTATTTAACGAAGAAAAGTATAAAAGACCCTGCTGTGGTGTTCACAATCCTCTTGCAATAGGACAAGCTGGATGGCAAAACAAGTGCTAGTAATATCCCAAAGGTAATAGGAATTAAAAAATAACATATCCATGCGAAAGGAGTTGAAAAGTCTTCAGTGAGGAAAAGAAGGGCTCAATTCTGGCTTTACTAACAGAGGGATACAGAGAGCGTCATGTTGTCTTAAAATTTCTAAGACAGCAGTCCATTACAACAAGGTCAAGCAGTAGACATTGGGGACAACAAAGCTACAGACCGGCAGAGGGTGAAAACGACTCCTCACTGACCGGGATGACCGTCATCTTATTCAAATATCACTTCGAAACTGCAGGATGACATCAAGGGACCTACAAAAGGAATGGCAAATGGCAGCTGGGGTGAAGTGCACTGCAAGAACAGTTCATAACAGGCTCCTAGAGGCAGGGCTCAAGTCATGTAAAGGTAGAAAAAAACCTTTCATCAATGAGAAGCAAAGGAGAGCAAGGCTGAAGTTTGCCAAAGACCATAAGGATTGGACCATAGAGGACTGGAGTAAGGTAATCTTCTCTGATGAGTCTGATTTTCAGCTTTGCCCAACATCTGGTCGTCTAATGGTTAGACAGAGACCTGGAGAGGCGTACAAGCCACAGTGTCTTGTACTCACTGTGAAATTTGGTGGAGGATCGGTGATGATCTGGGGATGCTTCGGCAAAGCTGGAATTGGTCAGATTAATCTTAGCGGATGACGTATGAATCAATCCGCGTACAAGGTTATCCTGGAAAAACAGTTGATTCCTTCTACTCAGGCAATGTTCCCCAACTCTGAGGACTGGTATTTCCAGCAGGACAATGCACCATGCCACACAGCTAGATCAATCAATGTGTGCATGAAGGACCACCACATCAAATCCCTGTCATGGTCAGCCCAATCTCCAGACCTGAACCTCATTGAAGGAAGATGGATAGTCACAAGCCATCAAACAAAGTACTGCTTAAATTTTTGTACCAGGAATGACATAAGGTCACCCAAAAGCAGTGTGAAAGACTGGTGGAAAGCAGCCAAGACGCATGAAAGCTGCGATTAAAAATCATGGTTATTCCACAAAATATTGATTTCTGAACTCTTCCTGAGTTAAAAGTATGTAAAGATAAAAAAACAGAAAATCCCATTGTAGGATTTTTAAATAATTAATTTGCATTCTATTGCATGAAATATTTAAAAAATGGGAGAAGGAGGTGATTTTATTTTTTGCATTTTTTACATCTTTTTTTTAAGTAGAATGAAAAATAGAATCCAGTCATCCTCCTGGTTGTCAGAGGGTGGCACGCTCCTGATAATTCGGGGTGGCGGCTTGACTGAGCTTCTGTTCCTGCAAATCTGGGGACTTCGGAACTTTTGGAAGTTATTTATAAGTGGAAAAAAAAGTCCGGGGCCTCATACATGCAAAGCATACGCTCTACCACTGAGCTACATCCCCCATATAGGTGCCTCAGCCCCATGCCTAAGCCATAGATGCATCTACTGCATGTAAATGACCATTGCACAAAGAAATGGGAGCAGCACTTACAGGCTTTTTGCTGTCCAGCTTGTAAGTGCTGCTCTGATCCTGTGATTTTCCAGTGCTGCAGAGTCAAAACTGCCTCTGTCTGCAGCATTATAAAGAGCTGGGAAAAGAATTGTCAGGAGTGCACCACCCCCTGACAACCAGGAGGCCGAGGAGCAGTGTGCTCCTGAAGATCGGATCTTGGGACAAATCCTTTAACCTCTTTACCCTAAAGGGTGGTTTGCACGTTCATGACCAGGCCAATATTTACAATTCAGACCACTGTCCCTTTACGAGGTAATAACTCTGGAACGCTTCCATCGATCCCGGTGATTCTGACATTATTTTCTCATGACATATTGTACTTCATGTTAGTGGTAAATTGTCATTCATATAAAAAAACAGAAATTTGGTGAAAATTTTGAAAATTTCGCAATTTTCCAACTTTGAATTTTTATGCCCTTAAATCACAGAGATATGGCACACAAAACACTTAATAAGTTAAATTTCCCACATGTTTACTTTACATCAGCACAATTTTGGAACCAAAATTTTTTGTTTTAGTTAGGAAGTTATAAGGGTTAAAAGTTCACCAGCGATTTCTCGTTTTTGCAACACCATTATATTTTTAGGGACCACATCACATTTGAAGTCACTTTAAGGGGTATATATGATATAAAATACCCAAAAGTGACACCATTCTAAAAACTGCACCCCTCAAGGTGCTCAAAACCACATTCAAGAAGTTTATTAACCCTTCAGGTGCTTCACAGGAATTTTTTGAATGTTTAAAATAAATGAACATTTAACTTTTTTTCACAAAAAAATTACTTCAGGTCCAATTTTTTTTATTTTACCAAGGGTAACAGGAGAAATTGGACTGCAAAAGTTATTGTGCAATTTGTCCTGAGTACGCTGATACCTGATATGTGGGGGAAAACAATGTTTCGGCACATGGCAGAGCTAAGAAGGGAAGGAGCGCCGTTTGACTTTTTCAATGCAAAATTGGCTGGAATTCAGATCGGACGCCATGTCATGTTTGGAGAGCCCCTGATGTGCCCAAACAGTGGAAAGCCCCCACAAATGACACCATTTTGGAAACTAGACCCCTCAAGGAACTTATCTAGATATGTGGTGAGAACTTTGAACCCCCAAGGGTAACAGGACCCCAAAAGTTATTGTGCAATTTGTCTTGCATATGCTGATACCCCACATGTGGGGGTAAACCACTATTTGGGCACATGGCAGAGCTCGGAAGGGAAGAAGCGCCATTTGACTTTTTTGGCTGAAATTGGGATCGGACTCCATGCCGCGTTTGGAGAGCCCCTGATGTGCCTAAACAGTGGAAACCCTGCACAAATGACATCATTTTGGAAACTAGACCCCACAAGGAACTTATCTAGATGTGTGGTGAGCACTTTGAACCCCCAAGGGCTTCACAGAAGTTTATAACCCCCGGACGTAAAAATAAAAAAATCATATTTTTTTCCACAAAAATGATATGTTTGCCCCCAATTTTTTATTTTCCTATGGGTAACAGGAGAAATTGGACCCCAAAAGTTGTTTTTCAATTTGCCCTGAGTAAGCTGATACCCCATATGTGGGGGTAAAACACTGTTTGGGCGCATGGTAGAGCTTGGAAGGAGCACCATTTGACTTTTTCAACGCAGAACGCTGGAATTGAGATCAGACGCCATGTTGCATTTGGAGAGCACCTGATATGCCCAAACAGTGGAAACCCCCCCAATTATAACTCCAACCCTAACCCCAACACCCCCTAACCCTAATCTCAGCCCTAAGCCAAGCCCTAACCCTAACCCTAACCCTAGCCCTAACGGGAAAATGGAAATAAATACATTTTTTTAATTTTATTATTTTTCCCTAACTAAGGGGGTGATAACGGGGGGTTTGATTTACTATTTATGGTGGTTTTTATATTTGGCAGCTGTCACACGCTAAAAGACGCTTTTTATTGTAAAAATAGTTTTTGCATCACCACATTTTGAGAGGTATAATTTTTCCATATTTTGACCCACTGAGTCATGTGAGGTCTTATTTTTTGTGGGACGAGTTGACGTTTTTATTGGTACCATTTTTGGGTATGTGACTTTTTTTATCGCTTTTTATTCCGATTTTTGGGACGCAGAATGAACAAAAACCAGCGTTTCATGAATTTCTTTTGGGGGGGTGCGTTTACACCGTTCCGTGTGTGGTAAAATTGATAAAGCGGTTTTATTCTTCGGGTCAGTACAGTTACAGCGATACCTCACTTTTGTCGTTTTTTTTTGTTTTGGCGCTTTTATGCAATAAAAACAATTTTATGCAAAAAACAATTATTTTTGCATCGCTTTATTCTGCGAGCTATTATAACTTTTTTATTTTTTCGCTGATGACGCTGTATGGCGGCTCGTTTTTTGCGGGACAAGATGATGTTTTCAGCGGTACCATGGTTATTTATATCCGTCTTTTTAATTGCGCATTTTGCACATTTTGTTCGGCGGTATGATAATAAAGCCTTGTTTTTTGCTTCGTTTTTTATTTTTATTTTTTAAGGGGTTCGCTAAAGGGGTTAACTAGTGGGACAGTTTTATAGGGCGGGTCGTTATGGAAGCAGCGATACTAAATATGTGTACTTTTATTGTTTTTTTTTGTTTCCAAAAAATGAATTTATTAGGGAATATTTTTTTTTTTAATTTATTTGGCGATTTTTTTATAAATTATTTTTACACTTTTTTTTTTTTTACTTTATTACATTGTCCCAGGGGGGACATCACTGTCACACTGTCACATCACAGATCGCTGTGACAGATCAGCGATCTGACATTGGCGCTGCACCAGGCTCTCTGCAGGCACTGAGGAAGCTGCCTCCCTGCAGGCCCCCGAAGGTCCCACGGCCATATTGAATCCGGGGACCTGCAAGGAAGGAGGACCTGCAGCAGCGCTGCACATCGCGCTGCTCTGGGGGTTTCAGGGAAGCACGGGGGGAGCCCCCTCCCTGACGATGCTTCTCTAAACCCCCGTACACTGCAATCATGTTTGATCGCAGTGTGCCAGGGTTTAACATGCAGGGGCGGTCCGTGACCACCCCTGACACATAGTGCCAGGTGTCAGCTGTGATAATCAGCTGACACCTGGCCGTGATCAGCGGCGCCCCCCCCGGAGCGCCGTTGATCGCATTGACGTACTATCCTATCCTCGGTCATAGGGGTCCTGGTACCGTGCACGGTCTGATGTCAGAAAGGGGTTAAGCTATTGTTCTTTTTTCCTGCATTTACCATGTGGGATAGATCACATAATTTTTCAATATTTTGGGCTTTTATGGAAAAAGTAAACCTTATCGATGAATTCTTTCGATTTTCTTATACTTAAAGGGATTTGTTCCCACTGTACATTGCTGTAGAGCGCCCCGATGGTGACCGATACAAGAAGAAAGGTTACTTACCTACGGGATCAGGAGAGATGTCGCCTTTCAGCCGCCGCTGATTGTCTGCAGCCCATCAGGGGACATAAGCACCGCCACGAGACCGTCAGGGGGCGCAGCGCTCAGAGATGTTCCCATCCGGGAGGTGTTGTACACTTTCTTCCTAATTGATTGAGATAATCGAAGAGTGTCGTCCATTAATGAACAATCCCTTTAAAAATATGGGAAAAAGAGAATTGTATTTTTAAAAATTTGCTTAAAAAAGATGCAAAAATGGCAAAAATAGAATCCTCTCCTCTTCCCATATTGTACATATAACCAAATAATAAAGAATTAAAGTAGTTTTGCTTCATCCCTAATAGTCCAGACTGTTGGAATATGATGTCATTTATGCTGCAGAATTATGAAAAAAGAAAAACGAATTGTGAGAAGATCTATGATGGTAGATTCAGAGTCAGATTCTCGTCATGGATCGTTCTCAGAATTGAGATCACACATCAGACAGTGTGTGCAGGGGATGTAGCTCAGTGGTAGAGCGCATGCTTTGCATGTATGAGGCCCCGGGTTCAATCCCCGGTATCTCCACATTTTTGTGACAAATAACAAGAAAACTTCCAAAATATTCAGAAATCTGATAAATGTGCGGAAATTCACCAGTCTGGATGTAACACGAAGCCCGGAATCAGCGCTAAATATCAGACAGATTTGCTTTTGTTGAGGATTCTATGCATAATAACTGTCAGACCCCAGGGGGCGCTGTAACCAGCACTATACATGTACAGACCGACATCGCTAGAGACTACAGAGGAGCAGATTGTGTTTGCAGACCCCTGATCCAGTTATTCTGAGGCTGTGAAATTATAGCCTCCCGAACCTCCCCCTACCTGCCGCTGCTCCCCGATTTGTAGGCTCCGCACAACGTTTCGAAAGATGCATATCTAATGCTGGCAGGTGGAAGGAGGTTCGCATAGTAGCAGTATTATGCAGGCACTGAATGGTAGCCTTATGTGTGCACTGTATGGTAGTATTATGTGGGATCAGTGATGTGGATTTTTTGATTGATATAGATATATATCTCTGTGCATACTGTGGCCTGTCCTAATTAGACAGAGTCTTATTGAGCGCTCAAAGGAAAAGAGGAAGCTACACTTAGTTAGCAACAACTCATTCCAGCAGAACTCTGGAAACTTTATTGAATATACTTGGTTTTATCAGCTGTACAGAAAGGAGTGGTTACTCATTAACATAAGGCTGAACTTCTTATCAAATTGGTCAGTTTAAATACATGAGCATATATGGGTGTCCGACCTGGGGTTACTTAGACACCATGTGATTTACTGTCCGGAGTCTTGCACTCGTCAGCAAGTCTCCAATATCGGCTGGACCATCGGGCCTTACTTCCTCATTCCCTATGTCTGTTAGATATTTCTCAAGTCAGAAGACAATGCTGTCATGAGATGACTGGGTAGCAGGTCAACTTCCACCAACTAGTTATAAGGTTCAAACTGTGAATATGTATTTGTATGCATATGGCTATATAAGAATACATGAATATATGGAGTATATAGCAGTATGTAGCCTATAGCAGGCAAGTGAGATCTATATGAAATACATATACATATATATTTCCATAATGGTAGTATTATGTGTGCACTGTATAGTAATATTATGTGGGAACAGTATGGTAGTATTATGTGTGCGCTGTACGGTAGTATTATGTGTGCGCTGTATGGTAGTATTATGGGGCTGGGTGCTGTATGTAGTATTATTTGTGCGCTTTGTGCTAGCTTTATGTGGGCTCTGTATGGTAGAATTATGTGGGTGCTGTAGGGTAGTATTATTTGGGCAATGTAGGGTAGTATTATGTGGGATTTCTATGGTAGTATTATAAGTGCTCTGTATGATAGTATCATGTGGGCTTATTTTATTTTATTTTTTTTTAATTTGCTTAAAAAAAGATGCAAAAATGGCAAAAATAGAATCCCCTCCTCTTCCCATATTGTACATATAACCAAATAATAAAGAATTAAAGTAGTTTTGCTTCGTCCCTAATAGTCCAGACTGTTGGAATATGATGTCATTTATGCTGCAGAATTATGAAAAAAGAAAAACGAATTGTGAGAAGATCTATGATGGTAGATTCAGAGTCAGATTCTCGTCATGGATCGTTCTCAGAATTGAGATCACACATCAGACAGTGTGTGCAGGGGATGTAGCTCAGTGGTAGAGCGCATGCTTTGCATGTATGAGGCCCCGGGTTCAATCCCCGGCATCTCCAGCTTTTGTGTCACATAACAAGAGAACTTCCAAAATATTCCGAAATCTGATAAATGTGCGGAAATTCACCAGTCTTCTGTCTGGATGTAACACGAAGACCTGACTCAGCGCTAAATATCAGACAGATTTGCTTTTGTTGAGGATTCTATGTAGAATAACTGTCGGACACCAGGGGGCGCTGTAACCAGCACTATACATGTACAGACCGACATCGCTAGAGACTACAGAGGAGCAGATTGTGTTTGCAGACCCCTGGTCCAGTTACTCTGAGGCTGTGAAATGATAGCCCCCCAAACCACCCCCTACCTGCCGCTGCTCCCAGATTTGTAGGCTCCGCACGTTTCCAAAGATGCATATGTAATGCTGGCAGGTGGAAGGAGGTTCGCATAGTATCTGTATTATGCAGGCACTGAATGGTAGTATTATGTGGGCTCTGTATGGTAGTATAATGTGTGCTCTGTATGGTAGTATTATGGAGCTGGGTGCTGTATGTAGTATTATTTGAGCGCTTTATGCTAGTTTTATGTGGGCTCTGTATGGTTGTATTATGTGGGCTCTGTATGGTAGTATTATGTGGGCTCTGTATGGTAGTATTATGTGGGCTCTGTATGGTAGTATTATGTGGGTGCTGTATGGTAGTATTATGTGGGCTCTGTATGGTAATATTATGTGGGTGCTGTATGGTATTATTATGTGGGCTCTGTATGGTAGTATTATGTGTGCTCTGTATGGTAGTATTATGGAGCTGGGTGCTGTATGTAGTATTATTTGAGCGCTTTATGCTAGTTTTATGTGGGCTCTGTATGGTTGTATTATGTGGGCTCTGTATGGTAGTATTATGTGGGCTCTGTATGGTAATATTATGTGGGTATTGTATGGTAGTATTATGTGGGTGCTGTATGGTAGTATTATGTGGGCTCTGTATGGTAATATTATGTGGGTGCTGTATGGTAGTATTATGTGGGCTCTGTATGGTAATATTATGAGGGCTCTGTATGGTAATATTATGTGAGTGCTGTAAGGTAATATTATGTGGGCTCTATATAGTAGTGTTATCTGTGCTCTGTATGGTAGTATGGGGCTGGGTGCGGTATGTAGTATTATTTGTGCGCTTTATGCTAGTATTATGTGGGCTCTGTATGGTTGTATTATGTGGGCACTGTATGGTTGTATTATGTGGGCTCTGTATGTTAATATTATGGGGGCTCTGTATGGTAGTATGTTTTCTCTGTATGGTTTTATTATGTGAGCTCTGTATAGTAATATTATGTGTGCGCTGAATGGTAGTATTATGTGGGCTCTGTATGGTAATATTATGGGGGCTGTGTATAGTTGTATTATGTGGGCTCTGTATGGTAATATTATGTGGGCTCTGTATGGTTGTATTATGTGGGCTCTGTATGGTAATATTACGTGGGCCCTATTTGGTAGTATTATGCTAGCACTTTGTAGCAGTATTTGTTATGAACTGAACTTAACCCATTATATTGTGGACATTTATAAACAGTCCTACCTATAATTGCTCCAACACCACAGTGCTATACCATACTGTCTGTATAAGGCTATGTGCACACGGTGCGGATCCTCCTGCAGATTTTTCCGTGCGGATTTTACTAAATCCTCAGTTTAATGACCTGGATTTTTCCTGCGGATTTCTTCCTTTTTTTGCGGTTTTACTGCCGTTTTTATGCGGTTTTACACTGCGGTTTTCCACCTGTGGATTTGTAGAATGGAGCAGGTGGAAAACTGCAGCAAAACCGCACAAAAGAAGTGACATGCTGCTTTTTATTTCCGCACAAAAACCGGGCGGAGAAATCCGCAGCATGTGCACAGCGGTTTTTTTTACATAGGCTATAATGGTACTGTACATCACCTGCAGTACTGCAGCGGCGAATCCGCAGTAGGAACCGCACCGTGTGCACAGACCCTAATGTTTCCACTCCAGGACCTGTCTCCTATAAAACTTATATTTTAAGATTCATCAGTTTTTGACCCACATTCTTTTGCTGTTGTAGTTTATAAGCCTGTAGCTTCCAGCTCCACCATTTTTTGAAAGGGAGTGCAGCTTATCTTGGAGTTGGTGAAGCTGAGCGCATTTGAAAAATTCATCATAATTTAGAGCATAAAAGTCATTACTGCTGCAGCCAATCAGTGAGCTCAGCGGCTCGTGCTGTCTACCCAGGTAGCGCTCATGCAGTTGTAGGGGATGTAGCTCAGTGGTAGAGTGCATTCTTTGCATGTATGAGGCCCTGGGTTCAATCCCCGGCATAAAGAACATTATAACATCTAAATTCAGAAATCTGAAAAAATGTGAGTAACATTCCCTGGTCATCTGTCTGGATGTAGCACAAGGATCAGACTCACTATTAAGTATCAGAACAACTAATTTTTAAGAATTATGTGTCAGACACTAGGGGCCGGTGTAATCAGAACATAGCGGATGAAAAATTATATACTTTCAAAGTATAAAAATGATTTTGTGATTTTTTTTCTCTAACACTCGAAAAAAAAAAAATTTTCACAATTCTCACAGGGATAAACATGCGATCCTGTGATTGCACTGATAATGCACAGTACTACTTATGTACTGCTGTGCACTAACCTGTCAGTGTTTAGCTGCAGCCTATCGGGGATCTGATAGAATAATGTATAGGGCAAGAACAGAGGTCAAAGTTAGGACTTTGGTTACCGTAAGAATCCAAGCGGGGGGGTGCTGACAGAGGGAGCGACCTTCAGCTGTCGAGCTCCTTAGATACCTCAATCACTATTGATAACAGCATCTGAGGAGTTAAAGTGCTGGGATCGGAGATAGGTCTGGTCCCAGCACACACAGAAGGAGATCACCTGTGTATAACCACTGACTCTTGCTGCAGATGGTCACAACTTTTGTGCCCGTGCCATCCCCCCAAAAATAAGATTTTTGAAAAAGAAGGATTCCCGGTGCACAACCTCAGCATAAAATATGACCGTGCCATTATTAGCCTACAGGCTGCTTATATTAGTTGGATCTGGAGTTCTCTTTGCCTATTTATCATGAGATCTCAATAAAAGATTCACTAAATCATAAAATTCTCTCTGCGTTCAGCCACCACTAGAGGGAGCTCCTAGCAAGTGATAACAGCTCCCACTGAACCCTGTGATAAATCAGTGAGCTCCCTCTAGTGGTGAGAGAATTGTGCAAAAGTGCTCAGAGAGGGGTTTCTGGGAATTAAAATTATTCCAAAAATCTCCAAATCAGAAATTTTTTTGTATGTTTTAAAATGTAGAAGGAAATCTGGATGAAGTGCCGCTGTGTTATGCAGATTAACACCCACCTGTCATGGTCGGAGATCTACCTATAAGATGCTACAGTCAGTAGGGATTGCAGCATTTTGGTGTTACAGAGTTGGGGTCCTCTTTCGTCCCACTGAACCCACAGCAGAGCAATTGTGGGGTGCTGAGCAGCTGTTAAGGAAGCTGCAGGTCTTATAAAGTCCACAAGAGGGCCTAAAATCTCTTCACACTGATTTGTAAAGACTTTTATCAATGGCAGCTGTTATAACCTGATATCATAAAACATCTGTTAGATTCACAGAACTCTTGCCTATAGTAGTATTTAAAAAATTAAAATGACAAAGGGAAAGTTAGGAGGTGTCAGGGTAATCAATATGATAAAATATAAAATGGAAAATTGTGGAGTGAATAAAAGATAATAACCCTGCGACCAAGAAGCCGGACTGAAGTAGTGACCACATAATTTTTCAATATTTTGGGCTTTTATGGAAAAGGTAAATCTTATTATCGATGAATTCTTTCGATTTTCTTATACTTAAAGGGATTGGTTCCCACTGTACATTGCTGTAGAGCGCCCCGATGGTGCCCGATACAAGAAGAAAGGTAACTTACCTACGGGATCAGGAGAGATGCCGCCTTTCAGCCGCCGCTGATTGTCTGCAGCCCATCAGGGGACATAAGCACCGCTACGAGACCATCAGGGGGCGCAGCGCTCGGAGATGTTCCCATCCGGGAGATGGGAATTAAAGTAGTTTTGCTTCGTCCCTAATGGTCCAGACTGTTGGAATATGATGTCATTTATGCTGCAGAATTATGAAAAAAGAAAAACGAATTGTGAGAAGCTCTATGATGGTAGATTCAGAGTCAGATTCTCGTCACGGATCGTTCTCAGAATTGAGATCACACATCAGACAGTGTGTGCAGGGGATGTAGCTCAGTGGTAGAGCGCATGCTTTGCATGTATGAGGCCCCGGGTTCAATCCCCGGCATCTCCAGCTTTTGTGTCAAATAACAAGAAAACTTACAAAATATTCAAAAATCTGATAAATGTCTTCTGTCTGGATGTAACACGAAGACCGGACTCAGCACTAAATATCAGACAGATTTGCTTTTGTTGAGAATTCTATGTAGAATAACTGTCAGACACCAGGGGGCGCTGTAACCAGCACTATACATGTACAGACCGACATCGCTATAGACCACAGAGGAGCAGATTGTATTTGTAGACAGGGCTGCCACTAGGAATTTTGGGGCACCCTGGAGACTCCGGACAGGCTCCACCCCAGCGTCGCCTCCACCCTCGAACTGTCCACAGTCAAAAGATTGTTTAAGCCGCCGCCACGACAAGGTAGACTTTTGGCCAGTACCTACTCTACTCTAACCTATTAAACATTTGTGAAAATATCCAATACAATTTAGGTATATTTTTATTTATTTTTCAATTTTTAAAATGACCAATAATATCACATACAGGGGACAAATACCAGCGCACCATGACTAGACACCATATTACCACCACTTAGTGACCTATACTACCACATACAAGGAACAAATACCACCGCACCATGACCAGACCACATATTACCACCACAGTGACCGAATAATACCACATACAAGGAACAAATACCCCCGAAGAAGCCAACACGAAATGCGCGTTGGGGCTGCGTTCTTGTGGGTCCCTGACTGAGGCATTATGGGTAAGAGCAGAGTTTACACTATGTTTTGGATTGTGGCTCTATACTAATTTACAGTCATATGTTAAAGTTTTTAACTGATGGACTCAGTTATATTTCTGGTTTCAAATGAGGTTTATTGTACTAACAGAAAATGTGCAATCTGCATTTAAACAAAATTTGACTGGTGCAAAAGTATGGGCACCCTTATCATTTTCTTGATTTGAACACTCCTAACTACTTTTTACTGACTTCCTGAAGCACTAAGGCTGGTTTCACATTTGCGTTTTTTTGCGCTTGAAAAAACGCATACGTGCGCATGCGTTTTTTCCCCTATATTTAACATGGGTGCGCATACCTGCGCGCTGGCATGCGCACGTATGCGATTTTCATGCGCTGCGTTTTTTTGGGGTGTGCGTTTGTATTTCACAGACGCTACATGTTGCATTTTTTGGTCCTGGAAAAAAACGCATGCGCACGTATGCGCACGTTTTGCGCTAAAAATGGCCATTATAGCCTATGGATGCGCATACGTGCGCACTGGCATGCGCATGTATGCGTTTTTTTAGCGCTGCGTTTTTTTGGTGGTGACCACTTGTTGTACTAGTTATAAACTTCTAAAGTCAAAAAAAAAAGTCTATATAAAGGAGGTGCCTGCCAAAACTCTTGCCACTACTACACTGACAGATTGGAGAGCAGACAGTCACCAAGGAACACATTATCAGCGCAAGAATGTGAGTATATTACATTATATGCCTGTCCTTTTAAATTATGTATGTACTAATGATTTTTATTATTTTTACATGCAGTATGTCTTCAGAATCCGAATATTCCCCATCGCGGCAGGAATTGGCGCAAGCAGACAGTGAGGTGATTATTTTCGTGCATCTGGTAAGTATATCTGCTGCTACTCCAAATCTCTTACGTTTTTTTCAACTTTTTTAAGACATCATCCTCATCATCTTCTGCGGACGGGACTTCTGAGGGCGAAGAGCAGGAGCAGCGAAGCCAAGTCCCGGTGGTGATACGGAATGTATGTATCAAATGATTTGTAATGTTCTTTATTTTTTATCTTCTATTTTTACTCTTTTTTTATGTTTCTTTTTTTTGTAACTTTTTATTCAATTTAAATTTGATTATTCTAATGAATGTGTTTTGTCTAGGTTCCACAACGGGATGAAGACGTCTACCTGGATAATGAGCAGCTCATCAGCCTGGTCCAGGAGCGTGCGCCGTTGTGGGACAGCCGTGACCGGCTGTACAAGGACAATGTGGTGACCCGGCGGCTATGGAATGAGGTGGCCGCAGCGTTGATGGATGGCTGGGACAGCGCCACAGCATCCTCCAAAAAGGCGTTTAGTGAGTATTTCCCTGCTCTGTATTGTGCCGCAGTGACTGTTGTCCTTGACGGCACTGTTGGGTTTCGTGCTAGGTATATTCTAGCAGGAAACCCAACAGTGTCATCGGGCTCTACAGTGACTGCTTTGAGTATTGTATTGCTATATTGTGCCGCAGTGACTGTTGTCCTTGACGGCACTGTTGGGTTTCGTGCTAGGTATATTCTAGCAGGAAACCCAACAGTGTCATCGGGCTCTACAGTGACTGCTTTGAGTATTGTATTGCTATATTGTGCCGCAGTGACTGTTGTCCTTGACGGCACTGTTGGGTTTCGTGCTAGGTATATTCTAGCAGGAAACCCAACAGTGTCATCGGGCTCTACAGTGACTGCTTTGAGTATTGTATTGCTATATTGTGCCGCAGTGACTGTTGTCCTAGACGGCACTGTTGGGTTTCGTGCTAGGTATATTCTAGCAGGAAACCCAACAGTGTCATCGGGCTCTACAGTGACTGCTTTGAGTATTGTATTGCTATATTGTGCCGCAGTGACTGTTGTCCTTGACGGCACTGTTGGGTTTCGTGCTAGGTATATTCTAGCAGGAAACCCAACAGTGTCATCGGGCTCTACAGTGACTGCTTTGAGTATTGTATTGCTATATTGTGCCGCAGTGACTGTTGTCCTTGACGGCACTGTTGGGTTTCGTGCTAGGTATATTCTAGCAGGAAACCCAACAGTGTCATCGGGCTCTACAGTGACTGCTTTGAGTATTGTATTGCTATATTGTGCCGCAGTGACTGTTGTCCTTGACGGCACTGTTTTTTTTTTCCCAACAGTGGACAAAGTCCGAACACGTTGGCGTTCGATCAAGGACCGCTTCAACAGTGATGTTCGTGCTGAGGGCCAGGTTCGCAGTGGATCTGCGTCAAGGACCAGAACTAGATACCGTCACTATCACACAGTTCCTAAGACCGGTCCTTGCCACGAGATCGTAAGTATTATAAATTTTGGGTTTTTATTTTTATTAATCTGTGTTTTTCTAATCCACAGCTGATGCTTCTTGTAAAGGCATGGTAGTAATGATTTTCCTTTCTTCCACAGCACCTGGAGCAGCACCCTGCAACCTGGCCCTGGAGCGGTCCTTCCTCGGACGTCCTCTGACCCGTCCCAGCCATCCGACAGCCAGGAAGCACCTTGCAGGTCAGCCACACACACAGCTGGTGACCAGGAAGCTGGGCCATCAGGTGTTCCCCTGTCCCAGGTCTCTGCCACTGGTTATGCGGGCACTACCCGCCAGCGGCAGAGGGCCTTGGACAGGAATGTCTTGCCCAAGTTTATGCATTTGAGCGAGGCCTTTAATTCCAGCCTCAAGTCGCTGTCCTACAGAGTTGAAAGCGGTTTTGCACTCATGGAACGTGGTTTTAACCACTTTGAACACCGCTTCAATTCTGTAGAACAGCGCCTTGACCGTCTGGAGGCCGACCTCAACAGACCAGCACACCATTTTTTTAGTAAGATTGAAAAGGGCATGGCGGAACACCTTAGTCCTGAGCAACAGCTGAATGTGCTGCAGGCCTGCAACAATGCTTTCTTGCAGGCTATGCAGCATAATCGGTACGGTCAGCAGTCAGTGGTGTCATTTCCACCTGTGCCACCATTGACTCGCTTCACTTCACTACCGACTTGTGCTGCATACCACTGCACGGACACCTCTATTCAAAGCCAGGACACCCACCGTTACACCACCACAAGTCTGAGTGCAGCTGGTCACTTCACCGACACCACCATGGCAAGCGCTGCTCCTGTCTGGAGCACCACCGCCACTCCCATGCATGCGTGGAGCTCAGCCACCACTAGGCAAACATGGAACAGCCCTGCCACTACAACAACATGTAGTAGCCCTGCCACCACCATTCCGCAAACCTGGACCATCACTGCCGCCACCAGTCCTCCTGCAAGGACGAGCACTGCCAACCAAGAGCAGCAGCAGCAGCCACCTCAGCAGCAGCAGCCACCTCAGCAGCAGCCACCTCAGCAGCAGCCACCTCAGCAGCAGCAGCAGCCACCCCAGCAGACGGGGGACCTACACTCAATATTTGCCCCAAGTTCAAGGCGAAATCCATCAAGGCGGGCATTGGGCCAAAGTCGGTCCAGGCACACAAGCCTACGGCGACATGCCATTACAACAAATGTACCTGAACAGATTTCCTCTCCTCCAAGTGTTCCTAGTTTAATTCCCTTAACTGGACTACCTTCCCCCACAAGTTTTGTTGCCCCTTCCCCTCAAACACCGTCTTCAACTGCAAGTGTTGCATATTCCCTGCACACCCCCAAATTGAAACCATCTGCCCCCAAACGCTGGAAAAAATAATTTTTTGGTTTATTTTTGTGATTAAAAATAAATTTACATTTGTGGTTCACCATTACAAAGTTTCATTAATGTTGTTTGCGCCGCTCACACACACTGATGGGTAAATACATGTTAAAAACCAACCCAAGGCCTAGTATAGTCATATGTGAAATAACACGGACTAGTATAGTCATACCAAGGCCTAGTGTAATAACTCGAGTTTTACCAACTTGGATCTGGTTTCATGAAAAACAAAAAGTTGAAACTTGTCTAAAAAATAAGTTTCTTTCTTAAAAAGTTTCACCAGTTTGTTTTTTGTGAAACAAGATGCTAGTTGGTAAAAATCGAGTTATTACAGTAGGCCTTGGTATGACTATACTAGGCCGTGGTATTTCACATGACTATACTAGTAGGCCCAAGGCCTACTATACTCATATTTGAAATACCACGGCCTAGTATAGTCACTCCAAGGCCTAGTGTAATAACTCTAGTTTTACCAAATAGAATCTGGTTTCATGAAAAACAAACTGTTGAAACTTGTCAAGTTTCACCAGTTTGTTTTTCGTGAAACAAGATCCTAGTTGGTAAAAATCGAGTTATTACAGTAGGCCTTGGTATGACTATACTAGGCCGTGGTATTTCACATATGACTATACTAGTAGGCCCAAGGCCTACTATACTCATATTTTAAATACCACGGCCTAGTATAGTCATTCCAAGGCATAGTGTAATAACTCTAGAAACTTGTCTATTTATACACTACCACAATTTTAAATAAAAGTTGGAATTGCGCTGATTACATTCATCCACTCAATGCTGACTTGTATTCCCCATTGACTTTCATTGGGTGGGGTTGGGTTTTGAGGGTTGGGTTTTGAAAAAATCACATACTTTTTTTTCAACTAGTTTGACAATTTTCTCTTGAAAAAAATTGGTTTCCTGATTCATGGCCTGCAGCTTTGCTCGTTCCAATATATTTCACGCAGACTAGCAATGCTGCATTTTAACTCATATGTGTATTTACCTGCCCAGGTGTGTGAACATCATAAAATTCAGTTATACATGGGAAGTTTTTTATTAAATTGGAGTTTAAAAAATATAGTGCACTCAGTAATGGTATCAAATAAGGTTTTTTATTACCATAAACAAACAAAAACATTACACCATTTCATCTTGCCAGTGCACCCGTCCTACATCAGAAATAAAGTAGGCCGCAAATTGGTCCCTCATTTGGCCAACTTCAACGGATGACCTGAGAGTGTGCTGAGTGAATTCAGGCAATGGGTTAGGAGCATCATCGTCCAGTTCAAAGGTCGGGTGCTCTTTAGCCATCACAAAGTTATGTAGAACCACACAGGCCTTCACCACCTTATCGACTGTTTCAAGTTTAAGATTAATGGCCGTGCCCAGAATTCGCCATCTGGAGACAAGAATCCCAAAAGCACACTCGACAGTTCTTCTGACCCTGGTCAGCCTGTAATTAAATATTTTTTTGGTGTGGTCCAAGTCCCGGCTGGAGTAGGGTTTCAGTAAGTTTCCGCACATTTGAAAAGCCTCATCGCCAACCATTACAAAGGGCAGTGGCGGAGCTTCGGTGTGAGGAAGAGGCCGTGGCATAGGGAAATTAAATTGGTTGCCATACAACCTCCGGCCCATGTCTGAGTTTTTAAAAGCCTGTGAGTCATTACCACGGCCAAATGCTCCAATGTCCACTGCTACAAACATACATCCGGCATCCGCAATGGCCATGAGTACTATTGAAAAGTACTTTTTGTAATTATAGTACTCAGATCCAGTTCTTTTGGGTTTGATGATCCGTATGTGTTTACCATCAACAGCTCCCAAACAGTTGGGAAAATTGCATACTGTCCAGAATTTGTCAGCAATTTCCATCCACTTTTCAGCGGTGGGCAGGGGCAGAAATTCTGGACAAAGAACATTCCAGAGAGCCCGGCAGGTGTCAGCAACAATTCCTGACAAGGTAGAGATTCCAATACGGTACTGGAAGTGTAGTGAAGATAGGGTTTCTCCAGTCGCCAGGAATCTGTGAACAGACAAAGAAGTAAAATTAATATTTATGTATATTATTTTAAAAAACTATAAAATAAAATATTAGTACATTCACGAAAACTAATTACCCAAGGTTTTGAATACTAAATTTAAAAAAAAAACATCAGACCGCACCCCTTGGTTTAATATTACATACCGTAATGTCACCAGTAGCCGTTCCTCAGGAGGAATCGCACGACGGAGCTGTGTGTCCTGTCTCCGGATAGATTGTTGGACACGAGCAAGCAAATCCCTGAAACTTTCTTGGGACATCCGGATATAATCTATAAATTTCTCCGGGTTTGCCTGGAGCTCGCTGTAGAGGGTGTGGTATGCCCCACGGCTCTCCCGGAGTTCAACAATCGGATGTATCCACATACGCCGCCGCTGCCGTCTTCGCTCCCTCTCTCTCTTCCTTTGTTCATGGCAGGCAACTGCATACGCCTGAGCCATCGCGATGTCCAAATCCAAGTTGAAGTGAAAACTCTTCCAGCGCAGATCCATGGTCACGAGAAGAATCAAGCAAATGTGAAGAATACTGTAGACAGGGTCTATATATTAACATACCACACCCACAATGAAGTCCCATTGGTCTTGTGTGTTGTTGAATGTTTTTTTTTTCTTTTTTGGGGGGTTTTTCCAAAATCTGTAAAAAAACGCAAAGGCACAAAAAACGCATACAAACGCACAAAAACGCTGCGGTTTTTTCCTGCATGCGCATAAAAATGCTTGAAAAAAACGCAGCATTTGTATGCATTTGTATGCGTTTTTTCAATGCGTTTTTTTGCGGGAAAAACGCGCTGCAAAAAAAAGCAAGTGTGAAACAGGCCTAAATTAGTTTTGTAACCTCATTGAGCTTTGAACTTCATAGCCAGGTGTATCGAATCATGAGAAAAGATATTTAAGGTGGCCACTTGCAAGTAGTTCTCCTATTTGATTCTCCTATGAAGAGTGGCATCATGGGCTCCTCAAAACAACTCTCAAATGATCTGAAAACAAAGATTATTCAACATAGCTTTTCATGGGAAGGATACAAAAAGTTGTCTCAGAGATTTAACCTGTCAGTTTCCACTGTGAGGAACATAGTAAGGAAATGGAAGAACACAGGTACAGTTCTTGTTAAGCCCAGAAGTGGCAGGCCAAGAAAAATATCAGAAAGGCAGAGAAGAAGAATGGTGAGAACAGTCAAGGACAATCCACAGACCACCTCCAAAGACCTGCAGCATCATCTTGCTGCAGATGGTGTCACTGTGCATCGGTCAACAATACAGCGCACTTTGCACAAGGAGAAGCTGTATGGGACAGTGATGTGAAAGAAGCCGTTTCTGCAAGCACACCACAAACAGAGTCACCTGAGGTATGCAAAAGCACATTGGGACAAGCCAGTTACATTTTGGAAGAAGGTCCTGTGGACTGATGAAGTAAAGATTGAGTTGTTTGGTCATACAAAAAGGCATTATGCATGGAGGCTAAAAAACACAGCATTCCAAGAAAAACACTTGCTACCCACAGTAAAATTTGGTGGAGGTTCCATCATGCTTTGGGGCTGTGTGGCCAATGCCGGAACCGGACAATAATGTGCAAGAATCAGTGACGAAGTTGAAGTTACGCAGGGGATGGATATTTCAGCAAGACAATGATCCAAAACACCGCTCCAAATCTACTCAGGCATTCATGCAGAGGAACAATTACAGTGTTCTGGAATGGCCATCCCAGTCCCCAGACCTGAATATCATTGAACATCTGTGGGATGATTTGAAGCGGGCTGTACATGCTCGGCAACCATCAAACTTAACTGAACTAGAATTGTTTTGTAAACAGGAATGGTCACAAATACCTTCATCCAGGATCCAGGAACTCATTAATAGCTACAGAAAGCAACTAGAGGCTGTTATTTTTGCAAAAGGAGGATCTACAAAATATTAATGTAACTTTTATGTTGAGGTGCCCATACTTTTGCACCGGTCAAATTTTGTTTAAATGCAGATTGCACATTTTCTGTTAGTACAATAAACCTCATTTGAATCCAGAAATATAACTGAGTCCATCAGTTATTAGATATATGAAACTGAAATAGCTGTTGCAAAAACCAAAATTGTTCTAAAGAAATAAGGTTAACATTAATAGGGGTGCCCAAACTTTAACATATGACTGTATATGCGGGTTGTCTCTCATGGATACATTAGAGGGTATTTGAACCCTCAATAATGACTTTTTATTATCTGTGACCCAGCCATTGAGCAATAAAAGCACCTTAAAGCATATTTTGGGCTCCAACTCTGTGTATTAGTTGTTTCTATGTCTATAGAAATACATTGTATACAGCAGTGTATGTCTTTGTGCTTGCATTCTGAATGTGTGACCACCGCCTCACTTTACATAAAATTCTCATAGAGAATCTGATAACTTTAATAACAGTTGACTCCAGTCTTTGCGTTAGGCTGTGTTCACACGTTTGTGGTTTTTTTCTCGGATTTCTCAAAATATCCGCTCGAAGAACGCCTAAAAGAAGCTTCCCATTCATTTTAATGCATTTTGCACTTTTTGTGCATATTGATGCGGTCTTTTCTGCTCATTAATTTGAACTTGGGGGCCGCATTCCTTGAAGGACAAAGTTACATTTTTAGTGATACCGTTTTTTATTCTATACACCTTTTGAACATTTTTGCTGTGTTTTTTTAAAAAATGTTTAGAGCTTGGATGTGGCGATAACTACAATATGAGTGCACATTTGTTATGTCCCCTTATTGTAGTTATGTCCCCATACAGGTCCCCATATTGTAGATATGTCCCCATACAGGTCCCCAGATTGTAGTCATGTCTCTATATCCAGGTCCTCATATTGTAGTCATGTCCCCATATTGTTGTCATGTCCCCATCCAGGTCCCCATATTGTAGTCATGTCTCCATATCCAGGTTCTCATATTGATCAAGGGAGGGTGAACCAAAGAAATACAATCATAAGGTCCATAGGTACTGAAAAAATAAAATAACCTTATTGATCAAATTTCACAGACAAAGGTGGACAGGATAACAGGTGGGCAGATAAACAACCATGCACTGTGGAGGGCAGGTGCGACCAGCAATGTAATACAGTTAGAGGTCAAAAACATAGACCACGTTGGTATCAAATCCACTGTGGATCACGTAAAATAGTACATACTCTACATAGCCAAAAATTAGAAAGATAATTGAGTTAGATATCAATAAAGCACACAGGATAAGTGTGTATTCAACATATTTATACAGCTGACCAAAAATATAGAGTGTACTGGCCAATGTTACCTATTAATAGTACCTGGCAGAGAGTAGCAGTGGAAATAGCTGGTCAGTCTTTACACCCCGATGCATGTTTCGGATAAAAGACCTTCCTCAGGGAGCATGGAAGTGTCACCGATATGTGGGTTTAAAAAGGCAGAGGCCCGGAAGTCAATTAAGGCTGGAAGCCAGCAATTGTTGACGCGTCGTCACCCAGCAGCCAAACCAGAAACACATGAGGCCCCACGTGATCTGGCACCGGGTGCATCGCAGGCACAGAAGCAGATAGAGGATGGCGGCAGAAAGGAGGTGCACGCGCACTAGCATGCAACAGATGGAGGACCATATAAAGTACTGGCAAAACCGGGGTACATACAAATAAAAAAGAATATACATATCAGCAGCAAACTAGTGCATAAATATATATAAGGGCTGTCAATCAGCCATCAGAATTCACAATACCACAAAAAGTTAATATAATAAAACAAAATGATATAAATGCAAAAATTAATAAAGCACAAGGCTGCCAATCAGCCATCAGATGTTTAGATCCAAATATGATAGAAATTTATATAGGAAGCAACAATACATAATATCAAATACAATTACAGACGGGAGAGATACTGCTAAATCACCATATACAGTTAATATTTGGTTAGATAAATCCTAATTAAAATGTACAATGCAATGGATCAACCACGAAGGAAAAAGACAAAAATATTATAGCAGCTATTACTGGTTATATTGAATATATAGACTCCATACTTGTATATAACATATAAGCACTTGCAGATTATATCAGGATGGATATTGTATATAGAATATAAGGAAAGGACACAAAAATGCCTCGATACACAATAAATATTCTATATTCAAGCATTAACCGAAAATCAGTGTATACAGTGCAGTCAGTCAACCCCCAAACATGTTACAGTATATATTATTATATTATCATGAAAAAAATTTGTAAAAAAGTTTTTTTACATTCTTACGGAGGCGACCTGAATACACATTATTCACCCAAAGAGTTATTAGATACCTCATCAAAATTGTCAATATACAAGGACAGAAGAAGACCATATATATATATATATACAGCTCTGGCAGAAATTAGGAGACCACTGCACAGTGTTATAGAAATCAGCTTCTCTACGTGTCTGACAGCCATTCCATTCCACTGTCAGTTGAATTCCAACCAGAGCACACCTCATTCTACTTAATGTGCTTCTGATTAGGTGATCACCGGAACCAAATCTTATTTAACGAAGAAAAGTATAAAAGACCCTGCTGTGGTGTTCACAATCCTCTTGCAATAGGACAAGCTGGATGGCAAAACAAGTGCTAGTAATATCCCAAAGGTAATAGGAATTAAAAAATAACATAACCATGCGAAAGGAGTTGAAAAGTCTTCAGTGAGGAAAAGAAGGGCTCAATTCTGGCTTTACTAACAGAGGGATACAGAGAGCGTCATGTTGTCTTAAAATTTCTAAGACAGCAGTCCATTACAACAAGGTCAAGCAGCAGACATTGGGGACAACAAAGCTACAGACCGGCAGAGGGTGAAAACGACTCCTCACTGACCGGGATGACCGTCATCTTATTCAAATATCACTTCGAAACTGCAGGATGACATCAAGGGACCTACAAAAGGAATGGCAAATGGCAGCTGGGGTGAAGTGCACTGCAAGAACAGTTCATAACAGGCTCCTAGAGGCAGGGCTCAAGTCATGTAAAGGTAGAAAAAAACCTTTCATCAATGAGAAGCAAAGGAGAGCAAGGCTGAAGTTTGCCAAAGACCATAAGGATTGGACCATAGAGGACTGGAGTAAGGTAATCTTCTCTGATGAGTCTGATTTTCAGCTTTGCCCAACATCTGGTCGTCTAATGGTTAGACAGAGACCTGGAGAGGCGTACAAGCCACAGTGTCTTGTACTCACTGTGAAATTTGGTGGAGGATCGGTGATGATCTGGGGATGCTTCGGCAAGGCTGGAATTGGTCAGATTAATCTTAGCGGATGACGTATGAATCAATCCGCGTACAAGGTTATCCTGGAAAAACAGTTGATTCCTTCTACTCAGGCAATGTTCCCCAACTCTGAGGACTGGTATTTCCAGCAGGACAATGCACCATGCCACACAGCTAGATCAATCAATGTGTGCATGAAGGACCACCACATCAAATCCCTGTCATGGTCAGCCCAATCTCCAGACCTGAACCTCATTGAAGGAAGATGGATAGTCACAAGCCATCAAACAAAGTACTGCTTAAATTTTTGTACCAGGAATGACATAAGGTCACCCAAAAGCAGTGTGAAAGACTGGTGGAAAGCAGCCAAGACGCATGAAAGCTGCGATTAAAAATCATGGTTATTCCACAAAATATTGATTTCTGAACTCTTCCTGAGTTAAAAGTATGTAAAGATAAAAAAACAGAAAATCCCATTGTAGGATTTTTAAATAATTAATTTGCATTCTATTGCATGAAATATTTAAAAAATGGGAGAAGGAGGTGATTTTATTTTTTGCATTTTTTACATCTTTTTTTTAAGTAGAATGAAAAATAGAATCCAGTCATCCTCCTGGTTGTCAGAGGGTGGCACGCTCCTGATAATTCGGGGTGGCGGCTTGACTGAGCTTCTGTTCCTGCAAATCTGGGGACTTCGGAACTTTTGGAAGTTATTTATAAGTGGAAAAAAAAGTCCGGGGCCTCATACATGCAAAGCATACGCTCTACCACTGAGCTACATCCCCCATATAGGTGCCTCAGCCCCATGCCTAAGCCATAGATGCATCTACTGCATGTAAATGACCATTGCACAAAGAAATGGGAGCAGCACTTACAGGCTTTTTGCTGTCCAGCTTGTAAGTGCTGCTCTGATCCTGTGATTTTCCAGTGCTGCAGAGTCAAAACTGCCTCTGTCTGCAGCATTATAAAGAGCTGGGAAAAGAATTGTCAGGAGTGCACCACCCCCTGACAACCAGGAGGCCGAGGAGCAGTGTGCTCCTGAAGATCGGATCTTGGGACAAATCCTTTAACCTCTTTACCCTAAAGGGTGGTTTGCACGTTCATGACCAGGCCAATATTTACAATTCAGACCACTGTCCCTTTACGAGGTAGTAACTCTGGAACGCTTCCATCGATCCCGGTGATTCTGACATTATTTTCTCATGACATATTGTACTTCATGTTAGTGGTAAAATGTCATTCATATAAAAAAACAGAAATTTGGTGAAAATTTTGAAAATTTCGCAATTTTCCAACTTTGAATTTTTATGCCCTTAAATCACAGAGATATGGCACACAAAACACTTAATAAGTTACATTTCCCACATGTTTACTTTACATCAGCACAATTTTGGAACCAAAATTTTTTTTTTAGTTAGGAAGTTATAAGGGTTAAAAGTTGACCAGCGATTTCTCGTTTTTGCAACACCATTATATTTTTAGGGACCACATCACATTTGAAGTCACTTTAAGGGGTATATATGATATAAAATACCCAAAAGTGACACCATTCTAAAAACTGCACCCCTCAAGGTGCTCAAAACCACATTCAAGAAGTTTATTAACCCTTCAGGTGCTTCACAGGAATTTTTTGAATGTTTAAAATAAATGAACATTTAACTTTTTTTCACAAAAAAATTACTTCAGGTCCAATTTTTTTTATTTTACCAAGGGTAACAGGAGAAATTGGACTGCAAAAGTTATTGTGCAATTTGTCCTGAGTACGCTGATACCTGATATGTGGGGGAAAACAATGTTTCGGCACATGGCAGAGCTAAGAAGGGAAGGAGCGCCGTTTGACTTTTTCAATGCAAAATTGGCTGGAATTCAGATCGGACGCCATGTCATGCTTGGAGAGCCCCTGATGTGCCCAAACAGTGGAAAGCCCCCACAAATGACACCATTTTGGAAACTAGACCCCTCAAGGAACTTATCTAGATATGTGGTGAGAACTTTGAACCCCCAAGGGTAACAGGACCCCAAAAGTTATTGTGCAATTTGTCTTGCATATGCTGATACCCCACATGTGGGGGTAAACCACTATTTGGGCGCATGGCAGAGCTCGGAAGGGAAGAAGCGCCATTTGACTTTTTTGGCTGAAATTGGGATCGGACTCCATGCCGCGTTTTGAGAGCCCCTGATGTGCCTAAACAGTGGAAACCCTGCACAAATGACATCATTTTGGAAACTAGACCCCACAAGGAACTTATCTAGATGTGTGGTGAGCACTTTGAACCCCCAAGGGCTTCACAGAAGTTTATAACGCCCAGATGTAAAAATAAAAAAATCATATTTTTTTCCACAAAAATGATATGTTTGCCCCCAATTTTTTATTTTCCTATGGGTAACAGGAGAAATTGGACCCCAAAAGTTGTTTTTCAATTTGCCCTGAGTAAGCCGATACCCCATATGTGGGGGTAAAACACTGTTTGGGCGTATGGTAGAGCTTGGAAGGAGCACCATTTGACTTTTTCAACGCAGAACGCTGGAATTGAGATCAGACGCCATGTTGCATTTGGAGAGCACCTGATATGCCCAAACAGTGGAAACCCCCCCAATTATAACTCCAACCCTAACCCCAACACCCCCTAACCCTAATCTCAGCCCTAAGCCAAGCCCTAACCCTAACCCTAACCCTAGCCCTAACGGGAAAATGGAAATAAATACATTTTTTTAATTTTATTATTTTTCCCTAACTAAGGGGGTGATAACGGGGGTTTGATTTACTATTTATGGTGGTTTTTATATTTGGCAGCTGTCACACGCTAAAAGACGCTTTATATTGTAAAAATAGTCTTTGCATCACCACATTTTGAGAGGTATAATTTTTCCATATTTTGACCCACTGAGTCATGTGAGGTCTTATTTTTTGTGGGACGAGTTGACGTTTTTATTGGTACCATTTTTGGGTATGTGACTTTTTTTATCGCTTTTTATTCCGATTTTTGGGACGCAGAATGAACAAAAACCAGCGTTTCATGAATTTCTTTTGGGGGGGTGCGTTTACACCGTTCCGTGTGCGGTAAAATTGATAAAGCGGTTTTATTCTTCGGGTCAGTACAGTTACAGCGATACCTCACTTTTGTCGTTTTTTATGTTTTGGCGCTTTTATGCAATAAAAACAATTTTATGCAAAAAACAATTATTTTTGCATCGCTTTATTCTGCGAGCTATTATAACTTTTTTATTTTTTCGCTGATGACGCTGTATGGCGGCTCGTTTTTTGCGGGACAAGATGATGTTTTCAGCGGTACCATGGTTATTTATATCCGTCTTTTTAATTGCGCATTTTGCACATTTTGTTCGGCGGTATGATAATAAAGCCTTGTTTTTTGCTTCGTTTTTTATTTTTATTTTTTAAGGGGTTCGCTAAAGGGGTTAACTAGTGGGACAGTTTTATAGGGCGGGTCGTTATGGAAGCAGCGATACTAAATATGTGTACTTTTATTGTTTTTTTTTGTTTCCAAAAAATGAATTTATTAGGGAATATTTTTTTTTTTTAATTTATTTGGCGATTTTTTTATAAATTATTTTTACACTTTTTTTTTTTTTTACTTTACTACATTGTCCCAGGGGGGACATCACTGTCACACTGTCACATCACAGATCGCTGTGACAGATCAGCGATCTGACATTGGCGCTGCACCAGGCTCTCTGCAGGCACTGAGAAAGCTGCCTCCCTGCAGGCCCCCGAAGGTCCCACGGCCATATTGAATCCGGGGACCTGCAAGGAAGGAGGACCTGCAGCAGCGCTGCACATCGCGCTGCTCTGGGGGTTTCAGGGAAGCACGGGGGGAGCCCCCTCCCTGACGATGCTTCTCTAAACCCCCGTACACTGCAATCATGTTTGATCGCAGTGTGCCAGGGTTTAACATGCAGGGGCGGTCCGTGACCACCCCTGACACATAGTGCCAGGTGTCAGCTGTGATAATCAGCTGACACCTGGCCGTGATCAGCGGCGCCCCCCCCGGAGCGCCGTTGATCGCATTGACGTACTATCCTATCCTCGGTCATAGGGGTCCTGGTACCGTGCACGGTCTGATGTCAGAAAGGGGTTAAGCTATTGTTCTTTTTTCCTGCATTTACCATGTGGGATAGATCACATAATTTTTCAATATTTTGGGCTTTTATGGAAAAGGTTAATCTTATTATCGATGAATTCTTTCGATTTTCTTATACTTAAAGGGATTTGTTCCCACTGTACATTGCTGTAGAGCGCCCCGATGGTGACCGATACAAGAAGAAAGGTTACTTACCTACGGGATCAGGAGAGATGTCGCCTTTCAGCCGCCGCTGATTGTCTGCAGCCCATCAGGGGACATAAGCACCCCCACGAGACCGTCAGGGGGCGCAGCGCTCAGAGATGTTCCCATCCGGGAGGTGTTGTACACTTTCTTCCTAATTGATTGAGATAATCGAAGAGTGTCGTCCATTAGTGAACAATCCCTTTAAAAATATGGGAAAAAGAGAATTGTATTTTTAAAAATTTGCTTAAAAAAGATGCAAAAATGGCAAAAATAGAATCCTCTCCTCTTCCCATATTGTACATATAACCAAATAATAAAGAATTAAAGTAGTTTTGCTTCGTCCCTAATAGTCCAGACTGTTGGAATATGATGTCATTTATGCTGCAGAATTATGAAAAAAGAAAAACGAATTGTGAGAAGATCTATGATGGTAGATTCAGAGTCAGATTCTCGTCATGGATCGTTCTCAGAATTGAGATCACACATCAGACAGTGTGTGCAGGGCATGTAGCTCAGTGGTAGAGCGCATGCTTTGCATGTATGAGGCCCCGGGTTCAATCCCCGGTATCTCCACATTTTTGTGACAAATAACAAGAAAACTTCCAAAATATTCAGAAATCTGATAAATGTGCGGAAATTCACCAGTCTGGATGTAACACGAAGCCCGGAATCAGCGCTAAATATCAGACAGATTTGCTTTTGTTGAGGATTCTATGCATAATAACTGTCGGACCCCAGGGGGCGCTGTAACCAGCACTATACATGTACAGACCGACATCGCTAGAGACTACAGAGGAGCAGATTGTGTTTGCAGACCCCTGATCCAGTTATTCTGAGGCTGTGAAATTATAGCCTCCCGAACCTCCCCCTACCTGCCGCTGCTCCCCGATTTGTAGGCTCCGCACAACGTTTCGAAAGATGCATATCTAATGCTGGCAGGTGGAAGGAGGTTCGCATAGTAGCAGTATTATGCAGGCACTGAATGGTAGCCTTATGTGTGCACTGTATGGTAGTATTATGTGGGATCAGTGATGTGGATTTTTTGATTGATATAGATATATATCTCTTTGCATACTGTGGCCTGTCCTAATTAGACAGAGTCTTATTGAGCGCTCAAAGGAAAAGAGGAAGCTACACTTAGTTAGCAACAACTCATTCCAGCAGAACTCTGGAAACTTTATTGAATATACTTGGTTTTATCAGCTGTACAGAAAGGAGTGGTTACTCATTAACATAAGGCTGAACTTCTTATCAAATTGGTCAGTTTAAATACATGAGCATATATGGGTGTCCGACCTGGGGTTACTTAGACACCATGTGATTTACTGTCCGGAGTCTTGCACTCGTCAGCAAGTCTCCAATATCGGCTGGACCATCTGGCCTTACTTCCTCATTCCCTATGTCTGCTAGATATTTCTCAAGTCAGAAGACAATGCTATCATGAGATGACTGGGTAGCAGGTCAACTTCCACCAACTAGTTATAAGGTTCAAACTGTGAATATGTATTTGTATGCATATGGCTATATAAGAATACATGAATATATGGAGTATATAGCAGTATGTAGCCTATAGCAGGCAAGTGAGATCTATATGAAATACATATACATATATATTTCCATAATGGTAGTATTATGTGTGCACTGTATAGTAATATTATGTGGGAACAGTATGGTAGTATTATGTGTGCGCTGTACGGTAGTATTATGTGTGCGCTGTATGGTAGTATTATGGGGCTGGGTGCTGTATGTAGTATTATTTGTGCGCTTTGTGCTAGCTTTATGTGGGCTCTGTATGGTAGAATTATGTGGGTGCTGTAGGGTAGTATTATTTGGGCAATGTAGGGTAGTATTATGTGGGATTTCTATGGTAGTATTATAAGTGCTCTGTATGATAGTATCATGTGGGCTTATTTTATTTTATTTTTTTTTAATTTGCTTAAAAAAAGATGCAAAAATGGCAAAAATAGAATCCCCTCCTCTTCCCATATTGTACATATAACCAAATAATAAAGAATTAAAGTAGTTTTGCTTCATCCCTAATAGTCCAGACTGTTGGAATATGATGTCATTTATGCTGCAGAATTATGAAAAAAGAAAAACGAATTGTGAGAAGATCTATGATGGTAGATTCAGTCAGATTCTCGTCATGGATCGTTCTCAGAATTGAGATCACACATCAGACAGTGTGTGTAGGGGATGTAGCTCAGTGGTAGAGCGCATGCTTTGCATGTATGAGGCCCCGGGTTCAATCCCCGGCATCTCCAGCTTTTGTGTCACATAACAAGAGAACTTCCAAAATATTCCGAAATCTGATAAATGTGCGGAAATTCACCAGTCTTCTGTCTGGATGTAACACGAAGACCTGACTCAGCGCTAAATATCAGACAGATTTGCTTTTGTTGAGGATTCTATGTAGAATAACTGTCGGACACCAGGGGGCGCTGTAACCAGCACTATACATGTACAGACCGACATCGCTAGAGACTACAGAGGAGCAGATTGTGTTTGCAGACCCCTGGTCCAGTTACTCTGAGGCTGTGAAATGATAGCCCCCCAAACCACCCCCTACCTGCCGCTGCTCCCAGATTTGTAGGCTCCGCACGTTTCCAAAGATGCATATGTAATGCTGGCAGGTGGAAGGAGGTTCGCATAGTATCTGTATTATGCAGGCACTGAATGGTAGTATTATGTGGGCTCTGTATGGTAGTATAATGTGTGCTCTGTATGGTAGTATTATGGAGCTGGGTGCTGTATGTAGTATTATTTGAGCGCTTTATGCTAGTTTTATGTGGGCTCTGTATGGTTGTATTATGTGGACTCTGTATGGTAGTATTATGCGGGCTCTGTATGGTAGTATTATGTGGGCTCTGTATGGTAATATTATGTGGGTGCTGTATGGTAGTATTATGTGGGCTCTGTATGGTAATATTATGTGGGTGCTGTATGGTATTATTATGTGGGCTCTGTATGGTAGTATTATGTGTGCTCTGTATGGTAGTATTATGGAGCTGGGTGCTGTATGTAGTATTATTTGAGCGCTTTATGCTAGTTTTATGTGGGCTCTGTATGGTTGTATTATGTGGGCTCTGTATGGTAGTATTATGTGGGCTCTGTATGGTAATATTATGTGGGTATTGTATGGTAGTATTATGTGGGTGCTGTATGGTAGTATTATGTGGGCTCTGTATGGTAATATTATGTGGGTGCTGTATGGTAGTATTATGTGGGCTCTGTATGGTAATATTATGAGGGCTCTGTATGGTAATATTATGTGAGTGCTGTAAGGTAATATTATGTGGGCTCTATATAGTAGTGTTATCTGTGCTCTGTATGGTAGTATGGGGCTGGGTGCGGTATGTAGTATTATTTGTGCGCTTTATGCTAGTATTATGTGGGCTCTGTATGGTTGTATTATGTGGGCACTGTATGGTTGTATTATGTGGGCTCTGTATGTTAATATTATGGGGGCTCTGTATGGTAGTATTATGTTTTCTCTGTATGGTTTTATTATGTGAGCTCTGTATAGTAATATTATGTGTGCGCTGAATGGTAGTATTATGTGGGCTCTGTATGGTAATATTATGGGGGCTGTGTATAGTTGTATTATGTGGGCTCTGTATGGTAATATTATGTGGGCTCTGTATGGTTGTATTATGTGGGCTCTGTATGGTAATATTACGTGGGCCCTATTTGGTAGTATTATGCTAGCACTTTGTAGCAGTATTTGTTATGAACTGAACTTAACCCATTATATTGTGGACATTTATAAACAGTCCTACCTATAATTGCTCCAACACCACAGTGCTATACCATACTGTCTGTATAAGGCTATGTGCACACGGTGCGGATCCTCCTGCAGATTTTTCCGTGCGGATTTTATTAAATCCTCAGTTTAATGACCTGGATTTTTCCTGCGGATTTCTTCCTTTTTTTGCGGTTTTACTGCCGTTTTTATGCGGTTTTACACTGCGGTTTTCCACCTGTGGATTTGTAGAATGGAGCAGGTGGAAAACTGCAGCAAAACCGCACAAAAGAAGTGACATGCTGCTTTTTTTTTCCGCACAAAAACCGGGCGGAAAAATCCGCAGCATGTGCACAGCGGTTTTTTTTACATAGGCTATAATGGTACTGTACATCACCTGCAGTACTGCAGCGGCGAATCCGCAGTAGGAACCGCACCGTGTGCACAGACCCTAATGTTTCCACTCCAGGACCTGTCTCCTATAAAACTTATATTTTAAGATTCATCAGTTTTTGACCCACATTCTTTTGCTGTTGTAGTTTATAAGCCTGTAGCTTCCAGCTCCACCATTTTTTGAAAGGGAGTGCAGCTTATCTTGGAGTTGGTGAAGCTGAGCGCATTTGAAAAATTCATCATAATTTAGAGCACAAAAGTCATTACTGCTTCAGCCAATCAGTGAGCTCAGCGGCTCGTGCTGTCTAGCCAGGTAGCACTCATGCAGTTGTAGGGGATGTAGCTCAGTGGTAGAGCGCATGCTTTGCATGTATGATCCCCTGGGTTCAATCCCTGGCATAAAGAACCTTATAACATCTAAATTCAGAAATCTGAAAAAATGTGAGTAAAATTCCCTGGTCATCTATTTGGATGTAGCACAAGGATCAGACTCACTACTAAGTATCAGAACAACTAACTTTTAAGAATTTGATGTCAATTGTGTGTCAGACACTAGGGGGCGGTGTAATCAGCACATAGCACAAAGTATAAAAATGATTTTGTGATTTTTTTTTCTCTAACACTCGAAAAAAAAAATTTTTTCACAATTCTCACAGGGATAAACATGCGATCCTGTGATTGCACTGATAATGCACAGTACTACTTATGTACTGCTGTGTACTAACCTGTCAGTGTTTAGCTGCAGCCTATCGGGGATCTGATAGAATAATGTATAGGGCAAGAACAGAGGTCAAAGTTAGGACTTTGGTTACCGTAAGAATCCAAGCGGGGGGGTGCTGACAGAGGGAGCGACCTTCAGCTGTCGAGCTCCTTAGATACCTCAATCACTATTGATAACAGCATCTGAGGAGTTAAAGTGCTGGGATCGGAGATAGGTCTGGTCCCAGCACACACAGAAGGAGATCACCTGTGTATAACCACTGACTCTTGCTGCAGATGGTCACAACTTTTGTGCCCATGCCATCCCCCCAAAAATAAGATTTTTGAAAAAGAAGGATTCCCGGTGCACAAACTGAGCGTAAAATATGACCGTGCCATTATTAGCCTACAGGCTGCTTATATTAGTTGGATCTGGAGTTCTCTTTGCCTATTTATCATGACATGAGATCTCAATAAAAGATTCACTAAATCATAAAATTCTCTCTGCGTTCAGCCACCACTAGAGGGAGCTCCTAGCAAGTGATAACAGCTCCCACTGAACCCTGTGATAAATCAGTGAGCTCCCTCTAGTGGTGAGAGAATTGTGCAAAAGTGCTCAGAGAGGGGTTTCTGGGAATTAAAATTATTCCAAAAATCTCCTAATCAGAAATTTTTTTGTATGTTTTAAAATGTAGAAGGAAATCTGGATGAAGTGCCGCTGTGTTATGCAGATTAACACCCACCTGTCATGGTCGGAGATCTACCAATAAGATGCTACAGTCAGTAGGGATTGCAGCATTTTGGTGTTACAGAGTTGGGGTCCTCTTTCGTCCCACTGAACCCACAGCAGAGCAATTGTGGGGTGCTGAGCAGCTGTTAAGGAAGCTGCAGGTCTTATAAAGTCCACAAGAGGGCCTAAAATCTCTTCACACTGATTTGTAAAGACTTTTATCAATGGCAGCTGTTATAACCTGATATCACAAAACATCTGTTAGATTCACAGAACTCTTGCCTATAGTAGTATTTAAAAAATTAAAATGACAAAGGGAAAGTTAGGAGGTGTCAGGGTAATCAATTTGATAAAATATAAAATGGAAAATTGTGGAGTGAATAAAAGATAATAACCCTGCGACCAAGAAGCCGGACTGAAGTAGTGACCACATAATTTTTCAATATTTTGGGCTTTTATGGGAAAGGTAAATCTTATTATCGATGAATTCTTTCGATTTTCTTATACTTAAAGGGATTGGTTCCCACTGTACATTGCTGTAGAGCGCCCCGATGGTGCCCGATACAAGAAGAAAGGTAACTTACCTACGGGATCAGGAGAGATGCCGCCTTTCAGCCGCCGCTGATTGTTTGCAGCCCATCAGGGGACATAAGCACCGTCACGAGACTGTCAGGGGGCGCAGCGCTCAGAGATGCTCCCATCCGGGAGATGGGAATTAAAGTAGTTTTGCTTCGTCCCTAATAGTCCAGACTGTTGGAATATGATGTCATTTATGCTGCAGAATTATGAAAAAAGAAAAACGAATTGTGAGAAGCTCTATGATGGTAGATTCAGAGTCAGATTCTCGTCATGGATCGTTCTCAGAATTGAGATCACACATCAGGCAGCTTTTGTGTCAAATAACAAGAAAACTTACAAAATATTCAAAAATCTGATAAATGCCACTGCCACTAGGAATTTTGGGGCACCCTGGAGACTCCGGACAGGCTCCACCCCAGCGTCGCCTCCACCCTCGAACTGTCCACAGTCAAAAGATTGTTTAAGCCGCCGCCACGACAAGGTAGACTTTTGGCCAGGACCTACTCTACTCTAACCTATTAAACATTTGTGAAAATATCCAATACAATTTAGGTATATTTTTATTTATTTTTCAATTTTTAAAATGACCAATAATATCACATACAGGGGACAAATACCAGCGCACCATGACTAGACACCATATTACCACCACTTAGTGACCTATACTACCACATACAAGGAACAAATACCACCGCACCATGACCAGACCACATATTACCACCACAGTGACCGAATAATACCACATACAAGGAACAAATACCCCCGAAGAAGCCAACACGAAATGCGCGTTGGGGCTGCGTTCTTGTGAGTCCCTGACTGAGGCATTATGGGTAAGAGCAGATTTTACACTATATTTTGGATTGTGGCTCTATACTAATTTACAGTCATATGTTAAAGTTTTTAACTGATGGACTCAGTTATATTTCTGGATTCAAATGAGGTTTATTGTACTAACAGAAAATGTGCAATCTGCATTTAAACAAAATTTGACCGGTGCAAAAGTATGGACACTCTTATCATTTTCTTGATTTGAACACTCCTAACTACTTTTTACTGACTTCCTGAAGCACAAAATTAGTTTTTTAACCTCATTGAGCTTTGAACTTCATAGCCAGGTGTATCAAATCATGAGAAAAGATATTTAAGGTGGCCACTTGCAAGTAGTTCTCCTATTTGATTCTCCTATGAAGAGTGGCATCATGGGCTCCTCAAAACAACTCTCAAATGATCTGAAAACAAAGATTATTCAACATAGCTTTTCATGGGAAGGATACAAAAAGTTGTCTCAGAGATTTAACCTGTCAGTTTCCACTGTGAGGAACATAATAAGGAAATGGAAGAACACAGGTACAGTTCTTTTTAAGCCCAGAAGTGGCAGGCCAAGAAAAATATCAGAAAGGCAGAGAAGAAGAATGGTGAGAACAGTCAAGGACAATCCACAGACCACCTCCAAAGACCTGCAGCATCATCTTGCTGCAGATGGTGTCACTGTGCATCGGTCAACAATACAGCGCACTTTGCACAAGGAGAAGCTGTATGGGAGAGTGATGTGAAAGAAGCCGTTTCTGCAAGCACGCCACAAACAGAGTCGCCTGAGGTATGCAAAAGCACATTGGGACAAGCCAGTTACATTTTGGAAGAAGGTCCTGTGGACTGATGAAACAAAGATTGAGTTGTTTGGTCATACAAAAAGGCGTTATGCATGGAGGCTAATAAACACAGCATTCCAAGAAAAACACTTGCTACCCACAGTAAAATTTGGTGGAGGTTCCATCATGCTTTGGGGCTGTGTGGCCAATGCCGGAACCGGGAATCTTGTTAAAGTTGAGGGTCGCATGGATTCAACTCAGTATCAACAAATTCTTGACAATAATGTGCAAGAATCAGTGACGAAGTTGAAGTTACGCAGGGGATGGATATTTCAGCAAGACAATTATCCAAAACACCGCTCCAAATCTACTCAGGCATTCATGCAGAGAAACAATTACAGTGTTCTGGAATGGCCATCCCAGTCCCCAGACCTGAATATCATTGAACATCTGTGGGATGATTTGAAGCGGGCTGTCCATGCTCGGCGACCATCAAACTTAACTGAACTAGAATTGTTTTGTAAACAGGAATGGTCACAAATACCTTCATCCAGGATCCAGGAACTCATTAATAGCTACAGAAAGCGACTAGAGGCTGTTATTTTTGCAAAAGGAGGATCTACGAAATATTAATGTCACTTTTATGTTGAGATGCCCATACTTTTGCACCGGTCAAATTTTGTTTAAATGCAGATTGCACATTTTCTGTTAGTACAATAAACCTCATTTGAATCCAGAAATATAACTGAGTCCATCAGTTATTAGATATATGAAACTGAAATAGCTGTTGCAAAAACCAAAATTGTTATAAAGAAAAAAGGTTAACATTAATAGGGGTGCCCAAACTTTAACATATGACTGTATATGCGGGTTGTCTCTCATGGATACATTAGAGGGTATTTGAACCCTCAATAATGACTTTTTATTATCTGTGACCCAGCCATTGAGCAATAAAAGCACCTTAAAGCATATTGTGGACTCCACCTCTGTGTATTAGTTGTTTCTATGTATATAGAAATACATTGTATACAGCAGTGTATGTCTTTGTGCTTGCATTCTGAATGTGTGACCACCGCCTCACTTTACATAAAATTCTCATAGAGAATCTGATAACTTTAATAACAGTTGACTCCAGTCTTTGCGTTAGGCTGTGTTCACACGTTTTTGGTTTTTTTCTCGGATTTCTCAAAATATCCGCTCGAAGAACGCCTAAAAGAAGCTTCCCATTCATTTTAATGCATTTTGCACTTTTTGTGCATATTGATGCGGTCTTTTCTGCTCATTAATTTGAACTTGGGGGCCGCATTCCTTGAAGGACAAAGTTACATTTTTAGTGATACCGTTTTTTATTCTATACACCTTTTGAACATTTTTGCTGTGTTTTTTTAAAAAATGTTTAGAGCTTGGATGTGGCGATAACTACAATATGAGTGCACATTTGTTATGTCCCCTTATTGTAGTTATGTCCCCATACAGTTCCCCATATTGTAGATATGTCCCCATACAGGTCCCCATATTGTAGTCATGTCTCTATATCCAGGTCCTCATATTGTAGTCATGTCCCCATATTGTTGTCATGTCCCCATCCAGGTCCCCATATTGTAGTCATGTCTCCATATCCAGGTTCTCATATTGAAACAAGGGAGGGTGAACCAAAGAAATACAATCATAAGGTCCATAGGTACTGAAAAAATAAAATAACCTTATTGATCAAATTTCACAGACAAAGGTGGACAGGATAACAGGTGGGCAGATAAACAACCATGCACTGTGGAGGGCAGGTGCGACCAGCAATGTAATACAGTTAGAGGTCAAAAACATAGACCACATTGGTATCAAATCCACTGTGGATCACGTAAAATAGTACATACTCTACATAGCCAAAAATTAGAAAGATAATTGAGTTAGATATCAATAAAGCACACAGGATAAGTGTGTATTCAACATATTTATACAGCTGACCAAAAATATAGAGTGTACTGGCCAATGTTACCTATTAATAGTACCTGGCAGAGAGTAGCAGTGGAAATAGCTGGTCAGTCTTTACACCCCGACGCACGTTTTGGATAAAAGACCTTCCTCAGGGAGCATGGAAGTGTCACCGATATGTGGGTTTAAAAAGGCAGAGGCCCGGAAGTCAATTAAGGCTGGAAGCCAGCAATTGTTGACGCGTCGTCACCCAGCAGCCAAACCAGAAACACATGAGGCCCCACGTGATCTGGCACCGGGTGCATCGCAGGCACAGAAGCAGATAGGGGATGGCGGCAGTAAGGAGGTGCACGCGCACTAGTATGCAACAGATGGAGGACCATATAAAGTACTGGCAAAACCGGCGTACATACAAAAAAAAAGAATATACATATCAGCAGCAAACTAGTGCATAAATATATATAAGGGCTGTCAATCAGCCATCAGAATTCACAGTACCACAAAAAGTTAATATAATAATACAAAATGATATAAATGCAAAAATTAATAAAGCACAAGGCTGCCAATCAGCCATCAGAGGTTTAGATCCAAACATGATAGAAATTTATATAGGAAGCAACAATACATAATATCAAATACAATTACAGACGGGAGAGATTCTGCTAAATCACCATATACAGTTAATATTTGGTAGATAAATCCTAATTAAAATGTACAATGCAATGGATGAACCACGAAGGAAAAAGACAAAAATATTATAGCAGCTATTACTGGTTATATTGAATATATAGACGTCCATACTTGTATATAACATATAAGCACTTGCAGATGATATCAGGATGGATATTGTATATAGAATATAAGGAAAGGACACAAAAATGCCTCGATACACAATAAATATTCTATATTCAAGCATTAACCGAAAATCAGTGTATACAGTGCCGTCAGTCAACCCCCAAACATGTTACAGTATATATTATTATATTATCATGAAAAAAATTTGTAAAAAAGTTTTTTTACATTTTTACGGAGGCGACCTGAATACACAATATCCACCCAAAGAGTTATTAGATACCTCATCAAAATTGTCAATATACAAGGACAGAAGAAGACCATATATATATATATATATATACAGCTCTGGCAGAAATTAGGAGACCACTGCACAGTGTAATAGAAATCAGCTTCTCTACATGTCTGACAGCCATTCCATTCCAGTGTCAGTTGAATTACAACCAGAGTCCACCTCATTCTACTTAATGTGCTTCTGATTAGGTGATCATCGGAACCAAATCTTATTTAACGAAGGAAAGTATAAAAGACCTGCTGTGGTGGTCACAATCCTCTTGCAATAGGACAAGCTGGATGGCAAAACAAGTGCTAGTAATATCCCAAAGGTAATAGGAATTAAAAAATAACATAACCATGCGAAAGGAGTTGAAAAGTCTTCAGTGAGGAAAAGAAGGGCTCAATTCTGGCTTTACTAACAGAGGGATACAGAGAGCGTCATGTTGTCTTAAAATTTCTAAGACAGCAATCCATTACAACAAGGTCAAGCAGCAGACATTGGGGACAACAAAGCTACAGACCGGCAGAGGGTGAAAACGACTCCTCACTGACTGGGATGACCGTCATCTTATTCGAATATCACTTGGCAACTGCAGGATGACATCAAGTGACCTACAAAAGGAATGGCAAATGTCAGCTGGGGTGAAGTGCACTGCAAGAACAGTTCGTAACAGGCTCCTAGAGGCAGGGCTCAAGTCATGTAAAGGTAGAAAAAAACCTTTCATCAATGAGAAGCAAAGGAGAGCCAGGCTGAAGTTTGCCAAAGACCATAAGGATTGGACCATTGAGGACTGGAGTAAGGTAATCTTCTCTGATGAGTCTGATTTTCAGGTTTGCCCAACATCTGGTCGTCTAATGGTTAGACAGAGACCTGGAGAGGCATACAAGCCACAGTGTCTTGTACTCACTGTGAAATTTGGTGGAGGATCGGTGATGATCTGGGGATGCTTCGGCAAGGCTGGAATTGGGCAGATTAATCTTAGCGGATGACGTATGAATCAATCCGCATACAAGGTTATCCTGGAAAAACAGTTGATTCCTTCTACTCAGGCAATGTTCCCCAACTCTGAGGACTGGTATTTCCAGCAGGACAATGCACCATGCCACACAGCTAGATCAATCAATTTGTGGATGAAGGACCACCACATCAAATCCCTGTCATGGTCAGCCCAATCTCCAGACCTGAACCTCATTGAAGGAAGATGAATAGTCACAAGCCATCAAATAAAGTACTGCTTAAATTTTTATACCAGGAATGACATAAGGTCACCCAAAAGCAGTATGAAAGACTGGTGGAAAGCAGCCAAGACGCATGAAAGCTGCGATTAAAAATCATGGTTATTCCACAAAATATTGATTTCTGAACTCTTCCTGAGTTAAAAGTATGTAACGATAAAAAAACAGAAAATCCCATTGTAGGATTTTTAAATAATTAATTTGCATTCTATTGCATGAAATATTTAAAAAATGGGAGAAGGAGGTGATTTTATTTTTTGCATTTTTTACATCTTTTTTTTTAAGTAGAATGAAAAATAGAATCCAGTCATCCTCCTGGTTGTCAGAGGGTGGCACGCTCCTGATAATTCGGGGTGGCGGCTTGACTTAGCTTCTGTTCCTGCAAATCTGGGGACTTCGGAAGTTTTGGAAGTTATTTATAAGTGGAAAAAAAAAGTCCGGGGCCTCATACATGCAAAGCATACGCTCTACCACTGAGCTACATCCCCCATATAGGTGCCTCATCCCCATGCCTAAGCCATAGATGCATCTACTGCATGTAAAGGACCATTGCACAAAGAAATGGGAGCAGCACTTACAGGCTTTTTGCTGTCCAGCTTGTAAGTGCTGCTCTGATCCTGTGATTTTCCAGTGCTGCAGAGTCAAAACTGCCTCTGTCTGCAGCATTATAAAGAGCTGGGAAAAGAATTGTCAGGAGTGCACCACCCCCTGACAACCAGGAGGCCGAGGAGCGGTGTGCTCCTGAAGATCGGATCTTGGGACAAATCCTTTAACCCCTTTACCCTAAAGGGTGGTTTGCATGTTCATGACCAGGCCAATATTTACAATTCAGACCACTGTCCCTTTACGAGGTAATAACTCTGGAACGCTTCCATCGATCCCAGTGATTCTGACATTATTTTCTCATGACATATTGTACTTCATGTTAGTGGTAAAATGTCATTCATATAAAAAAACAGAAATTTGGTGAAAATTTCGCAATTTTCCAACTTTGAATTTTTATGCCCTTAAATCACAGAGATATGGCACACAAAACACTTAATAAATCACATTTCCTACATGTTTACTTTACATCAGCACAATTTTGGAACGAAAATTTTTTTTTAGTTAGGAAGTTATAAGGGTTAAAAGTTGACCAGCGATTTCTCGTTTTTGCAACACCATTATATTTTTAGGGACCACATCACATTTGAAGTCACTTTAAGGGGTATATATGATATAAAATACCCAAAAGTGACACCATTCTAAAAACTGCACCCCTCAAGGTGCTCAAAACCAGATTCAAGAAGTTTATTAACCCTTCAGGTGCTTCACAGGAATTTGTTGAATGTTTAAAATAAATGAACATTTAACTTTTTTTCACAAAAAAATTACTTCAGGTCCAATTTTTTTTATTTTACCAAGGGTAACAGGAGAAATTGGACTGCAAAAGTTATTGTGCAATTTGTCCTGAGTACGCTGATACCTGATATGTGGGGGAAAACAATGTTTCGGCACATGGCAGAGCTCAGAAGGGAAGGAGCGCCATTTGACTTTTTCAATGCAAAATTGGCTGGAATTCAGATCGGACGCCATGTCATGTTTGGAGAGCCCCTGATGTGCCCAAACAGTGGAAAGCCCCCACAAATGACACCATTTTGGAAACTAGACCCCTCAAGGAACTTATCTAGATATGTGGTGAGAACTTTGAACCCCCAAGGGTAACAGGACCCCAAAAGTTATTGTGCAATTTGTCTTGCATATGCTGATACCCCACATGTGGGGGTAAACCACTATTTGGGCGCATGGCAGAGCTCGGAAGGGAAGAAGCGCCATTTGACTTTTTTGGCTGAAATTATTATCGGACTCCATGCCGCGTTTGGAGAGCCACTGATGTGCCCAAACAGTGGAAACCCTGCACAAATGACATCATTTTGGAAACTAGACCCCACAAGGAACTTATCTAGATGTGTGGTGAGCACTTTGAACCCCCAAGGGCTTCACAGAAGTTTATAACGCCCGGACGTAAAAATAAAAAAATCATATTTTTTTCCACAAAAATGATATGTTTGCCCCCAATTTTTTATTTTCCTATGGGTAATAGGAGAAATTGGACCCCAAAAGTTGTTTTTCAATTTGCCCTGAGTAAGCTGATACCCCATATGTGGGGGTAAAACACTGGGCGCATGGTAGAGCTTGGAAGGAGCACCATTTGACTTTTTCAACGCAGAACGCTGGAATTGAGATCAGATGCCATGTTGCATTTGGAGAGCACCTGATATGCCCAAACAGTGGAAACCCCCCAATTATAACTCCAACCCTAACCCCAACACCCCCTAACCCTAATCTCAGCCCTAACCCTAGCCCTAACCCTAGCCCTAACGGGAAAATGGAAATAAATACATTTTTTTAATTTTATTATTTTTCCCTCACTAAGGGGGTGATAACGGGGGGTTTGATTTACTATTTATGGCGGTTTTTATATTTGGCAGCTGTCACACGCTAAAAGACGCTTTTTATTGTAAAAATAGTTTTTGCATCACCACATTTTGAGAGGTATAATTTTTCCATATTTTGACCCACTGAGTCATGTGAGGTCTTATTTTTTGTGGGACGAGTTGACGTTTTTATTGGTACCATTTTTGGGCATGTGACTTTTTTGATCGCTTTTTATTCCGATTTTTGGGAAGCAGAATGAACAAAAACCAGCGTTTCATGATTTTCTTTTGGGGGAGTGCGTTTACACCGTTCCGTGTGTGGTAAAATTGATAAAGCGGTTTTATTCTTCGGGTCAGTACAGTTACAGCGATACCTCATTTTTGTCGTTTTTTATGTTTTGGCGCTTTTATGCAATAAAAACAATTTTATGCAAAAAACAATTATTTTTGCATTGCTTTATTCTGCGAGCTATTGTAACTTTTTTATTTTTTCGCTGATGACGCTGTATGGCGGCTTGTTTTTTGCGGGACAAGATTATGTTTTCAGCGGTACCATGGTTATTTATATCCATCTTTTTAATTGCGCATTTTGCACATTTTGTTCGGCGGTATGATAATAAAGCCTTGTTTTTTGCTTCGTTTTTTATTTTTATTTTTTAAGGGGTTCGCTAAAGGGGTTAACTAGTGGGACAGTTTTATAGGGCGGGTCGTTATGGAAGCGGCGATACTAAATATGTGTACTTTTATTGGTTTTTTTTTGTTTCCAAAAAATGAATTTATTAGGGAATATTTTTTTTTTTTAATTTATTTGGCGATTTTTTTATAAATTATTTTTACACTTTTTTTTTTTTTTACTTTATTGCATTGTCCCAGAGGGGACATCACTGTCACACTGTCACACTGTCACATCACAGATCGCTGTGAAAGATCAGTGATCTGACACTGGCGCTGCACCAGGCTTCCTCGTGCCTGCTCTCTGCAGGCACTGAGGAAGCTGCCTCCCTGCAGGCCCCCGAAGGTCCCACGGCCATATTGGATCTGGGGACCTGCAAGGAAGGAGGCCCCGCAGCAGCGCTGCACATCGCGCTGCTCTGGGGGTTTCAGGGAAGCACGGGGGGAGCCCCCTCCCTGCCGATGCTTCTCTAAACCCCCGTACACTGCGATCATGTTTGATCGCAGTGTGCCAGGGGTTAACATGCAGGGTGCCAGGTGTCAGCTGTGGTAATCAGCTGACACCTGGCCGTGATCAGCGGCGCCCCCCCCGGAGCGCCGTTGATCGCATTGACGTACTATCCTATCCTCGGTCATAGGGGTCCGGGTACCGTGCACGGTCTGATGTCTAATGTCTATTGTTCTTTTTTCCTGCATTTACCATGTGGGATAGATCACATAATTTTTCAATATTTTGGGCTTTTATGGAAAAGGTAAACCTTATCGATGAATTCTTTCGATTTTCTTATATTTAAAGGGATTGGTTCCCACTGTACATTGCTATAGAGCGCCCCGATGGTGACCGATACAAGAAGAAAGGTTACTTACCTACGGGATCAGGAGAGATGTCGCCTTTCAGCCGCCGCTGATTGTCTGCAGCCCATCAGGGGACATAAGCACCGTCACGAGACTGTCAGGGGGCGCAGCGCTCGGAGATGTTCCCATCCGGGAGGTGTTGTACACTTTCTTCCTAATTGATTGAGATAATCGAAAAGTGTCGTCCATTAATGAACAATCCCTTTAAAAATATGGGAAAAAGAGAATTGTATTTTTAAAAATTTGCTTAAAAAAAGATGCAAAAATGGCAAAAATAGAATCCTCTCCTCTTCCCATATTGTACATATAACCAAATAATAAAGAATTAAAGTAGTTTTGCTTCGTCCCTAATAGTCCAGACTGTTGGAATATGATGTCTTTTATGCTGCAGAATTATGAAAAAAGAAAAACGAACTGTGAGAAGATCTATGATGGTAGATTCAGTCAGATTCTCGTAATGGATCGTTCTCAGAATTGAGATCACACATCAGACAGTGTGTGCAGTGGTAGAGCGCATGCTTTGCATGTATGAGGCCCAGGGTCCAATCCCCGGCATCTCCACATTTTTGTAACAAATAACAAGAAAACTTCCAAAATATTCAGAAATCTGAAAAATGTGCGGAAATTCACCAGTCTTCTGTCTGGATGTAACACGAAGCCCGGAATCAGCGCTAAATATCAGACAGATTTGCTTTTGTTGATGATTCTATGCATAATAACTGTCGGACCCCAGGGGACACTGTAACCAGCACTATACATGTACAGACCGACATCGCTATAGACTACAGAGGAGCAGATTGTATTTGTAGACAGGGCTGCCACTAGGAATTTTGGGGCCCTCTTGAGACTCTGCCCAGGCTCCACCCCAGCGTCGCCTCCACCCTCGAACTGTCCACAGTCAAAAGATTTTTTTAAGCCGCCACCACGACAAGGTAGACTTTTGGCCAGTACCTACTCTACTCTAACCTATTAAACATTTGTGAAAATATCCAATACAATTTAGGTATATTTTTATTTATTTTTCAATTTTTAAAATGACCAATAATATCACACACAGGGGACAAATACCAGCGCACCATGACCAGACCACATATTACCACCACATAGTGACCTATAATATCACATACAAGGAACAAATACCCCCGAAGAAGCCAACACGAAATGCACGTTGGGGCTGCGTTCTTGTGGTTCCCTGACTGAGGCACTATGGGTAAGGGCAGAGTTTACACTATATTTTGGATTGTGGCTCTATACTAATTTATATGCGGGTTGTCTCTCATGGATACATTAGAGGGTATTTGAACCCTCAATAATGACTTTTTATTATCTGTGACCCAGCCATTGAGCAATAAAAGCACCTTAAGGCTGGGTTCACATGTAGCGGAACTCTCGCGGTAAGTTCCGGAATTCCATTCCGTGGGAAAATCGCATTTTAAATTCCCGCGATTTTCCCGCGGAAAAACTAGCATTTTGCAAGTGTAATTAGCTTGCAAAATGCTAGCGTTTTCCAAGCGATCTGTAGCATCGCTTGGAGAACGGATTGACAGGTTGGTCACACTCGTCAAACATAGTGTTTGACAAGTGTGACCAACTTTTTTACTACTGAGGCTGCCTATGCGGCATCAGTAGTAAAAGATAAAATGTAAAAAAAAATAATAAAATAAAAAATGGTGTTATTCTTACCTTCCGATGTCCCGCGCAGCCTTCCCGCCTCTCTCCACGCTACGACTGGTGAATTATTTTGACATATTTCCCGTTTTTTATAACAAAAGCTGGAGATGCTGGGGATTGAACCCGGGGCCTCATACATGCAAAGCATGCGCTCTACCACTGAGCTACATCCCCTGTGTAAACAGCTGCAGGCTCCTCCGTTCAGAAGGCAATGCACTACCGGAGCGATCCCTCTCTGCTTTCCTGGCTGTATTAATAATAATGGTACCCATAGGGCCTTTTTTTGATTTGTGCCACAAACATTATTTCATTTGCGCCTTTTAATTAACTTTACGTCAATCGTCTTTTTTTTTAGTCGGTATAATGTTCGTGGGTTCCGGTTATTCGGACATTTGAACCTAATTCAATATTGACGACTTTTCGAAATGTCATAAAATGTTTGTGCACTAGGATCCGATTCATCATCGGCATTTACAGTATTTAAGTCACTTTTCGATCTTGTGCTATTTACTGTCATGTTTTTACCACTTTATTTATTTTTTTTAAATGGTGCATTCAGGATATTGAGTTTTGTACAAAACCAAAAATGTTATTTGTCTTTTACCTGATTGCATCTTTTTACAGGAAAAAAAAAGTTGCATGATCTGTTAAAAATGTCGCAGGCATCTCTAGCATTTGCGTCCTCTGTACCAGTCAAATATAGGTTTTTGTGCAGATAGAAAAAGTAATGTAATAAATTACTGAAAATTTAGGAATAAGCATTTATGACGATCAAATATTGGTAATTGCAAACGCAATCATAAGTATTCCCCCTGAGATTATTATCGGTGTCCCAGTGTCAGCCGCACATTTGTTAGTTTGAGAGAACTCTGGATAATAACAGTAATCTCCATAATATCACAAAACATGGAGATGCCGGGGATTGCACCCAGGGACTCATACATGCAAAGCATGCGCTCTACCACTGAGCTACATTCTCTGTACACATTAGGAGCGCACGTACCTAAATTTGATAGAACATTCACCACTGCAGCCAATCACTGAGAGCTGTGTGTGTAGATGACACGAGCTCACTGATTGACTGCAGCTTTTATTTCTCAACTATAGACAGCAACGCTTTATTCAGGCTAAAGTACACCCGTTTTTCATAAAGTTGCCAGCGTAGACACATGATACTACCATACAGAGCCCAAATAACACTACCATATAGCACCCACGTCATACTAACACACAGTGCCCACATAATACTAGCCTACAACTTCTACATAATACTACTATACAGTGGCCACATAATAGTACCTCACACATCCCACATACTAAGCACTATACATAGCCAATGTAATACTACCATACAGCACCCACATAATACTACAATACAGAGCTCACATAATACTACCACACAGAGCAAACATAATACTATATAGAGCAGGGGTCTCAAACTTGGCTTGGTATATGGGCCGCATATAGAAAAAAATTTGAACTTGGGGGCCGCATTCCTTGAAGGACAAAGTTACATTTTTAGTGATACCATTTTTTGTTCTATACACCTTTTGAACATTTTTGCCGTGTTTTTTAAATTTTTTTTAGAGCTTGGATGCGGCGATAACTACAATATGAGTGCACATTTGTTATGTCCCCTTATTGTAGTTATGTCCCCATACAGGTCCCCATATTGTAGATATGTCCCCATAGCCAGGTCCCCATATTGTTGTCATGTCTCTATATCCAGGTCCCCATATTGTAGTCATGTCTCTATATCCAGGTCCCCATATTGTAGTCATGTCTCCATATCCAGGTTCTCATATTGAAACAAGGGAGGGTGAACCAAAGAAATACAATCATAAGTTCCATAGGTACTGAAAAAAATATAATAATTTTATTGATCAAATTTCACAGACAAAGGTGGACAGGATAACAAGTGGGCAGATAAACAACCATGCACTGTGGAGGGCAGGTGCGACCAGCAATGTAATACAGTTAGAGGTCAAAAACATAGACCATGTTGGTATCAAATCCACTGTGGATCATGTAAAATAGTACATACTCTATATAGCCAAAAATTCGAAAGATAATATTGAGTTAGATATCAATAAAGCACACAGGATAAGTGTGTATTCAACATATTTATACAGCTGACCAAAAATATAGAGTGTACTGGCCAATGTTACCTATTAATAGTACCTGGCAGAGAGTAGCAGTGGAAATAGCTGGTAAGCCTTTACACCCCGACGCACGTTTCGGATAAAAGACCTTCCTCAGGGAGCATGGAAGTGTCATCGATATGTGGGTTTAAAAAGGCAGAGGCCCGGAAGTCAATTAAGGCCGGAAGCCAGCAATTGTTGACGCGTTGTCACCCAGCAGCCAAACCAGAAACACATGAGGCCCCACGTGATCTGGCACCGGGAGCATCGCAGGCACAGAAGCAGATACGGGATGGCGGCAGTAAGGAGGTGCATGCGCACTAGCATGCAACAGATGGAGGACCATATAAAGTACTGGCAAAACCGGCGTACATACAAAAAAAAAAGAATATACATATCAGCAGCAAACTAGTGCATAAATATATATAAGGGCTGTCAATCAGCCATCAGAATTCACAATACCACAAAAAGTTAATATAATAATTCAAAATGATATAAATGCAAAAATTAATAAAGCACAAGGCTGCCAATCAGCCATCAGATGTTTAGATCCAAACATGATAGAAATTTATATAGGAAGCAACAATACATAATATCAAATACAATTACAGATGGGAGAGATCCTGCTAAATCACCATATACAGTTAATATTTGGTTAGATAAATCCTAATTAAAATGTACAATGCAATGGATGAACCACGAAGGAAAAAGAGAAAAATATTATAACAGCTATTACTGGTTATATTGAATATATAGATGTCCATACTTGTATATAACATATAAGCACTTGCAGATGATATCAGGATGGATATTGTATATAGAATATATGGAAAGGACACAAAAATGCCTCGATACACAATAAATATTCTATATTCAAGCATTACCGAAAATCAGTGTATACAGTGCAGTCAGTCAACCCCCAAACATGTTACAGTATATATTATTATATTATCATGAAAAAAAAAATTTTAAAAAGTTTTTTACATTTTTACGGAGGTGACCTGAATACACAATATCCACCCAAAGAGTTATTAGATACCTCATCAAAATAGTCAATATACGGGACAGAAGTAGACCATATATATATATATATATATATATATATATATACAGCTCTGGCAGAAATTAAGAGACCACTGCACAGTTTTATAAAAATCAGCTTCTCTACATGTCTGACAGCCATTCCATTCCATTCCAGTTGAATTACAACCAGAGTACACCTCATTCTACTTAATGTGCTTCTGATTAGGTGATCACCGGAACCAAATCTTATTTAATGAAGGAAAGTATAAAAAAACCCTGCTGTGGTGGTCACAATCCTCTTGCAATAGGACAAGCTGGATGGCAAAACAAGTGCTAGTAATATCCCAAAAGTAATAGGAATTAAAAAATAACTTATAACCATGGCAAAGGAGTTGAAAAGTCTTCAGTGAGGAAAAGAAGGGCTCAATTCTGGCTTTACTAACAGAGGGATACAGAGAGCGTCATGTTGCCTTAAAATGTCTAAGACTGCAGTCCATTACAACAAGGTCAAGCAGCAGACATTGGGGACAACAAAGCTACAGACCGGCAGAGGGCGATAATGACTCCCCACTGACTGGGATGACCGTCATCTCATTCGAATATCACTTGGCAACTGCAGGATGACATCAAGTGACCTACAAAAGGAATGGCAAATGGCAGCTGGGGTGAAGTGCACTGCAAGAACAGTTCGTAACAAGCTCCTAGAGGCAGGGCTCAAGTCATGTAAAGGTAGAAAAAAACCTTTCATCAATGAGAAGCAAAGGAGAGCCAGGCTGAAGTTTGCCAAAGACCATAAGGATTGGACCATAGAGGACTGGAGTAAGGTAATCTTCTCTGATGAGTCTGATTTTCAGCTTTGCCCAACATCTGGTCGTCTAATGGTTTGACAGAGATCTGGAGAGGCGTACAAGCCACAGTGTCTTGCACCCACTGTGAAGTATGTTGGAGGATCTGTGATGATCTGGGGATGCTTCAGCAAGGCTGGAATTGGGCAGATTAATCTTTGCAAAGGACGTATGAATCAAGCCGCATACAAGGTTATCCTGGAAAACCAGTAGATTTCTTCTGCTCAGGCAATGTTCCCCAACTCTGAGGACTGGTATTTCCAGCAGAAGAATGCGCCATGCCACACAGCTAGATCAATCAGTGTGTGGATGAAGGACCACCACATCAAATCCCTGTCATGGGCAGCCCAATCTCCAGACCTGAACCCCATTGAAGGAAGATGGATAGTCAGAAGCCATCAAACAAAGAACTGCTTACATTTTTGTACCAGGAATGATATAAGGTCACCCAAAAGCAGTGTGAAAGACTGGTGTAAAGCAGCCAAGACACATGAAAGCTGCGATTAAAAATCATGGTTATTCCACAAAATATTGATTTCTGAACTCTTCCTGAGTTAAAAGTGAGTAAATACAAAACACGGAAAATCCCATTGTAGGATTTTTAAATAATTAATTTGCATTCTATTGCATGAAATATTTAAAATATAGGAGAAGGAGGTGATTGTATTTTTTGCATTCTTTACATCTTTTTTTAAGTAGAGTGAAAAATAGAATCCAGTCATCCTCCTGGTTGTCAGAGGGTGGCGCGCTCCGGATAATTCGGGGTGGGGGCTTGGCTGAGCTTCTGTTCCTGCAAATCTGGGGACTTCGGAAGTTTTGGATGTTTTTTATAAGTGAAGAAAAAAACCCGGGGCCTCATACATGCAAAGCATACGCTGTACCACTGAGCTACATCCCCCATATAGGTGCCTCAGCCCCATGCATAAGCCATAGATGCATCTACTGCATGTAAACGACCATTACACAAAGAAATGGGAGCAGCACTTACAAGCTTTTTACTGTCCAGCTTGTAAGTGCTGCTCTGATCCTGTGATCTTCCAGTGCTGCAGAGTCAAAACTACCTCTGTCTGCAGCATTATAAAGAGCTGGGAAAAAATTGTCAGGAGTGCACGACCCCCTGACAACCAGGAGGCCGAGGAGCGGTGTGCTCCTGAAGATCGGGATCTTGGTACAAATCCTTTAACCCCTTTACCCCCAAGGGTGGTTTGCATGTTCATGACCAGGCCAATTTTTACAATTCTGACCACTGTCCCTTTATGAGGTAATAACTCTGGAACGCTTCCATGGATCCCGGTAACTCAGACACAGTTTTCTCGTGACATATTGTACTTCATGTTAGTGGTAAAATTTCACTGATATAACTTGCGTTTATTTGTGAAAAAAATGGAAATTTGGTGAAAATTTTGCAATTTTCCAACTTTTAATTTTTATGCCCTTAAATCACAGAGATACGGCACACAAAAAACTTAATAAATAACATTTCACATATGTTTACTTTACATCAGCACAATTTTGGAACCAAAAATTTTTTTGTTAGGAAGTTATAAGGGTTAAAAGTTGACCAGCGATTTCTCATTTTTGCAACACCATTATATTTTTAGGGACCACATCACATTTGAAGTCACTTTGAGGGGTCTATATGATAGAAAATACCCATAAGTGACATCATTCTAAAAACTGCACCCCTTAGGGTGCTCAAAACCACATTCAAAAAGTTTATTAACCCTTCAGGTGCGTCACAGGAATTTTTTGAATGTTTAAAAAAAATGAACATTTAACTTTTTTCACAAAAAAATTACTTCAGGTCCAATTTTTTTTATTTTACCAAGGGTAACAGGAGAAATTGGACTGCAAAAGTTATTGTGCAATTTGTCCTGAGTACGCTGATACCTGATATGTGGGGGGAACCACTGTTTCGGCGCATGGCAGAGCTCAGAAGGGAAGGAACGCCGTTTGACTTTTTCAATGCAAAATTGGCTGGAATTCAGATCGGACTCCATGTCGCGTTTGGAAAGCCCC